>NW_027072047.1:1635511-2956912 GCF_038088225.1 Cyrtonyx montezumae
AGAGCACAGAATCAATGAACCTGAGAATCATGAAGGTTGACAGAGACCTCCAAGCTCCCCAAGCCCAAGCACATCCCACCCCTACCATAACCCCTGACCATGTCCCCAAGTGCCACATCTACACCATTCTGAAACACCTCCAGGGATGGGTTGTCCAGAGAGGTGGTAAATACGCCATCCCTGGAAATACCGATGGTCAGGCTTGACAGGGCTCTGTGTACCCTGACTGAGCTGTAAGGGTGTCTGACAACTAGGTGGCCTTTAAAGGTCCCTCCCAACTCAAAGGATTCTATGATTCTTTGATTCTTTCTCAATTAGGAGAACAAGCCTCGGCCAATGACAAGCAGATGCAAAGGGAAGGCTTTGGGACTCAGCCCTTGCTGTGTGGCAGGCTCACAAGGTTGTAATCTGGCTGTGCTATAAACAGACCTGAAAGCAGCAGAGACCTGGTCTCCACTCTCCTGTTTGAGCACCCTATAGTCTGGAGTGGAAACTCACCCTTTCTTCATCCACTGACTGAAGGAGAATATTTCTGCTGGCGGGATTTTAACAAAAAGGGTTGAAATTGTCCCCTTTGCTGCAAGCCAGCAACAAGGTGGTGTATGACATCTCACCAGAGCTCTGCCACGTTCTGCACAAACCACAGCAAAGAAAAAAGGAGCTGAACCCAGAAGACTCTTCTTGTCAGGAGGTCATGGATTAGGGGTCATCCCTGGGTGCTGAATTCAGTGTGTCTGTCCCTAGGGCACTAGGACTAGAAGAACACCCATTCTGGGGATCCCAAGGTGACTTAGGTGCAAAAGTAGTACGGCCATGTTTGACCCTAAAGGGATGACAATTTCTCTGCACATGCACACACGCACACACACACACACACACACAATTTATGAACTTTCAGAACTTTCCCAGTGAAACCTGAGCTGGCAGCAGACTTCAGGGATGGGATTTAGAAGCCTGTAGCATGCCAGCTGATCTCTTCCTAAAGTAGACATCAAACCGCAGCATATAAAACACGCTTCAGAAGCACTTATTTCTTCTCCACTGATTAGAAATCAAGCTCAGATGCCTAGCACATCTGTAGATACTGAAAATACATAAAATGTTCCTTATCCAAGGTACCTAATGGATTAAGCAAGTACCTTGGTGCTATGATGCCGTCTGTGACTGAAGTCATGTCAGACTTTCTTGTGGGCTTGATCACAAACCCCGTTATACCTCAGATGAAGATTTCTTCCCCTGAAAGTGCTGCTTTTCTGGTCTCACTTCCTCAGGACTTCCAGGAATGCAATGGTGGAGCATTTGTTCTAGTTACCTCCTATGAAAAGACAATAAGGACATTAATTCTGGCTGTGCCAAAATCTGATCGCTTACAAGCCCTTCCCATCAACTATTTTCTATCTAATGTCTAAAGAAAACACCTCATGTGTTTTCTGCCCTGTGAAACAATGTAGGCTGCTCACAGGGAAGGAGAGAAAGGAGCTCAGGAACCTGTTTTGCTGAGTTAAACATGAATGCATTACCTGCTGCTGGCAAAAAGAGCTCTTCAACATAGCCACTGTAGCTCTTCAACATAGCCACTATACCCATTAAAATGGATTTGAACCTAAAAAAAGGCAAGTTTTGGGAAGTTCTGAAGTTGCATTCTCGTGTGGGATAAGAACTTCTTTTGACACAGAATGATTTCTTACTGTATAAAACTTGGAAAATTTGGAAACCTTTAAACACATTAGCATTATCCAAATAATCAGCAACAGTCAGAGGCTAAGCAGTGTTTCATTCTGGAAAAAAAAGGATAAATAGGCTGTGTGCAAGGATGATCTTCAACGAATGTTCTAAAGTGCTGTTCTTTATACTCCTGTCACTTCTTCCTTTAAAAAATATTTTCAGAGAGCTCACCATCTGACCTGCAGATATCTGAGGATGTGCACCGTGGAACAGTGTGTGAGAAGCCATAGGTGCTGTGTCCCTTGCAGCACCGGCATCATTAGTGCTAGCAGTTATGCTACAGGCAAATGGAGCTGCGCCCATTTTACAAACAGGAAAACTGAAATGCAGCCACATCTGCTTGGCAGCTGTTTCAGCCTAATGCATAAAATCCAGTTTCCACATCTATTTCTAGCCAGATGATATGGAATTTATGAAAAAGTCCAGTGAAATAAATACTAAAAAACAGCACCACTCTGTCAGCAATGAACCTGAAGAGCGTTGTGCTAAAGACCTTCTCTGTGCAGCATTATGATTATGAATGGTGGGGAGAAGCATTAAGCACTGTAAAAAAAAAAGAGAAATAGAAAAAGAAAGCTTCAGATCTGCCTTGCTGGGAAACCAGAAAGGACACGGCTTCAAGTAATGATTATTTTTATTTAGAAAAACATTTTACAAGGGACTGTGTCCAAGAAAAGCAATCTGGGTTGTGTCTGGGCTGAGTACACAATGTCATCCTGTTGCAAAAAAAGCAAACATCATACCAGGACGTATAAACAGCAGAGTCATGTGTAAGACACATGAAGCCATCCTCTGCTGGAGGTCTCTGGCCCGGGCACAGCACAGCAGGGATGCTGAAGACCAGCTGCAGGACCAACAGGAGATGCTGCAGGAGAGACAGGGGCCAAGAACAAAGGTCCCGAAGGGGTAAAGTTGGGAGAGATGGGCTGGTTTGCTGCAGGAAGAGGTACACAAGGAGCTACTGCAGAGAGGCAGGCAATCAGCTCCTCCCAATGGCCACAAGCACAGGATAGGGTTCCACCAGCTCATGTCTGTACTAGTGAACAGGGAGCACCTCCAGATCTGCCAGTGGAGAATTTTATAGGCACCATACCCCTCAGCACACTACCAACCACATGGCCTTCTCCTTCCTCACAATTCCTAACCTCTATTTGAATCCCAATGAGGAACACCTTGGCTCATGCCATCACCACATTGTCTTAGGGAGCACGTCACATCACATTGTCTTAGTGGGCACATAGAATGGTGTGTAGTTGAATGAACTCTTAAGGCCATTAAGTCCCACTTCCCTTCACTGAACAGGACCACCCACAGCTCCATCAGGTGCCAAGTCCCATCCAGACTGATCTTGGGTGTCAGCAGGGATGGGGCAGCACCGCCTCTCTGTGCAGCCTGTGCCAGTCCTTCACTACTGTTACACTAAAAAACCTTTTGGTTACACTCAGTCTACGGAAATGTCACCATCACATTCTCACAGGGCGCTCGTCAGCATCATGTTGTCTTAGGGGCTCGCCGTAGAAATGGGTCAATGCTTTGATAAGAAAAGGTGGTACTGAGTTGGACGATGATCCTTCTTTTGTCTGAGGTGAAGAGAGCAATTGCAAAACAGTCTTTTCTGTTTATTCTTGCACCGTCTGCAGTGATCTCTGCAAACTAAGATCCTTTGATGCATTCATTCCACCACCAAGCTAAAAGCAGAGATATTGCAAATTAGTCAAAACAGATCTATTATCCAAAAAAGAAGCAACATGAATATCTATTTTCTTTCTCCTTTTTTTTTTTTTTTTTTTATCCCAGCATAGAGCAAGGGAGTTAGAGGAGCATATTGAGCCAAAGTTCACCGTGGAGGTGGCTAATCTCTCCTTCATGCCCTGTTCTTCTAAAAAACTGTATGAGTGAGCAGAAATCCACCGTATTTCAGACATCCTGTGAAAGGTTGGATCCCAGGACAGCCACCCCTTGGGGAGGAGGAGATGTGTGACCTTGTTTTGCTGAGCAAGCACATCAGCGCTGCGGTATGCTGCAAGCACTTGCAGCTCAGCTAGGGAGGAGGTCACGTTGCAGGCGGGCTACCTGCCATGTGGGGCTCGGGAGGTTCACACAGCAAGACGAGGCACAGGGAATGGAAGCAGTCACAGAAAACCACAAAAGCGGGAGGAGAGCTGTGCACAGCCCCTTGTGAAGCTGGAAAATGACACCATCAATGCACCTGCTTCACTTTAGCAAAACAACCTGCAAATGGTCCCATCCAGCTACGAGGGCACAGTGAGGAGAGGTGGGATTCTGTAAGATCAGTTTTCATTGTGATTTTGCCTAATTAGTCTCTGATAATTAATGCTGTGAGTGTAACTGAGATGTAATCAGACAAAATGTTGGGAAGTAAACCCCATGGATGCCATACATCTTTTGATAGTAATGATTATGTTCTTTTTTATTATTAAAGATCCCATTAGAAAGAATTTATGATTTTCCTCTTTGTGAGAGAAATAATAAACACTACATTGGATGCTCTTATTTTTTGTATTGAGCAACCGAGTATACATAATTAGCCACAGTTAAAAAGAAATTTTTCCTGAATGGCTTTTGGGGAACATTACATCCAAATTACAACCCTGTAGATTTTTCCATGTGAAAATACACTCTCAATAAATAACTCACATACAATTTGTCTGAAAAAACATTTATGTCCCAAGGAAAGCACACAGGAAAAGAACCCAGGGGAGCTGTGGGCTTGAACGCCCTCGAGAGAGAGTGCTGTGCCACGACTGTGGATTCCTGACGTATTTTCCAGGGCATTGCTTTGCTTCCTGGTAATGTCATACTGGGGATGGCAGCATGTGATGCTCAAGTTCAGCCCTCATACAGGGAATGCTACCTACATGCTTCAGTTTCTGAGGTTGAGCTCTTTTCCCAGGAGGCTAGCAGTAGGACAAGAGGAAAGTAATTCAAGTTCCAGTAGGAAAGGTTCAGGTTGGATATTAGGAACAATTTCTTCTCAGAAAGAGTGGTCAGGCACTGGGACAGGCTGCTCAGGAGGGTGATGGATTCCTCATCACCAGAAGGGTTCCAGAATCGTGGAGGTGTGGCACTCAGGGACATGGTCAGTGGGTATGATGGGCGTGTGTTGGGGTTTGGCTTGGGGATCTTGGAGATCTGCTCCAGCATTAAGGATCCTGTGATTCCATGATTCAACAAGCTCTCTCATGCAGACAGCAGCTGCAGAGTATTTAGAAGAGGCCTCATGAGCTTGCAAACAGCTCTGATGGCAGAGCTTAGAACTTCCCCTCCCTGCAGAGGACTTTTCCCCCACATCAACATGGACGAAAAAAAAAAAATAATCAAAAAAAGCATTAGGACCATGCTCTCAGTATACACATGTCTCCCCAGATTGGTTTCCATGCTCCTCACCATAAATGTGCAACTACTGAACCACAGAATCATTCAGACTGAAAAAGCCCTACAAGATCACCAAGCCCAGCACACCCCACTATGCCCACAGACCATGACCCAAGTGCCACATCTCCATGGTTCTTGAACAACTCCAGGAAAAGAGAATCCACCCCTTTTCCAGACAGATGTATGGCATGACCCTGAACAGTGCTGAGATGATAGCATTCTGCCAGTGGTGCAGTAACACCTGTGAGCTGTGTGCTTCCATCATTCATTCCACAGCTTAGATGAGATGTGTCAATACAAACAAGATGATAAAAAAATACTCTTCAGGACCTAAGGATTCTTCTATGGCTTGAAGGACTGTGGTCAGCTGGAGGAAGAGAGGTGGAGCAGGTGAAGAGAGGCCATAAGGATGAGCAAGGCACTGGGTGCTCTTCTGAGTACAAAGACATCTGGAGCTTGGTACATTTTCTGCAACAAACACAAGAGCGAAGGATGTGATTTGTCCCTAACAACATACCAGAAGTGCATACCAGCAAGAAAGAAAAAAGAGAACGTTTAATGGAAAGACAAATGGACTTCACACCTGGTCTTAAAATAAACAGCCTGGAAATTAGATACTTCACTGTTAGAGCAATAATATTTTGCCTTATAAAGGGGAAAGCAATAAAAAAAAAAAAGCATTTTTCATTGGAAGATTCAATAACAGGGAATGTAGGATGATGCTTCAGGATCCTAACCTAAGCACTGCAGAGGTCTTGGGCTGGGACATGGGCTCTAGACTCACCCTGGGCAGAGCTCCTCAAGCAACAGGGGCAGACAATATGGGCAGAAAGGCTGGCGGGAGGTCTGTCAGGGTTGGGTAATTTATATAGCAGAATCCAGACTACTCCACAGTTTCTGGAGGCATTCAAGGCCATGTTGGACGGGATTCTGGACAGCCTGATCTAGAGGTTGACAACCCTGCCCATGGCAGGGGGAGTTGGAACTGTATGATCTTTAAGGTTCCCTTCAACCTCAACCATTCTATGATTCCGTTTGCATTTCTCAGTGGGATATAGTAAAAGGTGAGCAGCAATGTATTTGTTCACATATGCAATGCTTACAGGAACTAAGGCTGCTTCTGACAGCCGTGTACGCTACCAGGATCAACATGAGAAAGGCTGTACTCCTACTTATCTCTCAGGAAAGTTTCTGCCTGAATGACAGACTGAGAGCTCAAGCAAATCGCAGTCATGAAATGGAGATGATTGCCACGCTCATCGTAATAGCAGCAGCTTCAAAATTGCCCCTTTCTTCACAAAGGTATTACTCAAACATATTTGAAAGTAAAAAAAATTACAAAACTTACCACAAAGCTCTGAGGAAAGGAAACGAGACAGGGAGATAATTAGAGAAGCAAGGATGATCAGAGCTGAGGTGCACAAGCAAGCATCACAGCTTTGCAGAAATGTGAGCAGAGATGGGAGGCAGCCCTTCATCCAGCACAATAAAACTGCAATCACTGGAGTAGCACAAAGATGGGCTCAGGAAGTTTGAAGTCCCATGTCAGGACATGATCTGACCTTACACCATTGTGGCTTCTACATCTCAGCATTCTTTCTGAACTCTGAGGTCAGTGGTCTGCTTGGCAGGAATGAGGAATCGTGCAGTGATGTGAGGATTCGCAGATTTCTCAAGCCAGCCAAGCCAATTTTCTCTTGTCTTCTGGACAAGCTCCAATATGGGAGAAGATATCATCTGCTCCATTACAAGCCTTTTGTCTCAATGAACTGGCAATCAAGACAAAAATAGACACATTGAAGAATTTTCCATGAAAAAAAAAAAAAAGAAGCATCTCAAAATTCACGTCCTGTCAGTAATGGGAAACTGGAAGAAGGAACAACTTCTTGATAAAGATGACCTCTCTTAGAGCAAGATCTGTGTTCCCAGGGCTGAGAGGGGCTGCTTCTGCACAGGGCAAAGCCAGTGCCCTCTAAGCATCTCCTCAAAAGACTATCAGCCCTTCACCCATGGTCATAGACCTGGCAAAGCTTAAATACAACCAGCACCAAGGGATGTTCAGGTTTGAAGGAACAGTTTCTTCTCCAATGAGGGCTTGGGTGCTGACACAGGCTGCCCAGGGATGTGGGGGAGTCCCCAACTCTGGAGGTGTTCCAGAACCTTGGAGATGTGGTGGTTGGGGATGTGGTCAGTTGATATGTCCCATGGGCTTGGGGATCATAGAGGTCTGTACCAACCCTAACAATTCTGTGATTCTATGATCTGATGGTGGGAAATCTGTTCTAGCACCATCAACCCACAGCTGGTGATAAGCTTCTCTGTGCAAGAGCAGGAGTATTTCCTGGACAATACTGAGCTGCAGTATTTTTCAGCAGCAAGGTGGGCTTTGCAATGAAGATTACACCCCAGAGTAACCTTGGAGTACATTGTTTGACTTGAACTTGTCTGCAATGTCCACTGTGAGCAAATCAGGCAGAGAAGGATTGTCAGGACTACCAAGCCAAAGCCCTCTCACCAGACATTTTCTGAGGCATAGCTGCAGTATCTCACAAGTACATTTTCAATGATTCCAGGTTTGTCCTGATATAAATAGCAAATTTTAATCAGATAAAACCTATTTTACACCCTGTGCTTCAGCAGCTCAAGGTGCACATTCATACCTTCCATGGGTGCTATTTCAGCAGCTGCACTTGGAAGTGTTTTTAATGGAAAGCCATTACAAGAGGAAGTCATTTGAAGATCATTCACACACTAGGAAATTTTGTTTCAGCACATTTAATGCAAATTTCAGTCTGTATCCAGGCTGAAGTCTTTGCTTGTTGAGAGTTGATAAATTTAAATGACGCTTGCCTCAAGTGAAAAGATCTGAGTTTTACACTATGGAGTTTGCTGCGGATCTTAAAAACAATGCATGCACAACTAACATTTAATGCATGAATTCATTTTTTTTATTTCAAAAACACAGACACTTTTTAAAGAGATGTGCAGTTGTGAATTTGGCGGACTGCTTAATTCTGTATACAGTAAGGATGTAGCAGGGAGCCTTTTCCATTTTGAATCAAATGGAATTTGTGATTTGCATGCACCTTTTGAGTCAAAATCAAACATTTGCCCTGGATTGGCCCTAGTTTAATTAAAATGATGAGAATGCGCGATATGCTTTTGGTCTAAGGCAAAAAGGATGCACAGCACTGAAATTTGGAACAAACATAAAAAAAATTGAGAAATGCATGGTTGGAAGTGATAAGAAATGCCAAGACTATGTATTACATGGGATCACGGGATGAAAATAGAAAATATCCTAAAAAAATTCTGGCGTACTGTGAAACCGTTGTCGGGAGGTTTGGATAGGATTACATGCTTTATGGATAATGTCTCTGTAACTAGCACTGTCAAGGTTTGTAATCTTTTCTGTGGTCCTTCTGTAGAGCTGGTGGGGCTGCTCATCAGTGTGAGCAGATTTTCCGCTTTCGATGTGGTGTAAGGGAAAGGAATGGAAATTCTGTCTTGGACTTGGAGTGAGTGGGTATCTTAAACATTTGTACAGACAGACTTGTCTATGAATATTCATGTATTTATGTAGCGGGAGTACATAAATAACCGCTGCTCATTTCTACTGAATGTCATTAATTTAGGTAACCAATGGTTCTCTCTCCTTTATTACTATAACTTCTATCTTTGCACGGTGCAGCATTCACCAATTATGAGTATTAAATTTCAAGACACGGGTAGTCCAGCTTCTGAAAACCTTTGAGCATGAGTGGTCCTTTTGCCTTTCAGATCATGGAGTCTGGAATTGAGAAACACAGGCAAGTTCTCCTGCCCCAGCCTGCAGGCAAGGAGGTGCATGTGTTGAATTACTTGGAAGAGCTCAGTTTCAGTGCAGGAATAAATGGATGAAGGAATTACTCTCTGATCATCTCACGTGTGTAACTGTTCCCTGCAGCCTGTCTGCACTTCTTTTCCACTATCCTGTCATTCTTTTGAGTCACTGTTTTGCCCTGGGTGAGGTTACAAAAAGTAGGGAAGGGAGTCTGTTTAAGAAAATATTCCTCCCACACACACAGCAAAATATATATATTTAAAGAAATGTCATTTCAGAAGTTTGTTAAAAAGAGATGATCGATGGGAGCCACACAATGATGCCAAAGCATGAGCTGCGCAAAAGAACTGAAGTCACTCTTCAGCTCTTCAGCCGCTCCAAAGAGCAAGCAAGAAAGGGAAAATACTGCAAAACCGATTCGGATTTAAATGGCCATTTTTGTATCTCCTGTTGAAATTGAGTCTCAGCTCCATACGGCAATTTCTTATTATAAAATCCCTTCCAATTTTAATTTTCCCCTTTTAAGAGGAAGTCCACATTGGGTCCCCATCAGCCCATCCGATTTCCAAAAGCACCATGAGAGATGACTTTATTTTAATTTGTAAAAACTTTGATGTTTGCAAACTTGGCTCTTGCACAGTTCTAAACTACCAGCAGGAGGTAATAGCTTCCAGGACTAAACTTCACTTGATTTCCCACTGTTTTTCATGCTCTGTGATTTGCATCTTACAGGGGAACAACTTGTTTTCAGGCTGAATTTCCTCCTGCTACAGGGCTTGCTGCTATTCCAGAAACTGTGCAAGGCCTGATTCTTGAAAATCATTGCCAACATACGGTCTGAGAAGAACGTGCAGAAAAGAGAATAGCGGGAGATGAGTCATGAAAACCTGGATGATGTGGGAAAGGGAGAGAAGAAAACAGAGACTCAAAGTACCCAGGAGCTGGATTAAAAAGAATTGGTGAATGAGGGATGCCCCTGTCCACCAAGGGCATTCTCAACAGGGTCAGAAGGGAGGCTGGGCAAAACAGCTCTGCAGGCTCCAAAAAGTTAATTCCAATGCCTTCCACCACTCCCAAGCACTCTTTTGCCAAACCCTCGATTGCAGCATCCATAAAAATGTCAGGCAGCATTGCCATCACCCTGCCGTGCCCCCGTCCCTTAAGGAGGTACTGACCAGGCATCCTCAGACACGCAGCGCAGGAGCAGCCTTATTGCAGATACAGCTTATAGCCAGGGGTCAAATGCAGACAGGGATGCATCAAGAGCCCATGTTGGAGGAAGATGCCTTCTGCAGCCTCCAGGCTATGCAGCCTACCCCAAAGGACCGAGCTCTTTGCGCAGAGAAAAGACAATCCCAAAACTTAATGCACTTTTACAAGAGACATCATACTCCCCCACCCTCAAATGGTTTTGGTTTCGTGCCCGGAACATCTGGTCACCCTATAGCCTTTTTTTTTTTTTTTTATCCAATAGATTCATTTTCTCAGCACACTGCCGACTGCCAACAGATGAGCTGCAACTGCTGGCACTGGGGAGCCAGCGAGACATCAGCATGCAAGGTCGGAGTTCTGTGCTATTTTGAGGCTTGGGGGGGTGGCTTTTGGGGAAGGAATAGCAGCGAGGCTGTAGGTCTGTGTGCCCAGGAAGTGGCCTTGGAGATGGGGATCAGGATAGGGATGGGGATGGGGATGGGGATGGGGATGGGGATGGGGATGGGGATGGGGATGGGGATGGGGATGGGGACAGAGACTAGAACGGGTTTTGGGTTGGGGTTGGAGTTGGGGTTGGGGACAGGGGCTGAGAAGCTCAAATTGGCATTACTGAATTTCTTCTACAAACATAAATATTGCCAAGGTTTTTCTCATGGTCAGTTTGTGGAAACAAGGAACTGTATTCCTTTAAAAGAAAACAACTGGATCCCCTGTTGTCAACCTGTGCAGGTACAGTGCTGAAGATATCCATAATGACACTTGTCACATATAATGACACTAGTCATACATCATGACCAGTGTCTCTGCCTTCAGCCTTCAGTAGGGCCTTTCTGCTGGAGGTGACCAAGGATGGGTACAGACCAAGGCACCCCAACGCTGCAGACAAATCCCCATTGCCTTGGCCATGTGACCAGCATCCATCAGGATGCTCTCAGGTCAGGACAGTGCCATGCTGGGAAGATGCTGTTTAGCAGTGACTAGCAGCACCTCAGTGTGAGTTACCAGCTGGTGACAGCCCTGCTCAGTAGCACTGAGCACAGAACACACTATTGGTAATGCGACATTTTCTCCCTCTTGCATATCCCCCTACAAATTAATCTCAAATATTATTATAATGTTGAAAGAGACCATTAGGATCATCAGATTTCAGAGGTCTAGATTAAAAAAGAAAAGCCCAAAGACTTTAACATACCTACTCGAGGAAATGTGCAAGAGCCCAGAACAATGCTAAATCCTTGCCCCAGCACAGGGACAAGAGGTGCTCACCCAGCAGCATGGGCAAATCACGACACAGCACAGTGCTGTTTGGGTTAGCAACATGCTGATATCAGTGGAAATCACAGCACTCAAAAAAGTGTAACAAAATAAGTGAATTCTACAAAATATTTTTTTTTCAAGCCTTACCTCCGTCATGACATAAGTATTTCAAGATGTTCACCAAAGTATTACAAATCGCAGTGTGGGCTATCAATCTGTCAATGAGTAGCACAAGCTTTGGTATTTTTGAGTGATATTTGAGATCCTAACCCCCCTAAGAAAATGAAGTCAGGCAACAACATCCTGTTTTCTGCAGAGAGTGCTCAGCTTCCCCAGCAGTGGGAAAAGGAGCCGCGCTCCTCATTCCTCAGCAAAGCATGTAATGCAAAGCACAGAGCATTAAGCCCTTCTGTTTTACACTGCACACTGATTTGGAAGCAAATATTTTTCCAACAACATCACCAAATTGAAAGTGTTTTTGCAAATCTGAAACTTTCTCACAGTGTTGTTTTGGAAAAGCCTGACGGAGCGAGCGCGGAGCTGTCGCTGACAGAAGCCACTGCTGACAATTTCGCTGGGAAGTGCTAACCCAGTGCAGCAAACCCAGCTGGGAGCCAGGCCAGGACACAGCGACCCCACCAGCTTCGGCCCCTCCAAGCATCACCTTCACCTCTATGCTGTTTTGGGGGTGAAAACTGGAAAAAAAAGCAAATCCCACGAGGTGGCACTGTTTTGTCTCTTTATTTTTTTCCCCCAGAATCTGGCACTGCTGGGTTAAATCATGGCAAAACGCTTCTCCCTTTTGCCTCCCGATAGAAAAGGCTCTCTGTTATGAAAATGGTGGCTGAGAGTTGCTTTTCATCATTTCGTAATTTTATTCAGTTTTTTTTTAGTGAAAGAGAAAAGAGAATTAAAAGCGGAAACTCACATGCACGCACACACACACACACACAAAACAATCAGAGGCAAAGCTGCTGCAGATGGTAAATAAGAACTGCAGAAAAGCCAGAAGCACAGCCCTGCTGTGACTGTGTGATACCATTGCATCAGTGCAAGCTCTGCATCAGTGCAGACTGAATGGATGCACCCCAAACAGCTCACAGCAGGCTGGCATCTTCTATGAGTGGATGTGGGAGGATGTGGGTGGCCATCAGGGACTGTGGGTGGCTACGTGTGGCCATGTGTGGCTGTGGGTGGCCATGAGTGGCCTTGGGTTGCCATGAGTGGCTGTGAGCATCCTAGAGTGGCTATGAGTGGCCATGGATGGTGAAAGGGTGAACACATGTGGTCATGAATGGCTGTGGATGGACACTGGTGGATATGAGTGGCTATGAGTGGCCACTCGTGGACACGGGTAGCCATGGTGAGTGTGGATAGGCATCAACAGATGTGGGTAGCCATGAGCAGTTGTAGGCTGATATGGGTAGCCATAGATGGCCATGAGTGGTTATGGGTCACCATGGATAACCACAAATGGTCATGGCATCCTGTGTGCATGCACCACCACCGACCGTGACCCAGCCAGGCAGGCTGATGACTTGTCCTCATGCTGCTTTCCAACCTGCTGTAGGAATTGCTGCACCTCTCTGCTCTTCACTGACACTAGATATAGATTGAGTCTGTGTATGCCATGGACGTAGGGAGACATGGGCTTTCAACAAACTAAGAGAAGGGAAAAGAAATGTGGAGGAAAAAAATATTTAAAAAAGCAAAAACAGTTACTTCTTGCCAAACAGTGAGGCAGGCCGGTTCTAGTGCTTTTTTTAGATGTTTTGTGACTGAAGGAACTTCCAAGAAAAGAAAGAAGAAAAAAAAACAACATTCTGGTTGAGATTATCAGAAAGAGAAAATACTTTGAAGGCCAAGGATGTAGCCTCAAAGGATTTTGAAAGGTTGAGGGGCAAGTTTTAAATATAAACCTAGATTACTAGAGATAAAAAGTGTAAAATTTCAGAAATGCGAGCAAGATGCCCCCACCAGCAGCAGCTGAGCACAACCATGCACCCCGGCTGTGATTTGCAAGGAGCAGGAACCCAGGTGTGGGGGGAGCACTTGGTCCCAGAGCCCTACCTGAGGTGAGGCAGGAGGTGAACAGAGGAGGGAGTATTGGCCCTGTGAGACTGGAATGAAACATATGACAGATGGTTTAGGGGAAAAAAAAAAAGAGAGAGAAAAAAAGAAAAAAAAGCAATTATCAAAGGGGAAGATTTTGGAACATATCCTTTGAAATAAAAATTTGTTTAGCATTTTTAGCAGCTGAAATAATTTTCAGAACATCTGATGAGAGATTTAAGTGCTTCATTTCCTCCTCTCACTCGCCAAGCCATCCGTTTGAAGGCTGTCTGTGGCACATCTCGTTCTCTGCTTTATTGCTATTGGTATTTTTCATTGGATAATGGCAGAATTAGAGATCAATGGAGGAGAGGTATGAGCCACAATATTCCCGGACGTTTGGCTGTGTGGATGCTTTCAAAATGCTCCTTGACTTTGCAGAAGATGGAAGAAATGTATTCTGTGATTCTTTAAAAACAACTACATGAAAGCATGTCTTATTACATCTTTCCTTTTTTTCTTTCCCTTTTTGTATTGTTCTTCTTCCTAAAAAAAGTTAAAAAAAAAAAAAAAGACATGAAAGGGAATCAGCCATCCACCTTGTCCATCATCCTCAGTAAGTGCTGAATCACTGAAAAAAATAATGAAGTCTCATACCCGAAGGAGAGGGACTCATGCTACAGGCTCAGAGCGCTGAACAGCCAGGTAATAACTCAATAACACTTTGAGCTATGTAACGCGATCTTCATTTAAAGACCACAGAAGAAAAACTTCATTATCTAAATACTAAGGGCAGAGCAGTCAAATATGTGCCATTTCTCTCTGGCTGGAATGTGTTCATTTTCAATTTCAGCCTTTCCAGCCGCGCTGACGCTACTGTCCTACAGCTCCGGCACTCACAGCCGAAGGGAGATCGGTCTGCGCGGAGCTATCAAGGAGCAACCCAACCTGGCTTGTTTGCTCCGAGCAGACCGTGCGTCGCCTCCTGCGTCCAGCAGAGGGGGTGACAAAGGACGAGAGCCTAAACCGCTCCCGGCTGCGGTTGCTCGGTCCGGATGAGGTACCGCCGTTGGGAGCAGCCTGTCGCAGGGAGCGGTGGAGCGCCCGTCCTGGAGGTGTTCCACGACTGTGGAGATGTGGCACTTGGGGACATGGGGTCAGAGTGGGTTGGGCTTGATGCTCTTAAAGGTCTTCTCCAACTCAAATGATTGTATGGTTCTGTCCTGGGATCTGTTCAGCACAGAAGTGTTCCAACACACTCTAAGTCTGTGCCATCCTGCACTGAGGGACATGCTTTAGTGCAAACGTTCCCACCGCACACCCGTGTGTTCACTTTGTCCTTGCCACGGAAACACGTTAAGTGCTTGGGGACTCAGCGTGAGCCCTGGGGGCTCATCCCGGCTTGGTGTGACTTTCTGCATCGGGAACTTCGTTTTTCATTCTGTTAGGACTCTGATGTAGGCAAAACGGTGACTTCCTAAGGCTGAGATAAACTAAAATAAACATGATTTAATCAAGGAGACTCAGTCATAGAAGATGAGTGGGGGAGTGGGGAGAGACGTGTTCGGAAGTACACTAAATCTGTATGGATTTCACTGTGCAGCTACAGGGGAACCAAAACACGCAAAGATGTGAATCACTCCAGAGGCATGAGGTTCTCATTTAAAGTTTTCATGCCTGTCATATTCCCCTTTTAATTTTTCATTCCGTTCCTTCTTTTTTTTTTTTTTTTCTTTCCCCGCAATAAAGAGTGGAGTGACTGTCTTCATCTATTTCAATCATAGATTTTTCTGATTAGACCCCCAAGGAAAATGAAAAATACATTGGGCATCTAAGTGTGACTCCTGTCTCCCAAACCAGCACTCTGCAGATGTGTGTGTTCAGCAGACGCTGTGCAAGAACTCAGGGTAGATCAAGAGAAGTGCTGTTGCCATCTGGGTGGGAGGCTGCCATCCTTTGCAGACTTGTCCTGGGAAGCTTCAAGGTTCTGAATTAAGATACTTTTTAACTCAACCTTGCCAGTAAATTTGCAGTATTCAAAAACCATGGCATTTTAGGACACGGTTTACTAGGGATGGCTTGATGGTTGCAATTGAATATCCTTTCCAACTTGGAGTACCCTGTGATCTATGATTCTGGACCTTGTATAGCAGTAGAATAATGATATTATTACCTTACTATTTTAAAAAAGCACTTCTCTGTTGTCACTGGAGTGCTGTCTCCCAGAATCTGTGGTGGTTGTGCTGTGCATAGAGTGGGTGGCTCTGTCCCTGCAGCCTCAGCAGTTACTATGAGCAAGCTGCCCTGTTCCACCAAAGTTGCCTTACTTGTGCCCAGGAGCACAAACGTAGACTTAAACGTGGAAAGGTGAAAGTAGTTGTAGATTGGTTTGGTGCCAGTCCCAGTCTCCACAGTCCCGCTGGGAGCAGTGTCCCTAGGCACCCATTTCAGGAGTACAGAAGTATGAGAAGCAATTGTCCTGCCCATGTGAGAGGAAGGGCACTACTGAAACCAAGGGAGTCCCAGTGTGGAAGCTGAAAACTATTGCCTGACGTGGGTGTGCTAAAAAATAGAGTGGTCTACGAAGAAAATCCATTGAGTTGAGCCAATATCAGTGATTTGGGATACATGTATCCAAGGAGATGAAGCATGTTTAATGTAATTACACATCCACTTCTTGTGATGTACAACCATGTGAAGCATTACTAATCCCCAAACAGATACCTGCAGGGAGGACGATCAGGAACAGCTGTTTGGACAACAAGAAGCTTGCCACGTGATCTCCGGTTCCGCGGGCTTTCGGCAGAGCTGTTCTGGAGTCAGAGCCTGTCCGGGAAGGGTGAGATTTACAAGGAATTAAACAGTGCTCTGTAAGAAAGTGCATTTGTTTCCTATATAAATTGCACTGCCAGCTCATTTATTATTGTAATAACCTTCAGCATTTCCATTATTGGAGAGGACTTCTCCTGAAATGAAAAATGACTTTCCTAACTGAGTGTAGGGAGCACGCCGTCATCCTTGTTTTGGCTTCCTATTTCAGATGGCACGAAAGAAAGACGTAAACACTTATGCCCAAAGAGTGCTATTGATTGCAAACTAATGCGTTGTGTGAGTTTATTGTGTGTTTGGGAGTTGTTAATGCATACGAGAGATAATAATGCAAGCAGTATCTCTATTCTTGACTTACTCAAGAAATCTCCTACTTGGTGGCAGCCAAGGATAGTTAAACTATCAGCGCAGTTGTTTCCATGCAGATCATTTAATTACCAGAATCTACAAACTCTTTACCATCATATTATGCCACTTTAACAACCTATATTTTATTTATACTGAGCTTCCAAGTTTATTACACTTATTATCAAATATTCAGTTATGCAAATAATTAGAATTACTTTTGTGAATTTTTTAGGCTTGCAGGAAGGTAACTGAATTACGCACAGCCGTTTCCCATGTTCTAACAGGTGCAGGGGGGTTGACAGGGCTGCTGGAGATACTCCTGCCAAGCACTTGTCAAAGCACAGAGTGAAACCTCTCTGTCATTATCAGCTGGCAACAAATGAGTGGGTTTGCCCACACAGAGCATCCATGCACACACACCTGAGTGCTCAGATTGAGGTATTGTCCTGCTTCTGAGAACTTGATCCGTGATGTGACTGCTGTCATTACTTGTGAGAGACATAAAAGAAGAGATAAATATCTCTCTATATAGATATATATCTATAGATAGATAGATATATACGTATATATATGTATATATATTACATACATATATACACACGTGGAGATGTGGCCCTCAGGATGTGTTCAGTGAGCACGATGGGGATGGGTTGGTGGCTGGACTTGATAATCTCGGAGCTCTTTTCCAGTCTTAACTATTCTGTGATTCTAAAATTCCAAATGCCAATAAGCATATTAGGGCCACTAACACCATCACACACATTTTTACCAGTGAACTGGGGGCTATTTCATAGCTATACATAAACAGCCATCCAAGGGTTCACTTCTAGCCATGCAGCAGGGCACAGAGACCCACAGCACCACAAGCAGAAGGACACAGGTCAGTGTCCTGCTCTCCTCAAGTCATTTTGCTGTATCTGGACATGTGCACTGGACTTGCTTTGCATTCACAGTTGGCTAAAAGTAAGTCTTCCTGCTGGGCTGAAGCCTCCAGTGGGTGAAGGCAGAGTCTTTTGATTATCACTAGCATTATTAAAATGATTTTGGAGCGTATGAACCAAACTCATAGATTTATCGAATCACAGAATGGGTTGGGTTGGAAGGGACCTTAAAGACCATAGAATCATAGAAAGGTTGGGTTGGAAGTGTCCTTAAAGCCCCCTCAGCCCCACCTTTGTCATGTGCTGATTGTCTTATACCAGCCCAAGTTGCCCAGGCTCCATCCATGGCCTTGGGCACCTGCAAGGATGGGGCACCCACAATTCTCTTGGCAGTGTGTGCCACCTCGCAGAGCACAGAGCCCCACTATTGCCATCATGCCCACCTGAGCTTCATCATTGCCTGCAAACATGAAAACATCGAGGCCATGCTCTGCCCTGGACCTGTGCAGAACGACAATGCCTCTTGTTGTGTCACCATCACACGTATGTGCTTTGAGCGCCAGATATAGGTCAGGGAGCCATTAGAGCAGATAGCAATCAGAACTGAGATTGGTTTTTGGGACAGTCTGACTAGTTGAGATAAAACCAAAATCTAGCTACATTTGTATAAACAACTCAGACATAATTATTTTTAAACTATTGGCCAATGTACATGCTGCCATGTGTGTCCTGCTTTCAGGAATTAATGTCTTTCACTCATAAGCCACCTACTGCTGTTCACTTTATTAATGACATTCTGGTCATCTCTCCTGAGGGCAGAAAATGAAAGCTAAATTTGGCTCACTATCTTCATTCCAATGATTTACTCTATCCAGCCCTGACTTTTGATAAAGCCGCACTAAACGCGGACAAATACAAAGAGAATTAATGTTCACTGCTAATGAGCAATCACGTGGCAATCGCTCTGCTTTGCTGCAGCAATGAAGGGAATTTTCCATTGTCCTTACCCGAAGCAGTGCTGGCAGTGGCTCCGGGAGCTGGATGGTTCCTGGGAGGAGGAGGAGGGAGTGGGTCCCTAACAGGAAACACGTTGTCACCATCACACAGATCACCATGGAGCAGGCGCGGTAATGGGTTTCTGAAGCTGTGCATTTTCTCTGGTCCCTCAGATGTCTGATAACGCATGGACCACCCAAGTTAATCTAACACAAATGGAATTTAACAGATTCCTTGTGTACGACTCCTAAGCGTCTCGTGTTTCTTGTGGTACACATATATAGAAGCGCACAAGGTTTTGTGCTAGGCAGCACTGAGACGCACAGCCAAGGCGGGTTCAGCTGTACTCCCTTGGTTTTAGCCTGCAGAGCTGTTCTGTTGTGCCTGGAGCAGGCGAAACCTCCAGAAAGCTCAGCAGCAGGAAGCAGAAGGCAAATGGCAGCCACATTTTTGCTTTGCAGAGTGGAAACAAACTTGACGCACCAGACCAAACGTTTCAGCTCAAATAATGATTCCCATTAAAGAAATGACAACCCTCCCTTATAATGCATGGTGTAGAAAGAAAGGCATTTAGAGTATGGAAAACTAATTGGTTTAGGAATCAAATTTGAAAAATGCAACATCTTCATACGGCAGTGGGAGAGCAAACACTCCTATTTTAATGAGCTTCCTCTAAAGGAGGCTAATGTGTAATATTTCTCTGTATGAGTTTGCATTAGAAATCTGCTGGGATGGGAATACTCATTACCTGCTACTATCTGAGCTTTGCACAAAAATATTGGCTCCTTCTGAGTAACCTGACGTGATTATCAATGGTTTGGGGAAGGTGTCACGTGGCCAAGGGGAGAGACAGCCATTGCAGTTTGCAGGTGTGCAGGGGAATTTTTACAAAGATGCAATGATTTCCTAGAAAATATGCACGATGAATATTAAATGAATCTGGGAAACTCGGTCTTGATGTCTCAGATCAGATCAGCCCCATCTTTTTTAATGACTCTCATTTATCCAATTGCAAGCCTGTTGTACTCATTATTTCTGGAGTACATCCAGCCTGGTGGGGCTGAGACCCCTGGCAGCCTGTAGAACAGGCACTGTGTAGCAGTACGGGAACCATGCAACAGTATGAGCATCATGCAGCAAGGTGGACAGCACGCAGCAAAATGGGCTGTGAAGCCAGATGGACCCCATGCAGCATGAATGGCACTGTGCAGCAGGAGGGGTGAGCACTGTGCAGCAGAGTGGGCACCTTGGAGAAGTTAGAGTGGGAATCATGCAGAAGGATGGGCATTGTCCAGCAGGATGTGTACCAATGCAGCAGGATGGGCACTGTGCAGCAGGTGTGCATTTGAGGGCAGCTGTACCACATCCAGAGCAAGAGCCAGGAGAGTGAATTTGCACAGAGGAATAGATTTCATTAAGGATTGCGCCTACAGGTGATTTCCTCTTGTCTTTCCTTGTACAAAACCCCGTGAATCCAATTTAGACAGCGCTGCACCAAGCCTTGTGAAGAAGAGCTGCAATATTCAGCGAATCCAATCTGTACAGCTGTATTCTGTTCTCGCCAGCTGTGGTTCATACAAAGGTGGAGGGATCCAGGACTGCTGCATTTCCACCTCTCATGCCTACAGTCACCTCTGCCTGGCACCTGTGCTCAGGGTAATCCCAGAGAAGGGCTTTTCCCTATTGCTGTGCTGTACTTACGTGGGGCTGACTGGTCACAGAGCCACTCAGGCTGATCCTCAGGGTCGGGCACCCTGCTGAGATGTTCAAATGATTCCTATGCCCAAAAGCTCTGTGCAAGTTGATGAATTTTTTAATGTCTTTTCTGAAGGAAAACTTTCCCACAAGAAATGCAAATGAAATAGTTAAACAGTCCTGCTCTAATTTAGATGTTATTTGCACGCAGAAAACATGGCAAAAAAGAGAAACAAGGAATATTTCTGGTGGCCACTTCAGTGCTATGTGCTGGTAAACAGCGGAGCAAAGAGTGCTGCCCTCACTCACAGTGCCCACAGTGGGTCCGGCAGTGCCTGGTGCCCAGCTCACACCTTGCTGCTGGAAGATTGCAATCCGTTTCACAGTGATGGCGTACATTCACCCAACTGAAATGAAATACCCTTATCTTCAAAAGCTGGAGCCAGAGCTGCTAATGAATATGTTCCTCTGCTTATTAGAGTTGTTGTTTGTTTGCATTTAGCTAAAATAAATCTGAAGCACAGCTTACCAGATGCTTTTTAAAGACAGTGGTAGGGAAAAAAAATAAGTCAGCATGGATGTTTTGGAAATAATTTTATTTACATACCTTTATTTGTGTTTCCAGCTTGCTTTTGCAAATTTTTCAAAGCATGAGGCAATTGGGCTTTATGAGGGCAGAGCCATGCTTTGCTGAGAGGTGTGTGCTGCTCTTCAGCCCTACAGGAGCTCTCAGTGGATCATAGGAGCAGCACACCGCAAAATGCATCATGCACCCAGCTCTGATGGCACAGCTGTTGCAGGAGGTCAGGGAGGGCAGGATGTGGCCGGTGGCTGGAGCAGATGAGCCATATGTCTGCAGATTCCTGAACGTGGGACAGAAATCACAGCATGATGCTCCAGCTGATAATGAGCCTAACATCATCAGAAATTACAGTCTTTGACAATATTTATGCCTTCAATAAAACACAGTGCAAGGAAGTAGGTGTTGCACTGAAGTGTTTGTTCTGGAAGGACAGTGCAAACAAATTGTGGTTGCAGTGTCCCTCCAGCTCCCCCCACACCTCAGTGGCCGCAGTGCAATTGGTCAGCGTGCAGCAGGCAGCACACACAGCTTGGCCGCGGCTGCTCCAGCTCCACGTGTCAGCATTCCTTCTGCTTAATATCTCTGTAATCTCTCTGGCATCATATACCAGCAATTTTTCTCCTCCTACTTCACACTTCTGATAAGCCTTCTGGTCCCACAGCAGATGCATTGTGAATCTTCTCCTTCTAAGTATCTTGCATATGTTTCATTAAAAGTGTTTCTTTGATCAGCTTGAAGTTCTGATGGAAAAAAAAAAAAAAAAGAAGGAAAGAAAGAAAGAAAGAAAAGAGAAGAGAAGAAAAATCCCAACTTTTGGGTCTTGCTTAAGGGTTAGGCCGCAGGACTGATAGCAGCATTTTGGTGCTGCCCAGGACGCAGTGCTGCCTGCGTGCTCCATGCCAGCTCATTGCCATCCTCCAGCACCCAAAGATAGCAACCGGCCGCTGGGTGTACAGCAGAGCCCAATGGGAGAGAACAGGGTGGGAGGTGCAGAGTGGGAGCAGCACAACCATGCTGTTACTTAGAGATGCGAGCGTGGGGGTGATGTTTCCCACAAGAAGGTGACATTTCCCATGAAGGCATCAGCCCTTGCACCACAGCCAGAGGATAGGGCTGGTGGTGCACGTGGCACTTTGCAATGGGGGACTGAACTTGTGCCTGTGTGGTGTCTGTTGATGTTACCTGGGCATGGGTGGATGTCACTTTGGCAGGATGAGGAGGCATTGATGGATGCAAATGGATGGATGGATGGATGGATGGATGGATGGATGGATGGATGGATGGATGGATGTGTGAGGAGGGGTGGATGGGGGTGGATGGAGATGAATAAATGGAGATAGATGGAGATAGATGAGGATGGGTGGATGGGAATGGATGAATGGGTGCAGGATGGGGATGGATGAATGGTGATGGATGGACTGATGCATGAGCATAGAGAGAGAGAGGGGTGGGGATGGGTAGATGGGTACTGGGTGGGACTTGATGCATGGGAACTGGGTGGCACTGGGTCCCTGCTCCCTTGCCCCATCGTTCCGCTATGCTCCCTGCCAGCTCTCAGAGATGCTGTAAAATTATCAATAAAATGGTGCAATTTTAGGTGGAGAAGGGGACAATGCTATGTTGTCACTGACCAATCGTGTTCTTGCTGCCCAGCCCTGGTGGAAGCCCTGCCAGGGTTAATCACACAGCACATGTATTTCATTGAATCACTCCTAACACAGCTGCCATTCATAAAATACCCAAACTTGTACTTTTCTTCCTTGTAGAAAACATATTTAGTTACCATTCCTACAAATGTGTGGTTCTTAAAAATAGTATACTGCAAACCCTAACATCTATGGTAATCCACTAAATCAAGTAAAAGTCTCCTAAATTATCTAATCCAAGCTCCTTTCATGAAAGAAGCTTTCACCTGCCAGGGTGCAGGGAGCAGTGACATCTCTGTGCACAGGAATGTCCCCTCCTTGCCCTGTATCTGCTCATGGGGTGCAGTGTAGAGGAATTAGTGATTTCTCACTGCTCTGATTAATTTTGCATTGCCTCTGTGTCACTGCAAAGCAGAATGTGTGGGAAAGGAGACAAGCAGCAATTCACATCATTTGCCTTCTTTTCTGATATCCCCTAGCATGGGGCACAGAGGGGGCTTCCACTGACAGCCTATGTGCTGGGAGTACAATTTCCTGCTTTGGGGGTCATCATCCACCCATGGGGAAGTGGCACAGAAACCTGAGGTAAACAGGTCTGGCAGTAAGTTATTATTAATTAATAGGTCTAAGCTGCAGCCATGCCAGGACATCAGAACATCTGCACAGCAGGACAGCAGGTCTCCAGGATACATGGATCCCAGGTCACCAATGGAACTGAAGTGAAAATCAGACATTAAAATCAGAGAATCATAGAATCATTAAGATTGGAAGAGATCACTAAGATCCCCATGTCCAACCCAAACCTTTCCCCACCATGCCCACTGAACATGCCACATATCCACGCTTCTGGTTTATTCCTTTTGATTTTTTCACTGAAATCACAATTAGCTTAGATCAGATTGTTGTTGTTGATGTTTAGTCATCAGTGCAACTGTTTTACTTACATTATTAGGATCCAATACTTAAATTTCATGATTTAATTGCAAATAGTTGTGCTGCTGTGGGGCAGGAACCCCCAAACAGCCTTGGATAAACCTTATTTCATGGCAGACGGCTCAGAGAGTCCTTGTCATTGAAAGTCATCTTGCCCCCAACTGTTCACAAGTTTCACATTCAATTTTTCTGATGTCTTTCATGAAAAATGATGTTTCCTTACCCATCACAGAAGATATTTTCCCCGGCAGGTATGCTGTCGAACATGTTGCACTCACAACATGACACAAAGTCTAAAAATCACAGAGAGACTAATTACTGGATGAAAATTACACCAAAAGACCAATTTCCTCTTGATGGAAGTGACAGCCCTGAGCTCAGCTCCGCGGCCGCTCTGGGCAGCTGGCCCGCAGGATCTATTACACCCTGCTGCACAGCACGGCATGGCATGGCACTGCACAGCACCACACAGCATGGTGCAGCACGGCATGGCATGACACACTGCAGCACAGCATGGCCTGTCATGGCACAGAAAAGCTTGGAATGGCACATTGCAATGCAACACAGCATGACACAGCATGGCATGGTATGGTATGGCATGGCACAGTGTGGTACAGCACAGCACAGCACTACCTAGTATGGCATGGAATGGTTTGACACAGCATGACATGCTGCAACACAGAATGGCATGGTGCAGTAAAGCGTCTAATGGTACAGTGCAGCACAGCATAGCATGGCACAACACAGCACAGAACAGCATGACACAGCGTGGTACAGCAGGGCATGGCATGGCATGGCACGCATCTCCCAGGTGAGCAGTGCATGACCTCCAAGTTATTACTCATCACCACTCACTTTACAGTTCTGTATCAGGTAACCACCAGCACCTGTCCCAAAGGACATGGAATGCCACACAAAGGGTGACCTGCAGGGAATTTCTGACAGAAAAGGCATGTGGTGTATTTCCCTCCCCTAAATGCAATGGTGAATTTGAGAAGGACTCTGGGACACCCACACTCTCAGGTTCCATTCCTCCTTTCTCAGTTTCCCACGGAACATTCACAATTCACAGCTTACACAGCAGACCAAAAGCTGTGTATCCGTACATTTGGGGAGTGCATATGCAGCGACACCAGAACTGATGTAACTTCGGTCTACTACAGTATTCTGCCTTTAGGGTCAGGTCCAATGGTGACCAGTTATACTGAGTCAATATCTTGCAAATTCTAAGGGATGTGGTTATGCACTTGTCCTAAATCAACATGGAATAAACAAATACTTAAAATAAAAAGATACCACATCTGTTTTCTCCCCACTTCTTGTATTTCTTATCAGAAAGTAATCTTAATTCTTTTGTAGAAATGGAATTAAATTAATGCTTTAATATTTTCAAATACAGACAAATAATCCTTCAACTATAAGAGTTTGTGTGAAATGCAGAATGCCCCAAAGATCATTTATACAAAAACTGAGATACGTTTGATGAATTAGTTCATAATATTTACCTAGATTATGTACAATAAATGCAATGTAAATCATTTATATCCATATACTGCTAATTTAGCTGCAATCAGAAAATAATGCAATATGAATTCCCATAAAAAACAATTCTGTACAAGAAAATTAAAACAGTTGAACATATTGTTTTATATGAAATATTGAGCTATGCAATCATATTTCTTGTATGGTTTAAGCTTCGGTAGGAAAATCGTATTTGTTCCCTTTGGAGCTTCTTTATATGTGTATAAAAGCTTTAATTTCAATGGCCATAAAGGGGTAGAACTTTGCAAAAACGCTGTCAACATTTTTCTCTCTTTTCCATCAGCATTAAAATGTGATGAACAGATATTCAGGAACGCATGGTGCCTCGAAGTTTGTTTCCTCTGTGTTAAGTTATTCAGAGAGCTGTTCTCACTTGTTTATTAGAAGTAATTATTAGAATGTATTGAATATTCTTTTAAGATTCAATCCAGTGGGGAAAATATTATTTTTTTCCAGCCCTTCTGCTACACCCTGTGCCCAGAACCTGGACTGTACCAAACTGCTGGCCACCTCCACCCTCCATGTGCCACACAGGTCGCCCCAGATGTCATGAGACCTTACAAAGTCTATTAAGAGCTCCTGGTACACTGAGATGGCCCTGCACAGATGTAGGAAGTAATTGTGTGCTTCTTGTGCAAACTAAGCAGGCTTACTTTCAAGGAATGATGCATGGACTTAAAATGAAATCTCCATTTATTTCCATTCTGGAAGGCACTGTGGATGTCTCACTCCTTGGGCTCTTCGGGGCTTGAGTTGGCTCCTGCCACAGCCGGAACCAGCTCCAGGAGTGCTCCTTGGAGTGAAAGGAATGAACATTCTTAGAGAGAGGAAATGCATTTCTAAGCAACCCATGTGTCTTTGTGATGTGCATACAGCAGATACAAAACATGTGCATGTGCACACACACACACAAGAAAGATGAACTTGAAAAAGAGTGCTTCTATATTAAGAAAGAAAGAAAGGCATTACTACTGAAGAAGTGTGAAATGCTGGAGCAGTGCAGAGCTCAGAAGTGCTATGACCGTTGCAGCTGTGCACCTGTGTTGGTGTTGGTTGATTCTGTTCATTATGGAGCCAGTAGTGTGGCAGGAGTTCATGCCTCATGGTGTGAGGTCAATGGAAATGCCCTCCGAGTGACCTTCTCTGCTGCCACAAGGATGTGGACTACTCCCTTAGGCCAACATTTGAATTGTCCCAGAGGCCACCAGCGTAGAATGGTTGGTATGACCAAGGAATGGCCAAGGTTAAAGATTGGTTCCTGGGTCAAGGAATGGCCATCAACCCAATGAATTGTCATCAGTCCAAGAAATGGCCGTCAGCTCAAGGAAGGGGCCAGCACAACAATGAATGGCCAAGGTCAAGGAATGGCCATCTGGTTAAGGAACAGTCATCATATGAAGGAATGGCCAAAGTCAGGAGATGTCATCAAGCCAAAGAATGGCCATCAGGTCAAGGAATCACTCCAGTCCCTAGCAGTTCTCATGTACCCATGTTTGGGATGGACAAGAATTCAAACCCAGGTAATTTGTAAGCTGACCCAACACTGCCTTGATGTTAGAAAGTCTAATCCAAGAGCTCATTTCAGTGTAACTCTTAGGTAAGTTAAATATATTACAGCTCTTCTGTGCACAGATAAACACACAGCAAAAATAAAACCATGAGCGCAACGGGTTTCGCAGGGGTTGTAACACAGATTACTTACAGGTGCAAGCAAGGTCTGACTCTTCAGAAAAATGAACTGATAAAAACATGCATTTTAGATTTCCAGATAGATCTTGCCAGCTCTCAGTATAGTACACAAATGAATTCCACAATTATGAATCCCCATTTTTCTTTGATTTAGCACCATTCCCTCCAGGAAGAAATTCCCCAGGTTAAATAACTTTGGAAAATATTCCACATATGTGTCCACACCATTATTTTTCCCCTCTCCAGTCCCTCCTTATTCATCTGCTCATCTTTCCATGCCTCACAAGGTTAAGTGCTTTCCTCTTCAAAGTATCTCTTTGAAATCCATTTCATCTGAAAAGCCAAAAGCATTCGCTGCGGTAGGTGCTCCTGCCCCCGCATCAGCCCCATTGCATTGCACAGCAATCCCTCTGTGTGCAGGGTTGCAACCAGAGGGGTTCTCAAGCCCTGTGTCTCTAACAAGAGAAGAGGAGTAATAATAAAATAGTAATCTTCCATTAGAATGTCTCTGTTTTGAGTAGAGACAGATGAAAAAATTCCTTTAAAAACTTCTTATTTTCTGTTGTAAACCATGCTTTTCTAAAACCACTCCTTCTTGTTTTTCCTCATAGACCCCCTTTTAACCCCTCGGTTCCCTTTTGGGGGGTTCTGGAGGACAGGCAGTGTAATGCCCAGTCCACATCCTACTGCTTGTGTTTACTGATACTCACGTTGCCACGCAGAGCTTTGGATTTATGGAAATGTAAATTAAGAAAAAAAAAAAGAACTAGAAAAATGTTAATAATGAGAATGAATATATTAATATTTCATGAAAGTTTGCTTTGGGAAAAAAGGCGTTTTCCCCAGTGAATGGCATGCTTATTACCTCTCTGTTGCGATGCCTGAGAACACAGAGAGAAAAGGCTGTGGTCTTGGTGAGTAAAATACATGTTTCAAAGGTTAGAAAAAGCCACCAAGCAATTGTTATTGTCTTATTTTTTGTCACAATGCTGAAAGTTGAAAGTTTCACCTAGTGTTAATAATATAGTATTAGCTGTACATGACTGCTTTGCTGGAATTAAACCAACACGGCTCCTGCTCATCCAAACTAAAGCTATGCAAGGAAACAAAAGCCTTCATAACATGCAGTATAGGTCAGCACTGAGCGTGACATCAGCCTTAAGCATATCAAGTGCTATTCTGAACTCTGAGCACTTGCAAAACTTCCCACACATATCTACAGTGAGTAGGAAAGTGATACAGGAAATCATGGGACTGTGCAATGCAGAAGAAAGTCCTTAACTGTTCCTGCTTGGAGACCTGGAGATGTGGCACTTTGGGGCATGGTCAGCAGGAAAAGAGGGAATAGGATGGCAGTTCGCCTTGATGATCTTTGAGATGTTTTCCAATCTTCATCATTCTGTGATTCTGTGAAGCTGTATCCAAGTAGTGAGTTAATATTGCAATGGACAGATACTCATCAAATACAAACCCACACAGCTCAGCTGACCCATTTGTCTGGATTATTTGGGACTCTGTGAATAATAGGCTCTGCTAACAGAATGGATTTCTTTGGGAGAACTCAGCAGAGCCAGCAGCACCCAGCACAGCATGTCTGCAACTGGATTAGGCAGGAGGTTTCCATGGCACAGCAATGCCTCTCTCTGTGAACCCATCACCTAGCATCAGCAATACAGTGGCAGCTGTGGAAACTCAGTTTCCCTCTGCACTTGATGCTGAACATTTCCCATTTTCTTGGGATGGGAAATGGCTCCATTATTTCTACACCAGTGCAACTGAATGGAAAATCAGGCCCAGCAAATTTAATAACAAAATAAATAGGAAGCATTTCTGTCAGAAATTAGTTTTAACTTGAGCATTTAATAGATATGACAGTACTATCTTCATGAGTACAAACATATACTGTAGCTGATGATAGAGGAGATCCTAGGAAATCAGATAATGTTTTAGAATGTAAGAACTTCAAGAGGCTTTGGGAAATGCCTGCAAGCATCTAGCTACAGCTTTGGCTCTCAGACACTCGGTGCAGATGGAGAAAGAAAAAGAAGCCCAAGGAACGATTGAATGTTGGGGTGTTCCATTGGCACATGCAGCAGGTTGACTGTAGATGAGATACTTAAAAGCATCCAGCCACCACCACCTGCTTGCAGCCCTTTGCCATCAGCAGAGCTTGTACCCACACGATCTTAAAACACATTTGCTCCTTTTTAGCCCTGCTATTTTGTGTGGCATCTCATGAGCTGGATGTTGGAACTGAATGATTGTTAAGGCCCCTTCCATCCTAAGCCGTTCTATGATTCTACAGTTACAGCTGCTGCTACAGAATGAAGACGTATACAGGGAAATCACTCACAAAGCTTATATCTATTGCAACTGCAAGTTCTGGAGTGTTGATTAGTAAAACACATAATGATGAGATAGCCTTAAAGGCAGAAGTGGTAAGCAGTGAGTTGTGCTGTTACCACCTACAGGATTCTCCTGTTGGTGTTACCGTACAACATAAAGAACACTGCAAGTCAAAAGAGGATATTTGTCTTAAAGAAAGAAGTTAAAAGTTGCTGAAGGTGTGACTTCCAGATCTGGGGGTGTTGGTCAGTGCTTGTCTGAACATGAGCAGACACTGTGCCCAGGTGGCCAAGAGGGCCAAGGGCATCCTGTCCTGCATCAGAAATAGTGTAGCCAGCAGGAGCAGGGAGGTGATCATCCCTCTGTACTCAGCTCTGGTGAGGCTGCACCTCAATTATTGTGTTCAGTTTTGGGCCCCTCATTACAGGAAAGACATTGAAGCTCTGGAGCATGTACAGAGAAGGGCAACAAAACTGATGAGGGGTCTGCAGCACAGGTCATATGAGGAGCGGTTGAAGGAGCTGGAATTGTTCAGCCTGGAGAAGAGAAGGCTCAGAGGAGATCTCATTGCACTCTACAGCTTCCTGAAGGGAGGTTGTGATGAGGAGGGGTTTGGCCTCTTCTCCCAGGCAACAAACAGGACCTGAGGAAATGGCCCAAAGTTGTACCAGAGCAGGTTTAGACATAAAGAAAAACTTTCTCTCTCAGAGTGTGGTCAGGCACTGAGATGGTCTGCACAGGGAGGTGGTGGAGCCACCATCCCTGGCAGTGTTCAAGAGGGGTCTGGATGAGGAGCTATGAAATATGGTTTAGCAGCTTATGGCAGCAATGGGAATGGGTGGTTGTTGGACTGGATGATCTTGTAGGTCCTTTCCAACCATGTGATTCTATAATTCTAAATCAGGAGAAAAATGAAATAATGAAAACATTTATGCAACAGAAGATTCGAAATATTTCAGTTTGAAAATACCAAAATGACCACATGGAAATGAAGCACTTGGATGGCTATGCATTGTTTTAAATACTACAAACAAAACACAATCTCAAAACCAATTGCAGTGTCAATTTCCCAATAAATCAATTTTTTCTTAACTGCAGTATTCCCAAAAGCCATGCCAGTTTCAACAAAAGGATATTTTCCAGTGAGAATTTGTTCAAACAGTTTCCTTTCTGCCTGCTTTAGTTGTGCTCACTTGTTGAAGGAAGAGTTGGGAATTTCTAGGGGATAATTGTTTTAAGCACGCAGCCTCACAGCTCGTTATCAGAAGTTCTTCATCTGGAGGAAAACCTCTGCTAGCATGAGGAATTGCTGGGAGCTCTCAGGTTGAAAACTCAAATCCTCTGATTGAATTTCAGCATGCAGCTTTTATTTCTTTCTTTTTTTTTTTCCCTCTGCCTCCTGCACAGGAAGCAGAATTATGTAAAATTATATCATATGATAATTTATTTTTTATGAATTGAGTGAAATTGGAAGCACTGACTGAATGACTAAAGCACAACATTGGAGATCACGCCTTTATTTCATTCCAAAGTAATAAAAGATTGCCACTCCCTGACATGTTTACAGCACCAAATGCAGGAGTCAGCCATGTGTTTCTCTTCCACCTGCAGTGCCATGAACTGTGACACAAGAACTCCATAGGAATGAGTGGAGAATCCCATAGGGATGAGTGGAGTAGCCCCTAGGAACGAACAGAGAACCCAATAGGAATGAATGGAGATTCCCATAGGAATTAACAGAGGACCCCATAGGAATGAGTGGAGGCCCCCATAGGAATTAATGGAGAACCCCATAGGAATGAAGGGGGAGTGCGGCTGCGTGGCTGCAAGTGGATATGAAGAATTCATTGAAGTGCTAGATTAGGGCTTTTAAAATAATTGTGATAAATGATAGCATCTGCATGCAGTAATTTCCCTCAAGATGTGTTAGATTAATTTTATGAAATTAACATCCAGAATAGCAAACATTAGCCATTTGTGTGACCGAGGCTTGGAATCAGCTGGAGTTCTTACAGCTTTTGAGCATTTTGAATGCACAGAATGACACGGTTCTGGGGGGAACAAGTAAGGGAGCCTAGTCCTGAACCAGCATGGCTGTGGGGCAGCAGTTTCTGGACTCCCCCATGGGTCCTCAGGGGCTGCAGAACTCAGGACTTTCTGCTCCCCAGAGCCTGACAAAGGTAAAGAAAATACCTTTTTATGTTTTATTATTATTATTATTTAATGAAGAACGCAATGTGAAAACTTATATTCTCTTTTTTTTTTTTTTTATCCTTTGAAGTGCCTTTGCAGCTGTGTACATCTGCACAGCTAAACCCAGGAGCCCTGGGAAGCAGCTCACCTGCAGTCTGTGCAGGCTGCGTAAGCACTGCCTGGTGCCCTGCACTGAGTTTCTTCACCACCATTCCCTTTAACAACACTTTTACATAGCACCTCCAGAACTAAGTGTCTGAGAGCAACTACAAGCTTGTGCAATGGATTGAATTGTATTTTCTTCTCTCGGAGAGAGATCTGGCCACTGGAATTGACTGCCCAGGGAGGTATGGAGTCCCTATCCCTGCAGGTGCTCCAGAGCTGTGGGGATGTGACCTGTGGGGACATGGTCAGTGGGCACAGTATGGTTGGCTGGGGTTGGGCTTGGGAATCTTGGGGGTTTTCCCCAACCATTATTGAATCTGTGATTCAAGGGCGACTAAATAGGAATTGCTTTGATATCAGTCCCTTATGCAAAAAATAATAATAATAATAAAATCAACAGAGATATACAGGCAACATCAAAATAATTGAAACAGCGTTACAGTTATATAGAGAGGAAAAAGTCACACAGCTTCCAGTACATGGAAACCCCTACTCACCAGTAGATGGATGAAATGGACAGGGGAGCATATAGGACTCCTGTGCAGGTACAAACAGATGGACCCAACACAGGAACTTCTCCCAGTGAGAAATCAGCACAAAGGACGCGAGGTGCACACGCAGCCGTGAGCTCTGCTCAGGAATGGGACCAACCCGAGCTCCAGGTTCAGGACCAGCACTCCTTTTGCACAGTTGCACACCGAATTTTCCATTCCCTGTAGCATTAGCCGGTTCCCTCTGAACGTTTATTGAGCTATTTACAGCGCTGCTCTGGCAGGTACGCAGCACGCAGCGATGGAGTCGCGCACCGACAGCACGGATCCCACAGATGCCACACAAAGCCGAGAACCACGAGGGCGTCACATCTCCCGGCTGTGAGCAGCGTGAGGTGAGTGGTGCTTCCCGTGAGGCACTGAAACCAGAACCCAAAAGGAAATTCGTGTACAAAACTCTCTCCAGGGACAGCTACTCATAGCGTATTAGAAATGACTGTATCCTATACACAGTGCTCATGCCTTTCAGCAAAATATTAGGGAAGAAGGAAAGAAAGCACACCACAGCACATACTGTTAAACAGAAGAAGGGTGGAGGAGCATTCGAGGTGGGCAGGGACAGTGAGAAGTCCCCAAAAAGTGCCACACAAAGCACTGCTGCAGTCAGCCCCAGTTCTGCTGGGAGAAAACATCTGTGCCGATGGAAGTTAAGCTGGTACCAACGTTGAACAGCTCTGCCTCGCCAGGAAAGATCCACTCCTCTGTGTTCAAGCAAGGAATGACAATGAGGACAGGATTTAAGCCTTAGTGGGATTTATGGTAATTAGGAACGGAACCAATTTAACTTCACAAAGAAATAAATTGTGCCTATTAAAACACTTAGCAAGTTTTACTGGGAATGCCGACAGTACCATGTGTATTTGGTGCTGATCGACACCCACCAAGTTAAAATTACTCAAGGCTTCCAAGGAAAGGTATCCAAGTAGTGCAGCAATTCCAAAGAAGGCTTAACATTGATATTTGCAATCAGCATTTCCTTACCAAAATCCAGAGGAAGGAAGAACAGCCAGTGAAAGAAATAAAAGGTGTGTGCACGAGGCTCTGCTTATCACGTTAGCTGCCCTGCTCACCCCTGAGACCAGTGCTAAAGGAAAACCTCCCAGGCACTCAGGAATTCCTGGTGCCAAACAGCCCGCAGCAGTGTGCCGTCCAGGACAGCTCACGGCTCTCACTGCCGTGCTGCTTGAGCTGGGAAGTGGAAACTTCCAAAGCGGGCAGAGTCATTCCCAGCCGAGACATGGCTGCACCACATGCAATGGCACTGAGCTCCTTTGGGCTCATGACAAAGCCATAATTACATTTGTTCCTTTCCCTTGGTGGCCTTACCATGTAAGTATTTGAGAAGATCTACTTTATCATGCAGCTCAGACCTGAAGAGAGATCTGGAAGTCATCTGATCTTCAGTTATTATTGGTCAAAACGATACCCAGAGATGAATTCAGTTTGGTGACAGCTAGCCTAAGGAAATGCATGCTACTACAGGGATGCCCAGACTGAGTTCCAGCCTTGGCTGTGGGTCTGAGCCCCACCAGCGACCAAACCATAAGAGGTTCAAGTCCCACGAGTGGGTTTGAGTCCTGCAAGAGGTCGAGGCTGTCCATCTGTGTTCCACCGAAGTTGCTGGAAACTCCACCGAAATTCCCCACCGAAGTGTGGGAAGAGAAGATCCCGGAGTGCTCTCCCTTGAGGTGTATACTAAAAGGTCGAAAAAAGTATGGGGGTGATCCATTGATGCGAAAGAAATTGATGGAAAATTCTAACCACTGGTGGCTGATGTAACCCCTGAAAACAAAACAAAACAAAACAAAACAAAACAAAAAACAAAAAAACAAACCAAAAAAAAAGGCTGCCAATGGATCTCTTAGTTACAATATAATCTTGCAATTAATGTGGTTTTGTAGAAGGTGATGACAATGGGATGAAGTGCCTCATGCAGAATTGCTCTTCGAAATGTTGCAGAAATTAGAGCTGATTGTGGACTTAACGTCAAAAGGCCACACGATGGCGGTCTTAGACAAGGAAAATCAGAGACCCCAGAGGCGGGGATGTTCGGCAATGGGGCCAGGCAGGATCAAATTGAGGGAGAAAGAGGAAAAGAAATACGGAGAAGTGACGTCAATTCAAGTTTGGGACAGAGGAAACCAAGCGCAGATAGAATAGATTTTGAAATAAACTTGAGCTTGGGGAAAAAGAAAGGCAGCAAGAGGGAGAGAGTGCTAAGATTTAAGTCCCATGGCAGGATGAGCATGGAGGAGGGCTCCACAGGCTTCACAGAAGCCTCTGGGGCAGGCAGTAGGACCAAATGGAGAAAGAAATGACAAAAGTGTCGGTTTTAGTGACAGATTTGCTAGGAAACACTCTGATTTGGATCTGGAAAAGGGAAGGGAAGGGAAGGGAAGGGAAGGGAAGGGAAGGGAAGGGAAGGGAAGGGAAGGGAAGGGAAGGGAAGGGAAGGGAAGGGAAGGGAAGGGAAGGGAAGGGAAGGGAAGGGAAGGGAAGGGAAGGGAAGGGAAGGGAAGGGAAGGGAAGGGAAGGGAAGGGAAGGGAAGGGAAGGGAAGGGAAGGGAAGGGAAGGGAAGGGAAGGGAAGGGAAGGGAAGGGAAGGGAAGGGAAGGGAAGGGAAGGGAAGGGAAGGAAGAAGGGTTGCCTTCCTCTGCTTGCCGTATACAAGGTGTTTTGGGAAGAGCTACAGACTGCCTCACAAGAAATAGCCTCACCATCTCCCAAGGCCAATGCAATTTGGGGACAGAGAATAGAGAGGTTAACAAATCAAACTCCGGAACCCAAATCCCAACAGGAGCTGAGAGCATTTCTCGGGATGACCGGATGGTGTCGCTGGTGGATCGTAGATAAAACACCCTACGAGGAAGTGCTAAGGGCAGGAAATCCCCCAGGAGTACTCTGGAAGGACTGGAGAGCGTGGAGATGCATTTACAAAATTGAAGCAAGCTCTGATGAATGCTCCAGCGCGAGAACTTCCTTTGTTAAGTGCTTCGGTGGGAGTTTCACTTCTCCTTTCAGAATAATATCTCAATAACAGTAGAGGAACTCAGGTCTTCGTTCTGTATTGCTATTTTTCCAACATCCTTCTTCAGCATTTGCAGAGGACTTATTAGCAACTCAGTACATCCCCTGATCAAAAGACTTCCAAAACTGGAATTGATTTTGCTAATCTGCAACTACTTGTGTTGGCCACTCGATCTTTGACTTGGAACACGTCTTGGCTGCTGCAGCATCACCCACATGGGTGCAACTCCCTGGCTGTTGCTTGCTGTTTGTTTGCTGTAGCTGAGCACAGACACACAGTGGAGAAAAAGTTTTATCCATCCTCCAAAAACAAGAGTGAAAGTGCTGAAATACTTTATGTGCCATCAACGCAGGATTTGGTGAGGTTCTGTCCCATTTTTACACAACGTATCTTTATTGCACGTGTATGATTTTCTGCCTCATGCAGCACATCAATCCTATGAACTAGTTTGAATTTTCTTAAATCAAAATACTGACTTGGTTAAATTAAAAGATTTATGAAAGTCATATGTTCCTCTCTCCCCCAGTTTTACAGAAAGAACCATCCTTCTTTAAAGTTAAAACAATAAATATGTAATAAACAATAAATATGTATAAACAATAAATATGTAATAACACGGGGAACAAACTAATTGCCTTCTCCCTCTCCACCTCTCTCTCTGTCTCATCTCCCCTGCCCATCTGGATTTGTCTTGCTCTACTTCCACATTTTTCTCTCTTCAGTGATGTCCCTATCTTGCTAACTTCTCTTTTTCAATCGTGTTTCATACCCTGACAGACAGACCTCTAAGGCCTGAAGCCACCACGTGCCCATGACAGGCACACTCCCCAAACAGAACATTTTCATGCTTCTTCTGATTAAATTTATAATGAAAGAGTATATTTCTAATCCACTATAATCAGACAAGTAAGAGCATTTTTGGAGAAGCTGTGAAAATTCATTGCAGGTCTGTCTGCAATACAATTGCTGACACTTGTATGAGAAAGGCAGACCCAGAGCACACCTTGCATCCAGCATCATTCCAGGGTGTGCACACTTCTGCTCCACTCGCAGCATTCAGCAGCACCAATGCTGCCAACTTCCAACACTGCAAACAAGTCATTTTAAGTGATGAAGTCTTAAAGAGGTATGAGGAAGTAAGCTTCTGGCTAGCACATGCTTCTCTGCATGTTCATTTTAATTCCAGATTTTACTCCAAATCCTTGTCAACTGACTTTTCAGTAGAGAGGTGGGACAAAAAGAGGCAGACAGACCACGCCGATTTATTTTCAGCCTGGTGGGGGGGGGGGGGCTGCTGACGTCCTCAGCTGCAGCTTGTAAGTGATGAAGAATTTATAAGTGATGCTATTACTTTAATATCTTTTTCTGCCCTGAGTGATCCTGTTGTCACACTGAATTTCTGGAGAATTACTGCAGACATTGCCCAGCAGAGCCGATTTCTCTCAGCTTTGCACCTGCAGCTCTGAGAAAGTGAGAAAGCAGCAAACTGCTCTACGTGTGCACAGTCGTGTGTGTCCTACAACACAGGTTACCAAATCAATAATGTGCAAAAATAATTGCTCAGATCTGAACAGTGAAATGCATTAAGTGTGAGCTAAGCAAGACTAATGCTCCCTTAAGGAAGGCACACGAAAATGGCAAATGACAGCTTGCTGTACAGATTGCAGGGAAGAAAGGTGGCAGTCAGAAAATACGGAATTTTGATTTGTGAGAACTCAAGCTCATAGGAAAGGAGGGAGGGAGAGGGGAGGGAGGGAGGGAGAGGGGAGGGAGGGAGGGAGGGAGGGAGGGAGGGAGGGAGGGAGGGAGGGAGGGAAGGAGGGAGGGAGGGAGGGAGGGAGGGAGGGAGGGAGGGAGGGAGGGAGGGAGGGAGGGAAGGAGGGAAGGAGGGAAGGAGGGAAGGAGGGAAGGAGGGAAGGAGGGAAGGAGGGAAGGAGGGAAGGAGGGAAGGAGGGAGGGAAGGAGGGAGGGAAGGAGGGAGGGAAGGAGGGAGGGAAGGAGGGAAGGAAGGTGAGAAAGAGGGGAGGGAGGGAGGGAGGGAGGGAGGGAGGGAGGGAGGGAGGGAGGGAGGGAGGGAGGGAGGGAGGGAGGGAGGGAGGGAGGGAGGGAGGGAGGGAGGGAGGGAGGGAGGGAGGGAGGGAGGGAGGAAGGAATCCACTTTGACAGTCCAAATAAAGGCAGATTTCATAAGAGTCTATTAATGTATTTTCAGAAATGACCTCCCATGAATGGTGTCCAGCACTAGCTCAGGCAATAGGCAATGTCACTACAAAGCCACAAAAGCTGGGCAGGGGCCTTGTTCTTGTCTGAGACTCTTTCATTACTAGATATCCATGTGAGAAGGTCTACTGTAATATTCTGATTGACCACTGAACACAGCGCGTTGCTAATTTCAAAGTTGGCCTCAGCTCCAAGGTAACAGTGATAGGATGAGAGGGGACTGCCTCCCCATGTGCCAGAGGAGGGTCAGGCTGGGTATTAGGAACAATTTCTTCTCCAAAAGAGTGGTCAGGCATGGGATCAGGCTGCCCAGGGAGTGGTGGAGGCCTCTTCCCAGGATACAACTGCTTTTGGAAAAAAGTTGTTCTCCTTTTGTGAATCATCATTAGCTTGCTTGACTCTGAAGATGATTTTATAGGAACAGGGACCTCTATAACATCTAAGTATATATATTTGAAGGATCATGGTCAAGGAAAGGGAATATATAGGAAGCAACTTTTTTAATAGTTGGAATCGGAGATGAATTTTATTCTCTGTAGAGGATGTAGTTACAAACTGAGCCATTGTTATTTTAAGCTCTCAAGCAAAGGTGCTATTCTGTGGTTACATTACAGACTTGTGCCACTGAGTCTTCACATTCACAGTGAACAAAAAAGGGTGAGCTGCAACCGCTGACAGCTGCACCATGAAATTACACAATGCTGGACTGCTAGAGCAAGAAATTAAGGCATTCTTGGGTACAGTTAGCAGAGGCACGAGAAAGAAGAGAAACATAGGCAGAATTCACAGAGCAGTTAGGGAACACCAGTGAAAAATAAATGACAAGATCAGCAATATGGGCTGAACTGAAATGCCAGGCAGTCAGAGATGGAAGTAGAAGTGAAGATACATTCTGATGAAGTCCATGACAAAGCAACCATGATATAGAAGAGACCATCTCTACCCGCTGGTGATGTTTGCTTATTGTCAAAAGCTGTGCACAAAGGACCCTTACAGATAGTCCTCAAGATGTATGCTACCATGCTAGGCAGAGCCAGGATGAGCAAACAGGACTGCCTGTTAAGTTACTCACCTTCAGGTCAATCCACACCAAGCTCTTAGGATATGCAGAAAATCGCTTCTCTGTGTCATGTCCATTAAAATCAGGATGGCACAACTTATTTACGTACCAAACGGGGTTTTGCAAAGGGAAATTTGTTTCACCCTGAAATGCACCTCCATTCTGTAGTGATCAAAGGCATAAAAATGAAATACATTTAGTCTGCAAATTTGAAAGCTACCACCAGCATTTTGAACTGGGCAGCATGAAATTGGAACATAGCTGTAAGAATAAGGGAGAGAAAAGAATTATACGGGATTAAAAATCAGAAACAGAGCAGTAATAGAGGAGAAAATTAGATATATTTGCTGGAACCAATCTAGATCAGGGTCTGCAGGTGGCAGCAGTGTGGAGCTTCTGCTGCATGCTCCTGTTGTGCAGAATGGTCACTGTTTTCTTCAAGTACAGGTGGTATTTGGCTTCACTGTTAATCACTGCAACAGTAATTAATCACTGAAAGGAATCCACTGTGTATTAGTGGGTTTTTTTCCTTTATTTGTTTAATATGTCTAATAATCTTCCTAACAGGGCATCAAATAAACCCAGTTGGGCATACAGATACTCACCACAAACTGATATAGAAACTATTCAGCCCTGCGGATGGAGAAATTGAATTATCAAAGGCATAAGTAAACCTTTGCTTTTGTGTTAACCCAAAATGCTACTGATTTTTAATTCACTCGGTTTCATTTCTGTGACAGGAATTTGATGCAGGTACTATAAGAGAAAGAAGTTAAAAGACAGAACTCTGGAATTCAGCCTTAGATTTTAAATAAGGGGGGGGGGGGGGGGAAGTCTATTTGAATGAGTGTCTTTTAGGCACAGGGAAATACAGTATTGTTGCTACTGAAAAATAAACCAAGCAATCTTTTACATAGCTGTCAGTCTGCAATAACTATCACTTTCATTACAGAACAGCATCCACATGCAGCAAGTTTCATTTCTGCAACAGTTGCTGCTCACCTTACTCTCCCATACTTGTAACAAACAAGCACACCTTCGCCAGCTAAGCCTGCAATGAGAAGAAAAAACCTGATGGCTTGATGATTCATCATTTAAAAACTGCAAGAAAGCAACCATGTTCTCTTTTTAAGTATTTATTTATTTTCCTGCTGATATACATGATCAACAGTAAGATTTGTGTTAACACAAAAAAGAAAAAAGTTAAGACAAAATGTAGATTTCTCATTTCAATAGTGCTGCTGCTGGCAGCCCCACAGCTGGCCATGACACTGAACCTCACCATCTGAAGCACAGTAACAAACATTCAAGGTGAAACTGTGTAAGGGGAGTGACTGGTATACCTTCCAGAGAGGTAAGATTCTTCCTTCCTGGCTGAAAGAAAAGGAGGTTTTACATTACTGCAATACTCTGCTTTGTGAAGGACCTCTTTCATTCTTCTCAGGTTTGGTCACTGTGGAAAGATCCAGCCCCGGGTGGGGGCTGGATTGGGTCGGCACCACTGGGAACCGCGGTGTGCAAAGCGGCAGCCTGGCTGCTGCCCTGTGGGGGCATAAGTGGGGCTGCCAGCAGCAGCTGCTGTTTGAGGAGGAGTTAATCGGAGCCATGCAAACAGGCAGCACAGTGAAGATCTCAAAGATGTACCCAGTGTGTGTTTGAGCAGTTCTTGCTGGCCAGATTTCTGTGCTTTCCAGTTCTGAGTGCTTTCCCCAGGCCACTGGACCACTGCTCGTGGAGCCTGGAGACACCACTCAGCCCCTGCCCGCACCCCACGCCCACAGGTGCCACAGAACATGGACAGCAATAGCACATCCAAGAGCCAGACCTGCCCACAGCAAGAACATCATGGCCAGGCAATACAACTCCAGATGATGTAGAGCCAGGTACCAGACTGTGAGTGCAAGGCTCAGTCTGCCCTGGGGTACATGGCTTCAGGATCAGAGCTGCAGGACAGGAGCAGACCAGCAGAAAGCGGAGCAGAATGCAGCAGAGCAACTTTCAGTGAAGTTACTGAGGTTTCACATTTAGAAATAAGGTCAAATTAAAAAAAAAAGTTTCATTTAAAATTAAAAAAGAGAAGCTGTGCTGTTTTAGGGAGAAACTGTGACAAAAGCAAATATTTACCTTCCTGTGGTCAGCAGCAGTCAAAAATAGAAAGTATTATTGTACAAAGAGCATGTTAAACACTGAAGTGCTTGACTGATGTTACATTTCCCATCATTACTTTAAGAGAGAGCTATTATTTTCCATTTCTTCTCCTTGATCAGATGCTTGATCAGTGGTTTAACCCATCAGGTATCCAGCCAACACACAGCTCACCTCCTCTCCCCCTCTGCTCAATGGTATGGGGAAGAGATTTGGGGAAAAAAAAACAAAGTAGAACTCATGGGTTGAGCTAGAACAATTTACTAAGATAGAGAAAAGGATAGCAGTAATGACCATAAAAATATATGTGAATGTATATAATGAGTGATGCAAAAGCAATTGCTCACCACTCCCCATTCTATGCCCAGCTAGCTCCCAAGCAGCAGAAGAGATGAATTCCCACCCCCTTCAAAACCTCTTCCACACGGTGACATATGATATGGAATATCCCTTTGGCCAGTTTCAGTCAGCTGTCCTTGTTCCCCTCCCAGCAGCTCAGGCCCTTCGCTGAGCATGGCCTTGGCTTAGAAGGCAACTGTAAACACTGGTGTGTTATTAACAGAGTTTTTCTGCTGGAACCAAGGCATAGCATCACACCAAACACCATGAAGAAAACAATTCCATCCCAGCTTAGAAAACAATTCCATCACATCAGATTAGCAAGCACATCTGCATTTCTCCTGCCATGAATTGCATTATCTCTGAATGAAAGTGCATGTAAAAGTTTTGTGCTCTTTTTTTATAATTTTTTTTTTTCTTCCTTAGGAATATTAGCTCCAAGCTGGCTATGTAATAAACTTGAAAAATCTTTATAATGGCATTACATTTCATACTTGTTTTCTCTTGTCAAACAGAAATCTGGATAAGCCCATCCCACTTTTCTTTTCCTTCACAGTACCAAATGCAGTGAATACTTGGAAGAGGCACTAAAACTCCCTGTGCTTTCATCTCTGTGCGTTCCTATGGATCCAGTTTCACCTTCAAAGGACACTTCTTATTTATCCATGCTAATTCCATACTGGGATTGGTTAAGGCTCTGATTACCCTGCATCCCTTCCCTCACCCAGAAAGATGTCCATCTTTTTGCCATCCACACATCAAGACATTTTGCATTTGCCATCATAGAGCTTGCCAGTTTGCCTTGGGTGTGATATGGCCCTTTGAGGCTGTGCTACACAGAGCTAGTTAAGTGTGAAGAATCACAGAAAATCACAGCACAGTTTTGGTTGGAAGAGATCGTTTACTTCCAACCCCCGGCAATAGGCAGGGACACCCACCAACCATGCTGCTCACAGCCCCATCCAGCCTGGCCTCAAGCGCTTCCAGGGAGGGGGCATCCACAACCTCATTGGGCAACCTGATCCAGTGTCTCACCACCATCACAGTAAAGAATTTCCTCCTAATACCTAGGTTGCATCTACCTTCTTTCAGTTTACAGCTATTTCTCCTTCTCCTGTTGCTACTTGCCCTTGTAAAAAGTCTCTCCCCTGCTTTCCTTCATATCCTGGCAGGCCGCTATAACATCCCCACAAGTCTTCTCCTCTCCAGGCTGAATAGCCCCAGCTCTCTCAGCCTGTCCTTGTAGGGGAGGGAGGTGCTTCAGCCCTCTGATCATCTTCATGGCCCTCCTCTGGATCCACTCCAACAGCTCCGTGTCCTTCTGGTCTTGCTGGCTCCAGATCTGGACACAGTACCCCAGGTGGGGTCTCACAAGAGCAGAGGAGAGAGGCAGCATGACCTCCCTTGACATGCTGCTCAGGCTTCTCTGGATGCAACCCAGGATCCAGTTGACATTCTGGGCTTCAAGTGCACACTGCTAGCCTTTGTTATAGTTATGTCAATCCTGCTACTTGAAGCCACCCAGGGGGTTATCCCACTGCTCACCGGACTCAGTGCTGGTTCCAGGGCCCAGAGCCCTGCTGAGGGCTCAGTGCCCATCCCACAACTCAACGTCCAGCCCAGTCCTCAGCACCTAACCCAGGCCTCTCCACCAGGTCCAACAGCACTGCAGTGGGGCTGCGGAACTGCTGCGTGTGACTGCTCCTGCCATGGTCCTGGAGCCACATCGCTCCTGCTGCTGCTGCACGCCTTGGGGTGCCACGATCCCAGCTCTGCACTCCCATGTCACATCACCTGGTCCGTGCGGCAGAGCCGCGCGGAGCAGCAGAGCACGGCACAGGGGGGCGAAGGAGGGCTCCTCTCCCTCTGGAACAATGGCCGTGCGCGCTTATTAGAACCGACGTTGTCACCCGCTGTCTAACTTAGGAACGGCAGTGAGAAAACTCGGGGAGCGGGTCTTTCCAGGACACGCTCCCCCGGCTCCTCTCCCCCCAGAGCCGACCCCGAGGCCGGGCAGGCGGCGTTTGGGCCGTGCCGCCGGGGCTGGGGCTGCGGCCGGCGCGGCACCTCCCCCCGCACGGAACCCGTCCGTCCGGTCTGGCAGCGGAGAGGCAGCGGGCGGAGCGGCGGCCGTCGGGGCGCGAGCGGGATCTGAGCGGGCGGGGGCTCCGGGAGCCGCGCTCAGGTGCTGCGGGCGGGCGGTGCCGAAACTCGGGGCGGGACGGGTTTTGGGGTCTGGGGCCGCGGTGCGGGGCCGTCGTGGCTTTCCCCTTCGGCGTACGCGTCGTTGGCGATTTGCTCGTCGCGCGTTGCGGGTGAGGTGTGCGGGGTCGCGACCGGGCCGGGGGTGGGGACTGCGGAGGTCGGGGGCTGGCTGCCGGGCGAGGAGGGAGGGTGAAGCTCGGGAGCTGCACCGTGAAGTCTGGGAAAGTGGGTGTGTTTTTTTCTTTCCTTCACCGTCTCCTGAGCCCGAAGGTTGTTTGCTGTTCTGTGGTTTAAAAGTATTGCTCGCTTAGGAACGCCGCGTGAGACGATGCGGAGCTGTGCCCCTAAGCTGGAGGTCGACCTAATCGCGGTGCCCATGCTCTGAAGGACCAAGAGAAGGAAAAGTAGGTGCCGCGGGGTCCCGCTGCCTGCACCGCTTCTGTGAGTTGGTTTCTTTCCTCGTGTGTGCTGAGGAAAATAGCCTTTGTGACTAGTTAGTGTTTGTTCAGCCTTTAGAGCAGTTACAGGAGTCCATGTTAAGAAACTGCCATGGTCCAGTAGCAGAAGGTTACTCATGAGGCTCATCAGTCTGTTGGAAGATGGAAAAAGCCTTCTGACAGACACAAATGGACATCTCAGCCCTATTGCCTGCTGCTTTTTTCCATAGCATTCCTCTTCCGAAGGCCCAAGTACAGGGCTGTTAGATGGACTGGCTAGCAGGGCGTCCTGCTGCTGTAAGGTCAGCAGGAACTGAAGCCACAGTGCACAGTGCTCCTGGCAGTAGCTGTGCTACCTTGGCTGAATGCATGGCAGGCAGTGGGTGCTGCAGCTGCAGGGAGCCCTAGGGCTGGGCATGTTGGTGGGACTGCAAACAAACCTCATTCTACGTGATCCTGAACTCTGTAATTGCCTCTAGATAATGTGGGTTTAATTCCCTGCATACAGTGTCCTTATAAGCTTAGATTTGCTCACGGTTTTCTGTTTTGACCAGTTTGGTTCCTTTAAAATTTGTCCTTCTTTTCTGAGACTGATTCAGATATCAAGGGGTGTTTGGCCTGTGTTCTTTTTCCACCAGTCTCTGTACTGATGTTACTGAAGTTCCCATCAGCGCATGGTTGCTTTTGCAAATTTGTGTTTGTCCCTTTGTCAGCCTGCAGGTAATACACAGCAATGCCTGGTGACTTCTTCTCTTCATTCACTGCCTGTGAATATTCCAGTCCCTTGGCCTGCAATTTGTGTTGTTGAGTTCAACAAGCCATTTTCTTGTTTTGCATTGTAGTCCTTTATTTAAATTAGCTGGAATTAATTTTCCATCTTCTTTTGTTGTTGTGGCTTTTATTTTGATGTCACTGGTGATCATACTGGGCTTGAATGTAATACGCTACCCGCATTTAGGTATGGGGAGTGGTTTGATTGATTTTGTTTTCATGATGAGGGGTTTTGACGTTCTTCCTTGTCTGTTCCCTTTACCTGGCCTCTGCTAAATGAGCTGCTTTGTTTAGATGTAATTGAACGCAGGATATTAGCCAGGAGCTTCTGAAACCCAACCCTGGTTCTGTCTGTGACTTACCATGTAGCCTTGGGCAAATCTCTTACCCTCTGTGACCTGTGCATGTTGGGGTAAAGGATGTGGTCCTGCGTTGTCCATTGGGGACTGTTGGTTCAGGAGCTCTCAGTGCCATTTGACAATACTCAGTGTCTGTTTCTGCATCTCTGCTTTATGTCAAGCTCACAGAATTATTCTGTGACATACAGTGATCTGCTTAGTGCTGTGTTGTTGTACTTTTCCTCATATGTTCTTAGATGAATCAGATACATATATATTTTTTAACCTTACCAGCAGCAGAGCTGGTCAGCTTGGGCAAATTTGTGGATGCCTTTGTTTACAGACTGGTGTAGAGTGATGCACAGGAAGGTGTAAAGAAAAAGCATGGAAGGGTGAGCGCTGCAGAGATAGCAGTGGAAATGAAACCAAGGACAGTACCAGGACAGTGTCCTTCTGAAAGCAGGAAGAGGAGGTAGCATGGAGGGCTTGGAGAAATGATCAGAAATGGTGGTTTTTTGTCCAACAGCTCCCTCAGCCCACGTTGCCTGTTGGGTATTGGACAGCTGAGGACAGAGTCCCCATCTTTAGCCCTGACTGTAAAGGTGCAGTAGCTGTGATATGCAACTGTGTGGCAGATCTTTATGGTTTATAATGCCTGCTTGTTTTAATGGGGAGGTGAAACACTTAGGAAAATAACTGTTTATGCTTCTAAACAGTCTTTCAGTACAGTTCATATCTGCACAAAATGAATTATTTCTTCCTTTATTCATCTAAACCACGTAGTTTTATACCATGAACTGTGGGAGGAAGTTCAGCAATCTCTGTAAAAGGCAGGTGGAAACCCCTGCAGAGTACTGTTAAGGCTACAGATTGAACAAAGGTTGCCTCCTTTATTATCGTTTGCAAAGATAACTTGGGTTGACTTGGACTTTAGGAGAAGGAAAGTCTGTATCTGTTAATGAAAAATCTAGTGCAGATAATGGATAAAATTAGTGTTTCTGCAAGTGCCTCATCTTCAACCATCATTGCTTGTCCTCAGACAACCAGGACTGTGGGCTGTGGATCTGTCTGCTATCAGCTTCCAGTTTTCAGTAAGTGGCGAATTCATCTCTTCCTTCTCTAGAGTCCTGTTGGCTCATAATGATTATTTATTTATATTAGAATATTCTTCATGTTCATTTCCACACATTCACGAAGTCCTCAATCCTCTCAGCTGAAGAAGTTTGGTGAAATGTGTTTCTGGAATCACCTGTTTTAATGAGTGGTAGCTCTTTGTGACTGTGACTTTCTGACTCCAGTGACTTTGTCCTGGAGCTAAAATTTCAAGACTGGAAAGAAGGCAGGTGAGGAGAAATTGATTATTCACCAGATTTTAACTGTCTTAAAGTGATGGTCTTCATGTGGTGAATGTCAGTGCTGATGTTACTGCTCACTGTCAGTGTACAGATCATGCAAGGTTCCTCGGTTCATGGTAATGTTTGAGGGAAACGGGAATGATCTGCTATTCAGACTTGGTTCTCAGTATCTTCTGCACAAGTTGTGGCCAGAAACTGCCTGAAATGACATTTTTAGAAATATTTTCTGTGAGATGAGATAGTGTTGTAAATAAAAAAATACGTAATTTATATATAAAAAGCAGTGTGCACATGTTTACATATGTGTGTGTAAAATCTGGGTCTGGGTGAGTAATAGAAGTAGGTGACGTAACCAGGTTGACTTAAATGAGACGTGTTGCTCACAAAACAGGTTTCCCAAGGTTTTCTCCTGTTGCAGTGATCGTCTGAGTCTCTGAAAGGGCTTCCTTAACCTTTTCAGTTCTACTGTACCACGGAGGTGACCTCAGAATTGTCAGGTGTGACGTCTTTTCTGGTTAGCAGGGACTAGTGCTGTGGAGGTATTTTTCCCTTAGCCACATTTAATCACCTGAATTAGCCCTTTTTTGGATGGGAAGTCTGAGTCACCTCCTGTTAAACCTGTGCTGGCACTGCCCAACTCCAGCAGGTTTCAAGGTGGCGACTTTTTTTCTTTTAAGATCACCACGCATAATAAAAACATGAATGGGAGCTCTGGTAGACTAACAAGTCTTTGCTTGTTTCCTGCTCTCTGATGGAGCAGCTTGGAAGTAAGTTCATCTGTTTTCCCATCACAGATATTCAATAGTTTTGTTCCCTGAAACTGCGCTGAGAGCTGGGGTGTGCCTGCTAGGTCAGCTGCTGAAGAACCAATTGCCCATGATGTCTGGGCAGAGTCTGCTTCTCTACTGTGCCAGGCACCAAGTCCCACTATTTATGATAGTCACAGAGAACTCCTAGGCAGACATCAAGGTCATACACCCTATATGATGTGTTCTGAATTGTACGCCTTGTGGGGTTTTTTTTCTTAATGCAACATTTACTTGATTAACCTTGAGGAGTTGAGGCTTCAGGATTCCAAGTGCATATGACAAACTCCAAGTAAACTGAATCCTAGATAACATTTCTAGGTGTAGATTAAGCTTTTAATGAACTCCACTCATCCTGCCCTATCTCATGTGTGTCATAACATACGCAGTTAAGATAAATATTGTTAAGATATAGGAAACCAAAAAGGAGAATGTCTGCTGGGCTTTCTGCTTCCAAACAAGGAAGAAGTGATTGGGGTTCCAAGGGTGGAACAGGCTTGCATGCTGGGAACATTGGATGGTGGAATTCAGAATCATGCCGTGAGGAAGCAAGGCAAGTCATAGAATCATTAAGGTTGGAAAAGACCTCAGAGATCACCAAGTCCAGCAGTCATCCCACCCCCACCATGCCCACTGACTGTGACTCAGTTACTTTGCTGAGCAGTCTGTGCCATTGCCTCACCACTGAAGTCCACAGCCCTGGACTTGAGCAGGGATGTGCTTGGAAGTGTTCCGTGGGGACAATGCTATTTGAGCATTCATGTACAGGTTAGGAAAGGCAAAGCTTGCCTTGAAAACTGCCTCAGATGAAAATTACCTTGCTTCCAGTCATAGGTGAATTAAAATAGTTATGTAAACTATTGAGGTTGCCTTTATCCAAAGTATTTCAAAATGGAGCTCTACCAACATTCCAGTATTCCATGAGGATGTATAAAGAAGTTGTTGCATTTCAGAACAATGACTGATTATTAGTTCTGATGGTACATATCATTCCCTCTATAAGTATCATTTTGGGAATATTCAATTCTTTGACGTAGTCATTCCCTGAAGTAAGTCCAGCTACTCTGTATGGAGTTGATACACAGATAGATGGCTTTGCAGCTGGAGGCCTTGAGCTCATTCAGCTGATGCTTATGAAGAGTGTGGAGTGATGATTATGTCCTTGTCCCATTTGTGCTATTCCTTACTGTTGTTGTTTTTTGTTTGTTTGTTTGTTTGTTTCCTTACAGTGTCATTATGGAGGTTTGGCTAGTTCATAAGATACTTTCTGTGTGCTTGTTCAGAAACTTGTTAACTCTAAAATTTCCTACCTATTTTGAGCAATATGTCATCCGTTTCACCTTTTGGAAGCAAATCTAGTTCTGTTATTTGCCTGTTACCTTGCAGGAGCTCTTCTTACAGGTAGATTAGTTCATCGATATATTTTTAATGAAGAATGATACTTCATTAAAGCATTTGGCTGGAATCCCTGAAGAGGGGATAGAAATGCAATATCCTGCCATTGGAGGTCTTCAGTTCTGACTGCTGCTTTGTGAGAGCTAAATAATGGGCAGGAGCTGCAGGAGGATTACCCAGACCCATGATATCGCTTAGCAGAATCACAGAACCATTAAGGTTGGAAAAGATCTCTAAGATCACTTAATCCAACCCTATCCCACCCTCATCATATCCACCGAACCATGTCCCCAATTGCCATGTCTACATATATATGCTGTGATGGGCCCTTCTTTGCTGTACGTGAACTTATTTTGCCTTAGCTTGAAAGCAGTTCAAAGATTCTGTGTTACTTTTTGTTCCAAGGACCACACACGTAAGTATTTTCAGCTGTTGCCTCCATTCTATTCCACACATGAGGTTTCAGTATTGCAGTGTCCATGACTGCTTGTTTTCAGGTCTTAATGAGGAGCAGCTGAGGGAACTGTGATTGTTCAGTCTAGAGAAGAAAGGTCACAGGGGAGACCTCATTACTCTCTGACACCCTACAAGGAGGTTGTTGTGAGGTGGGCGGTCAGCCCAGGTACTCTCAGTAACAGTGGTAGGATGAGAAATGAAGCCTCACGTGGTTCCACAGCAGGTTCAGGTTAGATATTAGGAAAAAAAATCTTCTCCAATGAGTGGTCAGGCACAGTGGAGTGGCACAGGCTGCCCAGGGAGGTGGTGTAATCATGGTATCTGGAGGCATTCTAGGGCCACAGAGATGTGGCACTTGGGGACACGGTTAGTGAGCGTGGTGGAGATGGGCTGGCAGTTGGACTTGATCACAGAGTTTTTTTCCAACCCTAATGATTCTGTGGTTCTGTGATTCTTGTAGTTGAGTGTATTTCTTATGTATTTCTTATTCTTATTTCTTTTCTCATGTATCTCAAGAAGAAACTTGGGTTGAGCACTGTGTGTTGCTTTAGAAGTCCATGGCACCCTGGTGTCACGGCGGACCTGGCCTGGCCCTGCAGGAGCCCCTTGCTGCTGTGTATCAGCAGAGTTCTGGTGCTGGACCAAATGAAACTGCTCTCCTTATTCAGATGGAACAGTTTTAATTTGCACCAGCTCTCTGCTTTGTGCAGGTGCTGCTTCCTTCTCAGCCTCTGGATTTCTTTTCACACTTTTTTAGCTCTTCATTTAGAGCTAGGCTTTGCAAACTGGGGGAGCTAATGGAAAAGGGGTTAAAAAAAGTTGAAGAAAAAAGAGTAAGAAGAGGAGAAATAAGCCAGAATATGACAGTGAGGTAGTGAAGTGTCTAAATTTGAGCTCAAATCTCCTGCATCTCTCATGAGTTCTGGAACAAACAGAAGTTTCAGGTTGCATGTCCCGTGTATTGGTGACCAGCTGCAGTGTCTCAGCTCATGGCATTGGTGAGCCCAAGTGGATTTTTAAAAAACTGTATTAATTCCTACTGAATTGAACTGTATGTTCTGATCTAATGTCTGTGGGTTTGGTTTTAATTTTAAGCTGGCTTTTCTGAAGCACTCACTTATGTGCTGCTGCTCAGAAGTCTAGCATGCTTTGGGCTGCCAGCCCACAGTCATGTCATTTGAGCAGCATATTAAGTGCTCATTTAATATTTATATATCTCTCATAAGAGATTTTAAGGAAGGGAGGCAGTTTTGCTCTGCAAAAATGGAAACCAATGTGGTTACCAGCAGGGTCTAGTGTCAGCTCCAGAGATTGCTGTTGGCTGGCTTTGCTGACAACAGTGTGGGGATAGGGTGACACAGCCTTGCATGTGCATGGGGAGCAGTCCTCCTGCATGTGATGTGCCCAGGCCTGGGCTGCAGGGACCCAGGTGAAGTTGGCTGGGGCCAGCAGGCTCCCTGGGCTCCAAGGAGGCAGCCCCTTCCTCTCCTTGGAGTTTTCAGTCAGATGTCTTTTCAGAAGTATTAATCTTCCAGACCAATTAACTTAAGCTTCAGTACAACAAATTTGGAAACTGTGTGGCTAGAAATGAGCAGTACGTGTTCATCAGGGCAACCTAAGCTATCATATCAGATCTGTCACTAAAATGCCAGGACACTAAGTGAAGCAATGAATGGGCCAACTGACTGTGTAGACCTCGTAGGAACTGTGCATGTGTTTGTTTGTGGGGAGATGCAGTGTGGAGTTACGCAGGAGAGGTGGTTGCTGGGTTCAGTTTACAGCCAATTAGTTGGACAGTGTCAGCTGCAGAAAGCAGCTGAAGGTGGTCTCAATGACCTAAAAATGTTGAAGGAGGCTAGGGTGAGCTCTTGCAACCCATCTGGTCCAGATGCTGCTGCAGACATGGGTGGTATGGGCACCGAGTGCTGGATGTTCTCAGTCTTGCTCATTTCTGCATTCCATTAAAGATGTCCTACATCATGATTGTAGGGTCTTCCTTGGTCTGCTGTATGTGTGCAATTAGATACAGCACAGGTCTGTGCTCTCAGCTGCTTTAGGGGAACTGTTTTCAAATATGGTTTTTGCTAGCCATTATTGACCAAGTAAACTTATGGAGATGTTGTTTCCAATACCTGCTATGTTAGCTCTGCTTCTAAACCTTTACAAAATGCCTGCAGGGCACTAGCGGCATGAGTTCAGAACGGGACTCAGAGACCACCTTCGATGAGGATTCCCATCCTAATGATGAGGTGGTGCCATACAGCGATGATGACACAGAGGATGAGCTAGACAGCCAGCATCCTCCAATTGAACCAAAGCAAAAGCAAGTCAACAGGGCCACTGAGGACAGCCAAGAGCCACTGAAAAAAGGTACTACTCTGATGGAAACGTGCTTTGGGTAGCTAATGGTCTTGAAGCTGGAGACTAAGTCACATGTGGATACGTTTTCTCTTTGTAATTGATGGGTTAGATAGGATTTGGCTTAGAATCACAGAATGGCTTGGGTTGGAAGGGACCTAAAGAGGTCATCTGGTTTATCCAAACATGTGGAGGAGTGATTGGTGGCAATTCAATCTAATAAATATCTGTGTGAATGTCAACTTAATTCCAGTCTGCAGCTAGAATTCTATGCCGCTGCCTGATGCATAAGAGTAATATCTGCTTGGTAACCTCATGTCAATTAAGGTAGATCCTACAAGTAAATAGTCTGTGGTCCAAGGGCTGCTCGAACGGGTCTTCACTTACTTGCCTTCTCCATCACCTGAAAATTGAAACCAGCGTAACACAGTTACTTCCATTTGGTGGTTGGTTTGCATAGCTTTCTAAACACGTTTAAGGTGGAAATGGAGGTTTCTTAGGAAATGCTTTTGAAACTTCTTCCCTAGGGAGGCTGTGTATCAATTCCAGCTTTAAATGCTTAATTCTGAAGGTAACGAATCTAAAGAAGGTTGCTGGGTGGCTTTGTTAGTGATCCTGTAGGACTGTCATCCAAAACTTTGGAAGGCTGTTGCTGACATCTCTTATTTAGTTTTATTAAACTTACTGCAAACTGTAATACACATTCCTGAGATTTCAAGTAAGCAATGAAAACTTATGGCTGAGCACATCAGATTTTTACTGATGATTGTTAATGAAAACACACCATGTTTACATTAATTCACTTTTTAAAAAATGAGTATATCTTTCCATTTTTAAAAAGATTGAGAAACCTGTTTTGAGTGCACAGTGCTTTGCAGTTGTTAGCAAAAGCAAACTGAAAGGGGAAAGAAGGGAATTTAGTCAAGAATGCTTGACTAAACGTTTCTCTATGCTTTCAGTTTCCTGTAGGACTTCCAAATAGTTATTTGACTTCATCCAACTTCATATTATTTTTAATTCATTTATTTATTGTTAGTAAAGACTGGTAATCTGGAAATATCTTAAACCTTTTATTAGACAGTATAGTATGCAAAGCCAGCTCCAGTTTTGTTTCAATTGGAAGAACCTTAAAAAGATGGCATTTGAAAGAACTTTATGCTGGTAGAATGGTTTCCTCATGTTTGTAACAATCAAATATTGACCCATATTTACCTTTTTTCTTCCAGACTGCAGTTGGCAAGTGAAAGCAAATGATCATCACTTCTACGAACAGCCTCAGTTTAAGAGAAAAGTATTTCTTTGCTTCAAAAAAAGCAAATATGCTGTAAGTTTTCTGTGCCTCAATTACATGGTTATAGGGCTTGTCAGGGTGAATGCTTTCTTGATCTCTTTAAGGTCTTTTTGAACATTGTTGACTGGTGTAAAAGCCACAGTTAATGCTCCGTTAGGATTTCCAGCAAAGGCAGGGTAATGTAATTGATTTGAGTTCGTGAATAGAAAATTTAGGAATCAGGAGACTTTCTTAAGATGAAGTAAAGAATTAAAAGCCAGATATCCTTCAATCCAAACTGTGAATTTTGTCTGCTCAACTGCAGCTGTTGCGAACACCCAGAAAGGTGTCTTCTTCTATCAAAGAAGGCTCTGAGTAAGATTAAGCAATATCCTGATAAAGCTTGACTTTAACAGTCTTAAAAATAGACACTAGTGAATGTCTACTCGTTTATGTTGTTATTGCAAATACACCTAATTAGGATCAAAGAGACTTTTTAACTCAAAGTATTACATGTGTGGTGCTAGTTGTGAGTGATAAAATTGGACTTTGGGATTAACATGTCAGCTGTCTGACATTATTGGTGATGCATTGGTCAGTGTGGTTTCCTTGTGCTTGCTGAGATATCGGCCTTGCAGACTTTGTGTTATTTAATGCATTAGTATTAATGTTTAATAGTTAAACTTCTGCAGCTGGAGCCACTATTAAAATAGTAGTCTTTTATGCCTGAATAGGTAGGGACCACTGAGCAAGTCTCACATAGTCCTTCCTGAAGTCTGATTCCAAGACTTGTGTCTGAATGTATTACCTGACACCAATTGTATCCCTAGTAGTGATACTGTGTATATAGCAAATAATGCTCATAGGCCTTACAGTCAAAATAAAACAGGATGTGCAGAGCGCTGAAGTTTCCCCCCTGGACTATGCTCCATTGGGAGCTACCTGGGGACAGACTATGCCCTTGCTATGCTGTGGCTGTGTGATATTTTGTAGTCTCTGATGATACGAAGCTAGATATGAAGTCTGTGATGTTTTTTTGGCTGTGTTAGAATCAGTGAAATAGATCTTTTTTTTCTTGTTTCATTAAGATGGCAACCCGTGTGAACTGTTGAAGAAAACTACAGTTCTAATAAAGTTTATAGAAAAGATTTCACTAGTAGAATGTTTTACTTAGAAATACGATCTGTACATTTGTAAAGTAAGAAGAATATTATGTTATGAATTACATCTGATTTATTCAACAGGGAAATGCCATTAAGACATACAAGTACAACCCTGTCACTTTTTTACCACTGAATCTGTTTGAACAATTTAAAAGAGCAGCCAACTCCTATTTCCTGGTACTCCTCATTTTGCAGGTAAGGCATAGTTTATAAAGAGATAATATGAATTGTGAAGTTAAGTATGAGATGCTGGTGACACAATTTGTTCTTTTAGGAAATTGTGTGGTAGTCCATGAGGGACCATATCTGAACAGTCAGAGAAACAAAGAATATCTTAACAGAAATCTACATTGGCCTACCCTGGTTTTGTATTAGATTAGCTAGTTGCAGAGTTCATTAATTTTGTGAAGAAAACCTGGGTTTTTTTGTTTACTACTCTGTAAAACATGATGACCTCCATGTTCCATTCATAACCCAGAAGCTCCAAGAGAAAATATAAGCAATTACAATGGTTAAAGAGACGCTAGTGTTGAGGCAGGGCGGCATGGCCAAGCTCTGCTAGCAGAGTTGGGTTTTTTTTCATCTTCACAGCGTGACTTAAAATTCTCCCTGTGGTGTGTTGTTTTCCCTGAAATGTTATAATTGCCCCTCTCCTTGATGTCTCTGAGCTGAGACTGATGATTATCCTGTTCTGAGCTGATTCTGTTTGTTTCTGATAGGCGATTCCCCAGATAAGTACTCTGTCATGGTATACAACGCTGGTGCCCTTACTCTTGGTGCTGGGAATAACTGCAGCCAAAGACCTGGTGGATGACATAGTAAGAAACGTGTTCTGTTGATACTGAAAGCAAAAGAAAACAGTTCTTCCATGCAGTACAGAATACATTATCTCCTCCTGCTTTTCAGGTCCGTCATAGGCTGGACAATGAGGTTAATAACAGAACATGTGAAGTCATCAGGGAAGGAAGGTTTGTAGTTCTCTTAAGTTTGTAACAAAGCAATAGGTATCAGTTACTAAGTTTCATCATATAAATCATACCTGACCCAGAAGGCTCAGCTCTTTGTTCTCTACTGTTCATACCCCTGTGTGAAAACCTAATTGGAAACAGAGGGGAATTGCTGAAAGGAGCAATTTAAGCTGAATTCTGTGGCACTAAATCTGTGCTAAGAACAGCTTTCTTGGAGAGGTGGACTGAAACTCATAGATGAGCGAGCAGGGAAGAAAGGAGATAAGCTTTCTTCAGTGTTTTAGACTCACATCTAAATTACTGTCTCCAAAAGCAAGAGACATCTTAACCGAGATGTAATGTTTTTGTCCTGAGGAAGGTTTAATATTTCATGATTTGTAGAGTGGATACTGTTCTAGATGAAATAGTAATAATCATTAAACTGTCTTGGTACTAGGTTCAAAGACACGAAATGGAAAGATATTAAAGTTGGTGATATTATTCGCCTGAAGAAAAATACTTTCGTTCCTGTAAGTGTTTTTGAAACGTTTGCTCTGTATTTCTACAGAATTCTGTGCAAATCTTGACTTGGAGTCATTTACTGCTTATTTCTTTCTTTTACTAGGCTGATATTCTGTTGCTATCCAGCTCAGAACCAAACAGTCTCTGCTACGTAGAGACAGCTGAACTGGATGGGTAAGGATCTACATAAGGATTTTTTAGGTTTATTTTTGCTTACTAGTAAAAGAGCAGTAAGTGTATATTTCAGAAATACAGTAATTAAATTAACACAATTATTTTTGACGTAAGGTTGCAATTAACTGCTTTGTCTTAGTCTTCGTGGGTTGTGTTGCTTATGAGTGTTTCACCTGCATGGAAGTGCAAAGCTTTGCTCATTCCTTCGAAGTGTGAGGCTGATGTCTATTGTGTACTGATTCCTTTAATTTGATTTTGTTCGAATATTTTTTGTCTGTATCAAAGTTCTTAATACAATGAGGTTTCTATCCCTCCTTTCCAGTGAGACAAACTTAAAATTTAAAATGGCACTTGAGGTAACAGACAAGTGTCTTCATGAGGAGAAGGCGATGGCAGACTTCAATGGTTTGTACTGTTATATTTTTATCATTACAGCTATTTAAATATTCAAATGGTTTACAGTCCAAGTAAATACACAGGGGTGTGGACTGAAGCATTAATACTGGTGCTTGTGGTGCTGGAGTTAGCACTAGCACGTTGCATGAGGAAGCTGTGGAGTTGGGCAAAATGGAGTCTATCAGAAGATAAGATCTTGGGCTTGAATGAGCTATAACACATTGACCTTTACTAGCATTTGCATGTGTTTTTCTGTGGAAAAAAGTATTTGCTATTGGAGTTGTATCTGGAGAGTAGTTTCTATTCATGTACTTATGCCTTGGTAAGTCTATTTACTTACGTTTTGATGATGGTGAAGTACAACGTGAACCAAAATTCTCGGGTGAGCTCAGTGTGGGAGTGGAAAAATCAAATTGACCAATCATAGGCAGTGGGAGCAGGGCAAGTTCAAAGAGTCAAAGTAAAATGTCATTGTTTGTAGCCAAAATGTTTACAGATATCTGAATGAGTAGCTGTCAACTTCATGAGACTTGTCTTACCCTGTGGGATCGCTGCTGGGAAGTCTACAGTGGCAAAAGGAGCTGAACACTGTGTTCATCCTAGAATTCAAGATCCAGAGAGAGCTTCACTCTTGCAGTCAGGCCCTTGTTAAAATTTTATAAATATTAAAAGAAAAAGTGGACAGGAAGTTTTTGGCAGTAAATGCTGTTATTTATTAAGCACATTCTCAAAATTTAGGTCTGATTGAATGTGAAGAACCTAATAACCGACTGGATAAGTTCACAGGAACATTATTCTGGAGAAACAGGAGCTATGCATTAGATGCTGATAAGATCTTGTTACGTGGATGTAAAATTAGGAATACAGATTTCTGCCACGGAGTTGTCATATTTGCAGGTATGTGCAAAATTAATATGTGTAACATTTACTCACCAGAACTGTGCTCCCAGGAGGAAAATTGTGCCCTTCTTATAAACTTTTGACTATTGACAGCTTTGTAAATTGTATTTGCCATGTTAAATCTTTCCTTTTTTTTCTTTTTGTTCAGGTCCTGATACAAAAATAATGAGAAATAGTGGAAAGACGAAATTTAAAAGGACAAAAATTGACTCCCTTATGAATTACATGGTTTATACTGTAAGCCTTTTCCTTCAAAATTCATAATTTTGAGTTCATTTTTAAGTAAAAAGAGTGAATGCAAATTTAGGAAGCCTTTTTTTTTTCTCCTTCTGAAATAAGAAATAAGTCTACTTTGTTTTGAGTCAGGATGAAATCTGAAAATGTGTCTCGCTGTTGTTGGAATCTGTAGCCCTAAAATGGAGGTGGAAGGCAGCCTGCACAATGCAGAAGTGTACTTCAAAACCAGTGTTGGCAGGTGCTTCTTTCTGCACTGAACTGCTGGGTAGAACTATGAGGACACAGATCCTGTTCCCAAGGTCTTCTCACCACCCATGCTTCTTCTTGTTGGAGCCTGTATGAGGAATGCCTCTGTCCCCCAGCCCATGCTTTAACCAGCAAAATGATTTCCTGAGATGTGGGAAAGAGGTAAAGGGAGTTGGGCAGCTGACACACAGAGGCACTTAGCTCAGTACCCACACAGCCTTGCTTGGTGCTTGTTTGTGTGACTGCTTAAGTAAATGTGAAAAAATGAAAAATGTGCTTGGTGAATAGACAGAGATTAGTACCCAGATTACCTGACGAGTCTATTTTGTGGGAAAGGTTTGCTCGCTTTCTTTTTATTTATTGTACATATAACATTCTGGTTTGAACATGGAGATTTGGGAATTCAGTCTAGCAAATATTGAGGTGTCAATTGCCTCCCTGTATACACTGCAGATTTTTGTTGTCCTCATCCTGCTTTCGGCTGGCCTTGCCATTGGGCACACGTACTGGGAGCAGCAGATTGGCAACTCATCTTGGTACCTCTATGACGCACAGGACTACAGTCCTCCATACCGTGGCTTCCTTAACTTCTGGGGCTACATCATTGTTCTGAACACTATGGTTCCCATTTCTCTCTATGTGAGGTAGGTCAACACCTTTCAGTGGTTGGACTGTTGATAGGATCCAGTTACGAAACTTCAGAATTACATTAGGAAGAAATTCTTTACTCAGGGGATGGTGAGACACTGGTGCAGGTTGCTCAGAGAAGTTGTGGATGTCCTTCCCCTGGAGGAATTCAAAGCTGGGTTGGATGGGGCCCTGGGCAGCCTGATCTAGTGGGTGGCAACCAGCCTATATTGGGAGGGCTGAAACTAGATGATATTCTATAATTGCATGAACTAGCAGCAAACAGCTGATTTTCCATGGTGGTAGCAAATGTAGCTTCACATTGGATGGGAATGCACACTGATTTTCTGTCTTACTGAAGAGACAATAAATATGCCACGTCTATAATCTAAGAATGGGAGGCAAAGGGACAAGGGACTCTTCTCAGCAATTTGTGGCAATAGGACAAGGGGAAATGGCCACAAACTGAAGCATAGGAAGTTCTGCACAAATGTGCGTGGGAACTTCTTCACAGTGCAGTGATGGAGCACTGGAGCTGCACAGGGAGGTGGTGGAGTCTCCTTCTCTAGAGATGTTCAAGACCCACCTGGACGCCTACCTGTGCAACCTGGGCTGGGCTTCCTACCTCCTCCAAATGATACTTAAAATGCTGTTCTCATGTGGGATTTCTGTTTACTGTAGGAGCAGCAGCATTGATATTTTTTGGCCGTAGAGGTTTCTTCCTTGGTCACTGCACTGCTGTTCAAGTTGAGCTATGTAGTCTGAGGTTGATGTGAGTGACCTGTCCAGGTGTAACAGCATTCTGTAATATGCTGGTAAAATGTGATTGTTTTGGCTTCAGCTGTGTTATATGGGCAGTCTTGAGTCCCTGAAAGCACAGTCAGAGACCCTGAAAATGTAATTATTTTGAATATGAATTGCAGCTGGCAGTAAGAATTTTTTATTCATTTCATTTAGTGTCGAAGTGATTCGTTTGGGCCAAAGTTATTTTATAAACTGGGACCTGCAGATGTATTACGCTGAGAAGGACACGGCTGCGAAGGCCAGAACCACCACTCTGAATGAGCAGCTGGGGCAGATCCATTACATCTTCTCTGACAAGACGGGAACTCTCACACAGAACATCATGACATTTAAAAAATGCTGCATAAATGGCCAAAGATACGGTAAGTCTGTGCCGTGACATTGCAAGCCCCACAGGGAAAATCACATTCTGATCACCTTAGCAAGTGCTAAAATGTTGCAGAAAAAAGGCAGGGTTTGCTGCTGGCACTAACACTGGTGTCTGTGCCCAGCTGCTGTCCTCTGTGCACCTGATGTGCGACAGGGGCTCTCTGACAGCCTGCACATTGCAGCTGGCAGCCTCAGGTTGGTCTTCCACTGCAAGTCTGTGGAAATGAGTAGTGACTTGAATGCTGGTTTGAAATGAGGTGCATGGAAGTCTTTTAGTTTCAAATGAACTTTCACAATAAAGCCCTGGGTTTGAGTAAAGCTCCAGTAAGATTTAATTGTAGTTTTCCCCTAGTTTACCTCCTTTTAAGGAAAAAAACAATGGAGTTCAGTGGAAACTTCCCAGTAGAAAACTCAGAAATTAGTAATTTACAGATTCCTTTGGTAGAAATGCTCTGGCACAGAATAATCCAAAGAACAATTAAGAAAGTATGGTAAGAGCAGTAGCTTTTCATTTCAATGTTAGTTCCATCTATTTACGAACTTGTCTGGATTTAAGTATTTGGAATACACAGTGGTGTTCTCCATAACGAAACCTCTCTTTGTCAGTGAAAAGAACAGAAATCAGTGTGCTAATCTGACTTCTGAAGAAAAAAGAAGAATTTCTGACAGTGAAAGCTCTGTTAAAACAACGTGGATGTTTTATGACATTTCCAGCAGGTGCCCTTTTCCTTACTTTTGTTTTGACATCACTAGCGTAGGCAGGTACACCCAACACAATAAAAGGTACTGCTGATATGAATAAATTTGACACTTCTTAATGAAATCTGAGGTACTCTAGTATGGTAGCTGTAGATACCCCACACTGCTGACTTTGTGAATGAGTTGTAACAATCTTTGTTTTCCTGTCCTGTCCTTGCATTACAGGAGACTGCCGGGATGGAGCAGGACACCTCCTGAGCCACCCAGAGGTAGGTTGGTGTGAGCCAGCATCACAGTCTCTGCAGTCTGGGAACACTGCCATACTAAGGTATGAGAGGCAAGTAGGCACAAAAGGTTGCACATGGGATAACTCTAATTCTTCTGTTTTCTAAGCAGAAAGTGGATTTCAGCTGGAACATATATGCAGATGGAAAGTTCTTGTTCTATGATCACTATCTCATAGAGCAAATAAAGTCCAAAACGGATCCAGAAATCCAAGAGTTCTTTCTTCTGCTCGCTATTTGTCACACGGTCATGGTAGATGTTTCTGATGGTGAGTATTTTTTTTCTCTTGTGCTCTTGGAAATAGTAATAGTTAAGTTCAGTTGCACAAGAGTGCAATCCAAAAGTAATGTGGATCACATAAATGAGGAGAAATAGACTGTTCTTTTAAATTAAACAGAAGAAAGACCCAGTTCTTCTTCAACAATTCACTGTACTGAATTTCTCTGTCTCTCTGCGGAAAGCTGTCCTTAATGAAGGTTACAGTTTTGGCAGATGTGCACCTTAAATAACAGCAGATTGAGAAAGGTAGTGGAACAGTTTATAAAAGCACTTTGTGGTTCCTGCGAACGATCCTGTTTCTGCTCAAATGCATCTTTAAATCTCAAAAGCATAAGCTTTAAATAAAACAAAGATGACGCTAGCGTAGTCTCTGGTTTCCCTTACACATGTGAAAGTGCAAATGTGTTTGGAAACTTGTTTTCAGTGTGGAAAGCCAAGTGTTTTCCACATGAAGTTTTCATTCACTTACTCCTTGAAATAAATATACAATCCTGTAGGTGTATCCAAATCGTGTATGTTTGTTCTAACAATGTCAGCAGCAAATAACAAAAAATGAATAACAGAAAGAGTGACAGAAACTAGATTTGAAAGTGAATGAAAGTGTGATGAAGACTTTATACATGTGGAACATAAGGTTTAACATTCATGCTTAGTGTAAGAGGAGAGTAATATCAGTTTACTCCAATCTTAGAGAGATATGTTTGAAACTGAGTTTCCTGTATGTTCTTGCTCTTCCTTCTGATCTTTTGAGGGTAGTTTCCACTGTATTGTGATGGTACCTGTGACCAAGGACTTATGCTGCGCTTTGGTTTTTGGCACTTCTGTGAAAGTGCTTAAATGACAGTGCTTGAGAAATTAAGGTATTTAAGTTATATTTGTTTTGAGATGGACAACTTAGTTTTTGCTTTCCTACATGAGAGGAGGGGGATCAGTGACTCAGCCTGTTTGGAAAGTACCCATAATAAAAAGGGATTGTCCCAGCCCTCCTTCTCTGGTGACACTCCTGTCAGGAGCTGCAGCAGTATGTCAGATGCCACTTCAGAAAGAGAAAGAACACAGCATTGAATGTCCAGCTCTCAATTACGTCGAAGAACAGGCATGAAGTTTTCAGTTGTGTGATCCAAGTGCCCCTGTAATGCTCATGTGTGCCTTGGCTTTCTTTCCTTCTCATTTGTCAATGATGCAGGTCAGATCAATTACCAGGCAGCCTCCCCAGACGAAGGGGCCTTGGTTACAGCGGCCAGAAACTTTGGCTATGTTTTTCTTTCACGAACACAAAATACCATCACAATAAGTGAAATGGGAACTGTAAGAACTTATGATGTCCTTGCAATCTTGGATTTCAACAGTGATAGAAAACGAATGTCTGTCATTGGTAAGTTGACTACAGCCAACCTCTAATTTGCAATCTCTTCTAGGAAAAGTCACTTGTGTTTCCTAGGTGAAATGGCTCTGTGACATAAAGTTTTATGATAGATTTTAATCCACATAGACCTCAATAGTAAAATAAAGGCATTGTAATTAGGTGCAAATGTGTCTGCTCAACAGTCACAGTGCTCAGACGTGGCCTACATTGAAGATGATCATATGTTCCTTTAGTAGAAGCTTGAATGTGACAAAGATAATTCATTCCCTTTTTACCCAGAACTAAATTGTTTGTATGTGCTTTGTGGGAATGAGGTATGCAGGCTGAGGTACAAATAGCTCTTTATTTTTTATTCTAATTACCTTTAAAAATAGTCAGTCTTGAATCATTTGCAGACTTGTTGGTTTTGATGCTGTTGTTATGATGTATCGTATCTCTGGTGTATGTCTCTGCTCTTTGTGCAAGTGAGATATTAATATTGTATGAAACATTATCAGAAACATTTAAAGGGGGGAATATCTAGATATGGATGATGGAGCACTGGCACAGGCTGCCCACAGAGTGAGCAGGTGTAGTCTCCTTCTCTGGAGACATCCAAGACCCACCTGAACACTTGCCTGTGCCACCTGAGCTGGGAGCTGCTCTGGCAGGGGATTGGACTCAATGATCTCAGGAGGTCCCTTCCAGCCACTACAGTTCTGTGGTTCTGTGGTATCCTGTCCTGTCATGAAAAAGCAATGCACTTGTCAACCTAGATGCCTAGCTGAGCAATATGAGGGGTGATGTCCTACAGAGAAACATGATTGTGTAGTTTGAGTACTTAGCAGTGTATTGAGGAATCTAATCTGAAATATTCCTTTATTTAAATGTCCTCCGATGTTTCGTCCCAACACTCCTGTTTTAAACAACAGTAAGAGAATCCAACGGAAATATCAGGCTGTACTGTAAAGGAGCTGATACAGTAATTTATGAACGACTGGACCCAAGGAATTTAAAGAGAGAAGCAACAGAAGAAGCACTAGATGTATGTTTGCATTTTATATGCTATTTTTACCATTTCATATTAAAACTATTTTGATTATAGTCTAATTTAGTTGATGTCTTTTTGCTGAGCTGTTAAAACAAATGCAGACATGTAATTGGCTCTATACCTAATCTCAAACCTGAGAAATAATCAGATCCAAATTAGGTTATTTGCGTATTAAAAAAATATATAATTTCATGAGAAGTGAACTTAAATTTTGTATATTACTTTATATCTCTGTTATTAATGACTATCCCATACCACTAAGCTCTGTCCTGTTTATCACCTTCTCATTCTGCCTTTCAATTCAGGCTTCCTTTCAGTTATAATTTAATTTTTTGCATTTATCAGATGCTCAAGATGAATTGCGCAGACTTTGTGTTGTCAGATTTCCATAATGTTTATGATTGTAACTTTACAGTTCCTTTTTCAAACAAAGGTGTTGTTTGTTTATTTGTTAATACGTTTTTTCATTATTTTTCAGGTTTTTGCAAATGAAACTCTAAGAACGCTCTGTCTCTGCTATAGAGATATTAGTCATGATGAATTTGAAGCATGGAATAAGAAGTTCATGCAGGCCAGTGTTGCTACAAGTAATCGTGATGAAGCTCTGGACAAAGTATATGAAGAAATAGAAAAAGACTTGATTGTAAGTCAGACATTACATTTTCAATGTATTTTTATTCCTATATAGGAAGAAACAGATCTCTTAGAAAATAATCTATCCTTGTTTATAGGAACTTTTGATTTTGATTTTTCCAGTATTTTATAGGCCTCAGGACCAATACAAATTCTAGGGAAAGCTTAAAACTCTGAGGGGAAATGTATTTTTGTCAGCTACTTTTCTTCACTTTCCCCCACCTCAGTCATCCACTTCTCCAGTTTCTAACAATTTATCTTCTTATATTTTAGTATGTATATCTCAGTGTGATGACATTTACGTGTAAGGATTTGTCTTTACTTAATTCTTACCTTGAGCTTCACCTTGGCTTGAGGACACAGACAAAGACATTTCATTCTTTACTGTAAATGAATCTATTTTCTACAGATGATTATCCTACTGAATGCCCATGTTTCAAATATCTTCTAGCTTCTTGGTGCAACAGCTATTGAAGACAAACTACAGGATGGAGTTCCAGAAACAATTTCAAAACTTTCAAAAGCAGATATTAAAATCTGGGTGCTTACTGGAGACAAAAAGGGTGAGATTATTTACAGCCAAAAATTATTTACAGACAGCAAAAATAGGATAACAGTGAGAAACAGAGACAAGTGCAGTCTTTAATAAAGCACATTTTTCTAGAAGAGCATTATGGAAATTCATCGAAAGTAAAACTGCAGAAGTTCATGCCAGCTCTTCCTAGTTCAGATTTAATGGATGGGCTTCTGTGTAACTTCTATTCCTCCAACAGATTAAGCAGCTTTGATGACTGATTTTGTGGCTGTCTTCTGTAGAGAAATACCCAGTGACTGTTCTTCCCAATGCAAAGCAAATAAAGGACAATTTGCTTTTAGCAAAAACATATTCATTGCCACTATGTCTGTGTGACTTTGAGGATTGAACATTTGCCTGCCAAACTTGTCTTTTTAAAATGAATATGTACTTTTCAAAGAAATTGTACATCCTGCTGACCACGATTAATTTACTTTTCTTTTGGTAGTTAACAGTCTGCAGTCAAGGGATGTATTTCGTTAAGTGAGTTCAAAAAATGGCATTAAGTTTGCAAGTAAGAATGGTTGTACTACAGCCTGGATGGTGATGCAGTCAAACCAGTATGACTTGTGATGCTGGCAACAGCCTTTTTTTTCATAGAATCTGGACAAAGGATTAGTGTGGCATTAGCAGTGGCAAATGCCACTAGCAAGATAGTGTGGCATTCTTGCAGTGGCAAAGTCTTGTGCTGGCTTTGGTGTGTACTGGTTCTCTGACATGAAGACAGCATGTCCACCAACAAGTTGAATAAGTCTTTATAGAGCTTTCTTCCTTCTAGATGGCTGGTAGACTCTTCAGGTTACTGTACTCAAAACATCATGTAACAATGCATTCTACTGTAGTAGTGTATGATTTGTAGTAAACATCACATAGGAAATATAAAGTTGTTGGCTTTAAACCCCTTATCCACTCTGTCTTCATTGCTACACAGCTCTTGTTCTATAGAAAATAATTAACAAGCATTCCCCTGCTTCTCCATACCAGTATATATTTTCCGGCTGCGTGGTAGCATAAGGAACACTTCATGCTGAAACACAGTTTCAAAAATTAGTTCTGGCTTTCCCCCAGCAGTAACTCAAGAATTAACTTTAAGTAGATGCTTTGCTCTCTTATGTATTCATGTATTTATTTTTATTGTAGAAACTGCTGAAAATATTGGATTTTCTTGTGAACTCTTAACAGATGAAACAACGATCTGCTATGGAGAAGATATCAGGCAAGTGAAAAACACAAAGAATTTCTTGTGTAGGAGTTAAAAATGTTCAGTTATAATTATCTCAGCAGTAACATTGGTTTGTCCCATAGTGATCATTCAGTGACTGAACATTTGCTGAGTGTTTATGTGTACCCTGTTTCTTGGTTGTTTTTTTTTTTTAATGGAATTTTAATTTTACAAGCCAACGTGTTCATTGTGTGTAAAGATAGTGGCTTGCAGGAGGTTTTGAGTTCTAGGTCAACTACTGTTGACATTAAGCTTATAGTAAAATTCAGTTCTGCATCCTTTGTAATGCAGTTTATTAAAAACCTGTGACCTCTACTGGGAAAATATTGATACTGAGGGAGATAGACAAGGGAGATGAGGCTGGCTCATCTTTGACAATTTTGGATCGTTTAGGAGAGAGCGTAATGCTGACTCAGTTTTAGGAGTGTCAAGCAAAGAGAGAAGTTCTTGCAGTGCAGATTTTCAGTCTGGGACTGATTACAGAATCACTGAAGCCTAGAATCACTTATATTGGAAAAAGTTACCAAGTCCATCCATGAGCCCAATGCTGCTAAGTTCACCAAGAAATAATTACCCTAAATGCTTTGTCTGCAAACTTGCTCTTAGTTCTACATTTATTCTTGATTCTTTTTCTCTAATAGTATCCATTTCTTTTCCCAGTGCTCTTCTTCAGACTAGGTTGGAAAACCAGAGGAATAGAGCTGGATCAAGTACACATTCATCTCTAAGAATGAATGAGCCCTTCTTTCAGGGTAGTAGAAATCGTGCTTTAATAATCACTGGCTCCTGGTTGGTATGTATAAGATGGATCTCCTTTGTATTTGAGACATAGGGGGTGGTACCATGCTCCCCCAATCCTTGGGGATTATTCCTTTGTCTCCTTTGCTAAACTAATTAATGGAAATTCTTTGGCCCTCATGCCACCAGTTGATAATTTCCATTGGCTATGTATGTTTTTTAATTTTAAAGGTTGAAAATAGTACTCAGTGAAGTAAGGATTGCCTTGGGGTTTTCAAATCACCCTAGTAGCTGCCATCGAATGAAACTAAGCTTCTACAAAAGCACAGTATGACTATTAGAGTGTTTGTTCTTCGTGGGGATCCCAGTCTAATGGAAGAAAATGAGAAAGGGAAAGAGATCACTGCCAGCTGTAGAGGATGCTGCACAGAAACTGTGCTTGAAGTGAAATATGGGAGTGAAAGCATAGAAACAAAAGACAAGTTTTCTGATCAGTCCTGCAATAGAGTGCTCTTACATGAACTTAGAAAGCAGAGAAGAGCTTTTAGCAGAGTTGACTAGCAGTAATTCAGTGACTATTACCCATCCTGCCAGCAGGCTGCTTTTACAGACACCTGCCGAGAAGAAAGTCCAACAGAGAGATAAGGATCATCTGCTGCACTTCAGCATTCCAGCCCTGAGCCTATATTCATTGTAAAGAAATGTACATGTGTGTATAAGATACTGGAAGCAGGCTGGGGATCTCTTAACATTCTTCTAGCAGAAGCATCAGTTAAACTGAAGGTCTGCTAACCATTATTCCAGCTATACTACTCCTTGGGTATTCAGAGGACACTTCTACCTTCATTGAGCAGGCGAACATCAGAAGAAATATCACTTTGTAGATGTGCTGTGACACTAAATACAAGCATTTTAGTTTGTTCATCCAACCAGTATATTCTTTCCATTATCTCCATGACTGTCTGTTCGCTTCTCTGCACAAACATTTAATGAGTATTTTATTAAAATGCTGTAAGTAGGACATAGTGGAGTTAAATGTGTTGTGCATATAGGCAGGCCTTGGAGTGCTGTTTTAAATGGTGTAGAAGGGAACATATTATTTTTGTTAAACAGAATGAAATCCTGCTAGAGAAGAAAAAGAAGAAGAAGAAGAAACTTAAACTGAAATTCCCCAGAACAGCAGAAGAAAAACAAAAGCAAATTGAGAAGAAAAGAAGGGCTGAAGCTTACAAAGAGCAGCAGCAGAAGAATTTTGTCGATTTGGCATGTGAATGCAAGGCTGTGATCTGCTGTCGAGTGACTCCAAAGCAAAAAGCTATGGTGGTTGAGCTTGTGAAGAAATACAAGAAAGCTATAACTCTGGCTATTGGGGATGGTGCCAATGATGTGAACATGATTAAAAGTAAGGCAGCTGTAAGACTTCTCTTGGTGGGGAATACTTCTTATGAGAGTTCTTTTGCAATCTCTTTGCTATTTCTGTTTGTTCAGAAGACTTTGCCATGAGTTTCATTACCCACGTTTACATTCTTGGGTCCTTGTTAGCTGCTATGACTGCTTTCCCTTTTGGAGAAGACCCTTTGTGAAATGTTTAGTGCTTTTTGGTGATACAGTTTAGCTTTTTATGTAGACAGTCTCTGAGAAGGAACTTGATCTACATCTGTTATGGTGTGAAGGATTGCAGAAGTGTAATATTACGAAGACAAAAGGAGAGCTTAGATGCACCTTGCTCTGTGGCAGTAGCCTCCTGTATTGCAACTGGCACTCTCTGAAAAACTTCCTGAGGAATTCCATTGAAAAACAAATGTCTGGGATATGGTTTACGTTAGGAAGTCTGTAACTGCCTGGCCAGTTGGTTCAGAGGTTTATTTGCTCTGTCTCATCAGTTATTTATCACCTCAGTCAAATTTCCCAGTATCCGTTTTGACAGAACAAACGTGGAGAGAGGATCCAAATAACAGTGAAGATGTGAGCAATAAATAACTGGTCAAGGAAGAGCACATGCACTGTTGCACTAATCTTTAATGAAGCTTTTGTGCTTTATACAGAAATAAAATGAGGTGGGAGAATGTGAAGCAGAGAATCAGAACTGGTTAAAGATTTGCCTGTGGTCCTGCTGTTCTTCTCCCTTTGTTTATCAGTGTATGATGTATTTGTTTCACTAATTTAGCTGCCCACATTGGAGTTGGAATCAGTGGCCAAGAGGGGATGCAAGCTGTCATGTCCAGCGACTACTCTTTTGGGCAATTCCGCTACCTCCAGAGGCTCCTGCTGGTCCATGGGCGATGGTCTTATATTAGGATGTGCAAGTTTCTAAGATATTTTTTCTACAAAAACTTTGCTTTCACACTAGTCCACATCTGGTATTCATTCTTTAATGGCTTTTCTGCCCAGGTAAGAAGGCATGCTTATGTCCAGTATTAACAAGCAGGTCTTCCTTTTGGTTGTGCAGAGTAGCAAAAGTTTAGCCAAGGAAGTGATGGGAACCCAAAATTAGCATCAGTGATTAGTAACAATAATTACTAAGCGATGAGCTAAGCATTCGGTTATGATTTCAGAACATTTATAGTCAATATCATGATTGTAGAGGGAAGAAAAAAAAGAAACGATTTTTAAATATTATTTTGGGGAACCTCTCTTAACCGTTCTGCTTAAAATATTCCTAGGTGAAAGGAGGCAGTGCATTAATATATCAGTAAGAAACGGAAACCATTTTTTTTCATCTTGATCTGCTGGTTAGAGTGGCTTGAGATGTACTCATTGTAAATGGTAAATGTAGTGCTTGAAATTCAAATGCTATTGAAAGGCTGTACTCATATGTGTGCCAGAAAGCCTGTAAGAGATGAGATGGGCTTAAGCAAGATGGTAGAGATATGATATAATGGTATAATGGGGCAGATTAACTTTCTGAGGTATTAGAAAGAAAGTCATAGAAAAGATTAAATAATAATAGATAATAATCAGGGTTTTTTTTTTATTTAAATTCCTCCTCCTTTTCAGACAGCATATGAAGACTGGTTCATCACACTGTACAATGTGCTGTATTCGAGTCTCCCGGTTCTGTTAGTTGGCTTGTTTGACCAGGTATTTCCCACGTTGTTAATAACAGATGAATGCAGAGGCATTCCACATCAGGTTTTAAGTTGCTTTGGTTTATGCAGAAGGAATTTTTTTTTCAACATGTATTCCTTTATAGCATGTGAGGGAGCAGAAGATGGTAAGCAGAGAGCTACTGAAATAGCTGAAGTCAATCAGTTAAGAGCTTGTCAGTGCTAATTCTGTTTGTTAAAATTATGTTCTACGACTTCATGTACATAACACAGCAAGAACCTTTGTTTATGGAAAAGATACGCCTTGTGTTGCCTTTTTTAATTCAGTAGAGCAAATGCTCTTGGCCTTCTTCACTTTTTTTTTTGTTTTTTTTTTTTATACAAGGGTTATATGCTGACCAAACAAATCAGCATTTCTGTTTACATTTACTACAAAAGCTAAGAAATAAATGCAGTACCAAATTAACCTCTCATTTAAGAATATGTTAGAGACTAGACATTAGGATTGTGCTTATTCACAGTGTAGGGGAAATAATCAACAGTTTGTAGCTGAAAAGCCCTATGCAAATGTAGATGTTCTTGTCATTGAAAATAACGGGCTAAAAACTGAGAAGCATAGCATCACAGAATCATTTGAGGTTGGAAAAGATCATTAAGATCATCAAGCCCTGATAACGGGGTATGTGATAGCTTTGCAAAATATGTCCTCTAGTCTTGGTTCTTCATAGTTGCCTGCATCACTCTGTGGAAAGTTTGGCTGCCTACACTAATGTTTGAAAATGAAACAAAATCTGCCATTTGGGGTGTGGGGGCATAATAACATTGAATTTCTTACTCTCCAAAGTTCACACTTAGAACAAGACATTGCTGCAACTTTTTTGTTTGCTTTTTTTTCCTTTATTAAGGATGTGAGCGACAAATTGAGTCTTCGGTTCCCAAGACTGTATGTTCTGGGACAGAAAGACTTACTTTTTAACTACAAGAAATTCTTTAGAAGTTTGCTTCATGGAGCTGTAACTTCATTGATCATCTTCTTCATACCATACGGAGCTTACCTTCAAACTATGGGGCAAGATGGAGAAGCACCTTCAGATTATCAATCATTTGCTGTCACAGCAGCAACTTCTCTTGTGTTTGTTGTCAACCTTCAGGCAAGTAAGCTTGGCTTTCTGGCCTCTCTTGCTCGGGAAACACATTCTGGTCATGTTTCTAACTATGTCTACTAAAACATAACAGTTTGCAACAGTTTTCATTTGCTTGCCTTTTTGCTTCTCTGTTGACACTCTTGTCTCTCAAGCTGAAGGGCAACTGGATGAGAGAAAACTTGACCAAAACATTGTTTGTCCTCTGTCATCACTTTCTGAATTAACAAACTCATTTGGAGTTTTTATTTACTTTCAGATTGGTTTGGATACATCTTACTGGACTTTCGTTAACGCTTTCTCAGTATTTGGGAGTATTGCAATTTACTTTGGTATCACATTTGATTTCCACAGTGCTGGAATCCACATTCTCTTTCCTTCTGCTTTTCACTTTACTGGTGAGTGTTTCATGTCTTGTTCTTTGTTTGGAAATTTTCTTATTGTTAGGAAAACTGAGGTTTGTAATTTTACAAGTGACAAATCTTTCATATCTTGCCTCAGATGTAAATATCCTTAAAAGTGATAACAGACTTTCTCAATTTTATGTTCTCCTGCTAAGCTGAATCCAACTGAAAAAAATAGTTGTCTCTAACATAATATTTTCTTTGACCTTTAGTAATGTTTTAGTCTTCTGTAAATACCTCCTACCCGGATATTTTGTGCATTTCAGAAATGTTAGTTTGACAAAAGTTCTGAGAGGTTGAGTATTTGTTTTGGCATTTGTTCTAAAATACCACTTGCTTTCCAGATCACATCTATAGCAGTGATACCAGGAAAACTTATTGCTTTGTAACCTTTAAAGGACAAACCCCTTGTCCCTCAGCCAGGCATTTGTCTTGCAGCATTCCATATCTATTAGAATAGAGTTTTGACATGGGTATAGGTAAGTTATAATAAAGTGTTACATTAACTTACTTTGTATTCTTTTACTTCTTTATTTAAGAGCCTCTGAATAAAAGCTGAACATTGTGTTACACAGCTGAGCGAGTTGCCAGCTCCTTGGGAAAGCAGCTGTGGCATTCGTTATCTTATTTGTGTTGTGTAGCTACTTTCCATGATCATGTCATATGCTGAATTCTGCTCTTTTTATTTCTAGGAACTGCTCCAAATGCTCTGAGACAGCTGTACCTCTGGCTGACCATGGCTTTAACAATTGCTGTTTGCTTACTCCCTGTGGTGGCACACCGTTTCTTATCCATGACAATTTGTCCTTCAGAAAGTGATCAAGTGAGTAAAGTCTTATCTTTGGCACATATTTACTTACAGGCATCAGCACTGCTGCTAATATTAGAGACAAGCCAGGAGAACTGCAGCAACCTGGAAGGCAGGTGGTGGCTGGGCTTTCCAGGGGCTGGATCGGGCCTGACTCCTACTGCATGGCAAATGCCACATTAGTTTGACATGTTAGTTAGTTTGACACGTTAGTTTGACAAACCTCCCAGGGACTACCTCATGTGCCTTTCTGTAATGCAGATTTACGTGCAGCAGCTCAGCCTACAGACCAGTGAAACTTATCAGTGGGCTAATTTATCCTTTGGCTTCTTGTTGTAACACTGTTGAAACGTGTTTTGAAGCTGCTGATGGCACAGCTTCTCTTGTTACCAGGACTGTTTTGGAGTGTCATGGTATAGCAGCCAATTTTTATTTGCTTTTATTCTGGCTTGAGCTGGCAAATTGCATGTGGGTTTGCAAATAGCTAAGGCTGAGATAACTGTTTAAGTGTTAGTGTGAGAACACAGGAATAGCTTTCAATCAATGCAGACACTGCAAAGATAAACGAACATAATGAAGTGCAAAATGATGCAGTAAGTAGTTTGGAAACTTTCATATGTTTCTGCATATATTCTTGTTTCTAACAGAATCAAATTTAAGAAACCCTTTCTGCTAAGCAGTTGGTGTTAAAGTATCAGGTTATTTCCCCCTTAGACAACTCAAAACAAATCCTTTCCCTTACGACCCGTGAACTGATTTCTCTTTGCATTCATGAAGATCCAGAAGAACCGTAAGAAATACCTGGCAGAAGAGGAGCAGTGGCAGCGGAGGCAGAGTGCTTTCCGTCGTGGGGTGTCCGCTCGGCGCTCTGCCTATGCCTTCTCCCACCAGAGGGGCTATGCCGACCTCATCGCTTCGGGACGCAGCATCCGGAAGAAGCGAGCTCCACTCGATGCGGTGCTGGGCAGCAGGACAGAAGTCAGAGGAGCTGGTGAAACAAGCTGACTCGCTGCTATTCTGGGATAGTTTTCTCATCCCAATGATTACACACACACACACACACACACAATATTAAACTCAGGATTATTTTTCCAAACCAAATGGCATAAGGATATATGATTTTTGTGCTTTATCAAGGAACTTCTTCATTTTGGACTACAGGAAGTATAGAAAAGCCAAAAATTTCCTACAGGGCTCTTAATCCTTTTGCAGCTGACTTCTGTGTAGTGTGAAACCGAAGGACGGGTGTGCTGCAGTATGAAAATGGTAACGCAGCGACACCTGGCATTGAAAACCTTTTTTTAAAGGTTTAAATATTACATTGTTTTAAAATTGCAACTACATTTCATATGGACTCTGAAAACAAATGGCTGAGCAACAGTGACTGCGTGTGCACCATTTTGTTACATTTTATGGGGATAAGGACACAGGGGATGATCGCTCCTGGGAGGGCTGAGGATGCTCTCACCTGAGCTGGTGCACGTCTGGGGGCAAACCTGCAGTCATGTCAGACGGAGATTACAGAATGGTCATTTCTGAGCTGTTTCTGGTGGTTAAAAGCACTCCCGCTTCTTTCAACAGTGAAAATCGTGGTTATTGCCCAATGGAATGTACATTTCAAATAAACGCAGTGAAGTTGTCATCTTCTCCACGAGGCGTACGAGTAGTAGCGGGCGTCAGAGGAGGAGGAGGGTGGGGGTCTCTGCAATCCCCGCAGCGCATGCGCGCAGCCCCGGGCGCGCTCCGGCTCGCTGGGGGCGGGGAGGCGCTGACGCGAGCGGCGGCGCTTTGGCGCAGAGCGACGGAAGCGCGGTGCGGCCACTTCCGGTCGGCGGCCATGGCGGGGGAGGTGATCGGCAGGACGGCGGCGTTCACGCTGGGTGAGGCGGACGGGAGCGGCGGGCGGGCGCGCGCAAGACAGAAGGTGGCGGTGGTCGCTGGAGCCGGGGGCCCACCCGACGGATTGGGATGCGGGGGCCCATCCAGGCCGGCCCCGAGCACTCGCGGCGATGGGGCAGCGCGGCGCCTCCGGGCGCGGCCTGACTCTGCCGTCTGTGTTTCTGAGGAATTCGGCTCTCGAAAGGGGAAATTGTCACAGGTGCACTGGGGTTTGGCAGTTCGTGAGGGAGAAAGAATGGAGAGTATGCGTGGGGATGATTACATGCGTTCACCTATCTCTGTGTATATGCACGCTTAGGTCCATCTACAGCTGTATATATAAACATAGGGAGGGCTTCGGTGTGCACTGATCCCTGAAAACTGAAGCCAGACCATGGAACTTCGGAGAAAAAGGTTCACACTGCAGCAGCTGGCACGCAGGCAGAGCAGGGCCGTGCCTGGAGGGCTCTGGGCTGCGCAGGTCTCGTCCTCTGCTGGCAGAGGGAGGGAGATTTTTCCATATCTCTGGCTGGTCATGCACTTGTTAGCTGTGCATGAGCTAATGCTTCCATGAGCTGTCAGCTTTCTCAGCTTGCTCCTGCCTGCCTAGAAGTTAGGCATGAGGAAGGCAGTTCTCTTGGTCCTGGTGTGCATCCCTGGGTGTATCCAGTTTTCTCTTGTGCTTTACCATTACTGATTTTTTTTTTTCTTTCTGATATTTATGATGTGTTACAGAGCAGTTGTATGTTTCTGAACGAGAGGGCAATGATTCCACCGGTGATGGAACGCAGAAGAAACCATTCAAAACTGTTCTAAAGGTAAGTGCAGCAGAGGTGCTTTTTATTCTGAGCTGCGTGAGCTGTGTTGGTTCAGGGCCTTGTCATATTTCTGAGTATGAATGTTGCTTTTGCAGCTCTGACCAAAGGGGCCAGAGGTGGGTTGTCTGCTCAGTCTCTCTAAACTAATTACTTTTGTTCATTTGCAGCGCCACTGAATTTTTTTTTATTCCTCACATTTTAGGCTTTGATGACAGCAGGAAAGGAACCATTTCCTACTATTTATGTGGATTCACAAAAGGAAAATGAGGTGCTGTAACATTAGAGTTTCCTAATATAAATTATTAGAGTTTCCTAATATAAATTATTTTAAAGCTTCTTTGTATGAAGGACCACAAATGCAATCTTCTCTTTTTCACTCTCTCCTTGGATTTAGAGATGGGCCATTATTTCAAAGTCACAGATGAAAAATGTCAAAAAACTGTGGCACAGGGAACAAATGAAGAATGAGGCTAAGGAGAAGAAAGAGGTAGGTTGTCAGCGGTGCCAAGTTGAAGGAAGCATGCTGCCTTTCCTTCATAAAAACACCAAATTTCATTAGTGTTCTCCCCATCCCATAAACATTTAGTTCTTCACTTTTATCATTGCTATACATGTTGTTTACAGCTTGTTCATATTTACACTGGGGCAAGGAAATGGCTTAAACCGAGTGAGCTTTGAGCTGTCATCTCTATTGTTTTTAGGCTGTCTGGGAAAAGTGAGAAATGCTGCTGTGCAGTGTTTTTCATTCAGGCTTTGAATTAGGGGCAGGTCTATGCACCAGCATTTTATGATACCAGTAGATTACAGTCCCCACTTACAAAGCCTGGTCACAATTACTTAATATTTTCTTTTTCATCTCAACTAGGCCGAAGATCTCTTGAGAAGGGAGAAGAACCTGGAGGAAGCTAAGAAAGTTATTATTAAGAATGATCCTAGTCTTCCAGAGCCAAAATGCGTGAGTAAGAATTGGGGTGCTTGGTATGTGGCCCTGTTATAGCATGTCTGCACAAAGGTTGGTTCTCTGCTCTGTAGTTTTGACATCTGCTGAAGGCTACTGTCAGGTTCTTATCCCTTAATTTTAGTTCTATTTTTCTGGTTAGAGATGTATTCTAGTATATGGAATTGGATCTTTTCCAAGCACCTGATGAGTATCTGAACCTTTTTGATTCATGCATCAGGCTTTTTTTGTGTGTCAGTATCTGCTGGCAGAGAGCATATTTCTGTTTGGATTAGTTTTCCATTGTCTGGTTATTGAGGTGGAGAGTGATGAGGACATAATTTAGGTATGAAAAACAGTTCCTGTTTGTCTGTTTGCAGAGTCTGGGGATTTGGTGCCTCAGCTACATGTCTGGGTGTACCTCTGCCCAGGTCTAGGTGTGATGCCCTCTGCTTCTTTACTAACTGATCTCAACTATTGAATGTTATCAGAAATTAATACAGAGAGATAGACTTGCACTTCAGAGTGCAGGAGAAGGTGTTTGGGGCACCCTAAGTTCTCTGCTGATTTAGTGCATCTGCAATGGCGATTACTGTTTTGGAGAAAGGAAATGTAGACACATCTACTTGAAGTAATTATGTAGAAAACACCATCTAAATGGTGAGTTATATTCCTCTATTTGATTGCTTTTATTCTCTTCCTTACAGGTAAAGATTGGTGCTTTGGAGGCTTACAGGGGCCAGAGAGTAAAGATTTTCGGCTGGATTCACAGATTACGTAGGCAAGGTAAGCCACAATCTCTTAGAAGTTGCTGAACCTTTGCAGAGAGGTAGAACAAATTCAGCAGCCATCAGTACTCTCACTAAATGAAGCAGTGCTTGCTCTTAAGCTTTTAGACCATCACTTAGATGAACTCGTTGGTGTATCACACCAATCAGTCCAACATTGACAAATTCTGTGTATTATATGAGGATGTAGACATTTCTTAGTCAAAATGTCTTTAAGTGATGGAGCTGATACCAATTATAGATGGTATTTTTTCACATTATCACTTGACTAAACAGATACAGATCTGAATATCTCAAGCATTTTCTAGAAAGTCAATCTTTTGGCTGCTGTGGAGAAGTGGATGATCACTTCAGGTATAACTTGGACCTTTGTGTTCAAGTATTACAGTTAAACTGACATGTAGTTCTCTCTGGACCATAACGTTATGGCAGAGGAGCACAATCCCAGCTGTGCTGAGCTTGAAGCAAGTGTTTCTTTTGATATTTGTATAACTGAGCTAATACTTCAGTGTTTTCTTGGAACATATTTGTGGTTTTTCTTTAATAGAAAAATGTAATACTGGTCCTTCTGTAATAATATGCACATCAGTGGGTAATGTTTTTTGCACATGGATCTTTTCAAATGGATCAGTGAATGCATCTGAGTCTCTCTGATTTTTTTTCTCTCTCTTTAACCAGGAAAAAATTTGATGTTCATTGTTCTGAGAGATGGCACAGGTTTTCTTCAGTGTGTCCTTTCAGATGCACTGGTAAGTTACAGTGTTTGGATTCTGTTACGTTACTAAGTAAATGAAGTGTTAGTACCTCATATGTCTTTTATGAAAACTATAGGAAGTTCCCTTAAACCTATTGAATAAGTTGTGTTGTTGTTAAATTTTATCTCCTGGACAAGAGGGTTTTTCTGGTCAACATGAGAGTTAGCTGTCTTGTCTGTGACTTCAGTAGATCTTATGGGAAAACTGAAAATTAGGAATTACTTTAACTGTATCTCTGTCGTTTTTTGTTTTCTCTGTAGTGTCAGTGTTACAATGGGCTCCTTCTCTCAACAGAGAGCAGTGTTGCAGTATATGGTATGCTGAACCTTGTTCCTGAAGGCAAGCAGGTATGGGAACTGGGTGGGGCTCTGTTCTGGTTCTCCTCTTTAACATTTCTCATTTTCCTGATTTGAGGAAAAGCAAAGGTGTAAACATCAGATGGTTTCAGGGAGAGTTTGGTTTAGAAGAGAACAAAAAGAACTTGCCAACGTGACTGCTGTGTTTGTCTATCAGAAGTTAGCACAATCTCCTTTCCTTCATGGCTTTTGCAATTGTGGTGTCTAAAATTAAATGTGAGCAAATGGGGATCAAATACATTTTTGAAACAGTTTTCATGCATTTGGTAATTTCAAGTTACTTGTTTTTATGTTACTGCTTGTGCTGTTATATACACTGGAAACATTTTGGTTTTGGGTCTCGTCACAACAGTGTAGGTTAAAACCCATTATGTTTTAGTGCAGGGACACACCACATTTATAAAAATCCGTTGATCTTGAAAACACTTGGACTGGAAAAAGATGCCATTTTGTCAGACAGAGGCCTGCAGTGACCTACACGAGGGAGCTGCTGAGGTCAGCACTGAGCCCTGGCCCTGGGATCTGCTTGCTGGATAACAGCAAACCACATCAGGGAAAGTGGCCAGCATGAAAACTGCTCTTTTCATGTTGTGATGAAGTGCTGACTTGTGAAAGCTACCTGGTCCATCTTGGAGATCTGATGTGAAGTTGGCCTGCCAAGCATCTTGTCCAAGTGTGTTTGTGAACATCTCCAAAGAAAGAGATTGCATAGTCAGCAAAGTCCATTCTCCAAGATTTCATGACCCTTCATTACAGGCAGTTGAAATCTCCTTTCCTGCAATATGTGACATTTGCCACATTTTCCTTGATAACAACTCATTAAATAGTTGAAGGTAGTAAGTTTTCCTTTGTTTAGCTTTCTGTTCTTGCAGGTGAATAAATCTATCTATCTGTGATGCATCTCATCTAGAAGCTCCCACTTATTTATCAGTAGTACTCAATTTCATTCACATCAAGTCTGAGAGACTTGTGGTGGGTTGCAAATGGCTCTTCCATGGGTGTTATGACCAGATTTCTAAACAGTCGCTTTTATGCCACTATGCTTAGAAGGATTTTAGCATCTTTTGTTTAAACTGGATTGATATCGCTGCCGCAGTGTCACAAGCAAAAGTACACTTCGGAATGTTTTCTTTCTCTTTCACATTGACAGGCTCCAGGAGGCCATGAGCTGAACTGTGACTACTGGGAGCTTATTGGTTTGGCCCCAGCAGGAGGAGCTGACAATCTCCTCAATGAGGATTCGGAGGTTGATGTGCAACTTAACAACAGGCATATGATGATTCGAGGAGAGAATATGTCCAAGATCTTCAAGGTGCGCTCCATGGTGGTACAGGCCTTCAGGGATCATTTCTTTGCCAATGGATATTATGAAGTAAGTATATTTACCCTTCTTGGCAAGTGACTACTTTAAGCTCCTTACTTTAAGGCAGTCTTTTTCTGGAAGACCTTTACAGACTTCCCAATTGATCTGAAATGGGCAAAAAAAAGGTTGCTTCTTAGGGAGCCATGATGCAATTGCTTTCATAGACATAGATCCCAAAGGTGTATGGTCACTTGCGAGGTGTATAAATGTTACAGCGTGATTCACAAACAGCCTGAGTGTCTCTTTCTGGGGTGCTGAAGGATATCAGAATGAAGTGCTTGTATGCATGCATACCAGACTTTTGTAGATGGTATTCTGGAAGGATGTGCCTTACATCACTGCTCTAATGCATTGTCATCCCCTTAGTTCTTGGTCTTTTACAGGTCACACCACCAACATTAGTCCAGACACAAGTGGAAGGAGGTTCGACCCTATTCAAGCTGGATTATTTTGGTGAAGAGGCGTACTTAACACAGTCATCTCAGCTCTACCTGGAGACCTGCATTCCAGCACTAGGAGATGTTTTCTGTATTGCTCAGTCATACAGAGCTGAGCAGTCCAGGACACGCAGACACTTGGCAGAGTATGGAGAGAAGTGTACTTCTTTGTTGTTTACATAAGTGAATTTCTAAATTGGGGGAGTAGCAGTTGGCTGGATGACAGAATGTACAGTGAGGAGACAGCACAATGCAAATATGGAACAGCTGACCAAAAATGTATTTGAAACAATGGTAACTGGTAACAATGAGTGTCCAGCTGGTCACTGATATTCAGTGATTGAGGATTTGGTCAAAGCAGAGCTGATGCATGTGTAGGAAACTTTGCCTTCTTAGAATGCACAATTCATACTGGGTCTTTTTTTCTTTGGTGTCCTTCACAGAGAAGTGGAAGAGACCAAAAAAAGGGGATTTAAGTGGTTTTTGTGTATTTTCTTATGATATTTTTTTCGAAACTAACATTTGTTGCTTGTGTGTGGTTATGTAACATAATGACCTGATGTTTCAGATACACTCATATCGAAGCTGAATGCCCTTTTATAAGTTTTGAAGACTTGCTGAACCGTTTGGAGAACTTAGTTTGTGATGTAGTTGACAGAGTCTTGGCATCACCTGCATCAGGCTTACTGCTTGACCTCAACCCGGTATGTGAGCAGCAGTATGGGAGCCATGAGTACGCATGATTCGGTCTTTACCTTTCTTGGTCACCATTTTCACCTAGGAAAGACAGGGCATGGCAGTGGGCTCTGCTTACGTAAGAGGAATTTCCAAGGACATGAAAGAGTAAAAATGCTGCAGGGCTGTAGTGACTCTTCCAGGAGAGCTGAGGGAAAGAACTTACATGGTTGATACAGTTCAGGAACCAGCAGTGTGCTGGCATTTACTATAACACATACAGAACCAGTGGAACCAAAAAGAGCTCATAATAATGATCATTTGGTACTTTCAGATCATGCACAAGCGAGCAATGAAACTTTTATTCTAGAAGATGAAGCTGTGTGAAGCTATCTTCATTTATTAAAGGCCCTTTGTCTCCTGCTGCCTTTGCAAGGAGTGTTGGTAGTCTCTTAAAGCCATCTTATCTCTTGTCACCAGCTTTCCTCTCCGAGCACATATACTCTCATCCCTGACATTTTGACCTGTTTTCTTGATAAACACTGGAAGGTTCCATTTTAAATTTGATAGCAGGTGGACAGGAGGTATGAAGAATAACCCATCCTATGATCTTCTCACAAGGGCAGAATCTGTAGCAGATCGATGCAGAGGGAAGCAAAAGTGCTTTTTTATGGCCCTGATTTTGGAAGCCCTGCAAACTGCACTGTTTTCAACACCCAGTGTGTGTGATGAATTCACACAGAGAGAAAGCAGCTTTGAAAATGCTTCCTGCCCTCCCTCTTATGCTGACTTTCAGCATCTGCTCTGTGAATAGCACTGGACTTAGAAGATGCTTTTGTTTGGTTCTTGCCTTTCAGTACTAATGAACTTTTAAGTAATAATTCTTTTTATGCATGACGTAGAGTATTGTGTATGCTCTGGCTGGGGAAGTGGACTTGCTGATCAACTGGAAAAATAAATGAATGCTTTTCTTCTAAACGCTGGGACCTCTGCTCTTGTTTACAGAACTTCAGGCCCCCAAAACGTCCTTTCCGACGAATGAACTATGCTGAAGCAATTGAGTGGCTAAAGGAGCATGACGTGAAGAAGGACGATGGCACTTACTATGAATTTGGGGAAGTAAGTCTTCCGAGGCTCTTGAGAAATCAAAAACAGAATCCCTCAGCCATGTGCTAAGGGTGTATGAATCCTTTAGAGAACAATGTTTGGACCATGATGCCACTGGGTTTATTGTGTGAATCTGCTGTGTTTTGTTTGGAATGACAAAGAGTGAATTCTCATACTGTTAATAATGAACTTTGCTGTGAACCACCAAGAGGCCTGAATTTTGTCTGGACTGTGCTGGGACATGTAATTTTGTTGCACTGCAGTTGCGCTGGGGAAATGTCAGTTTGGAGGGGGAGTTAGGGATCTGTGTAATGCGTTTGGACCCTAGAGTCAAAACATGGTTTTCTTACCAGAGCCTGTGGATGTGGTGCTCTGCACAGCACTGGGTGGCCCTGCTGGGGCAGGTGGGGTACTCCAGCCAGGCTGAGGTCCTTTTTCTTAAGGTCCATGGGATGTAGGGAGGAAAGAAATTAAACTGCTCATCGTTTGTTAGTTGTGCCCAGTTTTTGTGTGGAATATTGGGTAGACTTGGGTTTTTTTTTTAACAGATTTATGGATTTTTTTTGAGACCTGTGTATTCTGTAGATATATAAATACAGTTCCTTGAGGTTTTTCTAAGATGATTGTTTTAAAAATGTACGAACATCAGGATGAATGCTTGAATATGTGTGGTCTTAAAGTGTCTTTTTCTGCTTCCTCCCTGTTACGTTGTGGGTCTTGAGGTTTTGTAGTGTTTATGGTTTTAAATATTAATAGAGCCTTCTTTAACCTTAGGACATTCCTGAAGCTCCTGAGAGGTTCATGACAGACACCATCAATGAGCCGATCTTGTTGTGCCGGTTTCCTGCAGAGATCAAGTCTTTCTATATGCAGCGCTGTCACGATGATTCCCGGCTCACGGAATCTGTAAGTTCATGTTTTACACAGTGCTACAACCTTCCAAATAGAGTGAGGACATCTGAGTGAGTACGGTAGGAAAACTTTGGTGAATTCATACCAGAATTTGTTCTGAGCATCTGCTGGCATGACTTTGCTCATGCTATAGAAATGAATAACTGAAGTGCTTAAAAAAAATGTTGGGAGATCACAGTGAACTTAGTTTTCATTGCCCTCTGGTTGGTGACTCCTTAGAGGTTGTATTATCTGAAAGCTAGCTGCCTGGGAGCTAGGAGGAGTGGATATTAGGAGAGCTACTGCTTTTGTGGTTTTGTGTCACCAAAAGTTAAGGATTAAGTCAGATAACGTAGCAAGTTGATTCCTGCCATCTGTGAATTGAGTCTGAAGGAATTGCCTTTCTTTCTTCTGTTACGGAGACTTAAAATGGCATACTGAAATGTGTTGTCTTTGAAGCTTGGGTGGTCTTTCCTGCATGTCCTGAAGACAGCCCAGTTGTAACAGTATATGGTGTCGTGTTGTATGTTGTAGGTTGATGTGCTGATGCCTAATGTTGGCGAAATTGTTGGAGGCTCTATGCGTATCTGGGACAGCGAGGAGCTACTGGAGGGCTATAAGAGAGAAGGCATTGATCCCACGCCATATTACTGGTACACTGATCAGGTATGTAAAACAGGTTCAAAGTGTTGCTTGTCATTTTCTTAAACTGCTTGTAAGATGATATGATCTAAACTGGAAAGATTCTTTGTGGCCAAAAGCAGGCAGTCACTTAACCAATGGCAAAGTGTAATGGATAATAATTTGCATTCTGTTAAAATTGCTTTTGTTTGCTGAAGTGGATGCTGCTCATGCCAGATTTGCCTTCACTGAACTGTTCCTTGCAGGTACATTGCTTATATTGTCTTCCATACTGTGCTACCTTTCTGAAACCCTTGTATTTATATGACGGCACACTGATCTTTGCAGGATCGAATAGCTGTAGTCTGTGTAAAGAGAACAGAAACGGACGGGTTTGGAAAAATGTCATTAAGACCTTTAACTTCCATTTTCCTCTTATAGTCCTTACACTGCACCAGGAAGTTAAGGAACTGAACACAGATATCTTGCCTGGGAAGAGCATCATCTGTATTCCTCCTCATTCATGCGGAAGGTGGTGCTGGAAGGGTTTTTTTCCCTTGGTGGTATCACTGCAATTATGGCACAAATAACAAGCAAATGTTTAATCTCTGTGATTTTAATTTGACAGAGAAAATATGGTACGTGCCCTCATGGTGGATATGGTTTGGGATTGGAACGGTTCCTGACCTGGATTCTGGATAGGCACCACATCCGAGATGTCTGTCTCTATCCTCGTTTTGTCCAGCGCTGCAAACCATAGCCATCCTGGTGATAAACTCCTGAGAAGTCGAGGAACTGATGCTTGGGAAAGAATGATATGCTCTACTTAGCCTGTCTGAGGACAAGACTTTTGGCAACCTGTTCTTCATTCATTCACTAAATTGGCATGTGAAAATTAAAATTAAAAAGTTCTTTTTTTTTTTTAAAAGGAAAATGCTACCAATTAACTGGAAGGAGCCCTAGGAAAAAAATATGCCAGGTGCATTTGTGCTTTCAGGTCAGCATAAAAACAAATCCTTATAAGCTGGTGTTTAAAAAAAACAAGATACACTTCTGCTTTTAATTTCTGTGATATATTTAAAAAAAATACGTAGAGCATCTGATTTTTTTTTAGACTTCTCGGTTGTGCTTTCTTATTGGAGAAATGGGGATTTCAAGCTTTTCAGACTCCTAAGTCCTGACCTCTGAGAACGATTTGAAGAAACATCCTCTAAATAGCTCAGTGAAGTGTACTTGTTTTCTTATCTCTTACTGCTTTCAATGGAAATTCTTCTTTGAGATTGTTCAGTTGCAGGGTATGCGGTATTGGGCACTAAATTCCACTGCAAGAGGCTTCTGTTTTTCCCAAATTATTTATTGGTTAGAAATGATAAGACTCGCTGTGAGGTGTGCTTTCTGACCTTTCCTGATTCCTGTGGGTGGAGTGGGACCACACACACCAAGCATGGGCTGAATTACAGGAGGAGAGGACATGTTGGAGAACTGTCCGTGGACACTGGAATATTTGCAGTGCCTTTGAAATTAAGGTTATTTCATCCATTTCAAACAGGTTATTCAAACAAGAAGCTGGTAACTTTGAAATGTAATTAGACTTCAGTGTTGTGTGCTGACTGAGTTAATGTCCTCTCCTGATGAACTGTAATTCAAGCACTGCTTTCCCACTTGATGCTGAGGGATGTTTCCATGGTAGAACAGTTCTGTGTTTCCTTGCTAGCTAATTTTACTCTTGTGCTACTGCATCTTAGCAGATTCTAGCTGAAACCAGGCTATCAAAATAGAATTAATTAAATATTTAATGTGTTGAGTCATCTGTATGCTTTTTAGCCGTAAATAATGTGAGTCCTTCTACTAGAGAGAAAAACCAGTAGGTGCATCATGGGCCAGCTACACCAAGACTTTATCTGGATTTGCCATTCATGTTGAGCTACGCGATACCCATATTTTTGTAATAAAAGGCTTTTTTCTTCATCTTGCATGTTATTATATAATCTGGTTTAAATCAGCAACCAATAAATAATGGCAGCACAAGTTGGTGTGTGGGACAGCTGTTCTTGATCTGTAGTGTCTGCTTATTTCCATTTGTTTGGCCTTTACAGTTCACTGTTTGTTGTCTGAACTTAAAAGGATTGTAGGGTGGGAAATGAATAATACGGAACGGTAGTGTCAGTCAAGATCCAAACACCTGCAGTGCTAAGGGGGGAAGAGAGAGGTTGGGAGAGGATAGCACTAGAGAAACACTTGTTGGCATATTGCCATCCTCGCAGCCTGGAAGGGATGAGCTGCTGCGTCAAGGTTAAAAGCACCACATCAGGGAGGAAGGCTGGAGGACTCACAGGGAGCTCGTGGAAGCGGCAGATCAGATAAGGAGCTTAAAAGGGAGATGTGATGAAAAGCCAACGAGTAAACTGTAACGGAGAGTGCTGCGCGGTTCTGTAATCTGCCCGTGGTGCAGAGGCGTGGCTAGGCAGGCATGGAGGGAGCACAAAAGCCCCGTTCAGGGTCCTGCAGGAGGGTGAGGCAGTAGTTCTGTCCGCCCCTAGCGCCCAGCCCACGGGGACACGGGTTGTGTCAACGCGGCAGTGACGAAGCGCTGCTTCAGAACAAACCTGTCCTCTGTTAAACAGTGCTGGCGCAGTTCGTGACTCATCACCCAGGTGTCACTCAGCTCTTGGCTCTTAAAGGAAAAAAAAAGGCTGAGAAATGGTAAACACCGCTTGGTTTTATTTCTGTCCCTTCAGCTGTGCTTGTGCAGTGCCTCTTTTTTACCATGTTCTTACAGAATCTGTCGTGCTCATTACTTTCTCTGGTGATCTAGAACTGATGATGACTGTGGGTGGTCCTAGCAGCTCGCCAGAAAGGCAGCACTCAGGCTATCCCACAGAAAAACATCTCTTTTTTCAACTCCTACATGGGGCTAATTTTATCACATTTGTGCTTCCTTAGGCTTTTTTGTTGTTATTTAGGCTCACTTTGGTAACACAAGCACTCAAGTTCTTTGTACTCATGGGTAACACCGGTTAGGTGCGGGGGAAAGCAAACCAGCAGCTGCCAGGGAAGAGCAGCCCCCACTGCTGCAAAGTCCCACGGTGGAAGTTCACCTCTCTTGCAGCACATTGCCCATTACTGAGAGTGCTTCAGGAATGCAGCACGGCTTAATGTTATACGATCAGAACGAGTAAACAATGCAATCAACGTTATTTCATCCTCACTTCCATTTTCCCCCAGAAGTACTCCTGCACAGGTCGATCATTGGGGTGGGGGGACGCAGCCCCGGCTCCAGCTGCAGTTCGCCGTCGCGTTCCTTTGTTTGGACCGCATCTCACCAAAGCCGCCACCGAGCTGCGAGGCGGATAGAAGACCCTGAATAGCGGCAGGGCCTGGGCTGCACGGCCTGCAGCTCCGCGAGGCCCGGCTCTGCGCGAAGGCGTTTGCTCCGGGGGAATCCCGATCCGTTACGGCGACGGAGAACGCCCTCTTTTCGCGGGCGCCAGTTCCAACGAGCGCATTCGGCGCGTGGCACAGAGCATCCCCTCGGGTCCCGGGGCGGCTCCTAGTGGGGGGGGGACGGACGGCCCCCGCTGCGGCGGGCGTGCGCCGTGCCCGCGGGTGGGCGGGCGGGTTTGGGCGGAGCGGGCGGCAGCGGCCGGCGGGGCCGTCCGAGGGAATGCACGCGGTCGCCAACATGGCTGCTGCCGGCCGGGCGGTGCGACCCCGTGAGTGCGCCGGGGCGGCGCGGGCGGTCCGGGGCGGCGGAGCGGGCCGAGGCGGAGCGGAGCGGGGCGGTGGGATCCCGAGTGCGAAGCCGGGAGGCGGCGGAGCGGGGCGGGGTGGGGCGGGCGGCCGCGGCGCGTTACACAACGGAGGAGCCTTTGCGTAACGGCGTCTGCCGCGTCCCCGGGCCGCCGCGCTCCGTGCCCCGCGCCGGGCGCAAATCCGCGTGGGAACTGAGGTCTCGCAGCCGGCGCTGAGCGGCGCGGGCGCTGCGTCCCGTGAATGGGGCTTTGTGCTTTGTCATCTCTGGAAGGAACTTGAGTCGGGTTGTTTATTTTTTCTTTCTTTCTTTCTTTTCTTTTTTCTTTTTTTTTTTTTTTTCAAACGGACCGCGTGGGGTTGGCCTTTGTTTTTGAGATGACGAATTGTTATGGTCGGGCAGTTCAGGCAGCCGCTCCGCGCTGCGCCTCTGTGCGCCCGTCCGGCGCCGCCGCGCAGCGCTGACAGCGCCGCGCCCACGTCCACGCGCGGAGCCGGGCACGGGCCCCCGCGCTGCGTCCCGGGCGTTTCCGCCGTCCGTGCTGTCAGCGGCTGGGGACGTCACTGGGAGCGGGCAATTCGCATCAGCGAGGCTCTTAAAAAAGTGTCCTGCGTGGACCACGAACTCCTGCGGATGACAAAAAGCGCTTAGAAAACCGCGCTGTAGCGGCACGTGGGGAGCGGTCCGCGCTGTGACCCGGGCCGTGCAGGGCTGCGCGTTTGGCTCCCGGGTGCTGCACTGTGCTGCAGGACACCCCACGCCGTGCTGGGTGCTTACGACTTCTCCCATCCCACTCCTGACCGAGCTCCACCGTGCGGGCTGAGCTCAGCCATGCGCCGTTGTCTCTCTGCAGTGGTGGCTGGTGGCCGGCAGCTGAGGGTCCCGCTGCGCTGGAGGGGGCAGGTGGCCGCGGCAGCACCCAGCACCAAACCCCAGGCTGAGCTGGAAACGCGGTGAGTCTGAGTTGGGGCACGGGTGGGCTCAGTCACGACCCTGTGCCGTCTGTGGGGTGAACGGCCCAGCCTGCATGGTACAGCTGGTTGTGTTGCCAGAAGAATGGCCTTCGGTCTGGCTCATGTCTCTGCTGTTGAGTGCCCTGAGCCTGCCGAGCAGAGATCAGCGTGTTAGTACTCTGCAGAGCAGAATGAGGCGCAGGCCTACAGTAAGGCCTGAGGCAGTGCAGGAGGCACAAAGCAAACAGGAGGGTAGTGCTGGTTTGGTTTCTGGTTCCTGCCTCCAGATCAGCCCTCCTGGAGGAGGACAGTGGAAGCCAGAGTCCCAGCCCATTGTGCTCACCTGTCTTGCCACATTTGCAGTGCCTGGGCTGCAGAGGCCTAAGGCTTAGGGAACTGTAAAACTGTGTTTAGGAACCCCCATGGAAATGGGACTGTCAGCCACGTATTGACTCTCATGTATGAGCTCATGTCATGCAACCAGGCTTTGCTTCCCTCACCACTTAGAAGGCAAGGTTGCATGTGCAACTGGCTCTTACCTTTGCAGCCTGGTCTAGGGAGCTGCTTTGGCAGGGGGGTTGGACTAGATGATCTCTAGAGGTCCCCTCCAACCCCTACAGTTCAGTGATTCTGTGTATCCCCCCCCAGGAAGGAAGACAGAGCTGTGTTGGCATGTGTCCTTTGTTCTGCAGGTGTTGTGTGTTTCAGTCAGCATCGTGGCTGGCATTCAGCTGAGATGACCCCTGGGCACTGCTTTGTCTCTTCCCTTACCATAGCACCTGATAGAATTCTCTACATACATTTCCAGTTAATCTCTGTGTTGCAAAGTGATGGTTTGTTTTCTGGCTAATCACATTTGTTTCATAAGTGTGAGCTTTAAATAGGATGCTGCAAAGAGGAAGTGCTGACAGACAGGCTAATTGTTTTGAAGTTAAAGGGAAAAAAAAGGCTGTACATCGCTGGGATTTGAAATATCTCTTTCTTCCATAGGAAACCTAAAACAGGAATCTTGATGTTAAACATGGGAGGTCCAGAAAGGCTGGATGATGTACATGACTTCTTACTGCGCCTCTTCCTGGACCGGGACCTCATGTCGCTTCCAGCACAAAAGTGAGAAATGCTGTGAACTTCTGTGTTACACTTACTGCTCAGTGTTTGACATTAAACTTTAGTTTCATTTGTATTTGCCTTTCTTAGGGCTGCTCAATCTTTGAACCTTTTGGTGCAAGAAACACTGTTGTAGTTCTCTGGAAAAAAAAAAAGAAGTGTGCCAAGGTCAATCTCTTTTGGCTGCAGATTGTGGTTTGGAAGGGTGATGGAATAGAACATTAAACGTGCAGTCTTGGTTTGTCTGTAAGCTGGGGACGTGGCCCACTGTAGCAGACATAGTTGGGGAAGGGGCCAGGGGTGACTGGGTTGTGACATTAACACGGATACCTTTTGAATGCTTCAGTAAATTGGCACCGTTCATTGCTAAACGCCGCACACCACGAATTCAGGAGCAGTACAGCAGGATTGGAGGTGGGTCACCCATCAAGAAGTGGACAGCAGTGCAGGGAGAAGGCATGGTGAAACTGCTGGACAGCATGTCTCCTCAGACCGGTACTTCTTCACTCTTTTCTGCTTTCTTTGGCATGATGTGTTCAATAGTACAAGTTTATGGAGCAACTTCTTCTCAGCTTTGATTGTGTGTGTAAAGTGTTCTCAGTTGTGCTACAAAATCACAGAGCAGACATTCTCATTGTCAGTATACACAAAAACATGGGGTCCACAGACATGCAGGTTTAATTTTGTGCTGTAGTCACTTCTGGGACTGCTGGTGGGTGGCTTTGGTTTCAGGGAGCAGTTTGCTGTCAGCGTGTGTTCATCACACTGCAATGCAGTGTAGCACTGTGAGCCTACAGTCAGACATGCAGCCACCTTCTCCAGCTGGATCCAGTGCATCCTGTGGATCAGCTGCCACCTCTCTGCCTGAAATAATGAGTTTCAAAGCTTCCCTGGTTATAGGTACCCTCAGATACTTCTAAAACATTTCATCTTGCTAACTTCAGCCAATAGGGTTCAACTTCTGGCCTCTTCTCCTTCCTTCTCTTAATGAGAGAGAGAAGGGTGTATAGAAAGTGGTTCAATGCATGTCAAGGTCGTCAGAGAGAGGAGCTCACCCTCCAAAGCCCCCTTGTTTCACTCCTTCCACTGTGGGAACAAACTTGGCTGACTGTCATAGACTTAGCACATAGCTTTCAGGTGACTAAAACCAGGTGACAGGAGTCTCGGCTGGTACTCACACAAGTGCAGTGTGCCGTACCTTGTCCTGCAGGCTCTACGTGAGTTTGAAGAAGTCTGCCTTGGAGGGAAGTGATGGAGCATTAGATGACAGGAGAGTGTATTTCATGTGAATAAATAAAGGGACAAGAGATGGAGTGATATTCTCACTCATAAAGAAGGTGGAGGTTTGTGGTCACTGGCAGAAGCAGTATAATCTCATGCAACTGTAGCTATAATTAATTTTCTTACTCTTTATGAAGACCTGCAGTGTGAATGATGGTCATTGGGACTGCACACGTCTGCACCCACAGAGTAAAACTGTGTCTGTGCTAGCTGTTGATGTGCCAGCCTGAGCTGAAGGGACAGGTAGGTTCATGGGGCTGGGTCTGTTGTCCAAAGCAGTTCTGCAAAGGTATGGCTCTGTCTTGTGTTCCTCTGAAACATTTCTCTGAAGTTATGGGTTGTTCCAGAGCTCTTGAAACTTACCTGAATCTGTAACTGCTAATAATGGCAGTTAGGCCTCATTTCAGGAGGAAGAAAAGATAAGGTTTTGTGGCTGAGCTCTGCAGGGCTTGGCAGAGGGATAGTGGAGAGCCGCACCCAAGGAACAGGAGATAAGGCCTAATGGCTTGGTGTGGGTAGAAGCAGATAGTCACCAGCAATTCTGGCTGCCCCCCATCAGATCAGGCTCCCAGGGCCCCTCCAGCCTGGCCTTGGGCACCTCTAGGGTTGGGGCACACAGACCTCTGAGTGATTGTGTTCAGTTTTCCCCTAGAACTCCCAACCGAATTGACGCAGAAGTCACTTCTAACTTGTCTGTAGTGGAATTGTGCAAGTTTAGTTAAACTTCAGCATCTGTGTAGAGGGAGGGGGCACAGTGGCTGTACTCTTATATTGTATCTGAACTCTCATGGAACAGACAGACAGTGAACCATCGCTGCTTTGACAAGCCGGAGGGGCAGGGCTGTGATAGTTGGGCTGCCTGAAATAAGCTGTCCGGGCATCATCTCTGTTCATGAAGGCCTTTGCAACATGCTTTTTGTTGAAGCAGCAAGCAGGCTTTGAGAGCAGAAGGAATTAATGAGGTCACTAAGCTACCCACTGTGCTCTTCACCAGTGTGTCAATTGCAGATAATAATTCTCATCCTGTCACTCCAGTAGGAGCACTGAACATTTGTATTGGAAAAACTGCTGGAATATGAGGAGCCAAAGAAGAGAGCTCTCTATTCTCTTCAGCTCAGCAGCTGTACACCATTGCTGCTGCAGGCTGCCTTCTGCCTGCAGTTTCCAGAATGTTTGAAAGTGTGATGCTGGTGTGTCAGGGAGTCACCCTCTGTGTTTGGCAATGCACATTCATAGATTCTCAGCTGTTTAGTGGAGCCTGCTTCTTCAAATTTGGGTAGGAAAGTGCTAGGACTCTGGGCTTGGTTTGTTTGTTCATTTTAATTGTTGTCTGGAGGGTGAAAAGTATACCAAATACTCTTGAAAGGCCAGGACCAGAATCCCTTCATTCAGTCAGCATGCAGCACATCACTGATGTCTTCATTTGCATGGTGTTTGGTCTGTTTTTCCCTTCAGATGCTATTCTCTCACTTAATTCCAACTGTACTGCAAGTACAGACAAAGTGTGAAGCCAGGAGTGCCCCCTCCTTTGTGATGGAAGGCAGCTGCATCCAAGCAGCTACAGCCCTGAAGGATCAGGTTTGCAGCAGGTTCTGGAGATAAAGCTTATAAAGTTTATCTGCTGTTCTCAGTGTACCACTCCCACTTACTTTTGTTTGGTGATGGTTTTTGCAGAGTCATGCCTGATTCTTTGCAGCCTTTACCTTTGAGAATTCATTTAAGGACTTTGGTTTTTGCCCAGTGGTAGCTGCAGTTTTAAATACTGAGCATTCCAGCCATCCCGTTGAGCACTTTGGGTAACCTGGCTGTGATACCAGCGCTGTGCTGCTTCAGAACAGCTTGAACCAGGTGTGTATCCACGCTGAGCTACGCATGTTAGTGCTATGTCAGAGCACTACTCACTGCCCTGAGCCCTGTTAATGAGTAACTTGCAGCTTGTGACTGTGAGATGTGAAGCTCATGGCAAAGAAGTACACTGCATGCTGCTGTTGCTTTGATCTGGCCTTCTGGTGGGGCTGGAGCCTGCAGTAATTTGTATGTTTGCAGCTGGTAAAGAGCTCAAGCTAGACAGGATCAGTAAAGTTTCCTCCTATACACATAAATCAGTCTGCCTGATGCACTGACTCATGGGATACGTTTGACACATTACGCTTTGGCAATGGGACTAAGATCAAGTAATAAATAAACAGCCTCACCAATGTCATCTGGGAACAATATAATTTTAAAACGGAGCTTTATTGTTACAGGCAGCAGTCTGAAAATAAACAAGAATTCTTCTGCTCTGAATGAACAGGGCTGGGTAGGTTCAGTGGTTTGTAGGAATAAATCACACAAATACGATGACAGAAAAATCCATTTCTGTTTGTCTCTTGCTAGTATCAGATAGGCTAATGTCTTGTGATGGTAATTAGTCTTCAAGAAGATGCTTTTTGCCTTTCTCACTGTTTTCAGTTATAACTGTTCTTGATATTTCTTACAAGATGTATTTTAGCTGAGATTCCCTTGTCAGCAGGATGAAAGCTCCCAAGATGAGGGGACTGTGATGTTCCTTAGGTTGGCAGCTCTTCACTGAAGAAGATGTCATATAATCTTGATTTTAACAACAAATGAAACATGTGTACAAGTGTGAAACCCTGCCCTTTGCTGCCTGTGATCCAGGACAGAACACAGTAGCTTGCGAGCACAGCAGCAAGTTCCTATGTTGGTTGTCATTTTTCCCAGCATCTCCTTTCCCAGGTTGAAACTCCTAGTATCTTTGCTGTAGTTAATCAGAGTTTTGATTTTGCTACCATTTAAGTATGCTCAAAGTCACCCCCAGGTGACCTGAATGCGGCTCAGGACTTGCTGCTTCTCCCAGCCAGGAGCCGTCTTGCCTCCTGCAAAGAGCTGGGGCTGGCTAAACCTGCTTTCTGAATTCTGCCTAAACCTCCAGAGTACAGAACAAGCACAGGACGTCTGCTTCCTTCAGAGACCTGTTACAGGTTTTTTCAGAGGTAGTGACCTGGAAACTATGAAAAAGAGACTTTGAGTTTGTTCTGGAAGCCTCTGTCCTTCACTTAAAACAAAACAAAAGGAAAACACAAAAACACAAAGTTGACACCCTACAGATTGGAGTTGTAAAATGGAAAAACCTGAGATGTCCTTGGGGAGAACAAGATTATCTCTAAAATGAAGTGTTAGAAGGCACGAATACCTGTGTGAAGAAGAGACTAACTAGAAATGGAGGAATCTCTGTTCCTCCTGAGCACCCTGACCTCAGACCTCCCTGGGACTGGGGCTGGCAGGCAGAGGGCTTACCAATGTGGCAGCTGGTGCAGTTACATCAGATAGCAGTTCCATGTCATCTTGGTTTTAATTTTACTTTTTGATAGGGTTAACTAGGTGCAATGAAAGAGTTCTGTGTCATTTTTTTCCATCTACGTCGGTCTGCCGGGTTCTGTACGTTGTACTTGTAAGTTAGCACTATTTACTGGGAGTTACTGGCAGATGCTTTTTCTGCAGTTTCTCTTCCTGTTTTGGCTGGCAGCACCCCACAAGTACTACATTGGCTTCCGGTATGTGCACCCGTTGACAGAGGAAGCGATTGAGGAGATGGAAGATGACGGCATCGAGAGAGCCATCGCCTTCACACAGTATCCACAGTACAGCTGCTCCACCACAGGTGAGAGCTCGTGGGAGACCTTCTCCATAGACTTTGAGGTCTTCTGTGTTTAGTGTCACTCTGAGATTCATGTAGAAACTTCTTAGCTCAGGGTGGCTTTATGTTCATCATAGGATTAGCAAGTCAGTCTTGGCCTCTATACTGCATAATCTTTGAGGTGATCATCCCCCTTTGAAGCTCTCAGCTCTGATTTAGAGTTGTGTTTAAAATACGTACTGTGTGCTAAAATATTAAAGTACTTTCCTACAAGACTGTTATCATATGACTTTTTGCGGATTCTGTGGACAAACTTCTGTTTGTAATTCTCTGTATTTCAGGAAGCAGCTTAAATGCTATTTATCGCTACTACAATAAAAAGGGGAAGAAGCCAAAGATGAAGTGGAGTATCATTGACCGATGGCCCACACACCCCCTGCTGATCCAGGTACAGATCTGTGCAAAGCTGGATGGATGTTTCATGCTAGGTGTTTTGGCATGATAACTCGTGAAAGCGACCATCTTGTCCTAAGGTATTAGTGTTATCACAGCAGAGTTGGCAGGAAGGGACCTCTAGAAGCCATCAGCCTGAATTCCTGCTTAGCCTGTAGCTAACTTAGACACAGATCTGTCTGTTTGTCAGATGCTCCTAGGAACTGGGACATTTTTAAAGCAACCTGGTGTGTGGAAGCTGCTGTCTCATTTATGAGCATGTGTTACCTTTCAGAAGTTCCTGATCCACGTCTTTGCTTTCTTTTCTTGACCAGTGCTTCGCTGATCACATACAGAAGGAACTGGACCTGTTTCCACCTGACAAGAGGAAAGACGTTGTCATCCTTTTCTCGGCCCACTCGCTCCCCATGTCTGTGAGTTACATCAGGCTGGTCTGTGTCTGTTAGGCCAGAATCTTAGAACCATAGGATCTGTAAGGTCGGAAGAGAGCTCTAAGATCATCAAGTCAAACTGCCATCCCATCCCCAGCATGCCCACTGCCCATGTCCCCAAATACCACATTCACATGTTTCTTGCTGTCTGAGTTGAGTTGGAGGGTGTGCAGCTGGCATGAGGGCAGTGAAGGCACCCTTGCAGAAGTGCCAGGTCCTTCCTTTGTCAGGGCAGGAGGAGGTTGTGGGGACACTGGTAGCCAAGCCTTGGTGTCCCTGGTTGCATCCTTACCACCATCCCACTCACTCAGTAAGGACAGGGTTGACACAAACACATTCCTTGTGAGAAAAAGCTCTGTTGTTGATGTGTTGAAGGTGGTGAACCGTGGTGATCCTTATCCACAAGAAGTGGGAGCTACTGTCCAGAGAGTCATGGAGAAGTTGAACCACTCCAACCCCTACCGGCTCGTCTGGCAGTCCAAGGTGGGTGCTGGGGGACAGCAGTGCTGCCCCCAAGTGGTGAGGCGTGCACCACACCACTTCCAGCTGGTATTTCTGCTAAAGCTGAGTCCCAGCCTTCCTCTCCAAGTCAGTTTTTTCCAAATACTCTTGATCTATAGTTTCTTGCCTCTTAGGTACACTGCATAAGTAGAAGTAGATTTTTGATATGTCCCATGGTCACATAGCATGCAGCTTGGCATTTTTCTTTCTCTGCTGAAAGGAAAAATTGAGCATTCATTGGATTTATTTATTTATTTTTATTAATTGTTACTTCTAGATGACCTTGGAGCACTTTTTCAGAAACAGTCCCTGTGAAATAAACATTCTTAACAATGATAGCATGTAGTCCAAGCAGACTTAATTATTCTTGATGAAGACTTCTTGCATTATTTCATACTTACTACTGCAGATCAGAAGGAACTGAACTTTTACTACATGTAGTCATGTAGTGCAAGTAATCTTATGTCTTAAGGGCATTGCATTCTCATGCCAGTGTTGTTTTGTTCTTTAAGCTGCATCTTAGAGTACATCAGCACCAAATACCAGTGTTAATGAGGATTTGCTGCATCCTGAATGTTCATGTCTTCCAAAGCCAGGGAAACGTGTGCAGTACAGATCTCTTTTAAGACCAACCCACGCTCTCTTGGGTTGTTTTTTTTTTTGGGGGGGGGGTTAAATGGAAGGGCAAAGGGACAGTATGTCTTCCTAAAAACCTAACAGATAAAATGAGGGAGTCAGAAGCAGAGAAATAGCAACTGACTCCTTATTAGAATATCTGAGTTGTCCTGCTGAAGAAGAACACGGGTACATTTTCTAAGTATGATTTTATTGAAATTTTTTCCTCTTATTCTTAACAGGTTGGACCAATGCCTTGGCTTGGTCCACAAACCGATGAGACAATTAAAGGACTGTGCCAAAGAGGAAAGAAGAACATGTTGTTGGTCCCCATAGCATTTACAAGTGACCACATTGAAACTCTTTATGAACTGGATATTGAGTATGCCCAAGTTTTAGCAAATGAGGTAAATAGCTGACAGTTATTTTAACTGTTTGGATAATGGTAATCCCAAATTGCTTTACCTCTTTCAAAATTTTGCTTTTTAGTTGCTCTTTACAATACAATTTGTGGGGTTTAAATAAATTGAAGATAAATATGAACTCAAAGGAGTTCTTAGCAGCACAGAACAGATGAGAATTTGTCTTTCTAGGTTTAACTCTAAACTTGATAAAAAAGAATCCACAGATTTTTGACAAGTGAAATTTTTACATATGACTTACTTCTACTATATGCAAAAAAGTGATATTTCATTTCATCGTTTTGGGGCAGCTTCTGAATAAAGAAGAAAGGAAGATTTTGGAGGCTGACATAGTGAAGGATCTAGCAGGCTTAACTTTTCTCCTTGTTTTTGGTTCAGTGTGGTGTTGAAAACATCAGAAGAGCGGAGTCACTTAATGGAAACCCACTGTTCTCCAAGGTATCTTCTTTGATGCAGTAGTTACTCAAGTGTGCAGTTTTGTGTTTCCCTACTACACTACGGATGTCTTCTTGTAGATTTAAAATATTTTGTGTTTAAGCACAAAAAATGGAAATCCCTGAACTTAATCTGTGTATTTTGTTTGCCACACACATTTAGAAAAAAAAAAAAACTCTAAGTTTTGCTTTGACAAAGATGAACAGTTTTGTGTCTGTTAGAAGTTGTCTTTTAGTGGAATGTTCATTGTGGGATACTATGTCAGCACAGTTTTAAAACAGGAATTTCTCCTGAAACAGTGGGGAAGGTTCTTAAAGGCTGACAGATGTGTACTTAGGCAGGCTCACCAGTCTGCGTGACACGTGTTGAAGCGTTTCCTGATTTTATGCAGGGAGGTTTGCTCACCGCTGTGTTTTAATTAACTCTCTTTCAGGCTCTGGCAGACTTGGTCTGCTCACACATTCAGTCCAATGAAATCTGCTCCAAGCAGCTAACGCTCTGCTGCCCGCTCTGCGTGAATCCTGTCTGCAGGGAGACCAAGGCCTTCTTCACCAACCAGCAGCTGTGATGGGCAGGCTCTCTTGTGCAGGAAGTGTACTGGTGAAGCAATGCTTGGCCAAGCTCTCTCGTGCCACTTCCTTAGACTGGTAGTCCCAGCAGTAGTTACCTCATAGAGCAGTGAGGAGGATTTGATTTCTTTTTATTCTTTTTCTTACTTTTCCTTTGTTTGAGAATTGTTTGTAGCAAGTAGGTTTATCCTGTGAGATTTGGAAAGGTCTCATCTCATCTGATTCTGATTGGACTTAGCATCAGTATGCACTGAAAAACTTAAAAAAAACAAACAAACAAAAAAAAACCAACAGGGCTTTTATACAGATTGGCTTCTATTTCCTATGCAGGGATTTATTTGTATGCAATTTTGTTATGAGTGCATTAATTTCAGTTTTCCAGATCAAGCATACAATCTATTTGTTTGTTTATACTTAAGGTATAGCATAACTAGCATAGCCACCAGTTGTTTCTTCCGACTTCAGGTGGTTTTGAAGATCAAGTGACCTCTAACGCTTTTTAAATAACATGTCTATTTTTCAGAACATAAAGCTAAGATTTTGTTTTGTTTTCTCCTGCTAGAAACTTCCTGTGAAAGCTTAGCTGGGATAGTAGAACTCACAAGATTGGTTTACATTTTCTAGAAAAGAAAACCACTTATCACCTGCAGGAAAACCCCTGCATTTGCAAAGCATATGGATTAAGAATTAATTCTGGTTGCTGATGCTGCAGAATGTGCACAGCGTGTGTTTCAAATCCAGCTGAAACATCTTGGTTCATCTTCTAAGCAAAATGGCTTTTTTATCATTATTAAAAAGGGCTTTCTCTGGTTGAGTAAGTGTAGGAAGTTTGGCTTGTCCTCCAGCAGGTTTATAGATCTGATCTGCGCTTTCTGCTTTGTCACAGCCCTGTGGTTTTTGTGGGATGCTATGGAGTTAACATAGGTACAATTGATCTAGTTTAATTGATGACGCTGTTTAAAAGTGAGGAGATAAATCAGGAGTCATTTACATTGCAGATGTCCAAGCACACAGTGAGAGGAGAGCAGGCTACCCCTCACGCTGACAACTGTGTTCTTAGCATACCTCTGTCAGAAGATAAATAGTGTAATATTGTCTATTCCATTTCTAGTACCAATGATGAGCCTGCAGCTGCACTTGTAGCCCACCTGTACCTGTGGTTTATTGAGCAGGTGTCTGGGTGCACCAGGGCTGCTGCAACTACTCATAAGCAGTGGCAGTTCTCTGGAGTGAGAAGACTTTTAGGGCTTAATCAGCACTGATGTGCTTGTCCTATTGCAATACAGGGTGTTCTGTAAAGTGATGATAGCTCATCATAGTGAGGTTTGGGTAGCAGATGGCTTGCTGCTCGGACAGTAATTTTTGCATGTATAACCGAGGCAGGAGCAGTTTGAATCCCTGATCTTTCAAGAATGGGATTGTTTAAAGTAACTAATAGGCCTCTGTTGGTATAACAGGGACTTATTTTGTTCTGTTTTGTGCTAGAAGAATAAACAAGGGGATATTAACAAATGGCTGCTGTGTTGGCCAGCCGGCAGCCTGGGCATTGCCTTGGAGCAACACAAATCTTGCCCCATGAGCACCCACGGCCCCGTATACCTCAAGAGTTGATTAAAACCCTCCACTGCCAGCCTGCCAGAGCCTCCAGTGTTGCTACTGTAGCACAGAAATCTTCCTCTGCCTGCAGTATGTGTGCTGCCTCTTGGGGCAGGAGAAGCAGGGACAGGCCTGTGGGTGTTGAGGTAGCAGCACGCACTCTGCCCAGGGCTGTGGCTTCCAGAACCTTGCTGTGCTTTCAGTGCTCTCTGACTAGCAGAAGTGTGTTGTTTTCAAGCAATGGGAGAATCATTAGGGCAGGTTTTTTTGCTTTCAGTGGACATGAGTAGAGAGTAGGCTTTTGAGCGTTGTATAGGTCCAGTGGCATGACAGCTGGGTGCTGTCAGCCAAAGCTGTCACTCCAGGAGCCCTGGTTGCCTTCATGTTTTTCAGCCCTTGCTGAGTCTGTCCTGTTGGCACAGAGTGCATCCAAACACCTGTGATGCTGCAGGGAGGTTGGCTCCCTCCTGCCTTCTGCTTAGCCCCTGGGCTCTGCTCACTGTCCCAGCAGGAAGAGGAGTAGGAAGCTGGTTCCTGCCCACATGCAGTCAGCACAGTCACTGCATGCTGTTAGGCTGAGACTTCCATGGAAAGGCTTTGAATTGATGCCAAGAGAGTGATGATGTCAGCAGCGAGTGTGGGCAGTGAACTCTTACCTTATGTCTCTGGGAGGAAGAACTTCTCTCGATCCCCACTTCTCTGTGTGATGCTTTTATGAGTGGGTGGCAGAGGGCTTTGTCAAACCCTTCTGCTCATTCTCCTTTCATACCATCTAATGGTTATGGCCACCACCACATGAAAGCGTCAGAAGCTGGGAACTGAAGGTTAAATTTACGTGATCATTGCAGTGCAATAAATATAGATTGGCTTTTTATTTCCATACTGGAGAGAGTACTGAAAATACTAGCTGGCACTAATTATGGGGCATTACATAAAAGGTATTTAAAATGCACTTTTTAGTGAGCTAACCACAAGCGAGATAATTACTAAGCGTCTTTAGACATTGTTGCTATCAGACCATAATGCAGGAATCACTTAATTTTCTAGCTTTTAGCAGGTGGATCACGTCACATACAGCCAGTGGGTTATTTCATTTTCCTGAATAGTTCTTTGTGATATCACCCTGTCCTGTTATTTAGCGCATGTTATTTCATCTTAGAGCAGCACCAAGAGCCTGTCAAAAAGCTTTCCGAGCAAGCTCTACTCTTTATTTTTAAGAGGAATCAGTTTCTTCCCCTTACATTTAGAAATAAATCTGAAAAATGAAACCTGAGAGACTGACAGCAGTGGGAATTTAGCTGCCATCGAGATCTGCTTATCCTGGGCTTTGTCTGGGGGCATTTCCCACTCTATTTTTCAGCAGTGGAATGCATTTGACCTTTTTTTGGATGCTTCCAAGCTGGCTGTCCACATCTGAGCCGCTGCCCTAGGTCCTGTTTGTGGTCAGGGGATGTGTTTTGGGGCATTTTCCCCTCCATTCGTGTGCCTTCCTGCCATCCGCACTGCGCGGTGCTTCATAGCTGCTGCATTTGGGAGGCTGCACTCTGAGCCCTGCTGCTGTGTTTTCCCTTCTGACAGATTTCCAGCATTTGGTGCTATTAACTCAGGACCTGGTCTTGTCAGATCCTGAGCACTTTGCTGTGATTGAATTGATCCAAGCGCGTGGAATTGTCAGCACTGGGGAGACCACCATCCTCTGGCAGTAATCTAGCTTGACTTTTCATTATCAATTATACTCCTCGTGCAGAACTTTTTGTGCAAGTGTTTGTCATTTCCATTTGCCTTGGCAGTGCACAGCAGGGGCAGGAATGTTGGTGATGTTTTTCTCCTTTGGAGTTCTATGAAATCTGGCTTCATTTTAGTAAACAGGACAGCTTCCAGGAGCAATGCTGCAATACTGAACAGAGTGGGGATAATTTTGGTGAGCCGGGGTCAGAGGGGTTTTCTTTGGAATATTTGGAAGCTCATCTTGTGTTCCTCTTCTGTCACACCAAGATGGAAATCAGCATGAAGTGTAAGGTGCAAAGGAGAGAGTTGTTTCTTTGATTGCTTTGTGCCAGATGGGCACAGATACTTGCGTTTAGTCTACCATGTTTATTTCAGATTGAACGAGGACTTCCATGTATTGTTACCGTTTGTATAACCTTGCTGTGTGTCATGTACCGTAACAATGGAATTTCAATTAAAGATTTTTGGAGGAAATGGCTGAGCTGTGTGTCTCAATGAGAGCCCTTTTGGTGCCTTTTTGGAAGATGGCGTGTGAAGCTTCACATTGGTTCTGAATCCCACCTGCAATAGTTAATGTATTTAGTTACCTATTAACGGTCTCTAGGCGTCTCATGTTAAAAATTAAGTGCTTGATTTATTATTTTTTAGAATAGTGATCCGAGTGTTGTTGTATGCTTAAGCAGATCCATTAGTGAGCTCTTATTACTGGATTTGATGGGTGGGAGGGAGAGCAAGGGGAGGGAGGTGCTGAAGAGTGGTTGGGGCAATCAGGTGCCATTGGTTTTGGCTGGGGTAAGACTTTCATTCCAAGTCCATATGCCTACTTGGGTAATTATGTCTGCATATTTTCCAGGAGAGGACAGCTTTTTAAATTAAACTGCAGCACTCTGCTTCCAAGCTAGCAAGAAACCAAATCTACTAAGTTTGACTTTGGGGTTACTGTTGACTTCATCGTGATCAGTGTAGCAGACCAGGAGCCTGGGTGGAGAATGGAGTCCTGGAATTATTTCCTGGGCACCTGATCCCAAAGCTGCCTGAAGAGAGATAACAGCTTTCTAGGCAGTGCGGTGCCATTAGTCTTAGAATCATTTGAGTTAGAGGGAACCTTTAAAGATCATCTGGTCCCCTCCAGTGAACAGGGACATCTACAGCACAATCACATTGATCAGAAGCTTCAAGTTGAAGAAGCACCCAACAGAACCACAGCCCGGATCTAGGCATTGCCTGAGCACAGAGCCTGGATCTGCTGAGCAGAAAGCTGCAGCAGCACTGAGGGGAGTGAATTTCTTCTTGAATTCTGCACTGAGCAGACAGCACGTCATGACTTCCAGGTTTGGACCCAGCTTGGTTCATACTGGCTTCTGTGAGTGAGGTGCTGGAGGATGTGAGGAGTACTTTAATAACAGTTGGTGCCTTATAGCTTTAAAAATCATTTGGGAATTTGTGACCTGGTCTGAGATCAAATGGGGATATGTACAGGGGTCATGGTGTTCTTTTTCTTTTACATGCTTTACTGTCCAGCAACACAGCAGGCATGGCATTTGTTGCTGATTTGGATGACTCTTGTATTTGTACCATGAATCAGCACAGTGTTGGACAGGACTGTTGGATCCCACTTATACAGTCATTATCTTCCTCACCCCACATCTAGAGCTCAGGACTCAGAACCTTGTCAGCTCTGACCCTGTCACACTTCTCCAACACTTCACAGCTGTCCTCCTGCTATGCCATCAGGTAAGTCATCTACAAAACTTAAAAGCTTTCAAGATGTCAAGGCTATTAAGACAAAAATAGTCTGATCTGTGTGCTATACATTCTGCTATTGTATTGTATGCACACTATGTGATCACATGCATATAGTCAGTTAAGTTTTGTATACTTAATGTGTGCAGAAGAGGTACTCGTATTTAGTATACTTTATGAGTGTACAAATGATCTCATGATCTTTGATCATCTTTATGATCTTTGCCCATGGCAAACCCCCCCTGGCTGAGGAAATGTCAGTTTCTCTGGCACAGACTTGTGAAAATGTGTGTAACGCTCAAACAAAGCTGGAAGAGCATTCCAAACCCATTGTTTTCTTGTAAATTCTCATATGAGCAGTTCACACCACAGCCCTGTCGCTTTTAAGGATGATCCATGACGTGTGAACATTGCCCACAACTGAGGCCTAATGGCATTTCTCAAGCAAGCACATTGCATTTCCGAGGCAGTCCTAAACGAGCACTCAGTGCAATGCTCCTGGGTACCCGGCGCAGCACTCCCACAGCACTTTTATGGCTGAACTATCAGACCGTTATGGTCTCCGATTGTCTTTTACTGCCTTTCATTTCTTCTGCTGTCAGACGTGAGGAAAGCAACGTGTAATCTGATCCAAAATGCTCTTGTTTGTTTTAATCTTCTGGTTTAATATATTATGGCTTCCTGCCATTATGCTGTTTTCAGATGAGCCCTTGAGTCACTCACTGAGGTTTTATCCGTGTGTGGCATCATCCCAGCAGGTTCCTCCTGCAGCACAGCCCTCGCTTCCCTCTCGGTGTGCACCAACCTTCTTGAGCTGCCCATGTTGCCCCCGGGTTGCCTGCTGTAGCCATTGTCAAGTGCTCAGAAAAGGCCTTCACAGGGCCATGGTACCACAGTGACATAGGAACAACCTGCTGCAGGCTGCCTTAGTTTCACTGCAGTCACTATTTTTTTTGCTGTCTGTGTTGTTGCTCCCACCCAGTCCCTCCACGGCCCTAGGCATGAGCATGATGTCACTGTCACAGAGAGCATCTTTTGAGCCTGTTAGCCACAGAGTATCAGGACAAAGGGAAATAAGTTTAAGCTAAAAGAGGTGAGATCTAGGTCAGGAAATTCTTGATCCAGGGGGCAATGAGGCGCTGCTGCTCAGAGCTATGGCTGCTGCATTCCTGGAGGTGCCTGAGGCCATGGATGGGCCCTGGGCAGCCTGAGCTGGTGGGGCAGACAGCCTGCAGCAGGAGTGGGGCTGGGGGGTTCTGAAGTTCCTCCCAACCCAACCATTCCACAGTTCTGTGTTCTTTAAGAACCATTCCAAGCCAACCTGGTTCTGTCACTCTATATGTTTCTTTGATCTCAAAGGACCCTTCCAACACAACCTGAGCCATTCCTTGGTTCTGTTGCTTTATGATCTCTATTTATTGTCAACTTTGTGTAAGAGGGACTGAAATGCCTTCTGAGAAAGTGCATGTTTATCTTGGCAGAGAGGACAGCAGAACTGTGGTACACCACAGGTGAATTAATGCAGTTATTTGACATTAATTTTGAACTGTGCGGCACTGACTTTTAATGATGGTGATGCAAATAGAATGAATCCAATGTCAGCGTTGTGTTTAGGGTAGACACCAGAGTGGAAAATCATGATGCTGTGCTGACTGCGCAGCAAATAGGCATCTTCTTCACATCCAGCTGGATTGCCAAAGGGGCTGGGAATTAGCAGGGGTTTTAAAGTGCCCAGAACCAAAGGCAGCAAACCACTGCCTGGAGATGGACTTCAGGCAGCAAGCAGCTGGCACCAAACTCTGGTGGCCACCCTTTGCAAGGTCTTGAATGAAACTGAATTTGATTAAAGGCAGATCCCTGCTCACAGCTGCAGTCTACATAATTACGGGAGGTTAAGTCTTACTAGGTAAGTCTTACTGTTTTTCTTACAGAAGACCTTAACTACTCACATGCCAGCTCCAGATCCCTGTCCTGCAAAGACCCAAATGCTGTGGGCAGTGTGGGTACACCATGCCACACATGATGACCAGGAGGAGTACAGGTGAATGCACTGGGGGATCTTTGTGGAGTGAGGCCTGGGAGTGAAGGTTTCCTGGTGATCCACTGGGAAATCACCGCCAAGATCACTAAATCCCTTTTCTCCATACCTTGTTTTTTCTCTTACTCTATTACAGATCACATCTGGCATTAGCAATGCAAGCTGTGTTCCCAGCTGGATGCGCCAGCTTTTTCCCATGCTCCTTTAGCTTGTCCTTGCCTTCCCCTTGGCTTCAGCACAGGGTGATCAGGATGAATTCAGGCCAGAGGCCCTGCATGCTCTGACCCATACCCACAGGAGGGCCCCCATTGCTCACTATGAGAGTGCCTAGAAGAAACAGGGACAGCTCAGGGCACAAGAAAGCACAAGGGTTGTTTTCCTCTTTTATTGAACTTTGGCAAATAATATGGGTGCGTGGGTTTTACATCAATAGCTATAAATAAAAATTTTAAAACAATGTAGTACTTGTCATTAGGATAAAGGACATCTATTGGCACAAATCATTCAGTAAAAACCCTTTAATGATAAAATAACATTCACTCTTTAGCTACTTTATTTGTCTGAAAAACTCAGCTTACACTCAGTTCAACATATCACCTTCCACAAAGTTAAAAAAGGACATAAAATGGCATAATAAAATATACCTTGAATTTCATAATACAAGTACCTTGGAAAATTTTGGTAAGCTGGACTGCATACTGCTGAGCACAGCAGCGCCCACTGCCAATGTCTCACACAGCCCTCGTCCCTCTGGACTGAACAATGCACAAGAACTAACGTGGAGCAGTGCAAGTACAGTGCCGCGTGCGAGTTGCTGGGGTCTGGTAGCCTGGGGTGGCTTTACTCAAACAAATACTGATTCCACTTATTGCAGAAGAACGTATAAAGCTTTTTGGAAGATTAAACACTATTACAATCATTAACTGCCTTACAACAACAACAACAACAAAAAGACACCTGTTTAAAATTACTGAACTCATTACTGTCTTTGGCAGATAAATAAGAAAAAAAAACAACAACAACGAAAAAAATGGACAATATTACAAAGCTTTCCTTATCGCAATCTACTTTATAAGGCCAAATAAAAATATGTTCCTTTGCACTAATGAAAGCACATCTCTAATATACCCTTAATGACAGACGATATAAACACCCTACAGACGTTAACTCCAGATGTCTCAGTAGAAGACTGCGACTTTTGTACTTCCTATTCCTTAACTTGCACTCTTCTGTGCAAAATAAAGTGTACTCAGTAGTTGGTTTGGCTTTATGCTGAGCACCATTGGTGAGTTAGGGTCATGTGAAAGTCTGGACCCAGATGTGACGGACAGTAAATCTGTAGAAGTGGGAGCTCTCAAGAGCAATGCTCACCAATGGGAGGAAGGGTGGCTTGAGTGGGGCACAGAGCACTGTGACCAATGCTGGCCAAGAGGGGTGGCAGAGGGGACCCAATGGGAGCAGCAGTGCCCATGGGAAGCCCACACTCAGCCTTGGCTTGGCCATAAAGCCAAAGGAACTGCTTTTTTTTTTTTTTTTTCCAGAGAAGATACACAGCTGGCTCCACTGTCAGTGCAATGTGATTTCTAATGACTGACTTATAAATTGGCTGGACAAAACTGCCAGATGGTCACATTCTCCTCAAATAACAATTGAATTTATTGGGAGTTCAATTTGAGTTGGTTACGTTCCAAACACAAGTAGCTCGGATCTAAACATCAGTATTTATCAGTACTTCATTGTACGAGGCAAACTGTGCACGTTTTCGCAGTTTAAATGTATACACGACTGCTCCACGACTGCTAACAGATAACAGGCTCCCATGCATAAATAAATACCATTAAACCAAAAGATCTATTCTCAAATTTAAGAAAAGAAGTTGCCATTAAGAACCACAATGCATCACACTGCTAAGAAGTTTTTGTCTCATGCATAAAAATGATAGCACTGATTGGCAGCTAATTATAAAACTACACGGTAACACAGAACAATTTGCTGTTCAGACCAAGTAGCACAAATGTAGAAAATAATCTTTTTTTTCTTTTTTTTTCTTTTTTTTCAACAGAGCAAATTAACACAGATTGTTTCTTCAGCAAAATATGAAACTGTAAACTTTGGGCTCATTCTGCAACTTTTCCTCAATCCATAATTAACAAAACAAAACAAAAAAATCCAATGGGAAGAAAGACTGACATACATTTTTAAGCGCACCTTTTTGTCTATTACAAAAGCACAACCTAAAATGTATAAAGCTTTTTTTTTTGTTTGTTTTTGTTTGTTGTTTTTTTTTTAGATCACAGTTACTAAAAAGAAACAGTGAATAATTTATTACATACGCTATAATAACATTACTCTAAACAACTATTATCTATGAGGTATATCTGAGAAAATTCGGTAAGGGATTGCACGGTCTGCGTTGCCAACATGCCCAGGTTTATATTAAAGCTTTGGAACCATGAAGAAATAGAAAGGAGGAGAGCAGAAGCAAAGGGAAAGGAGAAAGAGAAGGTGAGGGGGATGGGGAAAAAAAGGGAGAGGAGAAGGGGAGGGGAGGGGAGGGGAGCGGAGGGGAGGGGAGGGGAGGGGAGGGGAGGGGAGGGGAGGGGAGGGGAGGGGAGGGGAGGGAAGGGGAGGGGAGGGGAAGGGGAGAGGTAGGGGGGAGAGGGAGGTTGAGGAGGGGAGGGGAGGGAGGGGGAGAGGGGAGAGGGAGGTTGAGGAGGAGAGGGGAGGGAGAGGGAGAAGGGGAGGGGGGAGAAGCGGGGAGGAGAGGGAGAGGGGAGGGGAGTGGGAGGGGGAGTAAAAGAGCCTTTGGTATTATTACAAGTTGTTCTTTGCAGAGTTGCATTGCAAAGCACCACAGTACAATAAGCCCACCAGGTACGATATGGCGGCCCAGTTGAAGCTGAGGTATTCACAGGAAGAATAAAAAAAAAAAAGCACAGAGAGGTCTAAACTGGCAAAATCGTTGCTTTGGTTCAAGCAAGGCACTCGTCCCATGGTAATGTTACACTTTCCAAGTAAAGCATGTGTCTGGTTAGAAACACAATTACTGTTAAGAGGAACCTGCCAACTCTGAGCATCTTCTATGTCCATCCGATCCCCAACCCTTCTGGACAGGGTACGGCAAGAGGGCACGGCGTGGAGGGTCACCTCACACAGGACCGGTGGCTCCTCTGCACCGGGAAGGCATCCTGAGAACTGTTATAGCTTTCTACTGAAGGAATACACAGAGATATAAAAAGCACACTTGACAAGTCCCTCTATTTTCCAATAGATTTGACGGTGAAATACAAAATAAAAGGCAACATTTAATGAAAGTGGAGCTTGTGTTGAGCCATTGGCACATTGTCGCTGTGGATCCACAGTGGGAGGCCAAATCCCCTGTGGCCTAGTGTGGCCTAGCGTGGCCTTCTGTAGCCCACTGTGACCTAGTGTGGCATGCACATGGCTCAGGGCAGGGCCCAGCCTGAGAGCTGGGCAAGGGGTTACTCTCCCCATCCCATCTGCCAGCCCATGCAGCCATTCCTCTGTCTCTTAGTGGAGTGTGGGATCTGCCAGCAGCAGGAAGTGGTGGTGGCTGCATGAAGGTACACGTGATGGATGAGGTGGGCCTGGGCCCCAAGAGTGCTGCATGCAATCCTATGAATGGGAATACAGGGAACAAAAAGGAATTTATTCCCTAGGCAGCCAAGTTTAAGTAATCACCTTAGGGATGGGATATGAAAAGAGCTTCATGAGCTTTGTTTCATGGCTAACTTAATTACTTCATTTTCATACATGTAAACAACAACAAAGATATATCAGGAGTGAGCAGCCGCTGCCTGCAAGGCTCCCAAAAGCCCAGGGCCCCTCCTGGAGTGGAACCAGAGCAGTCTATACCCAGCAGGCATCATTCCCCAGCGGCCAGGCAGGGTGACATAGGGTGACATGGGATGACATGGGATGACATGGGTGACACGGGGCACTGTGAGGTTACATGGAGACATATCTTCTTGATAGCTTCTTGAAAGGTGAAGAAATCAATTAATCCTCTTAAAACTGGAAAAACACAGAGAGCCAACTGCATTTATATGTTAGTTTCTTTGAAGCATCAGTACAGAACCATGCTGCATTATGTAAAAAGCAATTGTTAAAGCATGGGAAAAACTTGTTCCAAGTTGAGTGTAGGACATGTGCTACGCTTACTAGGAGAGCAGACACAAGGCATAATGTTGGGTGATACTGCATCTCCTTAGACAATCTGATCCAGGAGAAGACTTCAGCAAATATTTAATCTTACTGACTTGAAAAGAATTTAAGCATTTGTTTACAAGCTTGATTAGCTCAGTCAGTTCTCAAGAGGGAGTATGGACATATAAGAACTGTGTCTAGAAAATAGGGCTCCTGAGGTTCACCCTCCATCTCTCTGATGGATCCCAATATTGTTGACATGGGTTGACACACGGTGACATGTGGTGACACAAGGCGATATGGGGTGAGATGGGGTGACACAAGGTGACATGGGGCTCTGCTTCACCACAGCTGCATGAGCCTTTTCCCTCATCATGGCCCTTGCCTGCTGCTGGCACCTACAGAATGTCAAAGAGTGGACAAGATCTTCTCTGTGCCTAGGTCTTTGTTTGAGCACAAGTCTTGATGCTTATTTTCTCTGTCTGGAACTCAGTAGAGGAATCCCACCCCTTTATCCACACAGCAGCCTGCAGCCTTGCACCAAGGGTTGGGCTGAAAATGCTGCCCAGATCCACCCTGGCTCAACACAAGTGCTCCGGCCACTGGGCACTGGTGGGGTGCAGGGGGTGATGTTCTTGGACTTTTTTTGGCTGTCAGAAGGGCACAAGGAAAACAAAGAAAATGCTGTCTTCAGAATTAGCAGCTTCCACCAGAAGTATTTCTTTGGGGTATCTGAGTTACAGCTGTACAACACTGTAAGTAGGAGAGAAAAGTTACAACTATAAAAGAGCACAAGCAAAATGCAGACCGCACAGAGAAAGAAATCTTTGGTATCTTTGGTATCATCAACACGATTAAAATTACAAATGGAAAAAGTCAGTGAGGTAGCCTCTTTGGTTCTCACTAGAAATAGAAAGGTTTTTCTTTTTTTCTTTTTTTCTTTTTTTTTTTCTTTTTTCTCTTTTTTACACACACAGAAGTTCATTCTTGGAAGCAGCTAGGTTAAGGGTTTCTCTCTTTTTGCTTGGCATGGATTATTTTTCCCCCAGCTTAAGTTTTAAGAAGCCACAAAGTTCAGGCAAAGTATCTCAGTGTCTCTTTTTTCCTGTTGTTTCTGAATGCACAGTTTTAGGTTGAATATTCATTGCTTGTCCTCAAAATTTGCTCTATTTTCGGACAGGAAATTATCTGTAGTGCTTTAAAAGTAATTACAAATAAAAAAAACAAAAACTATACAAGGGCATCCTGGGATGATGATGAATAAGTTAAATAAATAAATTATACTATGAAGGCTTTGTGTGCCATAATAAAGGTACTTCACACTTTCTGATCAGACGAGATTAACTTAAATAATTTAAATTTTGATATTTAACGATTAAAATCAATTAAAAGAAGAAGCTAAAATTAGACTCATGTTTTATGTAACTCATAATTTTCCTCCTGCCTGTAACAGAACTTGGTTGCTTTAGGAATCTAAAATAACTTATAAGTGTATCTACTAATGTAGACTGGCATCTCCGATGCACTACAACAGTAAAATGGATAAAAAAAGGAAAATTAACCCAAATTCACACATGGATGAATTAAATAGTTACAAACAACTAACATCTGACCCTGTTCCTGTTCTCAGGAATAACTCCTATTGAACTTTAAAGATGAAATGAAAATTAGGTGGGATTTGGACTGAACAGACACTTCAGGACCTACTCTAAGCGTAAATTAAATAAATTACATTATTCATAGATAATATATTAGGTTAAAGCCTGTAACTGTCAGGAAAAAAAAATAAAACTGTTTTAAGCTCTCAATTAAAAAAAAAAAAAAAAGAGAAAAAAAATAAAAATCCCCCTCAATAAATATGAAGGAGGCCAAGTATAAACTTTCCCCATGTCTTAAAAATCCATAGGTATCATGACAAGCAAGAAAAACATTGCGGTTTTTTTTTTCAAAGCTAGCACACTCTTTCCAATACCATGTCAGTACCACATCTTGTGTTGGAAGAGGCGGTCCCCATTCCCTCTTGCAGGATTGAGAGTAGTTTGCTGGTTGAGTCCTTCGCAGGTCTTTGGATTTAGCTTTAGTTAAGAGAGATCCAGAATAAAGCTATTCAACCGAAGTAATCAAGCACATTCTTTGTTCCTTCACAGGTGATTTAACGATATCCAAGGTTTCTTGAAAGTTGAATTCATCTTGGATGTGCCCATGATAGTAACTCCAAGCACAAGGCAAGGAAGATGCTGGGATACTGTCCGTACTTAATAGTCTCTCATATTAGAATAAGTAAAAGGAACAAGTTACATTACACAGCTATACAGATTCATAAATACACGGTATATAAACATAACGTACCTATTTGAGGTTTTTTAGTATGAACAGAATATAGTATATATTACAGTATATATATCAGTGTATACATATATATAGTAAATATATACTCTATATTTTGTTCATGTGTGTACATAGAAATATATCTACCCACAGCATATGCTATCGATACTCCTCTTCTGAGTCAGCTGCTACATAGAAACCTGCAGTAGTTGAGAGTGAAATGGAAGACGTAACATAGGGCCACGAAAGAAGCAGGGATAAAAAATGCAGCAGTATTTTCCTATGAAAATGAATTTTGACAAGTATGAGGGAAATGTGGACGTTGTTATACTTGCAACCACCAGTACAGAGAAGGCTCACATGTTCCACTAACCAGATACTGTTGAATGGACAATGATGTCATCATCAGTGGCACACCATCAACATAACCATGCTGTTTCTAGGATCAACATTTGAAAGATCAGGGTGAGAATTTGAGCCACAAAATTGCTTAACAAGGACTTCTGCAATTTGGAGAAAATTAATTATTTAATTGAAAATAAGTTCTTTTGTAAATGCTAGTTGATACGCACTTACTTCATCAAAGCTGCTGGATGAGCTCTGAGCAGATATAAAAAGGATTTTGTTCATAAATGCCATGAAGTATGCTCCTCTTTGCCTCTGAGGTGTGTGGAATGCAGTAGGCAAAGCTGTCAGTCTCTGTGTGCCCCTCACTGGAGGTGACAAAGTGTTCTTTTGTCTGCAGCAGGGACACCAACTGCTATACATGCTCCCCGCTGGCTGGAAACATGCTTTTCTGCCTTGTGATTGCAGTGAGGTAAGGAAAGGTAGGAAATGGCGTTCTGTGTTTCTACCAATGGTGTGTTCATTCTTTGTGTAGTTACAAAGGCACCATGCAATGGTATGAGAAAAGTAACCCAAAAAACAGCATTGCATAACACTGCAATGAAATGCAGTAGAACACTTTTGGAATGCGAAAAATCTCCCTTGAGGTCAGTGCCTCAGTCAGAATGTGCACGCAGAGGTTGGTATATGTGGAGCCCCTAGGATGTGAGCAAAGGTGAACACAGAATACTACCACAGCACCTCAGCTCCCAGTGGCATCAGTACGCAGCCCACAGACCTGAGCTGTTTGTTTCAGCTCTACACCATGGCTGATTAGGATTAGGAGTCTCCTTGGATCGGTTTGGAACCACGTTCGATCAGCCTGGGAAATCCACCTTTGAGAAAGTTTTAATTTCCAGAGCTGGGACAATGTTGTCAGATTGGTTGCTGTGGGGATCCTGAATCTAATTTCCAGAAAACTCTCCTGTCCTGGGCAGATAAGACTTCTTAATTTTTAATTATCATCTTTTAAAATGTAAAATGTGGAAAACTACTGCCATAGTTTTGCTAAGAAGTTAAAAATAATCTTTCATTTAAACGTTGGGAAGGAGCAGAATGGTACATGAGGCATTGCCCTGCTCCCAAATTGGGATCTACAGAGATCTGCATGTCATGATTTGGATCACTGTGACTTTGACCAAGGAACATGTCCAAACAAATCACCGAATTGCCATGTGAATTGCTGAAACCTCAGTTACAGATCAGATGAGATTCTGATCGTAATGAGTCAGGCTGTAACGGTGCTCAGTACTTAAAAAAGTAAATAATTTGGTACATACATTGCAAGTTTTATCCCTGGGTGTGAGAAAGGGGCCATAGGCTGTTCAACTGGTTTCACATACAGAAACTCTAAACATACAAGAGACCTGACAGAATAAGCAATATCCAACCGAAACGTCATCAGTACGTCCCAGTTTAGTATCCCAACATCTTACGCCTGGAGTCTGTGCAACTCCCGGAGAGATTCCACGTGGGGTAGACACAGGAAAAACATAAATAAACTCACCCATTTTGTTGCTCAAAGAAACAGAATTGATTACCTTTCCACAGATCAATGGTGCTGTACACATCTTAGTCGTGCAAGAAGAGATAATGAACTGAAATAACAGTTGTGAGAATCCTCATCTTTGGTATTGTAGCTGTTGAGGTTTTGGTTGCCCTGTTCCTTATTCTTTTGAAAAAAACTGCATAGGCACAAATTAAAGACAATCTTCAACTTTAAGATGACTGAGTTGTCAAATGAAGCAGCAATCATACCGGCTTTACTTTGTTTTTGTTCTTGTCAACCCTTTCTTTGAAATCTGCTTCCTAAAATGTCCCACATGTCTGTCAAAACACAGTGTGTCACTTGTTTGCTTCCTGACGTGCTTCCTTGGTTGTCGGTTTTTTTAATTTTTTTAATTTTTTTTCCTTTTATTCATTAAATGGAACAGTTTGTTGCAGAAGAAGTAGGTGCAGAAAACATTTCTTTGGTTTCGATTAAGTAGTACATAAAAAAGTCTCAAGTGTCTCTAACGAAGCATTACAGCGTTTGGCTTGCTTTCACAGGGGCCATTCACTGGTAAGGACGCACACGGAGTGGCCGCGCCGCTCGGGACTTTGCGCACGTGTTTTGGTCAGCGTTCGCTTTCTGGTGCAGCAAATGACCATGAGAGATTTACAAACTGTTTGGTGTTTGTGAGGCTTTCTGATCTCAAAAACAACGACCGCACTAACGATGGCGAAAAGAAAAAGGTGAGTTACAAATATCTTTGGCTTGCAGTAATCCTGTCTCTTTGGTGTGATGCGTTTTCATCGGCTTTGATGAACTGGTGGACAAGAAATAACTTAAAGTGTGATGGATTTCAATGGCATTTTTAAGTTGCATGTGGCACATCTAAAATGGTGAATGACATTTGAAGGGCTTGTTGGTTTGTTGGTTTGTTTTTTGGTTTTTTTTCCTGCTTGAAAGTACAATAAAATTCCCATAAGGATTTTGAAAAAAAAAAAAAGAACAAAAAAGTGCTAACTATGCTTCAATAATGACGAGAGTACAGAGGAGAAAATAGATTCCTGGTAACTTAAAAGGACTTCTTAATGACCTAAAAAAAACCCTAGATCTTGCAAAATTTTGTGTTTGCATGTACGGTAGCAGTTAAATTGACCTCCTGAGCGTGCATCTGCATCATGTACAAACACAGAATTTGTGACAAACTGCAAACTGTGCTTGAGACTTGTGTAGTCGTGTACTTTTTCACTATCAACTTTGTAAATTAGAATGCATACCAAAATAACAGCCGTAGTGAGTCCAGAATCGTACCTATTTCTATAGCTATTGTCTTTGTGCTTGACACTTTGAGCTCAAGTGAACTGATTTTTTTCTGATCCAAGATCAAGCTATACTCACTGATTAAACAAAATAAACTTAAAAATAAAATAATAAAAAAAACATAGATTTGATCTTTTGTTCCCCTAGAACACTCAACAAAACCATGCCTGAGATTCGAAAACAGGTTCTCGGCCTCCTTGGCGTCTCGGTGTCAGCCTTGTGCTCCGTTCCGGCGCGGAACTCGCCTCACCAACGGCTCTTCCTTCAGACCTGCTTCACCTGTCCTGAGCATAGTGTTACAGAGAAAGAGGTTATTTCTTCACTTGCACCTTCTCAACTGACTTAAAGCTGTACAGTGTCCTCTCCTTGAAGCCAGGCCAGGACGATCCAGGAGGATTGTGCTTTCAAGTCACCAGTGAAGGGCCCCACCGCGTCCGCGCCGCTTGGCGGCTCAAGCGGTCACGCTTTGGTACAGGTGCTGGGGGCCGAGGAGGAGCCCCCAGTGCTCAGGTCATCCTGCCACTTCTCCAGGCTGCGTCGCCGGGCATTCATGAAGAAGTTGCTGACGGTGGTGAGCTCCAGGCCCAGCTGCTGGGAGATGGTGATCTGCATTTCTTTGGACGGGCGCTTGTTCTCCTTGAAGATGGCAAAAAGTGTTCGGCGCTGGAGGTCAGTGAAAACCAGGCGGGATTTCTTCTGGGAGTTGTTCCTTTCTTTGTTCGGTTCCTGCTCTTTACGTTTGCATGCTTGGGGAAGGAGGGGGTGAGAGAGAGAGAGAAAGAGCAGGTCAGCATGCATGTGCCAGAGCAGCCCTGACCAACACCGAGGGAGCCGGGCACATCCCGCCGCCCTGCCACACTGCACAAAGGAAAGGATCAGCTCTGCTGTATTCCCACATGCCACAGCATGTAACAGCTCCCAGCTGCTATTCCTTTTGGAACCTGCACAGCCACCATTCCACAATGCATACCACCAGGGTAATTGCTACGACACTCCCACGCACAGAGAGAGTACAACTGGAAGCTGATGTCAGTACGTTCAGAATGAACATTTTGTCCACACTCTGGGACTGTCAGTGCTTTCTTGGCTTTGTCATTTCAATGCCTGCTTACAAAAAATGACCGCAGGCACAATGCTGAAGGTAGAACCTCAGGTCTGTGCAGAAGCAGGAGCCGCCCCACTCCTGGGGGGCCGTGCTCTCCTGGGTAACACACACTGTCACAGTGGGACCGCAAGCAGCACAACCACACACCTTATTGCATTGCTGCCGAACAGTGGAACCTTAAACAGCAATTATTTCATTTTTCACAAAGCTTGGAAGCATTGCTAAAACCAGAACTACATACCTGACTGCATACAGACACACCTCACCAGTAACTCCTCGTTCTGTTTCCCCACCTCCCTAAGGCTTTAGCCCCAGCCCTGGCCACATCCCTGGGCTCTGTTCCCTGTCTCTCTGTCTAAAGTCTGTTTCTGTTGATCCCCAGCTGTGCCCATGCTGGGGTGCTCATTCCCAGGTGCCTGTCTTGGGATGCCAATCCCTGGACAAAGGCTGCAGCCAGCCAGGAGCACCCGCACCATCACCCGTCCGACAGACAGGCACTCGCTGTGCCAAGTGATGCTAATGGGTCTCAGAAAAATCGGTATTAATAGCTGATCCGTATTTATTAGCACAGGGAGAACATCAAGTGCTGAAACCAATACCACTGCCACGGCACATCCAGATTTAAAAATAGACTGATAAGGCTGTCTACGTAAAGCAGCAAGATAAAAAAAAATCCATATGTTGACATGATTAGGTAATGTGCTGGGACACAATGAGGAGAGTGAATTGGGAAGTGGACAGACTTTTAAGCAGCCATATTAAATAAATTTGCAGCTCCGACTTGTGAAATGAGAAGAGTAATGTTCAGACTCCAGAAATGTCTGTAATTAACCTGAGCTCAGGACTGCACCTATTGCCACACACCTGGGCATGGCTTTGCAGTGAGCCTGGCCATGGCTGGACATGTACAGGCTATGCTGACTGCAGAATAACAAACCATTAAGGTAGGAAAAGACCTCTAGGATCATCAAGTCCAATCACCAACCCATCCTCACCATGCCTTTGTACTTCTTCTGCCCCTTTACTCCTCTGTATCCCTAAGCTCCTAAATAACACAGATAATGTTTTACTGAGCTGAAAAAGCAGCCTGCAGCTGGGACGGCTGCATGACTCCATGCTCGTTTCACCAAGCCTTTGTCTGGAGCCCTGTGTACAGGGAGGTGCTGAGTGCCCACTCCTGTGCTTCAGACCCTAATCGGTTCCGGGACACAAGGAGGATCCCAGTGTTTCCTAACATCACTAATTTATGTCCAGAGATACTCTGCATATTACAGTTATTGGTATCTCATAATAAATAATGCAGAGGGATATGCTTTTCAATGCATTCCGTAAATACTTTCCTTGAACTGTTAAATTTGCTCTTGAAAAGGAACCATAAAGGCAAATGTTTTTCCTCGAGGTGCATTTATCAGAAGAGAAAAAACTGAGTGAGCACTCTAATAAAATAAAGTTATTAGCCATGAAACCTGCCTGCAGAAAGAGAAACATTTTAATCATGGAAGGAAGGGAAGCAGCCATCTTGGTTCTAAGAGCAATTTGACTTATTAACTATAGTTATTACTGAATATATTCCATGGAAGAATATAGATAATTAACAGTAATTGAAAGCTGTAGCTGTGAAAAAAGGAGATTCTGTGCACATGAGGCTGTCAATGCTTTATATAGAAACAATATGGGAAGAGCTCTGAAACACACTCATTACCACCTTACTTAATTTTTACTTAGGGAAAAGTCTCCTGATTCCAAAGGCATTAAGAGACGCAGTGACACAAGATCCCACAGATGCACTGGACCACACAGAGTGACACTCCATCCTCCCTCAAGGAGGTACTGTCCTGCAGGCAAACTAAGGGAGTGTTAAAAAAATGTTCCAGAACAGTGAGGTGAGCACACTCACATAGTGGGGCACTGCTCAGAAACCCAAAAGCCGAGCACCCAAAGCAGTGTGCTGGGTGGGCAGCCAGGGGAGGCACCAGGACATAACTGGAATGTGCCTGGGATCCCCACAGGTCTCAGTGCTAAATAAGATTCCCTGAGGACAAACATTTAGATGTTCAACTTTAAATACACAGGATATCTCATTGGCATTTGATCAGTGTGTTTGCAAGCCTGAGATTAAGCATGTGCCAGAATATTTTGCTAGATCCCAGAGATAAGGAGAGTGGAGCAGTCAGCTGCAGCTCTTTGTTAGCAGCCACAGCAGCAATGCCACCCATTTCCATCCTTCTACATGAGCATTCTGCATTTGTGAGATGTGCTCTGTTTGCCACCCAGAGAGAAAACTTCCCCCACTGCAGCCCTTCATGTCCAGGATCAGAGCTGATGGAACGGCTCCCAGCCTGCTGGAGTGCTCTGTTTCTCTGCTGAGATGCCCAATCCCTCTCCTGAATTCTGAGCTGAACATTATATGCTACATATCTTGTATTTAAGCATCTTTATTTATCTTTTCTTTATGGTAGGTGGGTCTTGGGATTTATTTTGGAGCTGCATTCTGCACTTGATGCGTAACACAAGATGAACATTCTGCTTATTAGCCAGAGAAGCAACAAGCTTGCTACAACAGCTGGTACTCCTTCTACAATAATACCCCAGGACCTGAGCTCACAGGCAGAAACATTTGTGATGATGATGAACCAACAGCAAGAACTTTTATATCCCGTTTGGAATTCTTTACTGCATGATTTTTCACAATAACCCCTTGGCTTTCAGAGGTCATTTGCACAGTAGAAGAGCAGAACAGTACTGTGAGGCTCACACATCAAAAACCCACAGGCACAGCTCATGTTCTCATAGCTGCTCTGTGGCTGCACATAGCAGGATTATTCACAGAAATATCACTGCTGGTTACTCCTACATCTCCATTGGCCAGAAATTGGGACATAACTTATCACTCAGGCAAAAATAAATAATAAATCCACTACCACAACCAATCATGCTTGATTGAGGGAACTGCAAAACTACACTTTTTCAGCAGTAGTCTCCTTCCAGTTTTGCTACACCCCAATAGTGATGCCTGACCACAGCTGTGCCTGGGAGCCCCAAGCCCACAGCTGCAGTGCTGAGCACAGCAAAGCCCAAAGCCATCACCAGAAGGCACTGACGGTCCCTTACATCAGTGGTCTCATGTATGGGGGCTACAGACCCACGCAAGCAGCTAAATGCCAACTGATGCATGGCACAAGCAACCCTGTCTGCTTGAAAACACCTACAGGCAAGCAGGGATTTTTCACTTTGATTTCTGTCTGAGTGTTGTGCTTCTTAGGAGCCCCGCAGCTTCTCGATTAAGCTCAATTCTTTTCTGAGTATTGTTACTCTGATTCTACTGATAGTTCCGCTGCAACAATATTCCTATGTTCTGCAACAATAACTCTTTATTTTCCATTTTCATCCTCAGAAGAGAGGAACCCGGCCAGCCTGTGCATTACGAATAGCAATAAATCCTGGCAAATACTTGGAAGCACTGCAGTTGAGAAGCATTTTCTTTAAAACTTCACTTTATAAAGGCTGAAGTATTGTGAAATTTAACTCTAGTCATTAAAAATGAATATATAGCAACTGCTAGCAAATGGCAGCAGCTTCTCCAGTGCCATTACCACTGCTGAGTAAAGCTGCCAGAAAAGTGAGATTTATGTGTGCATCCCCTCCACCCGAGAGCTGCAGCTGTGGGCGGTCAGCAAGGGGCCAGTTCCTCCTGGGGCTTCAAACCTGCGGCACTGTGTTCTAGAGGACACTGGAAGCAGGGGAGGGAACTGCCTGGGGACTTGGTGTCCCACAGAATGTACAGTGCAAGTCCTACTTCTGCCCCAGACAAAACCCCCAAAAAAACCTGGTCATGTCCTCAGGGATCTCTGGTTTTAGAATCATTAGAACCATTAAGGTTGGAAAAGACCTCCAAAATCCCCAAGCCCAAACCCACTCCGTTCCACCATTGCTCACTGACCATGTCCCCAAGTGCCACATCCCCACAGTTAAGGAACACCTCCAGGGATGGTGACTCCACCACCTCCCTGTGCAGCCTGTGCTCTTGGGAGAAGAAATTGTTGTTAACATCCAACCTGACCCTCTCCTGGCACAACTTAAGGCAATTACCTCTCATCTTGTAAACCAACCAGGCAAAGAGGTTTGAACCAAAGATGCTGGAGGACAATGCAGACATCTGAAAAATTTTCAAAGCTGTATTTTATGGTCTATAATCTTTGAAAAGAGAGTCCCTTTGTTTTTAACACCTCTATATCTCTTTCTCTGAAGTTTCTGAAGGTAACTCACGCCCTTAGGTACACCCCATCTTTATGATGTTTTTTACGTCATTATAATGGCAATGGTGACCCGGGAGCTGCGAAGCCAATAAGGAAATGTTAAGGAGAATCAAAGCAGAGAGCAGTATTCTCTGATTCCACAGTAAGTCATTTCTCTCTATTGCCTGCAAAGACAAGCCATGGATATTGATCTCCCATATGCTTTTTCAGATGGGTGTAGCACCAAGTCAACCAAACCAAGTTATTGATATGGTGGAACTAAAAAATGTTTCTCAATTTGATTTCAGAGAGAATTCAATGTGAAGGAAATTTAATTATGCTAGTTAAGCTGAACACAATGAAATGACCATCAAAACGTTTTCCAAAGGTTTAAAATGTTTTCTCTCAATATGATTCACTTAAAGCAACCTCTTCTATATCTGTGCTTCTACAAAGTCTTAAAAACTAGGCCTCAAAAATCAATTTGATTACCTCTCTGAATTAAGTATGCACAAATGAAAGCAATTGAGATCAATACAAATTAGGTTAAGTACTCCACTGTGTACAAAATCATTATGTAACAAGAAACAATTTGAATGAAGATGCAAATAATCACATTGTGAGGGTGTGCAGCCAGCGCTCCTTTATCTGCTCCTTCCCATCTGCCACATACAGCGCTAAACCTGCCTGATTCCTTTCATCTCTGTGAGCAGCCTCTGAAGGCACTGATCGGCAGGAATAGGCAACGCACATAGACAAGCTGCACAAAGCGTTAATCCTGTTCTTCCAGAGGAGAGCAGCCGCTTCCTGCTCACCAAACAGCTTCCTGAAAGGGCAAGGTGCTCACCTGGCACAGACACAGGGGCTCCTGCAACGCCCTGAGAGCAGCTCCACAGCCATTTATTTCCTGCTGGGACTGTTTTTCTGGTTCTCACCCTAATCCTTCTCCCTGAGCTCTGCCACAGGATGAACATCTTTCTACATCTAAGACTTGCATCCTTCAGCTATTTGGGAAGAAAAGACAAATGGATTTGGAGACTTTGTTCTTTTATATTCCTTTCTGGCATGTAGCAGGTCTCAAGCTATTTGTGTCAGACCTCCTGTAAATCTGCTGGATAGCTGGAATAGGGCCGTAAATCCCATGGGGCAGGGACTGTTTCCTCTGTGCAACACTGCAACACCAGCCTCAGAGTGGGATCTCTGACAAGGGCCTCTAAGTACTATTGTAATATACTTCCATCATTAATACAGAATAATAAATAATAGATGGGATAGACCAATTTATTGCACTCTGGGGCAAGAAGGAGTGGAGCTCAGCGAGCAAGCAGCACACTTTAAATGCACCATGTGTCAGCAGGTGGCTGTGAGATGCAGCCAAGCAGCCTCGGGCTGCCTGTCTGGGGCAGAGGGAGTCCAAGCACAAAGCTTATACAGTCATGGATTTCCATAGGCTGCTTTGGAGTCGACCCAACCTCTGGTGGGCTGCTGCTTCAGAGCTGACTGTGAGCCCTCCTCATGCAAGGAATTTACAAGCTCCCATGGCTCTTGAGACACAGACCCAGCTCATGTTGGGGCTTCATGTCAGCACTGGAGCCTTTGGGATCTTCTCTGATCCCATGGGCTCTTGCTTTCCCGGCAGGGGCACAAGTGTTCTGCTAAATTCCGAGATATCCAGCCCTGTGTCCTATGGGGTACCCATCACACAAAACCCACCCCCTGGTGTGGTCCATTGGCTCTGACAGAGCAAGGGCTTGAATCACAGAATCATAGAACCACAGAACCATAGAATCACAGAATCATTAAGGTTGGAAAAGACCTGTAATACAAGTCCAATCCCAGCCCATCCCCACCATGCCCACTGACCGTGCCCTCAAGTGCCACATCTCCACAGTTCTTGAACACCTCCAGGAATGGTGACAGTGCCACCTCCCTGGGCAGCCTTTTCCAGTGCATCTCTGCTCTTTTGGAGAATATATATTCAACCTGCACCTGCCTTGGTGCATCTTAAGGTCACCACCTCTCATCCAATCACTGTTACGAAATAGAGCTGTGGCCTCACAGGGCCAAGTGAAGAAGAACAACCCCAAAAGCAGTCCCATCCTTTCCTCATAGAATCGTGGAATGGTTTGGGTTGGAAGGGACCTTTAAGATCATGTAGTTCCAACCCCCTGCTATAGACAGGGACACACTCCCACCAGACCATGCTGCTCACAGCCCCCTCCAGCCTGCCCTTGAGTGCTTCCAGGGAGGGAACCTCTCTGGGCAACGCGCTCCAGTGTCTTACTACCCTCACAGTAAAGAATGTCTTCCTAATATCTAGGTTACATCTACCCCCTTCGAGTTTATAGCCATTTCCCCTCATCTAGTTGCTACATGCCCTTGTAAAATATCCCTCCCCACTTCTCTGTAGGTCCCCTTCACCATGCCTTTTCCACCTCACCAACACTTGAAGCACTGCTGCACTGCATCCACCCACACTGGTTCACAGCACCAAATGTGGAGCAGGATACTTGCAGCAAGGAATAAAAATAAAATACCAAATAATATGTTCTTCCTTTGTCTGGCGTGCTTTGTCAAGAACTTCACAGTTAATAGCAAAGCAATCTGCAGAGCATTTGACATGGATATACATACATGGGGAAACTGAGGCACGGAGTGAGGAGCAGACCTTTGTGATAACATAATTGCCTAAATCTGGCATCTACATTGCCTAAAAACCTGCTCTGCTGTTGCCAAAGTCCAGAGGTATCTTCAGATGGCAATTGTTTTAATAGGAGACCCCTCTTTTGTGCACCTATGTAGTCACTGGAGCTCTCACCATGGGGTGGGCAGTGTTAACATGGAAGAGGTTGGGAGAAATGGAACAGGACTGGAAGTCCGCTGGTGGGAGGGTCTGGAGTGGTTGCTCCCCGCTGCTGCTCAGGCTCTGCAGGAGGCTCCTGTTGATCCCAGCACTGCTCAGGTGCTGCAGCAGCAAGGTGCACTCAGCTTGTCAATCTCCTCCAGCACTGCTTCCTCTTGTTTCAAAGATGCTCTCCTTTCTTTCCCATTTTTCTGTAGCAAGGACTAGTATACATTGTTCTTAGCTAGAGCACAGTACTGGAACCAGGGCTTGCCTGGTGCAGCAGCATCCATGTGTGAGATCCCATCACAGCCCTCAGGTACCTTTTCAAGTGTGAAAGAGAAGTGCTCAGGTACCTTGTGCAGGAACACCAGGAATTAGCAGTGCAGGGAAGTGAGTGGGTCTGAAATCTTAGAGGGGGTTGAACTATCTCATCTCCATTCTTTCCTTCTTATTACTTCAGATGTCTCCCACTCAGGTATGTGGCATGATGCACACCTACTGGTTAAGATCCATGGGTCTACTGAAAGGGAATGCATGGAGCTGACCTGTTCCTCTGTGATTCCAAACCAGATTGTTGGCAGAAATTCTGTCTCATAACAGAAACCAGGTAGTAATTTGTTACCTGTAATGGTTGTGCAATCATGAAGAACTCAAAAGGAAAAGAACAAAACTCCATAGACTTTTCCAGGAAAGCAAGATCTGAATTGCCCTTCTGGCTCTCTGAGTTTTTCTTGCATTCCAGAGAATAACTGCTTTATACAAAATGCAGGAGCAGGCCTTGGAGGCACAAGGTTTGTCTGCACAACGCCTGGTTCCCAGAGGGCCACTAACCCACAGCTCCCCTGGAGCTGTGTGCTCTGGACAGGTATCAAAGAGCCATGAGGCCATGCCTGGCATGGGAGACACAGCACACAGCAGGTCTGGGCATGGTGGGTGGAAAATCTGGCACTAAAGTGCCAGGAGTAATGGGAAGCTCTGGGAGCTTACACCAAACCCACAGGGCTGCACGGTGCCAGTGTCACATGTGGCGTCAGGGACAGAAGAAGCAAGCTGTCCATGGGGTGACAACACCATAGGGAGGGCAGCAGGACTGTCACTGGGTACAGGAGCAAGTGGGCACCAAAGAAACAGTGGTGAGATGCATGGAGAGGAGGGGAATCGCTCCCAGGGAGCTTCCTCATGCTCCGCCTTTCCCTCTTTGGATGTGTGCTGCTTGCCAAAGCTTAATGCCTCGGCACAGACCCGTGTTTCTAAATGGCCATTACTACAAGATGAGATCTGCTGGAAAATCACCACTACTCATAAATATGTTCCCTGCTTACTTAGAGATATTTTGGTCCCAGAGACAATTTGCGTTTTGGGAAACTGCCAGCCTCTCTTGCTTATCTAATAATTCCTCTGTGAAGCATTTAGCAGTGGTTTGATCCCCTCTTCCTCACAATGGAGCAGTTTGAGTTTATAGATCAGCAAATCCAAACAACCTCAAAACACTCCAACTTCTTTTTGATTGAGTTTCTAACATCAGTGAGTTGTCCTGTTGATCTTCTCACCAAACCCATTTGAGAACAGTCTGTTCTGTATAATTTTGCGTACAAAAATTCCTCTATAAATCAGAAAGCATTTCATGCAAAAGTCTGCAAGACTGATAGGACTGGATACAAAATCTTTTACCTTGAAAAAAAAAAAAAAAGATGTATTATTGGTCCCACTGGACATTCTGTTTTCTCCGCATATTCACCTCCAAAGTGTGATGGGGTTTTTTGTAGAGAAGACAGGAGCTATGATAGCAGTCTTAAGTACAAACAGATTGCTATCAAAAGAAAGGAAGTAATTTTTTTTTCTCTGTCTAGTGGGGATAAGATGATAAGTAAAGGATTTAAAAGACAAAAAGGGAGATTAAGGCTAGTCATTAAGGATTTTTGTACCTGCAAGCTCTGGGAGAGACTGCCTAGGTAGCCAGAAAATTCCCATCATTGATGAACCTTGAGGAATGGGGCAGACTGGTGGCATCACAAGACCTTTTCAGCCCTTCTTTCCCTGTCAGATTAACGCTCCACACCCCTGCAGAGCTCAGCTTCCAATCCAAAGGTTGCTTTGAAAAGGATGAGAAAGCCCCTTGCAATGGCTGGATGGCAGGAACATTCCATGCAGTAAAACAAAAGTGAAAGGTTTGAGTCAAAATGCCCCTATAAAGAACAAGGGAAGAACGAGAAGAAGACACTGGGAAATAATCCTTTGGGCAAAAACATTCTCTCCTCCTTTACAGTTCCCTGTCACAAATAAATTCTTTTATTTTTAAAATGCAGAGAAATGTTTGAGGTCTTTTTTTGTTCTGTTTTGTTTTGTTTCATTTTGTTTTCCAGGCCAAATGGAGATAAACATGGAGTGTTAGGGGGAAAAAAGTCACACTGAAAATAAAATAAATTAATAAAATAAAATAAAATAAAATAAAATAAAATAAAATAAAATAAAATAAAATAAAATAAAATAAAATAAAATAAAATAAAATAAAATAAAATAAAATAAAATAAAATAAAATAATAAAATAAAATAAAATGGAAATAGTGAAGAACAGAGATTAGAAGATGTCAGAGGGAGTAATGTATCTTACAGATAAATTGTTTCTTACGAAAGAAAGTAGAGCGAAAAGAGATAGAAACGTATTAAATGATGAAAGTGGTCAGATTATTCTTCATCAGCTGACCAAGAGGCTGATGAAAACCTGCTGCTAAACAAGAAAAGCATTCAAATGTCTGCAGAGCCCTTTATATATCTGTACACTTTGCTCAGCGCTAAGAAATAGCAGAATTGATACACATCTACAGACTACAAAATAATCTCAGAATCCAGACGAAGGAAATTCAGGTGGAAAACGGAGGGTAGACGGGGCAGCCGCACTCCGCCTGCAGACAGAGCTCAGCACCACGGACAGCGCCGGCGAAACCCGAGCTCGGCGTCCCTGCTGCCGCCGTCCGTGGTGCTGACGGACGCGAGGACACAGAAGGGGTCAAGGAAACACGCACGGGGACACTCGGGGGGTGGCAGGAGCACGCCGCACTGGGTGGACCCGCGTGGGCTACCGGAACCTCCTAGCCGCCGTACAACCAGGGGAACGTGATCTCGGCAAGGTCAGCCGATGAATCAGCTATGGTGTATCCGTACAAAACTGTGCAATCATCGATGAGGTGATTCAGCAAACTGATGTAAACAAGTGGAGGAAGCACTCTGCTGATCGGGCCGGCACCACGATGAGCGCAGTTCAGTGAGAACTGGCCAAGAGGGGCTCCTTACCCAGCATTCAGAGCCTGCACGAGCATGGTAACGTGCAGAAGGGTATGGCACGAGAGTTATTTTAATCGCATTCTTCCTATGTTTACCTACCACAGATTTGGTGATAATACGCCACAGTTGAGCACTTTGCAGGCAACGCAAGCATGAGGACATGGCTCCGTGTCCAATTAACCTGAACCACAGTTGAACTCTGCCCTTCGACCCCCCCGTGCTGATAAATGCATTGACTCACCTGGTGATCATTGATATTTTTCACCCTGGCAGAAACGCCGAGACAGCCCTACCCAGGCCAGAGCAAACAAAGATTTCATGGGGACGTTTCCGCGTGGGCGGGCAGTTTGAAGGGAAGGCTGGAGACCATGGGGGCCTCCGTGGGGCCACAGGCACACTGTGGGGCTGTGGGGCAGTGGGACACATCGTTGCTGTACCCTCTTCTCCGCAGGCTCCCCAGCTTCGGTTCTCACTCAGATCATGGATGGAAGCTGCCAGCTACCTTGGCGGCAGCCATGGAACCAACCATATAGCAGGCAGGAGGGTGAACCTATAGAGCAGGGCTTTCATGACATGGCTGCTGCGGAGAGGGAGATCAGATCAGTGGGACTGATATGAAAGGTTTTGTTGGCCCTGGCTCTTCTCTTCCACTGGCAGCATGGGAAGCAGCCGCCCTGGGCCAGGAGTGTGTTTGGGATGCGGCCGGGTGTGAAGCCACAGCCACAGCAGAGGGGTTTGCCCGAACCCGTGGTGCTCTCCGTGTTACACCTCCCGGGGCTCAGCAAAGGCACACGGTGCTTTCTGGGCTACAGAGCAGGCTCTCGGTGTCAGTACCCCCCATCACCAGGACAGCCCAGCTTCACTCTGCCTCGGTCACGGCCGCTGCTGACTGCTCTCTCCAGGCTTTGGAGCCATTTAAAAAATAATTACAGACCTGGTTGACCTCTTTCAGCACAGAACATTTGGGTTTGTTTTGAGAAAAACTTAAGGGAAGAGCATGGAGCAGGCAGGTTGCCGACCCAACCTTCCCTCCTGCTCGCAGAGGTTTCAGAAAGCAAGGGAAGGGGAAGGAAACACCAAGGTAATGAAGCTGCATATTCACACGTGGTAATAAAAAAAATCGATTTCCCAAAGGGGGCCGGTAATTTGCAAAGGACTTTTCCCATCCTCCTCCCTCTCCTACCAGTGGCCGCAACAGCTCCCGCTGCCCGGGCAGCCGCTGCTCCCACTGACTGCCTACTCCTTGGCCGCACGAAGCATGAGCCGGGAGCGACTCGGTGTTAAAACGAGCTAGGAGAAGAGGAAGCAGCTTTTCTCAGCGCCCAGAGTTTCAAAGCGAACCAGAGCAACCAGAAACACAGCCCGACGGTGCCGGAGTGCTGGCGGTGGTAGCGGAACCAGAATGCAAACTACGCGCACGGCCTGATCTGGGTGACACAGCCCGAAGCAAAAACGGGTTCAGGGGTATTTTTCTGTCCTTCCTAACCCAGGCAGGCTCAGAACCCGAACCCTGGCCCCAAGGAGCGCAGAGGCGGCAGTGCGGGGGAGCCTCGTAGCCCGACAGGAGCCCGGCAGTACCTGCCGGCTCCCGCCGCTCCCCGCGCACAACGGGCTCCTGATGCCGGGCCCGGGGCAGCCCCAGGACTGCGGGACAGAGGTAGCCGGGGTCGGGGGTAAGCGGGGTGCTGGGAAGGCAAAGCTGCAGCAATGTTCTTGGAAGCGAGCCGGCTCAGGTTCCAGATCAATGAACGCTGGGTCCACGCGTTTATGTTCCCGCTGCCAACGTAAACGCTCTTTTAATCTTCTAAACATCATCTGCATCGATTTCTCTCCACGGTACGCGCTTGTTTGGGAAGGCGACGCGGCCGCGTGCACCGGGCCCCGCGCCAAAGGGTCCAGCCTGCGCTGCGACGGGGGCCGGCCGAGGCCTCGCGGTGCGGGCTCGGGGAGTTTCGGAGCCTCGCGTTGCATACCGCCGCCTCTCATAAACTGGCGAGGATTCGTCGCCCCTCACGGGGACCGATCGAAATAAAAGAGCTCCGCAACCTCCCCGCAGCTGCCCCGGCCCCGCAGAACAATGGAGCGCTGCGGCGCGGGCAGCCCGCGCCAGGGGGCGCCCCGGCCGCGGGACAATGCGGGGCGAGCGCGGAACAATGCGGAGGCTCCGCGCCCGGCTGCGGGACAAGGCGGGGACGGCAGACCCCGAAGCCGCCGGCCGGTCTCCCAGCAGAGGAGCACGGCCTGAACCGGGGTTGGGAGGTGGGGGTGGGAGGGTGGCATCGGGAACGCCCGCCGGGGGAGGGAGGGAAGAGGGAGCGGGGCTGCATCCCGTACCCGCCGGGGAAGCGCCCCGAGCCAGGGCAGCGCCGCGGGGACCGGTGAGCGGAGCCTACCTGCGAGCCTTAAGGCTGACATCCTCTGGAACTCGGGCTCCTGCAGCCACTTCCACATCCTCCGGAAGGTCTCCCTGCCGGATTTCAGTTTACTCCAAGGCTTAGGGTTCCGTAGCAAGTCCGAGAGGGTGCCCTGAGAGCGGCACAGCACCCGCTGGGCGAAGATAGCCTGGGGGATGCTGTAGCGCTTCAGCTCCGCCGTGATCCTCTGGGCGACCTCCTTCGTGTTGATCTCCTCCAGCTGCTGCGCGGGGGCGGCGGCGGGCGGGCGGTCGCGGGCGGTGGGCAGCGCGTGGGGCGGCGGGGCAGGGGGGTGCTGCCCGTTGAGGTGCGGCAGCGGGGCCGGGGCCGCCGGCAGCCCCCGCGGCAAGTGCGGCACGGCCTCGAAGCCGGCCCCCAGCATCTTGTCGTGGCCCGGGGGCGGGGGCGGCCCGTAGCCGTGCAGGCCCTGCTGAGCGCCGTGCAGGGGGGCCAGCCCCGCGCCCAGCGGTGACAGGCTCTGCCCCACGGCCGGCACCTCCTTGTACGGCCCGTAGAGGTTGTTGACGGCGGGCAGCCCGCGCTCGTCTCGCATCAGCGCGAAGCCGCCGCCGACGTTGCCCGCCAGGCGCTGGTGGTGGTGGTGGTGGTGGTGATGGTGGTGCGGATGGGGGTGCGGGTGGTGGAACTTGTCGGACACGGCGGAGATGGGCGGCAGCGGCTGCAGCGGCGTCAGCGTGGTGTATGTGCCGCTCATGCCCATGCCGGGCGGAGAGGGCTCGCAGGGCACGCTCATAGCGTGGTGCAGCGGCACCGACAGCTCGGGCCGGAACTCGGCGCCGTCCAGCAGCGGGGCCATGCCGGGCACCATGGCCGCTCGCCCTCCCCCGCCGCCGCCGCCGCCGCCGCCGCTGCCTCCGCCGCCGCCGCCTCCGGGCAGCTCCTGGGGCGGCGGCACCCGCAGCGCTCCGCCGCCTCGGCCGCCGTGGTGCGGGCCGGGGCTGCCCAGCAGCTCGGGCTCATGCAGGCTGCCCAGCGGCTCCAGCGCCAGCTCGGGGTTCATGGCGCAGGCAGCGGGCTCGGCGGCGAGGCATCGGTAGGCGCCGCGGCCGCTCCTCATTCGGGCCGCTGCTCATCCGGGCGGCGAGCCGCCTCCGCCGGCCCCGCGCTGCGAGCCGCGGCCGCCGGGCCCCGGGCAGCGGCCGCTCAGCCGGGCCCCCGCCGGCCCCGCGCCATGTCCACGCCGCGCCGCCGCCGCCGCTGTCTGCGGCCGACGGGAGCTGTCCAGAGCGCGCGGCCGCTCGGCGTGGCCGCGCCCGCTGGGCGGAGCGGGCGCGACTGACGGGTGGCTAAACCAATAGGAGGCGGGAAAGCGGGGAGGGCGGGCGCGAGCGGCCAATGGCGAAGTGGGAGGCGGGGACTCGGCGCGTCCCTTAAAGGTGCCGCCGAGCCTTTGTAGCGGCGCAGCGTTCCGCCGCCGGACCCCGCCTTCGCCGCCGGTGCTCCTCCGGGCATTGGGGGTCCGCGCTCCGCCGCACGAGCAGCGCTGGAGCTCCGGTCCCCTCGGCCGCTGCTCGGACGGCCCCGGGGCCGGCAGCCCGGTTTGAGCCCTCTCAGACGTGCTGCTTGCCCGCGAGACGGCTCGGCGGTCGCCGAGGCGAAGCCCTTTGCCCGGGCTCTCAGTCTGCGTCGTACGGTGTAGAGAGGCACGGCCAGGCGGTACCGCAATGAGTTCTGCCCTCGCCTGAACCGGCTGGCGCTTCTCTGCGCGTCGATCCGCCTGCGAGCCCCGTGCTCGCCCAGCAGCACACCCGCGGGTTCCGCACGGCCCCAAGCTGCCCCAGCCCCAACACCAGCCCTCGTCCCTCCTGGCTTTGCAGGACTGCGGAGTGGTCACGAGCACAGCCGTGGCCCCGGCACACAGCACAGTGCAGTGGGAAATGTGGGGACGAGGAGGAGTTCCATGCCCTCCCCGCTGCTGTCCCGGCCACCACTGACCCCCAAATACAGTTATCCCCGAGCCCACCACGCATTCCTGTACCCCCAGGACAGCCCTGCTGAGGCAGGAAGGGAGCAGCGGGATCCAGACAGGTGGGCAGCAGGTGTCAGGAGCTCAATGGCATCAGGAGCTCCAGGGACGAGAGCCCCTGGCATGGGCTGGCTGCGAGGACCACCTGCTGCAGCCAGGCCCCGGGACATCTGCACACACACATATTGGGCTGTGCTAGGTCTCACTGCCCTGGTCTGAGGTGTGCCAGGCTGAGCTTTGCTGTTCCATGCCATGCTGAGCTGTGCCATGCTGTGCCAGGCCGTGCAGCTGCTCCCAGCGCTGCAGTCCCCTCCGCTGCCCCTGCCCCCCTTACTCCGCTTTAATCAGTAACGTGGGAGATGGCAGCACTGAGAGCCGCGTCCTTGCGGTTTATGTCAGCCTTATCTAGGGCTCTGATAACTGTCGCTGCTCTTGTGAAGGTCGCAGCCTCGCTTCTTCTGTCGGGCACAGTGAGAAGGTTTCGTCTCTTTGTAGGATTTGGAGAGAGATGAGGACTGGGTGCTGGGGAGAGCAGCTCTGATGGGGCGGAGGAGGGGAGGGGGCCGGGCATCCAGCTGCCTTGGGGCATGCAGATACACTGCGTGAAATGAAGAAACACAGAACTGCAGAAAAACAGAAGTGCAGCAGGGGAATAAAATGGCTGAGTCCAGTCTAAAAGTGACTGCTTTGTGCTCTTCTGATGTAAGGCACTGCTTGTTCCAGACCTCTCCCCGGAGCTCCCAGAGTCTCTTTACAAGCTGGCTGCAAGTCATAGTGCCCAGATTTCCGACAGATTTCCTCTATGGATGCCAACGGCCACTGATCTGTCTTCTCCCACGTGTCTCTGGAGCTCACAGTGCTTTCAGAGCTGCTTTTCAGCACTGAGTTGATAACATCAAGCTCCCACCACAGCAGCCACCCCTGCTGCTGTTGGCCTGTTGTAGAAAATGAAAAAGGAAGAAGAGAAAGAAAGCCCTGGCATGAAGTGCCTTTGTTTGGGGCAAGTTATGCGTGAAATCTTTTTGTACTTTCAGGGAAAGATGAAAGTTACGGTTGATTTTGGGAAGAGAGCAAGGGCAGCCCCCAGAGGCGGAGTTGCTGTGGTGAACGAGCAGAGCGGGAGAGTGGGGGGCAATGGAGTGGGAGCCAGCACCACGGATGTGCTGATATCCTCCTTTCCTTTCCCTTTTTCCCTTTCCCTTTTTCCCTTTCCCTTTCCCTTTTTCCCTTTCCCTTTTTCCCTTTTTCCCTTTTTCCCTTTCCCTTTCCCTTTCCCTTTCCCTTTCCCTTTCCCTTTCCCTTTCCCTTTCCCTTCCCCTTTCCCTTTCCCTTTTCCCTTTCCCTTCCCCTTTCCCTTTCCCTTTTCCCTTTCCCTTTTCCCTTTCCCTTTTCCTTTCCCTTTTCCCTTTCCCTTTTCCTTTCCCTTTCCCTTTTCCCTTTCCCTTTCCCTTTCCCTTTCCCTTTCCCTTTCCCTTTCCCTTTCCCTTTCCCTTTCCCTTTCCCTTTCCCTTTCCCTTTCCCTTTCCCTTTCCCTTTCCCTTTCCCTTTCCCTTTCCATTTCCCTTTCCCTTTCCCTTTCCCTTTCCCTTTCCCTTTCCCTTTCCCTTCCCCTTTCCCTTTTCCCTTTCCCTTCCCCTTTCCCTTTCCCTTTTCCCTTTCCCTTTTCCTTTCCCTTTCCCTTTTCCCTTTCCCTTTCCCTTTCCCTTTCCCTTTCCCTTTCCCTTTCCCTTTCCCTTTCCCTTTCCCTTTCCCTTTCCCTTTCCTTTCCCTTTCCCTTTCCCTTTTCCTTTCCCTTTCCCTTTCCCTTTCCCTTTCCCTTTTCCAGAGGAGCTGAGGCTGAAAGCATGCACTCCAGCCCCTAACCAGGCTGTTTGTCACCAGCTCAGTAAGAAAGCATTCTCTAGTGCTCAGGTGGAGTTTGGTATGTTTCTGTCAGTGCTTAACTGTCTCTTCCCCCGCTGGTGGACATAGCAAAGTGGGGAGGGATGCGCAGAACACGTTCTGCATTCTCAGTTGTGCTGTATGTGTATGTATGTATAAATGTAGGCACAGATACAGTGAGAAGAGTGATCAACACAAGAAATAAAAGCAAGTGTGGTGCCACCATTTTAGCTTCCTAGGTTTACAAAAATCTACTATGCTTCCTAACTTACATGAAATACAGGTTTTTTCTTGTACAAAAGATGAATGCCACTATTTTACCTGGGTGTGTATTGATCCTCTTTACTTTCAGAAAAGCCATTTGGTCTCTCAGAAGCCAGAAGTATGGATTTGGGCACACTCAGCCTTTAGTGGGATCTGTGTACATGGGCAGAGACATGTAACAACAGTTGGAATCCTGAGGCTGGGGAGGCTGCATAGTGCTGTGTTACAGTTACAGGTGAGTTTCTGTCACCAGATCCTGGGGGCTGCCCCTGCCAGCAGGCTGAGCATAAGGCCCTTGCATCTTTAAAATGGGAAAAACAGAACCAAACTTGCTGGTTCAGCATCCTGAGCTGACCTGGTCACCTGCTTGGTGTGAGAACTGGTTGTTGTTGCTCTAGTTATTACTTGCTGGTGCATTTGGACTGGCTTTAGCATACTTTGCTTAAAGTGCTGCAAGTTTTTTCCTCATAACATTAAGAAAAGGCCATCCAGACCGCACTGCTCTGTGTACCAGGCAGGTCCAGGATGTCCCCACCTGAGCATGAGATGTGGCACAGTGGTGGGCTCACCTGTACAGGAGTGAGAACAGTCTGGGGATGGCACCAAGAATTGTCACCTGCTTTTAAGCAAATATTGCAAGTGTTTTCTTATGCTGTTTTGAAATTGCACTCACAAGCCCTTTCCCGCTCCACAGAGGGCAGGGGGATGGCTCCAGCCCCAGTGATGCCAGCAGCTGCCCAGCCGGTGATGAAGCACTGTTGGATGCTGCTCCATCCAGGGAGGAGCAGGGGGGACAAAACACAGGAGCTTGTCTTGCTGCATGTACTGCGTTGGCACTGAGTTTTGTTTGTAAGAAGCAGAACTGACCTTCCTTTTGATTTTTCTCCTCCCAGACATGGTTTTAGCAATCTAGCGGTAAAAAGCAAGCCTGACAATACAGGACTGGTTTTTCCTGGAGTTTTTCAGGGGGGTGTCTGAGAGGATAAAACTGGTCTGAGGAAGCTGAATCCCATGCAAAAAGACAGACAAGAAAATGGTTCAGGACTGTGCCAGTAGGTGTGCCTCATCGCCAAGGTTCATTGGCCCCAGGAAGCCTTCCTTGGACCAAGGGATATGGAGTGAGGGTTTTCTCTTCTCTCATCACTGCACCAGGAATTGAGTTATGGAGAAGGAACTCCCACAAGTGGGCCACCTTCATGAGGGGTCCCCTAACACACATCTGGAAAAATGCAAGAAGCCATGGGCTAAAGAGGCAGGCTGGGGGCAGAGCTGGGGGTGTTTGGATTCCTGCTCTACAGGGGTTGGAGATTGGGCACAGGGTGGGGTGGCAGAGCTGGCCGTGGTGCAGTTGATGGCACACTTGGCTGCCAGGGCAGTGGTTAAAGATTAAAGCTAGCTCCAAACGGCAATATTTATCTTGGGAGGGGGGGGCACCCCACACTGTTTGGTTTGTGGGAAGTGTTGGGAAACAGTGACGCCGGTGCTGCAAGAGCAGGCAGGGCTGACTGTGTGGGGTCAGCGAGGGTTGGAGCCCCACAGCGAGGTGGAGATGCTGCAGGGAAAAACCCAGCAGAGGGCTCCAGGCACAGCCGCTGCCAGCAATGCACGGGCACCAACCTTCTCCACGAGCACTTCAGGAACAATTGTGTCAGCGACAGGGAATGTGTCAGCAGCATGGAAAGGAGATGATTTTCTGGTTAAATCATACTGAGCATTATATCCTGCAATATTTTTCAAAGATTGGTAACAAACTCCTAGCCCTGATCTGGAAACATTCACACCGATCTCCCAGGAAATGAGCCCTCCAAGACTACTGCACGCACGAGAAAATACCTGACTGAGGCACTGAATTGTATTTATGCTCTTTAGCTCATGAAAAACTCTCAGGAATTATTTTTGCATCAGAACAAATGAAGAAAAAGCTGCCCCATGCAAAGAGGACCTGGGATGGACAACGCCTGTTAAGCTCAGTGTGGGTCATGGCATCTGCAGTGATAAAAACAGTGGATGCAATGGTTTGCATACGTGGCAGGAGTCATGAGAAACAGTGTTTGAAACCAGGCTGAACAAAGCAACATAAAATGTATTGTGGAACCGACTCTGAGTTAACTGTGAGGGAGATAGGTGCATGGCAGCTGATTTCTAGTCTTTGTAGATACACTTCTATGGCAAATTGCTGGGAACTGGCTTGGAATATTTAGGTATACAGACAAGCAACTTAATTGTCACTTTATACATAAGATTTGAGTTTGATAAGCCAAAAAATAGCCCCTAGCGAGTATTGCCAGATAATAAATACCAACAACTAAGCTTGGTTTGGTAACTGTTTGGGTTCTGGTAGTGGTTGGACGGGGAAGAATCCTGAACAGGAGGTGGTGGGGCCGCTTCCAGCCAGGGTTGTGTGGTGCTGAGCATTGAAAAGCCTACAGCAGACCTCTGTGGAGCCAATGTGGGACACGCACAGGGCTGAGGCAAGCAGTGTGTCCTCTCTTGGCCTGCAAACTGACCACCATGCAGAAATAGAGTAGAAATGATCGATTGGTTCTGACACAGCAAAATGGCAGCTCTAAGGGCTCCCATGGAATCATGGAACCACAGGGGTTGGAAGCGACCTCTGGAGATATGACAGTTCAGCAGCCCCTTCGAGCAGGTTCTCCGCAGCAGTTTTCACAAGAAGGCATCCAGAAAGGTTTGAATATCTCCAGAGAGGGAGACTGTGCTCCCTGCCAGGGTGCTGCAGGTAACAGGAGGGGCTGTGAGATGTGACTGGGTGTGTATCACTAATAAACAACTGCCCCAAACCATGCTCTATGCTGATTTATATTCTATGGCTCCCAACATTTTACAGCTGTGCAGAATGTGATCTGTCAGATCAAGCTTGTTGCAGGGTATAACAAAATACAGGGAGCAGCAAACAAGACCTTTGGCAACTCTTCTGAAGGAGTTTTTTTGTGAAACCTTTGTTTAATTGTAGAATCATTAGGGCTGGAGAAGACCTCCAAGGTCGTCAAGCACAGCCTCAGAGCACCCCCACCATGCCCACTGACCATGTCCCCAAGTGCCACATCCCCACTGTTCTGGAACACTCCAAGGGACGGGGACTCCACTACCTCCCTGGGCAGCCTGTGTCAATGATGGACTAGATCCACAGGATGACGCAATGGGTATCCCAGAACGAGGGACTCATCTCAAATAGAAAAGATCTTGGATCTGTGGCTGAGACAGCAAACAAGTTCCAGTCACTGAGCATCGTGTGTCAGGGGCTGGAGATGATCCCAAGCTCAACCAGAGGCTCCCACCCCTGGGGCTGCCCACAGCCTGAGCCAGTGCGCACAGAGCACCAGGGCCACGTCCTGCTAGCGCGGAGTGTTCATGGCACGCCGCCATGCAGTTTGTCTGAGCGTGTTTGCAGCTCCAGTGTGCTCTGTGCAATATGGAACGCTTCTTGATTAAAATGACAATCTGCTGCTCTGTAGAGTGTGCCTACAGCATGGAAAAACCTTCCAGTTCAGGCCATTAATTACTATTGACAGCAGGCGGTTAAGAAAATGAGAAAGGAAGAAGTGGACACAGCTGAGTTTTACAGACTTTCGATGCACAATAAAATATTTTATTTAAAAACAATGCATTCAATATTGTGTTTTGGCACATGAGTCAATGTTGCAGGCACATTCACACCAAACAATAACACTGCTGAAAGATTCAAAATGAATCATCGCGTTTTTCTCCACATGGTCACGACGCGGACGCGGCACTCCGATACAACAAGAACCAGGCTCCTTGCTCACAAATGTAACGACATATTTACATGCACCACGCACTGTGCAGGCCACATCCACTCCTCTGGGACAAAGCGGGCCCCATCGTGGTTGCCCTGAGGCCAACAGAGACTCGAGGGGAGCAGGGCCAAGCAGTGGTTCTGCTCGCTACACATTTCACAGTGTGCGCAGCCTTGCATGCCGTTCACCTGAGACACTGCTCTGGCCCTTTTTTCAACACCGGCCGTTCAAAAACAAATACTGCTTTCAGTATGGCCATAAAATAACAAACCATTTAGTACAGTTATGTCATTTTTTTATGTATATTTATCTTTTCATTGAAAACAACTCCATCAGGCATTGAACTGTATAGCAATTAGAATAAAGACACATTCATTTACAGAAAACCTGCTTTCTAAATGGTTTGTTTTTGCAACCTTCATTCACAGTTAGTTATATTTCACAAATACTTGCTTTTTGGTATACTCCACGATTCAAAACGAAAGCCAAAATGTCTGTGTTTTTCTTAGTGTATCCTACTACCATTCACTGAAAAGATGCAAGCAACTAAAATACCAAACAAGGATGTAAAGAGAAGGAAAGGCAGCGCACCTATCCCCATTATATGTACACTTCCTCCTTCCATTTTCTGCTCTACAGCCCCATGCCAGCACCACCAGCAGCGCATCCCCATGTCCCCACGGTGCCATCACCCCGTGGCTGCTACTGGGAGCCCTTTCCCTGGAGCTACTCCTGACTGTGTAAACTGAAAGGTTCTGTACTTGCAAGTATTGATCACGCTGCATTACGTGTGCTTTCATTTAGCTATATTTGTTTGTCTAGACATTCAGCAATAACTGTGAGTATTTTCCCTGAACCATCAGGAATTCATTTAGATAGACAGCGACGGGAAGGTTTTGGACCAAGCAAAAGGGAAGGAAGAGTCTAGCCAACATGTTAGCAAATGCAGAGAGGATTTACTGTCCTAAACACAAGGGCTCTGGCTGACAGCTCCTGCAGCAGGGAGCCAGGCATGCTGGGCAGGAGCACGTTGTCTTTTTTAATAAAAACACTATTTCCTACCTTGAAAAGACACTGATTCAAGGAGTATGTTTCTCTTTCCTTTTCTTGTCTGCACCTTTGGGTTGTCACCTCTCTGAGATGCAACCTGAGCCCCCCACCTCCTCCTGGATGCAGGTGCCAGCACCTCACCTCCAGCAGCACAACCTGGATGGATCCTAGAGGCTCAGGGATGCCAGGCAAAGCACTGAGACCCCAACCCAGGGGTCTGCACAGAACCCAATCTGCAAGCAGGGCTCAGGAAGAAAGCCCAGCCAGCACAACTGCCCTTCCCTGTCAGACTCTGAAGAAAAGCAGAATTCAAAGAGATCTAAGAAAGCAGGCAGAAACAAAGGATGCACATTTTAAAGACTGTTTTCCACATTGCAACAGCTCCAACAAAAAATATTGATACTAAGAAGCAATTTACTTTGGGCTGTATTGTGCCATTGATTTTGGGGCAGAACTCCCCATTAAAATCAATGATTCTGAAATGTTCAATGTGGTTCTGAAAAATCAATGGGGAGTTTTGCTTAAAAATCAATGATATAATATGGCCCTTTGTCAATAATATTTCTGTGTACCCATTTCCAAATATTTGCAGCCGTTTCCACGCTTCCTTCTCCACACCCTGTGCTTCTATGCAGCTCAGTGGCTATGGACATGTCTTGGGACTGGCACTGACCCCTCCGCCTCAGGAGAAGAGCCCCAGAAATACCTCAGGATCCTCTGCCTTTGGCCTTACACCACAACTGGAAGCAATCTACAGGGGTGCCCAATTTGCCCAACTAAAGGAGGTGAAGCAAAGCCCACACTTCTAAGAGCTTCCCCTTGTGGTGTTCTTACCAATGTAGGTGCACTAGGTGGTGAGGCCATGCATGCTGGAGTCCATGCAACTTCATTGATCTCAACAGAGAATCACAGAATCATAGAGGTTGGAAGGAGATTATAGAATCACAGAATCATAGAACAGTTTGGGTTGGAAGGGACCTTTAAGATCATGTAGTTCCAACCCCACTGCTATAGACAGAGACACCTCACACCAGACCATGCTGCTCACGGCTCCATCCAGCCTGGCCTTGAGTGCTTTCAGGGAGGAGGCATCCACAACCTCTCTGGGCAACCTGCTTCAGTTTCTCACCACCCTCACAGTAAAGAATGTTTTCCTAATATCTAGGGCTACCTCTTCCCTCTTCTAGTTTATGCCATTTCCCCCTGTCCATTTGCTATATGCCCTTGTAAAAAGTCCATCCCCAGCTTTCCTGTAGGCCTATCAATCTTGTTCTACTCCCTGGAAGCAATGGCTGGGGACAGCATCAATGTGAGAACACTGACCCATGAGTGGACAGCCTTTCTAGCATTAATGAGATTAGGGAAGATGCTTATATTTAAAAAAAAAAAGGAAAAATTGAAGGACAATCTTGGGGCAGTTTTTGGTTTCACCATGTAATTTTTACTGACTGTCTTCCAACACAGGTGCTCTAGAGCAGTCATTTTGAATGGACAGAAGATAAGTGCTTTCAAGTCAGACAGACAGATGGACACCCTTACGTCTAAGTTAAAGTTGTTGTGCAGTGTAAACAGCCAAGCACCACTGAGAGCCAGAAAACTGTACAGAGTGCATCAACATCCACATTCAAGCAAATATAATGAAGATTGTTCATATTTCCTTAATTTGCTAATAGAAATAATCACTCCCTACACAAAATTGATAGCTTGTCTTTTAATTAAAACACCTGCCATCAAGCAGGGGCCCTGCACTGTATCCCAGACCACGGACCCTCTGTCCCCAGGGTTCCCATCTGCACACTGCCACAAACTGCAAAGCAATCTGGGGCTTAGCCAAGCATGCATCTACAGTACAGCTCAACAGCAAATTGCACTGGAAATGATTAATCACTGTACATCATTAACAACTGCCGCAGAGCACTCCCTTCCCCGTGCAGTTTCTGCTCTTGGGTGTGTTCTGCCACCCAGGGAACGGTGTCTGGCAGGGATGGGTGCTTCCTGCCCCTGCTCCTCTGCTGCTATAACAAGGATAATGAACAGTAATATTAGTAATAAACCACACGGCACCACACGGCACAGCACTAGCGTTGCTACACAGCGATGTCTCCATAAGGACGTTTGCTACAAGTCATGCTCTGCTGTGCGAGCAGTGATAAGCGCAGGCAGTGGGGCAAGCCAGTGATGCCCGAGGTCTCATGTGGGATTGTGCCCTGGGAAGGGAACTTTGCAGCCATCAGCATCCTGCACAGCTTGCCTGAAGGCGTGGGCGCCAGGCTGGCGGTGCTGGAGAGCATCCGAGCCTCTTCGCAGCTCCAAATGCCCGTTGCCAAAGTAAAAGCCAGAAAATAAATAAAACAAGGAAGTAAAGGGCATTTTCAAAATGGCTTTAAAAATCTCGTATTTACAGGCAGTGCAGAGGGGTGAAGTTTCCCTCCCTGCTGGAATACGCCCAATTTGGTCGCCTGCCAGGTGCAGTCGCTTTTCTCCCAAAGCGTGGGCGCTGTGCACTAAAATGTGCACTGTTAAGGTATGATTCTGAATTGCCTTTTGCATCTTCTTTCCATGTACAGTCACTTCTCAGCGTCATACAGAATAATATAAAAAATATTAAAATACTTAGACGCATACTTGTTTTAATAAGAAAAGCAGATGCTTTATGGACTCCATTATCCTGAGACATCATGGCCAAGATTTTGGACAAGAAACCCTAAGATTTGTCCTGTTTTTGCAATCAGCCTGACCTTCAAAAGTACCTAGGAAGTTCCACCTCCCCAAGCATCTGTTCTTGACCTGAACATGAGACTTTCAACTCAGTTGTCTGACCATGGACTTAGCGATGAGAATGGGACCTCTGGGAATCACATCTCCTGCTCTCCACATCCCCACTCTGCTCGCTTCCCTCTCAAGGCCTTTTCTCAGAAACTGGGCTGCCCCAACCTCGTTCCATCTCCCCCTCGGGCTGATGGGGGGGAACATATTCCTGTACAGTTAACAGGGCTGGGAATTCCTCACCCCTCCACGGTATACAGTGCTGGCACGCACAGAGGGATGGGGAAGCCAGCTACAAGCTGTATTTTGACCTTCTCCATGTTGTTATTAAAAAAAATGTAAAATTCAGTTAATACGAAAATATGCAAGCAGTGGAAATGGAGTTCCACACTGAGAATCTTGTAAGTGACAGTGAGCTGTGGCTCGGGGTGGCTTTTTCAATTGGCCATGGCAAGTCTATGTATGCTGAGCTACTCACAGCAACATGTACAAGAGAAGCAATGCCTTATAAAACTGGAGTTTCTAACTCTAATTCCAAAGGAACAATCAAAATAAGATGTTAAGAGGCATGGAGTGAAATGCTGAAATACAAAGAGATTTTAAAACATTTCATAGTATATATATATATATATATATATGTATATAAAAGCAAAATATTTCAACTTTGCAGTGTTGCTGCATGAATAACATCCCCAGAATTTGGTAAGTGCTTCTGCATTGCTAAGTATGCTGAAGCCCTTTGATGAATGGTGACAAGGGTGATTGAAAAGCATCTGCACATTATGGAAAATATTTTAGGGTGGATTTGTTTTTTTGTTTTCATTTTTTTCTTTTTTTTTCTTTTTTTTTTTTTTCTAGAATTGTATCTGAAGAACATTTAACTCAGATTTGGGCACTTTTTAGACAATCATTTGGCACTTCAAGATTTAGATTCTTAGGCACAATGCGACAAGGTCAGTTTGGCCAGTCCTTCACCGTGCATCCTGTAGAGCAGCTGGAACTCTGCAGGCAGCTGGTGGGACTCTTGCCATTTGGTGGTGAACTTGGTTCCTTTCTTGTCATAGTAGTGGTATGGGAGGTCTTCCCTTGTGTTGGGATCAAACCCGAAAGGCCAGAATCCATACAGGTGAATCTCTTCACATATGGCAGAAGCAAGAGTATACATGAGAATACCTGTGCTCAGCCGCTTTGGCGACAAGTGTTTGTTTCTCCAGTACCTGTGAAAACAAACAAACAAACAAAAAAAACCCATAAAGGCACATTGGTATAGGATACAAGTAACATCATGAGGCTGTTGTAAGAAAAAATGCAATTACTGTATGGAAACCACCAAAAATGTTACAGCATGGAGACCATCAAAGTTCACAGCTGATGACTGGAGTAAGGGAAGGATTATTTTTTAGGTCTGTCTGTAGATAAATGCATCAACATTCTCTTTCAAGGTCTCCTTCTTCATGGGCTTTTGTTTTCTCACCTGGAAAAACAATGACTTATCCAGAAAAGCAAATCCCCCAACTCCTAGTGACATATGTATTTGCTAAGGAGGTGGTAACACTATGTGTGCATGAACTGCAATAGATACGCCTAGATCACTCTGCAGATGTCTGCTGGCACCCTATTTGCTAGCTGAGAGCAACTTCTTCTGTAAGTGGTTCTTTTCTTATGCAGAATCTCACTCAACTCCTCCACACTCCTTCTGCCTCTGTGGAAGCCACTGTGGGAACAGTTGAACAGTCCCATGATGGCACAGACCCTGGAGTGCTTACTGAAGCAATGGCAGAGCTGCCTGTGCTCTGAAAGCAAACAGCGTCAGGTCTCGACTGGTCAGGCAGTACCTTTCAGTTAAGGCTTGTCGATGAAAATAAAAACAATTACATTCACACAGGGAGAAATATGTCTTTTGACAAGTTAAATGTGAGAGAAGAATACACACCTGTTAACATGCTGCATTATATTTCCTGGCCAAGCCAACTGGACCTTTAGTTGGCCACGATGCTCAACAAAGAAGTCAACCAGTGTTCTTGTGACTGTTGCTGATGTGTGGAAGAAGAAAGCAGGGATCCAAAGAATCGCCCCATCAAGCTTTTTCAAGCTCAAAAAGAAGTTGTTGCGATCCTGAATGGTCAAAAGATTGTTGTAATACTTTTCCAGGATGCTGGGGTTGAAGGTTGTGAGATTGGTTTTCCTTCCAACATCTTTTTGGAATGCCTCAGTTGGAGCAAAATTGCAGCGAAAAACAAAATCAGACTTATCTATTTCTTGCCCACATTGACTCCCAGTCAGGATTCCACTGTTTCCAACCACGGCACAAACATTGTAATGTTTATTCAAGATCGGTGACACATCTGGCAGCAGTGACCTGAAGTTATTGCTTATAGAAAAAACATATTTATGGCTGGAATAATCATAATGCATCAGCTGTCCAACCCGAACACTATTCTTGGTCAAAGAAAAATTTTTTATGACATCGACATGCTGAAGGATTTCTTGTCTAAAATAAAATAGAAAAGAAAATGAAAAAAAAAGAAAGGAAGCATTAAGTTTAATTTCCCATCTCTCTGTGTTAAACTAGTTTCCAGATAGACTTATTTTTTTTCTTTCTAAAATGTTATATAGCGTTTTACTGAGCAGTGCAGTGCAATAGCTCTAAAATCAACATAAATAGATAGCAATAGGGGAGCTCTCAGTACTGGACTGTGGATCTATGGCAGTGATGGACGTTATGTTTGCCATGAGATACCTGAAGCAAAACCAAGCAGTCCAGAATATCCCTTTGAATTAACAGTAATGCAGTTGATTTTTTAAATGCAAATACACTGTGTGTGCTCACTGGGAAGCTCTGAGTCACAAAACAAGTGACGGTCACTTAATGTCTCATTAGAGCAAACATGCCGACATTTTTGCAAGGGGCATTAGGAATACTTACAAAAACAAGCAGAACCAACCTTGCTCAGGAATTTCCCCAGCAGAGCATAAAATTAGAAAACCAATACCACTTTATTTGCTCATGTTTATGGAAAACAACCTTTCTTCCAGCTTACATTCTCCAATGTCTAAGCATTAATGGAGTCCCATTGGGTCCCCTAATTATGGGTTATGGATGACAGACAAATGCAGCAACAGATCCAGAGGCATTAGCTCATACCAACAGCGGGGTGACACTGAGTTATTTATTAAGGATGAGGAGGTAGTGCCAGGAATGAGGCCATACTGATGGGTGGCCACTGTTGCACCAGCCAGGGAGATCCCAAGCTGGAGCAGCTGCTGATGGGCTCCTCAAATGGGACATACAAGCAGAGTCACAATGCACCCTCTAAAATGCCAAGCATTCATCAAGACAAAATCAGAGTTCAAGATGGTTGTAGTCATCTTAAATGGTTAAAGGATTTCTGTTTCTTTTACAGCTTTACTGTTGTATATAAACATACTGCAGTAAAGCCCTTAAATAAAAGACTGGGCAGACATCACCAAGTTCACATCACAGTGAAGAAAATAAAAATCCATCTTGTTCCACATTAAGCTTTGAGGAAGCTTAAGGAACCAAGAAAGTCTTTGCATTGCCACAGTGCAATGTGGCCATTAACTTGTGAACAGAAAGCAGAAGTCAATATGCAGTGAAGGCATTTCGGGGGGTCCGGGCTTGGTGGCCCATTAAATTGCCCTCTGCCCACCCCACAGCCAGAATGGAGCTGGAAGCCACAATGTACTTGGTCACAACTGCTGGGCATGTTTTGCTCTCCATAAGCATAGCACTTCATGGGTGCTACAGTCTGATTCGTTTTGAGTTTTAAGCAACCAGCTATTTATCTTGAAGAAATGACAATTTCTCTTGCACTTCGAGAAACTGGGTCACGTTCCGTTTGGTAAAAGGATGCGTGTTGCAGCTTGGTGTCCTGCTCTGATTTAATCAATTCTTCCAAGATAGCTATAACCATCTTGGGAAATGCTCTGATTCAGTCTTTGTCTCTCACTGTTGGCAAATTACTCAGAATCCAGAGTACTTATCAGGCCCTGATTGTATTTTCTCAAATATTCCGGGGGATACTTGGACAACTCTAGGGAAGGTGAGAGGGGGACAAGTGGCACGAGCTGCACGCTCACCTCTGCTGCGCAAACGCTGTCCGGTTGAACACCCACTTGGAGGGCTTCTCCTGCAGCTCTTGGCCCAGCGAATTTGTAATGGGGACGAACGAGGGGTCCAGGAACTTCAGCGCGAATTGGGACCTAAAGGTGTGCGCACAGACCCACATGGACACATGGACAAAAGCGGACGCGCACGGGCCGCGCGCCGTCACCTGCTGAGCCCGACCGCCGTCAGCACCACGGACAGCGCCGGCGGAGCCGCGCCGCTCCCGCGGGCCGGGCTGCATCGAACCGTGCTGGGCTGAGCCGAGCCGGGCCGGGCTGCATCGAACCGTGCTGGGCTGAGCCGAGCCGGGCCGGGCTGCATCGAACCGTGCCGGGCTGAGCCGAGCCAGGCCGGGCTGCACCGAGCCGTGCCGGGCTATACCAAGCCGTGCCGTGCCCACTTTACAGCAGCCCCGAGGCACATAGGTTCCCACGCCCGGCCCGCCCGCGGTCCCGGGGCCGCCCGCTTCCCGCAGGCCCAGGGCTGGGGGCAGCGCCGTGCGGGATGAGCCTCCGCCGGGGCCGCGGGGCCTCGCCAGGGCCCTTCCCACCGAGCGCTCCCGGTGCAGGGAGGGGGTGGGGGGCTGCCCCCTGTCCCCACGCCGTGCCGGCCATCCGGAGCCGCGCTCTCACCTGAATCCCGCGTGGAACATGTACATGCGGGGCCCCCCCGGGCCGGCGGCGCGGGGCGCGCCGAAGATGTTGTCCTTCTTGAGCGAGACGTAGCTGATAAGGGAGAGGATGAGCAGCGCGATGCTGAGCATCACCAGCCCCAGCACGCTGGCCACCCGCACCATCTTGCAGCTCCTCATGCCGGGAGGCGGCCCCGCGGCTGAGCGTATGCGGCGGGGCTGCCGCGGGGCTGCATGCGGAGGCGGCGGGCGCAGAGGCGGCGGGGACGGGGACGGGGCCGGCACCGCCGGCAGCCGGCAAGAAAATGGAGGGAGCGGGCGGCGGCGCGCTGAAATGGCAGCCGGCGGCCGCCCCCCCCACCCCCCCTCTCGTCCCGGCCCCGGCGGCCCCGGCAGCGCCGGCGAGCCCCCCCTCGGCAGGCACGGCGCACGCCCGGCAGCCCCAGGGACGTCCCCCGCTGCGCCCTCCCCGGTCCCGGCTTCCTTTCCGACAACCTCAGGTTGCACCCCCAAGATGGTCCTGGGGTGCCTGGCAGGGTCCCTAGTCAGTCGCAGGATGCCCGCAGTGATCCACTGCACGAGGGTGCACACGAAGCTCAGCACCCCGTTTATCTCTGGGTCGAGCTGCGGACCTCATTGGGGTTCCCACTCCTTGCTATCGGCAATGAGTGATGGGCAGTGGGCAATGGGCAGTGGTACACGGGGACTCTGTGATGTCCCCAGCCCCATGGTGTCCCCAAGCGCTGCCACAGACATTTTTTCTGTGTGGCAGCCTGCTTTTGGTGATGCCAAACCCACTCGGAGACCCCGTGTTGTGTAAAAACGTGGTGCTTAGGCCTCGATGCTACCCAAAGAGCCCTATCTGCAATTAAACTGCCTCATAAATGTCACAGCGACTTTCATGTGAACTCCAGGAGAGTCTGAGTTCCGTAATCTGAGCACTGTCTCTTACGGACACAGCTTCTGCATGATGTGGTACTTTCAGTGTTTCTTCAAACTACATTTTTTTTTTTTCCTTATAAAGTGCACCACCATAGACAGCTCTGCCTCTGAGCCCCGAGTTCATAGAAGTGCCTTATAAATAATAAATGCTGTCTTTGTAGCACCATCCTTGCTCTGGGCTATATCCTACAAGTTCTCCATGCATGAAGCTCCCTTTGAAGAGAAGGAACGCTAGGAGCTTGCAGGGTCGGGTATAATGTCGCAGCATGGCTCTTCATCTTTCAGTGGGAATTTGGCCTGAGTATGGCCCGCAGGTCTGTATCCCATTCCTATGGAATACCTGCAGCTTTGGTGGAGAGAGAAAAGGATGAAAATGCAGGAAATAATGCTGCTTTGATATAGGAGATGATAGGTTTGTTACATGTCTCTTCACATGGCTTCCAGTCAACTTTTCTTCTGTTGTCCCTACTGGGCATGGTGCCCCCAGCCTCAGACTGCCCAGGTACTGTCACCCACGACTTTTAATTTCTGGATATTTGGAAATCCACTCTGTAGCACCCAAGATTAAGGCTGATGTGGTTTTTGGGCATGCACCCCTAGAAACCAGGTTGCACAGACCTCATATCGTGCACCTTTCCAGGCTCCAGGCTGAAGAAAGAGGGCCACCATGGGCTGCAGAAACACACAGCTATCTCCATGAGGGCAGGTGGGTGAGAGCAAGCATAGCATCTGTGGAGCTCAGAGGCTTCTTATCACAAGCCAGGAAGCAGCAGGAGAAAGTGACTCATGGTCCATTGTGCTGCATGGCCTGGTGTGATGCTGCAGAGTGATGCAGTGCCATTGGTGGGACTTCAGCCTTTGCACTGACTTTGCACCTTGATCCTACCCAGAATCTCTGGGCAGGAGCTGAGAGATGCATTGACAAAAATAAATAAATAAATAAATATTAAAATCCATTTTAAAAATGCTTCATTTTAACCCCATTTCTCTGGTCCCAGCCCTGGTCCCAGGCACGGTGCATGCGAACAAGTTGCAGTAGAAACAAAGGCAGTTTTTACTTCAGATTCTTCAGAGATAGCAATATGTCAGGAGCCCCTAGAGAGGCTGAAAGTAAATGAATCAGTGCTAGAAAGTGAAGGATATCATCCGCACTGAATGGTGAAGAGGAGTCCTGAACAGTATCTTCATTGATTTTCCTGTAATTGACACAGAATCCCGGCTTGCCTGAGGGCTGCAGCACAAGGAGCAGGGAGGCCCAGGTACAAGGAGCTGCCTTCCCCAAGCAGCCAGAATTTCTCCTCAATTAGGTGGCTGTTTTTTGTAAGAACCTTTGAAAGAGGCAGTGGGCTGGCAAGCTGGTATTTCCATTATTCACAGGGTGTTTTGCAAGCTGCCTTGAGGAAAAGGGGCAGAGGAGGACTCACCTCACACCTGCGCATCGCCACCACTCCGTGCCAGACTCATGGTGATGGGGGCTGCACCGGGTCGTTGGCTGCTGATGAATACCTGTTCTTAAGTGGGAAGCACAACAGTGGCACACAGTAGGAAATGTGTAGGAATTACTGTTTTGATTAGATTTGAAGCTCTCTGAGGGGGAATATGCCTTCCTCATAAAACCTCTTCTGTTTGTGGCTTCCCTGGTTCGAGCAGTGGGACAGACAGCTTCCAGGTGGTTGGGCAGTCAGACACCCCTGGGCAGAGACACACCCCTGGACAGACAGACATCTTTAAATAAGCAGGCACCCCTGGACACACATCTCTGAACAGACAGACACTTCCAGACATGCAGACACCCCTGGACATCCTTAGATAGGCAGACATCTTTGGACAGACAGGTGCCCATGTACATGCCAACACACCTAGACAGACACACACTCTTGGATTGTCAGACATCCTTAATCAGATTGACAGACATCTTTAGATAGACATCTTTGTACAGGCTGACACCCTTGGACATTCTGACACCCGTGGACAGACCAACCCAGCACACTGGGAAGTTGCATTTTTGCTGGGGAAAAAGACATGTTCCAGCTGCCCATCAGTGATGTGCAACAAACACAGAGCCAGACTACAGTCAAGATATGCTGAGGTTTGAACACATGCAGGTTGATCGTGACAAATATGACAGTGGGTCCTCCTTATACTTAGTCTACTGTTTAGTGTTAAATTTATATCTTCTGCTCTATCCACAGTGTCAAAAGGTGCTTTGGCTAGCACCTGCCTTCATGGTGGCCACAACTGACTGTGGAAAAGGACACTCTCTTTCTGCAAAGTGTGGGGTGAAACATGCTCTTTTCTTTCTTTTTTTTTTTTTTTTCTCAGTGTTCAGATACAGGAAAATGATGTACTTAATGCTGTGAAAGGCACAGTGACATCTCAATTGCAGCAATGTGCAGGGAAGGATCTCTTCCTTACAGTGCTTGGTGATAACATGTTCATCTGCCTCTGTCAGCTCAGCTGTTTGTGCTCCCCTCCCAGCCTACAGCTGGTCATAAAGGAGCTTCACTTTCTGTAAAAACCGTGAGGCTCCCTAGGAAATTCCCAGGAACCTTTTGCCTCACCTGGTTTTCTTCTCATCATGCTGGGTTACAGTCTCTGTGGACCACAGCTCAGAAAGAAGAACCTGATTTTACAATCTACTCTGCAAAAAGGCACCAGTGATAGGAGGAGAGGTGATGGCCGCATGTTGTGCCAGGGGAGGGTCAGGTTGGGTACTAGGAACAATTTCCTCTCAGAAAAAGCAGTCAGGCACTGGAACTGGCTGTCATGGAGGTGGTGGGGTCACTGCTCCTGGAGGTGTTCAAGAAACACAGATATGTGGCACTCAGGGACATGGGGACGCTCCATGTGCTGTGACCTGGTGCAGGAGTGCAGAGCTGCAGGGCATGCCCTGACAGCTCCAGGTGGAACATTCCTCCAGAGCCATTTCCAATAATGAAACAAACAAAATTGCTGCAGCAAAACAGCATCAATACTTGCCTGGTTGCCAGCAAGGAAACAACATCCAGTAGAGGCACACTACAGGAACTTCCCTAATGCTAGGAAAGATGTAGAAGAGAAGAAATTTGAAATAGGGACAAGAATTCAAGCAACCTAGGAATGAATAAGTAGGAATGCAGATACACTGCATAAAAGAAATGAGGGCACTGATCTGCACTTGGGTCCGACAGAGGAAGTACTCAGCAGGTCAAGTGCATGCTTAGGAATGGGTCCCATTTTTTGGCTCATTCACACAGATGAGACATGCTCCTTTTAACTGTACAGGAAAGTTGTGCTTTGAAGATTTGCACTTGGTGAAAGGAACCTTTCCAGAGCTGGCTCTTCTCCTTGCCTGCTCTGCCTGTGCCTGCAGTCTGCAAGCAGTGAGGGTATCCTGGTCTGACTGACTGCACCCCAGATAATTTTAAAATCTCTTTAAAAACAAGTGCTGGTAGCCTGCTGGTGTGTGAAGCTCTATGAATTTATTATCAGAACCATCTCATTCCTTCCCCACGCTCAGCTTTCACTGCTGGATTGCAGCATCTCTGCTCATTCTGAAAAAAAAACATTCCCTAGGGAAGGAGGGAAAGGCAGAGCCACCTGCGACTGTAATCACGGCACTGCATCAGTAAATGGGCCCCTCCTGGAGGCCCTCAGCCCTGTGCAGCAGCCGACAAAGGCAAATCCAGCTGCAAACATGGCTGTGAAGTAGGTGGCACCAGAGGTCAGCATGTGGGGGCTGAGGGATGTGGATACCCCAGCAAGTGGGTGGCATGCAGGAGAGAATGGCAGAGACACCTGGTGGTGGGGATCTGACAGGCTTTGCCATCTGGGCTTGAAGTGGACATGGAGATCACGGAACATGGCAGGAAGGAGGACCTGAAGAGGAAGGGCTGTGTAATGGCCATAAAAAATACTGAGACACTGTTGTGGAGAAGGCAAGAGCGGGCATGGGCACCATGGGGTCTGAAGGTGGTCAGATGGGCCTGGATGGACCTGTGTGGATTTGGCTGGTCCCAGATTGGATACAGATTGTAAACAGATTGACAGTACAAGAGGTAATGGCTTCAAGTTGTGCCATGGAAAGTTCAAGTTGAATGTTAGGAACCATTTCTGCTTGGAAAGAGTGAACAGACACTGACACAAGCTGCCCCAGGAGGTAGTGGATTCCCCTGGGGTGTTCAAGAACTGTGGAGATGTGTCACTTGGGGACATGGTCAGTACGTATGGTTGGGGTGGGCTGGGGTTGGACTTGGGGATCTTAGAGATCTTCTCCAGCATTAACGACTCTGTGGTTTTATGTAGGAACATCAGTGGGGGGGTGGGTTGGGGCGAGACTCAAAGATCTTGGAGGTCTTTTCCAACTCTAATGATTTTGTTATTCTATGAGCCACGTTGGAGGCAGGTTGAACCCAGCTGTGCCAGGCTGCATCCAGCTGGACTCAGTTTGGAGCAAGCAGGGAGCCAGCCTGGAGACAGCTTGCATCGAGGCCGGACCCAGCTGCACCTGGCTGCACCAGGCTGTCTCAGCAGCAGAGCCTCTCCAGTTTCCCTGAGTCATTCTCTTGAATAAAAGCCCCAAATTTTCTGCTGATACAGTGCCTCAGGTATCTAAATGCTTTATTGAACGTCTGCCCAAGTGTGTGTAAGTGCTTTCAGGTTAGGCAGCTGCTGAACTTGGTTTCCTGGGACAATTATTTTGAACATAAGTACCAAAAGCCTGCTTGAGTCCTTTTTAAGTGCTTGAGTTGTTTTGTTTTAAAAAGCTGGTGCTGTATCCTTATACCTGTGGTCAGAGCAGTCCCAGATCCGTATCTATTTTAATTACATTTGCAGAAACACTTGCTGGACTCCCTGCACGCAGTGTTAGCTTCCCATGCATGGAGCTGGCCCAGGACACAGCCCCTATCTCCCCAAGGATGAACAACTCTACTGGGGAAAATATTAATGAAAGGGCTAAAGCTGGGAAGAGTAGAGGAGTGATTAGTGGTGTGCATGCAGCTGAGCTTCCTGCAGATTACTTGTATTTAGTCCTAATCCCCTGCTTTGAAAAAAAAAATCCCAAATCTCTTCATTTTTTTAACGGAGTGATTATCACAGACTCCAGAATGATTGTGTAAAAATTAACCCCGAGGGATGATGTCGGGTTTGGAGCTGTCCTGTGGCACTGGTGAACAAACCTGTTCCCTTGGGCTTGCAGCCCAGGCACAGCACCGGTCCAAGAGGGTGCTGCCGATGGCTGAGATGGATCCCAGAGGGGCTGTGAATTTTGCACGATACAGGGATGCCTCTGCTCTGACAGCAGCCTCCAGGACATGCAGCCAGGGGAAAGACAGTTTGGGGTCAGCCCCTCTACACCCAGCTGCAGGGCTTCTTATGGGGCAGCAGGACCAGGGGGAGCGTAATGTCACGTGGTCACCTTTCTCTTCCCATTTACACCTGTGTGGCTCCACTGATTTCATTATGATTCACCAGGCAGAGACGAGAGCGGAACTTGGCCCCTTAATTAAGACAGAATGATGGGAAACGATTAACCCTGCACAAAAACATGGTGCTGCAAAGGAGCAGCAGCAGCACACTGTTCAGGGATCAGAGACTCTGCAGTGCTGATGCACCGAGGGACAACCAGCGGGGGGACGGATGTGCTGCCTCCCCCTGCCAATTTCATTAATTAAAGTTCTAATTGTGCTAAGAGAGCTCTGACCTCCTAGGAGGACCCTTGCCCTTCTTTGAGAAGAAAATTGGATTATTCCTACCACTGCTGATTGTTGGTGCCTTCTTCATTGCTAAAATATTCTCTATCCTTCCCAACCAAATGACTTTAAAAGGCCAAATGTGGAACTTTCTACCATGATAATAAATACACCTATTTATACAGGCACAGGGAATAGTCATTCAATAGGCAATTTCTGGAAAGAGCTACACATGAACACAACAGAGGTTCTGCTCATCCCTGATGATATTTTAAAGATTGTAAACTAGATTTGAAGGTTCCTTTGACATCTTCTTTTTAGCACAAAAATATTGTGGGAACTGGGATTGTTTAGTCTGGAGAAGAGGAAACTGAGGGGAGACCTCATTTTTCCTTACAACTCCTGAAAGTCAGGAGCGAGGTGGGGGTTGCCCTCTATTCCCAGGTAACAGCAATGGCATGAGAGGTCATAGCATCACATTGCCCCAGGGGATGTTCAAGGTGCATATTAGGATCAATTTCTTCTCCAAAGAAGGCACAGGCTGCCCAGGGAGTGGGAGAGTCCGTGTCCCTGGGGGTGTCCAAGAACCCCGGAAATGTGGCACTTGGGGACATGGTCAGTGGGCATGGTGGGGTGGGTTGGGTTCAAGCTTCAAAAAATCCTGGAGGGCTTTTCCAACCTGAATGAATTCTGTGATTCTGTGGTTCCACGATTCTATGATTGTAAGCTGTAGAAGCAAAGCATGCCACTGCTGCTTGCCACGGCCTGGGATCTAACACACCACAGTGGAACTTGTTTATCCCATTGTCTCCAATATGTTACACTCAAAGGCAGCTCTGTAATTGTTGTGGGAGGGAAAGATCCTGGTGAAAAAAAATCAATTAACACTCATTTCCTGTATCACTGTCACTAACAGCAGAACTGCTAAGAGCCATCCCCTCATTTATTTGCTGGTGGGTAGAAGTTATGCACTGAAGAGGGGAAGCAGAGGCTGCAGAGCAGAGCTGTGGTGCTGGCTGGACCTGTGCCCTGAGCTGCAGGGATGCAGGTAATGCCCCAGGCTTAGGGATGCAGATCGTCCCACAGTCCATGTCAGGCTGTGTGCAGACTGTGTCCCATTGCAGGGTGACTCTTGGCAGCACTGCAGATCCAGGTGTTTGGCAATGTGCAGTCATGTTAAAAAGAAGCTAGGAGTCATTGGTGATAACGTGAAATAACAAGATTGCGAAACTGCTTCTGAGAAAACAATTTATCTTGGAGCTTATCCTGTGCCAAGCCCTCCTGCTGGTGGCTGTCTGCAGCCTCGGGTGCCCATTGACCATGACTAGGGCAGAAAACCCCCAGGCACAGACAGCAGCAGCACTGCCATGGGGCCATGAGCAGCTCAGGACTGTCCCACACTTTCCTGTTGGAGTCTATCTAAAGCTGCCAAACTTCAACAGATTGAAGTCTGTGCAATTAAAGCATTACCTATTATCATCCACAGCTTTTAACAAGTGTTTGGCAGTCTTTTTACAGCACAAGGAAGTGCAAAGGTGGAAGAAAGTAGATGCTTCAGGGTTTAGTGACACTGAGTCACTGCCCTCCTCATGGGCAGGGGAACTTTGAATCCACACAGCTCCATAGGCAGCCCTCAACCTCCAGAACAGGGTCTCCAGGCAGATGCCCCATGCCCATCACGTGGTCTCGCTTTCTTAAATACTAAATCAAGGGATTATTCCATAAATGACTGTAATTTTATTTTCTTGTTCTGGCTAATGAGCTATTTGTGTAATGAATCATAAATTACTTAGAGCAAAATCTTTCTTTTACTTAGAATGGGTAAAAAATATGTGGCTGTGGCCCCAGCCCATGCCTCCAGTGGTGGATTGCTCCAGCTGAACCCTCTGATATGCACAGCCCTAATTTTGCAGATGAACAGCTTCTATTTCATTAAATGAGCTCTGCACAGAATGTTTGTCTTAGTTATATCCAGAAAATTAATTCATAGAACTTAATCTGTTTAGCATCTGATTAATGGGATTTTTAATCACCCATAATAATGATAATAAAAGGCTTAAAGCAATAACAGAGGAAAAGGTGTGTATTTGTCTTGGCTGTTGTCATTGTCCTGACTGTCGTCAGTGCCATGCTGTAACTCAGGGTATTTGGCATTGTTTCGTTCAGATCTATTGATCAGGAGAAGAAACAGTCCTCGTTTGAATCTGATTCATTTAACAATTTTTGTAGTGTTACTTCTTATCAGGAGGGGCTGCTGGGAAGCAGGCAGTGCAGCACCTCGAGCTGAGGTACATCTGTACACTGCTCCTGTGACACAAACTCCATTAAGCCCGTGTCTCTGATAATTAAATGCCTGCTGCATGACACCTAAAATCATATTTGTTGTCAGATATGGCACAGGGCACCGTAGTGATGCATCGCAGGATAAATCCAGTGCAAGAGCAACCGCACTGTGGTGAAGGTGTTTACCTCCAGAATGTGACTGTGGTGGATATCTGACTTTTATTTTGTTAACTAGATAAAAAATGTCTATTATGCAAAACATCAAAGCCATCAGTGCTTGCATTGTTAAGGATACAGTTTTTCGGGGCTGTGCAAATCAGCACCGTGTGCTGCACGGGCTGGGCCGGAGTGCTGCCCCATGTGCCTGCACATGTGCCCAACGTGTCCCCCACGGAGCTGCCGTGCTCCCATGGCTGTGTGCGGGGCTCTGAGCACACAGCATCCCCAGCCTCACTCCGGCCTGAAATGGGAATCGATGCGGTACTCTTTTTGGGGTGAGGGGAAATTGCAGACCGAAGATGTCTTGAAGAATGAGATGGATGTCAGTAACCGAAGCTCATCCTCCGCAGGGGGAGAAAAATGCAGCAAAAAGGATCGTGGCAACAATCTGTCCTCGGTTGGTACTTGGTATGGAGATTGCAGGGTGGGAGCTCTGCACATGGACATGGCTCTGTGGTGTACACAATTTGTGGCAGCAATTAGACAAAGTGGTGAGAAAAATTAAAACTGGTGTGCACAGAGCCATCATGGGCAGTGGGACATCCAGTACCCAGTGCCTGGTGCCAGTGCCCCACACCTCGTGCATGGTGTGCCACACGCACTGTGCCATGTGTCATGTGTCTGTGCCGTGCATCACGGGACCCCCCCACAGGGTCTTTACCCATTCCCAGCACAGCAGCTTTCAGGCTGATTGCCTTTCCTCCTGGTATCTCTTTGTAAATGAGGCTGTTCACAAATGACAGATAGAGCTGCTCATCATGAGCATCCATCCTCAACGAGGCAGTGCCACAAACCATGCAGCTGCTTTGCTTCCTGCCAGCCCCAGGTTCAACTCTGGGTGTGACAAGAGTGGTTTAGGGACAGTTCTCCCTCAGATGACCGAATCTCCACAGCTGGCATCTCCTTGGCTGTGAGGACATCGAGCTGCAGGGGCTGTGGGGTCACTGTGGGGGTGTTGGAGCTCTATCTGTGTTGTGTAGCTGTGAGTCCATGCGTGTCCCACAGATCAGCCCCATGCTGCCCACCCCATATTGGTGGGTACTGGTGTAAGGATGCTGAGCCAAGTAGCTGAGAGCAGTGGGCATCCTCCAGCAAAAGCCAATCATTTCAGAAACAATTGGTGTTTTGGAAGAACTGTGGGTCGCAGCCTCTCCAAGGGCGTGCTCGCGTTGCCGCCAAGCCAGAGCACGGCCGCTGTTCATTACCCTGCTCCCAGATGAACAGTAAGTCTCTGGAACAGTACTTACAGCCTGTAATAATATTACTGCTCGGCCTGCTACATGGTCCCTCCGTCATTTTTTCAATTAAAAAAGGACCGATGCTCTATTAACCTTTTGGCTGCTACTCCATTCTTCATACAGCCGCTGGACTGAGATTGCAAGCCATGTATTAAAAAAGGCATATATTACTGTAAACCGTCTCCAAGTTTTCTGTCACTGGAAAGATGAAGTATCATTTTTTCCATTGAAAAATATGAGACAGTTTATCAAAAGGCTGACCTCTGAACCAGCGGCGAATCCCTTTGTTACCTCGAAGCACACAGCAACGTTCACAACACACTGCTGCCACTCTGCCCCAGTGCCAGCCCCACCGGGCCGTGACGCTCTTCCCCTTGATTTGTTGCATTTCTCTCTTCTCGAGTCTCTGGCTGCTGGCTGTAAGTACAGAGAGCTGCCAGACAGCCACTCGTATTTAACAGCCCCAAACACAGCGCTCGTGGATATATCATCATCCCCTTAGATTTGTGCAGTGCACTTGCTGTGTCCCACAGAGCCTGGCTGGTGTCCTGCTGGGACAGTATTGTCCCATAGAGTCTCACTGGTGTCCTGTGGGGACAGCACTGTCCCATAGCATCTATTGGTGTCCTGCTGGGACAGTGCTGTCCCATAGAGCCTGGTTCACCGCACAGAGATCACTGCCTGCTGCCTTGCTTAGCGATTTATAAACATTTTATACACTTACCATGAGGTTGTGCTCAGCTGTTTTATACTTCCCACAGCACCTGAGGTAAAGTACACAAATTAACTGTAAAATTTTAGAGCCTTCTTCCTCTATTGACACAGGGAATGTAAATCGGTGTGGACCCCTGATTTGTGCCCTCTCTTTCTGCTGATGCCATGATCCCTGGGTTTTCATGCTGTGTTTTATCTCCTGCTCTTCTTGTTGCTGTAAATTTGTGCTGGTCTCCTCCATGCCAACCTGCAGTGGGAGGCAATAAACTTGTTTTAAACAGCTGCACTTGACCCTGTGATGTTTTCTCCTGTAACAATACATGCTTTATTTTCGAGTGCCCGTGCATGCCACTAGCCCCACCAGGACCTCAGGGGCTGTCAAGCTGGCCATGCACAGGTCAGCGCATCACCTTCCTTCTTTCCAGTCACAACCAGGGTCTTCGTTCACCGCAGTGGCCAACGTGGCCCTGTGTGAAAGCTAAGAAGGTCCCAGCAATCAGTGTGCAGCAAACTACAGTGTTTTGAACTGTGGAGCCAGAGCAGCGTCCAGGCTGTGCCCTGCTGGCTTCCAGCACATCCACAGCACAGGCACAAAGCAAGAGAAGCACAGGGTGGGGCTCAGCACAAACCCACCAACATCCATCAGCCGGCTCTTCTGGCAACTGCAGCAAACTGGATCAGCTGCAATTGACCCAGGGAGCTCACTGGACGCGTTCAGAGAATATTGTAGGGGATAAACTGTAATATATTGCAGCTCTGCTCTCCAAACTCAGCCAGGCGGTGATCTGTCAGGAGGAGCACAGGGATGGACACAGCCACAGCACAGCTCGGTGTGGGGCAGGAGGAGGCTGCTGTGCAGCAGTGGGTCACGCTGAGGGACTGTTTGGCTCTGCCATAAACCCAGCTGAAAAGTAACACGCTTGGTGATGCTGGGCTCTCTCTTACCAGAGCCTTCTCTATAGTATGTGTGCATGGAAGAGGCCTGGGCACACTGGTTCGATTTTCAGGATCCACAAATAATGGTGCACAATACATTGTTTGCTAAAAATTACCCAAAGCTCAGCTCTTCTGAGATCATTCTGCTGCACAGAAAAGAGGCCCTGTTGCAATCAATAGGTTCGCCATGGTCTCTGACTGTCCACTGGCTATTATTTTACCGGGTTTATTTTGCTTGCGGTCCCAGCTGCATCAATATAAACATTCAAACAGTTCCTGGGTTTAATCGTTGTAGCAGTGATCAGTATGTTCATGCTTTCTTTTTTTATTGTTATTTTTTTCCAGAGGTAGCACTGGTCTTCAGTCTAGGGAGGAGGAGAGGGGGTGAAATGTCTGTTCCAATGCTTTGCCCTAGTTCATGCCCATTCCTTGGCTGCTGACGGCTCCTGCACACCACACTGCAGCCCTGCCATGGAGAAAACACAAATTATGGAATAACATGCATGCAGTGTAGCTTTGGACCTAGGCAGCACCTACACGTGTGCATCTTGATAACGTATGAAATGACTCAGAGAAAATGAGAGTCAAAGCAGTCAGTCTTATACCCCATAAATTGGGAGATAAGTCAATATGAATATTGCTATTGAACTTTCATCCTGCGGTGCCATGTCGAAGTCCGTGGATTGTTCATTAGGATAAGCCCTTGAATTTCACTCATGATCCCCTGGTGCTGGGTCTGCCTGGGAGTTCTGCTCCAGAGGGCAGCCAGTCCTGCGGGGCACAGCAGAGCCACCACTGCAGAACACATCCCCATGGCTGTGGCTTGGGGCCCTCGTGCTTCATGCAGCTGGTCACACTCCACTCTCCTGTCAGGGTACAGACATCACCTTATTCCATTGGTTTTCCTGCAGAAGTTCTCATGTTCTGCAATCAGGACCTCTCTTACTCTCTCTTGACAAGCTCCACACATCAGGCTCTTTTAGTCTGGTTCTGCGCAGTGTATTTTTGGCTTGAAAGTAATTTTTATGACTATTTTTTGTTCCCTCCCCAATTTCTCAGCATCCTTTTGAGCTGTAAGTACCACAACAGCCTGTAGCATTGCAATATCTGTCTACAAGTGCCACACACTGAGCTAGGAGCAGCTCACCTCCTTCTCACTCACAGCTTTCACATTTAGACAGGACTTCCATTAGCCCATTTTCCCACAGCATCATTTTGGGTATCATGTTCCATTATGTATTGGAGAATAAACACCTGAGAGCTGAGTAGCCCCTCGTCAGCACCCTCCTGCTCGCATCATGGCACCCAGCAGGCTGGAAGCAGCCCCAGGGCCCAGCCCCACTACAAGCCCTGCCAGATTCTAACTCATCCTCAAGGTGATCCCATCCCAGCAGCTGTGTGCTGAGTTTTAGCAGATGCCATTCTCCTTTCCTGCTTGCCCTGATGCCACCCTGCACTAATGTTTCAGCCAACGTCATGTGGGCTGAGCACGATGTTTTGTGACAGGCCTGAGCCCCGAGTGCCTGACCAGTGTGCCCAAAGGAAACTGTATATGCTTTTTCTCGAGGTGCTGCCACCAGTGTCCTCAGCAAAAATAAAATAAGAAATAAAATAAAATAAAATAAAATAAAATAAAATAAAATAATAAAATAAAATTTTAAAAAAATCTGTTAATATCTGGGATTGTCCCAACCCAAGCATAGCACCTTGCACCTGGGCTTGTTGAATCTTTTTTGGTTCATATGGGCCCACTTCTCCAGCCTGTCCAGGTCCCTCCAGATGCCATCTCCTCCTTCTGTTGTGTCACTTCCACCCCACAGCTTGGTGTCATCAACAAGTCACACCCGGTCCCACTGTGTGTTTCGCTGATAAAGATGTTGAAGAGCACTGATCCCAAGAAGGACCCCTAGTGGACACCACTCATGACCGTCTCCACCTGTGCACAGTGACAATGACAACAGACCATCTGGCTACGACCTTTCAACCAATTCCCTTCTCACTGAATATTCCACTCCTTGAATCCATATTTATCCAACTTAGGGACGAGGATGTGGTGTAGGACCATGTCCCATGTAGGTTGCAGATGGCATCAGTTGTCCTTCTTTTGTCCGCCTATACTGTTACTCCATTATGGAGGGCCACCAGATGGGTCATGCAAGATCTGCCCTTGGTGAAAGGTTAGGTGCTTGTGAGCATGTACGTTGGGAGAACTGAAAGGCTCCATTAGCAGCCCCTGCCTGTCCCACTGCATCTCCCAAGCTGAATCCTTTTCTAGTGCCATCTTTTGAACTCCCATTGCCCGCCCTGCAACCATCCCATTTCCCCATCAGTGGAACCTATCACATTAGCCATAAACCTCCCTGAGCACTCAGCAGCTCCTGTAATGGGGTAGAGCCCAACTTTTGCAGCCCAGCCCTGCACCTTTGGTACAATAGCCACAAGGATAGGGATGATGACAGGGATGAGCTGGGGTCCAGAGCCCTTCATCCTCCTCACTCCTGCTGCCTGCACTTGCCTTGTGGTGCTCCTCCTGTGCCTTTGCCCTGAGATTTATTATTCTACAGTGATTGTGTTGAATTGCATTTGAAATCAATTAGCACAGGTACTCAAAGATGAATGTTCGTGCTTGGAAAAAAGGTGATGAAAACATACCATTTAAATAGAAATCAATTTCCCTTTCATGTATTTCTTCCTAGCTGCTGCCCCGAAATTAATAGTTTTTAGATATTTGTGCAGAAGAAGTGCCTGCTCTCATAAAGCACTTCCCTCGCCTCCTCCTGCCCACTCACACTCCCTGGGAGCATCGCACCGCAGTGGCACTGCACAGCTGAGAGTGTTTTGTTTGAGCAAGCACAGCAGCTGGATCGGGGCAGGTGGGATTGCCTCCTCCCTCATCGTATTTCAGTGACATCATTAGCCAGTTCTCCACGGGAAACTGCATAATTTGAGCAATAATAAACACAGGCACCGTACTGAAAGCCACAGGCAAAGCTCGCTGTTACCTGGTGGGCTCCCTCCTTATCAGACACCCCATAGGCCAATTATGCCAGGACCTGAAGGGATGGTGAGGAATTGGGACTCCATTTTATTATTATGTTGTGTCCCTGGGACACCAGGTGCCACCTGCAGTTCAGCAGGGAGACAGAACAGGGACACTCAGTAAATGCAGATCCTCCTGCTCTCGTGGCCAGGTACACACCTCCTCCACCTTTGCATCACTCCATGTCTTCCTGCATCTAACTTGCAGTCCTGCAGGACTCTCCCCTGAATCAACATTTACCAAAGTGCATCTGCTTTGTATGTGGACAAGACAGGGATAGGACAAGGGGGAGTGGCTTCAAACTAAAAGAAGGGAGACTGAGGGCAGATGGGAGGGAGAAAAATCTTGACCAGGGTGGTGAGGCTCTGGCGCTGATGACTGGAGCTGTGAGTGACCCATCCCTGGTGGTGTCTGAGGACATGGATGGGCACGGGGCAGCCTTAGCTGGGGGGTGGGCAGGCAGCCCATGGCAGGGGTGGGGATGTTGTGAGGTCCCTCAGTACTCAGCCTTTCTATGGTTCTATGATTTTTAAGGACCACTCCAGCCTAAGACATCCTATGGTTCTTTGATCTTTATCAACCATTCCAATCCAAGACATGAAAAGGAGGGAAAGACTCCATGCTAAAGAATGGTGTCAGTAGAACTGTGACAGGTTCCCATGGACCTGCTGGACGTGTCTGCTGGTGGGGCTGTGGTGATGAGCCCAGGGCCATGCCCAGCCCTGCCAATGGGTGTCTACCAGTGTCTATCCCATCTCCAGGGTGAGCATTCCTCTGGCCACTGCTCCAGCAACTTTTTAATGCTGTAATCATTTCATTTATTATCTTCTGTAGTTGCGGAAATCTAATCCTCTAATTCAAGCAAGCATCTGTCCTCTTCACTTACTATAGAGACATCAAATTATTGTTTGTCCCCTCTGTGGCTGCCCGATCCCTTCGATCTGGTTCTCTATCAGTATTATTATTAATCTCCACCCATCATTTTTCCCTGCCATCTCTTTGACAGCAGGTGCCCTGCGCTCAGACTGGGGCAGGGCTCCTGGCAAAGCCATGGGGTGCCGGAGCTGGAGGGCTGTGCTCTGACCACGGTCCCAGTGGCAGCCTGCTCCATCCTTTGGCTATTGCTGCACTTTCTCTAGGAGAAAATAGGTCTGCAGTTCAGGCCCCTTGTTGCACAGACCTGGAATAAAAATTGTTCACGGTTCTCTCTTTGTCTCTTGTCTTCAGGTATTGATCAGCTTCTCCATTTTCCCCTTTCTCTGCTTTCCTCCTGCCGCGGTGTGGTTTTGGCTCACACTCCCCACCAGCAGTCCCTCCAGAAGCTGTTCCCGAGATATGGATGTTTGCAAAAAGTATGGATTTTTACAGGGACATCCGCAGGAACCAGTAATCACTGCTGGTTTGGGGAGGATGGCAAAACTTGAGTTATTAAAGCTTTCTATAACACAGTCCCTTGTTGAAAGAAATCACCTGGGTGATGTTTGTTTATAGGAGTTTTCCTCATAACATCGGCTGCAAGCACATAACCAGGGCAAGAGCAGTTTGTTATGTATGAGGCATTAATAACTCTTCCAGGTGCCATGTGTTTCTCCTGGCAAGCACTCTCAGATAGCAGTACACAGCAGCCAGTGCCCAGTCCACTCCATCTTGTGCGCTGCCTGTGCCCGATGCATTTGTTTTCCTGTGATTCTAATCTACTTTCTGGTTTCTTAATTTTTTCTTCTCTCCTCTGCGTTATTCGTTACCATCTCCAGCCTAGCACGGACTGGTGAACTCAGAAATCAATTCAGCACTGGAGTTTCAGTCTCAGAAGAGCTGTATGGGAAAGGCCTGCTACCTTCCTGGGATGGCCTCTGACAGAGCATAAATCACAGCAGATTTTTTGCCAACATACCATATTTCAAACTCATAATCAGTCTGCTATCACCCTCAGGTTTCCTTCAGCACCGTGCTATCTCCCTCCAGCTGCACGTGATTTATTATGTTGGGGTACTGACACCAATTGTACATCTCTAATCCTCTCTTGTATAATTTCTCTCTGCTGCATTTCCTTAATTACCCTCTTTCTGACCTTCCTTCTCCTTTTCTGCTCCTCCTCAGGGCTTGCTCTCAGGCTCGCTTGCCCTTCTTTGGCTCCTTTGCTCTATTTACAGTGCTGACGCAGTTTGCTTGCCCCAAACAGCGCCCGCCACTATTTCTGTGGGCTGAAGCCATGCTGGGTGCCAGAGACCCAGCTCATGGCCAGGACCCTGTGACCAGCAGGAGCCCCAGTGCTGCCCATGGCACTGGAGCTGCTGCCAAAGACACACAGTGAAGGAGGTGGAGAACTGCTCATTCGGGGCGTTTAGAGGCTGCAGCATCCCTTCCCTGTGTGCAAATGACTTCCTGACCCCCACGTGGGATTTGTCATCTTTGATGTCAATTACTCCCAGCAATAAAAGTGATGGAGACATCCCATTTCTTCAGCTTGCAGATGTGCCTGGGCTCTGTGGTCCTGGGATGCAGCTTGTGGTGCACGTTAACGGGTTCTGCTGGTGACAACAGGGGAGCATCACCATGGCCCTGAAAAGCATCCTGTTGTCATGGAGATGTGCATCCCTGCATCCCGGGGAGGGGAATGGGGGTTGTTCAGGAAAGAGCAGGCATTCGGTGAAACAGCAAGCCTTTCTTTTTTTTCTTTTTTTGATAAAAGCTTTCCACTGAGTATCAAGCAGCATGCTGTACTTCAGTGCCTCGTGCCTGCACTCTCCTGCCCAGCTGGTCCGAGAGATGCCCATGCAGATGCCACCCGTGAGGCCATGGGTGGCTTTGAGCTGAGCAGTGCCGGGCACGGAGCCAGCACCATCCCTTTCATCCCAGTTCTTCTGACTGGGAAAGCTCCAGAGAAATGTTTGGTTATCTGGAAAATATGACATTTCTGAGGAGAATTACAAGAACAATTGTAATTCTACAATTACTAATTGCAGAACATTGCAGACCTTTGCCAAGGAAGCTGAATGTCAAGCAGGGTTGAACATGCTTGGAAAAATCCTCACTTGAACACAAGCATGCCTGAAAGCATGAGGACTTCCTGTTGGGATACTGCTTCAGCCCGGCTCTGCTGCACGAAGGTTTGGAGGAGCAAATCCTGCCTGCAAGAGGATCACAAAGCGGTCAGCACGACCTCAGAGCTGTGCTGGGAGGAGGAGGATGTGAGAGGGGGAACGTCACAACAGTTAACTTTAAGGAAGTGCTGGAACATCTTCTTCATAATTAATAAATGAAAAATGTTACTGCAGCTAATCAATACAGTTGTTAGAGGGAATTGATCAGATGGGGAATTCTTTTTGTGGGTACAATTTTTCACCTATTCAGAACAAAAGACTCCCTGGGGGGCTATCAGACAGATCGACGCTTAGGAGCCTGACCCCAAGCGCTCAGCTCTCCCTGCCTGGGGCTGAGCTGCCCCGGGGCAGCCCCTTCCCTCTCCATAAATCTTTGGGAACAGCAGCGGGCACATCCTGTGCTGTCACCCGGCCAGGCCACGTGGCATGTCCCCAGGAGCAGGGCACTGGGATCGACTCCTGAGGCTGGGTCTGCTCTTCCCTACCCAGACAGCCACGATGAGAAACAAGCCCTGATTTGAAGAGCTCGTAAAGTGATAATGGGCATCAAAATGTACCAGGGACTGACCATTCTCATTCTACCTTTTTTCCTGGTAGACATAACACAAAGAGCTATGGAGGCATCATCTAAGGACTGATGGAGGAAAAACTTAAGGAGAAATGGCAACATAATTCAAGGACTTATGAGGACATAATTTAAAGAACTATGGAGACAAAATATAAATACATGTTTAAGATATATATATATATATATATATATATATATATGTATGTATTTACATCCTTTGATTGGTTTTCCTCTTGGAAGAGCTTCGAACAAAGTTCAAAGCCCATTTCAGGGCCAGTACATTCCAGATGCCCCAGCCAGCCCAGGCCTCTCCATCCTGCCTGATAGACCCTGTTGGTCACATGCCTTTAACTTTCCATGGAGAAAGAGAAGAGGGACAGGGAACGCAGCAGTGTGCCAGTCAGTGCAGGGCCCGCATGGGGTCAGCACTGTGAGCATCCCTAGGGTGGCCACATGCAGGTGATCCCCAGCCTGTGGAGATCAATGAACAATTAATTACTGTCATCAAGCAGTACTCTACACAGGGAAGACAGTGCACTTATATTTATCAATTCCTAATTAGTAGCTCTTGCCTCTCTGACAGTTGTCTGTCAGCCAGGAGGAGAGCCACACACGTGGCTTGCGAGGAGTCTGCTTCTCAGCAGCAATTAAAGGCAGATGAACTTGTTTGGGAAAGGCTGAAAGCCTAGATCATCGCTGTGACTTAGAGGGGAAATCCTGGCAGCTAAGACTGGGATCTCCCAAGGAGCATTCAGATGTTGCAGACACCAGCATCCCTCCTGGGCTCAGCTCTCAGCAAGGTTTGTCAGTGGTGTTTCACCATCTGCTGAGTGTGCTCCTATGGATGAATGTTTTCTGTAGGGTGCTGCAACCTCATAGACAACTTTTCTCCCTTTTGCACCATTGTGAAAAAGTGAGTGTTTAACCAATTCTTTCTGCTATCTGAAAATTAATGTCTTGAGCAAACTCATCTTAAGGAAACAGCATGTTAAGTTTCACTTCGCTAAATGCTCTAAGTCAGGTTGGTTTCTAATGGTGATTTGGCTGCAGGTGGTTGACCCACGCCCACAGTGAGCACCGATGCATGCAGTGCCACGGCTGCTGGATCACACAGCAAGTTGCCACTGAGTTTTGCTTGATCAAGCAAAACTCCCATAAATCAGTCATGGCCTGGCTAATAAATAAATCTTTGATCAATTACTGCCTGCAGAATGTATGGACAAGGGTCAGTTTCTCTGGTTTACTACTGACTTGTACAATCAGCAATGAATGCCATGAGGGACATTGGTGATCCAAAGGCAATACATTATTTAAAATGTCAGCAGTCATAACAATTTTTAGGAGACCAGCCCATTAGCTCAGCTTTCCCATTGGCTGCTCTTCCTCCATAGCAGGAGTTATTATTTCACACCTGACGTCCCCTTGCTTGTTTTCCTCTGTTTGTGCCTCCAGTACTCATGCAAAGGGCCCAGCTTCAACGTGAGAAGGGAAATGCTGTGTTCATAGGGTGCCCCATCCTCAGTGCTGTGAGGTGTGGGATGCTCTGTGCACTGCTGGTATCTCACCTTCAGCAGCACAGCCCCAGAGCGTGCATTTTCATTCTGGCTGAGGGTACAGTGTCAGCTGATGACCTTTGTCACACCCCAGCGCTTTCTGGGATGTAAATTAGGGGCTTTTTTTCTCCCCATCTGGACAGATAAGATGGACTCTTACTTGTACATCTCGGAAGCAGATATTTATTGTAAGCCCACCGCTATTTGCAGCAGGTGGATGGAGATAATACCGTCATTATGTGCTCAGAAAATGCTTTGTAAAATTTGGTAAAGTATGCGACAGACTCCAAAGCAGATAACATCTGCCTTAAAGGACTGTACGGCTGTAAACAGGGTTTAGAAAAATAGCACCCACTGCTTCTCCACAGGAGTATTGATTTTTAGTGTTGGAAAGGGTCAAATTCAAATTGCTGGCACAAAGCACGGCCACAGCTCTGGTAACAAAGAGCAGAGCTGCACACCAAGAGCAGCAGCACTAGGGTAGCAGCATTCCCACGGGAGCAGCCAGCTGCACTGCTGGGACAAAGCACCCACACCAGACCCCTGCCCATTGTAGATCCACTCCAGGAGATGGAGTGGGTGCATCCCAGCAGCAGGGACGTCCACAGGGTTCACTGCATTGCACCTCACTGGTGAAGGTGACATTTTGATGCCTGACCCTGAGGAGTAGAGACTTTTCCTTTTCTTACACACCAAGGAGAGCAGAGAGGTGGCTGCTCTGGAGCTGGTGAAGCAGGAAAGCAGAGCAGCATGGTGTTTCTTGGTGCTGCAGGAAGGAGTTGGTCTGCACAGGGTAGGCAGTGCATCCCAAGGGCTGAGAGCAGTTTGAGCTACCCTGTGCCAACGTATGTTACCATATGTCATGCCATGGTGGACCGTGCCATCATATACAACTCAGACTGGATATTAGGAACAATTTATTCTTGAAAAGAGCAGTGATGCAGTGGCACAGGCTGCTCAGGGAGTGAAGGAATCCCCATCCCTGGAGGGGTTCAAGAACTGTGGGGATGTGGCACCTGGGGATGTGGTCAGTGGGAATGGTGGGGTGAGTGGAGTTGGACTTGGGGATCTTGGAGGTCTTCTCCAGCCTTTATGATGCTAAGGTTCTGTGATTCTGTGATGCAGGATGGCAGGAAGGCACTCGGGTGCCTTCCAACAGAGCGTTGATGGGTGCCCATCTGTGCAGTGCCCTGTTTGTTCAGCATGCCAATCAACTTTTAGCACATGAGTAATTACTCAAAGCCGACATGTTTCTAAAGCAAAGCACTTGGGAAGATGCCGGTGCCCTGAAATCCCACACGCTGCCGCAGCTGCGCAGGGCGGTTTGAAGCCCTTTAAAAATCACTCTCTTGCCTCATTATTATGCAGAGCAATTTTTCATTCAGGAATCTACAGCAGCATTTTAATGTGAGAAGCTCCCTACTCTGTTTCTCTTCCCCTGAAGAAAAATAGCTTAATTTCTGCAGTTTGATAGATTTTCCTGATCCTTCAAACAGTAGAAAAAGACTCTTGAAAATCGGTCGTTGGACTATCCACAGGCATTTTATAATGGCAGTAAATAGGTCTATACTGAATAGCTCTCCAGGCATCAACTTGAATGGTGTCCTTGACACTGTTATTATTATCCTCAGTTAAAAAAAAAAAAGACAGAAAAAGAAAGAAAAGGAAAAAAGGAAAGGAAAAAGGAAAGGAAAGGAAAAAGGAAAGGAAAAAGGAAAGAGGAAAGGAAAAAGAGAGAAGAAAAAGAAAGTCTGTGGGCCTCCACACACTCTGCAGTTTGCATGTGCTGAGTTGGGAGAAGGCTGCCAATTCCCCTCACCACGTATGTAAGCCACAGAGATCAGCAAACACTGCTGCTTTTCACCCACAGTTCACAGGGCTCCATGCACCCACAGTTCACAGGGCTCCATGCAGAAAAGAAATCAATTCATACAAGCAATTTTGCATAATCTGAAGGTATGGAGAAGGGAAGTTTGGGGTTGTTTATTTCTTGTCACTTGCCCTGTTGACCATTTGCTGTTTTTTGCTGAACTCCATGCTCAGAAGCCACTGGAGGATGTCTTTATGAGTTCCTTATGCCATTGTGTCACACTGCTTTTTGCCAGGAGACAGCTGCAGAGCATTCCTCCTGAACTGTGTATAAGAACTGTTGAATCACAGCCTGAACTACTAACTGATCACCCGAGGTGAACACTGAGTCAGCAGCAGGAGCACAGGTGAAGGCTATTTACCTGTGTGATCAGAAGGGGTGGAGTCTGGCTCCACCTCTCCCAGACCCCATTTAAAGGCTGACCACAACTAAGGAAGGATCTCTGCTCCTTTGGAGTTTCCTACCATGAACCTAGGATTCAGGTGAGCATTTTTCTTCATTTTGGTTGTCTTTTTCCATCCTGATAATCTTTCTAACAATACCATCTGTAAAATATCTCAGTTACAATACTGTCCAATATTGTTCACTCTGTTAACCGTACAGAGTGGTTGTTCTTAACGGCCTTTACAACGCTGCAGCACGTTTCCGCATTCATAGGTTGTACAACATTTGTGCTCATCTGTACCACCTCCAGACTTTTCCTTAACATCATCCTTTTGACCTTAGACCTCATGGGATTAAGCCTCATGTCAAGAGAGCCACGGTGGGAAAGCTGGAGGTTAATCAAGGAGAGCTGTTTTCTCAGAATAAATAAGGTGCTTTCATTTCTTGAAAGCCACTCTGATTTTTCCAGCCCACTCATAAGGCAAAAATAGTGTGCCCTAAAAATGTCACCATGCTTTCACAGATTTATCTCTGTCAAGACTCAGCACAGCACCAGCTGCCTCCTGGTGCAGTCTGCAGTATGGGTGCCGTGCTGTGCTCTGCAGGGCATCGCTGTCTCTGGGGGAGAGCAGACTAGGGGGGAAATACAGGCTGCGGTGGGACTGTGGGTATTGGCATTGTTTGGTGCATTATTTAGAGTATAGTTAATGCTAAAACTTGAGGACATAGCAGCACCCAGTGATATTTACATATTTATCACTCATTAAATGTTGTTCTTGCCACCAGAGTCAGAACCACTGTCAGAGTTGCTATCACTAGCCTCCAGTGCCACCACTGCCATCAGCACTGGTGTCCCCACCATCCCACTGCCACTTGACTGGTGTGGCCTGGTGACATCCTGATGTCCCTGTACATGTTCACTGGAAGCTGAGAACTTTAGGGTTGCTGTGTGACACTGTGCCTGTTGAGGGTCCTTTTGATTCCCTTCTCAGGAAGGGCTGTAAGGACAGGCTGGGGACACCCCATGGTTTCACAAAGCACTAGAATGAGCACTAGTTTAACAGAGCTCAGAATAAAACTCCTGCCCTCAGGACTTCTTGTTCTCTCTCTGCAGGGACCTAAGGTTGAGGACGTCATGAATTTATCTCCAGAACTCAGGAACCACCATGGCTGCCCAGCAAATGGTCCCAGCAGCAATGCAGGACTGACTGCGTGCTCCCAGGGCCCCCTTCCTGCTCTGTTTTGCTCCACCCAGGAGTTACAAATTACATGTATTCTCTGGGGAACCATGATCAGGGAAAGTCTCTTGTTTAACCCTCTGTACTCACTTTCCCCTCTCTGACCATGTGCTCACAGGGCTGAGCACCACCCCTTCTGGGGATGCTGCCTTTGCAACCTAAAGTCTGCTACAGAGTTTGTGTCCTTATATTTTTCCATGCAAACCACTTAGAAACAAAACAAGATAGCAAACACAAATCAATTCAATTGTCCTGGAATATGACAGGTTGACTTGTGACCTGTCTCATCTGGTACATGACAATGTTGTTTGCATCCTATTAAAGCGGATGACTTGTGCACTATTTATACACAGCAGAGGTTCCTTCTGATGACAGTTTTTGAATCATAGCTCTTTCTTCATTGTACAATTCACCACCAAACCCCTCCACCAATTGACATTGTAACATGAGTGTCACTACACAAAGCAGTTTATCCTTCAGCACCAACAATGCCCCAGTAATTTTCCCATACCCTTTTGCATCCCTCGCTTGCTTGGCTGCTGCACGAGCAGTGTTTCACAGCCATGGACAATCCGTTGCTCTCCCGCCAGCAGCAGCCTGTCTCTAGTGGACTCCTCTGAAGATCATGGGAGTTCTGCAGAAGATGTCGCCTTTAATCCATCACCTTGACCATGGCTCCCTGATTTTTGGCTTGCCTTGGTCACACTGAGGCAAGAGGAGTTGTCTTGGGGCAGCATATAAAATACATAATACAGTTAATCTATGTATGCTATAAATCTTTTATATATATATATATATATATATATATATATATATATAAACATAAAAAAGAGGGCAACAGAGTCATAAAATCAGTGGGAGATTCAGGTTGGATATCAGGAATGGGATCTTCTCCAGAGGGTGACCCAGCACAGAGTGGGCTGCCTATGGAAACAGCCGTGGCACTGAGCTGCCAGAGTTCAAGAACAACACCTGGACGATGCTCTGAGACACGTGGTCTGATTTTTGGGTGGTCCTGTGTGGAGCCAGGAGGTGGATCTGTGATCCTTATGGGCCCCTTCCAACTTGGGTTGTTCTGTTTTCACAACATTTGGAACTAATTTTGTGAAACTGAAGCATCGTTCTGTTTTGATGGAACTCATGGCAATCCTTAATGAGTTCTCAGGGTGCTCACCAGAGATTTTTCATCCAGTTTTACTCCTCCCATGCTTCATCCTTGAAAACAATTGCTCACAAATGTACACTCTGCCAAAAAGAGCTGACGTGAAAAAGGCATCACTGTGAAGGGTGGGATATTTCTCTCTGGTAAGAGAGGACTTATAGAAGTCTGGTAAAGAGACGATCAAATTTTCAAGTTGAATATCTGACTGCAACTCCATACATGCCATTCAGAAACTCACAGGTAGACTATTTGTGTCAATTGAAAATGGAGTCACAAATATACCAAAAAAATTTAAGACAGTTCCAGGAATCTTGAAGCTTATTCTCAAATTCCTTTGTCAGAACGTAAAGCAAGGTTGTTTTTTTGTTTGTTTGTTTGTATCTGTTTGTTGTGTTTACCCAAGGTATCAAAATGCATAAAATTATTTGCCATAACTTGAGCTTGCCATAATTTAAGTTTCATTTTTCCTCCAAGTGACAATACCTATCTGCTGCTGTAGTCCAGGCTAATGGTGGCATAACTGCTCTAACATCATTTTTGCTCGTGCAAGGTGCTCACTAAACTTTGCAAAGTGCTCCTCTGCATTGTTTCTCGTGCTATGCTCTCTTTAACCATCTCTGTTCTCATGGTGGGTGCAAATCTTCATGCTGCTCTTCCCAACTCTGATCTGCTGCCCTCTGATGCACCATCAGCTGAAGGACTACCGCTCCTCCCAGGTACACAGAGCAACTGGTACAAATGTAACTCAGTACTGTGGCTGTTCCACCACCACCACCAGCAGGTTTTCCATGGGTTTGTTCCGAAGTGAGGAGCAGCGGTGGTAGCGGTGCCCTGGGTCAGGACAGGACAGCCTGGTCCTCATCACAGCTGCTCCTCACACCCTGCTGGTCACCTCAGTCCTCCTTTGTACTTCAGTACTTCATATTGGATAAGGGATGAGGTTCTGCACAGAGCACAGAGAGCATTTGGACACTGTTTTCAGCCACAGGGTTTGGGTTTGGCTGGTGGTCCATGGGGACAAAGGTTGGACTCGGCACTGTTGTGCTCTTCTCCCTCTCCGACACCTCCCTGTTGCATCCATCTCCCTGCAGTTTTGCTAATTACAGCCAACACCATGCCAGCTTGGCACTGCCACCACCCTTCCCGTAAGTGGCAGTGGCTAATCATTCCCTGCTTCGTTATGGAGTGAGACTCTCCCTCCCTATGGGCCCCGTGCATGGTTTACTGGAAGTTTTTTCTCCCATGGCCCAGACCCTGTGCATCAATGCATAACTGGTGCCAGGCTTCGTGGCGCTGGGGCTGAATGTGTGTGCCATGGGTCAGGGCGAGCGGTGTGAGCTCTGCTGCACCACTTTCTCTCCCATTTGCCATGGTTTAACATTCTTTCACTTCCAGTGCAAGGTGTGACTTCCAACGTGACTTCTGCGTTAGAGATGCCCAGCCCTCCTGCTGCACTGTGGCTGCAAGTTTTCGGGTGGCAGCAGGAGCCCACAAAGGACAGAATAGCAGAGGGAGTGCTGAGGGATGTTGCTGGTGGCTATGCCAGACCTCACATGGGTAGGGAATCCCACAGACTTCGCATCACTGATGCTGCTGGGGACTGACAGTTCCCTTCTTACCCCGTACTGGGTGGACGTAGGGCTGCTGTATGCCAGCAGTGGGGCTGGGGGCTGCTCCTTGGGGGATCCCCAGTGCCCCCGACACAGGGCTAGGCACAGTGCTGGGGAAGGAGGGGATGCAGGAACTGAGGGCCCTGTCCACCCCAGGCTGTGCCTTGATCACCTCTGCTGTCACCTTGGGAGATGGCTCCACCTCAGTCATATGGACAGCATTTAGTGGTGGGAGTTTAAACCATCCAGGATTTAGATTAACTCAGAAAGAAGGGAGGTGAACTGAGAGCACTGAATTGGGATGTTCAACAGTAAATTACAGCCCTTGATCTGCAAACTGCCTGATTCAATGCCAGTTAGATGAGAGAACCCCTGCTTGGACATTCTCATGGAGGGACCCGGGGTCCAGTGGGTCTAGCAGAATGCGAACATGGATTTCTAACCAGGTTAACCACCAGTTGTGCTCTTTTTCTTCTTCTTCTTCTTTTTTTTTTTTTTTTTTGTTTCTTTTCCCCTTTTCTACAAATTTGAGCCCATTATTCACGCAGCTGGGAACTGACTTTTCAGCTGTGTAAGTCCCTTGCCTTGCTGGGAAACCTAATATCCAAAAATAAAAATCTATATTTAATACCCAAAGCGCATCCAGCAGTTACATAATTCACATCTCTTAGCTAAGCACGGTAATGAGCGCTCTGCATTTTTAAACCATCAGTTAATTGTCCGCCTCCTCCCTGGCAGCACAGATGAGACAGAAAAGGCACAAAATGAATCCCACAAAACCACATCTGACAGGTTTAAAAATCTATTTTCCTACAAGGAAATATGGGAAGGATGGGTGATTAATGAGAGACCACGGAGGAAAGGTTTTATCCAGCAGATTAATTCCAACATGTGTTTAAAGCCGTGGCAGCGCAGCACCGGCGGGATGCGGGGTTTGGTTACCTGGAAAATCCTGTGAGCTTAGTGAGCAGAATGTGAACTTGGCCAGAGTTAGGGTTTTATAGATAAAGCAAACAGACTTGTGTTTTTAACATCTGCTCAGGCTTTCCCATGCAGAGACAAATAACAAGAGAAGGTGAATGAATCTGGCATTTCAGAAAGGGCAATCATTTAAAGCTCCCATGTTCAGGGAGCAATTAATTATCCAAACCTGCAGTTTTGGAGAAGAAGATATTTAATCTCTTTGAGTCCCTGGCGACTCGGACCTCTGACCTCAGAACCACGACCTCAGCACCACTCACTGTTTCCCGCGGGATGGGGGAACCGCAGTGCCATTGTTTTGTAAACAATGCTCCCATAAATCTGGGAGGTGCTGCCCAGGAGCCTTCATGCACGTGATGGGCTCACAGGCACGAAATGGACTCCGTGCAGCACAGCTCACAGCTCAGACACTGCTTTCCTGGCTCGGTGTCATGCTTATTGCCTCAAAGCTGAGCAATGACAGGACCTGGGAGCTGCTCGCTGCTGGTGCTGCGTACACTTTCCTTGTGGTATGCTACCAGCTACATTATTGACATCAGCTTTAACTACTTGCATTGTCCTCCGCGTACACGATTCGAAGCTGGTATTACCTTGTGCAAAATAAACTTGGATATGAGTGGGGCTATGGGACATTTTCTAGTAAAATTCTTTGATTGCATTATGCTCCTGTATCCAGAAGGTGAGATGGGGCTTATTTTCTGTGTGCAAAAACAGTCTCTGAGGAACGACTGCACGAGCGCTGGAAAAGGAACCAGCACAGATCAGGAAAAGGGAACTCAACATTTAGGATAATTTCTTTTAAAAAACAGTGGAAGACTGCATTATGCAGTTGCTTTCCTGCATATGGTTTTTCCTGCATCTTTTTTCTACCAGAGCATCTATCTGAAGCCACAGGAAATGTGATTTCTTCCAGAATTGCCGAGAGAATCTTGCCTGCAAGCCACGCACTGCGGGTTCATGAGGGATTGTGGTATTGAGTGTCTGCAGGAGGTGTGAAAGGCAGGTGACAAAACCTGAAGGATTATTTCCTCTCAAACTGAATAATTACTCATCATCACAGATCGAATAAATAAGATGTCCCTGATAGGTGGTTTGTGGTTCCAAGTTCACATGTCCCATTTATGTTCCTTCAAAATATCTTATATCATTTGTGAGACAGCAGACCATTAGGGAGTTGATATTAGCCTTAACTGCAGGCTTACATGTGCAGATGAATTACTGAACATAGTCAAAGTATCTCTTCTGCAGAAAAACAGTACTGAGATGCGCATGAGGAAAATGAGAGCACTGAGTGATGGTTTCATTCAGTTTCTCCGTGGACGGTGCAGAGTGTTGGCTTTAACCATGGGGAGGAATGCCACAGGAACCACAGCAAGGAGTGTGCAGGTTTGATAATTAATATCATATGTAGTGTCATAGAGCTTTATCATACTTTATGAGCAGGTGGATGTCCTCGGTTAACTGAAAAGTATGGGAAATTGACACTGAAAAGAGTAATCGTGGTGGCGTTGCCTGAAGACTCCTCTGCTTCCAATTTTCCATGGTAAGCATTCCCCTGAGAACATGTATGCCTGACCCGAAACTTTCCCCATTTTCCAAGTCAGTGCACTTGATGGGAACTCATCGTGCTGCTCTCTCTTTGATTACGAACCCTGTAGATCTTCCGCAGTGGAACTGTTGCCAATTTCGAGTTGGCTGAGTTCATTTCACTCATGGAGCTCCTAAAGGACACAGCTTGGTTTTGGGCTCCTGGTTTTATTTGTTTGTTTTCGTCTCTTGCAGAGGCCCTGGCCTGTAAAACAAACGCCGTTCAGTGTTGCTCCTGTCCCTCACAGCAGACAAGGAAGCAAACATATTGCGTTTCCTCTAAAACAAACCACTCTTGAGGAGTCACCAATGCTTAAACATCAGCTTCTTGAGGGTTTTTGCTCTCCGTTTCCCGAATTTAAGCCAGCTAGTAAAAATCAATAGGCTTGTTTTCCCATCTGTGAGCCACCTGACGTCCTGTGCAGAAAGTCACTGCCACGAGGCCATGAGGAGCGGGGCAAGTCCAATGCCATAAGGAGCGGGGCAGCCAGAGGGGATGGAGGTGATGAGCGGAGGCCTGAGGTGTGTGAAGCAGCACCATTGCTGCACGCTGTCCGGTGAGAGCAGTGCGGCGTTATTTCGGGAAGCAATTTAATGGTTTGCTGATAACTTTGATTGCTTTCATGTCAGGTTAGCTTCTAATCTGGGTTCCGCTTCACTTCTTTCTCTAAAATAGCTCTGTGTGATTACACCACACCGGAGCGGCACCGCACACGCGCTGATGGCCGTGCCCCTGCTCACGGTCCTCTGACCACGCACTGGGCTCCACGAGCACGCTGCGCTCCGTGCCCTCTGCTCCTGCAGTGGCACAAACAGCAGAGCTTGCAGCACCTCAGTGATAAACACACGCTCCCACCAGCAGCAAATGCTGCCGAGTGTCTGGCTCTGCATGTAGAGGGCATGGCATTTATAATGGGCTTCTTCAGCTCTCGCGTGATGTTTGATACAATATATATTTTTAATAGGATCCTACATGAGCAGAAAAATGAAGATCACGTACTTCATTAAACCAAACTAGAAGAGCCAGCAGGAAGCAGCCATCACATCTCATCTCTCTGCTCGGGAGATACAAAGCAGACGGTTTTACTTGGGCACACTGCATAGAGGCTCACCTGGAACAGGAGTGCAACTTGCCCTGTGTCATCACAGCAGCAAAACTGCAGGGGGGCATTTGTCAGTGAAGGGACACTCCCTAAATTAAGAGCTCCTCTTGTTGCAAATCTAGGCTCTTGGAAAGCTCACTTCTAAAAGTTAGCTCCTCCAAGAATGTGCAAATAGCACAACAGTTTCCACGGCACTGAACAACGACAGCACTGTGCTCTGCTGGGGGCTGTCCCCAGCAGCTGGAGCAGTGCTGGCACACACAGCTGGGCACACTGCAGGTTGGGATGTTGCTGTTCCCCCCTGCACTGCTGCACAGCCACTGCCCTGTGAAGTCACTGCTGCAAAGGGAAGCAGCTCCTGTTCCCACACTGAGCTCCTCAGCAGACAAACACTGGCCTGGGGGAACCCCTTCTGTACCGAGGTTTCCCAGCATGTGCCCAAGGACAAGAGCAAGGGCTGTTCTTTCATCATGTGCAGACTTCCCAAACATCCTTCATGTTGCCAGAAGCCTGGGAACTAATGCCACAGGTGAAATAATGGTTCCAGCCATACTTGATGCTTCAATTCCCACCCTACTGCATGGGATGCTTCAGCTGGATCATCTTCTCCACTGTGGGGCCACGCAGACCTCCCACCCCAGCATCTCTGTTTTTTTCTCTGCTGGTGGTGTCAGTACTGAGAGCCACAGGGAAGAGCATTTTCCAGAAAAAGAACGATTTGCTAAAACAATTTTGCCTGGCCTGAGTTTTTTGGCAGAGCTGGCAGGAGGCCGAGCAGCTTGCTCTCATAAAGAAAACATGATCTAGGTTTAAAAATCTGCTTCATCTGGTGGAACAGTAGCTGCGCTTACTGCTGCAATAAACCTGTAATTGCTTTTAAATGAATTTTAATCCAATTTCTGGCTAAACTGCAAATGAAGTAATCATATACAACCTAAAATCTTAACCACTTCTCTGTCAAGCAGAATTCTGCTGTGATTCCATAGTGGTGCTGTGTATTGCTGAACAGGTGCTGTGCAACTCCGCACTTTTGCACATTTCATTGCAGTTCATTACCATCAAATCTGTCTTGGAATATTTGTTCCAACATTGCAGGTGCACACTGATCTCCAGGTACATCAAAGGCTGCAGCTCGCTGGTGGCCCCAGTGCTGGGACATGCTGTTTAAAATAGTTACTGCTGTAAATAAACATCTGCCCTCCCTACCTCCACTTTTTAAGCCACTCCAGCTCTTTGCAAATTGGTTTCTAATTTACAGAAATCAATTACAACGGTATATTCTAAATGTAACAATCAACAAGGATCTTCCCGTAGATGTCACTCAGGCTTCATTTTTAAAAACAAAATCAACATTCAAAAAGCTGTGCTGCTGCAGCAGAAAGTTTCACCTTTTAATTTTTCATACAAGATTAATTTTTAATTTTCAGACATCAGAGATAGAGAGAAGTTCCCCAGGAGCTCTCCTGTTCAAAGAGCACTCCAGGCAACTATTGCCATCAAGTGTCAATTCATCACAGCAAAGGCTTGTACTGCCCAACGCACATTTTTACCAATATGTTTGATAAGACCCAGCCACGATTGCTGTTAAAAGTTGTGGTGTTTGCTAAAGGCCAGGCTCAGACAGGACAAGAAGCTTCATCTTTCCAGCTGCAGTACATCAGGTCAGACCTTTGTCTTCCATGCAGGCATGGTTACCAGCTCCCCAGCACTGCCTCCATAGCTCTGTTCAAGCATTCCCCTCACTCCTATTGTGCTCCATTTTCTTGGCTGCCATGTGCTGCAGTTCTGTCATGCAAACTTTGTCTTTCACAGTCTGAATGCCTGACCGCATTCACGAGTGCAAGTAGGATTCTAGGTGTTGATCACTGCTCACTACTGCTCCAAGTGTGACATGACTCAATTCACACTTGTTCAGGAATGCTTGCTGGAAAATGGGTCTCTTGCAAGCTGTGGAAGCTGAACGTGGTACCTCTCCCTTCAGGGAGTTCCTGGCCAGCAGCAGCCTCTCCACCTCCCATTCTGGACAGCTCCATGTAGTGCAGGTGTGAAGGTGGCATGGGCAGTGGTGATGGCCAGAGGACACTCTTGGTTTTGGGTTCTGCCACACCAGAACCCAGAGATTCAAGGCAAGGGGTTTCTAAGAGTTCTAAGTGTTTTCTAAGGGAAGTTCCTGCAGCACTCGGTGGACCTGGTCCACCTCTGGGTCCTATCCAGTTTCTGCTACCAATACGTTGGCTTTTAAATATATAAGCTACGGGCAAAAAATTAAAAAAAAAAAATTAAATGTTCTCCATTCACACTGCTTTGTTTGAGTGTGACTCATTAATTTGAAAAAGAATTATGACTACAAAGATTAGCTAAAAAACCCACTTTTTTGAGACCAAATTCAGCCCACTCCAGAACACCGATGAGATCACCGGTGTATCCATCTCCACACAGAGGAACACCATGCCCTCCACATGGGGGTTACAGTGGATGCCTGAGATGCTGGCATGAACTGAAGGCAAGCCTGGAGATAGCCTCCACCTGCCATAGAATCATTAAAGTTGGAAAAGACCTCTAGGATCACCAAATCCAAACCCTACCCATCCCCACTGACCAAGTCTGTGTGTACCACACCTCTGCTTTTATTTCCCCATAGTGATCTGCTTCATTTAAGGCACAGCGTCCTTTCCATCCACTTTACATGGGATTGGAAACAGGGCTCTCTCTGCCCTGGCTCTGCACTTGCCCATGCTGCCCTCACACTCAGGAGGATGCAGAGGGACTGCACATACCCCGGCACCTGTCTGGGGAGGCCGAACGCGTGTGGATGGATTTCTGAGTCAGCTGCAAGGAATGCTGATGGGCCACAAGACGCACACGCAATGTAAAACAGGAACATTACGATCTCTGGAAAAAACTCTTTGATCAATACATTTGATGCAGTTTGCACTGACCTCAGTGGTCTGCATCTTCGAATAGCTTTGTTTTCACACAGGTCTGACACACTGTAAAGAGGACAGAAGCCAAACACGCGCTGGGAAGGAAGCTTTGTCACCCCTGCGATGGCCCCGTACCTCTTGCCACCAAAGGCAGCAAACTGGATGTGTCTGGCAGAGCTTTCCTTCCTTTTGTTTTTCCCCTACAAATCTCAGGTGATTTCTCATTTCCAGTATCTTGTTCCAAATACCGCTAATTAGTGGACAAACGCTGCTGCACCAGTTCAAGCAGAATATTGTGTGACAGTTTGGAGGTGATCACGCATACGCAATTAATAATGTAGAAGTACATCGCTCCTTATCTCCATCACCTTCTCTCAGGCCGGCTTGTCTCCCCCAGCCTTAATGCATGCTCTTTTAAGCTGGAAAAGAGAGCACCTTCACAATTGATCTCATCTGGCTCTTCCTCTGCCTCCGTGCTCTGGATTATACTCATCGGGAGACGCTGCCCATGATGGGAGTTTGCCCCTTTAAGTTTAGCACCAGAACAGGGACCGGGGCACCGTGCAGCAGTGACAGCGGGGACGGGCTGCTCCTACCCGGGCTCAGCTGAACCTGGCAGCAGCTTTTGGTCATTTCGTTGTAGAACTCGAGCACACAGCCAGATATTAAATTATCAAAAAAATGATGCTGCATAAATGAAGAAAATATTGATCTTTTGGCATCAAAATGCAATCATGCCGAATCAAAAACAATTAATGTCCCTGAATGCAGATATATAGCAGGAAATAGGCATGTACTTTTTATAGGCAAATTGCTTAAGGTACAATATAGGCTCTGGCATGTTTTCATTTCTATTAAATGAGGAGACTGCAGCTCCGAGCTCAGCGAGCTGCCCACATTTGAGCATTCCTATGCACAAATCACAGTTTACACTTTGCAAAGTAAACAGCAAAACCCAGCACATCTAATTTCTGAGATTCTTCTGGCTTTTCTTTTTGACCTTTGGTATTTGTACGTATCGATGCTCTCTAAAGCACTGCACAAAAACACCTTGAAGTGTCAGGCTTTAAAAATGAGTCTTCTTTTCTCTTTCTCCTGTGTAGACTGGATTATCTTGGCCTTGTCAAAATACATTCTCTAGTTAGAGGTTGGAAATATTTCCCTCCTGGCTCCCAGGTATTGATTTTTCACCACTCAGCTCCGCTGTCAGCGGCGAGGGGAAAGGTGAAAGTTCAGCTGGTTCTGCCCCCCGCCAGCACCGTGCCCCTCATGCCGGCTCCGCATCGGCACTGCTGCCGGCTGCCATCCACCTAAAAGGAAACCCCGGGGCCACCAATACTTTAACGTGCTCACGCACTGTGAAAACTGAGCATTCACCCAATTCCTTTGTGTTTCTTTTTTGTGTTGGTTTTTTTTTTCTTTTTTTTCCCCTCCTCTTTGCTTTGTTTGGTACGGATATTTGGTAAGGTCTGAGCCCACACGGACCGGTCCCTTGGTGCCCAAGGACAGTACGGCACACCTCTACCTGCCCCAACTTGCTCAGGATTCTTTGTCAAGCAGAAGCAATTGCCAGTCAAAAAATAATCTGTATTGCAAATTCTAACCCAAATGCACCTTAAATCTTCTCAGGACCCCGCGTTTCATGCTAGGAAGCGTTGCTATTTGTATCGGTTACCTTCTCTGGAGGAATTTGAAGCAGACAACAAGGGAAGTATATCACCTTGCAAACCCTGGTGCTGGGGAATTCCTTGCAGACTGCAGTTCCTTTGTCTGCTTTATCCACACCGCCAGATAGTTAGGAGAAGCTCACTGCAACACCTTCCTCCCTTTGTGCTGGGCATGGCAGACAGGACGGCACTGAAGATGACTTTCAAATGAGAAAGGAAGAGTTGGTGAAAAAACTTAGGATTCATAAATCAGAGGCAGGGAATTTGCATGCCATCTGGCTGACGCCATAACAACAATGCTCTTCGATACTGTTCAGATTTATTTCACAAGCATATTTACACCAGGGTATGCAGTATACATACAGCAGAGTAGGAGTGGACTCCAGAAGTTGCTCAAGAGGCAGACACTTCAGTCATTTACCATACATGGTGACTTCCATCATTACAACACTTTCATACAGGTGTCTCATCATGTCATCTTTTGCTTGTAAACTGCCAATGAAGCCGCATACGTCTCCACATTTACAAGGACAAGTCCAAATACAGTACTAACAAATCAATAAAGCACTAAAAGCTTACACTGGAATGACAATACAAATTTTACTGCAGTGCTGAGAGACCGAGGCTGTGAAGTTGAGGACTGGGGCAAACAAAGTCACCACAGTGGGGGCTGTGTCCAGCCCCACAGATGGCTCCTGGACCCCAGTGGGGCCGGAGCTGACCTGCAGCACTGGGGGGAAAGGAACAACCTCTCCTCTGCATTTAAGAAAATCCATTATGCTTCTAGCTTAAATCAAACATTTCACCGTATATATAATTCAAGATGTTTGCTCACTATACCACAAAAGGAAATCATTGGAGGGCTATGGTCCACCATTCCTGTGGGAGCTGTGTTTTGTTTCTGAAAGTAAACACGCACACGTCTTGGAACCTACCCTAATGTAACTGACTGGATCCCAGAACGCCTACAGGGGAACGCTTGCAGTGCACCTTGACTCTCTCTGTGCACCTCAACCTAACGCTGCAGTGTTTCAGTCTACACATGGAAGGTCTCTGTTAGCTCTTCTTCCCACCTTTCATCTTCAGAGTTACATATGCGTCTTTATAAACACAATCTACATGCACGCTGTGTTAGTTCACTTAGAAAAAAGACCCTGATATTCTATGGCAGAATTCTCCGCTATACACTACATTCCTGACAGATAAAAGGATTATATTTTATGGCAGTCTGTGTTAAACATTCCTAATGGCCTTAATTTCTTGGTATTTTTTACTGGTGTTTCTTAATCTTTAAGCAGCAAACAGATATGTATCTTCCAGAACTGCAAATCTCACCTTCATGCACAATTCACTACACAAACCAACTTAAAAAAAAATTAAAAAAAAATAATCAATGCTATTTATATTTAGAAGCCATTTTATAAATTAATTTATTCCTTTTTGGGGAAGGAAGGATTTTTTAAGTAACATTTTTACTTTGTCGTGTAAAGACAGCCTCCTTATTTCTGCGAGCTCTTCAGACAAAAGTGGCAAAGAGAAAGCTATACAAACATATACATCAATATTTTTAAATAAAATAGTATTCCATAGATTTTTTTTTTTGCTTTATTGTGAGCATAAACCAGCATTACTTTCACACGATTAAATATTCCACAGAATTAGATATGTAAGAAGGAAACACAGTCACAGCTAACATTACACAGGAATATTCCTACTGAAGAAATGGTTTCAGTATATCTGCTCAAATAACTTATTATTTTTCATAGTTCATCTTGCCAGGATTGTTAGTCACTGACACCATTTGTGCTGCCTCCCAGGGATGGCTGCCACCCCTGTTCCTGCAGTGAGAGAACATGGTCCTGCAGCTGCAGGAGCACAGCCCAGCTTCCATGTGGGATCCAGCACAAACGGGACCAGCTTTGGGAAGAAAAAGCTTTTTATTTTCTTCAAAATAAATACCTTCATTGGTAGCAAAAAACACCTTTATATATAAATACTCCTCTGTTCAAGTTTGCTAGTCCATCTTAAAGTTTTTTTTTTATTTACATGTGGATTGTAATCCTTTGTTCCAGACTAAAGCAAGAAATGGCTGAGCACAGCAGCACTTCAGTTCCTCAAAAACTGTCTTTTTCTGAGGACACGTGCCCCTACCACTCAAAACAGAGGCCATTAAACTCCAGCGCACTAAGCTACTAATTATCCCCAATTAATCAGGCCCTTATTAAGAACCCTCTAAGACACACCGCCTAGTGATCATTCAGTGGTCACTAGAAGGAATACATGTAAACAGGGCCTTTGGTAAACCACTGAGGTTCTGTGAGCACGTGGAACCAGGCCACCGGCATGAGACCAGCAGCCACCGGCCAGGCCACGGCACACGGTCAGGGAGGGGCTGGGCCGCTCCAAACCACAGCTTCCCCCAGCCCGCTGCAAAGAGAACCCTCACGGTGCCACGGCCTGGAGAAGCGGGCAGAGCCACAGCCCAGCAAAATGGGCAGAACTGCAGCAGGGCAAACCAGGCAGAGCTGTGACCCAGCAAGCCAGGCAGAGCCGTGATCTGGAAAACCAGGCAGAGCTGTGACCTGGCAAGGTGGGCAGAACTGCAGCCTGGCAAACCGGGCAGAGTTATGAGCTGGCTGGTCGTGCCCTGCGACCAGATAGCAACAAAGAAGGGAGAGCTACACGGAGTTCTGACAGAAATGCATTTCAGCACAGGTGGCATGCCCTAGACCACGAAGCGGTGCTCCTTGCCATCGTGTGCCATGAGGATGACGTTCCGGTTAGAGGTCCAGATGAGGCGGGCCAGGCGCAGTGCGTTGTGCGAGCCAGGGGAAGCGGGCTGGATGGGTGGCACCTGGTAGGTCTTGATGCAGCGCAGCTGGGGTGCTGAGTTGAGCATGCCGATGCTGCCCAGCAGTGACGTGTTCATCTGCAGAGACAGTTGTTGGTGAGGGCCCACCCAGTCCACCCTGATTAGGCCCAAGTGACATTTCACCAGACCCACCCAGACCCACTGGGCAAAGCAGTGCTGTCAGTGCCAGGGCCCATACACTGTGCTAGGCCCTGTGGCATTAATGCACAGCACGCAACTTCGCAAAAGGGAAGGCTGAATGAAGTCAGCAGATGCATGGCACTGCTCTTTGTGGGGAGCTCACGGTGCTACCAACAGGCACTGCAAGCAGCATCTCCACAGCCATGCACCTGCTTATCCCTCCAACACAAGAGAAAGGAAACTGGTGCATGACTAAATAGAACGTAAATTACAGTCAAGAGCATGGAGCTTCCCTCCTACGCACAGAACTCAGTCGTGTTCAGCAATCAAGAACCGCTTCATCTCACTGCTTGTCCTATATCTCTTTTTTAATTACCGTTCTCCTTGCCTATGCCTTTCTCAAGTTGAATTGTGATAACTGAATCAATAAATTAGCCTGGAAAATCATACAGTTTATTTACTACTGCGAAAAATCTCGCACTTCATTTTTAAGGCTTTATAAGTAAAGGTTTATATTCTAATTTTAAAGAGAAACATGAGAAGTTATTAAGATTCTATCTGTCCAAGAATGCTTTTATCAAAATAATTAAAACACCAAATGTGAAAATAATGCAAAACTAAGAAGAATCGTTGTAATATTTTCAAACAGAAAAAGTGAACGTTTTATTATTTTCTGCTAGATAAACAAAGCATTTGGGAGAGATTTGGTGAGTTCCACTCTCCAGATGCTCTCTGCTTTTGGCCATTACTCTGATGCACGCTGCTCAGCTCCGTTCTTCAAAAACAAGATCCACTGCCTAACCCTATGCCTTATGAGTGTTCCTTCACTTGGAAAACCCTCCCACATTGTGCTCCTTAGCAGTCTGACCATGAGCAGGCAGACAGCTGCCGCACCGTATCCCTGAGTGTGCCATGTGGAGCCCTGGCAAATCCTGGGCCACGGCAGTCGTGCTACTGCTGATCCCACGCTCTGAATTCTGATCAGGACAAAGTACAAGCCATTACTTTTTCCCAGCTCTTCTCAGCAGCAGAATGGTGTCAGAGAGTGTAAATCATGGCATCTCTAGCAGGGAGCATGCATGCACCACTGACATTTTCACAATTTAAATCATCTTGAGTAATAACCCTTTTAAGATGACTAATGTTACTGATTTTCCTGCATTAATAATAGTGCCAAATGGAATACAGAAGGGAAAAAAAAATCACTAGTGCACGAGGTCACATTTTAAAACTAAATGTGTAGGTACATTTAACTCCTTACGTAAAAGCCACTTTAGTGTGAACATTTACACACCTGGATGTACGAGGCAGCTCACAATTTAAAGCACGTGCCCTATTATTTTTCTTCCTGCCAGTTTTACAAGACCTGCTCTGATTAAGTTCTAGATTTTCCCTGAGTACTTAAACTGTGTAAGTGTAACTGATGGATGAAGATTCTTGCTGTTCCCATTTACTGTTTCAGAAAGCACACGATATAGTGATGGATAATAATTTAATAATTACGGCACCTGTAAAAATAATGAATGGCATCAGAAAACTAGGGTAATATGTAAAAGACTAATATTATAGGTATATTGAGTTCTATTATGCAGTCTGATTACTGCAAAACTAAATTATTTTGATAGTCTGTGCAAACTGCTTGATCAAGTCAGTTTTTAAGTCTGAGGTTATTTAAAGGAAGAAAAAATTCCACAAAGACTGCTCCTACGCTAAAAAAATAAACCTTTGGGTACTCCACAAAGTGGTGACCTGATCCTCAGTTTCTCCCTCAGACACTCTCTGCATTGTTTTTTGCTCAGCCTTCCCATTTCCTGCATTATTATGGAAATTCCAGGCAGCTCTGCAGCCTGAGGGGCAGCTGAGGACAGCTTTCTGGGCTCAAAGGAGAGCAGCTGTGTCTGCTGAGCAGAACCAGTGTTCATCTTAAATGGCTTTCCATCATGTTGAGTCAAGGATAAAATGGAGAAACATCACGGAAGTCTTCCTCTGTGGGAACTCATTGGGTTCCACAAGTCAGAAGAAAAATGCCTACCAGAAGACAGGACAGAGCATGAGAGCAGGAGCAGCGGTTCTGGCAGAACTGGCTGGGGGTCTCCTGCAAGGCCCCAAACCTTATCAGGTGGACGTTTTATGTGTGTAAAACTGAAGTGTTACAACAGGATCAGATTCAAACAGCAAACAGAACATAGAGTTATCTGACTGCTCAGAACTTATGTACTGATTTGTATGCAAACAAACCCTTATACCTCAGAGGGCAATAACTGCAAGGCATATTTAAGTGTAAGCAAGAACTAGAAAAAGATCTGTACTTTATAAAAACAGAAAAAATATGATTCACAACAAAATGAAAGGTCGGCAGGCAGCACTGATCCTCCAGGGGACACAGGCTGGCAGCAAGGCACTTACCTGCCAGAAGGAGAGGTGGCTGTCTGAGTTGGAGTAGGTGGCGAGGTACCGGCCATCAGGAGCAAAGGCCACTGCTGTGATTGGCCCCTTGTGCCCATGGATTGTCTGGCAAGAGAGAACATTTAGGAACATGGTTAAGTTCGCACTGTGGTGATGAGTTGGCAGCTGGACTTGATGATTAGGCTGGACGAAGCTCTGAGCAACTTATCTAGTCATAGATGTACTTGTTCACTGCAGGGGAGATGGACCAGATGGCATTTAAGGGTCACTTCCAAACCAAATGAGCCTATGATCTTAATGGCCTTTCCCAACCTTAATGATTCTGCTGTTCTAAGAACAGTAACGGAGCACTCCTTTGCACCGTATCAGTGCTGAACAGATTTGGAAGCAAACACAAATGCAACAGCATCTGGGCTTCTAGAAAAAGGTTTCTAGAAGAGCTCAGCAAATTGCTACAGTCAGAAAACAAGTACAATGTGCAGAAGACTCTTTCTCCTACTACTGCATTGTGTCTTAGGTCTCGAATCAGAAGTATGACACGAACTGGGAAAGCACACACAGTCTAAGGTTTACTGGCAAACACCCCTGCAGAGCTAGGGGAACTTCAGAGTTTGGTTCCAGAGGGAGAGAGGAGGGCAATTTCCTTAAAATACCATTTTCTATTGGGTTATCATAGCGAAGACATTAGTAACGAGCTCACAAAGTATTTCTTTGAAGAATACACAGCAGCTGCTCTCTCTGCATTCAGAGGTTCTGTGCCAATTTTAAATTGGCAGGACTTGCAATGTGTGAAAAAAAGACTTCATAACATTAATCGACCAAAACTAGGCTGTGAAAATAAAAGCACATGAAAACAAAAGTGGTCCTGTAGCCAGCTCCAGGACACTAAAAGACGCAAACCCACTGAAATTGCACGCTGCACCTGAAGTCAGGCTTATACTAAGAGCCCATTAATATATTTACTGTGCATCATGTAAGTTGAATAAAGTCAAACAGAACCCCAAACCTACGTTGTCTTCAAGGTAATCACTACAGCTTAGGATGAAGATTTGAAAGGGGAATTAATTAGATGATCCAATGTTTAGACCCATCAAACTCTGCAGCACTTAACAAGCAAATAATACTTGTCAATAAAAAATGTTTTGGTAATACAAAGGTGGAAAATCAATAGTACTTGCACACTTGTTGCTCTTCTTAACTACTCAAAATGTGTTCCAATAAGTACAATCCTTAAGGGAATTAATGTACTGTTATTTAAAGCAAGTGCTTCTCTAATTGATGCTAATCCTTTCAAGCCAAGATTTATATTTTAGTGCACTACCTAAATGTGTACTTTGCAATGCACATCTAGTGCTTCCTAGGCAGAGTGAATAAGCAGAACAAAACAAAATTATTGCCACTCATTCAAAATATTCTGCTTGCACCCATGCATTTGGAGCTCAGACTGCCCTGGCTGGCACCGTGCTGAATGCTGCATTATGGCTGGGATGGTTGTGCTTCAGCAGGGAACGCGTGGTAACACACTGCCTCTTTGCACTTCTTTCTGCTCTGAACTGAAATAATAAATAATGAAAATAATTTTCTATTTAAATAAACTCTGTGCTGTATTGGTTTGGCAATAGTCCGAATCTTGCACGGCAGACAGGGTGGGACAAAGTGCAGCTGCTTGGAGCTTCCCTCTGCCCAAGCAATTGTTTTTTAATGGGAGCACGCTCCTGGGAGACTATTTGACTTCTGCACCTGTCACCGCTGCTGTCCTGTACGCATGATATACTGAGGCTATGACAACCTAATTCTGAGTCCAATATTTGGCAAACCTTACACTGAACTGCATTATTCCGTTAAAGGTGACATAAAAATTAAGCGCTGTATCACTGCGGCAATTTTATTTTAATAAATACTGGAATGCATACTTTAAATTGATAAAGTAACATATATACTGCTATAGAGACATAGCAATATTTTACCACATTTATTATTCGATATTTATCTCCCCAGTCCCTAGGGGTACCTTCACTAAAATGAAACAAAAACTATCACTCACTGAGGATGTGGCACGCCTGATGCACCCCCAGAAGTACCACAATTCCAGCAGGTGCCACATGAAAAGCAGAAAGCATCAGTTTTGTCCCACCTTCGCACTGTCATTAAAAGCTCTGACCACTTTCACTTGGAAGAGCATGAAGGCATCACCTCCAATTTCTGCATGGGATACAGTCCCTGCACAAGGAACGGTTATTTGAAAATTAAAGTGAGGACTCTGAGGTGCTCTTCTGTAGCCAGCTCCTAAAGGCGTGCTCTGGAAAGCTGGTCTAAATACAACAGAACACAAAAAAGTCGTAAATACAATGCTCACTGAGTTAAAGTCAGAGACAGAGGGAAGACCGCTAACAACTGTAAGAAGATGGAAAAAGAAAGGCGTTGAAGGTGCTATTAAAAACGAAACAAAACAAATGAGAAGAGTTAGCTCTCCCTCTACTTCCTTCCCACCCTTACTATCCCTGAAGGTGTTCAAGAACCATGGTGACATGGCACTTGCGGACACCAGTGGTTAGTGAGCATGGTGGGGATGAGCTGGGGCTGGTCTTAGGGATCCTAGAAGTCTTCTCCAACCTTAATGATCCCACAATTCTGTGATGCATTCTGACTAACTACAGAACTTCAAAGTTTTATATTAATCATCAACAGTGTTCTGGAACTCAACTAATCTTCCAACGTGAAGAAGGGAACCTCCTGTTCCCAGCCACCCATTCCAATGCAGTCCACACCAACCCACAGCCTCTCCCCACCAGAGCCCCCAGTCCTCTTTGCCCCATTTACTGTCCTTTTTTTACAACCTTACAATCAACCCTTCTCTTTCTCTTTTATTTTACACCATGTAATCACAGTACAAATACAGAAGGGCTGTGTTGCACACAGTCCAGGCTAAACACGTGGTATACATGGGAACACTCATCTCAGTTTCAGCAATTTGTCTGATAAAACTTTCTATCCATTCACTGAATTGTCCTTTGAAGACCAGGCACACGAGCCATTCAAGGACCATGGGGTACATGAACACAATCAAGACATTTTATAAAACCTCGGTTTGTGAAACTAAACAGCTTCACCCAGTAAGATGTTCAAAATGTTCTCACTTTTACCTCAGAAGTACATGCTCTCAAGATGCCTCCTCAAAGGTTTTTATGAACACTTACAAACCAAACCAAATCTCTGAGCAATTTAGTGGAAATACCTAAAATAGCATTTACTTAAAATAGCTTCCATACTTTTAATAATTAAATTTCAATGCTCCTTCAAACAGTACTAATAATTGCAGTGAAACTTTCAGGACTACACAGAGAAAAAGTATATTTACATCTTTAAATTAATTTTCTTTCTGTCCTTCAAATGCATTCTCAATAGTATCAAGATAAAGTCAAAGCACATATATTAGAATTTTTAACTTAATAAAATATATAACTTAATTTTTAATCTCACAGTAATATAATTTTGCATCAACCATTACTATTACTCAGTATTAAAATGTGACTTGCATGATGTGACAGGCAGTGCACAATGAGAGCCGAAAGTGACCTTGAGCAGCAGTGTATAAAAATACATTTATCACTGGAATGGCATGCTGGCTTTCAGTCAATATGTGGTCTCATTTGTTAGGAGGTTCTCCTGCTGTGATTCCCTCATTACAATTTGCTTTTACTTCCTGGGCAAATGACAACCAGAAAATGAGGCAGCTTCTTTCTTGACCGAACTTAATCCAGAAGAAATTAGATGACAGCTGCACCCAACCAAGTGTTACAGGGTGCTTTAGAAACGTTTCCAAAATGCTCAGCCACGGATCTCAGCAGTTCCATGGGGCCCTGCAGACAGCCCAGAACCAGCCCCATGCCCCCAAGGCGATGGCTGCAAGGAAAACATGCATATGGTTCTTCCACCCAACTCAGTCTCCTTCCCCAACACCCTGATGTCTGCAAACATTGGATGGATGCTCTCACTTCTCACTGAGGGCTTCATGGGACACCATCAAAACCAAGATGGCCATTCATTTCACCACACCTATAAACCAGACAGCCCATAAACAAGCAGCAAGCTTTTCACTGGTGAAACTAATGCCAACATAGTTCAATTAGAAGTTCATGATGATGCAGTGTCATCTCAGAACTTACCCATGTGTCAGACAATTCAGTTTTGATACTGAAATTCCTACCTCCATGACAATCACTCTTTCAAAAGACGTTCCAACAGTTCATGGGCTGGGCTACATGCTGCAGATGTTAGGAAAATAATCTTAAATAAGAATTCTGAGTACAGTCAGGATACGAATGAAAATGGGAGAAGAAAGTGCTTAGTATTTCCTCCAGGTTATTTCTACGTTGTGAGACAAAAAATAATTACATTTATTTTGAACCCCTACTTTAGGAGGTTATCTTAACAATTACAAACAGCTTGTGTAAAAAATTACAAAATACAGATAGGCATCTGGAAAAGAGCTTGGGCTGGACAGACGCCAGGCCTCAAGGTTTGCAGATGCGTTGCTGTGAAGTACAGTTAAGTTTTAGATCTTGAACCACAAATCCCTAATGATGCTAAATGGATGCGAGGAATTTTGGGCTGATATTCCAGCGGCAGAGAGCACTTTACAGGGAGAAAAGACACTGAATGCTTTCCAAAGAATCACAACATGGAATGGATTTACCGTTTATTACATGGAGTCCGTCTAACCAACTCTCAAAATGCAAATCATACCCTTAATGGTAACAGCTGTCTAAATTGTTAGAAAGACACAATTAAAACACAATAAATAAAAGCAATGCAAGCAATGTGGTCTAAGAGCAATCAGCAGATCACATTTCAGAGGCACAGGAGGAAGGAGGAGTTGGTTTGAATGTGCCCATCAGACAGATCACCAGCAAACCCAGTTTAGTTAGGAATTATCTGGGGACCTTAGGAAGTTGCTGTGGCTGGAGAAACCTGTCCGCTAGGCAGAAATTTGAGCTAAATCTGAGTTAGAACATGGCTTTTAGTTTCTTAAAATTGCATGAACTGAAACGTTTACTGTAAAAGTGTTATTAAAACAGATTTCAGGAGAAGACACTTCTAGCGAACACAAAAGTTTGATAGAATCTTATCAGTGCACTGCAATAAAATGACTGTGTTCCCAGATGAGACTCTTTTGGAAACATAAGAAACCCTGGTAAGAACATCAAAACCCAATGTGTCTCACAGCAACAGAGACAGCAGTTAGAGACTGCATTCTCTTACAGTCACAGATCTTCAAAACTTGTCATTTTCAATATAAAGTCAGTCCCTATGGAAGGAAAGAGCTATTAAAAATTCTAATTTTATCATGAATGGAATAATGCCCTAAACTGAGTTAGCAAGAGACTGGAACACTGTAAGCAAGCTCACAGGGTGTTCCTTCTTCCTGTGCAAGCTTACTGCTAGGTCCATAACACTCAGTATCTGGAAGGATGGTCCTCCTCTGCCTCCGTGTTCTGACCTCTGTGATGGTTTACAGTTGGAGCATACAGTGGCAGAGACACAGAGCATTTCTAGTAGCTTGGGTATGATGGCTTACAATGAATGATGCAATATCACTGTATTTGGAGAAACGCCCCCCCCCCCAAAAATATATAAATATATATATATATATATATATTTTTTTTTTCCCCATTAACCAGGTCCACTGTTTTTCACTCAGCTGCTCTAGATTCAATGAAATGTAAGAAGCCTTCTTCTGCTTTCCACCGGGATGGTTCCCTAGAGAAAAAGCTTCTCTTAAAGAGGGAAGAAGATGAGTTGAGACTACTTTTTGTGAAGGAAATAACATCTGAGTAGGAAGTAGCAACTAAATTAGGTGTAAGTTCAGGTATGTGGAAACTCAGTCTTCTTTACAGCCCTAAGTATAAAATCTTAATGCCTACTTTTCTTCTGTCTTTGCTTCTACAGACGCTACAAACCCAGTGCTGTAATAAAACTCTTAACTCAATGGGGGTGGGTGGCCTCAGAGATGGTCAGTAAGTTTAATATCTTTTTCCAGTCTATTTGACTTCTGTAAACTGAATCGTATCTTTTCAGAATGGAAAAAAAAAGTCCTTAGTGGAATTGATTACACTGTCGGCTCCTCATCTTGATGTCAACAGCTGAGGCACATGAGTTAAGCAGAAAGCTGTAGCTGAATCAATTTCTTATTTAATTTTTACTAACTTTGGTTATTCAAGGCCCCTCCTGGTTTCTGCACTTGGATTCGCAGTCTTCACTTGTCACCTGTCCCTGTCTTTCCCCTCCCAACAAGATGTTTCTGCATTTGCATACTCCATATGCCCACAAGAACATGCAAGATCCTTTAAAAGTCTCCATACCAACTAGAAAAGAGCACAGAAGTGAATCTGAACAAAAACTAATATTGCTGATCTAAAAAGTAAGCTCTGTGAATCCAGAGACCTCATTATTTTGCCTGCCAAAGCCAGAAAATTAGAGTGGAGTTTCAGCACTCATTAATAGCGCATTCTGTGGCAAGACTGGCAGTTTGCATTGTTTATTTGTAGCTTAATGAATAGAATTATATGTAAAAAGTAGATTTATTTACAATGAACAGAGGCAGACTCAATGCAGATGAACAATATCCAAGCGGGGTTAATGCAGAGGAGCTGGTGAGCTGTAAATCCACACCTTGGTAAACCTCCCCATGCAGAAGAGTATCAGCATGGTCCACTCCCATTAAATACACTGCTAAATTGCCACCAGCTAACCACCTGGGCATAATTAAACACTGCTTTTGAAAGACATTTGAGAAACTTGAAAACCATGGTTGTTTTGTTACCACATCCCATCCACAGCTGGGATTTGCTGCTGATAGGCTAAGACACTTTCCTGTTACAATGAAAATGCACAGAATCTCTCAACTGTATTATTAGGCAGCTTTAGAAAGATCAGCTCAGGGTAAAGCTACTGTAGCCCATGGGGAACATGTGTCAGCAGCATGTCGCCTTCCTTCTGAAAGGAATGGAAGCAGAACTACAGCAAGGCTTGCATTTGAAACACAGGCTGTACAGAGGACATGACAATTTGAGTGTGTTTACATCCTAGCATAGCTGAACCACATCCCCTTAAATTTCTGCCCCACTTGCCAGCAATGCACTTATTACTATCTCACATTACTATGGATTTTGCTTTGTGAACTTTGCTATTGCTTATGTAAGTCAGATGATAAACTAAACCAACTGGAAAGCATTCCCCGCCTCCTTGCACGTGAATATGGCTGTTAGTACCAATGGCTGTACACACTGGTGGGTTTCTGTAACAGCAGTGTGCTGCCCTCACTGTGTACACACATATGCTACACTGTCTGGTGGACAGCACAGTGCAACCCTCCCCTTCCTGCCACAATGAGAAAAGGGCTCTTGCCTATAAATTAAAAGGCAATATCCAGTAATTATCTTTTATCTGCAATTTGAGAAGGTGTGCTCCTACTAACAAGTTTTCTTGGCTCATCTGAACTTGTCAGCATTGCAGTGTCAACGCACAGACATGTTCAGATTACAGCATGGCTATCTCCATTACTACCAATAAGATTCCATATTTGAGCATGTTGCCTTTTGTTTCCTAATCAAACTTAACTAAAGCAAGCCATTACATATCAGCAACTATTCTTTCCAAATACAATGTTAAACAATTTTCTGCCATGGATAAAAATAAAGATTTGTAAATGCGTCTAGGAAAAGAAATACAATATTATGCACAATTCAATTCCTGCTTTGACTGTCAAAATCCTATTTTTAATTTTGCAGCTTTTAATTTTTTGTAATTCAGAAAGAAGGGGTCACAATGAAAAGCCCTTGCCACTTTGAAGACAACATGGATGAGGAATCAAGGACAAATAAACGACCAAAAAAAAAAAAAAAAAGATTGGCAAAAAAGTCTTAGAACAGTTACTTGTTTTAATAAATTATACCAAACGTCATTCCTTTTTCCTTCTTACATTCAAACACAATCTTCCCTAAGTAACAAATTTCTACCTCACTCCTGTCTTCCTTTTTACTCTTCTGTTTCAAATTTAATTTCTTTATGAAAATAATTGGAACACTCAATAAATGAATGAGTAAAATTAGTAAGCAGTAGACACATGTCACCCATACTGTGTGACCCAAGCTGAAAACATTAAGTCCATATGGGTGCAGAGCTGGGTTGCTAAAAGCTTGGCAGGATGATCAGGCTGCTGACAGGTGGAGGACTGTATGGTCTGTCCTATGTGCTGTCCTCTGTAGTGTCTTTGACATTAAGAAATAGACAGAGTGCACTCTTGTCTAATTAATTCCCAGATAGCCTCACTCCCACAGAGCAGCTGGAACGCTAAGAACCAAGCTATTGTAAGCAGTAACCATGGCCTGAAGGTCAAGGAAGTCATTCTCCCCCTTGACCACTGTACCCACTTTTGAAACCCAAAACCACGAAGAGCCCTGGTGAAGTCAAGTACTCTCAGCAGCAGGTTGCCACTGGCTGGAGCTATCACCATCTTGGTCCCTCTGTCAGCAGTATCATCCACACACTCAGAACAGCCTGCATTTCCCACAAACATAAGCAAGTCTTCAAGCAAACATAATAAACAAATAATATCATAATGACCTCACAAAAAGCATGAATAATTATTATTGGCTTGAGCTTGGATTCTTAATTCTGTAAGGATTCTGCCTAGTCCAATGCAGAAGAAAGCTCTGCAGGGTGCAGAATCAGGTCACTCAACAGGCATACTCGGATGGATAGCAGAAAATTGGTCCAATAGCTTTGCATGCAGCACTACATGTAAGATACAAGCTCTTCATAACGAAGAGTGAATATCTTTAAAATTGGCACTAGATCTTGGTGGCCTTGTCTTCAGAATCCCTGTATAATCTGTATTACCCAGTGCAGGTGAAGAGTTTCTGTCTTCAGAGGAAATTCTTCATGCTTCCAACACAGGAGGCAGCCAGCCAACAGTAACACGTGCACAGTCACTCAAAATACTACGCTGAACTGAACAGCTTAGCACGAGCTGAACCCCTAAAGCACGAGAACCGCACTGAAGGTGTGCTGATATTTTCCCATAAAATTCATCCAACTAGGACAGAGGACAAAATACTTCAAAGCTTAATGTTCACATATCACCAACACACAAATTCTCAAGACTGAATGATAGGGGATGTTCAAAAGCACAGCATGAATCCAGTTTTAAGCTAGAGGCACAAAGGTATCGACAGTGTGAAAGCATTTTCTAGATTCCTCACTACTGTAATTCTTCTGTTATTGGGCTTTTTGCCATATTTCCTGTCATTTGCATCACAACCCTACTCTTTCTTCCCTCTGCCTTCCATTTACTTAATGCCTAGTTTAGCCAGTGAAAAGACATGCACAAGAAATCCAAGAACACTCCTCTCTATTTCTGTTCTGCTCCTTTGTTCCCCCCTTTTTCTGTTACGTCTCTGTCAGTGGCTAGCACTCTGGGGTTACAGTCTTCTAGTTTGTTCAGTGTTAAAAGTGACAGAGCCCTGCTCTCAGCTAGTTCCTGTACATGGGGTGGTTAACACTGATAATAACATCCTTGAATCTGATAAATACAAGACCCAACAAAAATAAATTACCCAGAGGACTCATTCGATTCAAATCTCATGGGATGAGAAGAACGTGTATTTTCTGAAGGAGACCTCTTACACTATTAAGGTGCCTAGAAGCTGTAACAACAGGTAGCAGACCTGATTTTCACATTTTGAATAAAGCCTTAATTAGTAATTGGGTAAGGGCCAGACCCTTGCTTCACACCCAAACACTCATGTTTTTAAAAGAAGAATAACCAAATAGTTTCTATGAATGAAATAACTGGAGATTCTGCACCAGTATCTGCTACTCAGCAAGGATTCACTGACAGCTTCAAACAGGGCTAACTGTATCGGCCCCAAGGTGCCGGGCTGCACAAACTGGCAACTGGAGAAACTTACTAAGAAGTCTCATGAACAATACCAGGAGCCATTCAGGGGCAGACACTTTACACAAATGAAATGCAGCATCTGCTACTTACCTGTATAATCAGAAACGGTCCCATAAGAAGGAAACCAGGTGAGTTCTTACGAATTATCACAAGTATAATTAATGAATAACTACTCTAAGTCTGCTTTGGCTACTCTACTAGTGCTAGAGAATATGACAAGCAAAATATTATCAAGCATCTTTCAGACGTTAATATTTTGCCATCATTCCAAAGTCAATAATAATCATGTATCCTAAAATCTAGTTATGTGAAATATAACAGTATGGTAACACTGATTTAGTACTCCATTTAAGAAAAAATAAATCACACAATAACATTTGTTTTCTGTATTAATGCACCTCTAAAGAAAGGAGGAGCTGAATTTCAAGCGCATGGTGATGACAACTGTACTTTTAATTGTATTAAACCAGCTAGAGTGTTCTTGCTCTAGTAAGAATTACTATGCCTTTTTTTTTTTTTTCTTAATGAATATTTAACCAAAAAAATTTTAAGGTATGACTCCAGGGTCATGACTTTGCACAGCATGTAAGTCACTTATGAAAACCTCAAAATTGTCAGTTTATAAAATCATCAGCAAAAAATGATGTTTGGAATGGGAAGTATAATTCAGTCAGGACGACAGTGGCACTAGCATACTGTGGTGGTATCAATGAGCTGCAGTGTACTACGTTTATCATTAGATAATCACTCCCCCAGAGGATTACGAACACACAGATGAACCTTGTGCCACACAACACACTTGGGGTGTCATTATCTCATGATAACCCCACTCCCTGCCATCTTCTATTGCTTAATTAGAGGTTACAAAGGTTGTAATAGGGCTAAGAGAACATGGTGACCAGAACTTGCAAGGAGTGATACCTTAATCAATTCAAATCCAGAGGCTGAGAATGTGCAGCCAACAAAGGCATCTACGGGAGATCAAAAGTGTGCAGCGTTTTAAGCTGATGAGCTAAAATTTCAGGAGAATGATGAAATCTATACATACACTATGCCTTATTTTCACTTGACAATTTCAGCTTCTTCACACTGCATTTTGCCTAATTCAAGTGTCACAAATAAATTATAAAAAAAATAAAATTACAGAATATTACCTAAAACATATTATCAAGTACAGCCAAGCAGCAGAAATGAGATTTTTAAGGTGTCTCACCAGCAATATGCTACACATACATTCCAGAAACTCCATCCCTCCTGCATAATAACAAACAGTGCTTCTTCATTTCAGTGTTTCATTTTTGGTTAGAAATTGCTAACCATCCTAAAATGGTGTGCTTTGTGCACTAGCAGTGTCACTGAGTGGTTTAACTGCTGTCTTCTACTGTGTTTTGTAAACAATGGCCACATTTGCAGATGGAGGAGCCACAGAACTGGTGCACTCAGAACTGTTTTCCAATTCACTGTGAAACATCAATTATCTTTATCAAATAACAGTATCTCATCTCAGTCCATTATCAAGATGGAGTCTTATTTTAGCTGGACTGAAGCCCTATCTGTATATCAAGGCTGGCCGCAGTGCCAGAGTGAGTGAAAGGCTGTGAAATAATCAATAATCATCATCAAATTGTGGTCGACAGGTTGTGCGGATGGAAGTTTTTGATGAAACCTCAACCTTTTTTTGTGCAGCTGATAAAGCTTAACCTTTGCAATACCTGATAACTATGACTCAGTTAAAGAGAGCTCTGCATACGCTTAAAAGCTTTGACTGCTCAAAAAACCCTGCTGAAACAGCTTGCTTTAAGTGGATAGCGACTTCACACCGTCAAGCATCTTTTTGTTACCAAGCAAGTCAGCAGACAAAGAACTACAGTGAACATGTTTCATGGATTGTTATAAACACATCCTTGTGCTCCAGCAACCAGGAACCACACTGGGTCTTAAAGCTGCACAAATAAAAGGACACCCTCTGCATAACAATGAATAAAACAGCAGAAACAACAGAGTAACTTTCAGCAAATATTCGCCTGTTTCAGTGTAGGTAGCTTCCTATTATCCAGAACAAATGTTGGATGAGAACACACAGTAAAAGGGGGGGGGGAAAGGGTTTAAAACCTCACACATGCATTACCCTAATCACTTAGCAACTTTTTAATTTAAATATTACTCTTACTCAGCCCTTAAGATAATTTCTGTTCAAAATAGAATTAAGGGCATGGAATAAGGTTATACACTGTATTTGTTTGGGGTTTACAGTTTTCAGCACAGCATGATTAATCTGCAATCTAAGTATGTAGAGTTCGTTTCAACCATATATTTTTCTTTTTAGCTATCAGTCAGTTTCTCTAAAAACAGGAATTAGAGGAAATTTATCAGAAGTTATATAAAAAAGCAGAATATGAATTTTAGTAAGAATATAGATTTCACATTCTCTTGGCCAGAGCCTTGTTTGCACTTCAAGAAACCCTGTGAGATTGGGCACTACCATTCAGTGCTATCTCTGAAAGATGGTTCCTAGGTCTCCACGCCACCATGACATGTCCTATGGGACAAGCTGGGCCTCATGACCTTCTGCTCAGGGAGATCCTTGGGCTGTTCATCAGTGGGAAGGCTTGGTATCTTTGGTCATGCATCAGGCATTTGTCCTGTTTGCATCACAGCTCATTCTCAAAAAACAGCCACGTGGCATCAGTAGAACAACCAACCACTCTTACCTCTGGGACACTAATTTCTCAGGCTTTTCAGGCCATGAAAACCAATACAAAATCAATCAAATACCTGCACTGCAATTCAGCATGTTACTGTTGAACCCTCAAACCTGTGGGCCACTTCCTACACCCACTTCCTGCTGCCTCATTTCATTCATTTTAAGATCTCAGTCTCATCCGCTGAGACTGAGATCCAGAGATGAATGGACACATGAAGACTCTGGAGGACTGAAATGGTAATTAACATACGCTTCCTGGAATAAACAGCATATACAGGGAAGGTTATGCACACTATGCGTTACTTATGCATACTAACAGAACCCCACTTAAAACTGCATTTTCTCTTCAGACAAAAGAATAGACTGCAACAGAATCAATTCCCTTTTCCAAACAAAAAAATTCATGAATAAAATGCACACTGGGACTCTCAGCCAAAGCGAAGAGCTTTCAGTGATGTAGCCAAGGAGCTCACAACTGGTAACCCTTAGTAGTTTTGAACATATTGGAACACATTATGAAGATTCTGTTTTCCACCACTGAAAATTTATGACCAAGACTGATGATCTGCAGAAGGCAGTCACTGCCTTGCAGCACTGGATTCAAGCATTCTGCTCCATACAGGAGGCTGCAGGGACTCTTCCAGACCTCCACTCCCACCACCCCTATCCATCCGTCAGTCAGCTCCCACCATCTCCAGCTTGGCTTTCCTGAGAGAGATGTCTCTGGTGATGAATACACTGTAAAATACTAAATGCAGCTCTAGAGACTGCTGATGCCACACTGATGGATGTGGTACTAGGCACTATTAAAAAGAGATAAAATATCTGCTCTTGCAAAGAAGCCAGGTCCTCTCCCAGCGCTGCAGGTGCATTCCCCAGAAGGCTGCTCATTGACTGAGAACAACTCCGGTCCTCCTCCAGATCCCTTACATCCCACCATCTGCCTCAGGAAAATGTGGCTTTGAAGGGCTTAAAATATTCTCGTCACAAAACCACCACTTCTCCAATGATGCAAAATGCTGAACAGATTCATTGGTAAAAAATGTGTAACTGTATTTCCAAATGTAAGTCAAAGTAAAGAGAATATTTTACATTAACTGTAACTTAAGCTTTAGAACAGAATTCCTAGGGCAGTTAAATACTGCAGATTTCTTCTACTGGTAATTACTTTTATGTAAAAACAAAGAAAGCCTCCTCAGTGCCTCTATGGTAGTTGGCAATAACATAAATTAAAATAGTACTATTGTAACAGGTGTCACTATTACAGAATGTTTACCTCCATAATCTCAAGCAAGTTATTTTATAACAAAGAATAATTCAAAGAATTAAAAAAATGCTGCTAGCTTACTAGCTAAAGCAGAAAAGCTCTATCGTTTGATATTTTTGTTTGCCACAATAAGTTTGGAATTTAATGCCAAAGCATTTTAAAAGGGATTCTGATGTTTTAATATTGTCCTGCTTTTTCTAGCAATATTTTTATTTTAAACCCCTGTGGAATGTTGTGATTATTCTAACTCAGTTTTGATGCAGACCCATATAAAATGTCACTTAAATTTGCAAGAACAGGATGCAAGATCAAAGGAGACGCCTTTTCTGCAAGCAAGCATCTTGCAGGATGGAGCTCAACTACCAAATGCAGGTCCCTGTCAAAACGGCACAAAGCCTGAAAATTGCTGCAAATCTTTGCCCCACATAAAATAAAACACTCTCCAGAAAGGCAGCTGTTGTTCTACGGGTAGAGCAGTTGGCTTCCAGAGCTGGGTAGCAATAAGATAGTATGCTTTATTATGAGTGTCATGGAGACGGTGTGAAAAATCAAGAGCCATAGGCAGTAAGCAGCAATGGGTCAATAATGTTCACCGAGACATTGTGTAGATAATCAACAACAAGGCCCTGGGTTCTCTATGCACTGCAAACAGCTGAAGGGCAAATCAATACAGCCATGGGAAGGACACTGCCCGGCGCCGCTCCCCGCAGCACGCTGCGGAGGGCACCCTAAAAACAAATGGATGCAAACTTGTACCGATGTACTGCCATGCGCTCGGAACACAGCAACGCTCAGAAAATACTGAATAAATAGCAGAGGAGGGGAGAGTGCCCAACCTCGAGATTAAATTGTAAAAGAAATCAGATACCAAAAAAATACGTACCAGAAAGTTCACGATACAATACAACACAGTTGTAATTTTCATTCCAGTTATATCCTTAAAAATAAACTAAAATCCAAACCCCTTGAAATGAATAAGACATATACCTGAAATAAGAGTTTAACATAGAGCAGTTTAGAATTTGGAGTATGATAATTAATGATCTGTCTTTTAAATTATTAAGCAGAAATCACATATTAATAAATGCATCTTTGCACTAGCAGTGATGCAAACCAAATGCAAAGTACTGAAAACACAGACAGCTGGCTCTGAGGCAGCGTTTTCCTGGTACTATTAATAATTGACACTTTGTTAAATAAGCGATACTAATATTGTAAATTTCTGTGGAAAAAACCTATCATATATGAATGTTGATTTATTATTTGTTCAAAAAGGTGATTCTTGACATCCATCATTCTGTTAATCATTAGATGTAATTTCTCAGTCACGGTGTACAACCACCTTTCTTGAAAACGAAGTAAAAATATGCTGGAAGGAAAAAAGCACACGAAATGCTTCTGTTTTCCATCATTCCAGCCAAAAAGCCTCCCCTTGCCCCTTTCAGAGGTTGAAAAATTTCTGTCCTATTCCACCTATCGTGTAAAAGTAATGTAACCACATTTAACCAAGTGCTTACTTAGGATAGGTTTGTTCTGCTGTAACTGTGACAAAATTTTCTATACATGGTGAAGTGATAACCTCAATAATACCAAAAAGCTGCACTTCTCAGATCTTGCTTTCGAAATGGAAAAGGGACATTTATTAGATGTATTTTTCTTTATCATGACTGATACCAAACCAAAACCTTTCAAGCCTTACTTTCCTCACGTTAACTATTTCCGTATGCACAGCCGTAAGTTATTGGATTATATTTTCATGAATTATTCAGGGCAGCCCCCAGCAGCGTGGGAGAAGTGTGTGCTGCAGCCCTGCTCTCATGCCGAAGGCTGTGGCACTGTGGGGCGAGCGGACCCGCGCCAGCCCTGCAGCACTGCTCCGGGCAGGGAGGAAGGGTCCTGCTCTTGTGCTGAACGAGCACAGTTTGTGCGGTTTGATATGCACATGATAGATGGGATTGATTGCTGCCACGTGCTTGTCGTGGCAGTTGTTTCCCCTGGACCCGCAGGAGGTGGTGGTTTCGGCTGGCTTTGGTAGTAAAGCAAATGTAGTTTCATTTTGGAAAAATATTCCAATAAAAAGCCATTCAAAGTTCTGCACTTCTGTGTCTTCCCAAAGGTAAGGAAGGAAATAGGATTTGGGAAGCAAAGCAGTAAGACTGGAATAAAGAAAAAAAATTATGCGTAAAGATGATGAAATAAAACAGAGAGTACCTTCTGGTGAAGGAGTTTTGAAGTCCTCTGTTCTTTTCACTGTACAGAACAAAGACTGTAAAAGCACAAGGCAACAGCCAAGGAAAGGAAACGGTTATTTAAGCTAAAGGTCAATGCTGGAATAAAGACATAAATAACCATAACTATATTGGTGTGGGAATAAATGAAAGACTTCCAGCCCTTGATATTTAACCCACCGGTTTTCAAGCACAGCAGAGGGTGTCCTGAAGTCCCATATTCCTCAGGCATTGCTGCCTGCTCTCCCACAGAGGTGCCCCTGCAATATCCATGGCTCTCTGCTCTCCCTGTGTACCCAGTTCCCACCCCAGTTAATGTTGCGCAATTAATGAGTGCAATTATGCATGGGGTAAGCATAAAAAAAAACCCTCATATCCACTTCAAATTTTTACTAGAAGATGATATTTTGAACTTTAAGAAAAAAAATGCTGAGCTTTCTGAAACATCTTTTCCTACATAATCCTGTATTTATTTCATGTCTCCAGAGCAGCTAATCTTTAACTATGAGAAATAATGCAAAAGACTGGATTTGAAATAAGAAATTTGTATCCAATAGATGGCGTTGCCTCCTAATAGTCATCTGTCTCTGCACGTTTCTCTGATCTTATGAATAATAACAAAATTTGCAAAGGACCCCTTTCTTACCTATCTTTGCTCTCCATAGAAGCTTGCTAAGAAAGTAAGAAAACAAGTATTATGTGCATTCACCAACACATCAAATTAAGGCAGTGAATTATTCAAGCAATTTACTGGCAGAAATCTGGGGCTAGTTCCAGTAACCCAACACAACAGAATGTCAGCTAACACGGAAGAGACAGCACTCTGGATAAAAGGGTTGCAAACGTCAGCTGTGCACAATCACCTTCAGAATAGATAGATGATGGTTACCTCACTGTTCTAAAAGAACTGAGGAAAAAAGTGAAGAAACGTGTTTTAATATGCCTGCTACAACAGGGCAAATCAAGTCAGAGGGATGTTTTCATGGAAGGTCTTGCCATGGACATGCATGCAGCTATGAGAGTACTCTTCTGTCCTGCCTATCAGCATCTCAGGTCTTTTGCAAAACTGCTGCAGCAATCAGGCTGTGTACACAGCTTTACAGAATTCACCTGAAATTCACACTGTGAAAAAAGAATTTTCAGAATTATTCCATGTACTGACAAACCACCTGGAACCAGTTCTATAAATGAAGTATGAATGAGACAAAGGTTTAAATGTAAGGATAATAACACCGCTTACATACGCCCACTAAATGGAAGGATTAGCTTTGTCACCTATCTCCTCGTGCTCTGAAAGCAGAGAGAATAGTAGTATACAGTTGTGCTCTTTTTTTTTTCTTCCTTTCTTCCCCTTGCAGAAAGACGAAGGATTAACTGTTAGCTTGAGATGACAAGACTTCACAGGCTTATCTGGACTTTGTGCTCTTAATTTCCAGTGTAATGATGCACACAGAAAGGAAACATGGTCAGTGCCTCTTAATGGCCAGAAGGAGACGTCCAGAAATCATTTGCTTTGTCATGCTGGCTGCTGAATAGCTGAGAAAAAAGTAATGCAGCTTGTGTATTTGAAAAAGGGAGTACACAGAGCTCTGTGAAAGCAAGGCATAACGACGGGTAGGCGCTAATACTGGACTGCAAGGCAGCAAAAATACACACTACATCTCATATATCAATAAAAAGCAGTTCTTGTGGACTAATTTTATAGTTAAATTAATAAATCATGATTCAAATGACAATGTAAAACAAAATAGAACAGTCTACTGCTACTCTGCCTCCGTTGCATAGCTGTTTAAAAAATAAATTTGGCCAGCTCAGCTTCCACAAGACAGATGTCTTAACAGAAAATACCAAAACACACCATACTATTAGCAACTAGGAAATTCCTAGAAATAGGAAACAAAATTCTGGAAGACAAAATGAACCAGACGTGTACCTAAGAACACAGTTCTGCCAGCAAAGTATTAAGTGACACTGTAGATTTATCTATTCTACCCTGCCTATAATACACACTTCCTAAGGACTATGGATTTGTCCTATTAGTCCAAGTTTAGAAACAAAAAGTATCTTTACACAAAGCCATTATACTTTTACCAAAGAAATCCTCAAGCCAAAACAACAAAAACAAATAATCAAAAAAAATTCCACTAACAAACAAAAGCAACTAATAAGGCAGAATCAAAAAGCAAGTGATTCCAGCTTCACTACTGACATTCAGTATGGAATAACAGCTCATCACATAGCATGAGGAATAGTAAAGAAAACATTTCAGAAAAGGTAAATGCTCTGTTATTTAAACATCTTTATTTCCAAGTAAACTCAAGTCAAGCACTCACTTCAATGTTATCTTCAACTATACCCTCTCCTAGGTATTTACTTACCAGTGACCTATCTTATTTAGTATCAGAAAAGTGTAAATATCTCAAACAGAAGCATTATGCCATTTAATAAAGAGGAGTTTTAGAGCAAAACAACGAGCAGATTTCCTTTGTGACTTCCACAGAAGATAAGTATACCTCTATGAAGTTTAACTTTTTAAAATCAGATTTTTCAATTACTTCAGATCAAGGCTTAGCACTTAACTCTAGGCTTTCATTATCAACCCATCTGTGGCACCCATTCGGCTCCAGTGAATGAAGACAGTAGGGCTCTATATACCTTGAGTCCTTCATTAAACTATTGATCCCCTTAGCATTATCCATAATGTTCCAGCAGCTCAGCATGTCAACAGATGTAGAGCTCGCTGCTCTTTCCTTTCAATAACTTCCACACTTTATGGGGAGGAAGTCACAATGATTTATTTACCTGACATTTCCCAGTCCGGATGTCGTAGAGGGCCACTGAACCATGGCGAGCTCCAACTGCTATTCTGTGACTTCGCTCGTAATAGCTGACCATGTAGAACCTGAATTGAACATTATAACAAGTAACAGGTGAGATCTGACCTGCCTGCATGATGTTAAAATTAATTTGCAATGCCACTGGGTAATTAACGTTAGCACTGGAACAGAGATTTGATTTCAAAATCCATCAGCTGCCAGTTTTCATAGCTGACATTTAGCAAACAAAGCCAACTAATGCTTGATACATCACTGCAGAGATATAACAGATCTATTCATTTTTGGTTTTATTACATGTTGTTAAACAACTCTGTTGAGTTTGGGAACAATCTGTGTAATAATCACCACTTCCCTGAACATCCATGTGCATGTGTTGTTTACAGTTCAACACTGTGACAATGCTGGATGTCAATGGTTGAAGAAGACAATCCTATCATCCTGAATGATTTAAAAGCAAAAAAAACCAAACAAACAAAAAGGACAATTTATCCAACTAGCTCTAACCCTGTAACACTGTTCCCACGAGAAGAAGCCAAGAAGCATGTGGCAGTCCTTAAAATTCAGCAGGAGTGTATGCCATTGATTTGAACACAAACAACTGCAAAATTCAAACTCCTGACTCTTGAAGCACACGAGTGTCAGAGTCTTCATTTCAGACCAAACTACCTGCGAATATCCTTGCACTTTTATTCTAAATAGAAAAGCAGATCTGTGAAAATTGTCAACTGCAATTCCTTTTAAATTTCAATTTTACAGTTAAATTTTACTACAGCAAACTCTGCCAGAGCTCGCTAGAATCGTTCTATCAAAATATACTGCTGATTGCATTTATGGCTTGAACGGGAAATCTTGCAACAAACCATCTCCTTGTTCTTAAGGATTCCCAAAATGCCATAGTAACTACTCTCTTACACAGCTGATACACTCATTTCTGTGGTGCGTGTTAGCAGTCAGGAAGAAAAACAGCATGAAACATGGCGTTAGCAAATAAACAAAAGAAAGGAAATGAAATGCATTTGTTCTCATGCAGGGAAAAAAGGAAGAGTAACTAAGCCCAGGCACTCCAGGCTGTACCCAGTGCCAAAGCTGTGGATAAGCAGGTATCCACAGAGTCCTCAGCACGTGCATACCTGCCTACCTAACAGCATTAGGCACTGGGTGTGTTAATCCAGCACACGGTGGATAATGTGGGGCTGCAGTAGGTGAGGTTCCACATTGTTCCCTATTTTATACCAAGCTGCGATCACCAACACAATTAAAGGGGTGCCTCAGTTGACCAGGGAGAAGGTTTTTTGTAAGGCTCTTTTACATAACCAACAAACTTGGGATTTATATTTAAACTTACAGAAAAACACACTACTTATAATTACAGGTGAAACGGAATACAACAGAAAGTTTCTATATAAGTTTTATATCCCTATTATTTCTATTAGAGCACTGAATGGGCACAGTCCACTTGCCTTCTCCAAAGGTTTAGAAGAGAATACCACATACTGTTATATGCAAGCATACAGCATTTCTCCCCTTACCGCATTTAAATGCCCATTTAGAGAGAGAGCTGAGTCAGTATTTCTCTTTGAGAAGAATCCATCAGTCTACATAACAATACACTGTTTGCAGGAAAAAGGTTCAAGGAAACAGACATTTTTGAGCTTAATTTTATAAAAAACATTACTCCTTCAACTGACATTCTGTTGTCAGCCCTTTAGCTTCCCTCTTTATCTTTTGGCTTAGTATTGTTGCAGTATCCACAGATTTAAGTATTTTAATCCTTTGCCTCCCCTATTAAACCTCTACACAGCAGAGCTGAAGAGAGAATGATATGCCAGCATATATTTCAGCTATGCTACAGAATCATTTTTGCAAGCCAAGCTGATGCATCCATATCCACCATCAGCATCTTAATGGAAACCTCGCTTTGAGTGCTGTTCCATTACTGCTCGCCAGAGAAACTTCAGTCAGCCAAGAGACAGCTTAATTTAACTGCTGGACCCAAACTAACAGTGCTGCTATTGCTGGTACCAGCTCAGCCTCCAAAACAAAGGGTGAGCTGCAACTTCCATGCATCTTTCTCCCTGTACTTCCCAAATGAAACTGTGTTTAGGAATAGGACAGATGGCCAGTGAGAGAAAAGCCAAGCAGTCACTGTCACACCTCAAATGCTCCAAATCTGTGTCCAAAGTACTTAGGCAATCAGTTAACAAAAAAGTGATGAAAGATCAATTGAGAAACTACCAAGCAGAAGGGAAGGTTTCCTTAAAGACCCACAAAGATGCAGCAGTATCTCTCATCTATGGTGAATTCCTTCAGTCCTGCTCTCCTAAATTTCCACAAACAATCAACATAAAATGTTGTCAGACAGCCTCACTTTCTCAAATTTTGATGTTCTCTCTGCTAGTCTGCTCCTTAGTAAAAAGTAGTCTAAAATAGTTGTTGTTGTAAATTTAATCTCTACTCCCATGTGAGATGATGCGGTTACACAGAAGGCTTGAAGTCAGCAAACTGTACTAAATGCATGACCTGACCCAACACAGTCCATAAGGGACCACTCAGCTTCATGCGGTTGCTGAATCAGGATAATGCTGAATTTGAACAGAATTTTGCTGTCTTCAATATCACCACTCAAAATTTTAAAGAAATCCAGAACTATCTCATGCACACTGCAGTGCACTTCAATACTTCTGTTCTTGTAAGAAATGGGCTGGTACCAAGGATGCCAAAAGGCAGTACAACCTTCTGTTAAAAAAAATACCCCTAAGGGGAAGGTACACACCACAGTCACAAACAATGAAATACATGGTGATGGATTTACCTCATCACCACCTATGAGGACTGAGCCATGCTCACAGCAATTAACAGTACCCTGCCACTTCTGTACAACACCAAGAAAAAAAAATGAAAGAAAAGAATGAATCTGGTACTTCAATATAGCACATCACTGCTCACAGTTGTGGGTTTTTACTGTTCTGTGAAGATATGAATGCCCCTTCAAAGAGACAAACAAGCAAAACATTCGTCATTATAGAACGTTGTGGAAATATCTTATGACAGGCTATGAGAAAGAAGAGCTTGCACACCTAATGGAAGTATTTGGGCACCTACACAATTTAGTCAAAACAAGTGTGCATATAAGGCAGGTCAGCAGAAAGAGCAATAGATATTAAAACAATTAATAATAGGATTACGTCAAAGTGCTTCCACTTGGAATCTCTCCAGACGTTCAACAATTTGCTAATATCCTATGAAAATTTCCACTGGGTTGAATGACTACGTCAGTGGGGTGCTGTATCATTTTTACAATGGCTATAACTATGTATAATAGGAAATATACGTTATCTTAACATATTGTTAAATTACTAGTAATAACTATAAAAGTACAACAGGAAAGGGAAGATTTTTTGCACTAATTCCCACTTGCCCTTGCATTTATGTGTTACGTTAAGCCTTTTAAAGTATCAAGAAGGAAAACTACCTCTATCAGTGTCCTATCTGTCAACAGAATAATAGTTCCTTTCTTGAAACTACTCAATATTTTAATAGCTTATTAAATTAAAATGTAATGGTTGAGAGACAAATGTTACAATTTATTGGCTGTACCAGTTTAATGGTATAACTGGGACATTCATTACAGTCTTAAGATGCCGTAAGTGTTCGTGTGGTATAAATTGCATTTTACTGTTAAAGAGTCACAGAGACAAGCAGAAACATTCCAGGACCAAAGTACAGAATGGTGCTCAGCTCCCTCCCCAGATCACTGGGACTGGGAATCTGCACTCAGAGCAGCTCTGAAGAAAACAGCAGTGTTCCTCCGATTTTGTGAGGTTTAATTTCAATTGTACCTCCTGTGTTCAGCATGAGAGCATCAAAAATATTTTTAAAAACTAGTTCAGCCTTTGCGTCCTACTTCCTGTCACAGGGCTCACCTGTCCCCCAGCAGGGGTTACTTGAACTCGGCTTTTGTTCCCTGCTTCCTCAATCTGCTCAGCTCTCAAGGATGTGGTGGAAGATGAGCAAATTCAGGCAGGCCTGAGAGGCTTGCCTGAAATTACAGGGCTGTGCCCAAAGACAGGCTGACATATCACAGCAGTCAGCTATTGCCATAAAGGATGCAACTTTTATTTTCACCATTCTACTCTGGTGGATGTTTCAGAGAACAAAGCAGAGCCAGGCCTAAACTTCCTATAAATTAGACACCCTTTTGCTGTTTGCTCAGGCCCCCAGTAGGAGAGCACTGAAGGACTGACCTACTGACAACAGACCTAGAAATGAAAGCAAGTGAGCTTGCAAGCCCTCAGTCACACCTGGAGAGCTGACATGTGAGCTGCTGCTCATAGCTTTATCTCAACTTACTAACAGAGAGCAACTCAGCCCCAAGGCATTTGGGGAAGCCAACACATTGCAAGCTAACAATCCTGGAAACAATCCATTACTAACCTCCCCTAAACCTTCAAACCCTTATTTTTTGGTGTCACCATCTTAGTCAATTTTTCTTCCACAGCTTGTACATGATTATGACAATTAATTCACTCAAGCAGATCATACATATTGCAATTTAGCTTGTTAATCAAGAATGTTATTATGATTTCTGCAACAGCAATAAAGATATTTATAAACCCTCCAAAAGAAAACTGTCCAATTAATTTGGTCAGCTTGTGCAGCTGCTCCAGATAGGATGCATGACAGGTTAGCAGGACAGTTTTTCCAAGATTGCACAGTGTTTTTCTTCTTCTAGACTTTTACAGTACTTGAACTACCAAGAGTTCTTAATGCTTCTCTTTTCTGGTTCCTATCTGTCAGATGTGACAGAAAACTAAAGTCTGTAAAGGATTAGAGGTAGGCTAAAAAATACTCCTCTGATTTGCTGTTTTAAAAAGCAAGCAGCTGGCAAAAAACTGTTCCACTCCATGTATGAAATGCATCTTGCTAAAGACCCTATTATTTAGTTCACATTATTCATGAAGGAAAAACTTACCTGCAGATGGCTGGAAAGCATTCTTGAAGACCTTTTTTCTTAACTAAAGATCCTTCAAGGCAATACATGATGATGTCCATAACCTTGGAAACAAAAGAAATATCTGACATTGTGTTGTGTATTTCATAATAAAGGTTCTGATGGGAAATAAAAAAAAAAAAAAAAGCATTTCGGTGCCTTACTGCATTTTCAAAACCTACATTTAAAATATGTACAAAAACTGCAAAATTATTGTATTGTCTGTACCATTCTTCACCAGTACCTGTTAGCACCAAAAAATACAGAGACTAAAAATGTTCAAATGACTCCCACCATGTGCTAGTACAAGTACTATCTGAACACCTGTAATCATCAGCACATTCCCTTGCTTGATTCCTCCACAATAAAGCCATAGGCATGTTTGAGATGTTAAGTTTAGAAACAAGCTAGGTGATACAAAACAAATCCTTGGCACATATAGAAAGGTTTATGGTGCATAAGAGAATCAAATGTCACAATGCCACTCCAGCCAAGACTTTATTCATTACTGCATCAAAATCACAAAGCCGTATGGCACAAAAGCCTTACCTCCACTAGAAGGTCCACGACATCGGTAGGCATCTTCTCAATAAGTATTTCAATGACTCTCAAGATCTCTCCTTTAGCCCGAGCAAGAGTGGTGGTGTGAATATTCTGCTGAGATTGTGTGTTTGCTGCGAGGGCAGTGTGTCTGTGCACCTATGAGGAAGAGGGTTACACATGGAAACTTGGTCTTGCTAAATATTCTTACTAAATACGTTACATGGAGCTGCACCATGCAGAATGCTTTGCTTTTCTTCACTCTGATTATATCTCACCCCTACTTATGAGCAGTCACCAGTGGTCATCCCTGATGCAGTTCTTAAACAAAGGTCTACCTTTATTTTGAGTATTACTTAATCTCATGAAACTACAGGTCAAAATGAGCAACGCGTACAGTTTTGATTACATAATTGTGACAATTTTCTTTGTATTTCCTCAGGAAGTAGGTGCCTGCTTTATAATAGGCTTTTTGAGGCATGCTGCTGAACATCTAGCTAAGCAAAAGCTCCAGGCATCTGGGTTCACTCAGATCCACAACAACCTCTGGGCACTGCCCTCCTCCTTGCCCCCACCCTGCATGGCTCTGTGTCTATCCTGCTTCAATCCATATAATTGGGTGGCTTTTGCATTGCCAAGGGAAAGTAGGATTTTTTACACATTCATTTTTTATTCTGGACAACCTGTAGACCAGGATATGACAAAGACATAACTCAATGGACTGAGTTAAGTATAAACCCAATCGTAACCAGTGTGTCATTTGGAAAGATGAATCTGCAACAATACAAACACGACCCTTGCTTTTTTTTTCCCCTTTTCTGGGGAGGAAGGGCAAGACACTGGTGTTGCTGTCTCACAGGAGTTCATCACCCCGCTCACCTCCTTGGCGATGGTGGTAATGAAGGCGGGTGGCCGGGCTGTGGCGATGAGTGAGAGCGCGTGGCGTGCGGAGCGTGCAGAGTCAGCCGCTGGGCTCAGGGGCAGCCCCATTGTGATGCTAAACGGCGCCAGACAAAGCAGGGAGAAAGAAAAGGAGCATTAGAAATATAGAGTGAAGAGATTAGAAACAGCTTATAATGTCAGTTCAAGGTCAACGGGAGCACTCAAACAGTTAGAATATAATGGACTCCCAACAATGAGCAGTGATTAGGAGTCAGGGTGTTCTATCATCACATACAAAATCGAATAATTAACCATGAAGACTGAAAACAGTATGTGCATCTGTCCCAAGTGTTAAAAAGGCCTTGTTAACAAATTACCTGTATGTGTTGAATACATATCACAGAGCCGAGGACAAGGCAAATGAAGAATGTCTTGTAAAGAAATTATATTTTACACTTAATCTTAAATGCAGGCTGAAAACAACCTCTTAATTCTAGTTAATTCAGCTATGCACTACTTATGGGAAATTAAGGCAAGAGACTTCTTAAACTAAACTCACTGAATCTATTCAGTTTGATTTTCTTTAATGCATGATTTACAGGAGCATGGAGAGATGACAGACCCACGCCTTATGTTACTTACTAAAATAATTCAAATGCTCTATAAGAATTTCTAGCAATGAGGTTTTTAATTCAGTTTTTCAAATAGCACTAAGGGATTTAACTGGCATCTGAGTTTTCCCTACACAATATTTTAATTGCCATGACAGCATAAGAAACAATAAAGTATCAGTAACAAACAACTACTAAGCAAAAGTAAGATCTCTTTTGTGACAACTGAGAGACTAAGTTAACTGAAGATACATGTCTAATTTTTGTCCAAAAGCTTCCTTTCCTAAAATGTTACTACTTGAACTATCACTTCTTTAACTTCCATTTATCTATGTCATAGCAGACGGCAAAGACTGCAGACTTGTACACTGACCAGAAATTCTAAAAATCCTTCCCACACCCATGCCCACAATCCATGGCCCAAAACACAAATACTTCTCCAGGCTAATAGCTTTGTGTCTTAAGAAAAGCAAGCTAATGCTTGAAGACATATCTGATCTGCCTAAAAATCAGACTGCAAAACTCAACACTTGAAGGCATTCAGTTATTACCATTATGGCAAAGCAATATTTACCTGCTAGCTTTCATGACCAGGAGACAACATTTTCCCAACAGAAAACAACAGCAACATGGGAGGAAGAAATGGGAGGAAAAGGGTCATGTAGAGAGCAAGAAAGATCATCCTCTGAGAAGGAATTGGGCTTTTAGGAAAGAGCACCTTAGACACAGTGTTCACTAGGATTAGCCTGAGCCTCTGCAGCCTGTCCAGCAGAGACAACTTTCTCCAACACACTGCAGCAACAAAAGTGAGACCACCAACAGTTCTTTGCCAGCTCTAAAACAACTCTGCTGCTATGGCCCTGCTACCCAAAAGTAGCCTACTCACTTACCTCCTCTTTGCTGTTTAGAGATTAAACAATAAAAAAATACCAACCTGTAAACAACATGAACAGGTTAATTGTCTTCCTATGAAAATGAGGTGCTGTCCTGCATACTGCCACCTCCACCAGCAGTGAACTGTCTGAAGACCAGAATGAAGCCGAGATTCTCCCTCTGCACAGGGGCCAAGTTTTGAGAATATATAAGCAAACAACTATGTCTAACTAAGTGCCATAAAATTTTAATGGAATTTATACATCTCAGCTGTTTGTATTACAAATATATCTGAATGCTAATAAAAACGAAGATTTGCTTTAAGGTAAGTGTATCATTTAACTGTATGTTTTATTATACGAAAGAAGATAAAATCTCCACTACCTCTGTGATTTCAGATGTTTCATACTCTAAAAGACATATATGAGATAAAAATATACTCAGTAAAATGAGTGCCAGTTCAGTGAAATCACCTTATCTAGAATCACAAGTTTCTGAAAAAATGCTATGCATTTCTAAACACAGAGGATAGCCCAATTAGGTGAGTTGTAACTCACTGTAACACAGCACAATGCCTGTAAAGCAACACAAACCTATTAGCAGAGCTGCACAGCAATCATAACCAGACATCTCCTTCTGCAGCCCTTACGCACCCAAGTAGTCATGCTGCTTTCTGAGGGATTACTCATTGAAGTAAGAGCTGCCGTTTCCAGTTCTATGATTGCATTCATTTTACACATTTAATGCTATTAAAATGGATGAATGGGAACACTCTGTTCCAAATCCCCAGCCAATGCACTGCCTCTGATGCTGTTGCTCAGAGGTTCAGTGGTGGCGATGCTGCTCAGCACAGCGATGAGGCAAAGGGCCAGCACCTACTTTTCGCCTACCCCTTCCACCCGAAGGCTGGCTGGCTGAGCCCCTCCTTCACACGGTGCAAGCTCCTCAAACCAAAAAGCTGCAGGCAATCTCTCTGGCATGAAAGCCTTGGAAATAAAATCATCATCACAAAAGAAGTGTAAACACGGCGCACTTGCATCCTTCTTTGTGTGGTTCCAAATGGGTAAAAACTGGTTTATCAGAGTCAGCAAGGTTTGTTCTGCTCTCAAAGCAGAGCCAGACTCTACCGGCCCCGAAAATAAATGAGGGGAGAAATTTAAACAATTCCATGTGCAAATCATTTCTTGTACACCTGATGCTCCACAGTCACACAAACAATGAGCTTTTCCATTAAATATTCTACCAGCACAAGCAGTTCAAATGTACTGAACTCAAATCGGAAAGAAAAAAGCATCAGCTCATTTTTCTGAACTCCAGAAACATTTGGGTTAGTCTGTCTATTCACCTAGAAACATGAACATCTGAGATCTCCTTTTTGGGGACTAAAACTGACAAACTACGTATTCTGACCTTTCTTATCCCAGACTTCACTATTGTTATTTGAAAGTGACACTGAAGGAAAGCTATATTAATTTTTTAAAGAGTAATAGTAGTTTATAGAACTGGTGACTGTGAAGTCCATTCCTGGTTTTGGACAGGACTGAGGTGGCATGCTGTAACCAAACAATTATTTAGCTATGCCTAAAATTGTTCCTGTACACTTTTGTTGGCTCTTATTTATTTCTGAAAAACCAAAACAAAAACAGAGACAAGTGTCTGCAGAACTCTGTATACTCTCTCAGTTGTCTTTTGTTTGTTAGTTTTTTAAAGGGAGCCCCTAAAAATAATTTTGAGAATTTTTTTTTTACTGGAAGCTCTCAGATTAGCTATTTGGCAACAAAAATCTTCAGTGTGGTTAAAGAGCTTTCTACCAAATGAATCACTTTTCTAGAGCAACAAGATAACGTATTGCCATTTTACTGATTTGAACTCATAAAAATAACAGTTTGACGCTGTCATATTAATTATCATAAGCATTAAAACTACTGTTTTTGAAAGCCAACAAAGTCTCTGCAACAGTATTATAAAGTTCTCTCTTTTCATCTGGAAAAGCATGTTTGAATATAACTTAAAAAAAAAACATGTGGGGACTTGACAGATAGAAATGATGAAACGGGAAGAAGGTATCAAAGTGAGGCGTCCACACCAGCCTCATTATCTTTCAAAAGCAATCGAAACCTCAGTGTCTCAGTACTTTTCCTATAAGAAGGCCTCATGTTTCTGCCAGCAGCACTTTTCCTTATAGTGTCTGGTAAAGCGTGCATTTTCCTGAAAAGCAACAGGCTTTTTGCTAATTCATTAGCATCACTCAGCAGTGGCAGTATGCAGGCAGGGATTAACCCCCCGGCCAGGCCAGCTGGCCTACATGTCCTCTTTCAGAAGGCAGCCATGAGCTGGGTCAGGCACACTGCCCAAACCTCCAACAAAACAAAGGCAGATGCAGAACTAGCACACAGAGGGAAACACTGGCTTTGTACCCAAACTTCTGCTCTTGTACCAATAGGCTTTAGGACTTCGGTACATGTAACAGAAGAAGGCAATATGTTGTGCCTCTCGTCTTCCTCCTGCCCATCTTCCCACTGCATTGTTAGCAGACATTTGAGGAATGATTCTTGAGACCATAGCAGACAAAACGGTCACAGCCTGTCCTCTAGCACACATTTCTAATACCAGAGACAACACTCTAACTGTACCAAACAGTAGGGAAGCCGGCTCCAAATCCTGCACCTTTTGTTGCCTTCGACTTGTGCCTTTCAACTGACTCCCAGGAGCTGATTCTCACTGGCCAGTCCTGCACCCTCAGGGAAATAAGGCCACAAAGCTAGAAGCCTCAGTCTTTCCAAACTGGAAAACAACAGTATCTAACAGACAGTATTATTTTCTTTCGCAGTGAGTCCCTGTGTGGGTCCCATGGACCAAGTGCCCTGTGGGCTGCACAGCCCAGGACAGGGGCAGCTCAGCTGGGCCTTGGGCAGCCATGGCCCTGCACAACAGTGGTATGGAGTGTCTGACATCCCTTCACACGACAATATTCACACCAATAACATTATCTCCTCATCTCCGTCTTTTCAATTAAGAACATTGTTTTTACTTTGATTTCACTAGTTATGTCATTTGAGGGAACACACATCCCTTTAGGTGAAGTGTTCCATTATTCTCCCATACAATCAGGGCTGTGCTTCAGATTGGCTCTTCAGTGGAGCACATTTCTGCCAGACCCCGTCCTCAGGTCATCACAGTAATTAAGTAGCACTGATGAGAGTGCAACAACAGTTCCATGGGTTACAGGATCTTAACCTGTGGGTTGTAACCTTCAGCAACGCTACTGGTGGCACGGTCTGTGCAATGGCAAGCACTGTGCACTGATTTAAATTATGAGTTAATCACAGAAGTAAGAAAATGGGATTCAAATACTCCATGTAATTGAGTTTTTTGTTTGTCCTTTTTATCTGCTTTCTTAAGGAAAAGCTGACTTTCATTAGCAGTTATGTTTTGAAGCGCTGTTACCCAAATTGTTTACATAATTAAATAATTTTATTCATAACTGTCCATCTGAAGAAGTTAATCAATCAGAATTTGCATTTAGATAGAAACTGACACTTTTACAATGTACAAAAAAAACATTAGATTGTTAAGTAATTGAGCAGAATTGTCTGGAACGTACCTGTAACATATTTTAAATCTAAAACACATCTCATAAGTCTCATCTGAGCTACTAAAAGCGAATATAACATCTACTCGAATTTGGTTATCACACCCTTCAAGAGTCAGACTTCATCCTCTCACTTTAAACAGATATTCAATTTCATCAACCCCTAATGGCACCCCAGAACAGACCACTTTCTGTCACCAAATGTAAAAATTTACCCATCAGATATTCTCTGCCAGTCACAGACAGAGAGCAGCTACAGAAAGGAGCCTGAAGAAGAGATCACAAAGTGCGTGATTTCAGAAGGGATCTTTTGCAGAGATGGGGCCCATTTTGCATTTTAGGGAAAGCAGCTATCAGCAAAACAGACACTCACCCACGTTTCTCTCCACTGAAGCAAGAGGGAGGGAAAGCAGTGAAGACTGGTATATCCCACCTCATTTTACAGGAACCACAAGCAACACACCTCAAAAACCCCCTTCTGTTTACATGTGCAGCACTGAAGCAATGGCTGAACAAAGGAAAAGGAACCAAACGTCCTCCCTGTTGTGAAGCGCAAAGCTTGGAATGCACCTTTTTCCTCCTCACCCCCTTATTTTGGACCAAGCACCAGTCCTCAGTTGTCCTTTAAAAATCTCAATTTCAGCAACTGTTTAGGAATGCTCTAAAGCTGTTCCACTGCACTTGAAAACTAGGGATGTCCCTACTGCACAGCATATATTCACAGGCAGAATCGATACAGACAGAAAACAAAAGGTTTCCTCTAAATGCAATCAAAACTGAAGACATTTAGTGTAATTATTTACTACACACATGTATAAACATATGGATAGACAGAAAGATGATTTGTTCATTTTGGTATACAGTGTCATGATCTATATCTAACTGTAGCTTGTAATTCAAAGAGCAAAAATTACAGACGGCAGTGATCCCTACAGTCACCTGTGCCAAGAAATCAAAGCCTAATAAATGCTAGAAAAATACTCCTAATCCTCATGCCTGAGCAGCTTCTCTAGGCAAGGCTGGCTAGTCCGCTGCAGCCTTTGGGGACTGGGATGAACTGGGAGAGTGGAGGAGTTATAAATACCAAAGTTTTGTATTTCAGCTCAGATATTTAATTCAGAAGGGAAAAAAGAAAACACCACTTCTTTTGTCAATAAACATGATTTTTTTTTTTTAAGCACAAGCTTGACATAAAAGCTCTTTCATAAAACGTTCTTAACATCAGGGATAGAAGCCAGGCAGCTGTGCACTGTTATTGTGTACACGGTAAATCAGGCACAAAAAGGGGCAGCTCAGCAGGGCACCGGGAGGGTAAGATGCACACTTAACCCCCTGCACACATTGTTGCTCCATTTCTTTCCATCTTAGTCTGTCTGCAGTCAGTACTGTATCTGTCATGAATGTAACAGGCCATTTTCAATCTAAATCTTGTTATGGATTAATAAGCAAACACTTTCTCGCTTATTATACAATTTATCATCATGAAAATTGCATTGGGCTCCTCAAGGCTACATGCTGATACATTCATTTATTCAGTGCTCTGTGTATAGAGAGCCATACTAATCTTTATGACAGCTAAGGATGTAAAAGCAAGATGAAAATTACTTTCTGAAGAACTGTATTCACTTGGTTTGTGCAAGCCCACATTTAAATACAATAGAACACACAAGATTCTTTGGGAAGGTAAAATGCCTTGGCTTCTTCTGTCAAGCTAAAAGAAATAATCGAGGTTCAGGCAAATAACAATATTCCTCCAGTCTGTACAGATTTATCCACTAACCGCCCTCAGCACACTGCAATCACTCATCCTTTACAGTCTGAGGAAATTAAAACTGCTATATAAACTTGATGATCTCCCTTAATGCAATGTAAAAACTACGTATCTTAGTGCTTCCACAGGTGGGTGCATACACAGGGCTGCGATAAATCATCAGTCCTTTCTGCATACAACACTTACAATGTTTATGTGTTTATTAATAAATGCTTTAAGTGCACTTATAAACTAGAACTTAAGTTCTGAAATTGAAGGCTAAGGTTAATGATGTGGTTTCTACAATGCTTGTGGTGTGCTACAAGCAAAAAAAAAAAAAAAATGATAATATTAATACCTAAAGAATCAACTATGTTGAGCTCTGCCATTTCAGAACCAAGAGCTTATTTTTTTATGAGCAAAAACCTTTCACAGACAAGTCATGAAGTCTTTCTTTAGAATGAAACTGCTTCTCCATTAATGGATGGTTCATAAAATAATCTAATAATTAACACTTAAAGAATGCCACTAATTAAATTACTATGGAGAAAACACTAAAAAACATTTTTAAAACATTAAATATTAAGAAAAAAAAGCCCGAGTGAATACTGACACGTTTCGTGTGCCAGACAGAGAAAGCACCAGAATTTCAATTTGTGCAAATTCAGAAAGCTGTACTGAAACCAAAAGCATCACCATATTTCACACATGCTGGACAGTTTGTCTGTGTTTTGCAGGGAAACACATCCCATCTGCCCATATTCCAAATTCAGAACTCAAACTGGTCAGCATTTGAGTCATTACATTACCATATTCCAAGAGTACTAACTTACCTAACAAACATGTTCCAAACATTATTATTTGTTTTTTAGCATTTTTATTAAGTTATTTTCCAAATAGATGCCTGCAGAAGTATGATACTGCAATGTTAATTAATACTGAGAACCAAACACAAAGATTGCAGCTGCTCACAGCAACGTTCTGCCAAGAGCAGGAGAGATGTTTTCTTTGTTGTAGCTGGAGTTCAGTTTGTTCCTACACAATAACTGTACTGATGAACGAAAATTTTGTCAACACACTAATGTACATCAACTAACAATTTCCAAGGTCCTACACAAAAAGCAGGAATCTTGAAATAGCTTTTAAAGCCCACTACTTAAAGCATAGCACCATTGTTCTATTTAATATCAATAACCAACTGTGATTGCTTCTTATACAGACTTCTTATTTTATCATTAACTACACGTACAAGTTAAAGCTTTTCCCTCTGCATGCTGAAGTTGCATGCGTTTTTGGTAAAATCTAAATAAATTAAAACACATTCAGTTTGCAATCTCGAATAAATTTCAGACCAGATGGCCTGTTTCACAACAAACTGCAATAAAAACGAAGACTATACTGCAAAATCCTTCACTATACAAATAGTCTTGTTGCCATTAATCAGATCTACAGAGTAAGGACTGTGAGGACCAAGTCTTCAGGAGAAATTCACTGTCTTTGGGTCTCAGCTCATACGTTTGGGGATACTCAAGAAAAATGCCACTCATCTCCTGCATAGCCACACGCTAAAAAAAAACACAAACTAAAAAATTCCACGTTCTTAACACAAAATGTGCAAGACACTGCCTTTATTATTCAAGTCCTCTTAACAACTTCACTTTGTGTTTAGTTATAACTACCTGATGGTGTGATTGATGATACTTGCAGAAAAAGAATCTAGTCTCTGATGAATGAGACAAGCCCAAGATCTGAACTGAAATCAACATACTCCTTCCTCTTTAGACACAACTGCAAATACTTAACTGAAAGATTTTATTTCTACACTACACATTACAGAGCCATTCTAAGATTTTCTTTCCAGGAGATGAGAACATGTACAAGACAGCTAAGTCTAACATAATCCCTCCATATCTTAATTCAGGACACTTTAATAAGTAGTCCACAAACTCAAAAGACAGGCTGTGGTCCACTGAGTTTCTGATTTCTTAGCAATACACACAAGTTTCCTTGATGCTAGCAATATTACTGACTAAAAAGCTGCCTTCTCCAGAATGGAGGATTCCTTTACTTTTTCTATCTCCTTGCCAAGTACTACAACTACTTCAGTTATCTGAAGGACAGCTAACAGAATGAAAGGGACAGACTCTTTAGCAGAGTCTGTTGTGACAGGACAAAGAGAAATGGTTTCAAACTGAAACAGGGGAGATTTACACTGGATACAGGAAACAATTCTTTACACTAAGGGTAGTGAACCACTGACACAAGTTGCCCAGAAGGGTGGTGTGGGGACCCTGTCCTTCAAGATATTCAAGGTCAGGCTGGATGGTGCTCTGAACACTTCACTGAGCTGCAGTATCCCTGTATACCGCAGGAGAGCAGGACCAGATGGCCTTTAAAGCCCCCTCCAACTACAATCATTCCATGACTTTATTTGTATGTGAGATTACCGACTACGCTAAACCAAGAACCTGGACTAGATGATCTTGGATGCCTTTTCCAGTCTCAACAATCCTATGACTCCATGTATACATTGGAGAAGACACAGGGTTTCACAAGTTTATAAGGAGACACCTACTTGGCAAGCTGCTTCTCAGCATCAGCACAGAGCTCCAGCAGCCCCATCAGCACTGCAGAGACGTCCATGTAGGGCTCCCAGACAGTGAAGCCACGGCCGATGAGGTCAATGGCAGTTCTGCGGATGGTGCTGTGTGCAGGCAGCTTGGGGCTTGGTGGCTGTAGCAGCAGGAATGTCAATGCCTTGCCTGCCAAGGAGAATGGGAGAAAACCAGGTCAATGAAAGGTCAATTAAACATATTGCAAACACTATTCTATATTTTATGTTTAAATTCATTTAAAATACCAATTTCAGATTCTTTCCAGAAACTCCTGTAAGCAACGGAAAATCTGATGGAAAGATATAAGAAGCCTGAGATATTTTTAATTAAAGTTGAAAAATGTTGTGTTTTAGAAGTAGTCCCCAGATTATATACGCTTTGTGGAAAGTATATTGCTCCTACTTCCAGCTGCCTCTGCAAGGAATCAGGTTTTAAGAGATACAGTAACGAATTATAACCTTCAGTTACACATAAGCACAGGATGTGTTAAAAGTTCTGCATCCCATCAGCAACGCTGAAGCCCAGCTAGCCTCTGCCTGCCAGACCCTGAGTGAGTTCTCTATGGCATCATGGGACACTATGTTAGAGCACACAAGGCAGCACAGTACAGTACTCTGCTTTAAACAGCCCCATTCCAATAACTCTGTTGTCGAGTCTCAATCACAACATTTCTACTACGTTCAAAATAATATCTATGAAAATAAAAAGTCAATCTACACATTCGAAAATGGTGTAAAAAATAGTGTAAAAAAAAAAAAAAAAGAAAAAGGATGAAGCACAGTGGAAGTAATTATAAAAAGAAATTCCCCTTCAATAGAGAGTGGCAAAAAATAGAAACAAAAAATCACACAAGCAGAATCAGTGATAATATTAACAGGAGTAACAAAAACCTTTCAGAAAAGAATGTAAATCATTTTGCAATGATGTCGCAGGAAAACAAAGGGGGAAGAAAGCAGTTAAATTAAGCTGTGTTTAGATTACACATTGCTGAATCCCGTTGGAGCTGTAAGAAGTTCATGTCAGGTATGCTTAACTGATTGAGAGACAGTAAGAAAATAAAGTCAGAAAACCCACCAAAACCTCCAGTTGAGCACCTGCTGCTTGTCAAGCCTACAGAGCAGCTCTGCACAGTGGAAGCAGGTTCCACAAGCCTCCTTCCCTGCCCTGCACATAGCATGGTGCCCATTTAATAAAGTATCCCAGTTTTACAGTGAGTACATTCCTTCTTCTCAAAATATAATTCCTGCTGAAAGCTCCTCAACGCTAAACATGTGGAGATTAGTAATGTTTTATTTAGGGAGTGGAATTCAATGACTGCAAAGCCTTGCTGTCATTCTGACTCTGGTCACTGCTGCTGGCAAAGCTGTCTGGCATCACAGCTTGAGGGGTGGAAGCAGAAGTCCCATTAGAAGGATGAGATGTTAATTAATAACTGCTACACCGACAGTTCTTCAGATGACAGAGACATGCTACACAACATGCACACAAAAGCCCCACCCCACCCCTGCCATGCGTTGGCCACCCCCCACCAGCTAAGGCTGCCCAGGGCCCATCTACGGCCTCAGGCACCCACAGCTCTAAGCAGCAGTGTCAGGGCCTCACTGCCACTTGGGTAAAGAATTTCCCCCTCCCATCTGTCCCAAATCTGCCCTCTTTTAGTTTGAAGCCATTTTCCCTTGTCCAGTCACTATCTGCTCATGTACAAACTTCTCTCCTTCCTGTTATTCAGCAGATCAGTTTTTCACTAAAGTAGTTGCATATATATATAAATGTGAGAGAACACTAAAACAGTGCTCCCAGATAAAGGTCATTTATCATTATCACTACATAATGATTTGTTACCTCTTAATAACATTCATTTAGTTTGCCTCCGCAGTAATGATAACCTATCAATTTGAACACAGTTTTCTTTAGTTTTCAAAACTGTCTCCTACGAGTTGTGTGCTTCATTAAGTAAAGCTCCTGACATTTCAGCACACAGAAAAGCCACTGACAGTCCTACTATGTGTGTGAAGACACACCAGACTCTGATATGTGTAAGGCACAAACTTAAAGTTTCTTCTTAAAAAGCACAGCTATATATTAGGAAAAATTTCTTCTCCAAAAGAGCAGCATTGCAATGGCAGAGGCTGCCGAGGGAGTTGGTGAAGTTCCTGTCCCTGGAGGTAATTCAAGAACTGTGGGGATGTGACACTTGAGAACATGGTTTAGCAGGCATGGCGGGGATGGTTTTAAGGCTGGACTCGATATAATCTCAGAGGTTTTTTCCAACTGTAATGATTCTATGAAGCTTCAATATGGATGAATTTTGTCTCAAAAAAAAAAAAAAAAGAAGAAGAAAAAACCCCACTAATTAAGAAGCATTACCAACATTTCTCATACATATCCCACTAGCGTTGCTCTTGCTTGACACCTGCCCTGTGTACATCGAGCTGAAGAAAAGATGAACTGAACAAAAGTCATCCTGCTGCCCGTTTCTCAGCCTGGACATCTTTGTTTAAGCTTTGACTTGGCTTAAATGAACGAATTAATATTGACGAAAACATCAACTAAGCTAATGAGTAGTTAGTTAAGGCAATAAACATGTCACATTAGAGTCAGCGCAGTAAAGAGGTAATTAGTCCCGGAGAAGCCCCGCTAGTGGGGCTGCTCTGAGAGCCTCTCTCCCCACGATCCTGCACTGCGGGTAGGGGGCAGCACTGCAACACTCACCACCAGCCCACAGCTGCTGGGAAGGGCAGGTGCACTGAAGAACAAACTGAAATGGCTGCGAGCAGGGGATTTGGCTTTTCTCCTGGAAATGTGAATAAAAACAATAAAATTCTGTCATAGGAATGTTGTGGTGATTTGCATGTACCTTTTGCTGTAAACTGTTGTTAAGGATGAAATTGTGGAAGTGTGTCTCCTTAAAGATTAGGTGTGACAATCAAGACAGTGAGCTCAGACAGCAAATGAGAAAAGAACCTCAAGCAATGTCATTTCTACATTTAAATCTGCATCAGAATTTGACCCTATGTTTTACTCTGCATTGTGCCACATGTATAAGTTGGCAAAGCAAGGCACAGAGGCTGTACGCAAAGCAAACCAAGTGCAGAGATCTGAAACTCATCCCTGCAAGCCCTCATTGAAGACATCTGTACAGCAGCAAAACCTTCCTCCACAAATCACATTGGTGCCAGTACAGAGCTGCCCACTTTTCCCAGTGTTTCCAGAACACAAAAATAAAGGTTGGAAACTTCAATGCCTGCGCCATTCCTGTTGATGAGAATGTGACCTGAATACTAAAGATTTCAGTTACTTTGAATGCATGTACCCCTTTGAATTTGTCTTTCCTTGCTGAATCTCAAGAGCTTTAAACATATTACATCCGTCAGCATTGTTATCCTCATTTTGCAGAAAGATTTAAAAAAATTAAATAATTTGCCCAGGAAAATCAATAGCATAGGCACGAACAAGACACTGATAACTCTGACTCCCATTCTCATAATCTGCCAGAAGATCCAGTTCGGACTAAATAAAAATGATGGACTCTAAGAATGTCATTCAAATTGCTTTCAATCTTCTTATTTTGTATATAAAAAGAAGCGAGGGATCAAGGATTAGTGATTTTTCAGTCTTCTTTTTTTTTCCCTAAGCCCACAGGCACATAAGAAAGTTAAAAAAAAAATCAGCTTATATTTTGGATATTTTTTTGTGTGTGTCCAGATTGGACATATACATGGATGAAATACCAGCAGTAAGAGCAGAACTTAACATTGGTTATCCTGGTTAAAAATCCCTATCCCCTAAGCCCCTCATTTTGGAGCAGCAAATTTCTACCACAGCTTATATATACAACTAGCTACATTATTTGAACAATTTTTCAAAAGGTGTAATCAGGAACACTTTAAAAAAATTCTTTTGATGACACTGTTTCAAATCTCCTGCCTTTTACACACTATGGCACATTTCATTTTTTCAACTGAATTTATGCAAGGAGAGGATTCAATTTTCCTGGTGCTCTCTCAAGTCACTCCAGTACTACCTGTGCAACAGGTGAAGCTCCCACAGCAATTTCAGAATTGGCATAGGCATAGAGGGTTCTCATCTCTTTCCAAAAACATGGTCTTATAATGTACTGTGAAGTAGTTACTTTGCATGACTGCGTTATATTTTATCAGAATAAAAACTAATCAGCGGTGGCATTCATGTTGTTCCTACATGAACATCATTTCCCTTCATCATTTCTTCTCAGGCACTACCACAATAGTGAGAAATGACCACAGAGAAGTCAGAGAATCATTAAGGCTAGAAAAGAACACTGAGATCATCTAACCCACTATCTACCCATCCTCACCACGACTACTACCCAAGACCCCAAGTGCTACATCTTTCTTATTTTTCATATTTCTTGAACACCTCCAGGGATGGTGAACCACCACCTCTCTGGGCAGCCTGTGCCAACATCTGAAAGCAAAACGTGCCTGGAAATGTACAACAAAACTCTCAGAACTTTGAAAATTAAAGGTTTCCTTACTAAGCACTGCTTCTGCAGCATATAGATAACTGGAAATACCTTTTTTTAACCAGTAAAATTTTTTTTTTTCCTTACAGTTATATGTGTGTGTGTGTGCGCATGTGTGTCGTGTGCCTGTGTATATATAACTACCTTATTTATCTGATCAGAAAGGAAGTGTCCTCATTCACTCTGAAGACTTAAAGACTTTAGAAATATTTAATCATAAAGGGAATATTTCCTTCATGATAATTATCAACATAAATTTTGGAAGTGTATCAGGTCTAAAAGGTCAGAACAGTTGATTCCAGATGTAGTAAGTTCATAGCATTTGTACAGAACAACCTAGTAGATACTGCTTTTCAACATTAACTGAGCAGACAGCAAGGAGTACTGGCAGGTGGGCAATATCAACACTGCCCCTACGTTGTACGAAAATTCTGTACAGTTTTACATAAATCCTTGAAAGGCAGACAAAGGAAAAAGAAGAAAGCTGTTGGCAATAGCAGGTTCCCAGTCCTCGCTGCCTACCCCATGGCCTAGTTAAAGTGACCTAACAATGCCATTTTTCTTCCTCTCAAAAACTGCAGTGGGAGAATCAAATGTGAAAGCAAGATCAATTCTGTTCCAAGACAGTAAATGAGTTTTAGATCAGACTTGTTTCAATTTATGGAGAGATCTCAACTCTACTAGCTTAAATGCTCTCTTCCTCTAACTATGAAATTGTATTACAGTGCTATAGAAAGAGTAAACTGCCATTATTTTAATCCAAAATTTGTTTATAATCCAGCAGGAAGGAGAAAGCTAATATAACCCAATTGATAACTGCGCAGCACACTTGTCATTTTCATTCCTGTTAATTGCATGATACCATTAAGCCATACTATTTATTTTCAGCTAAACTGCATGCTTTCTCAGCGATGCCACTTCCACAAAGCTCACCATCAGTTTGTTGGCAGCAGCTCTTCTTTCCAGCACAGCTCAGCCTACCCAAGCCTTGTCCCAGTCTCAGACATATTCCCCATCACACACAACTGTAGCTGGTTTTCTTAAGCAGATGTGACCACTTGGGACACTCATTTGTGATCATCATCACCTTACATGGTACTCAAGTCATACATGAGCTGAGCACACGCTCCTGTGTTATGGTCTTCCATAAAGATAAGATGAATGTAAACAGTCATAAAATACAATATTTATTTAAACAGGATTTGTTTGGTTGCTAAGGACTAACCAAAGTGGTAAGGACCACTTATAAAACAATGCAAGTCCACTGCCTATGGAAGTAGCTAGGGTATGCACTGAAGTCGGGAAGTGACGCTGATCTCCGCACATAAAACAAACATCTCCAAATGTCATAGCTACACGCTCACATCATGGAAGTAACACGCTCTGTGGATGCTGTGGAATCTGCTCATCCATCTCCATGCAGTGAACTGTAAACCCTGCTGGTTGTTTCCGAACTAACATTATATTTATTTTTGAGCGTTCTTCTCCCTTCATAAAACAAGAGTCAAAACATCTCAAACCTCCTCAAACCACTTTTCTTGTTTGGGGATCACTCTTACACATATAGCTGTAACTTACACATACAGCTGTAAGATGGGGAAACTCGCAATTCCCTCCTGTTCTTTTAAGGGAAGGCTAATTAATTTGTAAGCTACAAACCTAATGAAGGAAATATTAATTTGTATGATGAATAAAATTAGTTTCTGAGTTTCCCTTCATCTCACTCATTACAAATGCAAGCACAGGCAGATTTATTGACCTGTCACAGCTTATTAAGCAGCACTTCATAAAGAAGTTATTTTGAAGTGTTCTTTTTAAGCATGCAAAGTATTGATCGACAATGTTTGGACACTATTTCTTAATACACACACCAAAGAGCAAAAGGCGTATGCAATTTTGGTTTTCCCATTAGACACACAAAAAATATAGATTTTACATTGGTAGCACTGCACGTAGATAAGGGAACCGAATCTTCAAGTCCACTGTTGTTGCCAGGTGGGAACTGTCAGCAGGTTCCAACAGAGAGGGCTGTTCACCACCCACCCTGCGAGGAAGGAAGGAATCTCAGATAACACGCTTGATGTGAATTGAAGTTTTAAGATTGGATTTTGTTGCTGGTCAAAACGAAAACAAGAAAAATCCAACAGATTTAACTTAGGGCATAATATCTGCCATAACAATTGTCTGTTTTCTGCCATACAGATTGATTATTTTTTCTATGTATTATCTCTAAGGCTAACAAAGATTTTTATAAACTACTATTTTTTTTTCTTTATTATTTTACCCCTTCAGGGCCAAATTCTGTTTAAGACCAATCTAATCATAACTGAGGAAAAACTGTCAAGAGCACATCTTGGTCTTGCACTGAATTTCTAAGCATACAGACTGACAAGTACGGAACCAGCACCACATCACCAACCAAGGGGCAGCATCTTCCTGCATGACAATATACAGAGGAGAGCCAGCAAAATAGCCTGCACTAAAAACAGTCTCTTATTAGGAGCAAATCCACGAGTTATTTCCTTTAATCTCAATGTTCTGAGCACCAAGTTTTGGTTGGTTGGCTTCTGAGCTAATTTGCTCTGCTGCTCAACTGATTTCTTGCTCCTCCAGGTGAGGATCCTGAGCATTTCTGTGTTAATTGCTGCTGCCAGCACCTGCTGGATTCCTTCATCAGGGCTATATCTTCCTCACCAGTATGAAGTAGGAACCTAAGTGCTGGAGGTTCCTACACTAAGCAGGTCAGCCAAGTTGGAGTGAGTGCCCTAGGTTAACACATGAAAACCAGAATTTTGCTTAGAAAGGAAGTGTGAACACAGCCTGCAAAACCAATTTGCATAACTCAGTGCCATAAGCATGCTGTCACATATGACTCCAAGTTAAAGGGCAGAATTTTGTCATTAACAACTGTACGGACAGCAGATGCTTTGCAAAACATCCTGCAATAACAACAGAATCAAGTATTTTCATCTTCAAGAGTGACCGGTCACTCAGATTTCATCTTCAAGAGTGACCAGTCACTCAGATTTCATCTTCAAGAGTGACCAGTCACTCAGATTTATCAGGCCATTCACTTTATAAACACAGCATTAGCTGCAGTTTAAGTGCAATGTGGTGCATCTACAATGAGAAATTTTTTGGGTGATATTTTATAATTAAATGCCTCACCAACTATTTGTAAGGTCAACAGAGATTAATGTGGGATGACAGGCATGGTCAATGAGGGGGTTTCAGGAGAATTCTGTTCACTTAAGAAGGCATTATCACAGTTATTTTCTTAGATACTGTTAAGTCACAGTGTGTTAACGTACACAGCATAAATGTGCACACATTAGGAGTGCAAACAAAGAATTAATTCATTTGGATAACTTGTTTTTAGATAGAAAATGCCATGGTGTTAGGCTACGTGCAATTTCTCTCATAACTTTGATGACCTGAACTTCCCCAAATCCTTCAGATACGTAGACACAAATCTGAAGAACACTGATGCTTTGATCAAGTTTTCCAGTTCAACTCATTCTCCTCGAGCAATAACACAGTGCAACTTCTATGTTAAATATGATTAAGAACAAGCTGTGCCAGGGGAAGTTCCGATTGGATATTTGGATTTTTTTTTTTTTCCTGAAAGAGTGGTGATGTATTGGCACAGGCTGCCCAGGAAGGTAGGGGAATCTCCATACCTGGAGGTGAACAAGAACCGTGGAGCTGTGGCATACAGCGACAAGGTCAGTGGGCATGGTGGGATGGGTTGGGCTTGCGGATTTTAGAGGCTTCTCCCAACCCTAATGATTCTATGATTTCATGATGATTGAAGCTTACTGCTAAAACCAGAAGCAAACATGCTTTTTATTTTTTTAAACCTCAACTACTCTCTACTTCCTCTGAGTCATAACAATCCTGTCATTTGAAGAATTCTCAAAAGAAAACATGAAACCTCCAGCTTAGATTACCTGGTTTCGTTGGAAAGGGAATCTCACTAACAATTAACAATGCATTTGCCTTTCCAAACTACCACAGGGAAAGTGTCCTGATCTTCCTTTGGCTTTGTATCCTCCTTAGAAGTTACTTTTTGGCCCAGATGTAAATTTTCTGTATTTTACTGTGTCATGTTTAATCTACACTGAAGCCTGAATTTCATGAATATCAGTCATCCCGACAGCTACGTGGTGTTCCTGAGATTATGATTAATAGGAGTTCAGAGATGGAGTTCACAGCTCCACTAAGCCTAATGTAACAAAATCAGCAAGCAAATAGCTGAATAAAAACACAAGAGTAGAGTGACTCTGAAGATCATATATGGTCCAGGCATTAGCCTTGCTTCTGACAAGGTGACACTGCTGAGAAGCAGCTAACACAGGACTAAAATCATAGAATAATAGAATCACCAAGGTTGGAAAAGACCCACAGGGTTGCCCAGTCCAATCATCCACCCATCACCAATACTGAAAGCAGCTGGGAGTGGTGGAGTTCCTTATATATGCAAGAAACTGTACAAGGGGAAGAGAAAACTCAACTACAAGGCTTCAGTTTCAGTTCTACTTGCACATCACATGCATGTGCTCTAAGAACAGACCTTACCTTTGCTTCCCAAACCCTGAGGCAGTTTGCCCACCAGGTGAACACTGGAGGCTATGCCAGTGACTCAAGCAGTGATGCAGGATGTTCCTGGGCTCCTGAATACAACCTGCTATGATTTAGTTCAGTGGCTGCTAGCTCAATGCTGCTGTGCTGTCCAGGTGAGGGAATGGAGAATCAACCCAGCCATGTCAGCAGCCCTCAGGGGAAGAGAACAGCGTATGGTGCACTTAATCTAATAGAGGAATTAAGCTGTATTTATTACTGTTACAGTATTACTACATAAATAAAAATGCATTTTTTCTTAAATTTCATTTAAAAAATCAACTTATCATTCTGAAACTAATTTTATGCATGTTATTGAAAAACAAGTTGGAATAAAAAATGACTAGAAAAAAAAAACAAATTTTGCATCTTTTCTGAAGAGGAGTCCCCCTAGCCTGCACAGACACCTAGAGGAGCACTATCCTCTAACAGAAACAAGCAGAAACACAGGAAATGAAAAACGTCCTCAGTCATCTCACAGTACCTGAAGCCTTGAAGACTTTTTTTGCTGAATAGACCAACACTGCTCTGTGATAATCTAGCCCTCACACATATCAGTTTTAGGCATGGAGCACTGGCCATGAAGCATGTAGAGCTCACAGGGTCCTAGATCCAACAGAAGTGCAAATCCTTGTTTTATCTTTTTTCCCCACTTCAGGCTTAGCATAAGCATTTGCCCTTCATGTAAGCCCAAGTCTCCTGATAACAGCTCTGAGCTCACACAGTACACTGCTTCTTAATTATTTGCATTTTTGTCCTCTTTCCCTCAGGCACCTGGGCATTATGTGAAGACTGAGCCAGTGCAAGAGGAGAAATCCTCTCCTGTGGAGTTACTTTATAGCTAACCAGGTAGTTGGTGGTTTTTCCAGCAATACCACCAATGAGTCAACAACACTTTAGAGAGATAATATAGGGAGATGACAGAGGGGATTTATTTCAGATTCCCCTAAAACAAACATCAGGATGCTTGGGAACCTGGCCACAGGCTTAGAGCACGACAGCTGCATCTACTTCCATTAAATTTTGCAATACTAACAGCAAATGATCAACCCATAGATAGTAATATCTTCTATATGATCATTGTTACTGTTTGTAGCAAGATAATTACAGCAGCAATACAGGACTACGCTCATCTGCATCTGAGCATCTGATTTTTCAAATCAGATACTTTTTTCTTTTCAGTCATTGCCAAGTATGCCTTCCTATAGGCTACTGATCCTATATAGACTATTCCTCGGAAGTATGTGCTGAGAAGTAAGTAAACTGCAAGAATGTTCAACTAGAGACAGAACTCCTCCACTGCAAGAGCTACCAAGTGCGTTCATTAATTCCTCCCTCTTGTTCTTTTTATCCCAAGATATGTTTTCAAGGAAAAATAGAGTATGAATCACATAATTGTAGCCATAGAGTTTAGTGTAAGCAGGAAGAGAACAAGGGGTGCCAACAGCAGTGTTGGACAGTTGTGCCAATGAAAGCTGGACTGCTGCTGCCTGCATCCCTCTCTGCAGCTGTGCTGCCACACTGGACAATTCTCTGCTCTCTGTACCAGCACTAATTTCTTACTCACCTCTTGTTGTGACACTGCTTATTTGCACATTTCACATTTCAACTTTATTTCAAACTCTGAAAGGAAATTATTAATGAATTGGTGCATAATGAAATGTAAGTACACAACGACACTGTAAAACCCCACCCTACCCTACATACCAGAACAAAAGACAAGGATACTCACATGTATGCCTTGCCAGGGAATAATTGGACCCACCACTGGTCAGCCCAAAGCCCTCGGGTATCTGGCTGGAGCTGCGTGGCCGTGTCAGCAGCTTCGGGGGCTCAATCTCAGCCCCAAATTCTGCCCCAATCACACCCAGCAGGACAATGGCTGTAGCCTGCTTTCTGCGCTCCTCATAGGATGTGGAGATCTTCTTCAGCTGTGGGAGACCAGACAGGCAGCCTGGAACAAGAAGGCAGAGGTATAAGAAAAATAATAGCAAGGCTGCTCATAACACTGCAAACATGATGTTTTCCAGAGAAAGTAAGTGAGACTCCATTTGAGTGTGTCTTCAGGACAGTTACTTCCCTTAGCAGAATTTTTGTCTGCTGCAGATTATGCTGTTTTACTTCCCAAAACCTATAATGGAATAGACAACAGAAGTCTAAATAGCTATTTTTACAACTCCTATGTCACCCATCCTTCAAAAACTGTCAAGAAAAGGTGGGAGAGTGGGGGCGGGGCTTGGCAGAAAGCCATATAATTCCAGAGATCTTTATTCATTTGGAGAGAGAAAAACATAACCAACAGAAATGTGTTTATCTGCTTTTGTGAAAGGTGATTTTTGTTCACCTTGGATTTCTATTAAATTATATTAAACCAATAGCAATCCTCTTTTATTTCCTTACAACATGTACTGTGGAATACTGTGTTTCCATTACTAAAAAGCAGCCTTCTGTATTATTGTCCATCATAATATTCTAGTTCTTACTAAACTTTAGCATAAGGATATATGCCATTACACTGAGCTAGCATTCTGGTACACCAAATGCTGCATGCTATACTTTAACCAACATCCTCCAAAATCATGGAAAAACCTCACCGTAGTGTGAATTCTAAATAAAACCCTAAGTTTTACATCATTGTTGAAACTAAAACTCTTGGGCTATATTAGATTTTGCTGACAAAGGGTGGATTGTTTTTTTTTTGTTTGTTTGTTTTTTTCCATTTCCTCCCTAGGAATAAAAAAGCCAAATCTTAGAAGTTTATAAGACTGAAATAAAGTATTCATTCAGCCAGACAGGTACAGCTCGCATTCAGCTAATTCCCTGTGCACTGGAAAAAAGGACTTACAAATCTGATATATAACAACAAAGACATAACATCCCCCCTCTTAGGTTCCTCTACTGAACCTTTTTCTGGGAAGCCAGAAAGCACTGGATGAGACTCATCAGGGTATAGGTTAAAAAGGGGCTAATCAGCATGCCCAATGCAGGTCTACCTGTGCTCCACATGAAATTAGATGCTACCACCAAGAAAGCTGACTACATTTAAGCAAATGCAGCCATCCTGTTTCAGAGACAGCACTGCAGTTGCAACAGTAATGTGCCACCTGAAGGGGAGGAAAAATCCAATGGAAAGCTGAACAATGGTAGGAGAGGGAAAAAAAAATCAATATGGTCTGCCTGGAGAGGGAGAAGGCTGGAAAGGGGCTGCATAGACAAAGCAGGGAGTGTGGCAGCTCCCATCGCCCTGCACTCTGCTCTTCCATGGCCACGCAGCTGGCTGGGCTATCAGACATTAGAGCATCCCTGAAATCCTGGTCCTGATTTCTCAAGACTCAGTTCTCACCATGCAGCAGATAAGAAAACAGCCAGCACCCGGAGCAGAGCACCAGGCCCTGCCCATACCCGGCCACAGCACCCTGGACAGCAGTATCCAGATGCCGGCAGTGGCCCTTTGTCAGTCAACCCAATAGCTAAAACGTTTCTTTGTGGAAACTTACAAGTGAAATTAAAAAACAAAAACAAAAACAAAAAAAACCTAAAGATTTCTGCCTTCACTTTTTTTTAATTACTCACTAAAGCATAAAATGAATTGCAGTGATTTCCTACGAATAAACTGACAGCTGTTTAGGAGAATCTAAAATGAAATAATGTCTCTGAAGTAGTCCTTCCTTCACTTCCATTTGTCTCAAGAAAATTTGGTATTTTCTCACCGTGCCATGGCTCCATTTAATCATGCGACGGGTGACACAGAGATCCATTTTCCTGACAGGACAGTTGATCACCCTATCACGGAGGGGAAATTAATAACCCCAGAGAGCTCTGCATGGAAGCAGGAGCCCTGCTGAAGGAAGGACACTAATGTTGCACATTTTCCTCAGAAAATAGCACACACGTGCTTTGGAAAAAAGTACGTATGTTCCCTGGAAAACAGTGCACGTGTACCATGGAAAACAGCATATCTCCAGCACTGCACAGTGATCGAGGGACACAATGCATCCGAGCATTTCTTTATACCTGGGCTTTCTTTAGACCAAATGACTGCGTTAGATATTCCAAAGCTCATCACCTTCTGCAAACTAAACCTAAACAGTGATTAGAGGAGGCAGCTTTACGGATAACACAAAGCAAAGAGGGTATTTACAAAGCATTCAAAATACAGGTAGAGCATTTCAGAAGTTTAAATTGTCTAAAAGGCTGCAGGTTATTGATTGCTTCATTTAAAAAGCAGTCAGAGAGTGCAGCCACGAGGTCAGGGTGAATTTAACAGTTTGGAGCACTTTACTAAATAACTCTAAAGATCATGTTAATTGGCTTTGCACAGTTCTTGGGTAAAATTAATTTTATCCTGGCTTACAATAAAAGGATTAAAAGACAAATTAAGTTCTTCAGATTTAACTGGAATAGAAATCAATGGATCTGAATTAAGGCTGAAGGAGGTTTTATGAGAGATGGACTGCTACCAGGTACCCTGAATCTGCTCTATGTGTATCTACATGTGTGTATACACACACACGCACACAAAAGAAGTGGAATGAAAAAAGATAAATTCCATCTAAATGAATAACATAATTTAATCAAGACCACAAAAGAGCTTGCATCAGTTTGGCTGGGAACCCTGATGCTGCACACCCTCCTGGCATTCTAAGGATGAAAAATCAAAAACTGAAGCCCTCATGATTTTGTCACAGTCCATATTTCACAGCACAGAGTGAAAATCGTCAGCAGTCACCAGCTATAGATGAAACCTTGCAAAATGACAAATGACAAAACTTCCTGACAAGCCAGCACTGGAATTGCTTATATTTAAAACTGCAACAGTTTCTCTGCATTATGGAGAATAAGCTGAAGAGCTATAATAGGGAACTGCGGTTTTGTTTACACTCATCTTGGCTCACAGTAATCTATGCATCTGCCTGGTATTTCCACATCAGTAGTTCTGAATATTTTTTCACATCAGTTGCACTATTTTCTTACAGTAAACAAATTTACATGGGACTCTACAAGGAAATGGCAAAAAACACCAACTTCAAACTACAAAAACAAAACAAAGCAAACAAAAAATGCAAAACAAAGACCCCACAAAAAACAAACAAACAAACAAAACAGTGTATTAAATGTGACAATGAAAGATACTTTACTTTAGTTGTTCAGGATTCTTAGCCAGTCAAGCCACACTGTGGGCCTGCCTCCATTTGCAGTCTTTGAGATTATATGCTGAAGAATAATTACGGTAATTTCAACACCTCTGGAGGCTCACAAAGCCACAGTGATCAAAATAATCAAGAACTGAAAAATATATGGAAATACTGGTAACATGAAGGGACCACAACAAAAATGAAGAAAAAAAATCTATTTCATTTAAGCCCACAAAAGCCATTGCATCTTCTAGATAACCTGACAGTGTTTAAGGAAGGGTGCTTGCTGCCACTTCTGTCACTCCTACCCATATGGCTCCCTCTTCTGGCCAGCAGAACAGAGCTCTGGGTGTAGTGGACTGGATGCAGAGCACACACGCTCCTACCGTTCACAAGAAAAAGCCAAACATACAAGGTATTTTGCTCTTTGGAGTAATTTATTTCTGTGTTCAGTCTTTTGCTCCCTGACAGTGAAAAAATACTTGTAAATATAGAAAATTCCCAAATTCTTAAAAGTTGTGAGCCTTACCTCTTTTTACCTAAAGCAATTCCATAAACTTCAAAGAACTTGTAAAATGTACATACTTGCAGACAGAAAACTCATTCTGTGAATCTATATTTTAATTTAGCTGACAGCATGGTAGTCAATAAAGCACGATGCAGAAATCTGGCAATACGTGGCAAGTAAAAGAAGCTGACTGGGATTGCTAACTCTGATAGCCTTAGTAAGTAAAAACTGGGTTCTAACCATGTTTACAGTCTTCATTTTGCTGCCTTCACCTCAGTTGGGCTGTTTCAGGAAGTACATATAAGATGGAGAATCAGACTCCAATAGCAGCTTGTTCATTACACACAACATATTCTGCAATTATTTTATAACTATTCCTATCACTTAGACCATAATATAAAAGATTAGTAATAGAATGCATACACAGCATTACTTTTACATAGCTGAAACATAGCATGAATGAATTTTCCCAAGCACAGAAGTACAGGCATTTTAGAGCCATAACAATCTGTATTTTTTTTTAATGAATCACTTGCTGTATTTTATTAGATATTGGCTATCAAACTGTTAGACAGGGAAGGAAGCCATCTAAGAAGAAATCAATACATCTTACAAGATGTTCCTGCATCTTTGCTATTCTCACACTTTCTAAGGAGCTATGTAGGCTTAGACCTATAAAAGACCTATGTAGGCTTTTTTTTTTTTTATAACTTGATTTTTTGTGCCTGTGTTTAATTCCCCTCCCCAAAAGGTCTCCTTCCTATTGGCTGACTGTGTCCATTTATTTGATAATGCTTGTCTTGTCATTTTCTCTTCATATCTGTAGGAAAGCATGCAAAATAATGTAACATTGTTACAACTGTAGAAACTGGAAGTGTTTAAACTTCATTTTCCTAATATTTTATACAGCATCTTGCAATACAGAAGTTTCATAATTAAATATCAATAAGTCACATAGCTTTGTATTATTAAAGCCAGGACATTTTTCTGGTTTGCTTTTTGATAACATATTCCCTTTGTGGTGCCAGTAACCTGATTTTATGCAGCCAGCCAGCTGCAGCACTTTAGAAAGAGAATTATAAAACCTCTCATGGGGAATAATAACATTTATTAGATAAGTATAGATGACAACGGTTAGTATTATTTAGAAAAGACTGTTGCAGCCACCAATATTTTCAAATTTTGAATTAAAAAAATAATCAAGTAGTATAATTTTTCAGCTAAGAGCCAGTGTTAGATCCAAGGGCTCTGACTCCACCAGCCACCTCTGGTCAGGAACCCAGAGGTCAGAACCTACATGCAAATCCCTGTGCTTTATCCACACTGAATGACACAAAACAGACATTACTGAAAAATTGCAGTGGATAATTAAAAATGATAGCATTCAGGGTACAAAAGGCTGACAGTAATCTGTTAGCCTATAGCAGCTACTGGCAACCCAAAGGGTTAAGGCCCTGATTTTCTTCTGCATAGGTGGTGCTATTTTAAGCCAATAGTGTGTTTAAATCCACACCAATGAAATCAATACAGCACTGCTCTAGTCAAGGTGAGACCAAATAAACCTGTCGGAAGCTTTGAGAAATAGGCTTTGCAGTACTCTTTGAGTGCTAAGTGCCTTTCAGCCCAGAGATCTTTTGTCATTAAATAATCATTAGCCATCACTCATTCTTCCTAAAAAGCTCAACGCCTGAATCTGCTCAGTATCCACCCAGCGTCCATGCGGCGTGCCATGCTTATTAGAGCTTAGGGACGAGCACACCACACCATGCAACACCCTTTCTTGCACCCTCACACCTGGAGCAGCAGCCTCACTGCAACCCCAGCTCCTGCCCAACTTCAGCACAATCCACACCCGAGGCACACCCTATAACTTGTTCACACAAGTCTTTATTTTCTTTAGACCACAAGGAAAGCATGGTTATTCTGGCATCTGCCAAACACTGAGCAGCACTGCCTAAATCACAGCCTACTTCAGGTTAAAGCTAGTGATAGATGGTATTCATCCATTACTTCCATGCATCTATAGATCTCTATTTGGCATTACTGCAACTTTTTCTCTCCAGGAAACATTGAGTTGTGTGCCAATTATTACTTTTTAAGAAGTCTATGTGGAACCAGTAAACAAATGGATTCCATCTATCTGCAAATACTGATATTGTTGTCAGTCATTTTCTGACACAAAAAATACCTAATAAACTTATTAAATAACTGACAGCATGTAAGACAACAGTAAATTTATTTTTTGGAACACAGGGTTAACCTATTATCCCTCCACATTAACCCTTATCTCACCAGTGCTCTGTGAGCTGTGTGCTGAAATGTCCCATTTCCTTCCAGACAGCAAGGAAATCAATTAGCTGCACTCTTCAGCACATGTTTTCACCAACAAGCTCAACTAGGCAATCAGCATCTTACACTAATTTAATTCCACTGAAAGACATACAGACTGAAGTTTTAATAACCTGGGAATAAATTTTACCATAGCAACATTTGGTTGTTTCATATCACATTTGGAAACCACAAACACACATTATGAAGTATTAATCGTCCCCTAACCTCATTGCTTTAATTTTTAAATGCAGCTTTGTGCTGCAATTTCCAGAAATCTGTATCCCTCTGCACTGCTACCTACATAAATGAGTCATAAACAAAAGCACTTTAAACATCCATGATACCTTTCCAGAATTTTGATCATGAGCACTACAACTAGAAACAAGGAAAGTTTTGATGCATAAATGCTGAGCTTTAAATAAAAACAAATCACGCTGAGTAAGAGGTATTCTATATTCCCCCATCTGAACAGCAGAGGATCCATTTTGTCTCTATTTTCCACTGCCCTTAGCAGCGTGAGAGGCTCCTCACCCATTTTGTGCTCCTAGAGCTGCAGAATACAGGGAAATATTCAGTAATAAAATGAATGACACAGATAAGGAACTGCAATAGATTAGAACGACAACGCCAACAAGAAGCATGTACTATATGCAGAAAAGCATGTTTCCTAAATGTGCCTGTCAGCCTTAGGAAAATTACAGTGATGTTCATCTCCCAGCTTTATAAACGCATGACATTCCAGGTACTTACATACCTCTCCTCTGGATTACAAACAGCATAATTCCATCAGGCAAACCAAATGTTGCAAAATAGATAAAAGACTGTATTAGGAATGTTTGTAGTAGAAGTAACTAGCTTGTACATAACTGAAGTGAGACACTGTAAACAGAAGATTTTTTTTTCCCCCCAAAGAAAATTTCAGTAAGTTGTTGATTAAGAATCAATTAAAGAAATTTATTCTCAAGTTCCAGATCATTCTGGACATAGGTAGAACATCAATAAAACCACGACAAATCTGGACTTTACATTCTGAAGCATGATTACAATTTTATTGAAAGGAGCATAAAACTATTTTACGTTATATTCACTTTGAAGCCGAACGGCAACTTTCTTTCTGACGCTTTATAAAAAGAGGAAATCAATAGGGAGGCAGAAAAAAATTAGATGGCTACGATTTGCCAAAAGATCAATAAGAAATGTAGCAATATCAAAATCTCTGTTCTTAATCTTTTACACACTAAAATCTGACTTTCAGATGAACAGAACTGCATGAATTTACAGGACAAAACAGGTGAGATGCTTCTACATGCTTCTGATGCACTTATTATACTTATACCTACAATTTAAGTTACCTTGCTTTTATGATCTTCCACTGAGCTAAATTCCCACCACTTAAAGATATTATTTATTTTGCAATGATTTAATACATCGTTAAGATGTATTACACACACCCTTACCGCCCACTCTGTAACACACGAAGCCCACCTCCCCATTTGTCTCTGATAGGTCCCTGCTGGGTGCTTTGCTTCAGTCCCACTAGGAGGGTTGGGGGAACCTGCACGTACGAAGCTGTGGCTGATGAACAGCACCAGGCTGAGCATCACCACTTCAAAACAAAACATTTCCTTCTTCCTCTATGAAAAAGTTGAGGGAAATGGAAAGCTTTCAGCAGCATAAGAAAAAGGGCTTAGACTGAGATTTCACCGTGAATTTTGCCAGCAACATAACACACAGGCTAGTGATGTGCTTTTCAGCACTGACTGTGACTGTCATGTACACCCCCTGAACACCAACACTACCACACCCAGGCACCTCTGATCTTGCCCTTCTCCGGCACCCAGCTCGCTGTGGGGCAGGACACAGCTTGGTCAGGGCAGCACCGGGCCCACAGCGCTGAGGGACCCGGCGCGGCCACGCGGCTCCATCAAGAGCTCTGGTGCTGAATGCAGAACACACTCTATTTGGCTTTCAGTCAATTAAGCTTTAAGCTGTCAGCAAACAAGACTTTTAAGTTAATTTTGAATCACCACAAATCAAGTTGAAGGTTGTGAAAGGGCACTCTCACATGCCGGCATGAAAAAAGGCAGTTTAATTGCCTCTGAATAGCTATTATATGCTGCAATTGGCCTATTGAATCTTAGATGATCTATTTATTTATCAAAGTGCAGAGACTGGTAAAAGAATGCAACGTACGAACTTTACTTTCTTCCTCTCTTGCTTAAGTAGATCAAGTCTTCACATATAAAAGCTACAGTAATTTCTGTAACAAAGTTCAGTACAAGTTACACTACATTTATATTTTATTTTTAAATAATTATCATTGCCAAAATTATAGCTATCTGAAATGTGAAAACAAATAATATCCAATATAAGAAGTTACTGCTAGTTAAATCTTTTTAAAAACATCTGTTTTAAATCTTCCAACAGATTTTTCAATATACTACACAGATAAGTGCTGTTTTAGATTACTAATATGAAAAATTATCTGTGCAGAAGGTTATAGAGGGTATAAAAAAGTGGTAAACAAAGGTATGTAACCAGCTGCTACTGAAATGTTAAAAGAAAACATTTCATGAAGATAGAGATCTGAGATGTGTTTAGAGTTTAATGTTTAGAGTAGAATAAGATTAAACAGTAACATCAACTTTTCATCAATCCACTTGCAAAAACTGCAACACAAATTAAGGAAATTTTGTTTTAGAAGATGTATCAACATGACTGATTTTAAGAACATCCTCTGACTTTGCTTTAGCTAATTAGATGCTTCAAGTATAGTTAACCTTAGAGAGGGTCAAACTGCATTCTTAACACAATGCACAGAACTATTAAACATGTGGACAATGGGCCAACCAGCTTCAATTCTCATCCTGTTAGATGATGTAAGACTCCCTCCATTCAAACCCTACTCATGGAGCAAGGCAGCCTGGGGAATGCTGCATTCAGGCACCAGGGAGTGACTCCAGACTACCTTACTAGGATTAATGAAAGAGGTAGGGAAGGACACTTCCACCGCGCCAAAGTCAGGAGCCTAAAGGCGTACACTAGCACCTACTGCTGGTTGTTCCAAACATCAGCCTGGTATCTCTCAGAGCTCTTGCTTCTGACAGCTCCTATCACTCTGGCAAGATTCATAGTTTGAAACCAATAAAGCTTACATCTCTTTTCCACTGGATACCAACCTCAGCCAAAACTCTCCACATTTGATGTTCTTATCATCAGGTCTTGCAAAAAGGCATGGAGAGGGGTGGGTCACATGTCAAAACTGAACGGTTATGAATAACCAAAAAAAAGGTTTTCAAAAACATCTGTGAGCAGTGGAGAAAAAGATCCACCAATGATGGAAAAAACAACCAAAACCATTACTGGAAGAGACCACATGCAGAGAAATGATGTGATTAAGATGACACTTCTCATTTCATATCATAGCCAAGATGTCTCCCACTGTATTTCCTCCATAGCAACAGAAAGACTGGAGCCACTGCAGGAAAGCAACACACCAGTTAGCCGAAGCTGTCCTGCACTGAGTGCTTCTGCTGGGATGTGACCAGAAGAAGAAGGTGTGAAATGCAACAACCACTCATTACATCCAGATGAGGCTTGCCTTGGGGAATGCAAAGGATAGGGGCTTCTACAGTGTACGTTTATGGTCTCACCCCGGCATACCACACAGAATACTACAGCTTTGCTATCACAATTAGCTGGTCAGCAATTTCTGCCCAGCAGGTTCCTCCAATACTGGATGCCTGCAGCTAATTCTGTGATTTCAACACAGATTTTTTTTATCTTTGTTTCAAAGCCCAACATAAGAGATACTTAAGGCTGAGACAAAACCTGTTATTTCTGAGGAGGGAAATAGGTCAGTGGAGGTGATACAGCATGAAACTCACAACTGTAGTATAGAGAAAGTATGTTTTAAATTGATGAAGTACGGAGTTCAGAAACAACTACCCCAAGAACAGCAGCATGTGTGTTGCTGGGGTTACAGAAAATATTCAGGCAATATAAGAAAGGATTAGGTACCAAGTTATCATGAGAAATTTGGCAAGGCCACTTCCCAAATGCACTGTCCAGCAGCAACCAACCCAATGGAGGCATAAACAGACTGCTGATAAGCTCAGTTGCCTCAACAATAAAAACAAACAAACAAAAAACCTGGTATGGATTTAACCATATTCCCACCATACACTTCAAACACCATTACAATAGTATTAGAGCAACAACAACAAAAAACAGCATCAGAATTTTGGTTGCAATGCTAACTAACATGTCAACAGAACAAAAACAAGACAATCAGGACTCAAGACTACTAGAAAAACTGCATTTTTATACATTGCTTTTACAACCAGTGCTACAACTGAGGACATTACTTTGGAAAAAAAAATACTGTAATCATCTTTCATAAATCTTCAATTGAATTAAAGAAAACATCAAGTAGAAGCATTTCTGCCTATGTCAGTGAGAGAAGATGAGCTGCCAAAAGAACACAATTCAGGTGCAGATGTTAGACTAAGACAATGAGAATTAGTTTTCTCCGTTAATGAAATTTTTCAAAGGAACTACAGCACAAAGGAGGAATGAGCAGAGCCAGAAGAAGACATATGCCCTCAGCACAGACAAAAGGACTTCAGATGAGTCCAGATCCATGCTCATGTAGTACGGATGTGTAACACACACAGCCAGGCTGACTTTTCACTTCCACCTACAAAATAAGAGCATGTGACGACTGATACAGTGAGTTACACTCAGTGAAGCACAGAACATAAAGATTTTGCCTGGACTTTCAAAACCACCTTACTAAGATGACACATTCCAGCTGCTGAGCAAACAGCTGTTAAGCAAAGCAAGGCTGTCATGCATGCTCAATGCCCGGAGTTTTCTTTTTTCCATCTCCATAGCTCAGAAAATGAATTGAAACAGATACTGTTTCCCACAGAGGACAAAGATATTTCACAGCACTGCAATCAAAGTACATACGGCCTTTCATTCAATTTATCTCCTTCAGAAAGTTTTATACTAGTTTGCTAGCTTTTTGCCAAGGCAAATTTTTATATTCACTGTCATTTTAGAAACATCAGTTATTTCTACACCCACAGAACTAAAGACAAAGTGACAGAACAATATGCATCACAGCCACTGCTCGAACCCGACTCTGTAACTGCTCCTCTGTGTGCTTCTGCTGTTAATTAGAAACACATCTGACACCTCAAACAGATGAGTTCTCCACAGCACTTCCTTAATGAAGGCATACAGCACTGCCCAGCACTGACAGATGCCATTCAGACAGATGTCCAGCCCATCACCCTCTCACAGAGAACAGATCTCTTAATGGTGCTCACTGGGTGACATCTGCTTGAATGGCAGATGCCCGCATCTCCTCAACTGCACACAGCTTTGGTGAAAAATCCTTGTTCTACATGCATTACATTTCTTAAAGATCAACAAAATTTGTATTTTTAAAAAGTATTTCACCCACAACTTCATACTTTCTTGTAGACAGATAAAGAAAAATTGCAGGAAATTATATTCTTTGTTAATTTTGTATACATGCATCTGATTAGACACATTTCTCAAGGTGCTTCAAGATTCCTGTCAGTACACATGGAAACTCCATTAAGAATTAACATTTCTATGTTAAATAACTGGTGTCTGTAGCATCCACATTCCACTTTTAACTGTAACAGAAAAGATAAAGGAAGAGGGACATGTGCATTTTCACTTTCCACATTAGCATCTGAAAGGGATGACGTTTGGTTTAGATGATAAACCCCCATTTTTCTGTTTTTTTACACAGAGGTCAGTGCATGATACGGTAGACAGTTTTCCAATGGGTTATTAAACACAAATTAAGTGTTTCTTTGATCTCTCTATAGTGGGCTTTAGAGATACACAGATGTATGTGACAGGTGAAGGTGCTCAAGTTTGGTTTGTGCTTCCTGAAAGAAACCCAGCAGGAATTTTGTCTGGAGACTGACTCTTCTGACATCCACATTGTGCTGAACAGTGGGCCACTGGCTTGGCTGCTGGGGATGGCAGATGGTTTCATTTGTTGTGCACCTCCACCTCACAGCAAACCTCACAAAGAAGGCTGCCCTAGAAGGGGAGGGCAGCACTGGGCAACGGCACCTGTCACTTCTGCTTCCAAGTCTAGCTCCAACTGTACAAGAGAATGCAGAGAAACCACTAAAGCAGTCTAGAGACTCAATACATTAACAGAAGTAAGAAGGAAACAAAAAAAAAGTAGAAGAAAAGCACAGTATATGGCTTAGCAAATGACAGCACACAACTTTTAGTGAGCAACTGAAATATTTTCCTTCTGTTACAATGGAAGCATTTGAACAAGAAACTGTAACAGCGAAAAAAGAATGTATCAATTAGGAACTACATTAAAACTACTTAAAATAGTTTATACCATCATCAGAACATCTAGACATTGAGTATGTAGTAATTATTACTCAAAATATGGGAAAATACTGGAAAAATCAACGTTTCTGCAAATGGTGAGCTAAGACACAAGATGAATACAAAAACTACAACTGCAAATTACTGAATCATAAGATAACACAAACAAATACTGCTGGTGACTTCAGTCATTCTTAGTTTTAGAATATGATATAAACTAGCAATATTTCTTGCTTCCAATGTCACCAGTTATTGATTTATTATTGCAATATATATATATATACACACACTTGTAATTATGAAAAAAAACGTCTAATAAACAGGAAATTATTCAAAAGATTCAACTTTCAAGTTAACGGACATTATTAGTAACATTCCTAGCTTTCGCTTTCTATATAACCTTTAGCAGTTGTAACTGCTGCTGTAGTTCTGCTGGTATGTCAGAAATTACAACCTGTGCAAGACACACACAGCATTCTTGACTGAGGCTCCTTTTGGCCACAGGGCTAAACAAGCAGCACACTCAAAGCTCCTCTTTACTGCCTTAGTTACTTGTCCACTGTCACATCATAACAGCATGCAGGAGGAAATGGTGCATCATACACAGCCCTTTTGCAGAAAGGAACCCATAAAACCAGTGCTCTGACCTTGGAAGCACAACTGGCAGACTCCTTGCAGAGCCCAAAGCTAAGGATGCATAGGTCTAACCCAGCAGCTTATTTCAGGCTTGAGAACACCAAGACAAGCTTCACAGGACAGCAGTAGACATATTTTCAGAAATGTAAGTTTTATTTTCCTAAAACTTCCTTAGACAAATTATAGCCCCTATTTCTGTACTTAAAGCAGTCTCCATTTTCTACCTTCCAGCTTTTTGGAATGTCAAATCCTTTGGAATAAACTGTTATTTTTTTGAAAGCCTTTTAACTACAAAACCAAGGCTGTACTCTATAATCTTTGCAGTTGCGGTGATGGTACATGATACCTAGACTTCATAAAAGAGGGGAAAAATGTTTAACAAATTAATATTTAATTAGTACCAGGAAAGGCTTTGTGCTTTGCAAGCATCATTGTCAATGCTGAAGTGAGCAAAGTCACCGCTACAAAAGAAAATGCTGTGGAAAAACTCCACATTTTGCAATGCCAAAGTCCCCACTCATTCCAGAATGGCAGCCTGGCTGGGTTGGATAGGGTCCTCAAGTCCCTCCCTACCCCAACAGGGCCACCAACACTGTGCCCAGCTCCACATCCAGAGGCCCAGGGAAGAACTGCTGATGAGGTATAAGAGCAATCCATACAGCATTCAGAATACGTGTCTTACTGTTCCCCTATACATTATTTATCCCCAGTACTAAGGCAACACTGCATAGCTCAGAGGCACACACTGCTGCAACCTAAAAGTTACTTCCTTAAAGGCCTTCATTTGAACACGGGAAACTCAGTGAATTCCTAAAGAGTCTATTTGTGCCGCTACACCATTTTCCATGCTAGTAAATAAATCTGTCAGCAGAGGTACCGAGGCACTACAATACTGCCTTTTTCAAAGCACTAGTGACATCTGACCCTTTATCTCTGTTATGTGCTCAGCCGTGCATTTGTTTTATTATCCCTTGTGACACTGCTGCAGATGTTCTAAGCGCACCTTAAATGCAGACAGTTACATTTTCAAATATGTAAACAGCACTATTTGCTCTTCCTTTATTTACTGGAAAAACAGATTTACACTTTAAAATAAAAGCTTGATATCTTAGAGCCCAAAATTAAGTTAGGAACTAGACAACAAATTACAAAGAAATAAAAAGATATTTAATACAAAATACATTATGAAGTTCAGACAATGAAATCAGAAGATTCTGTGCACAAGTTGCAAAAAACAAACAACAGCAAAAAAGCTACTGTTCAAATGTGAATTATTTAAGCAAGATATTTGCTCTAGGCTCTGTTACCCAGAAGAGCCTTGTAGGCATTAAAGGTAACTGTAGCTACTACTACTGCTTTGGAATCCTGTTCCTGCACATCTTTTCAGTGCGTCTGAAGATAGACCCAGTTTCTCATATAACTCCTGCTTGTGTGCTGTTAAACGCCTGACAGGCACTGCGGTGCTGTTTCCCAGAAATAGGCTTCAGTGCTTTTCAGCAAGCTAAGCTAAACTGTTTTAATCTCTAAAACGACCAATGTGGAAGTGATCCTTTTAAAAAATTATTTGGAGGAATGAAAGTATTTGGTGAATACCAATTTGAATTGGAAAAAAATCCTGTTGACCACTGCACACTGGTATTACTATGTGCAGTCAGTCAATCAATATTAGCTCTGAAAGGATCACTACAGAAAGAAGCTGCATCATGTTTGAAGATGACAAGGTAGGTTTCAAAATGTCTGAATTAAATTTCTTTGGTATTCTACAAACACTAAAGTGATTGTATTCAACAGCAGACTGAAGTTTCATTTACTCAGAATACACCTTTTAAAGCTCAGTTTCTTTGATCAAGACTAGCAGGGAGCAGGAAAATTCACATCATTTGGAACTGACTCCAATGAAGTGGCCCATTTCCTATCTTTCCCCGAAAAATACATAGTGCAAAGGGGAATGATGTGACTCAGGCCTGTTCATAATACTGCTATTATTGAGGCTTCCAGTAGAGGAACCATCAGGCCTCCAACAGATGTGGGGCCAAGTAGATGGTAGTTCTCAAAGAAACACAATGAAATGGACATGTTGTGAAAACCATTATTTCAGAACACTCTAAGCCATTTCATTAACTGATTTCCATTTCTTATTTTTTTCAGCCTATATCCATTGTTGCTTTTTTTTTTTGACAATTCTCACATATTCCTCCAGTCCCTGCAGGCATCTCCAGAACTCTTCCTCCCCCCATAGCACTTTCAAGCCTTTTCCGAACAGCCTGTGTTAACACTGTGCTCCAAGCAGTCTACTCCTCAAACAGCAGGAATCTCGTCTCAGTCACCTTCAACCAGAGACTTGACCCAAAGCTCAATCTGGCATACTAACAGTCTTCTGGTCAATAGGAATAAACAGTTTTCTTTCCGACTTTCACAAAAATCTATAAAAAGCTCAGACAACATAGACTAAGCTGACAAAACAGCATAGCTCTTGTGCTCTATAATCTGTGGTTTGCTGTGCTAAAATACGTACTACAGTCATTCAAATTCTGAAGATACTGATACTGAGCATGCATTCTCCCTAAGATGCTGTACAAACAAGCATGAACAAAGGAATCAAAAGATAACAGTTGTTATTAAATGCTTGCTTCTGTATGGTCTGTCATTTCAGAAGATGCCTTGAGGGGCAGGAATTCTCAACCATCCACCAGTCTACAGTAACATACAGATTCAGTAAAAACCTGTATTAGTCTTTCAGAACCAAAACATACTCAAACTCTGTGTATGACAAACTAACAAAGTTTACTCACTGAAAAGAACACAATTCAGTGATGCAGATTATGACAGCAGCACCCCTGCATCAGGCTTTGTACCACAGTAAATAATTTAAGTAACTGTAAAGAATCAAACTATTCCTCAAGAACTAAATATGTCACCTGCAGGCAGACTAGAAAGCTCAAAACTGAAAAATCTTTTTCTTTCAGAAGCAACACAGTAATACAACAGAGTTAAGCATACATTTCATTTTCACCTATGTATGGAAAGTTAGAAAAAAAGTGTTCCATCTTTTTTGCATTGTATCTAGTAAGTAAAAAAACAGCATACAATTTGTTAGTGCTCACCTGCTGTGATGTCATCTTCTACCAGATCATGCTCTTCCTCCTGAACTTTTGCCTCTGTTCCCAATGAATCTGGGCTTGCAGTAGCAGTTTGAATGGCTTCTGTGGTTACTCCAGCTGAAAAAATAACAGCCAAACACCCACAGAGGTCAGTGGTTTTCTTAGATAGAAATCTAAGAAATCTAATCATCCCTACATTAGGAAAAAATAAAATTATCTTCTGTTGCAATGTAGCACTATGAAATGCAGATACAGCAAAGAGAAACTTCCCTTAATACAAACCTTTCCTTAATAAACGTTCTCCAGAACACAGATATCATATATACTTTTTATATTCTAGTATGATTAAAATAATCAGAGACGTAGAGGCACAACTTCCTATTTAGTCATAAAACAGTTCTAGCAGAACTTCTCTCACTTCTCCTCTTAATCCTGCATCTCTCTCACCAAAATAGGGTTCCTTCCATGCCATTTTCAGAATACATCCCTCCATCTGAGCCATTCTACATCATCTGGTTGTGATCTATCAGTTAATTGCTCTTTCAAATTGTATTACGGATGCTAAATCATGCCATGTAACACCACAGGAGGTTATCATTCACTGGTGTATGCTGTGTCCAGCTTTAACCTTTATGAGACCCTGCCCAATCCTCACCGCAATTCCATCAAGGCGTTATCAAAAGAAGTGTTTTGCTATGAGTGAAAAAGTACAGACTCACAAATAGTGTTCCCAAAGAGCTTCAGGAAAGCTGAAGGAGCGGACTGAAGAGAGCTCAGATAGGATTTCTTTCCTCCTGATATATCCTTTATGTCAGCTATCAAAAATCTTATTATATGAAGAGATTGCTGCTTTCCTGATTGTGGCATTAGGTTTGCCGTCTATAGAGGCATTAAGATCCCATTAAAAAAGGACTACAGCCCTTTGTCAGCACCAACCAAGCTTCAGAAAGAAATAAATCTGGAATGCCTTTCCCTGTGCTACCCCCCAGGCTGTCACCTAGCACAGGGTGACCAAGTCCTGCCTGCTCCCTTGCTGCTCCTCTGCCATTTGTACAGCTTCCTTATTAAAAACTAAACAAGCACATGCATTCCTTCAGTTTGGAGCAGTTTTGATGTGGTAAACGACTCACCTCATACATTTGTACAAGTATGGTTTATAAGTGAAAAGAAAATGGTTTGTAATAAACTATATGGAGAGAAGCTCTCTCAGGGGTTTGATCATGTACAAAGTTTGAGAATCCACATCTGAAAGGCATTTAATCCTGAGTCTTCTTTGAACTAGTTCAGAAACATCAACGTTCTCACGAATGATATTCCAGATTTTTTAAGTTTCTGTTGTTAAACACTAAGTAATCACAGCAGAGTCATACTCCTACCTTCTGATAACACTGTCACTGTCTGACACATCAATTTCATTTCCAGTCTTTCCCCTGGCATCATTTCTTCATGAAGAAACAAGTAATTTTTCATAAATTCCTCATTATGTCAGCAAGTGTAAAGCAGTACTAATAAATGTAAAACAAGACTGGAGGAGTTTGATGCCATGACAGCTGTTGCTGAGTATGGCCCTTTCCAGCTTCCATAAGGACCCTGTGGTTCCAGCACTGCATTGTCAAAATGCTTTTTGGATGGGCCAAAATTCAACACTTTTCATCACAGAATCATTAAGGCTGGAAAAGATCTCTAGGATCAACAAGCCCAACTGTCAACCCATCCCCACCACGCACACTAAAACACATCCCTTATTTCTCACAACACCCCCTGCACTGCATTTTATCCAAAGGCTGATGAAAAGCAGCTGAGCTTTCACATTAGATGGGGTTCACCTAAAGAGCTTAGTAAGACCAGTGATAATAAAGTGAAAGGATAGAAATGTTTTTGCATGTGAGCTGGTTCTAAGCAGAGTATATACAAGATTGAAAGTCTCTTACAATTCTACAGAATTACAATAAAAATCTAAGCACAAACCATTTAGTGTCAGTGATTCTCAAAAAAAGAAAAGAAGGGGGGGAAAGGTAACAATCACACAAATAACTCAGGCAATGTTTATAAATTATCTCTTCCTCTAAATTAAAATCCACCAGGAGGGACGTGTTCTTGCACACAAATACCTTCCATTTGAATTCACCAAAATGTCTCAGAAACACAATTCAGAAATGAAAAGGTCAGAAAAAAGTGCATGTATGAAACATAGGCCAGCTGACTCATTAGAAAACACTGGAAAATTAACAGTGGGATGGAGCACACCCTCAGCAGTTTGTGGATGACACTAAGCTGTGTGGTGTAGTTGGCATGCCTGAGGGATGGGATGCCACCCAGAGATACCTAGACATCTGAGCCATACACCCACACAGGAACTGCACAAGGTTCTACAGAGCCAAGTGCAAGGTGTGCACTGGGGTCGTGGCAACCCCCACTATCAGTATAAGCTGGGGGATGTAAGGATGGAGCACAGCCCTGACAAAAAGGACCTGGGGCATCAGTGGGTGGCAGCTGGACATGAGCCAGCAGTGCTCCTTTGCAATTCAGAAAGCCAACCTTACCCTGGGCTGCATCCAAAGCAGTGCAGCCTGCAGGGCGAGGGGGGGATGTGCCTCTCTCTGCTCTGTGCTGAGACCTCACCTGGAGCACTGCTCAGTGCAGGAGGGATGTGGAGCTGTCAGAGCACATCCAGAGGGGGGCCACAGAATGATCCCAGGGATGGAACAGCTGTCCTGTGAAGGCAGGTTGAAAGAGCTGGGGCTGTGCAGCATGGAAAAAGAGAAGGCTCTGGGGGATCTGTGAGCGGCCTTTCAATATCAAAAGAGGGAGACAGATTCTTTAGCAGGGTCTGCTGTGACAAGAGAGGTAGAAATAGTTTCAAACTAAAGGCAGGGAGATTTAAATTGGATACAAGGAAGTTCTGTACAATAAGGGCAGTGAGGCAAAGGCTGCCCAGAGAGGTGGTGGTGCTCTGACCCTGCAGATACCCGAAGTCAAGATGGATGAGGTTCTGAGCACTTGGTGGAGCTGTGGGTGACCCTGTGCACTGCAGGGGAGGATGACTTCTAAGGGTTCCTTCCAACTCAAATGTCTCTGTGATTACAATTCACTATTTACTGTAACATCATAAACTCATTATTCAATTACTACACCAAAATAGTGCAGTGCAGATCTATTTCATTTGTGCTCTGCGAAGTAAGACCTTGTTGGAGCAGAGTGACCAACCACATGGACATACAGTGGTCTTTAAGGTCCAATCACAGTATCCTTATTCAATGAAAACTCCCATTTAATTCAACTGAAGTTATAAAGTTTTGCTCAATTAATCTTTTAAATAAAACTTCCTAACAGACAGATGTATCTAGTAGAAATATATTAATAAAAATGACAACACTGTATTTGTTATAGACTTACAATGTTTATTTTTGTTACCAGAATGGGTTATGATAAGAGCAAAGAAATTTATAAGTATATTCTTACATTGTTCTCTCCTCAGTTTCATGCTGTCCCATTATTTAATGTTTCCACTTCACAAGAAATAATAGTTTGATGCAGACATTAGGTCTTAGCAGTATGGGAAGCAGCAGCAGCATCCAGTCCTAATTTTTAGGCAGCATTCACTGGCAGCAGATTCCTGCCCAGAATTAATTCAGTGCACAGCACCCGATCGATCTGGCAGCTCCCAGTGCACACTGCCTGCCTGCCTGCAGCATGCACACAAAGGGCACGACCAGATAACCTTTTGCTTTCCATTAAAGACATAGGAACCATTTTTGTATCAGCAGTAACACCACATATTTTAAAGTACATGAGTCTCTGCACTGCTGGGTAGGCAGACCTTGTGCTGGAACACTTGGGGGTTCTGCTGCACAGGGCCTATGGAAACACCTGCCTCAGCATTTTCAGAAGACATTACACTGAGTAACAGAAAAATGAGTAAGAATACAAAATTCAGCAAAGAGATTTGTTAAATAAGAAAAAAAATATTTCTTTTGCAGAATCCATCCTACAATGAAGACATCTTTTCTCTCCAAAATAAGCAAGAAGTAACATTTTTCCTTTTTTGAACTGACAACTGTTTCTCATGGAGAATTCACTACAGACTGTGCAGAAACAATCACATGTTGTGAAACAAGGCACAGGTAAAGGCTACATGACAACCTTAGCAGGTACAGCATGAAGCTCTGAAAGCTCTCCTTTGTGTGCAAGCCAGAAAAATATCAGTGACTAAAACAAATTCCAACACTTTCAAATCATTATGTCACATTCATTTCCAACATTTCATATTCATAACCTACAGCTTAACAGCCAAATACAAAGACTAAAACATAGAACTATAAAGCTTAGATAAAACATAGAACTATAAAGCTGGCTCAACAAACATGCTCTGAGAATAAATACAGCAGGATTTCCCCTTTCTTTTTACTCATCGAAGTTTGACATGAAAAAAGAAATTGATATAAGACTGAAATTAAAGTTTTAAGAAGGAATCCACCTGACCATGCTGCCTATCCTCTAAAGCCATAATTCTCTCAGCTGGCCACTGAGAAACGAGGAGGGGATAATACACATGTGACACAAATCGGGCAGAGCACCACTTCACTGGAACCAGGAGGAGCCTTCCTGCAGGACAGCAACATCTTTAATATGCTTAAGAGAAGAACACTTCAGGACAAAGTCTGAAACACTTTGGTTCAGTGTCTGCATACTATGTATTCTTGTTCAGACTCACCCCAACAGCTAGGATACCCAGTAAACAACAAATGGATACAGTTAGGCATGGCTTTTCTCCTTCATTTCTGCAGTGCTTTCCCCTTAGGCTGGCTGATGTTCCTGGTAAGGACTACCTACAATTGCACTCCAGTACAATCACTATACGAAGCAATCAGGAAATGAGCACATCACTAAGCACTGACTGTGTTTTTGCCTCCTGGAAATAGTTCCTAAGATGCCCTATTCAGCGTGCACCAACCAACTCTACTGAGTTCCTCAAAATGCAAAGCCAGGTATGAGAATAAAACCTGCCTAAGCATACAGTTTTTGCATTAAGTGGCAACATGATTCAAGCACAAGGTCAAAAATAAGTACTTCTATTGTCCACGATGCTCCCTCTTGCATCAGACAAAAGATTATTAAAAGACAATCCACTGCAAATTTGCCTTGCTACTTTCCTTGCACATCAAGGAGTTGAGAGGCATGCACGTTTCACTAGGTCTCAACAAGTACAGTACTACTCCCAGTTGCCCTTGGATCTGTGCACACATACAAATGGAGAGAAGATTTCATCTCTCTTTGCTAATACCACACTCCTGAGACATTCAAGAGACAATTAAACACATGCATGACTAAATATATCAGCAGCAAGCCTCTATTAGTGGTTACATTTGTTTCACTTACAAAGGAACCTGCCATGTCCAAGAAAAGCACTTTTTCCACATCATGCATCTAAGAACTACCACAGTGCAGTAAGATGGGCAGAATGGAAACATGCTGATAATATTCTATGCCTCCCTATTAAGTGAGGACACAAAGACATGGAAGATGAAGGAAAGAGAGCAGTACTTCTTGATCTATCACATTCCTTCTACTTGCCTTTCCAGCACTAAACTGTATTTTCGGAAACTAACCACATCCATTTGGGCCATTCGAAGTAATATTCATTCCCCACAATCCCTCCCCAGACCTTTTAAAACAAGAAGTCAACTTTTACCATGTGTTATACTGGAACTAAGGGAAGATCTGTACACTTTTCCTACAAAAGCAAGCTTTGTAGTTCCTCAGTTATTCAATTACTCCATCCTGATACCACAATCACTGCTTTTCCTTGGGGTGCCAGCACCTCCATGGATGCTCACACAGCCAGTACCACTGTTAAACAAACTTCCAGCTCTGCCACTCAGAACCACAAACTCAGCTACACACGCCATGCCTACAGCCTGAGCACAGGCACAAAAGTAGAATAAAACTTTCTGTCTCCAACTATACACATGTGGAATGTGGCAGCATGCTCTTTCCGAACTCCCACCCAACAGAGCTTAAGTAGTGAGAAGTACCACAAATAAGAAGTGCTGGAATTAGTGTGAGTTAGCAGCTGTTTTTCAGCACATTAAGCATGAGATCCTGCTCTGGAAGCAGGCCGGTGGCTGAAGCAAGCAGGCCTTACAATGTGCCTTATATGCACCGCAACACCATGACTGTCCACAACCTTGCACCTAACAAGGTCACTGTTTCACTCCAGAGGAATCAGTGATCATCAACAGATGCCACAGCAGCTACTGTGAGACTGAAGGGCAACTGCAGCTGTACTCCGCAAACTGAGCTCAACCGATCTCACCAAAAAACAATTAAAAAATAATTCCTAGTGCTCAGAACAGCACCAGTCTCTATCAGTTTGAATGGAGGCTCTTTGGCATGTATGTACAACATGCTCTCATGCCTTGCTGATGGCCTGGCTGCACATCTGGCTGTGCAGCAGCATCCCTTATAAGGCAAAGTCTGTATGCCTGAAGGCTGCAATTAACAATAGTTCTGCCTCACCAACAAATCCTCAGCACCACCTGAACACAGTGAATCCTATGAAATTATGCATCCAATTTAGATTTAATAAGATTATTACACACCTCTCTAAAATCAATTGTATTTGACAGGGATCCTTCTCTGAACAGGAGCTACATTCCCCAGTGGAAGAAGAATCATAAAAGTAAGGCAGCAGCCATTCATGATTAAGTAAAAGTAGTACATTTTAAGTATAAGTTACTACATTCTCATTCACAAAAATACATATATTTTTTACTTTCATGCATATGGAGATGTGTTTGGACATCATCCTATAACGGCAAGACTACGGACAGACAACTGAATGGTGTACTGCACGATGCTGACAGACTTCTGAATTCATTCTTATTAAAGCAGTGATTGTACGGACTCTAAGAATGTACAGAGTCTGTACAATCACTGCTTTAATAAAAATGAATAATATGAAAATAGCTGGAGACATATCCCTGGAGAAAAATGTAGATTAAACAGTGGTCTGTAGTGACTTAGTTTATGTGAAGAAGGAATAGTACATTACGTATCACTGTATTACTGCAAGATGTATGTACACAGTCACCATCAGAAGCCTGATGTTTTGGTAAGTATGTATGTTTCATGGTCCTAAGTACATAGAAAACTCGTGCCCTCAATAATATTAAATCCTGTTAAAGTGCTTCTCTGCCCATGAGCCAATTGTTCTAAATAAGGTCAATCACTCAGAAACACAGGTTATTTTCACAAGTTGCAGGAAGAGTACTTAAAGAAGTTCCCTTTATCATTCCACCTACAAGTGGAACATTTTAACTGACAGTATTTTGTCAGATGGGATCAAGTGACATTTTAAATTAATCCAGTCAGATCCATAATCAAATCAAAATACTGTTTGTTTCAGCTTACAGTTTTGAGTTCTTTTTTTTTTTTTTGATTTGTATTAACAGTAATTCATTTGATTTCTTCAGTTAATGCCTTTAATGAGGTCATGAAGATGCTCAAAAACAACTTTTTTGTAATACTGCTACAAAAAACAGTGCTTTCTCTTATGACCATACGAAGCAACCAAAATACTGTTAGAAATTGCACTTGCAGCAGTATTTTAAATTATCTTCAAGTAAATATGCAAGAAAGGAGACCTAATGAATAATGTGACTGTGTTACTACAGATGACATCAGGAAAGGGGAAGGAAATATACAGAGAAAATTAGAAGAGTACATGATTCATAGGAGCTGGTAACAGCGCATCTAATCTGGCATTTCAATAAGCAAAGCCAAGTCAGGAGGATGGTGTGAAATTACCAAAAGAAGACTGCAGAGGGCTGTAGGAAATGACCTATTGCTACATGCATTTTATAAATTGCAAGAGAGATTAAAACAGAACAGCTCTCACTCTTGATATACTTCTGGTACAGTTTAAGAAATCTTGGCAGAACACTGCAAGATGCATCTTTCACACCCACTCTGCAAAATGAGCTTAACCTTCTAATGACCTAGAGTCCATTAACTTATAGTTTTAGACATTTATGAATGGGATAAGATAGAAGAATGTTCTATGTTTCAAAGGGAAATACTGTAATCTCATGCTCACCCAATTAACCATCACCACCAATTACTGCCTAATGAATTCTTGATAACTGCAGAGCCATCCTCACCCAATATCTTTCTGCAGCCCTGGGTAAACATTGGCTCTGAACACTCAACGAGGCAAGAGTTGCACCAAATGTTCAACACATGGTGATGAACACATCCCTGTGTCCCCAGATCCCCCTAAGCAATAGATTTGCAGTATTGGATGTTGAAGAGGAGATAAGGGGGGAAGTGCAGGAAGATTCCCGCAGGAGGTCACCAACGGCAAGGCAGTCAGTCAACTCCGTGCATTGAGACTGCTGCTGCCAAGAAAGAAAGGAAGGTGATCATAGTGGGTGGCTCCCTTCTAAAGGGAACTGAGGGCCCCATTTGCAGACCAGACCCAAACCGCAGGGAAGTGTGCTGTCTCCCTGGGGCCCGGATCAGGGACATTGCTAGAAGACTCCCGAATTTGATACGCCCCACTGACTACTACCCGTTACTCGTAGTTCAGGCAGACTGCAATGAAGTATCTCAGAGAAGTCTGTGAACTATGAAAAGAGATTTCAGGGGATTAGGGCGATTAGTTCAAGGGGTGGGAGCACAAGTGGTGTTTGCTTCCATACCTTCTGGGGTGGTGAAGGACACAGAATGGGCTAGGAAAACACAGGTGATGAATAATTGGCTGAGAGGTTGGTGTAGAGACAGACACTTTGGGTTTTTTGACCATGGGGCAGTTTACTCGGTTCCTGGCCTGTTATCTGTTGATGGAATGCACCTATCTCAAAGGGGGAAACGAATCCTAGCACAGGAGCTAGCTGGACTCATTGAGAGAGCTTTAAACTAGCTGTGACGGGGGAAGGGGATAAAACAGGGCTCACCAGTAAAGAGCCTAAGGAGGCTGTGCTGGAGAAAGGAGTGAGGCAGATATCTCAGCTGAAGTGCATCTACACCAATGCACGCAGCATGGGCAATAAACAAGAAGAGCTTGAAGCCATTGTGAGGCAGGCTAACTATGACCTTGTGGCTATTACAGAAACATGGTGGGACCTCTCCCATGACTGGAATACTGGGATTGATGGCTACTTCATTGGGATTGAAGCTCTTCAGAAGGGATAGACAGGGAAGAAAGGGTGTTGGCATAGCTCTCTATATCAAAGGGTGTTTTGATGTTGAAGAGCTTGAGGTTGGAAATGATAAAGTAGAGTCTCTATGGATAAGGATCAGGGGGATAGTCTTTAGGAGTGACATCGTGGTGGGGGTCTGTTATAGACCGCCTAGTCAGGATGAAGAAATAGACAAGGTTCTATAAACAACTCGTAGATGTTGCACGATGGCCAGCACTCGTTCTCATGGGGGACTTCAACTTCCCTCACATATGCTGGAAATATAATACTGCGCAGAGGAAGCAGTCCTTGAGATTTCTAGAATGTGTGGATGATTGCTTCCTGACACAGCTGGTGCAAGAGCCTACCGGGGAGATGCCTTGCTAGACCTGCTCTTCACTAATAGGGAAGGACTAGTAGGAGATGTGAAGGTTGGAGATTGTCTTGGCCAGAGTGACCATGAAATGGTGGAGTTTGCTATTCTGGGTGACGTCAAGAGGGTGACTAGCAAAACTGCTACCTTGGACTTCCGGAGGGCAGACTTTGACCTGTTCAGGATGCTTGTTGCAAGGGTCCCTTGGGACTTACTCCTGAGGGGCAAAGGGATCCAGGAAGCCTGGATGCTCCTCAAGATGGAAATCTTAAAGGTGCAGAAGCAGGCTGTCCCTGAGTCCCGTAAGTCGAGCCGGAGGAGAAAAAGACCAGTGTGGATGAACCGGGAACTTTTGTTGAGACTCCAAGAGAAAAGAAGAGTCTATGTCCTCTGGAAGATGGGACAGGCTACCTGGGGTGACTACAGAGAACTGGCCAAGATTTGCAGGCAGAAAGTTAGAAATGCTAAAGCCCAGCTTGAACTTAGACTGGCTACTGCTGTAAAGGAGAACAGGAAACCCTTTTACAAATACATTAACAGCAAGAGAAAAACTAAGGAAAATTTCTCTCCATCTATCAGCATTCCTGGTTATCTGGAGAGGTCCCACAAGGCCTGTCTGCCTGACCTCAGTATCAGGGAAAGTTATAGAGCAGATGATCTTGAGGGAGATCACACGACACGTGCATGGCAACCAGGGGATCAGACCCAGCCAGCACGGGTTCACAAAGGGCAGGTCATGCTTGTCCAACCTCACCTCCTTCTATGACTGGGTGACCAGACTGGTAGATGAGGGAAAGGCTGTTGATGTAGTCTACCTAGACTTCAGCAAGGCCTTCAACACGGTCTCCCACAGTATTCTCCTGAGGAAACTGGCAGCCCATGGTGTGGACAGGTTCACTCTTCTCTGGGTGGAGAACTGGCTGGAGGGCCGTGCCCAGAGGGTAGCGGTTAATGGAGTTAAGTCCAGATGGCATCCTGTTACGAGTGGTGTCCCCTAAGGGTCAGTTTTGGGGCCCATCTTGTTTAGTATCTTTATTGATGACCTAGACGAGGGGATTGAGTGTACCCTCAGTAAGTTTGCAGATGACACCAAGTTGGGAGGATGTGTCAAACTGCCTGAGGGTAGGGAGGCCCTTCAGAGGGATCTGGATAGGCTGAATAGTTGGGCTGAGCTCACTGGGATAAGGTTCAATAAGACCAAGTGCCGGATCCTGCACTTTGGCCACAATAACCCCATGCAATGCTATAGGGTTGGGGCAGAATGGCTTGAAGAATGTAGAGAGGAAAAGGACCTGGGGGTGTTGGTTGATGCTCGGCTCAACATGAGCCGGCAGTGTGCGCAGGTGGCTAAGAAGGCCAACAGCATCCTGGCCTGTATTAGAAATAGTGTAGCCAGCAGGAGCAGGGAGGTGATCATCCCCCTGTACTCAGCTCTGGTACGGCCGCACCTCGAGTACTGTGTTCAGTTTTGGGCCCCTCACTACAAGAAGGACATTGAGGCCCTAGAGCGTGTTCAGAGAAGGGCAACAACACTGGTGAGGGGTCTGGAGCACAAGTCTTACGAGGAGCGGCTGAAGGAGCTGGGATTGTTTAGTCTGGAGAAGAGGAGGCTCAGAGGAGACCTTAGTGCACTATACCACTTCCTGAAGGGGGGTTGTGGTGAGGAGGGGGTGGGCCTCTTCTCCCTGATAAATAATGACAAGACGAGAGGGAATGGCCACAAGTTGCGCCGGGGAAGATTTAGATTAGACCTGAGGAAACATTTTTTCTCTGAAAGAGTGGTCAGGCACTGGAATGGCCTGCCTAGGGAGGTGGTTGAGGCACCATCCCTAGCGCTGTTCAAGAAGTGTTTAGATGAGGTGCTAAGGGATTTGATTTAGTATTTAAGTGGGTAGGGATGGTGATGGGAGGATGGTAGGACTAGATGATCTTGTTGGTCCTTTCCAACCTAATGAACCTATGAACCTAATCCTACATGCAGCTGCAGTCAGCTCCGTTCAGAATCCTTCTATACTTTGGGGATGCCAAAGAATCCCTTCATAACCATTTCTATAATCTTATTACAGACTCTTTGGTAATTATATCAGCCTTTATCAGAGCAGGCTTCTTCCCTGAAATTCCCAAAATACATCCCAGAAATTTTCATGCATAACTTGAATGCCTGTTTCCCCAAGTTTGCAATATTGTTAATGAACTGGTTTATGGAATTCTTTTTTTCCCCTTCATCCATCTACCAAGTTATTTTCTAATTAATCACACAATCACTTACGTGATATGACACTGTCAATGTACTGTGGCAAATATGGAGCCCAAGCATCAATGGTCTCCTTCCGGCCTGCCTGTTCAATCCTCCTCAGTTCTGCTAGCAGCAGGGCCTGGGCAGCCTCTCTTACCTATAAACCAAGCAGAACATCACAGAAACTCAAACATTAAGTATTTATCAACATGCTATCAGTATAATTTAGCAAAAACAAAACAAACAAACAAAAAAAGAAAGCATCACTTAAAAGAAAAGAACCAAATGTGCATAGAAAATTGAAAATAGCTTTTAGAAAACCCACATTCTTCCCTGCTCCTCTCCAATTTAAATATAGAAGCAACATGGCCATAAACAGGACAACCCCAAACTATGATGACTCCCAACAGAGGACATAAATGAGACTTAGGCACAGTAAGAAAATCTTTCTCAGCACAGAGGCTACTTCACATCCCCAGAAGTGAACAGTAACTAAGGTTTCCCAATGAAAGAAATAAGGTGGCTCACATTCCATCCAGTGAAATAGTTATTGCCTTTCACAGAAAAGTAGCGCCCATGCACTGAAACGTCATCAAAATTTGAATTTTCTGAAAACAAATTGTGATCACCCTTCTTTCTAACAAAAACTGTCCAAAATTCCAAGATATGCAGCAAATAAATAATTTTTCTAAGTATTGTAGGTAGATGTTCCAGTACTGCAGCAAAACAAAAATCCCAAAGGAACAATTTTCAAGTGACATAATCTCATTTGCGTGCAATATGGAAGACTGAGCAACACACAAGGAAGTTATGTGACTCAATCAAGGTTAAGACAGAAAATTGTGGGCAAGCAGGAGCCAGCAAAATGCTAACTTGACACCTCAGGATATCCAGAAACTTGATTCCTACTGCTTACCTGCTTACAAATCCTAATTAGTTTCAAGGCAATTATCCTCTCAGGAAACCGTCTCACGGTATATCCTATCTAGCAAAAGAACAGGCAGCCAGCAAGCAAAAAGCCTATTCCCCATTAAGTTTCAAGCTTGCTGAAGGCCTACAGCCTATAATCCAGCTCTGCTCCTCCATTCCTACTCTGAAAGCTGCACATTCAACAAAATTTCTGTCACAGTAGCATAGGTGCAGTATTAAGGCCTAGCAGTCATTTGTCACACTGCTGGCAACAAACCACTTACTGACTGCTGTATACAAGCTCCAACAAATTAAGCAACTGAGCAACCTCTTGGGAAAAAAAAAAACTCAGGTCAGTTTTTTATGCTAAAGAGATTCACAGTGGAGTATGAAAAACTTTAATCCAGGAATTCCATTAGAAACAAGTATATACAGTATATGTCACATAAAAGGTAAAAAAAAACATAAATAAAAAAACTAAAAAAACACAGCAACACAATCATTTTTTCAACATTTTGACAGAGGTTAACTGGAAAATTGACCACCTGAATCTAGAATCAACAACTACAAAAATTTCTGTCAGAAAGTACGTTCTATATTAAGGAAAAATGAGCTTAATAAAAGCCATCAACATTGGACAGGTATATAAAGCTGTACTCTGCATAAATAAAAACCAAAGTAACCAAAAATTCAAATACTGCAACACATGAATCACTTCTGCCTCTCCTTCCTCACCCCCACAGATCTTCTCCTCCCTGTACATCAAGGCAGTGCAGACAGTTCTGCTGCTGGGAACTGGGCTGTCCTGAGGTCTCTCAGTGATTTGCTCTTGGTTACAGTGAAGCAAGGCTGCCATCCAGAGGCATATCACAGAACCCATTTCTTATCTAAAATAACGTACCAGTTTAATACAAAGGAATAAAGATTTAAAGAGACTGATTGATATCTGAAAGCATGTTATTTGGGGTTTTAGAAATGAGCACTGAAAAAAAAAAAAAAAGGAAGAAACTAAGAGGAAATGACTGCTGAATACAAGCTGCTCAGGAAAGTGTGAGCGCCCCATGCCCCAGGAGACAAAGGTCATGGATGGGGCCCCGGGCAGCCTGAACTGGAGAGGGCAACTAGCCTGTGGCAGAGTGGGGCTGGAGGACTCCGGGGCCTCTTCCAATCTAGCTGGTCTGTGATTCTGTGAGCATACAAACTCACCTCCAGGCAGCGGTCCTGCCACCTGCGAGCCAACATCTCCAGAAGAGGCGGCCTGAACTTGTCCAGCCCCAGCAGGTCAGGGAGCATCACGCAGTGCATGGCAGCAAGCTGGCTCCATCCTGTTCAAACACAGAAGACAGGACACATCAGAAGCATTCTTTATCCTCTCTCAAAAAGGAAATGTAACTGTACTGACACACTGGTGTGAATTTCAAACTCGCAATCCTCAGAGTATGTTCAACACACTAAGTACAGAAAAGACCAACTTCAATGATCTGTTGTTACAGCAGTTTCCCTTATTTCCACAAAATGTCCTACATGCAAGTTTGATACCATTCATTTAAGGAAAGCTAATCACAGAAATTACCATTAGGAAGATTACAGACTACTTGAAGAGTTATGCTAGAACATAAAAGCACACATTTGTCTACTATTCTCCTCACTCTTCCCATCTAAACCCTGCTTCACACTGGAAGCCTGCAGTATTATTTAGTAAAAAGAGAAATATGTTAACTTCAAACAACACAGATCCTAAAATTCTTGTAATGTATACCAGAAACATGTTCTTGTTATGAGCTACTTTGACTGGAGAAGCATGAAAGATATTTCCAGTGAGCATATGGATCTCCAATTTTAATTTGTCAGCAATGGTGAAGACAAAAATCTCAGTATTTTAATTACCAAAGCTTTTCGTGATGCCACATGGAAAAAAACAAAACAAAAACAGTTAATACCTAAAATTCCTATGAGAAAGCAAAAGATTATGGCTTAGCAATAAGGTATCAAAGCAAAGGCTTAAAACAGCATCCCTGCAGTGATACAGGTGTTGCAGGCTAGTTTCGTTTGGGTCAGGTTGGGCATAAAGTCATTCTTCCCAGTGCAGATAAACATTTACTAGAAAAAAATAAAGACAAACCCCAAGTAGTTTAATTAAACAGTTTGTTTTCATAAGCACTAAAATCCAGACTTAGGTGACACGAAGTTCGGTGTGTTTCAGTTTCATAAATAAAGTAACATGCAAGTACAGCAATGGGACACAAACTGCACATGGTGTGGCTTCAGTCACTCACATTCTTCCTACTTAAAAAAGGTTGTACTGTCAAAAAGCAACAGCAAAACCTGACGCGGTCTGAAATCCAACCTTTGACATGGACATTGAGAACAGAACTTTGAGAGAAACTCCTGGACAGACAAACCACATCTGTTCACCCTCTACCAGCAATAACAACATCCTATGCAAAAATAAACTCGCTGCATCTGCTCCTTAAAACAAAAACTACCTCCATAGAACAAATTAAAGTCACTTCATAACAATGATAAGGAACATTAGTTGAAAGTAAAAGACAAATAGATAGAAAAAATGAGGAAAGAATACCTTCATTTACTAAGAAACAGGTATGTAAAGGAGGAGCAGTGTCAGAGCCAGAGTGACCAGCTTCAGTGCTAGAAGAGACAGCAGGAGCAACTTGTAGAGGAAAGAAGAAGAAAGAAAGAGAAAAAAAAAAAGGAAAGTGAGGATAGCAGCTTCTGAAAAACAGATTAGTACCACTAAGGAACAAAAAGCAAAACTGTGATAATATTAAACTTAAAAAAACTTCTAGACTTTACAAGAAGCAAAGTGTCAGTGGGAAGAAGACATGCAACTACAGAAAAACAGATTCACTAACATAAATTCGCATGTTTTGAGAAGAAAGTATTTGCAAATAAAAAGATTACAACTATGGGCTTAGAAAGCTGGGGCTCACTTCGGCGGCACTGTTGACTGCATTTCAAAACAGGAGTTTTGCTTCTGTTTCTGGACTTTCCCCATACCAAGACAGATTTAGAATTTCTACTGCTCATTACAACCAAACAACAACCCAGAAACAATCCCGTTCAAACCTGGGCTGTCCCACCTGTTCAAGTAGAACGTCAGAGAAAATATTGCTGATCGTTAGTTTTAACATAGTTCTATTTTAAATCTGTCTCTATTAAAACAAGCTTGATCCTAAACCAGAGAAAGGGCTGAGAACATAAAGCAGACGGATGTAAGGCATCCAGGGTAACACTACAGGCAAGCTGACAGGAAAGCACATGCTCCAAGCACCAGCTGTGATGTATTTACTTTGTAAACTGCGTAATTTCATGTGCAAATGCAATTTAAAATCAGTTCTAAACATTATACTTCCATAATGCTCATTGTTGAACTTTATCACATAAAAAGACAAGCAAACCTTATGGCACACACGCGCCACAACCAGAGGTCAATGTGGAGATTTAGAGGTCCCTATCTGACACTTCCTTCCTGCTGAGAAATTACCATATGTCATGCACAAGCATCTTCAAATTAATCCCCCTCTTTTATTCCGTTGCAGAATAACAATGGGTTCAAGCTCCTGAACAGATTAAGCATTGTCTTCAGTTTGCTTTTCATGCAGTGAACTTCTATTGTCATGGAGGACATCTGCATCAGAGATACTTTGCCATGCCTTCCACATGAATGCAAGCACGATGGCACGTGTACAGTGACAGCATGAGCAGCAGAAGTCATTTCACAACAAAAACTGCTTTCAGCAGATGCATAAAAGAAGCTGTTCAATTTATGGAAAATAAACCAAAATTTCTGTGTGCTTTTTTTGTTGTTTGTTTCTTAAAACAAAACCAAAGTCTTTGAAATTTCGCTCTTTGCTGCTGATGTTCTCTGTCTGCAACTGTCAATAAGTGTAACAATCACTGTGATGGAAGCAGCTGGCCCAATAGCAGAGTAGCACAGAGATGTGCTGAGCTCAGGACAAATACAGGTCAAATAGATGGACATGCAGCATGTCATACTATGCATTAATAGTATCTATAGTAATAGATTTTTAAGAAGCACTGGTAATTAATGAGCCAAGATGCTGTGAGTAGCACACAATGGGATGTAAGTGTATGACTTAAGGGTACCACTCAAACTCTCAGCCCTAGAAGCATTCAAGACACACTGCCAAACAGAGGAAAAACACCCCAAAACATCATAGTTCAGGAACAACAGTATTTTTCCATATTTGACAATGCATAAGATTTCTTTTTTTTTTTTTAAATCAATTGTTTCTGATGAAGTTAAAAAGTATTTCCACTGGGTGTCTAAAGTATGCCCAACATCATAATCACCAAAGATCTTTCAAAAGAAAAGTGACATTCTCCTCATTCAGGAAAGGATAACTGCTATATAACTGTACACTTAAAAACAAAAGCACATGCTATCCATGACAAATGTACTTTTTCTGACATTGAATTTGCCCAAGAGATACTATCACTGTGAAATAATGCACACTTCTTTCAAAGAAAAGTAAACTGCAGAAGCAAGAGCCATACTGTGCTGTTATTTTTTGTTACTGACTGCTACTTTCTCTATTTCTGTAGGATCCTTACATGAAATACCTGATGCATATCGCTCCTGAAACTGGCTTCCTCTTCCAAAATACAGATGAAAACAAATGCTTATTTAGCACAAGAGTACAAACACAAGTATCTCTGATGAGCAAGCTTCCTCTTCAGATACACATATCCCTCACTTTTGGGTGTGAACGATGAAAATCACAACTGATCTATCAGTTACCTGCTGTGCTTACCAGCTTTCTAATACAAGAGCAGTCCTGCTGCTTAAAGATAAGGTAAGGACATACACAAGGGATATTCAAAACATAAAAGATAAATATCCATAAAATACCACAGTAATAAAGCATTCATTTCTGCAAAATGCAACCGTTTTAGAAATTGTTGAGATACAGAGTAAATTGCGTGGCCGCAGTGAACAGCAGCAGCTCTTTAATTCAGCAGAGAATGAGGCACCTCCTCCATCCCTGCATTCTCGTCGGGACTGCTTCTGTGCTGCTCCCCGCCACTTCAGGAACTGAAGTCTAACCTTATCTCCATCCTTCTCTTATATGTTGTTCTATTTTTTCTATCTAGCCACTGTACTTAAGACAGGAAGGAGAATGCAGACTACAAAATAATCCAGTATAATCCACTAGCATCTTTCATAACTGCAAGGAAAGGAAAGAGCAGCAGTGGTAGAAGCAGTATTAAAAATATTCTTCCTTTTAAAAAGGAAGAGGAAATATTTACATGTTTATGTGTGTTTTACCTTTATACTTCAGTTTATATTTTTGATAAACATTTTTCTGTTACTCTGTAAAACACTGTTTTACAGAATGTGAGTGTCTTATGGACACTTCAACATCTTCATGTTTGGGAGCACTAAAAACACGCAAAAATTTCATGTCAGGGAATGAATCCATGACACTATCAGAACTTTATACTGATTCTTAAAAAGGTCTCAGTCATTACAACTCTTACCTACAATGTAACACTACATTTGTATCTCATGTGGAAGCTAGCAGATTTTTATCACATGATAGTAACATGATAACTTCAGTGTGGAGAGCTGTAGAGGCATGAAATTGTTCTGAAGAAAGCAATTTCTACCTTGCTTAATTTGTCCTTGGGCTGCATGACTTGCCATCGACGGTGGTGCCTTCACTTTTGACATCTCAGGAGTGCCTGGCCTGGGTGGTCTGAACACAATGTGTGTAAAGGAGGAAAGGAGGGAGCATAAGGAAGGAAAAGGAAAAAAGGGGAGAAAAATGAATAAAGATTACTTTCTAAGATCCTGTGTCTAAACAAACTTTGAAAGGCAGTCAGTAAAGAACAGTCATGCTGACACCAAAGAAGCACCTCTTTTACAATTCCCAGCTTACTTGGTTTTGTACGCTTTGATTTGCCTAGAATTTGACCTACTCTTTAATCTAATTAAACCCAAATAATATTAAAAAGGACAAAATGTCCTTCCAGCCCTATATTATATTAACACTAACATATTACATTAACAGCAGCCCACATTTAAACTTCTGCAACCTGATTAAAAGCAACAATGCTACCTTTACATAAAAAGAATAGTACTGTCATGAAAGAAGAAATACACTGGCTGCCTGAGTACTTAAGGTTTTCATCGTCACCTGATACACTAAACTTCATAGCAAAACTGACTGAGTTGAACCTGTCACACATTAAATGGGGTACAAATTGGTTCTACCTGGTTGGGCCTTTCTTCATGTGGTCTCCAATAAAGGTTGCATTGGTCATGCTCATCAGTGTGTTTGCCAGTGAGATGACAGACAGGAGGTGCTGGGTGGTGACAGCACGTGACACACTGTATGTCCCCTTTCCCAGTCCTTCTGTAATGGACATCTTCCTGCTCAACTCCATGCCATCGTATGACTGTTTGCCTACAGGCTGATTGTAGCCAGGAAGCATCAGAGACATGTGGCCTCCTCTAGAAAGAAGGCCAAAGGACACTGAGCAGTGTGGCTTAAGCATCCCAAGACGATCAAGGCAGAGCTCATCTAGAACAGAATTCAAGCCCCAGGCATGAAGACAGGACATAAAAAGCTTTGCTGTATCCATGGTTAGGTTGTATTCTAGTAGAGTTAAGGGTTTAGATTTGCTAGAACGATATTCTGGGTCACTGTCTTCTCTTCTTTGCCTTATTGATTCTTCATCCTCATCTTCATCATCAAGAAGATGTTCCTTTATGTTTTCTTTGATGGTTTCCTTGACCTGCTGGAAGAGAACAGCTGCTCGCTTACCAGCCAGAAAGGAGCCACCCTTGTCAGACCCACCAGAGGCCTTCTGTAAATTCTCTGGAGAAATGAGGGCACTGTTGGGTCTTGAGGCCTCTTCAGTCAGCAGCTGAATTATCAGTGCTTCCACATCAAAGAAGAGTACATGTATATCTGGATCTGTCAAGTTAGTCTTTATAGCTTGAACCATCAGAGAGTTATGTGAATATTTAGGTAAATTCCCCTACAAGAGAAAAAAAAAGTATTTCAAAATTATTGCTGGATAAATATTAGTGGATAACTTTCACTTTTCTTGTATTTAATTCTTGAAAGGTGATGAAAGTTAGAAAAATCATATGGATATAAAACATGAAGATGTATTCTAATGTTCTTCACTGCTATTCTCATAGCAACAGCAATTTCAGATTTGTTTTCAAATATTAAAATCCTAAAATACAATCAAGTGATTAACAAGTTTATCAGATAAATAGAACTCCAGATAAGGAAAAATGTAAATGTGGATTTCACAGCGGTTATTTTGAAAGTAACAAGGCTTGCAGCTATTACATATACACGGTATATTTACAAACATGTATGCATATATACAGTGGTATAAGTCAGACTGGACAAATAGCTGATAACTCACACAAACATCTGCACATTCTGTACATACACTAATTTAGAACATGCTTCTGTTCTGTTCTTTAAGCATTCTTATATTCCACAGACACGAACCAAACAGTACATCTTAAAAAGTTTTAAATACCCTAGACTACAAGAACATCCATCACTGAAAACCTGCTGACTTTAAAAATACATAAAACTCTCATTATCTTGCCAATTTCAGCCCCTGAACTCTACAGTTGGAACTTTTACAGGTGCATTTATCATGAAAAATCACAAAAGCAAACATATTTACCTCTCGTTAAATATTAACACCCTATAATCAAAAAATTGGACACATGTCTACCGAGCATTTACTTTATCTCTCAAGTACTTTTTCCAGGACAGTAAACATTGCTAGTCCTACAGCTCCTTGGCTACTGCCAGTTTCATACAGGATTTCATTAATGGGTGTCTGGCTTCTGAAATTATGTACATACATAGTTTTTCAATTTTACTTGTAATGATCCTTAAATTGCTGTTAGCTCAAAGAAATATAATATTCACCATATCAGGGTCATTGACTGTTTCAGGGTATGAATTTAGTTTAGAAATAAGTTATGTTATTTTAATTCCCAAGGTTTCCATTCACAGATTTTTGTATCTCAAATTACACTGCTTTTTCTGTTACTGCTACATTTTACTATTATCAGAGATATAGAGTATTTGTTTTTGAATGAGACTGCTTTTTACAGAAGAAAAAAAACTGGCCTCCTCAAAGAAATACATGAGCTCTAGGTTTGAAAATGCACCTGTCTGAAAGGCTTAGCTACCTCGATGAGCAGAACGAGAACAACCTCTCTAGGCTTCATAGCAAGAGGACCGGAGGGAAGAAAAATATGTATAGATATAGGTAGGTAGGTAGGTAGATGAAGTGCCCTCTCACTGCTCCTTTAGTTCTCAATGAACATTGCTTACCCAAAGTTTGTTAACCTAAAACTAGTCCAGTCAAATTACTACATTTGATATAATCACCTTTATTTTTCTACCTAATATCATTTTTAAGTTTTTTTTTTTCTTTTTCACTCTTAATTTAAGGCTGCTCATATTTTGATGAATGTCCACATTTTACTGTGTGGAGCCTAAGTGGAAGAGAGCAAGTACAACTCCTGGCTAGCCTGCTACACCCACTGCTTTACTTTCAGAGGGCAATTCTCAATAATAGTACTTGGCATTTCCACTTGGCCTCAGCTAAGATTCAGGCACTGCATGCATGAAGACCAGCCTTGTCTTAGAACTTTCATTTTGCCTCTCTTGCTTTGAAGCCTACAGAGGTTGTTCTTATTCTGCTCATCAAGGTAGCTAAGCCTTTCAGACAGGTGCATTTTCAAACCTAGAGCTCATTTATTTCTTTGAGGCCAGTTTTTCTTCTGTAAAAACTCTTATTTTGCCTCCAACAAGACAACTTGCTGCCTTGAAAAGGATTTCAGTTAGTGCTGGGATAAGATGTCCTGCTCCTGCTTTTTCTACAGTAAATCTGGAAAACACACAAATGATGCTTATTAAATAATTTTCCCATAAGAAGGAAAAAGTAATAGGAACCAGAAAGAAATACTGAATGTACAAATCCTGTTCTAAAATTCACTGATTAACACATTCCTCATTTATTACAAAAACACAGTTAATTTCTTTGAATGTCATGTAGGAATTTTTTTATACAAGGTCTCTGGTAATGATGTAAATGATAAAATTAGGAGCAAAAATAATCAAACTCCTTTTTGTTACTAATCCACATTGCCCTGTGGGACTGAAACCCTTTTGCAGCGCTACGCACCATTCCTCTGCAGGCAGCAGTACCTCCACATTAGTGCTTCCTGCACAGAGAACACAAACATCTGCACTGCATATATAAGCACAGCATTAATAATTAAGTGATGCTGACAGTCATACTGGATTCAGTAGGAATGCAGTACACAAATCTGAGCACACATCTGTAGAAGCAAGATGATGTCATTCTAAAGAATGCTCTCTTTAAGTGGCAGCTCTTTTCCAGGCAGAACAAAAGATATGAAAAAAAAAATGAAATAAAATTCAATGTGAAACTAGAAGCAGCTGTCTGCTGCTCCCTGCTGGTAACAGCTCAGCCTACCAGAACATTACCAGTACGTTCAGTGACAAGAAAAAAAAAAAAAAAGGAAGCTGTTTTTTCTAGGATTCTGGTAACATTTTTGAGTACCATTGCATTGACAGGATAATCAAATGTAATAGCTTTAAAGTCTACTATGGAAAGAAAAATAATGAATTGCAGCATTTTGGAATCAGAATATTTATCCTAATTTATTGATTTTACAGATGTAAGGGACAAAGAGTCACAGCATTGCTGAGGTTGGAGATCCTCTAATCCCAATCTCTGCTCAAAGCAGGACCCAACAGAGCAAATTGTTCAGGGCAGGGACAGCTTCTCACATAATTCTCCAATACACAACTCTGAGGCTATTTTTTCTAGTTTCCTGGATATTCCTTCCAATATTATGAAATCTGCTCTCACACAAAACAAAATCAAAAGTAGAGAAAACAATCTTTGGATTGTGATGGTCTCAATTTAACAAATTCATCATTATGATCCCTAAATGCCCCTAACAGTGAAATAAAATATCCCAAGAACCATAGCTTTCCTAGCAAAGGCAAGGAGTAATGACCATTTTGCTTGCTATAAACCATGCTTTATCTTCCCACTCCAATAAACAAACTCAAAAATCAGCACCCTTCTCTTTCATCTAGCTACATCCTAGCAGCTGTAGTCAGAAAGGTGATTCCTTGTGGATTTCCCTCAGAAAGGTCCTTAACTTCTATACAAAAGAGTAGTAAGAGAAATCCCTAATGAGCAAAGATCAGCAAGAGAAATTGCAGCAGTTCTTTCAGCATACATTTTTCATAATGCAATTACCCCTCTCTACCAACCTCCAGCTTTCTATATTTGCTTCTGGAAACATAACTGTTTTACCCTATAGGTCAGGGAAAAAAAAAATTAAAAAACTGCTCCTGCTAATGAATTTAGTATGTTGACAAATTAAATCTAACACTAGTCTCATGTCTAGAAATTTTAATACCTGGGATAAAGATGACTGAAATAATAAAAGTGTAGATACCACAGGGCTCTGAAAACACTTTGTTTGTAGTCAGAATATTCTTTTGCCTCTCTTTATTTTTTTTAGGTACCTGAACTGTACACTCATATGCAATACCAAAGAAAACATTCAGAGAAGCACCTGAACTCACCATTTTATTTGCTCTTAACAGATACTGAGAATATTAACGTATTAAATGCATACTGACATTACTATGTAGACCCACATTTAATGAGAAGAATGTTATTTTCCGTCTTGAAAAGGCAGTAGCAGGTTTATAGAAAAATATTTTAATTTCTTTCATGAGTCACAATCATAAAAAGAAATTATAAGAAGTTTGAGTTATAAACAAGATACATCAACTTAAGGTCTTTTCAAACTTCAATGGTTCTATGATTCCAGGACCAAAGCAAGACCATACGGAGCAAATTCAGGACTTTCTATTAAAACATCAGAGTGGCTTAGATAAGAATCTTTCAGTTAAAACAATGAAGCCTTCTCATATCTTATTGAATTATTCATGAAAAAAAAAATGGTTCAGATACTGCACTGGAAGTAGAGCCAGCAGAAAGTAGCTTACTTTGTCAGATGCCTCAGAAGCCAGCAGGTTGGTGGCCAGGGTCTGCAGCTTCTGGTGTGCCACATTCTTCAAGGCAGCCAGACTGCGTCGTGTCATGGCCTGCTTCAAGTTGACAGCAGGGTGGCTCAGGGAGTCCACAGCTGCGGGCAGTGCCTCATCACAGGCATTCAGGATTTCAACTGCTGTTATTCCCATCACACATCTGTCCAGAGCACCTTCAAACATTGTAGAAAACAGCAGGTTAAGCAAGAACAACACAGAATGCTCCCCAAATCACAAATACAGCAGGATGCAACGTGTAGAATTTTCAGATGTGTTAACAGCTATTTTTAGAAATAATGTTCCTGAAGGAATGGAATTCTCCCAAATTTCAAAGAGGTTGAAGTGTGCAAAGAAAATATTAACAAAAATCTAAAACAAGTTTTAAAAAAATACAGTGTGATCCTGTAGTACAGAAACACTGGAGACTGCATGGCCCAGCATGGAGCAAAGGTTTGCTCTCAGGGCTTTGATCTTCCTCTCCCACCCACCTACCATCACGGCTTAAACATCTCATAAAGGATCTCAGATTCCATTTTCTTCCCTAAACTTCAGAAACAAACAAAAAAAAAAAAAAAAAAAAAAAAAAAATCACAAAATGGCTATGGTTGAAAGAGGTCTTAAAGATCACCTAGTTTTAACACTGCTGTAAGCAGGGCTGAAATCCTCATCTTGATTTCACAATAAGCTGAAAATAATAATTAGATACTATTGTAGGTTTGGGATGTTTTTTTCCTCAATGAATTAAGGCATGAGAAGATAGTTACATACAGCACATACATAGACATATTTTTTCCAAACTTTCTCCCTTCTAAGTGAGACATTTCTTAAAATCAAGCTTACAATTTCAGGCCTTGTTGCCCATTCTGACTTTTCTCTAAAGGGAACGCTAGCCCCTTTAAAAACAAAAGAAAACAAACTCCAGACAAAAAATAAAAATAATAATTAAAAAAAAAAAAACAGAATCTAGCACTATCCTTCACTTTGCAGAGAAAAAAAATGATGGTATTTAAGGTGCTGCACTTCTACATCAAGCTTTCAAGCAAAATGAGGAAGCAGACATGCTGACAAACTGACAAGTGGGAAAGAACACATGGAGAAGATGGCCAAAACAAGTTATGCTTCTTCAAAACCAAGCAAGTCATTTTAAATACTGAAATACATACATAACAAATCCACAAACTTTGAGAACATGGGGAGAAAGAGATAGAAAACGTGACAAAAAATAACACTTCTCTCAAAGGCACCTTACATGGATTACCAAGCATTATTAAGAAAATGGATTAAACAATGCCTGACTATAACCATACCAGTATCCATTTGCCAGACATACACGGACCCATCAGAGCACCCCACTACCAGGTAGTCATCAGAAGGCCTCCACTTGATCACTTGAATGGGGAAGAGGTGGCGGGATGCCAGCATGATGCATTTTTTCTCACGCAGACTAAGAAGACCTACGGAGTGATCACTGGCCACGGAGCAAATACAGTGCTGGACTCTTGCCTTTAAAAGAAACAAAGAAATACTGATTAATCCTAATGGAGGCTGAAATATTTTAGCTAACACTGATACATCCACCTTACTAAAACAAGGAAAAAAAAGTAAGGCCAGGTATTATGATTCATGAGACAGAACACTCAGATCCTGGCACACATATTCAGGAATACTTTGACAAGTGAAGCCACTCTGAAAGAACTATTCCATACATAATTTTAATAGCTTTACATTTTCTTCCAACTTTTCCCAGACTTGGAGTATATGTTAATATTTTGGTTTAAATTCAAAACTTCGCATCTATATTTAGCTTAGATTTACATGTTAAGTTACAAATGCTTGTAAAGGTACATCCAAGGAAGATTAGCATCTCAGCAGAGAGAGGCAGCGCAGAGGTACAGGATGTGGGCTAGGGAAACACAGGAATGAAAATGAGGACAACAAAGCAGAGGAATGTTCAAAAAGAGAAAAACAACTAGAGGGGAAGGAAAAAAAAAGGAAACAAAAAGCAAACAAATTGTCTTGAACAAAAAAAAGCAACCATCATTTTGAAGTAAATCAATGTCACTACATGCATTAAATTCTTCCTGCTCAACCAAGTTACAGAAAATAAAATGCCATTCAGAATGTATGGGCTAACTGAGTGCCTCTTAGCCTCAAACCTCATCACAGAAATAAGTTTACTTCACGTGGTAGAAATAATCTTCCACCACTAATGCTGTACAAATTATATAGAGTCAAAAATTCCCTTAGCTAGCAATGGTTTAATACCCATTTTTCCTACCAGTTTTAGTCATTTCTGTAACCAAATCACGATGTGAACACAACCAAAATTAACAGGATAATTAAGTTAATTTTAAACATCTGTAAGGGTCACACTTGAGCTTAGAGCTAAAGCTCTGGTGTTTCATATTGCATTCGCATTTTCAAGAAGGAATTCAGGAAGGGGCTGTAGCGTTTATGGAAAGTGTTTGACAGGTTATCAGAACACATTATTCAAAACTTACACTACAGTTTTCTGGTGGAACTAGAAGCTGTGTAATTTCTCCACCATGTACACAGAAGATATGTTTCATCTCTCCAGAAAATATATCCCATATGATGACTGAGAAATCCACACCACCTGAGATCAAATACCTTTGATCATAACGAGAAGAAACCTGATGAGGATACAGTAAGCAAGTAATTTTGTTTCGATGACCTCTGAGAGTTCGGTGAGGTGGCCAACCTGAGAAATGGGATAAGGTCAGGGTCAGGGAGTGAGAAAAGAGGAAAAGAGGGAAAATAAACATTTTTAATTTTGATAGAGCAATAATCAAAACAGAGCACTGCATATGATTAGAAAAACAAACATAGTACATTTTTTGCCAGATGTTTTTGAAGTATTTGCCCTGCTTTGTTTGTTTCATTTTGTCTTGTTTTTTTAATTTTACATAGACTCAGTGACTCATCTGGCTGCACGATCTCACAATTTTCAGCTGTTTTAAGACAGTTTCCCTCCTGAGATAATCCCATCAAGAGCAAAACCAGAAAACAAACAAAGCCACCACATGCCACAGAGGGTTTGGAAAAAGAAGAAAAGTATCAAGCCTTTTCCACTCAAACATTAATTTATCTACAGCTATAATCAAAATACAGAAGTACCAGAAAACATGCAAAATCTCATTTTGCAATGGCCACAACAGTGCCTATGCAGAACAGTTCAATGACAGATTTATAAGAAAAACAACTTTGGTGAACAAAATGCAGGGACAAAGAGTCATGTTTACTGAGAGATCAGTTAAAAAACATAGTCACACTTACACCTAATGAAAAATAGCTTTTGGAAACAGCCTTTTTAGTCACCAAATTTAACAAAAGAAGGTAAGTAAATACCACAGCCAAGTATTCAATGCAATAAGCACATGATACAGCTGAACTTTCTTACTCTAATGATGCTTTCCAGCAAGAACTGCAAATCTTGCATAGGAAACACAAGCACTTCTGAGCATAAGAATCACCAACAGTGATTTGCAGAATAATGCACCAATTTATAGGAACTGAAGCTCATATTTAAAAATAATTGTTTGTATAAACGAAATAACTGACAACTTCATATATACTTATTTATACACTTGAAAAATGTTCACATATCTTTCCCAGTTGCCAGCATTTGCAACAAAAATACTTTATCTGAAACTCCAAATCCTGAAAGTACAAACATTATCCAGCATCACAAAGTACAACAGCAGGACTATGTATCACATTCACTAACTACACAATACACTAGAAGAAATTATAATTTAAATGTGTTATTTTTGCAGAGATCTTCACAGGTACCTCAGCACTCAGCTGAATGCACTGCCCATCTCTGCTATTGCACCTCAGAAACCTAGGAGAAACATGTGAACTACACTGAAAGAACCTGTCTTCAGAAATACATTTAGACTGGACATAGTTAATTCACTATCTAGCTTCCTCATCACAATATAACATCAGGGTTATGAAGAATATAGCTACACAGTTTCTATATTTACTGTTCACTTTGATTATTTCATATTTCAGTTACCTAGTGATAAACACACACTGTAACACAGTTGTGCTTTTCAGAAGCTGATAAGCATACCTCTCCTAAGCATATGCTCTCCCTGCAAAAGCTGAACTATAGCAGTTTGGGTTGCTGGTACAATAACAATGCTGCCATCTTCCCGACCACAAACCAACCGCCCATGGGCTGGAATGTACACACTGGCAGTAACTTTAAGTGGTTCCTTGAGGTTTGGTATTAAGCTTAGTTGGTCTATAATTCCAGCTGGGCGAGGAGTAAGTTTATCAAAAGCTTCCTGGAGGGATATTGAAGTTGTTGTTTGCAGTCCTGTTAAAACAAAGAAAAAAAATTAAAGAACCAAAATAGGAATGTTTTTATTAAAAGATTTCAAAGTACAACTATTACTGGTTTACAACACAAAGTGAAAGACGCATTCTGGAGATCAATTCAGTGACTACCTGAGGGAAGCTAGACAAGGAAACAATACATGAGAGACTGCAGAAGTGTATCATTTAAGCTACAAGGAATTATTACATAGGCAGACAGCACATGGCACTTCCAGACTACATAGCTGGAACAGAGGGAAAAAAGCAATTAAAAAGTAATAACTGAAACACATATAGTGTAAGATTTTCATTTTACATTAAAAATTTCAAGTTACTACAACTCTACCAGGAGGCTAGGAATTGAAAGAAAAGTACAACAGAAAAGCTTCATACTATTTGTAGGAAAAGCAGCAGAGCTTTATCCAGCAACAAAACACACACATGAAAAAAAAAGATACTCGAACAGACCTAGGAAAAAAAAACTAGTTACACCTACCTTTTGCACAATCTTGTTGTTCCAGTGTATCAGGTACACTCCAAATGCACAGCCTCCCTGAAGAGTCTCCTTGAATCAGCAGATTAGAGAAAAACTCCCTATGTCCATAGAAGAATTGGGTGACTGGAGGACATATAAGTAACTGATAAAAAGAAAACAGATTTGAAAAACTTCAGACACAGGCAAACTATGCACAGATCAGAATATTTACTTTTCCCACAAAGTCCACTGAATATTTTAGAAAGCAGAACAAAAAGCATCTACTTTATGCTTTGCCATTTTTCTAATAGGAAGGATAAATATAACAGTATGAATCAGATGGATACTGTGGTTGGTTACAAAACAAATCAGCTCTAAGAGAAAGAAAAAGTCTTAAAATGCATATATATTCTAAATATATATTTTGGTTTAAAATATAAGCTCACATTTGGCAACAGTTCAGTTAAGATTAAAAAGGATTCCTGAAATAGTCTGGTATCAACAGTACTTGTAAATGAGACAACTACTTATACTTGTAGCAGTACACATGGTTAGACATATCACACAGGAGTGTGAAAAAGTATTAGATTATAGCAGACAGTCCACATTGGGAGAATCTAAGCTTTCCAATTGAGAATCATGACACCAGGCACTGACAAATGACAAACTCTTAGCACATGAGAACTGAAGACTATAGACTCATCTCTGCATTTTTCTCCCAAATGTCTAGTAAAAAAAAAAAGATCCTGAAGGACTACATTGTAAAGAGAAAAAAAATGTCTTGACACACACATATTTCAACACTCTAACAGAAAAATACTGACCACAAAGGAGAACACAAAAGAAATGTATTTTACCTGTTTATCTGCTCTGTCCAACACGCTGTACAATGAAGGAGGAATTAAATTTTCTACTGCTTTCCCCACATCTCTACGAAACAAATCACTAGCTGGAAGACAGCTGAGTTTAATAAGAAAAAGAAAAGATGAAAATTCCTTGTATTACTAGATTGATCACTGTATCATTAGCTAAGTATATGAAATGCTAGTTTCCTCAGAAAAAAAACAACATCCAAACCCTTAAATGCCGTATTTTCCAACTGTTAATACATTATAGACCACTGCTATAATCAATGCTGGAAGAAATATTTAAATGATATTTGGTCTTGTCTAAATGCAAAACACACTCCTTCCCATCACACATTCTGCAACAGCTACCATTAAGAAGTGAAAGAATTATCAAAATCCTAGAAAACAGTGGGACAACCTTGGCAGAAACAACCTTATTCAGAGATCACTGCTTTGAGGTGACATATCTAGGGGACAAGCACTTACAGTTATGCTCATAAAATAACAGTTTCAATAACTTCCATATAATCTTGTAAAATAATACAAGACACTCAGTGTTTATTGAAAATTTCTCACATGATCATCTGAAAAAAATAAAGAAGCAGTGTTTCATTACTGAGTACCTGGCTGGTAATTTATATATGAAACTTTGACCATCTTCTGTCCATACAATCACTTTATCAGCTGACACAAAGTCACCACCAGTCCAGGTCTGTTCATTCTCACTAGGGACTGAGCATAGAAGGGAATAATCTCCAGCATCAAAAACCTGAAAAGAAAAAGTCTATCAACTAATCGCATATTAAAATGCCCATCCAGCAACTAGTTTTGATTTCAACAGAGACATGCTAAAAGGACTGAGAACAACTTGCTCTGGATGTCTTACTGGCAATGTAATTACATCAGCTACTGTAGTAAGAATAAGCTCTTGTTCAAGCTGCCTTCCTTACCCTCCAGTATTTAGAGCACACTACCAACAGTGACCGCTGGGTAAATGCACAGAAAGAAATGCTTTGACAGTTTTGACAATAAATAGGTTTTGACTCCTCTTCAAATACTGGTGTTATATCCTGAAAAAAAAAAAAAAAAGCAACATTAAATTAATTTCACACATATAATTTTAAATAAAATGCGACTAAACTAAGCCATATCACTTACTGTCCTAATGACTTCAAAAAAGGCATTTACTGATGGTTTCAATCTTGTTGAAATTATAAGCTGGTCAATGTTTCTGTGAATCCTAACAGGAACGAGTGCTTGTGTTGCATTTTTATACTCCTGTTGCTACAACCTATCTCAAATGTCAGCTCTGTGATTAAAAAGTCAAGCCTGCAGATTATCCCAGATGCGAGCAGCACATACACAGAAAAGCAGAAGTAAGGAAATAACGAGAAACGGGACATCTGACAGGAAGGTGGGACACTGCTGCAACTCCCCACCTGCCATGTCTGGCCACATTTTCTTGAGTCCATGCTGCTCCAGACACAGAACAATGCCATCTGGTGTATGTTTGAGCACTCTTACAGGGCTGGTTACGAAAGCTTGATTGAATCAACCAGAAGTATGCAGGCTTCCATTAACAAAACAACAACAACAAAAAAACAACCTTAACAAGACCAGAGGCGAGATAATTTGGACAGCCAGGCAGTTATGGCAGAAGTAGCTGGTCAGAAGTCCCAGATTACATTCCTTACTCCACTCCAGATCTCTCTGGCAAGACACTATTTTCCTGAAATTCTATTTCACCATCTTAAAAAAAAATGGGGAAAAAAACATGCTGTCCTACAGACAAACCACTGAAGTGTGACAGTAACCAGCCCCTGAAACTGTCAGTCTCTTCACAGGAAAACATGCATATGGCAATCAGATAACAGGATGACACTCAGCTGATTTTTTATTTTGCTCAAAGTAAACTTAGAACATGACAGAAAACATGATGGAAAAGGGCCTAGGCAGCTTCATAATATGCCAGATGGCAGACTTCTAAGGAGAAACCAAGCCTTCTTGAAAAGGCTTGAGAAACCAAGCTTCTTCTTGAAGCTATTCTTCAGATCTGTTAGAGCATGCAGCATTCTCCTTTGTGAATTCCTCATCCTCAGGTGGACAGATAAGTTGTGCTATCTGGTCTGATCACTCTCAGTGAATTAGCTGGCTTCTAGGCTGCAAGCTGAAACTAAGCAGTTTCAGCTCAGCTCTGTCTTTCAAGGTTCCCACTATTCCAAATGGCCTATATTCTGATAAACTCCTGACAGGTATATCTTTATGTTTCTTACTGTTATACTCTTCACTGCTCACCACTTTTTCTTAATGGAATTGTTAAATGTGATGTTAGCTATATCATGATCAGTGATTTTTAACTAACTAGTTAAATTATGTGTCATAATGTTATTTTTTCCACAGTTGCTAAACAAGTATAAATTATAATAATAATATGATTTTGTTTCTTTAAATAGCTCATTTGCAAGAACAGTTTAGTAAATTTCCTTTATGACTATTACTGATCAGTACCTAGGAAAGCAGATATTACCAATAATACTGAGCTGTAGATAATTAATAATGAATTCTGAAAAATATTACGCTCTCTGTTCAGTATGCCCTTCAGACACCTTCATATCTCACTTCTTATTTAGGCCTTATCTCTTTTTCAGAACAGAGTCCCAGAAAAAAATATCTGGTTATCAACAGCTGACAGTAGTACACCCTGTAAGACTTCTGGGACATGCTCTAATACAGAAGCCTTTGCTTACCTGCATACGACTAACTTCAGATGTTATTATCCACACTTTCAGGATGCCAGTCACTGAAACTGCTACAACAGTATCCTCTAGGAAAAAAAAATTAAAATTAAAAAAACAAGCTGGTAAGTACAAGAACATCTTCATTTTGTTACACATTGCGCATATCTGAACACAAACACATCTGACAGTAGTTCAACACTGAAGTCTATCAAAGTTCAACACTGATAGTCTATCTATCTTAAAATCAAATACTTATTTTGTAAAATGGTATGCCAGAAGCAAATGCACACAAATGCAAAAAAAAGTGAATGTGTGTAAGCCCTCTTAATGAGTATCTGGGGCTCAAACTACACAGAGCGGGATGAGGAGAAGGGCAGAAAACCACACATCCCAAATTCACATCCAGTGCCAAATCTAGAAATTCCTGTTTCTATCAGGCAAGTCTAGTGTAGAACAAAATTCCACCAAGTCAAGGGGCAAGTTCTTGATTACAAAATATAAACGTGATTACAAAAAAAGAAGTAAATTTAAAGTACAATTAAATGCAAACAACACTTAAAATCAGAATCCACTTCCATTAATTCCAGTAATTTTAATGTTGTAGGGACAGCGCTTTAGCTTTCCCTCACCAGGATTTTAAATGTATTTTCTGCAACAACAGTTTGAAAATGTTACAATGCTCTTCATAAAGCTACTAATCAAAAGAATACTCATGACATGCATATATCTTATTAAAATCACAATTTCTAGCGTGCCTAATTGTCTCAGAGTGTGACACACATCACATTAGTTACGCAGATGACAGCCTTAGCATTTAGAGTCCTTGCACCTCTTCCTACAGTCTCATGCTGGTTTTCAGGCTCTTTATATCACAGTGCTCTACTTAACTCTCACAACTGTCAGCGAAAACAAGTTTTCACTCCTCACTAGCAGAATGTGCTCTTATTTTAAAAAGATATATAAAAACAAAACTTTCCCTGCTTTCCATAGGAACTCCTGAGGAATGTTCCCTGTCACCAAATTTCAGCACATGCACACTGACAATAACAGAAGCAAACTGATTTATCCATTTACCAGGTGAGCAACCTGCTGAGTGGATTAGCTGTACTTTACGTTCAGCTTATGCAAAAGCATTTAATTTGTCCAGAGCTAAAACTCTCATCTGATGTAACAGCAACAGAGACAATACTAAACCCACATTAACTAGTCTTCTCGCAGTGTATTTTCAGAGATAGAAATAACTAAGTATCTGTTGTTTTTACAGAAAGTTAGGGCTCGGTTCTGCCCGAGATCATCTTCATCCCTCACATGGCAGAAAGAGGCAAGAAGCAACATTCTGGATTCCTCCCCAGGCTCTTGGAAAAGTTGGAGAATATGAATTCCCTTGCAAGGTGGCAAAGCCATAATAAAAGCAACAAAAAACTTACCTTGTGTTCTGTTAGATTTAATGATAGTCATGGAGCTGATCCAATCAGGAGATATCTTCGATAATAAAGAATAAAGAACTTCAAGGCTGGTAGCATCCACAACAAGAATTTCTGGATAATGTCCATGGCATAACAGTCTCCCTTCACGCTGAGTCCCAACCATAAACTGGTAGAACTAAGTGGATATTAACACAGTACATAAGTTACACTCCGTGCAGGACATTGACTACTTCATTTTTAATCAAGATCACTATTACATAAATACATTCTAGAGGCTACATACTCAAAAACTGCCACTGGATTGTGATGAAGGACACAATCTTTTGTGTCCTTTTCTGCAGGGGCTGCCACCTGCTGTCATTTCGCATTTCCAAATGCAGGGCATTGATTGATAAAGTGGAAGTTTTCAGGCCTGTTTTAATAATTTGGCTATACTTATCCGTGCTATACAATGCAGAATAGGATCACCAAATCACAATTACCAACCTGTATGCCAGTGTGTGTGCAGGCTAGCTTCGTAAACTCTATGCATCTGCCATCGTTCACATCCCACAGACACATCTCCCTAAAATATAGAAGACAGATTACAACTACATCCAAAGTATTTCTGTCTTCCAAGGATTTCAAAATTATTTACATTGGGATAAATTAAATGCTTATAAAAGGCTGCATGAATTGTATTTAGATAAAGGAAACAAAATCTACTCGAGCATCCAAGTGCAGTCTGAATCTATGCAGATTGCTCTTTTCTATAAAGACAAAAGGAAATGAATAAAATACCAAAGAACATCATAAACAATCAATATTAAGTAAATGCAAATACGTAACTGAGAACTTCTAATTTCTCTCAACTTCTTCAAGTCTTTGCATACATCTACTGCACCCCCTAAGGTATCTGAAGATTAGCTTGCCTTTTCCACATTTGTAAGGAAGGAAATGTAGTATTACAAACAACCAGAACTTTATCACACAACAGAGTGTGTGTAAGCACACTTACACAGGCAGAAACTAAGAAACAGAGGTAAAAGATAACCCCTTCTTAATCCAAGTCCACAAAGCAAGCCTGTTCACTTCGACTGAAGCACTTATCTCTCTTCTTAGAAAGCTTGAACAGCTCCTGCTAACAAGAGTAGTTACTTCAACTCCCTGGACCAAAACAAAGCTCATATTATGGAGGGAAAAAAAAACAACAAAAAAAAACCCTCTGGCCTTCCACAGTGGCACAAAACTATGGCCCACTTGCTGACATCTTGGAAGTACTGTCCCACAGTCAGCCAGGATAGGAAAGTGAATACAAGAGCACAGTGACTGCACCCTGACCACTTGGGGTTCAGCTGCCCAGGCTCAGGGCCAGCTCTGCTAAGTAGCTATCCAGCCTTGAGCAGCTCTGAGGGAAAGCAGGGAGCTGTCTCAGCAGGGCTCTCCTCATCTTTAAAGCCAGCACTATGCTCAGGCTCCTTTCCCCACCTCTGAGTACCTAATCATGTCATGAATCCCAAATTATGACCACACTCAGTACCTGCAGTGGAAAAGTCACATAATTTGGAATGTCTATAGGCAGCAGACCAAGAAAAAGCACTGTGGATGAGGACACTGGAATGAGAAGATGCAGATGCAAGCAACCTGATCTCTCCTCTACTCGCAATTTCCATTATTTAACAGATCTGCATATTAATAAATGCTCAGAGAACTCACCCACTCTCTGATGCACTCACTATGTACTGCTTCTCACTGGAAGCAGAGGCCTTCGATAAGCAAGTGACTGAGGCAGTGTGACCAAACAGCAGAGCTCTGGGGTTAATCTAGAACCAGGGAAATAAAATGTGAGAGAATTAACACACTGTTACTTAACTAGAATATGAATATTTCATATTTCCATTCTATATATCATATAAATATATGGTTACATGCAATGCAATGTTACACATTTTATTTGTCCTTTCTAGAAGTTAATTACCTACTAATCCCTGACTCCTCCTTCATTATTTTTTAAACAACTAAGCAAACAATTTATGGGGATAACTCAGATATTGAGAATTTTAGATATTCGGTACAACTTTTTCCTAAATCATGCTGCATTTTACAAGAAAGGATCATTTTTCTACTCTGTTCCAGGATATTAAGGCACCTCCAACCAAGACTAAATTCATAATAGACACTTGCAGATTTCAAGTGATGTATAATATATGAATTATAAATATAATAATTAATCTTTATCTGTGCTGCTAGACGTCTTTCCTCATTCACATTTCATTAAATAATAATCTTAAAAAAAATCTCTAGATGCAATCCCCCCATCTCCCATTTTTACAAAGCAGCTCCACTTGAAAACAGCTTAGATGAGCTTCAGAAAAAGAGGAAATAATTATTTAAAGTAAATTACTGCATGAGCAGTAACAGAATTCAAGAGCAAACACTTCTCTTTCTATTGTGAAATATTTACTACTGGAGGTAAATAGAGTGACATCCAAATCTCATCACACCAAGAGATGAATAAAGGACAGACTAATAAGTTCAGATTAACCAGAGTGGATGTTGCAATACTGAGCAAGAAAAACCTCTTTGGCATCAAGGATAAACACCTTAAACACCATCTAAAGTCAAGTTACACATATAGCATCTTACCTCTAAATCTGGAGCAATGTCCCAGAGACATATCTGGCCATCGTGGCAGCCAGTGATGATCATTGATGCATCATCCATGAGCAGCAGTGTTGATATGCAGTGGGTGGGAGCCCTCTGGCCCCACAGGACAATGGGCAACACAAGGCTGTTCCCGGCCATCCTGCTTTCACACCTGTCAATTTCAGCAATACATATTAGGTCTCAGTAGATGTGCCAGCTCTTCAGGGGACACCATCCTATCTCACAAGACAGTAGAAGATGAGTCTGAAATGACTTTATGAACATTTTACCCAAAAGGAAGTTGCTACAATACGCCATTCCTCAATTAATGCAATACACAATCATCTCTTCTCTCACTGAGGAATGTTCTCATCCTCACAAATGGACTGAGTAGCATATTTACACAGTTCTGAACCTTTCAGCCTCTGGTGGTGTCTAAACCCCCTTGCAGCTCTGGTGGCTAAAGGTGCACTTCTATAGCCCTCCAAGGAGGGAAATCTATGAGAAAAGCTTCTTAAGAAGGTCAGGCATTGAGGGAAAAGGAACTGGAACATGCAACATGAGACACGCTTGTGGGACAAGAGTCACTCCTAGAATTATCAACATTTAGAACTAACAAAAGCTGGAAAAAGGAAATACAGCAAGGGCAAAGTACTTCTCATTCTTCCACCACTGCCAGCCCTCAGGAGCTAGAACCTAAATAAGAACTGATTGAAAGTCTGAGACTGAAAGGGTAGGAACTGATCCATTTCTGTTATCCCTTGCTGCAGCTGTTATGAAATGAAAATTAAAACTAATTTTTTTTTCTTTTTTTTTTTCTGCACAGATGCTGATGATTTCCTAGACCCAGCCAGTTCATTGCTGGTGGTTTCACGGCAGTTGCCGCCACTCTCAAGTCCCCCGCGGAACCCCAGAGCTGCAGTCCTCCCCGATTAGGAAGCAGAAAGGGGAAACATGAGCTGGGGGAAGCTGCAGCACAGAATGCGTGGACCTGAGCAACAGCAAGGCCAATAAAAACCAGTTCTGAAATCAGCAGGAGATTTGAATACCAAACCAAGCCTGTTTTGGTTAGCAATACCCTGAGTTTACCAAACACTTCAATGTTCAGACATAACTGTTCCACTTCACAGTACTTGCTAAGAATCAACTGAAGACCAGAGTATACAGCCAGCAAGCAGAACAAGTATGTCAGATACGACCAACATTTTCTTCTTTGTGTCTCACTCAGAATTCATATTTCATTCAATTCAGTGCTGCAGCAGCTGCTCAACTGCCCTGCAGAAAAACTTTGAGCTGCAGGAAGTTACTGAGAAATGAATGGGGAAACCAATGTGCTAAATGAATGAAGGAAAAACCTCTGCAAGGAAGCATCAGGAGCATTCGTTCTAGAACTTTGCACAGTTCAAAGCACAGCAGAATTTCCCATTTAGAGGAGTGTAAATAAGGCAATAGTATTTACCGAAGAAATACCTTAAACACATTCTCCTGAGTTTATACACATGCATTCATCCCACTGCCATGATCTTGTAATACTGGTGCTTGCTTGCAGACACACAAAGCTTTCTACAGCAGTTTAGAACACAGAGAAAGCCATTCTGAATGATTACAAAGAGAAAAATAAGCAGAAGTCTCTTGAATACAGGCATTCCCAGTGGCTATACTTGTTTTTGATGCAGAAAGCACTTATTTACCTTCTATTTCAAAAGCTTTTTTCTGCCATGCTACAGGGAGTTCAAAACAAATTATTGCTATCTCTAATCTATATAAACATCACACTGAAATCTCTTCAAGCACATAGTTTTAAAGTAATTCGGACAAACACTGCCTCCATTCCTAGTGCAACCAGACCCTGTAGCAGAAGGAATGGAACACAGCAATATATATGGAAAGGGGGGGAAGGGAAGCAGCAAACAGCTGAATAATGCAGCCTGGTGTTACAGACTGCAGTGACAACACAAAACAAGCCTGAGTTTTGGAACAGAGGCCAGCAGGCAAGCTGAATGCACCAAACCTCATACTTCTGACACATTTGGGACGCAGCACGGTTTTTCACTAAATTCAAATGATAAAAACAGCAACAGCATTCACTACAAAGTGCCATTTTATGCCCAGTCTTTTCTCCCACCTGAAGGGACCACAGTTATTAAAAAGTGAGCAGTATTAATTCACAAACAAATATGAGCAGAGACCAACAACCAAGCACACGCTCCATCCTGACACACTACCCTGAGATTAGTGTTTGTAACACATGGCTGTAAATGCAGTGCTGTTACGCAATGCTGGATCGATTGTTCCCTGTCTGGATGATCAGAATACAGAAGTGTAAAATATTTTTCAGAAGGCATAAAAGGATGCAGTGACCTTACCAAAGGTGGCATACCTGCCAGCTGAGGAATTACAAAACCTCTGGCCTGAAAGTACTCGATTTACAGAGAAATGGTAAGAATAAAAATAAGAAGAATGAAGAATGAGAAACTAAAATAAAGTTTGTCCAGATGTGTTACAAAGATGCAATCACAGAATAATAAAATTAGCTTTTACCACATTTTTTACTGAAATAAAATGAATGACGCAGTGGGAAAGGTGAGCTCAGACAGAAATTTCTGTTAATATGTAATAAAGTATTCAAATTGCAACGAAGGTACAACATTCTGCACAAAGTTTGTTTCAGCCAACCATAGGGGCTCAGCAGCTGTGGGCTAAAATACAGCCCTGCCAAAGACAGTCTCACAGCATGCTGTCTGTACAGCAGCCCTTCACAGCCAGGACCCATGCTGCAGTATCCCTAATGCAACTTGTTCAAACACACCTCCACCTAAGTCACATAAGTGCTTTTGTTGCTTTCTTGGTGTTTTTTGTTTTTGTTCCCTGCTTTTTTTGTTATTGGCGGTGAGGTTTTGTTTGTTTTTTCTTAATACATCTGTAAGTGATATTTGACCTTCAGTTTAACCTACAGAATACCTTTACATCAATAATAAGACAATCTATCGATAATTTTAGAGCTGAAAAATCTAGGAATAAAAATGCTGATGAGTATCAGAAAGTCTCTTCCCATTCTTTTAATTTCCTATCGCTCACAGTTCAGGGAATGCATCCGAGTATCTCCATAAGTCATCTCTGTGATTGCCTCAGCAATGCAAACTGCATGCTGGGGTAATAAAGGAGCTCTCCTACCAGGGTACACAATTGCATCAAATTCTGCAGTAAGCTTGACGCTTTACTTAAGCATTTATAAACATAAAACAAAATCAACAGCATTATAAATAAGTAACTAAAATACTAAACTGTCACAAGGACATTACAACAGCCACAAGTATTACCCACAATAAGGAACCTAACATCTTATACCTCTCATGCAGACCGAAGTGAGAAAGCACTGCAAACATTAACAGCAAAATCATATGTAAAGGCTTACAAATGTTCACATTTCAAAACTTTTTTTATATAAGAGAGAGTAACAGTTCTTAGAATATCTAATACCAACCGCTGGAGGAGAGAGAGCAGAAAGAAAAGCTACCTCTTGCCTTCCAGTTTTTTATTATGGCATCGCAAAGCCTTCATTAAAAACTTCATTTTCAGGAAGTACCACAGACTCATCTCAACCAGCGTGGAATTCAGTCTACAAAGAACAACTCTCTACTGCCACTGAGCACCAAATACATTCCCAGTAAAAACCAAAAGTCACTTAATGTCTGGAAACAATCAATACATAATTTTTTTTTACATCAATGATGACAAACTCCAGTAGCAAATAAACACAGTATCTATTGACAAATGGTCAAAAAGCATACAGTGAATCACTGCAAATGAAACCCTGTGTCATGGTTATCTCTACCTCCCTAGAATTCTTGCAGAAATGGGAACTGGAAACTCTAAGTGGAAAATGAAGCAGAGGCATCAGAGTTCTTCCTCCTTAAAAGTCCTGTCATCACACAGATGGCTAAGGCTTTCCACAACACTCCCAGGCACCTTGGGGCCCTTCTCCAAAGGCACAAAAACAAAACCACTCGTGTTACTACGTGCAGATAGGAAGCCATCTGCAGGGTGCTACTTCACTTCAGTTCCAAATTACCCCTCTCAAAGTTACAATGAGCATGAAGACACAGAACTGCAGGAAAATACACACCTCACTGAAAAGACCTGATCAAAGTAAGGCTCTCTAATTTTCTCTCATCTTCCTCAGATTGGAAATTTCTTATCTGCTTTTGCCTGCGGAAAGAGCTGTAAGGCGTATCTAAGAATGCTGTCTCCTGCACTGACTTTGGACATTGTTTCATCTCATTCCTTTGGAGTCAGAAACCCCTCTTCTTCAGTGCCATCAGTTGTGTTTTTTGTAAAGTGAAAATGACACTTTAGATTTCCAGATCATCCAAACAAAGACCTCAGAAAGACAGATAATCTGTATTTAATAAAAGGACTTGAAAGAATATCACTGTTATGATGCCTTTGCATGGGTAATGAAAAAAGCAGCCAGTGACTCTCTCAGCAGTGCTCATTAGGCTGGTATTCAGGCAAATTTCATCACCTTGGAAAAAAATCCCTATGTGAACAAAGCTATTAAACTGATCACTGAAATACAACATCTTGCTTAAATACTGAACCAAAGATTCACTTAACACCTTCACCAAGCCACGATCCTACCAACACTAACAAGCACTTATTTCACATCTAGAACACTGGCAAACTGTTCACAGCAAACCCATGGAACAAAATTGCAAGCAGAAAACAAAATGCTGCTTTCACATGAAAGTCTGTTTAAAGAGGAGGCAAAACAAATGCAGAAAAGACCTTAATAGTTAACAATAGCATATTGCTCAATAAAATCAGGGAAGTGACCAGACACGAGGACCATGGGAGTGAAGATGAAGGTCAGATGCATGATCACAGAGTTTTATAACAATGGTTTCTGCAACAAATTAAAGATGGGGTCATGTAATTTACAGGATTTTTGAGGTCTTTTGCTTCATCAGTCATATAAGTAATCCTAATGGGCAGCAAATGAGAATATCACCCATATGAGAACATTCTGTGTACAAACCACAGCAGAATTTAAAACTCTTTTCCTATAAATCACCTTCTGCCACAATTTATGCTTGAAAACTAATTCCAGTATTTTCAAAAACATAAGCCACAGGTCCTCCTCAATTTGCACATGAACTCTTTCTTAAAGATCACTTTACTTGCAGGAGCCTCAAGCTTTCCCACAACTTTCAGCCATAAGATGCAGCCTAGAGACATCGCTGAACCTCCTCAGAATCAAGAACTAAGTCCTCCATCCTGAGACAACATCTGCGATAACAGTTTCTAGGACCAAAAAGAAAGCACCCAAACCAAACTGAGTGCTGGTGGGAAGCCCAGCAGCTGGTGCAGGGCTTTCACCTCTGCCTCGTGTTGGGACAACAAAACCAGTTCCCCAGCCCTCCAGCTGGTACCAGTTCTGTCCCCAGTGCATCTTAGGATACATGTGGGTGCTAAAAGAATCTGCCAAAAAAGAACCACGTCTATGAAATGACTTTATCGTGTATGCTCTGAGCCTATAACAGCTCTAAAATGAACCACTGAAGCCTGCCAAAGGAACATCTGCTTCTAAATTAATGTAACTCGTGATCGAAGCAATTCAGAAATGTTAAGAATAAGCCTTTCCTTCCCCTGTCAGTGCTTACCACATACTAGTGCACTTTCTTCTGCATTCTCACTGGAATTTAAATTCTGCTATTACTCAAATTTGTAACCGTAAGTACAGAGATGGCTGCCATCATGACATCAGTACTGTATATTTTCACACAAACAATAATTTTTATGCCTAATATTCTTCACAGATACAGAATCTTTCACTCCAAAGTCATGAGTTAAGCATTGTAATACCCCTCCTAAAATTACCCACATGCAGATAATGACATATCCACAGTAGAGGCTCTTTTCTATTACATCATGGCTTCCATTTGAATTACCTGTTACTGAGTATTATAATACTGAGTATTATAACAAATCTGATTATTTTAATTTTATTACTATTGGCCTTATTCCATTTAATACTTGGAGCTGGGGAAAAAAAGGATTAACATGAAGGGAAGGAAAAAAAATGAAATACTGTATCCAGAGTTGCACATGTTCAAATGTGAGAACCCACACATTTAGACATTCACACCTTCCTTCGCATAGATGGTGAATAAGCAGTTCTGTTACTAGACATAAATGGTTGGTAATGTTTGCTCTGTTAAATAACATTCTGCTTGTTTATGAAGGTCCATTAGAAATGGAGGCTTCTAAAACTCATTTCAAATCATCATAAAGGAAGCAAATGCCAAGTTTTTCTGCTTTCTTAAGTTGTTGCTAATTCAACAAAACCATAGAGCAGGTGGGATGGAAGGCATTGCAGGAGATCACGATGAACCTGAACAAGAACTAGGCCAGCTACAACTAACCAGGATCATGTCCTCTCCTGCTTATGTACAACCTATGCAAGCACTCTGCTACCCTCAGCAAGAAACTTTCCTTATGTTCAGACAAATTGCTTTCCAGGTGCAGGACTTTGCACTTCCCTCTGCACAACTCACAAGGCTCCTCTTGGCTAATCTCTCCAGGCTGAGGCAGCACAGTTCTGTGAACCTCCCTCCACATTGTGTACCGCTTGCAGACTTTCTCTGTCCAGCACCTGTGTCATTGCTTATGATATTAAACACCAGATGATTCAGTACCAGCCCCTGAGGTGCATCACTATGACTTGCCCTGGAGAATGTCATGCTGCCCATCACAACCATCTGAGTCTGTGTGTTCTGCTGGTTCTCAATGCACTTATCCTGAGCACACATCAGCAGCTTGTCCATGAGGATGCTACGGGAGCTGTGCCAAACGCTGCTCCTCCTCATCCACCAGTCTCGGCGTGGGAGGCAATCTCCTCTCTGTAAATCCATGTTGTCTGAAAAGTCAGAGAACACCTCTACAAAGCTAATACTTCTTCAGCAAATAAATTCATGTTTGTCTGGCTGGGGTTTGAGTGGGTATTCTTGTATGGTTTTTTTTACTATCAGAAATTTTAGGCCATATCTGCATGCTACAAAACATCAAGAAAGGGCCTACATGCTCATTTCTTTAACTTCAACACATCTAACATTATCATTTCAATCTGCATCAGACAAGCACTGAACAGAAAACTTAAGAGAGCAATAACTGTACCTTTAAACTTTACCCAAGCTCAATTTTCTGCTTTGCAAATGCAAAAAAAAAAAAAAAATTACTGCAACACTGTGCTAAAACTCTAAGAAGAAAAATGTCATTTTTCACTAAGAGAGTGTTATTAGTAAACAGGTGAAGAATGAGATCAATGCTGCATGAAACAAATTTTTCATGCTGACAGCAATGTCAGGCAACCAGCCTAGCAAAAAGCCAGGCAAATCTGCCATCCCAGTGCACATGGACATGCACAAATATGCATGCAGAACAGGACAGAAGGTGATGAGTTGAAATGCCAACTGCTTTTGTCTTGGTAATTAACCATGCCCACTTTGAGACAAAAAAACAACAACCAAGTAGCTGTCAACTATGCATCCCTACGCAGCCAAGAAGAGCAAGGACTGCTTAAAGTAAACACAGTACACTTCACTTTACTGCCCTGAATATTCACAATGACCTCAGTAAACCCACTCATTACAACAGAATTAAACATATCTGCAGGAGGGAAGTAACCTCTGCTTGCTCCAAGCTATTACGCCGATCAAGGATTAAAAAGGTACAGGCACCTGGACTTCTTCCATCCCCCCTGTAATCTGCAGAGCTCTCCCATAGCCCTGTGCAGGCAGAACCTCTATCCCTCATTCATTCTCTATTCTTCCTCACTCGTACACCTGCAGTGGACATCACACAGCACTGCTGTATTTCAGGTCCTATGACAAAGCTGTCCTCTGATCATCTGTTTACATAGCACTCGATTCGGCCGCGATGTGCTCCTGTAACACGAACAGCAGTACTGTAAACCCCAATACAATCAAAATCAACAATAAAAGCACAAAAACAAACCAGCCTTGCAAGACAGGCGTTAAAAATCCATTTCTTTCAGACACAAAAACTCCTTCCGAACCTTCACGAGGTGCCAACAGCAGGCTGTGGCTTTTCGCAGCCCAGCACAGGACCGCACAACACTGACCTAAAAGCACTTCAACAACGGCATCAGGGCCGGCGCAGAAAAGCGAAACGGCGGCCGCGGCGCGCCGGCAATGCGGCCCAGAGGGCGAAGCCGCACCCCGCCCCCAATGCCGCCGTCCACCACGGGAACGATCCGCGGACAAATGGCGGCCCGCGGCCCCACAGCGCTTACCTGTCCCCGCCGCGGCTCTGCAGAGGAGCCCACCGCCCCTCCCCCCAGGGCGCCGAGCAGCTGACGCCGCCGCCGCCGCGGCGCCCAGCGTCGTAAATCCGCCCACCCCCCCCACCGCGACTGACGGCAGACAGAGGCGGCAGCGTCACCATGGAGACGGGCGGCGGCGCATGGCACGGAAAGCGCTGCGCTTCGCGCGACGCTTCTGGTGAAGCTTGACGTCTACTCCGTACCTTTCGCTCAATTCCTCTTTATTTCCATGCCCGTCTCCTTCGGAGCGTTACGCCGCAACATAAACGATGCTTCTCGTCGCCGTGTTCAGAGAGGTTGGCTTAATCGCGATGCCCACAGCAGGCACAAAGCGACGCAGCAAACGTACCTTAATCGCGTTATATCATATCAACGCCGCCGACGTCCCGCAGGCGCTAAGCTGCACGGCAAAGGCCGCAGCCGCTTCGTCCTCTTCGGGGCCGCGTCAGGCCGGGCTTCGTCACGGACGTGCCCCTTACAAAGATGGCCACCTCCGCGCTCACGTGCCCCTTACAATGATGGCCGCCGCCCGTCCTTAGTGCCCCTTTTAAAAATGGCCGCTCTCGTTTCCCGCCCACTCTCGAGCTCAGAGGTGCGGCGCCGCGCGGCCGGAAGCGCTGTGAGGATTGTCAGAGTGCGCATACGCTGAGCGTGGCTGGCCGCGCGGTGTATGCTGGTTGTCCCTTCCCGCTCTGACGCAGCAGATAGAGGCCGGCGCCGCCGCTGTGGCACCTTCTGCCTCCCCCCGCCCGGCGAGGATGGTGGGCGTGAAGCTGATCGGTAACGATACCGAGTTCCAGCCCGAGCTGAGCGCGGCTGGCTCCCGCTTGGCCGTGGTGAAGTTCACTATGCGGGGGTGAGTGAGGCGCGGGGCCCGGCCGTCTGAGCGCCGGGTCGGTGCGGGGCCGGGGAGGAAGGAGGGGCTGTCCTTTCCTCAGGCTGACGGTGGGAAGGGTGAGGCTGAATGTCTGTCGGCAGGCCCTCTGTTGGAGGTGGAACTGAGGTCCGAGTGCTGCTGCAGGAGCCTCCTACAGCTCTTCATGGTTTGCTTCTTGGCTGCTTTTTTGCACGGCAAGTTGTAAGGATGGTCCTTTGTTTACGTAGCTGCATCTCCGTCGACAAGGCGGTGTGTTCTCAGCCAAGGTTATGTTGGTGCTATTACAGTGGATAGTAGTGCTTTTGATATTCCTGCTAAGGGTTGATATGTCACGTCTTATGCAGAGATTTTACTGTAGCTGTTTTCCACAGGTGGCAGTGGGTTACAGTTTAACCTGCCTGCTGCTGAACACCACACAGCCCTTTTCTTGCTCACTTCTTGAGCCTGGGTGATTTTTACTGTAATACTGTTGATGAGGCAAAGAGGTGATGTTATCTTGATCTTAAGAACTAAAACTAATAGTGTATGTTACCTCCAGCACAGCTAATTCTGTCAGCTACTGCTCACCTCTCTCCATGGTGGCCCATTTGCCTGGGTAACGTGCCAACTCATCTTTTCAGGGATATCTTTCCTTCATGGCTGAAGAGGGTCACTGCCATAGGACAAGGCCTGAATCCCTTTTCTGACTGCTTTGTCAGTGCATCCTTCCATAGAAGGATCTCTCTGCAGACATTCAAGACCCTCCTAGATACCTATTTGTGCAACCTGGTCTAGGGAGCTGCTTTGGCAGGGGTTTTGGATGATCTCTAGAAGTCCCTTCCAACTCCTACAATTCGGTGATTCTCTGAAAGAGATTGCAGTTATGTGGCTTCACTGTCTCAGCACCAGAACCCCCAGGTGACAATGCGTTCACCTGTACAACAGCTAAAATCTTCTTCTATGGTTAAAAGTTTGCCCGTCATTAAGGCTTAAACAGTTTCTGACTCTTCTGAGTTCTTCCTCTCCCTCCTCTAATTCTTTGAGCTGTTGTACTAGTGATGGCTCAGTTTCATCTTCTTCCATCTGATTAGAAGTTTATTTCCTTACTAAATGACCTCGAGCAACTGATAATGGCACTGGTTGATTTTTTTGGTTCAATCACAGGGCCCATCATTGGGGTTGGGTCAGATCAACAGGCATCTTCTTCTTTTTGTGGTTGATGATTAGTGTTAAATAGTGTCTGATAGGCTTGTGCCGGACCCCAGCATAGTGCAACAAGCTGTAACTCTGTGGCATTGCTAGAATTAGTGCTCACCTTTTTAAAACATTCTGCCAACTTTTCAAGATTCCACAAGGCATTGCTCAGGGAGAAGCTCCTGACCCACTGGAGGTGACAGTCATGACCAGTATGTGCCCATATCCTCCCATACACCCCACAGCCATTCTGCCTCAGGGTGTATCTCTGAGTGGTGTGTTTGAATAGTTTCCTAACCATAACCAAAATCAGAAACTCATGCAGAATAAATAGAAAAAAAGATAATGCCAGTTTTAATACTCCAGGTATAGTCAAAATTTTCTACAACTATTTTAGTATGCCTGAAGCACACTCCATGCTAGAGCTAGTTCTGGTTCTTTCAGGATTTATTCTCTGATCTGTCTGACTCTTACCATAATACATAAATCAACCACAGTAATGATGACGTGGTATTATGTAGTGATTAACATCATACAGTTCAAATTATTGGCTGTTCTCACCTGGCATGCACCAAAGATATAGTAAGAAAATGAGCATACTCGTTCAGTTTGGGGCAGGTGTTTTTTTTTTTTGTTTTTTTTTTTTTTAAGAAAAAGCTTGAATTTAATTTTGTTTTCACAGATGTGGCCCTTGTTTAAGGATAGCTCCAGCTTTCAATGCTCTGAGTAACAAGTACCCTCAGGCAACATTTTTGGAAGTGGATGTGCATCAGTGTCAGGTTAGTATTCCAAAAGGTATCTTCTCTTTTAAGAGGAAGATTAGATAATGTATTGACTGAGAAACTGGAAGGAAAGCTGTTCAGATGTATAATAAATATCCATTCATGTGTTTGCTGAATAACAAGAATCTGTAATGAGAATTTCTCCAAAGTTATGGTATTCACAGAGACATAACCAAACATTTAAGAAAATATTCCTGCAGTTAGCACTTCAATATCCTTCATTAGAAGGGTGTGCAGGCAGTTTAACAGTTCCTGCTGTGTGTACTACTTCAGTAGCACGTTTACAAAATTAGTGTGAATTAAGATGATCAAGTTTTTCCAAACTCTGCTACAACTATTGACTAAAATGGAAAGTAAACTGATGATTAATGGGACTAGATTTTCTGAGGCACCATGTGACTGTTTTTAACAGGCAAAAGTTGCAGATGACCTGTTGATTGACTTAAGTGTTGTAAACACAAATCAACAGTGTGTGTTGAAAGGAAGCTTCTTGAATTACTGCAAATGGTAATGAGGAGGGGTGAGCGTAGAAGTAGCAACACTGTTTAAAAAGATGCTAAAGTATGGGAAGTTTTGGGGAAAAAAATACACAAGGATGTTGCTGATAGAGATATAAATGAAATTGAAGCCATTTCCTGCAGTGGATGAATCCCTTTGGAAATGGAAGCAGTAACACAGATGTAAAGAATGCTTGTAACATGGTAAATTAACTGATCTTCCACCTTCAAGAGCACGTGAATAATAGGATTTTGACGATGACCTGAGAAACCTACGGGTAACAAAATCCATTGAAAGGATGCCTAAATGTATGAAAGGTTAGGAGCATCTGAAGGATTTAAATTTGAGTTGTTGTCTGACTTGAAATTGCTTATAACATAAGAAAAGCTGTTTGTGATGTTGGGGCTGCTGTAGCTCAGTTAATATTAATGTGTACGTTCTCATCTATGTGAAATAATGTTTTTGCCTGATATTAGTAGTAGACTATTAGAAAACACTAGTAACCAGTCTATGCATTCTAGGGAACAGCTGCTACCAACAACATATCAGCAACGCCGACATTTTTGTTCTTTCGAAACAAAGTGCGAATTGACCAATATCAAGGAGCAGATGCTGTGGGGTTAGAAGGAAAAATTAAGCAGCACCTGGAAAATGATCCTGGAAATAATGAAGATATAGATATTCCCAGGGGATATGTAAGCATATTTTATCTCAAGTGTTGTGTTGTTTTTTTTAACATTTACATGACGTGAGCCTGTTAAAAGTTTGTTCCTTTCCAAACATTCTGGTCAAGCAGTGATACTGTAGGGAAAACTACAAGTTCCCTTGGCTTTAGGGGACAACATTTGAAAGTTAACCATACTTAACTAAATATGTACGTTACAGAATTGTAAAATATGTTAAGAGAAATCTCTGCACATAACCATAAGTGACTAAAATAATGAATTTCATGTTTTGTGATGAAGATTTAGCCACAAACATGTATTCTGTTTCTTTTCCCTTCTTGAGCTTCACAATCTGTCTTCCCAAAACATTTCTGAAGTGCAAGGTCTTCCATGGTAAAGGACACTGTTAGATATAGCTGTTGAGAAGTTGCTTTGCTTGTTCTTTAGGTAGTCCTCTTTGTAATTCATGTGGTGGTAGGCTGACTTGTAATTTGAGTTCGTTTTCTTTCTTGTTAGGCAGTTCTTTAATGCTCTTTCTCATTTATAAAAAAAAAAAAAGAATCCTTTGAAGGAAATAACCTTCATAATACTCTAGCAGTTTGCCATGGAAATGGAGGGTCATGTGTTCTCAGACAGAAGTTTTTAAACTTTGCATCTAAATCACATAACTAAAATTTAATTTAAACTATTCTCTAATAATGTAAAATGTTTTCTTGAACAGACTTCTTATCATTATGTGATCTAGACACTCTAGAAAAATCAAAACTTGATAGGGATGCTTGAATTTTTGTCTGAAATCTCAACAGAACAAAGCAATCCACTGAAGTATTTGCTGCTCTCAGGAAATTAATTCCCATGTCCTTCTTGTTCTTACCTCAAGGCAATTCTGTGCTTCAGCTTACAAGCCTATCTGATAGCTGTACTGACAAACGTGTAAGTGAGAACTCTAGACAAAACACTTTCCTAGAGCTTAGGTGGTGTTCTCCAAGCAATCCTTGGTGTAATATTACTCCTCAAATGAGATTGTCTATCGCTTTACCAGCAGTATAAACCCATTCAGGTGGAATATAATTTACTACATAACTAAGTCATGTCACAGTGTAGCAATGTGTGCATCACTTCACGTTAGAAAAATCTTAACATCTTCAACTTGCCTTTGGATGTCTTTAGAAGTCCAAATAGCGTGCAGTCCAACACCTGTTTTTTGGTTTTTGGTTTTTTTTTTTTTTTGGAGATTTAACTGTTTTAAATTCATAGCTGACTGTATCTATCAGGCAAATGTGAGCAGGTTGCAAATCCAGATAGATGTTCCTCATTTAGATGAACTGCAGGGGCACGGGTCACTTGAATTTGTAGCAGTTCCACTACTTGTTAAATATTCCACTGTAGGCATTGCACTTTATTTTATAAGTGGCATGGCATGGGAGGGGACAGGGGAAAGGTAGGAAGTAGTTTCACATGGAATAATGTAGTTCTTGGCATTATGGGAATTAGGACACAGGAAGTGAGCTGTATTCTCCAAGCAGCCTGTGTTTGAATTTAGTTAATATTGTGAAGCTATAAAGTGAATTGTAGTATGTAGTAATTTTGAAGCTAGTATATAGGACTTTCCTATGAGTACTATATTATTCTTCAGGACCAAATATGTAACTGTGAGAAGTGTTTTAAGTTGCCATCCAACAAGTTCCTGTAGGTATTTTTTATGTAAATCCCTGAGGTTTTCTGTGTATTGTTTTTTTTTTTTTTTAATGAGTTCAGAGAAGAATTTCATTTATCCCTTCTACTGTCAGGTGAGCTTATGGCAGATATGTGCAGTCAGCAATTATCTTGTTTTTCCTTTCAGATGGACTTAATGCCATTTATCAACAAAGCTGGCTGTGAATGTCTTAACGAAAGTGATGAGCATGGATTTGATAATTGTTTACGTAAAGATCCTACATATTTGGAATCAGATTGTGATGAGCAGGTACGCTCGATATTAAGATATTTTCATTGACTGGACAGCAAGTATTTTTTTAATGAGTTTGCTTTATTGTGCTGTGGTAGTGTAAAAAAAAAAAGGGAGCAGTAGGTGGATGAAGTAATAGGTATGAAAAATAGTATACACAGTATACTAGTTAAATTGTATACAAAGTTCATTGTAGCATTTCCAATTTTCTATGCCTTTGTGAAGAAAAAATTAAAGCAGAGTAGCATTTACTGATACTTTAAAATGACAGACTAGTGCATGTATGGAACATAGAGTGCAAATACTACATTTCATTTCAAAGTTTAGTCTTCTACTTAATGTGCTATGCTTGTTCTGAGAATGAAGAAAACAGTATTTAAATACAACTTTTCCCTCTCTCTTCCTCAGCTGCTTATTACTGTTGCTTTTAGTCAGCCAGTCAAGCTTTATTCTATGAAGCTTCAGGGGCCAGATAATGGTGAGTGAGGTATTTCTATCTCTGTCCTTAAAACCTGAGCTTTCTCCGTGTTTAGTTTAAATTCTGAAAGATGACACTATTGTTCCTGCTTCCTTTTACTGAAATTGCTGTGGGATTCGCAGAAGGTAAATTTGGTGTAAATTAATACACCAACAAATTATTTCACATTACCATTCTTCTGTTCTTGTACGGATATTTACCATGACTGGACATGCTGTGAGGAGGACTTCTATTCAAGAATTCAGAGTGGCAGGTTTGCATTACAAAATTAAGTACAGTGTATGTAAATGTCACACATGACACAGAAAAACAATTATTTTTAGACATTTGTTGGATTTGTTGCATGAAATTCTGTCACTGAAGCCTAGGCAGGTAGTCCATCTTCAGATATTATTCAGTGTCTGGAGCAGTGGTGTGGGGATGGCGGATCTGTATTTCTAGCATCTTAAGTCCATGCCTTTCTCAAATGGTACCTAAATGCTGAGAGAAGCAAAGCCTTTTGGGCACATACTCGAGCATCTGAATCATGCTTTTGTATTTCACAGGACAAGGTCCAAAGTACATAAAAATCTTTATCAACCTGCCTCGGTCTATGGATTTTGAAGAAGCACAAAGAAGTGAGCCAACTCAAGCCCTGGAACTAACACCAGATGATATTAAAGAAGATGGCATTGTCCAGCTTCGCTACGTTAAGTTTCAGAATGTTAACAGTGTAACGGTAAGTAAATTTTTTGTGGTGTGTGCAGGCTGAGAAGTTCATAGCATTCTAAAACACTGCGATGTTTGTTCACTTCAGAGGTTTTTAGTTGCTCACAACTGATGGCACGCTGTTTGTTCATACTTAATGGATTTCTGAAATTTTGGGTGAAGCAGAGTAATGTCCATGCCATATATCTCACCTATTAAGTGAGATATGGTTCATTTCACCTCTGCAGAAGCTAGCATACTGCTTAATGCAACTTCCATTTTTATTATCATACCTTCTTGGAAGGCATCTTGTTTTCATTTGGGGAGTTCAGGAGGCAAGAGATGGGGTGTGGGTAGGGTGCAGATAGGCCTCCTCCCCCAGCAGTGGGTGTCATCCGACAGAAGATTCTTGTTAATATGTGAGTAGAGTGTATTTTAGAGTAGTTGCTTATTTTCATTTAACAGAAGTTTTACTGCTGATTATCTTAAATATAATGTGGTTATTTATTTAGGTCTTCCAAATCTTTATTGCCGTAGACTTGCTTTTGCAGTCGAACTTATGCTGTCCCAAGTGGAGTGGTGATCAGTCACACGGACTTATATCCCACAAAGCTATGCTGCTAAAATACCAGTTAACTTTTTATTATTTAATGAAATCCCACGTTAGCTTTTGGCAGGATAATGTGCAAATACCAGGCAGGTGATAGGGCAGTCAAATAGAAGTTCTGCTTGTTTGCACTCTGCTTATGAGCCCCGCAGTAACATTTCCAAAGTTGCTTAGCTAAACCTGAATTATGTGTTTAAGAACTGAAAAAAAATAAAAGCCTCATCTTGTCCACTTCATGGCTTTTCAGTGCAGATAATGAAGTAAAAAACTTTTGCAAAGTCACGTAAGTAGAGCAATCACTAAAATAACTTCTATAGATCTAGTGTTTATGCTGTGAAAACGTAATTGTGCAAACTGTAGTAATAAGGTACACTTAGCAATAAGGCCTTAAGACTATTCATATTTAACTTAATTTCAAGTAAGATTCAAATGAAAGTGAAGTGTGACTTTATATCCTGTTTGATTGCTGGATATGGTTGCAGATTGGAAATGGAAGTTGGGAAATTCCATGCTGTGTAAGTTTTTAAGTAAACCACTGGGAAAGTAATAGTATTCTATATAACTATTGTTTAAAATGAGAGGGCAATTGCTTCTCTAAAGAGTAATGAGGCCTTTATAATTGGAAAATGTATTTGGTTAACTCAAAAATCATGAGAGCCTAACTTTGTATGCATGAATTTGGGGATGGATTGCTTACTTTAGTGCTTGTGTTTTGGGATTTTTTTTTAGTTGTTTGTCCAGTCTAATCATGGTGATGAGGAGACAACAAGAATTACATACTTCACATTTATTGGAACTCCAGTCCAAGCAACAAATATGAGTGACTTCAAGCGAGTGAGTCTTTGTTTCTTAAAAGCACTTGCAAATGTTTTAAATCTACCCAAAAAATGAGTTAACTAAGCAAATAAACTCAGCTGTTGCAATTTTGCAACTTAAGGTAGATTTGGCATCCAAAACAAAACATGCAGCTTTATCTTAACAGCTCTTTGATCTTTGGTTTTTGTTCATCAACTGTTTCTTTCCCTTTTTTAAGAAGGGAAGAACATATACATCAACTACTGAAAACACGAGGAACTGTCAAGTTATATGTACTATGCACAGTGTTGTTTCTTAACAGCTATGAAATCTGTGCCTTGATTTCAAAACTTGTATGCTGCCGGTGCTCAGAAAGCAGGGAAGCAAGTCACCAAATGAAATAGATAGGCTCCTTGTTATTGTCTTGGTAGCTGTTTTGATGAAGAATTTTATGGATTTTACTCATAGGGAACACTACATAAACTTGAGATCCAAAAAATTCTTTATCACAAGGTAAAAATTACATTAAACATGCTTTTTTAACAATAAACAAAGAATCAAACAACTGGCTGTGATATGACTATAGGGTGACAAATGCTGGAGGATAAAGCATTCTCATTTTTTTTGGTTTTTTTTTTTGAGAATGTGAAATGGGTTTGAAAGTATTGAAACTTCTTAAGCTACTTATGGCTTTCCTTCAAAATGTAATATCTTATTAAAAATAGACTGCTTTAAAACTTACCCTTTACAAAGACAATCAGAGCTGTAACACTGCTGCTTCCAATCTGGGTGGTCCGTGCAACCATTGACATTGAAAGACCGCAGAATTTATTGCACAAGCCACCTATAACTTCAGAAAGCTAAAAATGCTAACAGTAGCCATGTTGTGTACTCAGAATTTGTAGTGTTAAAACTTGATCTAAAGTCTACTTTTAAAACATAATGTGATGTTAATAAATAGAAGTTTGACAAGATTTTACTGGACTTAAAGAAATACGAAGTCACTGAAGTAGATGCTTTAATATGTTAAATTTAATGGATGCCAATTTTAGAAGTGTCTAATTGAGCACCTCTGTTCTATTCAAAACTAGAAATTGGTTAATTCATTTTGAATCTGCTTACAGCAAAGTTTTTTATGTACAGCTTTTTATGGAATTACCTAGGATAGTAAGAGTACTCAGCAGTGAGTTCTGCCATTGCTATTTAACATCACATGATTACTCTGCAGTACTTCTGTTATTTTGAGGAAGAAAGTGGGCAGTCTTACGCCAGTAGTTTCAGTATGTGAAACTCATTCCATTTCTCTGTATGCTTTGCAAATATTCTGCTTTCTGAAGGCTTATTTTCTAACAGGTGCACTCCTTCAAATCTGGCATTTTTTTCCAGTTGATAATTTTGATCAAGGTGCCTTTGGCAATGCAGTTCATAGTTTTTATGGGATATCATGAGTGACTAGTGGTTAGCTACGTTACATTTTCCACAATACTTTAAATTGCAGGAGCAAAGTAGTGGATTGGACATAGTGTCCAGATGCTACCTTAGTCTGAAGTTGTAATAACCTTATTCTAGTCAGTGTTAGTTAAGACCTTTTCTAATTTCTATGCATAGTTTGGATTTGAGCACTTAAGGGTTGTCCTGGAACAAACAGACCCTTCTGCACTGTGAGCCATGTGGAGAAGATAAGCCACAGCAGATGAAGCTCCACTCAGGGAGGTTATATTTCACTGTCAAACCATTTCTCTCATCTTGAGAACAATGGAACAGGCTCTGCAGGGATATTGTGGAATCCATGGGACAGGCCATCTCAGATGGTCTCATCCTGGCATGCTTTTTCCACAAATGGCTGCAGCTGATGATCTCTTGAGGCCCTTTCCAGCCTGGACTGTCATTCTGCATACACACCCAACTCCATGAAGGTGTTAAAGAATAGAATGAGTTTCATCTGTTTGCTGTAAATAAAAGGATTTTTATGTTGGTCAGTTTTATATGTAGTGCAGTTGCCTGAAGGCTGCTATATAGCCTGTTGAATAACACACTAGTGCTCTTAGGAATCTGAACTTCTGTTATCTTACTTCCAGTGGTCCAGTTAGGTTTGTAGATCAATAGGAAAACCTCATTTTTCTTTTCATCTCCTAAAGGACCCACCTCACTTCTTACTGCTTTCAGGTGCCTCACTGCCTTAGCTCAGACCAGTCGTGCAATGTGTATTTCTCTTCTGTTTATGGCAGAAGTAGTATTGGAACATAAATAACAAGAGGGGGGAATGCTTTTTTCCCCTGATTTTTTTTAAGCGTTCTTAAAAGTCATTTATGTCTAAATGGAAGCATTAGAATTAAAAAGTAGACATGAGCATGAGTCCAGCCATGCTTTTACCTGCAACTCACTGCTGCTCAGTTAATTCCTTACTTGTTCACTATTTCACTTTTAAAAAAAGAAACCCACCACTGAGCAAAAGCCATTGATTTCAGTAACTCCTGCTGAGGATCAGGCCAACGTATTTTGATACTCAGATGGAGTAGGGTGTGAATGCAGAGTGTGTTTAGCAGCTTGCTGTTCAGCAGTTGGTTATTAAGCTGTGTTGGAGCAACCACTGTGTCCTTCAGTCAAGGAAAGTTTGAATTTGCTCACGTTGCTCTGGAACAACAACAGGGCTGTAAGTGACCTCTTCCTGATCAGTAAGGCTGCTGAATGTAAATAAAGGCATAGTTTGCAGTACACTGGCTACCCCATGCAAACCTGAAACTCACCTCCTCTGATAAGTAGTTCTAAGTACTAAAGAGATGTAGTTAAGTAGGTCCTTCACTGGGGGTCTTGGCCTGAAGTTAGTTTTTACACTCATGTTGCTGGTATTGGTGGATATGTAAGCTGCTTCCAAACTTGTAATACATTGTGTGCATCATATTCCTTGCACAATTTGATTTTTTTTTTTATCCTCTGAGGAGGAAGGAAGTCTTTGCAGTTGCAGGAAAGAGGGTCACAAGAGGCAGAAGTTGTATAAACTGACTGCAGAGCCATGAAGTAAATGCTGGAAGTGGAGGTGGGCACAGCTGAGGTTCTTTGCCCTACTAAATGAAGGGTCCCAGAAGCAGAAGACTGCGATTAACATTTTCTTCCCATGTGTATTTAACATTCTGAAGTAATTTTTGAGAAGCCTACTGTGAATGTATGGCTTTTTTAATTATACTGAATTCTGCTGCTTGTCTATGTGAGGTTTGATTTAAGACGGAATTAAAGAATCCCAGTCCTCTACCAGACCACACTCAAGATGATAGGCGTTTATATTTGAGATTTCTTTCTAGTGCCCATAGATACTTCTCAGTCTAGCTACTGAGAGGCAAGCAACTAGTGCTGAGTGAAGGTGTGAGTTCATGAAGTTCTGTGGGTTTTTGTCTCCTCACTGATGGTTTAGTCATAAGTCCTGAGAGCCGGGTGGTACAGTGGTACCTTTCTTCCTTTGTGGAAGATATTGCAACTTGGTGCTGATAGAGTTCTTGTTTATGTCTGGTATACTTAAATTCGCTGCTCTGTTTAGAGGCTGGAGAAATGGGCAGGTGGGGATTTTTGGGTCCCCACCTGAATCAAGGCCTTTCAGAACAACTTGCTGCTCTTCACTTTGCTGTTTTTCTTGTAACACTTTCTTTGTTTGTTTTTCAGCGTAACTTCCCATTTCTAAAGAACTAAAAATGCAGAAGACATTAAAAAGTAATAATAAGATTGGTGTGGTGTGGCACTACTCCCCTTCCTTGCTTTCTCTGCTCATCTAGCAACTCTTTCACCCTTTCCACAATCTCAGCACTGATGCAAGACTCTTGTCTGCACCTTCTGCAATCAGAAACAGCCTTCTCTACCTTCTGATGCATCAACTCATCTGTTTCCTTTTTTTCCCCCATCCAGATCTCTAATCTTAAACGCTTCTCTTTCTTACAGTTTTACAAACTCTGTGCTCTTTATCCCAAAGTTGACATTTTTAAAAGCGCACGATCTTGCACTTCTACAGTTTTTTTTCTATAACTAACTTTTCAGCTTGAATTGAATTCTGTAAAGCAGTTTGAAATGCAGTTTGTGAAATGCTCTACAGAAAATTTGTTGGTTTTTTTCCTTAGTCAACATTGTCTGTCTTTGGTGTGACTCTGCAGTAAGCAGTTTTGCTGATGATTTTTCTTTATTGTTCCCCACTCGGCTCCAGGGAAACTCCTTAGGGCGGGCAGAGTGAGGAGCTGAGTGGTATTTTTACAGAGGTGGCCTGATCAAACTGCAGTAGCATCTGAGTATTGAAAACACACACCCTTCTGCTCCAGAAGGTTCAGTAATAATGCTCGCAGCCCAGCTGTTACACTGGGCTGTTGAGTTGGTTGTTTTTTTCCCCACTGGTTGTTGGACAGTGGTTGGGAAAATTATTTCAGAAAAGCCTGCTTCAAAACATTCCTCTTGTTGTATGGGAAGCAGGGGCTGTGACCAGTACGTTGGAGTATGTTAGGTGGCAGTTGTTTCTATAAGCAGGTGGAAAATGAATGCATTCCTAAGAAAAATAGTAACGATGATTGTTTGGTGTGCGTTTATATGTACACTTTCTTCTTGGGAAGTTACAGTGGGATGGTCAGAAAATCTTTTACCTGTGATGACAAAATACCCATATCAACGTGATTAATTTTCACAGATAATACACATGGGCGAGTTGTCAATTCCCACTTCAGACTGGTATTGCAATATTTGTCATTGGAGTTACACACTTGCTAACAGCTAATCTTTAATCTTTCAACTGTTGGTTTCTTTTTTCCTTTTTTTCTTCTTGGGTGTTTTTTTTTGTTTGTTTTGTTGTTGTTTTTTTTTTTGTGTCTGAACACAGTTTGCTTTGAAAACACGAAGAATAAATACTGCTTCTTGTCAGGTTTAACTATCTTATTTTTTTTAACTTGATTAATTGGATCTTAATGCAAATGATTGGATTTCTGTTTGCTTTTTTTTCTTGCGTTGTCAAGTGGAGTATTGGTGACCCTAAGCATTATAACGAGGTCACAGTGTGGTGAAAGGCTCCTGGTTAAGGGCTCCCTGCAGATGAAAATGGTCTTTTAAAGTGCTTTTCATCAGTAGCTATCAATTACCTTTGTGATGGTGGTAACTTATCCAACTGCTTTTGGTGAGCTACGCTAAAGACAAAATGAAATGCTCCCTCTAAGAATTGGAAGAAAAGGAGAAGAATTGGGAAAAAAATACTTCCAGTGATCAGACCCCTCTAGTTCAGCACTGGGGGAGTTTCATTTTTTGTCTGTCTTCTGAGACCCCTACAGTTCCCTATGGCACTGTCACCTGTGCAAGTTTTGTTTGGTACATTGTCCTTCAATAGCAGAGGTAATTAATGCTCCACATACTGGCTATAGGAGTCCATCAGAGTATAAGAGAGATTTTACTCTTTAGTTTTCAACTTTATTTCAGATAGTAATTGGAAATCTTACATTCCATCAGTGTAGATTCTGTAACCTCTACTCATGCTAGTTCAGACAAAACCTTGTCATAGCTCCAAGTGCTGCTTTGGTTAGATGGAAATGAGTTGGTAAGTGGTGTCCTGACAAAGGTCTCCTGTACTTTCAAGTCCAAAATGTTAAAACTTTCTTTTTATTTGTGACTGACTTAAAAATGGTATATAAGTTTAGAGTCTGGAAGAGCACTGGAATTGGTATGAACCTTTTCAGAAAAGTGACTAAAATTGCATCACTTCCTGCTGGCTGGGACCTGAGTCCAGTTTCTGTAACAGATGGGACCCAACACCCTTCTTTAATGAGCCATGCTACCTGTAAGATTGTATGGCACGGTGTAAGAGTGTGGCGTCTCCCTTAAAAGAGAAGTGCTGAGATGGCTCTGATGCCTGATGGAGTTTGCAGAACTGGAGATTAGGAGTACTCTTTGTAAGGAATAATATTTTCACCAAGAAAAACTGAAAATCAGATGACTTCCAGATCTCTCTTCAGGTCTGAGCTGTGTAATAAGGTAGATGTTCTCAGACACTTGTGTGTTAGGGTCACCAAGGGAAGGGAACGAGCGTGGTTGTAGGAGCACCCAGTGGTTCTTTTCCCGCTGTGTTACTCACAGAGCATAGTGAGGTTGAACCCTGGGTGTGTAATGTTTCTCAATGTGGTCCGTTGTGTTGCAGTTCCTGTCTTCTAACTCTTTCCACGTGAGACTGATGTTTTGCTGCTTTTATTAATACCCAGATAAGAGTTCCTTGTGTCTTGCAGCCCTCTTAGCGCCTTAGAGGGATTCACAGCTTCATTCACATGCAACAACGCATGCTCAACTGCACTACTGTAGCTGAAAATAGTTGTGGTGGTTGGTTTTTTGATGCTAATTAGAAGAAATGAAAGTTCAGTGACACTCGTTAGGTTCAGCACTCATTGTTGCTGTCTTTCTCTTGTATCAGGTAGTTGGCAAAAAAGGAGAGAGCCACTAGGACGCGCAGGACACTGGAAGGCCTCACTGCAGCCAGCTGAGATCTCCACTTCTCTCTGCAGCTCCTGGATAATAGCTCGGCCGTAGCCAGCGTCTGTCGGTCTGTTCCATTTAATGCCATTACCAATAAATCATTTTTGAGATGGAGTTTCGTTGGTGTTTCTGTTGTAATCCTCATTCCGTGTATTTGTAAATAAAATCCATTACTTTTGCCAAGTTTAAACTTGTAATTGTGGTAACTGCATCTCCTCGCTGTCCCCCTGGAAGCACCCACCTGGGCTGCGGTGTGGCACAGACAGAGGTGTCACGGGGCTTCCTCAGAGCGTGGTGCCGCAGACAGCTCTTCACAGCCACGGGAAGCCCGACCTGGAGCGGCTTTGCCACCGGGAAATGCGACGCCCTCGTGGTTCTCGGCTTTGTGTGGCATCTGTGGGATCTGTGCTGTCGGTGTGCGACTCCATCGCTGCGTGCTGCGTACCTGCCAGAGCAGCGCTGTAAATAGCTCAATAAACGTTCAGAGGGAACTGGCTAATGCTACAGGGAATGGAAAATTCGGTGTGCAACTGTGCAAAAGGAGTGCTGGTCCTGAACCTGGAGCTCGGGTTGGTCCCATCCCTGATCAGAGCTCACGGCTGCGTGTGCACCTCGCGTCCTTCGTGCTTTCTTTCTGCTTGGTGTGATGTGGGTTTACTTTACAGTCTGTGGAAATGAGATAATGAGTTTCTATTTTGAACGGAGGGCTGACAAGACAGTGGGATAAAATCTATAACTTTCCGTTCCTGCTTTCATGAGCTGTTGGGCGCGGCGGGACCAGCAGCGCCCTCTGAATGGTGTGTTTAAGAAGTCCCCTTCAGACTCGCTAAAACAATAACGGCCGCTGAGCAGACAGATCAGACGAGCCCCACCTGCAGCTCGTGCCCCACCACGTTAGGTGCACTCCTTCCTTCCCGCGGTGCTGAGAACTGCTCCCTGCACACAGCCGCCATGGCAGCACGGTGAGCTGGGGGCACAGCCAACAGCTGTGAGACCCCCAGGGGCCGGCGAGGGTACCGCTGCCATCAAGAGAACACTGCACCACTGGGGAGGGCCACGGGCAGTGCTTTATCCTCATAATGCTGTTTGGTAAGCCAGAGGAGCGCCCTTCTGATCTCCTAAAGAGCATTTTCTGCTTAGGCTGTGGCTCTGTTAATCTGTTCAAGCCAATTCTGCAAAACTCTAAATCATCTGTATCTGTGAAGATCACACTTTATTTGGGTTTTCTTTGTGTCTGATATCGGTGTGTGATGAAAAGTAAGGGGCTTTGCAGTGCCAGTCCACACGCTGGCATGTTACAGTGACCTTCTGAGGAGCATTTCTCAATATTTGAGTAACAGCAGCACAGCTAAGACCAGCAGCAAAGTAAATAACAGTTCCAAAGGATGGCAATAGCTGTTCTCCAGAAGTGCAGCATGGGTACAGACAGCAGAAACAGGGGAGCCTTTGCAGCCTCAGCCTGCTCACGAGGCTTTGACTCGTACTTACTCAAGTTTCTTGTTAATGATGCAGTGAAGGTTAGCTCGTGTTTTTGCATCAGACAAGAAGTATGCGTGGTGTTTCTAGGAAAATGATGACCCCAAGTCCCCGCAGGCCCATCCCAGTCCAGGACAGGACTTTGTCACACTGAGCCACGCTGCACAGCTCCCTGGAGATGCAGTGTTCTGACGAGCTGATTCACAGTGCTGTGTGAAATACAAGTCGGTGTAAAAACAGAGGCGTTGTTTGCAGCTGCACTGGTTTTGCAGAGACACAACAAATGCTGCAATGTAAGCACATGAGCTGGAACCCATTTCTGTTCAGCCAGGTGCTTCTTGGGGATAACAGTATCTCGGTGAGAAGCGTTCCATCCCCACGTCTGTAGGAAATGGAATGGTGGAGATGAGTGGGAAAAATGGGGAGCACGACAGGGAGCGGCTGCCTTCTGTGCTCAGTGAGCACCTCACGTGCGTCCCACTCCTCTGTAATCCTCTGCACGTGGAAGAGATTTAAATACCTGTTTGGGATTTGGTACCTTCAGCAGGGTCTGCAGGATACACTGGGCACAAAGTAGAAGCTTCGCTGGCTCTAATTTTGCTATGCTATGCGTTGGCACCTGAGCAAAACGTTGGCAACGTGGCTGCTGCTTTCCCTTGGTGACATCTGGGCTTATCACACAGCCATTGAGGTGTAAGGCTTCCTGCCACACTTAGCTGCATTATCTCTGTTTGCAGTGGCCCCTTTCTTCCAAGGAAAGCACTACACATGAGGAGCTTGTCCCTGTGCCCCGTCAAAGCAGTGACACACCCATTGCTAAGAATACGGCAGAGGCAGCCACAGCGGGGTGAGAGCACGGCAATTCCTGTTGTCTGCAGACCACACTGCCAGCAGAATGCCAGCACCGAGCAAGGAGGGTGCACGCCCCTTAACGAACAAGAATCTCGCCAGATAACACCACGTATGCCAAAGGTTTGTACAACTTTGAGAGGTAGTCATGGTTCGGTAGAGATTCTCCTTCCAAAACTAGGCAGGGGAATAATTCTGTCAACAAAAAGCTCAAATTTGTGTACAGCAGTTGACATCTCCTTCTGTCCATACCTGGTGGCTGTACAGGTGTGTGTGGGAGCAGGTGGGAGCTCCAGACCCAGCTACGTGCCCTGGAAGAGCTGCCTCCTCCCCATCCCTGCAGCTGGAGGACACATGTGCTTTGAAGAGATGCAAACTGAAAAGTTTTGTCCACTGCTTTGCACTCGGAGGAGCCCATCCTGTTGGGATGGTGGTGGCATACAAACAATATATCCACCACTGGGGCTGGGGTGGTAGGGCAGAGCGTGAAGTGCAGCCCAGGGCCCAGCAGATGCTTCAAGCTCTATTTTATCTCCTTTTTTTCCTCTTTCTTTCTTTCTTTCTTTCTTTTTCTTTCTTTCTTTCTTTCTTTCTTTCTTTTTCTTTCTTTCTTTCTTTCTTTCTTTCTTTCTTTCTTTCTTTCTTTCTTTCTTTCTTTCTTTCTTTCTTTCTTTCTTTCTTTCTTTCTTTCTTTCTTTCTTTCTTTCTTTCTTTCTTTCTTTCTTTCTTTCTCTCTTTCTCTTTCTTCTTTCTTTCTTTCTTTCTTTCTTTCTTTCTTTCTTTCTTTCATTCTTTTTTCTTTCTTTCTTTCTTTCTTTCTTCTTTCTTTCTTTCTTTCTTTCTTTCTTTCTTTCTTTCTTTCTTTCTTTCTTTCTTTCTTTCTTTCTTTCTTTCTCTTTCTTTCTTTCTTTCTTTCTTTCTTTCTTTCTTTCTTTCTTTCTTTCTTTCTTTCTTTCTTTCTTTCTTTCTTTCTTTCTTTCTTTCTTTCTTTCTCTTTCTTTCTTTCTTTCTTTTTCTCATTTCCCCTTTTTTCCATTTTATTTTTCTTTTCCCTTTTTCCTTTCTTCTATTTTTTCCCATTTTCTTTTTTTTTCTATATTCTTCTTTTTTTCTTACTTTTCCCCTTTTCCTTTTTCCATTTTCCTCTTTTCCATTTTCTTTTCCCTTTTTCCATTTTCCTTTTTTCCAGCCTGTCATGAATTTCATGACACATGGGGAAATCAATCCTTAGTAGAAGAGGCCTATCATATTTCCCCTCTCCGTCACCCCAAAGCAGAGTGGCTCAGTCAGTTTTGTGGCTTCCATTGCCCACAGACATGCAGGGAAGCAGAAAAGGTGTTCTTTTTTCCTACAGACACGTGTGCAAGTTGTTTGGGGATTAATTCTGAGCAGGCACATCCCGCAGCACTGCCATCACCCGTCACACCAAGCTGCATCTTCAGCTGGGAACCGCCATCCATAATGTACACCCAATCTATTTTTACTCTGAGAATTTTAAATAATGAACAGCCTTCATTACATAACAAGGCCGCTATAAATCATCCGAGCTGCACCTGGAGACTTTGGACGTGGCTGTTACAGATGAGTTACATCCCCACAGGGCCGTCTGCTGCTCCAAATACAGCACTGAAATGATGCACTCCACCTCCATGAGTACAGATGGGTGATCCCATTCCAGGTGTGACATCACTGTCGGTGTGGGGCTGAGTGCTCAGGATCTGCTGTGCTGATAGAGATCCCTCATTCAGGATCACACAGAGGAGTCCATGGGGGAGAAGTGCTGAGGTTGTGCATCTGACTGATGGAACGGTGTGATGGCCAAGTTGGGGTGTGAGACACAAGGATGGCCATGGTGGGGTGTGTGACACAGGGACAGCCGTGTTCAGGTGTGTGGCCCAGGGACGGCCATGTTTCACCGTCTTGCTGAGGCGTTATTAATGCACTGTGTATGTCCGTACAAACACAGCGGGAACTGCTGCCCTACAAAAGAATAAATGGTACAAGAGTGGTGTTCACATAACATTAACAGTGTACCTCGCCAAGAGATAACAGATGGATGATAAGGGTGGGAGCAGCGGCAGGCGGGGCCGGGCTGGATGGGGCCTAGGGACAATTAAGGAAGGAGTAGAAATCCAATAAGGAAGTAATTTGGAGCCGAAGCATACCTCGCTTCTGCTCGGTCGTAAGGCAGTTCCAAGTGCCCAGAACGTTTTGATTCTTCCAAGAACACTCTCGGAAGTGGTGTAAAAACAAAAAAGGTGTGCGACAATCACGGCTTGAGAGACGCGTGAGCAGCGCTTGCCGATCCCACGGTGGGTCACAAAAGCCAAACAAAGCGAACGCGGAGCGCACGGGCACACACGGCCCATCCACGGCACGGCAGCGGCGGGGCGGACGAGGGAGGGGAAGCGCTCACCCCACGGCGACATCGCGCTCCGCCCGCTCAGCCCTCAGTAACGATCCCTCTCTTTGTTTAACCCCGTGGACCCTTCCCCGCCGCCGGCAGCGCCGCAGAGCCACGCACCGCCCCCCCCCACCCCCCACGGGGCCGTGACCGAGAGCTCCGCGCGTGGCACCAGGACCCCGTCCGCCCGTCCCTCCCCGCTCCCCGCTGCCGCAGGGGGGCGCTGCGTCTCCTCCACCCGTGTCCGCGGCGGCGCGTGGGAGGGGCGGGGGCGGCGGCGCGCGCTTTGTGCGGCGCTCGCGCCTCCTCCGCCGCCGGAGGCAGGGCGGCCGGGGCCGGGCTGACGCGGGGCTTTTCCGCCCCCGACGATCGCCTTCCCCATTGGGGCTGCGCGGCCCTTTCCCCGCCCCCGTGGGCCGCCGCCGGGGCTCCCCGGCGCGGGGCGGACGGCGTTCGCGCGGCTGCAGTGAGCCCCAGCCCAGCCCAGCCCAGTCCCGGCCTCGCGGCAGCGCGGGCGGTCCCGGCGCCGCCCCCGGACCCTTTCCCGGCGCTCGGACGCGGCAGTAGCAGCAGCTGCAGCAGCAGCAGGAGGAGGAGGAGGAGGAGGAGGAGGAAGAAGAGGACTGCATACCTGGGCCGGGGCAGCGATCCCCCGCTGAACCCCAGCGCGGAGCGGTTCCCGCGGGACGCCCGCTCGGAGGCTCCATGGCGACCGCGGCGGTGGAGCCGGTGTACGGGCTGGCGGAGGAGGAGGTGGGTCGGACCGGACTGGACCGGACCGGACCGGGGGGACATCGTTCCCATCCACAGGGGAGGATATGGGGATCTTCCCCCCCCCCTTCCCCTCCAACCAGTCGCGATCCGCGGGCGAAGGTCGAGGGTCGATGCGGACGGCTCCAGGAGCGGCCGGAGCGGTGCCGCCCTGCCCCGGGGCGGTGCGTGGTGCTGGGGACCGCCGCCGCTCGCCCCGCGGAGCCGTGCCGTGCGGCACCTGGCGGGGCCGGGCCGTGCCGTGCCGGTGCGCGCTCCCGCGGGGGCCCCATCCGCACCCGGGGACTCCGGGGCTCTGCGACCGGGGCATCTCCCCAGCCCGGCTCCGCCGCTGCCGGGCTGAAGGCGAGCGAACAAAGCGTGCCCCGTATCCGGCGCGAGCGTTCGACCTCGCGCTGAATGCCGGCGGCTCTGAGCCGACAGGACACGGGCGATCCGCGTCACCGCTCCCCCTGCGGAACCCGGTGGCGTCGGGAGCGGCACCGCGGCCCGAGCGGGCTGAGCGCGGGGCTGCTGCGGGGCCGGGGCACCGCGAGTCCGCCGCTGCGGGCGCCGCTCCGCCGGCGCTGCGCCGAACGTCGATGGCCGCGGGGGGCGGCGGTCGGGATGGCGGCTTGGATGCGGCGTGCCCTGGACGGGAGCTTCTCAGCTCCGCGGCGGAGGGGGGCTGGGCGTTTCGTGGGGGAGCGGTGCGATTTGTGGTTGCCGCGTGGTGTGGGGTGCGAAGGCAGCGAGAGGAGAACGCGGGGTGCCGGGCTGTGGGACTCTGTCGCAGCGTTGGGAACGGAACCGCGGTGTCCCAGATGGGTGGATGAGGATGTGCTGGTCCCTGGCTGCCTCCTCGGCACGTGCCGTGATGTCCCGTCGCAGCGGTGCAACCGTGCAGCGAGAGTTGGTTCTCTGCACTGCTGAAGGTGGTGGTGATGGTGGGCAGAGTAGGGCAGCGGTAATGTAAAAGCACAAGAGGCCACAGAGGGAAATAGGTGAAGGAGGGAGAAGGGTGAGGGAACACACAGGGAGCAGAGGCTGTGCCGTGCAGCCCAGCTGAGCCATCGCTGGGACACAGAGCCCTGGGGGAGAAGCTCTTGTAGGTACCTGCAGAGCAGCCGAGCCACACGTGTGTACTTGGACTGCCCATCTGGGCTCATCTGTTTCAAAAAGCAAAATCTGTTTGCTTGCCTCGACGGGTCATACTGTGTGCAGAGACGTTCGTTTTTTCTTCATGTATAGCTCAGTCTGAAATACAGCTTGTAGTTCTCTTCTATACTTTGCGCTTTGTGCAGTTTGTTTATAAATACTGGGACTGCTTTGTTGATAAATTCCGGACTACCTGTCCCCAGTATTCACTGTTAGGAAAAGTGAGTACTTCACAGTGATGCTGGTGCACAGAGGCATCAGCTGTTGTCCCAGCTCCTAGCACTGCGTTGTGAGGTCCTGAGCCGCTGAGTGCATCAGGACCATTGAGCTCCTGGCATCGTTAGGGCTGCAGAAGACCTTCAAGCACTGCTCACCCCTCCGTGCAAGCTGACCACGTTCCCACAGACCCTGGACACCTCCAGGGATGGGGACTCCACCCCTCCCTGGGCGACCTGTGCCAGTGCAGCACTGCTCTTTGGAGAAGAAATCTAGTTGAAAATGTAGTTGAATAAACAACACATCCTTAAAAAAAGGTCCCCGAGGAAGGTATACTTTCTCATGGCAACTTGTGCATGTGTGAAAGGAAACAGTACCTTGTCTCCTGCCTTTGCCTTTACATATCCTACAGTAGGAGCAAAGGCATTCCTACTGACTGCTCTCTGCAGCTCCGATGTTCTTATGCTTACAAGTTCCATTTGACTCCTGTGACTTGGAAAGATGCTCTGTGGAGATGCCGGCAGAGCCCAGCCTGGCTGTGGGGTGAGCAGTGGCCCCAGTGCTCTGGAGCTCAGTGTGCCACACACCCACTGTGTTCTGAGTGGCTTTGCTGCTGTGGGACAGCGTCCCCAGGGGTCTCTTGAAATGAGCGTGGCGAGGAGTTGCAGCATCCATGTCCTCCATGGGCTGAATAAGATCTGAGGCAGTGTGTGCTCAGCATTGCTGTGTCCCTGGTGGTCCCTGTCCTTCTGAGCTGCTCTGTTGGTGAACAGATCTTTTCCATGAGAGCGAGGAGGGGCCTCTTTGGGCACAGCCAGTGACATTGGCTCCTGGTAATCAGCAGTTATCAGTAGTAACTTTTTGCATTTACATTTGAAGTGGAAAAGCAGAACCACCCCACCGCCCCCCCACCCCCCTCCCTCGCCTCCGCCTGGAATTGGTTGCACAGATTCAAAGTGCATTGCATTCCCAGCACGTAGAGCTTGAAATGACGATTAGGAAGCACAGGCAAGGAAGCATTCCCCAAATGAAAGGCCCTGCCCGCCTACCAGCAGCGGCGCAATAGCAAAACGGATCGGCTGCGGTTCTCCCTGCCCCGGTCCCCGGTCCAGAAGGGTGAGGACTGACCCCGGCCCGGAGGCTGGTGCTGCGGGCCGGCCGTTGGAGGGCACTGTGTGGTGCTGAATGTCAGCACGGCGTAGCAATGCTCGAGGCTGCTGATGGGAGACGGGGGACCCCGCTCCCGGGGCGGCTGCTCGGGCTTACGCACACAGCCCGACCCGAGCTGTGGTTGACAGACAGCGGACGGGCTCCTCTTTGTATTGGAAATAGAGCCGGTCGCGGTGCCAGTGCCGCGATGAGGGAAGAGAGGTAGCATCCTAGGATGGTGTGGGACAAAAGAGCCGGGTATTGTGTTGGAATCGCATCTTCCAGTGATGAGAGGTGTGATGGGGTGTAATATTCATCCTCTTAAGGCCAAATGCAGCTTCATGTGCTGAACAGACCATCTCCATGGGTGCTGTATGATCCCAGAGGCCGTGTGAGGCACAGGGCTTGGTGCCACTGTCCTCATCCATTTGTATGTGAAGCCAAAGTGAGCATCTGCCATGGGGCTGTGTGGAGCAGCTGTGTGCTGGTGCTGTGATGAGTGGATGCACCCCTTGGTAGTTAAGTAGCAGGGTTAAGTCTGATTCCAGCTGCGTCAGCCTAAACAGGGCCCTTTTCATTATCCTGGAGGATTATATGGGGCCAAGACCTCTTGGTTAATTAAACTCTGCGGCATAAGAACTGAGGCTTTTCTGAGAGCTTCAGTCTCCAGCCTTTGAGCAGTGGTGGGGTTGGATCACTGCTAACTGCTTGGCTCAATTAAAATCAGATGCAGTATCAGTGCAGCAGTGGCTTGATCTGTTCAGTCCTGCAAACTCACCCAGTGTCAGTGAGCAGAGCGAGTGTCCGTCTTGTTCACGGAGGTCTTCACCTTTTGCTTTCATTGCTACTTCCTCTTAAATTTTAATTACATTGAACAAGGTGTTTTTTTTTCTCTGTAGCACTGGAAGAAATGCTCCTCGGCAGCTCTGTCCCTCTTTGAAAGAAATTGAGTGCAATCTTGTAAACACTGGGTTATTTTCAGATAAGCTCGGTAAGAATGCGGATGGCAGGTCCAGCGCTTTCAGGAATGCGGTTTTACTGCTGGTGCACGCGGTGTGTGAGCTGCTGCCATTTCGCTACCAAAATCGGTGAGCAGTTCACCTTCCACAGGGTTCAGGACTGCAGTTTTCAGTGCTTATCCCACTGCTGTGCCTGCTCTTTCCAGTGTGGGGTTCTTATGAATAACAGCCAAGTTCCTGTCCCCTGCTGCCTGCTCTCCTCCTGTCCCCTCCCATGAAGAAGGAAGAAAAACTAATGAAAGAGCATTTTGCACAGAAGAGCAGCAGACTCCTGGTAGTTTGCTATAGAATAAGAGACTTGGTTAAGTTGTACAGGCCTGGAGTGCAACTGCACTTAAAAGCACTTAAACAAAAATGCGTTATAAAATCTGTCTCATGGAGTCATGCTTGGATCATGAAACAAGCGCTGTGTGTTGGTTGTGGTGCATTTTTCCTCCCTCTGTTCTTTCAACCCGAATTCCCATGCACTGGCAGGATGTGGATATTTGTCAGAACACCGATTTCCAGGAATTAGGAACCTTGTTTAATTGAAAGAAATCTCCACAGTTCTGAGAACACGGGCAGGGATGAAACCATGAATGAGCTTTGCTCAGCAGTTATGCTATGATTCCTCGTTTTTGAGTCTGACTTCTTGGATTGGTATTGTTTAGTTGGTGTCGTGCCAACATAGGGATAGGTTTTCTATTTCTAATATAGTTAGTCTGCTGCAGAGTAACAGAACTCTACAGAGTGATGCAGAAGTGTGCTGTCATCTCCTGTGATGGTTTTCAGTGCTGAATAATCCTGGCTCGAGGCTGGAAGCATGCTAACATAATTTGCGCCTTTGTGTTTGTTTTCAGTAGGAAACTGTTCCAAGTCTTACACGTTTTTGAATGCCTTTCTGTAGGTTATCATGCCGCATCGCAGGCAGGGCTTTGGGGAGGTGGGAGTGATGGGGAAGCTCCAGCAGGAGGCCTGGGTGGTTCCTGGTTGCCTGGCGTGGCTGGTGCAGCTCAGCTGCTGGCCCCTTCCCCATGGGACTGACCCAAGGACCTGGGACAGTGCGCATACGGCCATCACCGTGGTGTGCTCCTTGCCATGTTCTTCTGCTGCTGTGATGAAGTTTTCCAGAGGAAGAAGCGTCATTTTATTTCCCAGTAATGAAATGATGTGGAAGATAAATGGGCAGTGAGGAATCAGTGTCGTGGGATGCGTCTGGGAAGGAGAGCTAGAGGTTTTGCTTTTGTGCTCTGCTTGCAGGTCTCTCCCATCTATTTGCCAGCTCCACTGAGCAGAGGCGAGGGCAGCTGCCTCGCACTCCACCTGATGCTGCGGTAGGAGTCACTTGCATTAGCTGTTGTCAGCTTTTGAAATAAAAATATTTCACTTTTTTATCATTCAGAAATCAGAGTAGGGATGTTTCTTCACATTTTCAGTACTGCATTTATTCCCTGCCTTTTCCATTGCTGTGTGAAAAATTGTTTATTTTCTTTTGCCGAACCAGAAGCATTTCACTTAAAACTATTTTTTGTCTGTTTGAATAAATGCTGAGATAACTGTTTTTTTCCAAGAAGGAATATTATTGGTGGAACTTATAAGTTGTCTTCACACCTCCTCATAGCCAGCTTATAAGATGGTTTGTTGTCATATCATGGTAGCTGAGGTCTTGCAGTCATCAGATCTTGATTCTGAAAATCAGCCTGCACCAGTCAAACCAAAACAGCAGGGTGAAGCTGAATTCCCCGTTGCAAACAGATTGCCTGTTGCCTCGGTTTTGAGTCCAGAGGTAAAGCGTTCCTCTCCCTGACAAGCTCCTGAGCTCTCAGGGCATAGAAGCTAGGAGGTAGCTGCATTTTGGCATTGCCTTTCTCTTATTCTTGGCATTTCCTTTCAGTGTAGGAAATCTTCTCTGGGCCAGGTCTATCTTTGGTTGGTGTATACTTTCTATGAAGTAAGGGGTGTACTTTTCATTATTCCTCTTCTTACACTTGTGTATGTACTTTGTTATATCTCACTGATCTACAGAGTTAAAATCAGCTCTATAGTAGCCAACCTCTAACTGTAAACAGCAGTTCCGTTGCTGTTCTGGAAGAGCTCTCAGACTCATTGCAGTGAGTTGCAGTGGGACTTTGGAAGGTGGCAGCAGGTGGGTTCTGGGTGCTGCCATGCAGTTTTCCATGAAGCATGCCCGGATCTGTCCAGTACTGCCATGTGGGGATCTGCTGTCGTTACCCAGCTATTGTACTTCTGGCAAAGATTTGGATGTGTGGCCTGGTAGGGTCAAGAAGATTGTCATCTCAGATCTAGTCTGGTACATTGCCAAACATTGCTCAGATGTGCTGCTCATTCTTTTTAATGCTTCTGAGGCCTAACACAACTGCCAAATGGTGAAGTCTGAAGATGTTAGTGTCAACAATTTACGGGTAGGTTCAGCCCGGTTCTGTGACGATTGGTGTGGGGGACCCACGCACCCACGCACCCACGCCCCAGGAAAGGGGAAGGGGAAAAGGGAGATGGGCCTAGAAACAAAACAGCGGCAACGATCTGAGGAGGAAAGCTAATTTACTAAATAAGATATCAGAAAACAAAATTACACAATATAATACAATATAATTGGAATTAAAGCTAATAAATCAAATAAAATGAGCAAGAGAGAGTGTCTGATAAACCAAAGGCCTCATGCTAATGCTGAAGGCGGATGGCAGTGAGCACCCACTGCTGAGTCCATCCCAAAGGAAAGAGAGTGTCCCGTGACCGCAGACAGTTTTTATCTTTCCCTCTGAGCGTAAACACGTAAGAACGCAAAGCATCGCAAAGTCCTCTGGGGAATGGAGTTCTTCTCCTCTGAGACAGGTATACCTGGAACTATCGATGATCCACGGAGCTGGAGCATTAACTCTTTAACTCTAAATGCACTACATGATGTTATGATGTGGAATACCAGTACCAAAAATCATAAAACCATGACAGTTAGAAATGACAGTTTCCCACTGGGGAAAGGCCTTGGTGGAGGCAAGGTGACTGTCCATGTTGAGACAGGAAATGGGTGGAAATGAAGTTGAACTGGCTGATCCTGTAAGAGGTTCTGATCTGCTTCTTTGTCCTCTTAATCAGCAAACTGGCCTGGGGAAAGAGGGAGTGTTCCTTCTGTAGTTAGAGGAGCACGAGGTGTGCCTGAAGGGAAGAAACAGGATGGCTGTGGCCTGGAGGAGAAGGGTTGGAAAAGTGGTGGCTGTGTGAGGAGCCAGTTCTTGTGCTGTGCTTGTCCAGGGCCCCAGCCTGAACGTGGCCATGTCCAGCGTGCATCTGCATTGGGAAGGCAAGCTCACCTTCTGGACTGTTTGTTACCTTTGGGGAAACTGCAATCTGTTTCTGCATGGAATTCAAACAAGACCTTGAAATTAATAGCTCCCCTTGCATGAGGGTCAGCTAAGTAGCCCCCAGATGCATTCAGTTTAGTAAAAAGACACCAGTCTAATGCATTTCCACTGTTGGAAGGGAGTTCCTGTTTTCTTTTTGCCTCAGGCCCTGTGTGAGTCAGTACGCATTGCTGTTTGCAGTCAGCTGCCCATCTTCTAGCTGGGCTCAAGACTGTAGCTGCTGGAGATGTGGAGTCAGAGGAGTGGTGGAGGAGAGTGTGTGCAGGCATGGGGGGGGTCAGACATCAGCAGTTTAGTGTTAGTGTGTGACCAGGTTGGTGCTGTGGGTCTGCTGAACCCAAGGCTCTGTCTGGAGTCATGACCCTGATGAAATCTGTGCTTGCTTTGTCTGAAGACAGCTCATCAGTCACCTTCTGGAAGTGGTAAATGGACAAACTGCTCCCTGAGTGAAGACGTGAAGGTTTTGTGAGTTTGTGGTAATGGTAGAGGTTGAAGGAAGGCACAGCATGGACAGACCCGCGCCTCTGCATTCTGCTGATGGTGGCTCAGCCTTTAAACAAAGTGGCAGAATTGCTGCTTTTGAAGCGGCAAGCAGCAGCTTACAGTACACTGCATTTCTGAGTAGGGAACTATACCATGTTTGACGTTTACAAATATAGTTAACCTCAAGCATCAGCAGTAGGGGTTGTGGAGGTAGAAGGCTTTGCTTCTCATCATTACCACCTATTAGTTTTGTTCCGGTTACGCCTGGTCATGACCAACCATGTGATGTTTTATTCCTCATTTCCAGTGTCTTTAGAGCAAAGTTTTATTCTTGAAGTCGGGTGGGAAATAGCAGACACCATGCAGCAGGTTCCCATGGAAGCTGATCTGGAGCCATGGGTGAGTAACGCCAGCTCCCGGCGCTCTGGCCTGAGGAGACATGTTGCTGCTGATGTTGGTGGGAGGGAGCTTTGCGATTTTGTTTCCCCCTGCAGGGCAGGTTGGTCTGAACAGTACGATGACACATCTGTGTCCTGGTGATATCCCTAATGGTGATTCACCTGCAGTTGCTGAGTGCAGGCCTATTAGGTAGTCTGATGTATCTTACTTCCTCAGTTCTACAGCAGTAACACCTCCCTGCTTCTGAACCTTACGGTCTCCTCCATCAGCACGTTGTCAGTTCCCTGGCTAGGTCTGGTGCTGGCTTTTGCTTGCAGCTCTGGAGCTAATCCTCTTCTAACCGTCATGGTTGGTAAGAGACTTGGTATGAGCCCAGCCCAGTCGTTATCAGGGCATTAGCAGGTTGAGAATGCCACGGTGCTTCTCTCCTTCCTTCTGGTGCTGACTGGAGACCTGCTGTTTGACTAGAAGTCTTCCTGTGCTGTGTCACTGTAGCTTCACCAAAGTCTTGATGAGTAAGAACTGCGCGTGCACTTTGTGCAGCTGTTTTTCTTCTTTCAACTTATCAAAGAAATGCTCAGTGTTCTACCTGCCACATATGTTTTTGTGCATCTGTTCCTCAGCGTGCAGTACAGCTCAGTGATGGCTGGATCCTCCCACGACCCACATGGGCCAAGAACAGTGAGCTCTGAGGTCAGCGCTGACCGTGCTTTGAGCAGCAGAGACCTCCAGTCCAATTTACATGAGGTAACTGAAGTTTCCAGAGCTGATGAGGTAGTGCAGCAGCTTTTCAGAGTGTTGTTTTTTTCCGTTGTGTAAGGCTCCTGTGTGCCTCGCTGCCTTTATCCCACGGGTTAGGAGATGGCTTTGTGTTGTGTAACCAAATGATCATGGATTTGCATGTTCTTCTCCGTCGGTAATAGCTCCAAATACAAATGTAAGGTAGCATCTCCTTGGTCGGGTGACCATCTGCACAGTAGATCTGCGGGGGCTTTGGCTGGACTTGTTTGGTTCCTAGTCTGTATGGCCCACGTGGCCCTGTAACACTGGGGCACACACATTACCTCGGGAACTCAGCTGCTCGATGGCACTGTTTTGATGCACGAGCTAGGCAGGAGGAAGGGGCTCAGCTGGGCCACCAGTAAGGCTGGGATGAAGGTCTACCATCAGCATAGGGCTGAGTAGTTCTGGGACCTGGCCTGGGTCTGGGGCTTGGGGCAGGGGCAGCCTGGATGGGTGGGTGGATGTGAAGTCCAGGTGCAGGTCGGTGTGAAGTGCTGCTGTGGAGGCCTGGGTTTGTTTTGCTGGTTTCTATTGGGGCTTAAAAGACAAAGAACAGTGAAAAAGCCTTAACTAAGCAGGTGTTAATTAGCAAGGAGGGCCATTTGTCACCTGATGGGTGCAATTCTCTTAAGGCAAGATTCCGAGAGATCTCTCTTGGAATCTTTCAGAGCCGTGGGTTACTCAGAACTGACTTCTAACAAGTATCCACAAATTCCTTAGAATTAAGAAAGTAAAATATGTAGTTTAATATTTTTTTCAACTTTTGTGGAACTCTTCTGTTATCTTTTGACCACATATGAGAGAAATGTACCTTTTTCCCGTAGAATGTGTCCAGATCTGTTGTTAGAGCTGGTGCTTCATGCGGACCTCAGTAGTGATTTCACATCATTGCATTCTGATTGATTTAAATGACAATATTTAAAAAGGAAATGCCTCTTCACCTGCTTGAGCAGATCTAGCAGAAACCTGCATTATTCTCTTGTCCTGCTGACAGCATAAGTGTACCGTTGTTCTGCTGTGTTCTTCCTGTGTGCTGTGATGTTATTTTGGTCCTGGCCAGCTCTGTTCTGAGCACCATAGCCACACTCACACTGCATTTCCTGCGGCAGGAGATGGTTGGATGTAACTGTGCACATAACTGATGTGAGCCCATTTCCACCTCTTGGTTATGGTGAGCAGCTCATCAACCAGGTGCTGCTTGCTGCAGCGCGTCCATCCCTACAAGTGACACAGGCTTTGTTTGGGATTGCCAAGGCTTGCACAAGAGGCTAAGCTGTGACTGGGTGCAGAAAACCCACACAGGGAAGTTCGAGGGCTGTAACCTTTAACCAGTCTCCCCAAACATTGCTATCACATTTGATTTTTGGTAGCTTAGGATGTGTGCTTCAAACACCGTGTTTACAGCATTTGGAAAATGAAACAAAGGTCCTCAGCCATGTGCAGCAGTGTAAGCTGAAATGCATCTGCTGATAGGATGTGATAGCACAGGAATGTGTGACAAAGGCCCCATGTGTCGTTGCTGGCGTTGCTGTGGAAACTTGCATTTTAGCACTGTCTGGTTTTGGCATGCAATACTCAGCATTGTGATGGAATCCCAGTGTTATCCTGATGATATAGAGAGCTGAGGCACTGCTGCAGCTGGAGGGTGATCCCAGTGGTGGGGTTGGGGCTGATGCACTGCTGACTGTGTTGTGCTGGGGTCTGACCTGAGGCTGCTCCCACCAGAGTCAGGCAATTTCCCATGTGTGTCCCGGGCTGGTTTTGCTTTCCAGGGTGCCCTCTGACAGCAGAACTCCCTGTGATGTTGGGGATTGGGAGGACTGGAATGGCCATGGAGATGTGTACGGAGCTGTGGGCTCTGTCCCCAGATGGGGTGCATCTGAGAGCCACACTGGGGAAAAACCCAGTGCTTCCCCAGCACTCAGAGCCCCTTGGAGACAACAGTGTGGTCACTGGTGGGGGTGAGGGCACCATGCAGTGGCTGAGAGCTGCTGTTGTGTTTTCTTCCTTGATGTCTCTGGAAATCCAGGGCCCATATGTGGAAAAGCCACCTACAGGTCTTGTCTGCACTTCCTGAATTTTCCTCCTTTGACATTCACATAAGTGATGCGCTTGCCTAGCAACAGCCCTTTTTTTTTTTTTTTTCTCTTTTCCATGTAGAAATGCTTTTATTTCTTCCTGCTGGGTTTCCTGATCTTGTCCCTGCATTCTGGCAGTTGCCTCTCCTTCCCGCTGGGCATGCAACCAGCAGAAACAGCCAATCCTGTGCTGTGGAGAGCAGGAGGTGCTGCAGAGTGATATGGAACAGTGGAAGCAAACAACAGCAGTGCTTTATACCTGGTGATTAATGAGCTCTAAGCTTAATGAGGTCCTCTTGCTCCCTGTCACCAAACCCATGGCTGGCACATGTGTCTGAAGCCCTGTGCTCCCCTTTCACACCTGCGCTCTGGGCAGACAGTGCCACGGAGGTCAGGGTGGCTGCAGGAAGGAGAGCATGGCATGGGGAGAGGTTGCCCTGTGGGCAGGAGGAGAAGGCAGAGTGGGAGCCCCTGGCACCCCAGCAACCATCCACGTTGTCCCCTCTGGGAGGAGAAACATCACTGGCGAACAAGGAGGGTTCCACCTGAAGACGAATTTCCATATCCCTGAGTGGGTTGAGGGCTGCAGGGGCTGCGTTGCAGTTTGTAGAGCTGGGCTGGGGGCCTGGAGCGAGCTGCTGCAATGCCAGCCTTGTAGAGCTGTGGTCCTCCTGATTATGTTGAGGTATTCCTTCTAAACCTTTGTGATTCCAGTGATCCTGTAGGAGGCATGTGTTTGTTAAGACTTCTGGATCGAGGCTGTCAGGGACTTTATTGCTTGGTACATTGAGAAACAAGGGCAGTAAGAATCTGCTGAGATTCTTAATGAAGAAATAATAATAAAAAGATTCTGATTCTTTTTATTGAGGGAAGAAAAGGTTTCTGTAGAGCAAAAGAGTTAATGACAATTACATATTTAAGATAAACAAGGAACTTGTAGTTATTTAATGCCAGGTTATGAGGAAACGCTTGATGCTTATCTGGCCTTTACTGTTAAGGTTTGATGCATGAAAATGTTTTCTTAACTTTTAGGTTTGGTGCCTGATCTCTGGTTACGGTCTTTTCTCTTTATATTTTAGACAGAGGCAGCATTCATTGCTCTTTTCAGAAAAGCTGTAAGCCCCTCACCACCACTGAACAGGCCATTAATGTCACCTCAGCCTCCGGTCCTATGTAGCCTGAAGGTTGTTTTATTGACATAGAGATTACTCTGCTAGAGAAATTGAGATTTCTAGTCAAATGGAAAGACATGCTTATTGGTAAGTGGATGCAGGGCATGAGCTGCAGTAGGCAATCACTTGAGGAAAGTATTTTTTCCTTGAGAGGTTTTTTCTTGTTCTTTTTTTCCCCTTTATATTACGTAAATGCTTTAAATACCTGAAAGCTGTGTCAAAAGAGGTGTATGAAAGCACAGAGCAAAGTGTGTATTTTATTTTATTTTATCTTATTTTATTTTATTTTATTTTATTTTATTTTATTTTATTTTATTTTATTTTATTTTATTTTATTTTATTTTATTTTATTTTATTTTATTTTATTTTATTTTATTTTATTTTATTTTTTTCAATGTTCTGACTTCACTTTTGGAAGATGGAACTTTACAGCTGATGGATGCAGAAATATTTAGAAAATAGTAGTTCATTCGGGAGTAGGTTTTGCATGCCAGTAGAACAGTGGGGCTGACCAGCAGTCTGAGAGAGTACACATGGACTGGTGTGGCTGCAGCAGGGGCAGGCAGGTGGAGGTTAGGAAATGGCACTGCCCCAGAGCGTGGTGGGCATGCAGAAAGCTCTCCGACACAGTGGGCATGGTCCCGAGCTGCTGGAGGTTGAGAAGTTGGGGCACTACTGTTGGATGCTGGGTTTGGTGATGTTGTGTGTGCAAGCTGGACTTGGTGGTCCCTTTCAGCTTTGCATATTTGATGGATGCAGTCTGTGATTCTCTGTGGTCTGCCTTATGGAGAAGGTGTGGGTGAAGGACTTTCCAGCAGCAGCAGTGAAAAGAAAGGTTTGACCTCTTCCCTTTGCCTTTCTGAGCTCCAGTCACAGCTGTGTCAGAAAACAAGGCCAATGCATGTTGCACATCATCTTGGAGGTGATGGCCCCTCAAGATTTCTCCAGACCTCTGCGGTTCCTTGGGAAATAGCTGTGAAAGGACCTGAGGGGCACCAGTGTCAGAATGCTGTTGAAGAGTATTTCGCAAACAAACAGCATGCCAAAGTCACACCCTTTTCATTCAAGGAGTGTTTTTTGGGAACACTGCTGGTGAGAGTCTTCCCTTTATTCCAGCTGTTCTGTGATTTAGAGTTGGTTGATTGGTTTTGGCCGTGCTGCTGTTGGAGTAGAATGTGAGCTAGTTGGAAAACTACTGGGCTACAAAGCTGCCGTGCTTCTTTCTTAGAGATAATTAAAATGAAACGAGACAAGGTTGTTGCAAAAGGTTGCAAGCTTAGTGATTAATGCTAATATCTCACTCTTATTTACTACCTTGCATCTTTGGCAGCCTGCCTGTTGGGCCTTTTTTCTGTGTTAGTCACTTTCCCATCCCATGTTGATTTCTTGCTCCCTGGGAGGGACTTGTGCCTTTCCTCTTCAGTGGTGTTTTCTCCAGCTCGTAGCTGTGCTGTTCCCTGCAGCATCACTTTGAGTTCATCAGCTTAACCAGCTATCAAGTTGTTCTTTTTTTGCAAAGTGGAACAGAGAACACATATCTGTGAATTACCCCTGGTTCACAGAGCTTTCGTTTGGTGGTTTGTGTCTGTATGCCAGTGACCATCAGGCTCTTCTTGCAGCTGAGCCTTCCTTGGTGAAACTGGCCATACACTAGAAGTGCTATACACTTCTCCATGCCTAGGGTTGTGTCTGTTCCTGTTCCCCACAGCATGTGTTGGACAACAGATCCAGGTTGAACAGAGATCAGATGGTCACAGGAGTTTTTGAACCAGTGAAGCCCACCTGTTTATATTCAGTTTGTATTCAGCAAAGCTTTCAGTTGGTGCACAGCAGGAGTGTGTAGTACAGCTTTCTTTCAGGAAACAGAAGTATGAAGCTACAACAGTCTCTTCAAGCTTCAGTTGATTGGTCTGACCTGAGCCCTTCCCATCCATAGGTGCAGTGACCACGAGCAGCAAACTCAATTAGCTCCATGGATTTAGCTGGTGTACAGTCAAGTCTCCTTTATTGGGCACATTTTCTGTCAGGTGCCTGCTGATGAGCTTTTGTGGATGCAGGAGAGGGAGGTCAGATGCTGGGAGGTGCTGAGAATGCATGGTGGTGAAGGCAGGCACCCTTTTGACTGTAACTGCAGTTTGCTTAATCCAACCTATTTCAGCTTGGTCACTTAGAATCCACTGCATCTAAGTCAGTGTTATGTTGTTTTTTAATGAAAGCTTTCTGTTTGTTTGTAATTTGTTGATACCTGTGTAGGGGTTTGAAAGTCAATGTGATCTCTTGGGGAAAGGATAATTTTCTGAAGTTCCTTTCATTATGAGGTGTTTTCATTTGTCCTCTGTATTGTGTTCACATATACACCTATCAGACTCATTCTTGAGTGGCCTGCACAAGGTAAAATGCTCAATTTTCTCTTGTTATCTTTGTTGAAAGTCCTTTGAGATGTTGATGCCAGCAGGTCTAGAGAAAGGATCCTTCCCTTCTACACTTAAAGTGCCATGCCCAGTTCTGGGCCTCTCGGCACCAGAGAGACCATGGCAAACAGGGTGGAAGCTGTTCACTTGGTTTGTAACTTGGTGAAGAAATCTTGAATCGCTGTGCCCTCTGTTCCCATCTTTTTTTCTGGTTCTTCCAAGAACATGCATCTGTGCTTCTCTGGGACAAGGTCCTGCTCTGATATGATGAATGACTGACCTTATTACACATCTCTTGCAATACATGGATTCTGAATGTGCCCTTTGTTCTGTGCATTGAGCTACGTTCTGCATCCAGAATGCCTGGCAGAACACAAAGTCCATCCTTTGTTTTGGATAATGAGTGTTGAATATTTTAACGAGTGTTTCTCAGTCTAGTCAGTATCAAGTACCGTTTTAGGAACAAGTGGCTGAGCTAATCTCTGAGCTCTGTCCTGTAACAATCCTGTTATTTATGTCAGAAAGATGAGTGTATCTCATTAAAGGCTATTAACAGCATTTCTGCGATGCAGATATGGCTGCAGGGTGGTTCTGGGTGCCTCAGGAGCAAGGACACTGCTCACCAGATTGCATGCAGAAAGGGAGACATGGATCTGGATGTTGCTCACCTACTGTAGGTAGCATATAGTCTAATGAATGCTGACACAGCTCTGCAGTATTAAAAACAAACATGCAAACGCTGCTCCCCAGTTAAACCACTTAGCTGTTTTACAGGTGTGCTGTTGCCAGGCAGAAATAATGCATGTGTTATAAAAGCCCATAGGTTTGCTAGCCATAGGATTACCATTGTTTTTGAGCATTGATCTTACGTCCTTTATGTAAGAAAGGTGGTAAATGCTTTTCTTTCTCCTGAAACATGTCTTAAATTCACATGGGAAATAATCTCTCTGCTAAATTACTTAAATTTATTCTCCTGTACTGGTCATGTTTGTGTTAATGTGGTTTTAGTATAGCAGATTCTGCATGTTATCTGAATTTTATCCACATCTCCAGCTGATCCTGAGGTTGTTCCTGGCACAGGTTTCCAGAGAGGTGGTGGTGTCCTGTCCATGCAGACACCTGAGGTCAGGCTGAAGGGTCTCTGTGCACCTGGTGGAGCTGTGTGTGTCCCTATGCATTTCAGGGAGTGGGACCAGGTGGTCTTTTAAGATCTCTTCCAACTCAAACCATTCTGTGATTCTGTATAGGTGTGCACATGGAAGAAGGGAACCATCTGCTTCCTTCTGGGACATGCATCAGGAGAGCCTGTGATTGCTCCCTTTCCAACCCAATCAATTACTTCTGCATTAAAAACTACACAGTTCTCTCATTCCTTTAGTGATGCTCTAGTTTTGAACTATGAGGGCTCCTCTCAAAGAGAAGGAGATGAGTGGGATGAGAGGGGGAAGAGCTATTGGGAGGGCAGCACCTTCTGTTGGATGAGCAGGACTGGTCATGCTCTGCACTTTGCCAAAATTTATATTCTGTTCCTTACCAGACTGTGATGAGTAAGTGGATGGTGCATGTGAAGATGGTCTCCAAGTCATAGAATCATTAAGATTTGAGATAGTACCTCTAAGATCTCCAAGTCCAACCATAGACCCAGCCTCTCTGCCCCAAGCCTGTAGCAACACATGGGGCTGTTGTGCCCAAAGGGCAGCACCCAGCTCTTGGTCTTCTTAAAGCTCCTACAATGTGGATATTGTACATCTTCAGAATATGTCTTCTGGGGAGAATGAGTAATTCTGAGTAGAGTGGCACACTGTCTGACTGCAAACTGCATGTCTGTGCCTTCTCACAGGTTGTGGGTCTGTGCTCTGGTGTTCAGAAGGGGTCACAACCAAGCGTGTAGCTCCACCTGTTTGCATGATACAGGTCCCAGAAGTGAAGAAGCTGAAGCAGCGTGCAGCTCAGAGCTGGCATCAGATCCCTCCTGTCATCCTGCTGCAGTGAGTGCTCTTTGGAGGCACCCTGTATTTCCATCCCTGTAGGCTCTGGTGCCAAGAAGTGCATTTTTATAATGGCCTGAGGAGAAAGCTGGTGCTTAAAGCATTCAGAGGAGCACAGAGCACCAGGGATGATGACAGAGCAGAGCTGTGAGCTCTGCAGGGTGCACTGTGCCCCTCAGCCAGGGGCTGGCTTTGTTTCCTGCCCCTTTGCAGCTGAGTGCTGGGAGAAGGCTGCATCTCATGGGCAGTGGCTTCAGCCTGTGCTCCTCTCAGCTGTGGTGCAAGCACCTTGGAAGCAGTAAAGCAAAACCAGGATACCAGAGCATTGTGCTCTTATGGTGGGAGTGCATCCCCCCATCAGCACGGCTTATGGGCTGGTTTCTCTTCTGCTAATCAACACAGAGACCACCACTGCAGTAATTCATCCCTGTGCCTCAAAATCTTCAGGGAGCAGCACGTGCAGCCACATGTGCCTTAAGAACACACTGCAGTACTGCTGCAGGATACAGCCTGGTGCCAGAAACAGGGCCCACAACAGGGGATTGACAGTGGACAGGCTGGGGGCCAGGCTGCTGGGCTGGCTGGCAGCAGCAGTGTGGATGTGTTGGAAGGAGTTCCTTCACCGGGGAAGACTCGTAACTCTCACAGTGACGTTAATTATTAACTTCAGCTGAGAGCTGAAAGATCTAATTTCGTTTCTTGTTGGGTAATAGGGTGATTCATGCAGGGAAACAAACTGTGCTGGAAAATGGAATCTGTGAAAATAAGCGTTCCTGCTTTCTGGTCAAAGTGAAGCCTGCTTCCTTTTAGCTGTGCTCCAGAAAGCAGCAGCTGATGGTGAGGTGACAGGAGCAGCTGGATCCAGGCCTGGATGTCCCCAGATTGGGCTCTGTGTGGCCCATGCAGTCCCATCCCTCTGTCAGTAGGGCTGCTCCAAAAGTAACACCTCCGATGTTCTGCAGGTGCAGATTTGTGTGAGCACAGCATTCCAGCTCTGGTTCATCGCTGGTGAAAATTTGCAGCTATTGGTGCCAGCTGTGCTGAAAAAAATAGTATTTTGTAGCTGAGACTTTGCTTTATTAAGTAGTGTTACTGTACTCTTGATAGCTGTCACAGTTCCTCTGGAAACCAATAGGAGGCATTACTTCTGGAGCGATGTAGGGATGCTTTAAGTAGGCTGCTCCTGCTATGCAAATGAGATGCAAATGAAGCAGGTTGCATCAGACAGTCCTTCCATGTGTATTGTTTAGCTTTTGAAAAGAAATTTTGGTGTGTTTGTTTAAAAAGACAAAAAGAAACAGCTGAGACGTGAACCACTGGGGTCACTTGCAGCTTACTTTGAAATTTGGTTTTTTTCCCCAAAAAATTCTTGCCTTTTTAAGATCTTTTAGATGGAAAGCTTTCTTAAGGAACAGTATTTGGAACCACTCTAGTGGATGCAGCCTGTGATGAACAAAAAACATTTGTGTGAGTTATGCCAAGATTGGATGAGCAAGACCTTAAAGCCTGGTGCTGTTATGTAAATCCACTGCATTTGGGACAAGCTGTGGTCAACATGAAATGCAGAACTACTTTTTTTCCCCCCTATCAGAATGTTTTTAAAAACCCCAGCAAACTCATAATTGTTATTTCTTGTGTTCTGATATTGATGCAGAGACTGAATGGGAATCAGATAATGTAACTGTAAAGTTAAAGGCGAGAGAACGGTGTGAGGTGTGAGCAGTGTGGATTCAGGCTGTGCTTGTTGAGAGGCACATGTTATTGCTCATTTGCTGACATTTATATTCAGCAGAAGTTGTCTTCTCAGTTCTTCATAGGTCTCAAATTCACATGGTCATTACTTTTGCCACAAGACTGACTTACTCAAGTAGCAGAAGGTGTATACAGCTTCCAGAGGAGCAAGACCTCCAGACCATCAAAGCTTGCGTAAAATCTTAAAAACAAAAATAAAATGAGGTGCATGGTAAAAAATAAAATGAGGTGCATGGTAGAATCATGTTACGGTGCTGTTGTTTCAATAGAGAGGAGTTTAGGAACAAGTAAAATGTAAGCATTCTTGGTGTGCCTGGGCACTGCAGTCACAGAGCACCGAAGGAATACTCCATGAGCAGCATGAACCCAGGTCCCACTGAAGTTCTAGAACCACAGCCCTTATTTCATCCTTTCTGCTATCACAGTTGATCAGGCTTGCTGTGAACAAAGCTTCAGACAAAGTCTTTTTGTAGTAAATGAATGCACTGAGTGCTGAAATTGTAGAATGAAGTTTAGTGCCAGCAAAGTTCACTCATCTTTCCAAAATGGCTTTTGGGTAGCTCCGAGGATTTGTTAGCTCTGTGCTTTGCTTTATAACATCCCTGCTCGTCCTTGTATGGCTCAAACCGTGATGAATCAGATTACATCGCATTACCTATAACTGAATTTACCACATTGTTAGTTGAGCACTAATTTTCTATGGCATTGTTCTCTCTGTTCTTAGCATTGCCACGGTGGGATGCATGTGCATGAATTGCAGTAGGTGTCACAATCCAGCATTAGTACTTTGTAATTGGAAGGCATAATTATTGACATTACAGTCACATTTGGTTTTAGGTTTGAGCAGAAGAGAAAAAATCTTTTTATTTATTTAAGCTTGGAGCTCTGTGTCTTTACATTTTCTTTTTTATTGCTTGCTTACAAGAGCCTTCCTCTTGATGCAAACTGTATGCGGACTTCAGTCGAGCGCATGCATTTAATCAGCAGTATTTTCTAGTGCTTCGCCGCAGAAGTCTTTGAAAACAGTGGTTTTAATGTCTGCATAGCTGGAGCCGAGATAAGATGTCTGGGCTGCTAAAGCAGCATTGAGTCCTCAGAACCGCAGATCCTCACGGTGACTAATGCCTTCTCACAACTCTTCTGGAAATGTGCTTGATAAAGTATTTTCCAAGATGGAAGCGCTGCAGTAAAAATCTCTCCTTTCAGGGGCAGCGAGGCTTTGACAGCCTCACGGGTATTTTATTGCCGCATGGTGTGGCCTTTATTGTCTTTCTTTCTCAGCACAGCCTGCCCAGGCAGTGCCTGGTGCTGCACTCCACGTGACACAGCCATCGTGCTGCAGCTTGGCTTTGTGGGCACGTACAGTTAAACACATCACCAGCGTTATCTGGGTTAGAAATGAGCCTCCAATTACGGTTTATCAGTGGAATTACATTTTTATTGAATGCTTGTCCTGTCATTAAACAATGCAGTGGCGATAAAGCTGCCTGTTTATGGTCCATATACCTATGGTCCAGATACTCAAATTTTCATAAAACTTGCTTTAAATAAATGATTTTCAGAATATTTGCATAGAACAGAAACAGTTGCAGTGGTCACCCGAACATAAATTTAAGCTTTCAGGATGTGAAACAGGCATGCTGTAAGCTGGGTACAGGTATGGGCCATATGCGCATGGGGATTTGTATAGGTCCATCTTGCTGCTATCTCCTGCAGGGAATTTCTCATTTTTCTGAGATCCTTCATGAGGTTTGAGGAACAAATGTTGAAGCAGACAAATGCAACTCATTGTTAGTTATATGTTTAACTCCTTTCTCCTTGACGGCTGGCATTCTGGCAAGTGTGAGTCTGCTGGGATTCACCAGGCTGGGACACAGCCATGAGGGCTCTGAGGTTGGAACTGCCATTGGGTGAATCCTGTGATTTCAATTTTGCATTACAGTTGCATACCTTCTCAACCCAGTGATGAGCAAGACAAAGCAGTGCAGCGTTACATGCCAGTAATTGCAGTGAGAATATTCTTCTGGAGCTGCTGTGCTTCTGGATGGGTTTCTGTAACTGTGTTGGTAAGAATGCAGCAGGGAATACTTCCTGCAGGTGGTGGTGGGCTTCCTGGAGAACCTTCACTCCACGTTGTGTGTGAGTGTGCCACTCTTCTCCAGAGCCTGCCCTCATGTGACATTGGGTCTAAACAGCCTTTGTGGGACAATCAGAAAATGAGTGCAGAGAAGCAGCTCTGAAGCCATCCCGGTGCTGCTGCATGTTGGTTTCCCCTCAGTGAAAGAGAGCCTGAGGTCTGCTGTGTGATGGTACTGTGAATGTTTGGGCCTAACAGCAGAACCCAGGGGAATTCCTGCCTGGGAAGGTGAGGATGGTGCTGGGAGGTGCTGCAGGGCATGGTGCTGGCAGAGCAGCCAGGCAGGCAGCAGGAGCTGGCCCTTCTCAGCACCCTTCTGCCGTGCACATGCTGGTTGCTCTTTGTCCCTCATGCTAGTATAGATCTCCTTGAAGTCATATGCGTGTTATTGCCTACAAATAAAATCTGAGCTTAATGTTTTCCTGCCTGTGCAGTGCTTAGCACAGTTGCTTCAGACCTGCTCTGCCCTCTGCCTTGTTTTCTAATCACAGTTGTTTTAAGTGCTGCTTGGAATGTTTCACTTGAAAATAGTTTCAATTGTGAGCTGCTCCAGAGTTTCATCATACCAAATAGCACCACCTGAAGAAGTCGGGGGAAAAAAGAAATCCAGTCTGAGATTGGCTTAGTGAAAAGTAGCTCTACTGCTAGAGAAGATGCTGTGAAAGCTCTCATGCATGAACCTGTGACATCTTGCTACAAGTTTTTAACTGGGAATTGGAGCCATTCTTTGTTACTGTTGGACATTTGGGTTTTTGTATTTCTCTTCTAAGTTCTGAAGTACTGCTCTCTTCTGTGTGCTCGAAGGTAATAGATCTGTCCAGACATTGACTGAGGGATAATGAATATCTGAAGATAACACCGCTGGCCTTGTTTCACTCCCCATGGTTGGCAAAGCTTTTATGAGGGTCAGGCAGTGTAATGTGATCATCTCACTTGTAAAAGCACTATTGTTTTTTTTCTTGCTTTTTGGTTCTTTTTGTGTGTGTTTGTTTGTTTTGCATGCCAGAAACTTAGATATTTGTTAAATAAAAGCTTTGAGTTCTAAAGAATCAACTGAATTTCTGTGTCCCCTCCCCCACCAAGAGAAAATACCACCAAAATGGTGCTTTCTGTGGCAGGTTTTGCTATTACAAGTTTTTGGGCAGTTGCTGTAGGTGTAGTTGGGATAGTCAGAGCCAGTGCTCAGCATATGCCTGTGGAAATGGAGGAGTGGGTGGTGGAACTGCAGGTCTGTACCCAGCTGGGGGCAGGGGATCTGATTGCCTCTGTGGCAATTAAAAAGCACAGGGCTACAGCGGGTGGCTGTTCATTTTCTCTTTGCTGGCACTGCTGAGTCTGGGAGACATCAGCACAGCATGCACGGGTCTTCTAGAGCCCTGTCAGTCACCGTGTGCAGAAAGCAGTGCTGCCACTTGGTGAGTGGTATAAGCAGCTCTGAGTGTGAGGTAAGAGAACAGGGCTGGAGCTGCAGCACAGCTCGGCCATTCCTGACAAAGCTTCTGCATCCATTTCGGCACTGCTGCAGACCCCAGGTGACCTGGTTTGGCGCGCTGGCTGAAACTGCTCAAGCACATCTGACTGCAAGGAGTAAAAATATCTACTGCTTTTTGTAAAAATAGAACACAGTTCACCTGGAGCTTGCCTTCCTCATCTTGTTTTCCTTTTGATGTGCTAAAAATATGCAGTAAACAGGTTTTGGTGAGCTCAGTGCTTTGTCCCAAACCCCTCTCTCCAGGGTTGGGCTGGCTGGGAGGTAGGGGTCTGAGCCCACCTCTGTGGTGCTGGATGTGGGGTCCAGCTGGGGAAAACTTGAACACCTTGCCTCCAAGTGCTGAGGCCTTGGAGTAGGCAGTGTTATTACAAAACATCAGATAGTTGTGTTGTGTAAGCTGCAGGTTCCCATGCTCTGCTGTTCCTGCAGTGCTCACTGCTGTTTGCTTCATCCCTGCTGCTTCTGGGACACATCCATGCTGTGCTGAGCAAAACCTGGCCCTGCATCCTCCTAGTGGCATGGGGCAACCCAGGCCTTTCAGTGTAGCTCTATAGGGCTGTGGTTACACTGTGACACAGTGCAACCATTCCCTGACCCTAACTGCTCCTAGGCTCCCAGCTGTTCTCCTTTCCTCCCCATGCTTCCAGCTCACATTTCTGCTATTCTGAGATCAGTGTTAGACAAAACGTGTCAATCTGCTTTGAAATAAGTTGCTACATGCCATGGGTTTGAAGGGACAGTAGGGAGCGTTTGTCTCCATACCAAACACAGAGCAGGAGGAGCTCCCCATGTTGAGCTGCTGAACAGGGCTTTGGTTTGTGCTGGGGTCTGCTGCCCTGCACCCGTGTGCCCTGTGCTGAGCAGAGCAAAGGTGCAGGCATTGTACTGCACCTGTGCTCACTGCTGCAGTGAGATCAGAGCAAGAGCTGCGGACCCAGCTGCCCCACGCAGACCCCTGTGTCAGTGAGGCTGTACGGGAATCACATTGGGGTTCATGATAGACTCAGCTTTGTCCCACACTCTTCTTGGCTGGTTCTGGTGAGAGGGAGCTTTGGTGCTCTGGTTCCATTCTTTCCGCTCAGTGGAAATTTACCTCGCCGCCTCCTATCTCTGCTAGAAATCAAAATTGCCTCTTCTACAAGGGGGGTGGGGGGGTGGGGAACAGCCAGCATTTCACGGTACGCGTTCCCCAGATGAAACACTAGTTTGCTGTCCTTTCACCTCGTTGCCTCAGTGACGAGAATTTATGGCCTCCACCGGTGTAGCTTCCGCGTACTGATCGGCGCTGCGGCACAGGGACGCGGGCTGGGCCTGCACTCACCTGCACCGCCAGCACGTCCGGTAAGTGCGGCTGGGTGCGTGGAGCCGGGTGGGCACCTGCACAGTGCCTCAGCTGGGGGCCGTGCCTGGGGCTGCAGAGTGAGCAGTGGTGGCATCACAGGGAGCTGGATGCGTTGTTGTTGAGGGCTCTGGCTGGGGTTTGGTTTCACTGATGGTTTGGTCAGCGTTTCAGGGGTGGTTCGGAAGAGCGTGTGGAGTGCTCGGTGCGGTGCATCGCTGCTCCTCTTCACTCAGTGGGCATTGTTCCAGTCCTGGTTTACATTGATCCGGGCTCTCCATGCATTCCACACTCATCTCAGTGCTATTCTTTTAATGCACGTTATGAACGTGTCGCGGGAATTTTTGTCCTATGGGAAGTTGACTTCCTCCTTCTATCAGGCTGCACTGCTGTCTGTCTGTGTTCAGGAATGTGTCTTTTGGGCAGCCGTGGGCAGTATGGCTACGCTGTGTGCATCAGGTCATCCCTTCCCACTGCATGGAGCAAAGCTGCACCTTGAGGGGGAGGGAGAACATGAGGGGCATGGTATTGTGCCTCCATTTCCAGCATCCTGAGGGATGGAAGGCTGCTTGAATATTTATGTGACTGCTGTAATAGGTCTTACAAATGGTTTTGCTTTTCACAGCACCTGGAGGGAGGAAATGTGCTGTTCATTGAAACGCAGATTTTAAAATGGGAATCATATGTATAAATGTATCTGGATAAGTATATGTGCAGACTCTCACAGGTCTGCAGTGTTCCTGTATGCTGCATTCCCTCACTGTAGGTGCTCAGGGTACACTTGCTGTTGGTGTTGTTTTGCTGCACACTTGGCTCTGGGCTTTCTTGCACTGAGTCCAATATTGGTTCCCCCCACCCAGCTACCATCTCCAGAAAGGCAGCCTGAGCTGCAGGTGGCAGAATGTTGCCCCCGTAAGGTTGTCCCACAGTACTGGAAGAAAGTATGTAACCTCTGACATCTTTAGGGAGGCAGGAAGACATAAACTCTGTGTTAATCATTGAACAAAGCAGAAGTGAGGGTGATTATGGCTAGCAGTGGAACTCAGTATAATGCTTGACCAAACACCCTGTAGCATCCATCCCCACCACAGCAGCTGTGGGACTGAGGTGAGAGCTGAGGGTAGGGAGCGTGGGTATGACTGACAGTGAGACATGGAGAGCAGGAGCATGTCCTGCCAAGCTGCCAGCAGTGGTCCCACAGTGTGGTGGGGAAGGATGTGCTGCAGGGTGAGCCCAGCGCTTCCCCCACAGGTGCAGATTACTCAGGGTGTGCTCCACCAGAGGAGGTAGGGCCCTTTGTACAGCCACCCAGCAGGAGCATTGCAAGTGGTGTAAAGATGGGCATGGCAGGTTGATCACTGCAGTGATAATATCCAAGGCCACTCTGCGTGTTATTGAGTGCAAAATGAGAGCTTAAAGCTCCCAACCTTAGCATAGGGAGCCAGGCATTGAAGGTTTCAGGTGTTCCCGTGTTCCTGTGTGTGACCATGAAAGTGTGGCTCTGGCTGCTCCCAGTGTCTTCCAAGCAGAGCTACGCTGACAGGGTGAAGTGAGAGGCTCCCAAAGCACCAGATCTGGACTTGTTTGGGTAATTGGGGTGGCTGTACCTGTGGACCAGGTACTGCTTCCATAGCACTTTGTGTAACGTTGCTGGGCCCCATGTCCCCTCCTTGCTGGTCCAGGGATGTTGGAGCCACCAAAAAAGGGACCTTGTGCTGGGGGACACTGCTATGGAAGTGTACGAGGTGATGAGTGGCTCACAGAATTCTTTCAGTTGGAATATTTTGCTGCCACTAAATAGTACTTTACTACTGGATTGATATCAGTGATGTTCGGACAGGTGCAGATCTTCTTTCTCCTCCATGGCATGCCCCTGCGGGACCTGCAGCTGCTTATCTGCAGAGAACTGCTATGATTACAGTATTGTCTTGTGGCATTGCATCTCTTTGGCTTTTTAAGATAAGTACTGTGCAGTTAAGTGGCTTATATAGGTCCAACAGAAAAAATTGTCTTCTTTTGTTCAAGCTTCCAGAATTCTGTATGTTCAGGGGTGTGTTTTGATGATTTTATGTAGAAAATCAGGCCTTTTTGCTTAGTTTTTCAAACTCAACGCTTTCTGGTATAGATGCTTCGAGAGTTCTATGTAATGTTGTGTAACAAACTGCTGACCTTCCCCAAACCATCCCTGAGTTCCTGCGCTTTTCATGCCTTCTCCATCTGTCTGATCGCACTGGAGGCTGCCGATGCTCTTCATACAGAAGTTATTCTGAAGGCTGATTGTTCTCAGTGGGCTGAGATTAATGAGCAGGATCAGTATGTTTTATTATTCTATTTCACTGGATATATTTTGTTAGCACTGATTGCAGTTGTAGTTGGAAAATGTAGACAAGCTTTTGCATGTAGATCTTTTCAGATAAGCTCTGTTTACTTGGTCTTCTTCATTCACTCAGTTTGAAACCAGGACCTGAACTATGTGTTCCTCTGGATATCCACCACCCTCACTGCACCCACACTCTAGTGTGTATGATCCACTAAGACCTATAGCTCCCAGAAGGTATTTCTTCTCCTTACCCCTCCAAGTGTGCTCCCTTGTCCCTCTCTGTGCCAGGTTCTGTGCTAGGATGGGAGGTAACGGCCTCAAGTTGCATCAGGAGAGATTCAGGTTGGATGCCAGGAACAATTTCTTCTCCCAAGAGTGGTGATGCACTGGCACAGGCTGCACAGAGAGTAATGGGGCCACTGTGCCTGGAGGTGTTCAAGAACGTTGTAGATGTGGCACTTGGGGGTGTGGTGGGAGGGAGACAGGGCTGGACTTGTCCATCCTTAATGATTCTGTGGTTCTATTTAGGGATAATAGTCAGTGGGCATGGTGGAATGGGTTAGAGTTGGACTTGGGGATCTTGGGGTCATTTCCAGACTTAATGATCTATGATTTTTTCTGTACACTAGACACAGACCGGCCCTCACAGAGCACATCTGGCTGGGTACCAATGTGCCTATACATGAGTGCTTTGTGCTGCCTATATTTTATTTAGTCTGGAGGTTGAATTCAGATGACATGTAACTCAGCTGAGATATTTTCTGTGCTTCTACGTGACAACTTCCCTGGAAATCTAGGTATTTGGAATGAAAACAAAAGGCAGGTCAGCATTTTATGAGTATTCTGAGTATTGTCAGGTGATGCAGATGGTCCGAGACACTGCTTGTGGGCTGCGCTGGTTGTGCATACTGACCTGAGTGCAGAAATGCCTGGGTGGCAATGGAGTGAACTGAGGGAGAGCGGTCGGGTCAGCACCTCCCACTGAAATCTGTGTGTGTGTAAACAGTGCTCGCCCAGCAGTAATGAGCCTAGGTGCTCCTTAGCTAAAGATTAGCCATGACTCCAAGCTGAGAAGGGGGCACTGTGTTTGGAGTTTGCATCCTACACCTCTGTCTCAGACATTTCCAGTGTTCAGTGAAGATGTCCTGCAGTCCCCTGGGTGTTCAGGAAAGCAACCAAAGGAGAAAAATCTATTTTTCCTGTAGAGCCTTCCAGAGGAGGGTGAGCAGAAACCTGTGTCAGGTGTGATCTGTTCCAGGTCTCCCACTGCGCCTAGCTAAGCAATCCTTTATCTAATTGTTATGGACATGCTCTGTTGCTGTGAATGTTTAACTCCTCCCTCTACCAGGACACAGCATACAGGGGATAGGAGTAGAAGAAGGGGCACACAGAGAAAAATGTGTTTTGCCTTTCATGTACCTTGCTCATGCAGTGGGGTTAATGAAGGTACCTTGCTGACAGAAGGCAAGACTTTGAGTGTAGGTAGATGGGGCCTTATTACTAATGGAGATGGTTTTAATATAATTAAAGTGCTATGTTTATTTCACGCATATGGAAGTTTGAACGCTTACTTGCAAAAACAGTTTTCCTGCTTAGTAAAATGCAGGGTTATGGGTTGAGAGCACATATGCAGACAGGGAACAGGGCTGTATCTTTCACTGTGTTTCATTTAAAGGATGAAGTGTGACTTAAAATGCAGTTTTGAGAATGTGTTTGGGTTGTCTGGAGGACCTCATGCTGTGTCTCACAGAACCTGCAGCAGAGGTCCTCCAGCATTTGTCCTTCCTCCTGGTTTGCTTTTCATTCAAGTAGTGCAGTGAGGCAGTGTTAATGCAGAAATAAGGTACATTGCAGTGGAGTTGATGACGCTGTGGAAGTGTGAGGAGCAGTTGTGATGTAGTTGCTGTTAGAAACCCTTCTGCTGGTCCCTCTTCGTTTACTATTACAGCTTCTTATCCTTTGTTTCTCCTTGGCGTCAGAACTATGTGGTTCAGACAGCTTTTCTAACTTCTTCCTCTTAACAAAGGAATGTTCTTGATCCCAGTTTGTCTTTAGTCTATTAAAAGTGCTCTTGAAGGTCAAGTATGTCCTGTAATTCAGGGGTAAATACTGACATTAACAGATTGAAGGAAAGAGTAGTTAAAAACATGAAGAAGTACATTAAATTCAGTATAGCTCCATCAAACACTCTTTTCTACACACTGCCTGTTCACCTGCCCAGTGAGACGTTGGCTCTTTGGATGGTTCGAGGTGCTCCAACCTTCTGATGATCACTGACATCTCAGCAGGGCTCACAGCCCCATGGCTGCCATTGGCTCCCTGCAGCAAACAGGGCAGGTGTAGAATGGCCGTGCCAGGAGGAACCTGTGGGGAAGCATTGTTGTTTCCCAAACGGCCTTCAAGGAACGGAGTCTCAAATTACTGTAATTGAATCCCATGTCTCGCAGTTCTGGAGCACTTATCAGGAGAAAAAAGCGTAACTGATACAGGCGACTGCAGAACCTGTTTCTGTAGAACCCCTTCCAGATTGAATTTCGGTGGCCTTCAGGTAACAAAAGCAAACAGATTGAAGAGGGAGAAGGAAAATACTGTTGATCCTGATGCTCGTCGGGAGCTGAGCATCTCAAGGGCACAAACCAAGGCCATGCCCACTGGGACATCATCTATCCTAGAACACATCCACGTCTGTTGGCAGTGCAGTGTCTGATGTGTGTCTGCTGAATCCACCACTTGCCACTGAAACTGGTTTTTGAACACTGTTACCGAGGGGGTGGGACAGGTTCAAACCATTGAATTCTGAGGATTTATTCTTGTATGTTTTTTTATCCCCTCTGGAAGAGATATCTAGGGTTTTATTTGCATTGCTGAATGTAATGCTTACAAATATTTTCCCTTGTTTCTAAAGTGGCAGATTGAGAATCTGAGCAGAATGAGTGAATGTACTGAATTGAACAGTTCAGATTTAGAATAGGGATCACTTAGAGTTTGAAACTGAAGATGCTTTGATAAGCAGTGCTTTTTTTGGGGGGGGGGTTAATATTGCTATACTGTTATTACTACTAAGTTATTACTGGTGTCTGCTGTTATTTTCTTAACAACTGCTGCAGCTGGAAGCTCCTCATGTTTGCTATTCTTGGACAGATATGGTGTGTGTCTCTTTCTGGGAGGGTTGTTTCCACCTAACAAAGACTCCTGCTATCTGAAGGCTATTAATTCATTCACAAGATAACTTGCTGTGAACTAGTGATCTTCACAGTCCATAACAGGATAAGTATTAAACCTTCTTTCTCTTTTCTTTACCAGGAGGAGTCTCGTATCCTCAGGGTGAAAGTGGTGTCTGGAATTGATCTCGCGAAAAAAGACATCTTCGGCGCCAGGTGAGTGTTCTACATGGAGTATTTAATGCCTTTGAACAGAGTAAACTTAGCAGGGCAGAGAAACTTTTTATCTGATTGTTAGTAAGTATGATGAGAGCTCCTGCTACTTGCTTACAACCAGTGCAAGTTACTCAGCATGTGCTGGCAGGACAGCTGGCAGTCACAGTGGTGGATGACTGCTCACAGTCACTTCTGCCCCTGGAAGCCACCAGCTCAGTTCCCTGGTTCTGTGAGCATGTGAAAGAGTACTCACACTAGAGCAGTGTTTGCAGTGTTTACATTACTGTCAGCTGCCTGCCCCCATAATGCAGAAAAGGCTGAAGGCCACCAACTCCCTCTGTCTGACTGGGAGGAAGCTCTGTGAATTTCTCTAATGGTGACTGGACAGACACTGAGTTTTTTGGACTTGCAGCTGCTGCTGCAGTGCTTAAGGATGGTACCTCTGAAAGGAGTGAGGCAATGAGTGCACTTTCTCTTGGTCATAGGATGACTTTTGAGAAGGCTCATGCTAAGTGCTGATGTGGGAGAGAATTCAGGAAGAACTCTGAAGACCTGGGGCTTTTCTCTTAGGTGGTGGTGTGTCTGGGCTTTATTTCCAGTTGTCTTAAATCATCCTGAGCTCTGGATGGGAGTTGGTCTCGATGATCTCTGGAGGTCCCTTCCAACCCCTGCAATTCTGTGATTCTGTGACTTGGCACTTAAGGGCTGGGATTAAGTTTTTGGGGTGCATAAAGCATTCTTCCTGTCATTACTTTTTGTTCATCTGCAGGCTAAAATATAGAGCAAACAGACTGAAGTGGTGACTTTAGGCCAAAATAACAGCTGTCACACAAGAAAACTGTGTTTTCCATATACCCTTTATATGGTTACTTTGTATTTTCAGGTCTTCTGTTTTTAAATAATTAGTCATAGATTTAGGAATAGGTTTTCTCCCAGTCTCGCTTGTTGGGCAAATAAAGATTTCAAGAGTCGAATCAGAAAATCATTGTGAGGCACTGGTTCTGAAGCCAGAAGTGTCCAGAAAACATTGTGTTTATTTTCTGGAGGTTAATTGAGGCTTTTGGCATTCTTGCTGTCTCAAGCCCAACTGTGAGAGAGTTCGTTAACTGCGGACGCTGCAGTCTACTTACAAACATTTTTAATCAGTTTGAAACTATTGGTATCCAATTTAGCTCTTACTGAAATTACTCTAATTTCTGAATGTATACACAAGCCTCCCTATGGATTCTCTTGTATTTCTTGAGTGATGCTCACAGATTGTTCATTAGCTTGCATATCTAGCTTAAAACTGAATGTAATCAGCAAGTTAAATCAACTTTAATTTTTTGGGGTGAAATTTACAGCAGATGTTCCTCTGGTATTTGTGTGCAGAACATGCTAAGACAAAACTTTGTCTTTTTTTTTTTTTTTTTTCAATTTCATTCTCCTAAATGTGCTGTTCTGTGTTCTGACCACAAGCAGAGTGCTGGCACATGCATAGCTGTCCTCAGAATACGTGTTTGCAGTGCAGACCAAAGCACTCCTGTTAGCAGTGTGCTGGGTTGACCTAGACATACTATTCTGATTTTTTTTATTAACTTGATATGTTTAATTGGCTGGAACTTTTCTGCATTGTTCTCAGAGCTTTAAATTTCATTGCTTCTTTGGAAAAAAGCAAAGCCAGTGTCTGGCATAACCAGTCAGCTCATTAAAGGCAAATTTACACAAAGGTTAAAGTGTGGTGGCAAGTCCACAGAAGTAATCTGAGGGAAGTGGGAATCTTCTCAGTGGTCCGTTCACTGAAGGACACACTGGGAACTTCACAGCTGAATCTCTCACACTGTATCATCTCCTCCCAGAACTTTTGTCAATATTTAAGGTGTCGTATTCAAGAGAACTAACGTTTGTACAGATAGTGGATAGTTTGTACAGACAGGGAAAAAAAAACAAATCTTTCAGTATGCAAAACCTTAAAAGTGTGTGAAATATGTGCAAAGATCTGTCGTGGGGGCCTCAGTCTCAAGCCGGGAGGACTTCCCCAAAGCTGAGAGTTTAAAACAGAAGCTGGGAATGTTTCTAACTTTAAAGCAGTTCTTTTGTAGAAGTAAAACTAACAGCATCATAACGATAAGCTTAGAAGGTGCTTGTATTGCTGCCCTGTCAGGCTGTCAGAATACTTTCTTATTTGGCTAAAGTTTCCATTTGATTTTTCTGTTCATTTTAATAGCCTTGCTTACCTTGCAGAGATATTAAAATTTTATGCTGATTGCATCTTTACTGTGAGCTTCATTCCAACGCCACTGCCAGAAATGTGTAGTGCAGGACCAGTGCCATCCTAGGTTGGGCAGGAATTGAGGAGGGAGTGGTTAACTTCTCACGGTGGGAGAGCAGCAGAAAGGTACACAGCATCTGAACTGAGTAAGAGGGTGCAGAAAGCTTACAAGACACACTGCACCACATGGTTCTTCCCTGTGTAGGAATGTGTTCAAGATCCCTAAGAAATTGCCATACCCAGTGCTCTCTCTCCATATGCTTCCTTCCTTCTACTGATGTCAGCACCCATACGTTGTTATTTCCAATATGCAGTTCTTACAAGCAACAAACAGCAGCTTGAAGGAGCTTGGTGGTGGTGTGGCTTTCAGCACACAGGTCTCCGAGGTAGAAGGAAGTAACCTGACGTGGTGAGCGTGATGTGCTGGATTGCTGGGACTGCTGTTAGTTGGCTCAGAATGAAATAACTGAGGGACGCAGTGAGGGTAAATGGGCCTTGCACTGGGAAAGACAAAGCCCTAGAGGATGTAGGAAAATGCCCTGCAGTGCATCTGGGACTGGGCTGACTTAGGGGACTGTGCTGTCACTGCTGTTTCAGAGGGAAGTTGTCAGTGCTGAGAGACACAGCAGCCTGAGGCCTTCAACTCAAGTGTGCACTACAGTTGTGGTATACTCCAGTATGAAACATGAGGACTGCTGCGTGTGTTTCTGTCTATGGGCACATCCTGGGTTAGGATTAAGCATGGCTTTGGGTTTTTTGGTCTCTTTCCATGTATGAGATAACAAACTTAACAAATCCGGATCTTTGCAATGTTCTTCTTAGACAGTGGGCCAGGTGACTGTGTCAAGCAATGAAAGAGCCCTAACATTACCTTTTGGGAAAGCACAGGTACAGGATAGCAGCCAGTGATGCCTCAGCAGCTGTGTCAGACAGTGCTGGGCACTGGGGAGGATGGTGAGGTATCCCACTGTCATGGTTTTGTGGGTTTTGTTGTTGTGTTGTTTGTTGTGTTGTTGTGTTGTGTTGTTGTCTTCAACTCCCAATACACTACATGATGTCATGATGTGGAATATCAACAACACAACAAAAACCACAAAACCATGACACACAGCTGCAAATGTGCATTGTGTTCTGATGAGCCCCCACTCCCAACACCTTTCAAACTTCCCTTCCATATGATATTGTGTAGTATGAAATATCCCTTTGGCTATTCTAGATTAGCTGTCTTGCTTCAGTCCCCTTGTGCCCCCCCCCAGGTCCCTTACTGGCAGGACAATAGGAGAAGCTGAGGAGACTGAAACAGCCTAGGCTCTACACAGCAGTGCTCAGCCACTGCTAAAACACTGGTGTGTTATCAACAGTGTCTTTCTCTTAAAACCAAAACATAGCTTCGTACCAGGCACTGTGGAGAAAAACAGCTCTGTCCTAGCTGAAAGTGAGGCAAGCTGCTTTTCCTTATAGTTGTACCACTAGAGAACAGCAGCTCCAGCCTCACTGGGTGCAAAGGCCATTTCTTGCCCGATTAAATCCAAAGGAAGTTTTACAGCACAGAGCACTGGTGAAACTCAGCCTTCTTCTGAAGGCAGCAACAATAACAAACCAGGTACTTCTGGTTTTTCTTCTTTGAGGCTCTTCTTGGCTTATGAAATCATTTTCATAGTAAATAATGGTTTACGAGAGTTCAGAAACTGTCAGTACAAACTGGCAGATCATTCAGGATGTGGTGTACCGTTGGGTGCAGTAGCAGCTGTTAGTACCCTGAGGTGAGGGTTCGGTGTGGTGAGCTCTGTCTGCAGCTGGGGTTGCTCCGATGGCACTGGTGGTTGGTATGGATGGAGGCGGGTTGGTGTACAACCTGCATGTTCTGCCCTGCAGCATTGCCTGACACGGTCATCGCAGTGCATCGAGGATGGCAGCAACTATAAACTGACATTTTGAGGATTTAGTATGTCTTGCATGCTTAACTCAGGGAAATACTACATTGCATTGTTCTTTGGTGAGCTGGCACAAAGATTCACCACCTGACATCCCCTCTCTAAACTTCTTAAACATTAACTCTAACTTCTGATAGTATTTGTGTTCTTGTGCAATTAAGTAATACAAATTATAAAGTAATTAATCTTAATTGCAGAACATACTGAATAAATTATTGTTTTCTTTTTACTTGCACTCTGCAAGGATGCCATGAGTGCTGTCATGATCAAGGCCACTCTCCGCAGGTCACTGTACATAAATGCAATTAGAGCGTGGAGGACTGTGCAGAATATTCCTCTCCTGAATCCTGTATGTGTTCCTGTACTGCTGAACTCTGGGTGGAAGCTCTTGCCTGGTGGCTTGGACTCATTTGCTGAGCAGCCTGCTGCAGTGGATGAGTACATTTCTTTTCCTGAAGGTACTTCCAGTGTGAGCTGAGGTTTTGATTCATTGTGTCCCAAAATTGTGGGAAAGGAATGCCGTTAATTACAGGCAGTGAGGTAGGCCTTTTCTGCTTATATGTTTATGGACAACTTGAGGGCCCAGAGGGCAGCCCCTGGTGCCGCTGTGTTGAGATCTGTATTGACTGATGGAATAAATCTGCCTCAAGCTGCAACCAGCAGCATTCTGCCTGATTTACTCATCAATTACCCTCTTGCAGTATCTTTAAACCACACTGAAAAAAAGAGAGGTATTACTTTATCACTGCATACTGTGTATCTTCAGTAGCTTTTTAAGATTGAAATTCATCCATTCCGAAGTAAATAAAAAATGCAACACTGTAGTGGCTGTTGGGTTATTCAGCACAGTCCTGGCATGCTTTCTGTGTGCAGTTTCTGCATGCACACACAAATGCCTGCACAACCAATGAGATGAATGCACGCGTATGAATGAGAAGAAAATGTTTTCAGGTGATTTTTGGTGGTATGCAGTAGGACACCAGCAGATACTCCTATCAAACAAACAGCTTTGGGAAGCAAAAGCATTGTGTAGAAGTGTCTGTTTGAATTAGTTAGTTGCTGCTGCCTTCTGAATCATGAGGTAAGTGAGAAATGCAGCTGTCGGGAAGTGGAGAAAGGTGAAGTGCTTCTCAGATAAAATGCAGAACGTTCCAGCTGCACTGCAGTAGCTCAGAGTGGATCCCTCTGGCTCTGTGCTTTGTTTCTGCTCGTGTCTGCAAGGCACAGGCCAGGAGTGGTCCTGCTCTCCCTTCCCATCTCCGGTGTCTGAAGGCAGTGATGTCACTCAGCTGTGTCAGTTCTGTGTCGGTCAGGCTCCAGGTTTCTGGTGTCTCTTTTCTTCCTCCTGCTGGGAGGAAGGCTGCTTGAAACCAGGATGAATTCTTAGGTTCATACGTCTTCTGTTACTGCAGATTGGCAGTGGAAGTAGAGCCCACAGCTATGATTGTGCCTTGTGCATGACAAAGACAGCAGATTTTGCCTTCCAGCTATTCTGTCATGCTCAGTGTCTCTAATTCTAGTTCAGTTGTAGCCACAGTGTGCTGCATTAGCTCATGGAAAAGCTTCACCCCTGAAAGACCCAACACGTGTTCTCCGTTGGGTTGAACATTAAAAGGAGCCTGTTTTGTCTGTTGTTTCTCGTCCACCAGAGGAGACCGACAAATCAGCTGCAGTGAGTTGCCCTCAGGAATTAACCCAAGCTTTCCTTAGCTAACCTGGCTGGTGCTAGCCCTGCTCCTGCAGCGCTGCCCGGCTGCACCCGGCGCTGCCCCCTCTGGTGGCCGCTCCGACACGCGGCTTAGTAGGGGACGGAGCCAACGTCTTGGGTTTTCTCCGAAATGGCATGCTATGTGTAAGAATAGGAAGAACCCAAGCTGTTACATTTTGAAGAGGGCTTACGAAGTGGTTTTCGATATCAACCGTTAGTCAAAAATCTTACCAGTTTAATTGTCCAGAGTTGTGGAGGTAGTTACGGAGCATTGTAGTTGTGCTAAAGGGCGTATGTGCCTGAGTGCAGACTGCACGTGTGCTGCTCAAGGCGTTTGTGGAGGAGAGCTCTGTATGGCAAACCAAAACTGGAGAGCTCTGTTTGGCAAACCTTCCAAAGGACCAAATTCAGCAAAGCTGCTCGTCCAGGTGGCAGTTGCTCAGGCAGGATAGAGCTCATACTGCATTTCTCTTCCCTTTCTCTATCTGGGGAAAGAAAAAAAAAAAAAAAGGATGGTTTAATGCACTGAGAAATGTGGTTTTCAAGGCAGTGCAAATCTTCCACTAGACTTTTGTGCAGTGCATCTGGTCAGTGTAAGTCTTTGCTCACCAAGCAGTATGCACATTCTGTACCATCGCTCCATGTACAATGCAGCTGTTTATTTTTCTCACTTTCTAAGTTTCAGTGGGTCACTGAGCAATTCAAGTTGGGTTTCACTGGAACGTCTCCGTGTGCTGTGGTACTTCAGCAGGAATAAGCATCAAATAAGACTGTCTCAATGTTGTGAACTCCTGTGAGGGCTCCGTTGGGCACTGGGGTGCAACTGTGCTGAGCTCCTGTCACCGCTGTCCTTACTTCTCTTAATGATGAGTGACTCAGCACTGCTGAATGTTGAATCACTCTGGCTGTTAAAGACTGGTGTGGGTCAGGGAGCGGGGAAGAGTTTGTAGGCAACACATTCTAAATGACAACTCGATACCAATGACAAACTGCAAGTGTTTGTAGTGCGGTGGAAACGAAGGTGATATTTACAGAGCGGAGGGAATGGAACGAAGCCAGTGGAGAGCCCCAGCAAATGTGGACCAACTTGCTCCTTTGCATTCCAAAGGATGAAAAACTCAGAAGTTGAGTCTGATGATGAAGCACCATGTGGTGAGGCTGTCCTGGATGAAGGCAGCACCATTGTTAGTTAACTGAAATCAGATCTGGTCACTTCTCTTTTTCAACCCCAGACAAAACTGTACAGAATTCTTATTCGTTGGGAGTGTGTAGGTGGACATTCAGAGATGGCATCTGTGGAGCTAATAGTCTGAGGCTGCTGTCTGCCATCTACTGAAAGCAGGAAGAATGCTTCAGTTGCTAAGCAGAGCTCTAATAAACTGCTAAATAATAGGAAAATTATTACATTCATTGCAATATGTGTGAAAAGCAGGCTAAAGCGTAAAGGATTGGGCTTAGTCTTCTTTATGTTCTGCCCTAGGAGGTGGTGTAACCCAGCAGAAGGAATCAGGTTCCATGTTTGTTTGCTCTGTGTATAGTGATTGAAATTTCATAATTTGATTTTGCCACAACACAAAGCTCAAGTAGAACCTGACAAACAGATTTTGTTTCTCTCATGAAGAACAGAGTTTGTGTCTACAATTGGAAGTCTTAAAAACTCTTAATATTTGCAATTTTGGGAATAAGGTGCCCTTTGTTTTATGCTCAAAGTGTCATGAAGTGTTTATTACAAAACTTTTCATAGACGACACTGCTTAGCTCAAGTTAAAATTTAAAAAATACGATGGTTTTGAAAGTCGGTGTCAAAACACGCAGTTTTATGCAGTTCTTTTACCTTTTTAGAATTTTCTTTTTAATGAGACCACAGAGCTTAAAAAATATCAGCATGAGCTCCTTGTGAAGCGTCCTGGTCCACCGGTACTGACCGTTTCAGAAGGCTGTCAGTCGGTCTCACCCAAGCCCAAGGATGCCTGGGTATGTGGGCACAGAATGGTTCTTCTTGTGCTTTGTAGTTGCAGATGTCAGTCCGTTCCCCACCAGATAGCAGCTGTCCCATCAGCGTGCTGACATTTGTGTTGAGTCGTTGAAGCAAGACAGGAAGTGCATGGCAGCGTTAGTCCTCAGTGCTGCAGTTACAACCATTAGTGAGGCAAAATGAACAGGGACCCAACGCGTGAAGGAGAGCAGCGGTGCATGCAGGCTCACCCTGCGGAAATGCATTTGGACAGCACAGCAAGTTCATGCTGCGTCAGCGCTCTGCCCATCTCTGCGCGCCAGGTTGAGCGCGGTTAAATAATAACTGCAGTAATGCTGGTAGAACTGCATCCTGGCTAGGTGGGGAGGGCCCCGGGAGGGTCCCTGTGTGCCCCCCCCAGCTCCACGTCTGGCAGCTTTGGGGATCCCCCAGGAGAGACCCCAGCTCTTGTCAAAAAGAAATGAAAGTGGAGAATGGGTGCTTCCACTTGTAGAATCCTGACTATTAGAAACGGCAGTTCAGCCTCATCGGAGTGAGTGAGAGGTGGGAGCATTTGGATGCCGAGTGCGAGCCCCGTGGGGTGCATGGGTGTGCTGGTGGGATTGGGGCAGTGGGTTTGTGTCACGGGGCAAAGCTCCTGCGTGGGCTTGGTCGTGGTTGGGTCCCCGCGTGGGGATGGAGCGAGGAGGCATGGAGGAGCAGGCTGGTGTGTTTTTGGTGTCGTTTTGGTAACTGGCAGCAGAGGGCACCAGAGAATGCGCTCAGCTTTTACCTCTTACCTGTAACCTCTACCGGGAGGGTCTCTGCAGAAGATGGACTTTCAGTCCGAAGTGTTTTATCCATTTCAATGCATCGTGTCTGTCAGAATACCCTGGGTATTTCAACAGCTGTTGTATTGTAGTCCAATGTTGCTTGCTTGAGGATATGGTCTAATGTTGGTAGCATAAACAATTTCCGTCGTGCTCTGCACATTAGTTTGTGGTTGGAGACATTGCAAACACGCATTCACATTTAAACTGTTTCTCACTTATTGACAAAGTGACTGCCTGTATTCAGCCACTCTGTTGTGATTGGCTTTTTTCCACCTGCCTGGTATCTGTTACAGCCTTTTCCACCTGCCTGGTATCTGTTACAGCCTCCCAGTTCACCCGAAACTGATCTTAAAAGGGAAAAACAGACAAAATCTTAATAGGAAAAACCCTTCTGGTCTTAAGTACTTAACGGACTTAAGCTTAACGGACAGCTTCCGCTTTTTCTTCCTCTAGTACTCATTACATGAAATCATTAAGTGGAATAGGTCTGAGTGACTGATGACTGACCAGTGTGACTGTGTCAAAAATGGGGAAGTTGCCAGAAGCATTTTTCCTAAAGCTTCAGTGCTACCAGTGAACTGGAGCAACCAGGTCAGTGTGTACAGTCAGTGCTGGCGATAAAAAGTGCAGAACTACAGCAGCCAATGAGCACTGCCTGTTGATGCAGTTGAAAAGCAATCTTTTGGTCATTTTCAAGGGGACTGGCACTTGGTTTTGCCAGCAGAAGTGATGATGTTTGGTCACACAGCTCCTAATGATACCCAGCTTTGTACCTTGAGGGAGTGCTGGGGCAGTGAGTGTTAAAGGAGCAGCACGTGAGGGAGGCAAAGCACTTGAGGAAAGCGAAGAGGTTTTATTCTGCGGTATTTTGGTTGTTTGTTGTGGAGTGGGAAAGCGACAGCTCTGGTGTGAACCATGTTAGAACACTCTTCGTTTGCAGGTGGCAAATTAAGTTGCTCTGCAAACAAATATGGCTATTTTCTCACTATCTACAGCAGAAATGTGTGCTGGAGGGAAGTAAACTATAGATACAGGAACTCATTAAGAGCATTGGCGCTGTTCAATAAAAACATTACTAATTCCAATTTTTTAAGGCTTGTTAAATAAACATAAACAATCATTTTTAATAACCTTTTTCAGTGGTTATTTTCCACTCAGTTCTGCAAGAGCCTCTGACAATGGCTGCATCTTGGAGCAGGTACAGATGTAGTCATTGTGGTGCGTCCATCGCACGAAATATTGAATGAGATATATGGAAGGAGACGGTGATCCTTTCCTTGGACGTGTTGTCATTAGGTGGCTGTTCTCTAGCACACAGTTTTAAGAGATTACGTGTGTAACCCAGTAACTTCCACAAAGATTCATTGTGTGAGGTGTTTTCACCTCACTTTCATTAAGCTTACTGTGGGCTCTTGGTGCACGGAGAAGTGGTTACCGTTTGTCAACATGCCTGAGCTTCCCTGCAAGGATTTCTGTGCTATTTACAAATAATTGGTGGGGGTAGAGAACTTATTTTCCACTACCAGTTCTGCACCTTAGGCTGTTTCCACATGCAGGTGAGTGGAAGATGTTTCCCCACAGAGCCTTTTGATGCCAGCACTGATTAGCAGAAGTGGCATTAAATTTCAAGTGCAGGAATTGCTACTCAAGTCTGTTGGGACTACTGGCTACCTATGTACACACAAATAAAAGCTGAATTACTGCACGTGGCTATTTGTAAACCAATTCTTTTTTTTAAGGCAGTTGTCACTATTGAGTATCATCGAATGCACAAGAGGCATTCGATGCACAAGAGCACTGTGTGTCCTGCAGGGAGGCTCAGGGAGGTCGTTGATTTGAAAATGAATATGAATAAAGCTGCTCACTAGCTCGCAGGTACAGGGCATCACCTGGCTGCAGCATGGAGGACAGGAAGACCACGGCTGTGGGTACAAGGGTGCACTGCTGCTGGTGAATTGGAGCTGGTTTCTAAGTGTTCTCCACAGTTGTGCAGCCTGTAGGGTTGTGCTGACCTGGTGTGCACTAAAATATAGCAGATTCTCCATGTCTTTGTCATTGACTGTGAGTTAAAGAACAGAGTTGCTTTCCCTGTGTGTTTCCATTATGGGAAACCTTAGAGAGGGTGTAAGATTTGCAGAAGGTGCATTTCAGTCGTGATGACTTTGTAGAGGAAGTTTCCTTTATCCCCGTTAATCCTTGTAAGGATAAACAACAGGGTGCAACTGCATCTTGGCAGTGAGCTCCGCCTTTGAAAGAGTTTTTAAAATAATATCTTAATGATCCTGAACACAAATCATTATTTCATGCTGGCCAGCGCTACCTGAGACAGGAAAAGCCTCCACCAGGCTTCCTCCCTACTCGTGTTGGAGGCCATGAATTGTGGATTAGCCCTGTTAATTGATTTTTGGTGGAAGTTTAACTAGGGAACCGAGCCTGCTCACTGCTCTGTTCCTGCCCCCAGGCTGCTGGGTGCCAGGGTGCAGCCAGCCCCTTGCTTGCTCCTGTGCACAGCTCCCGAAGGATAGGGCTTGCTGCTTTGGATGTGTTATGGGCACAGACTGCCTTTAGCTCAAGCAACCATGATGCCATTGAATGTGAGTAGTGGTTGCTTGTGTGGATGCCCAGCTGACACTTCTCTAGCTTTAAATCTTTTTTTTCTTCTTTTTTTTTCTTTTTTCCCCAGAGCAATCGTGTGCTATTACATGCTCTGTAGATAGCATTTCAGTCAGGGCAAGGGGAAGTGAAGTGCTCTCTCAGCCAGGAGTTTTAATTTGGACATGCTGCCAAGAAGCAGTCTGTCTTTCTTAGGGCTTCACCATGAAATCATCATCGGGTGCGTTAAGGACAGGGCAGCAGACAGAGCTTTCAGTTCCCTTTTTTGTAGACGTATTAGAAACACAGTGAGCGCGTGCCCGTGCATTGCCCTCATGGTGTATCCTAAGGAGAGGGGGTGGCAAAAGCATGGAAAAAAGCACACACGGTATCCTTGCTTTTTCCTGCCATACTGATGATCAAACTAGCTTAGATGCCTGTTATGTTTCTTAATAAATGGCTTCTCTATCTTTCTGGGACACATGAAAGCAAGATGCTGTTCTTGTTCTGAGAAGTAAATATATTATTGAACTGTTTTTCCATAAATAGATAAATTAGAATTTAATTCAGTAATAGCTATCAGGAAACTTATCACTATGTTTTCAGTTGCGTAGCAAGAGTGGATAATGCTGGGAGAGGGAGCTAAGTTGGGCTTCTCTGTTATGTTGTTACTTTTCCAAATGGTAACAGGACTGCAGGTTTGGGCTCCTGTGTATGGTGACTTGAAGCTGATATATGAAAAGTGCTGCTCTGAAACTATGTGAATACATATATATATGATTTTCTGTTTCAGTCGAAGATGAATGAATGAATTGATCTGGAAACAGATAATGAATAGCATAATGCAGTTAAACTTATTTACTCAAGCCACTGATGTAACGAAGTGTTGCTTCACTTTCTAGTAACATTTAACATCTATCTGTACTTAAATACATTACCAAAGAAATGAGCACAGGCTGGTGCATTACAGCATATGGAAGGGTTTCAGGAACTTTCTTTTGTTTGACAAGGTTTTGATTTCAGTCCAGATTGAATTTCTCCAAACTTCTGTTTTGAAATAGAAACTTGAGACCAGGGTTAGTTGGTTTTCAAGAGCTGATTCTAATGGGGTAATGAAAATTATACTTTTGTTAGTACTTTTTCTATCTACTGTGTTTTCTCTTACGAATCCAGTTTCCTTGATTGAGAGGGAGACTGCTACTGTCGTTTAAGTGCTCCTAATTGTGGACCTTTCCAAGGAAGTCTGTTGGTAGCGATTTTTGTTTAAACTGGGTGACCCCATCCTCAAAGTTTATTTCAAAACATATAAAATCATCCTTTTCCTTCCATTTGATAAAAGCATGTAGAGGGGTGGGAAGACATTTCCTCTGCCTACCCTGAATTTCACTCATTTTTGGTATTGCTGTGTGTTTTGGTTATTTTAAATTAGGAAATCAAATACACACACTATCTATAAATTGATTTCAAACTTCTTTCCTTGGAGATGTCTCAAATTGTGTGGGATACTTATTCATGGTATCTGTTGTCAGTCAGTCTGAAACTAGGTTGGTTTATTCGTCAGCATGCAGGTTTTGATAAGAGTGTGGTGATCCAGCGTTATGTTTGGGTTTGATTAGCCTCCAGACCAGATAGTTTGGGATTACTTAAGAATCCTGTGTTTGAGAGATGACGTTGAATTCTGTGACCAGGATTGGAAAGTGAATAATTTTAGGAGATCACGCTTTTTAATTGCATCAATTAGTCGTATGCCCAAGGAGATGTCTATTTACTGAGCAGAGAACTGTAGGCTGTGAAGCTGTTGTGTGGTGGAAATTACTTATCTTAGCCCTGCATTTCAGGCTTCCCTGGGCCCTTCTTGCAGTTGGAAAGTGTGATGGTGAATCTTATCAGAACCTCATGCAGCAATGAGTAATAGCACGCATGAACAAAGCTGAGCTCACCCTCTCGGTGAATTTTGATTGATGCTCATGGTGTGATTTTTATTTTTTTTTAATAATAAACTTCTGCAGTCTCTTTCCCTTATTTGAAAGCAGCTGCCTTCTCTTTTACAGATGTAGCTGCAGAGCTTTGACAGGCAACCACGAAGCCCTGTACGCATGAGCTCTTCTCAAATCTATCTTCATATACGCAGTCTTATGACAAATAACCATCTTTGTAGCTAAGAACTTAATCTCCTGTGATGATTCATGGCAAATTTCTTAACTCTAAAATAAGGCATAGTTTTCAGTTCAATCTAGTCTTTTCTCTAGCTCTTGTATGTGAAATACTGCCATTAAGCGTATTTCTGTAGAGTATGTTTCTGTTACTAAAAGTGCAATGTGCATTTCAGTGTTTTGCTTATTCATCCTAGAACTGCCTTCATAATGCAGCCATGGAGAATGGGAGTTTTGAGTGCCACTGATGCAATTCCAACTGAAGAGGTTGCTTCCTGTAATGAGGATTGTTGCTTCAGTTGACCATCCATGTGCATTTGCCCCCACAAGCTGTTCCAGCCAATTCGTGGCTTGCTGAAAGTGGCTGGCTCTGACTGGTGCCTCTGCAACCACTCATGGCAGGAGCAGGCTTGGGAGCAGCACAGAACTGACAGCACCAGCAGATCATGCTGGGATGTGGTGACACCTGCCTGGAACATGCTGTTGGTATAACGGAGCTCATGGAGAAGGACCTGGGTGTCCTGTTGGCCAACAGGTTGGCATGAGCCAGCAGCCCAGGTGTTCTAGAAGGCTAGTGGGGGGCCCCTGGGGTGCGTTAGGAGGGGCATTGCCAGCAGGTTGAGGGAGGTGGTCCTCCAGCTGGGGAGGTCACGTCTGGAGTCCTGTGCCCCAGTACAAAAGAAACCTGGAGAGAGTCCAGCGGAGGGCTGCTGGAATGCTTGAGGGCCTGGAGCATCTCATGGGGGGAAGGACTGGGGCAACTGGGCATGAACTGCCTGGAGAAGAGAAGGGGTTGTCTTATCACTGTGTGTGAGTATTTGGAGCGGGGGCTGTCAGGAAGATGATAGGGCCAGAATGTTGTTGGTGATGCGCAGAGGTGACTTGAGACAAGGGCATGAATTGAAACAAGGGAATTTCTGACTGAACATGGGGAAAACCATCTGTACATAGTGCTGGATGCTGCGGGCCCAGGTGTGCTGGCTTGAGTTGTAGACTGCCACAGTCTTCCTGGGCATGTGCTGAGCCAGTTCTATAACCAGCAGAGAACTGTGTGTGGCAGACAGAACAGAAAGCAGCTCTGTGTTGAGAGTCGTTCAACTCCAAGTTGGTGCATTGTTATCTGCCAAATGCCAGAGTGGACACGAACTGTAGTTCATGTCTGCACAGCTCAGAGCGCAGAAAGTGCTTACATCAATCTGCAAATCATTGTTAACATAATCACACAATGCTGTGGGATGCTACATGGTGTTCAAAAGCTGGATTTCGAGCATGTCTTGATGCACAGGCAGTGAGGCTGCAGAGGCTGTGTAGTGAGCAGCCATGCCAGTGCCACCAGCTCCAAGGGCTGAGGCGGTCAGTGGGCCTGGGAGGTGTGATGGAGAAGTGAAAAGTGCAAGGAGAAGACCTGTGAGCACCAAGGCTGGAGGGAGAAGCCCAGAAAATGACCAGTTTTTTGTGGTTTTTTTTACCCCTCCTTCTTTTCAGTGTCTGGGTTAGTGAACTGTCAGAGTGGAAAAATACCAGCCCTCGGTTTCCATGGGCATTGTGGAAGGTGGGATTAGTGCCTGTGAAATACTGTGATACCATGGAAATTGGAGCCTGAGAGCAGCCTGTGAGGAAATTAATTGTTCTATCTCCAGAACAAGGCTGAACATGGGTAAAACACATGGCTGGGGTGGAGTAACCATGGCCACATGCAGCCGACAAAGGTGCAGCCATTACAGCTGTATCCATGTGGGCATCCTCCTGCATCCTTATGGTGGGGTGGGGGAGAAGGGCCAGACTGCGTTGTACAGATGTCTCTTCTTACTGAAATAGATGGTGTGGGTATAGTAAAAGCAGCAGTGGTTGGGGGACCTCTCCTGACATGGCTGGGCAGAGATGTGGTTCAGGGGCAGCCATCACTTCGTGCTGCTGCCTGTGATGTACTTCACTCCACTGGCATAGCAGTCAGTGTTGTACTCCATTGTTCAGTAGTAATTCCTTTTTAATTAATTTCCCTTGGCATGCACAAATATTGGTTTCTGGGAACTTTTGGCAACTTATGGTTGCTGTCCGCTCTGTATGTAGAAAGCAATTTAACAGAACTGCAGTCTGAAAGGAAAATTAATTAAACTGCAGTCTCAGAGTCTATCTTGTAGATGGCAAACTAATGCTGTCATTAATTTGTGGCTGTTTGCACCAGGAGAAAAAGCTGCCTTTCCTCAGGTGAGGGGTGAGTTCTGTTCAAGCACTCTGCATCTCATGCATGGCAGCGAGACCCCTGGGAAGCGGCTGCCCCAGCAGCCAGCAGTTCACTTTTATCTCCTGCAGCTGCATGGGGAGTAATGTGACATTTCTTAGAGGAGTAATGGAGGTTTATTTCTCGACAGGAAGCACGTGGTGTGACTCCACGTGGATGGAAGCCTTTTTGACATTGTACAGCCCCATTCTTCACAGTTTGATGGTTGTGCCAGACAGTGGCAGTGGCCAGGAGTGCACACTGGCCCTGACGATCACTGCTGTTTGAATCATCAACTATGCAGGAAAAATAATGAATTCAGGTCTTTCAAGGAGAAATAAAGGAGTGAGCCATGCATCTGTAGTGAGAAAAGGAAGGGAGGGTAAAAAAGAAACAACAACAACAAAACCAACAACAGTTCTTACAGAAAAAATGAACAGTTTTGGTTTTCTGTCTACCAGTGGCTTTAATAAAAGTTTGTGGCCTTGATTAATGTGTGTGCCATTCACATATCTGTGGCAGATGTGGTCGAGGTTGGCCAGCCCCAGCAAGGCAATGACGGATGCTTGTCGTTGCTCAACCTGTGGGGCAGCAGTGTCTGCTGCTCACTGGAAGCTACAGAGGCAAGTTGCTTTCTCTGAGGAGATAAAGTAACCTGCATTTTTTGTACAGGTGTTGGCACAGGAATAATTGGAGAATTGAATTCATGAAACTCAGCCCTTGTTGCCAGGTTCCCCTCCTGTTGCAGAGGCCAGTGTTTCATGTCTCTTAATGGAGATGCTTTTGTTCTGCACCTGGCATAAACTGCAAGACAGTTTACCTCTGCTGCTGTCCTCATGTCACCGGTTTGCGGGACAGTTCGACCCGGTACCGTGACAATTGAGGCAGGGGACCCACAGGCCCACACCCCGGGGAAGGGGAAGGGGGAAAAGGGAAAAAGGAGAAGGGAGATGGGCCCAGGAACAAAACAACGGCAGCGATCTGAGGAGGAAAGCTAATTTACTAAATAAGATATCAGAAAGGAAAATAACACAATATAATACAATATAATTGGAACTGAGGCAAATGAATCAAATAAAATGAGCAAGAGAGAGAGTGTCCGATAAACCGAAGGCCTTACGCTAACGCTGAAGGCGGACGGCTGCAACAAACACCCACTGCCGAGCTCGGTCCCGAAGGGAAGAGAGCGTCCCGTGACTGCAGACAGTTTTTATCTTTCCCTCTGAGCGTAAACACGTAAGAACGCAAAGCATCGCAAAGTCCTCTGGGGAATGGAGTTCTTCTTCTCTTCTGAGACAGGCATACCTGGAACTATCGATGATCCACGGAGCTGGAGCATTAACTCTTTAACTCTAAATGCACTACATGATGTTATGATGTGGAATACCAGTACCAAAAATCATAAAACCATGACATTCCACCCCTTATTCAACATCATTACGTCATGCTTAATATATATATATATATACATAAAGAAACAGTGATTAACAAGCATTAAATACAAACACATACAACACATATATATACATATATACATATATACATAGTAATAGAATTACTGAGGGCGCTCTCCCCACATCAAATTCCCCTGTGGTACACATTGAACATCCCCATTCTTCTGCATCACCCACCAGGTAGACCCAGGTCCCTGAGCAAAAACAGTTCCACGGAGAGGTTTGCCCTCTCCAGAAGCTGGAAGAACCCAAACCGCTTTTCCCAACATGTTCTTCACATGTACTACAGGAACCTTATCTCCTTCTACAGTAGGTAGAGAGCTGGATTGGGCAGGACCATCGCGATTGATGGATCCTCTGGTGTTGACCAACCAGGTGGCTTCTGACAAATTCTTCTCCCAGTGCTTAAATGTTCCACCACCCATTGCTTTCAACATTGTTTTTAACAACCCATTGTACCTTTCAATTTTACCAGAAGCTGGTGCATGATAGGGGATATGATAAATCCACTCGATGCCATGATCTTTGGCCCAAGTATTTACAAGAGAATTTTTGAAATGAGTTCCATTATCTGACTCAATTCTCTCTGGAGTGCCATGCCGCCATAGGACTTGTTTCTCGAGCCCTAAGATGGTGTTCCGGGCGGTAGCATGGGGTACTGCGTATGTTTCAAGCCACCCAGTAGTTGCCTCCACCATAGTGAGCACATAACGCTTACCACTGCGAGATCGTGGTAAGGTGATATAATCAACCTGCCATGCCTCCCCATATTTATACTTTTGCCATCGCCCTTCCTCCCAAAGAGGTTTCATCCTCTTGGCCTGTTTAATTGCGGCGCATGTGTCACAGTCATGGATAACCTGTGCAATAACATCCATAGTTAAGTCCACCCCTCGGTCTCTAGCCCACTTATATGTTGCATCTCTTCCTTGATGGCCCGAGGTCTCATGGGCCCACCGAGCTAGAAATAATTCACTTTTGTGTTGCCAGTCCAAGTCTACTTGCGCCACCTTAACTTTGGCAGCTCGGTCTACCTGATGGTTATTTTGCTGCTCTTCAGTTGCCCGGCTCTTAGGAACATGAGCATCTACATGGCGCACCTTTACAACCATATTCTTTATTCGGGCAGCAATGTTTTTCCACAGTTCAGCAGCCCAAATAGGTTTACCTCTCCGTTGCCAACCATTTTGTTCCCACTGCTGTAACCACCCCCATAAAGCATTTGCCACCATCCATGAGTCAGTGTAAAGATAAAGCACTGGCCACCTCTCTCGTTCAGCAATATCAAAGGCCAGCTGGACAGCCTTTACCTCTGCAAATTGACTTGATTCTCCTTCTCCTTCAGCGGCCTCTGCAACTCGTCGTGTGGGGCTCCACACAGCAGATTTCCATCTGCGGTGCTTACCCACAATGCGACACGATCCATCTGTGAACAGGGCATATCTCTTTTCATTGTCTGGTAGTTCATTATATGGTGGGGCTTCTTTAGCACGTGACACCTCCTCAGCTGGCGTTGTTCCAAACGTTTTACCTTCAGGCCAGTCCATGATCACCTCCAGGATTCCTGGACGGTTGAGGTTCCCCATCCGAGCTCGCTGTGTAATCAGTGCAGTCCACTTACTCCAAGTGGCATCAGTAGCATGATGGGTAGAGGGAGCTGTTCCTTTGAACATCCAGCTCAGCACTGGCAGTCGAGGTGCCAGGAGAAGCTGCGTTTCAGTACCTATTACTTCGGAAGCAGCTCGAACCCCCTCGTACGCGGCTAAGATCTCCTTCTCAGTTGGAGTGTAGCGCTCCTCAGACCCCCTGTATGCCCGACTCCAGAATCCAAGGGGTCGGCCTCGAGTCTCTCCAGGAGCTCTTTGCCACAAACTCCAAGTGGGACCTTCCTTTCCAGCAGCAGTGTAGAGGATGTTCTTTACATCCTGTCCCATCCGCACTGGCCCCAGGGCCACGGCACGGGCTATCTCCTGCTTAATTTGTTCAAAAGCCTGCTGCTGCTCAGGACCCCACACAAAATCATTCTTCTTCCGCGTCACCCGATAGAGAGGGCTCACAATGAGACTGTAGTTTGGAACATGCATTCTCCAAAAGCCCACTACACCCAGAAAAGCTTGGGTTTCTGTCTTACTGGTGGGTGGAGACATGGCAGTAATTTTGTCAATCACATCTGTTGGGATGTGACGACGTCCATCTTGCCACTTTATACCTAGGAACTGAATTTCCTGTGCAGGCCCTTTCACTTTGCTTCGCTTGATAGCAAAGCCAGCTCGTAGGAGAATTTGGATAATCTGCTCTCCTTTCTCAAAGACTTCCTCTGCTGTATTGCCCCATACAACAATGTCATCAATGTACTGCAGATGCTCAGGAGCACCACCCTGCTCCAATGCAGTTTGGATCAACCCATGGCAAATGGTTGGACTGTGCTTCCACCCCTGGGGCAAACGGTTCCAGGTGTACTGAACGCCCCTCCAGGTGAAGGCAAACTGTGGCCTGCATTCTGTGGCCAGAGGAATTGAAAAGAAGGCATTAGCAATGTCAATGGTGGCATACCACTTGGCTGCTTTTGACTCCAGTTCGTACTGGAGTTGTAACATGTCCGGTACAGCAGCACTCAGTGGGGGTGTGACTTCATTCAGGCCACGGTAATCTACCGTCAGCCTCCATTCTCCACTGGCTTTACGCACCGGCCATATGGGGCTGTTAAACGGTGAGTGAGTTTTGCTGATCACTCCCTGTCTCTCTAGCTGACGGATCAAATTATGAATGGGGAGCAAGGAATCCCTGTTGGTGCGGTACTGCCGTCTGTGGACTGTTTTTATAGCAATTGGTACCTGTTGCTCCTCCACTTGGAGCAACCCCACAACAGACGGATCTTCTGACAGGCCAGGTAAAACAGATAGCTGCTTAATGTTGTCTGTGTCCACGGCAGCTATTCCAAAAGCCCATCGGTACCCCTTGGGATCCTTAAAGTGCCCCCTTCTGAGATAGTCTATACCGAGTATGCATGGAGCCCCCTGTCCAGTCACTATGGGATGCTTCTGCCAGTCTTTACCAGTGAGGCTTATTTCTGCCTCCAACACAGACAATTCCTGAGAGCCCCCAGTCACTCCAGAGATATAGATCAGTTCTGTCCCTTTATAACTTGAAGGCATTAGAGTACACTGTGCACCAGTATCCACCAGTGCCTCATATTTTTGTGGTTCTGATGTGCCAGGCCACCGAATCCACACAGTCCAATACACTCTATTATCCCTCTCCCTCCTCTGGCTGAGGGCAGGGCCCCTCTATTGGTTACCTGTAGTGACAGGAACAACTTCACTGGTCGTTGGTCTGTGTTGTAATTCTCTCACCCGTGCTCGCAGTGCAGGGGTGGGTTTTTGATGCCATTCCTTCATATCTTCTCCATTTTCACGTAAGTAACTCCACAGAGCCGCGCGTGACATGAAGCTAGTGCTGTCATTTGCTCGAGCAGGACGGCGTTTGCTTCTGAAAGCTGCAATCTTTTCAACCCTATCAATCAGTCGGGATACTTTCTCTAACACGTCTTCCATCTGTACTTCTAACCTTGATATGGCTGAAATGGAAGCGTGTGATGGCGGAAATTTTTGTTCAAAGTTTTGAAGTGTAAGAATCAGTTCAAAAACTGGGGGTTTTCTGTCTTGGTCCTCATATCTGTTGAATGTTGTCACTAGTGTACCGGCGTACCTTTCTGGTGCTGTTTTTGAAAGCTTCTGACATATTTCGGGTGTACTCCTTACTTTCTCTGGATCGTGGTCCCGATCTTCAGGATCAAACGTGGGATCATACAGCATTTCCGCCACAGCCGTTTCTCTCAAATACTGGATGCCTTCCTCAATAGTTTTCCATCTTTTCACTTTAGGTGCCAGGTCACTCTTGTAGGGATATCTTTCCCTCACAGCTACTAACATTCGTTGCCAGAGGCTGGCGATTCCATCCATATACCTGCTGATCCCTCTGTCGACAGCTGGGTCACGAGCAATGTTTCCTAGTTGGCGAGCTTCATTACTGTCGAGGGACACGCTGTTGGCCCCGTTGTCCCAACACCGAAGCAACCAAGTGACAATACTCTCATCTGGACGTCGAATAAACTCCTTTCTTGAGCCTTGGATCTCAGACATTTTCATGGGTCGACGAAACGTGGTAATTTTGACTCTCTCATCATCCTCATCATCACTATGTCCATGCCTCTCACTTTTCTTTGTTGCCTTTCTTGGTGGTGGTGGTGTTGAGGACCCCCCCTCGCCTGGATCTTCCTCTTCTTTCGCCACCTCTTCTTTGCGTTCTAGGCGTGAGGACACACGTTTCCATTTCTGGCCTTCCACCGGGGCAACTGACTTTGATACCGGTGCTTTCTCTGGATGGTCAGATGTGCCTGGGAGGTTTTCCTCTTTGGTCTGAGCCTCAGTTTGGACACACTCTCTCTCCAGCACAGTATATATGCCTCGGTAAGCATAAGCCAAGCCCCAGATAAGCTGTTCCACCTCAGATCTTTCTGAGCCGCAACACCCATTACTCAGATACAGGCCTAGCTCCTCAGGATCCTGTAAGTGCTCAGGAGTAAAATCCCATGGCACCGGGGGTCCCCATGCTTCTAATTTCTTTCCTAAAACTCTCCACTTTCCCTGCCATTCAGCATTCTCTGTTTCTGGGAAAAGCTTCCTCCATGCAATGTAAAATCCTATTACAGAGAGTACATTCAGGAGGACTAATATCCCAAATGCTAACATAGTCCCTAAGCTGTAATCTTGAAAATTCATAAGGAACTGAGAGGAGAAACTGGACACCCATTCAAATATTGTTTGGTTTGTTAACATGGTATCGTTTGTTACATCAGCCGGGGTGCCCAGGTATCTGGTAGATGCCACCATCACTGCTTTTAGTTTGTCATATAGGGACCAGGCTCCATAGATCAGACTGGCAAGCTTAACCAAGTTCCAGTACGTTTTGAGCATTAAAAGGGAAAAAGCAATGAAATACAATCCCTGTAAGGGCAGTTTTAACAGAAACAGTAAAAAAATTTTTTTTTTTTTTTCTCTTTTACTCAAACAAGCTGGCAGCACCCGAAAAGTTTACAAATATTCCAGGAGAACTGGCAGTACGCCTGGACTTCAAGGTCGTGTTTTGCCGTACAGGACCTGCAGTACAGATAAGCTTCCGAACAAAAGACAGAGATTCACTCTAAAAGTATGTCTCTGCCCAGCTAAGGTAGCTAGTCGTGCCCCACGTTGGGCGCCAAAATTGTCACCGGTTTGCGGGACAGTTCGACCCGGTACCGTGACAATTGAGGCAGGGGACCCACAGGCCCACACCCCGGGGAAGGGGAAGGGGGAAAAGGGAAAAAGGAGAAGGGAGATGGGCCCAGGAACAAAACAACGGCAGCGATCTGAGGAGGAAAGCTAATTTACTAAATAAGATATCAGAAAGGAAAATAACACAATATAATACAATATAATTGGAACTGAGGCAAATGAATCAAATAAAATGAGCAAGAGAGAGAGTGTCCGATAAACCGAAGGCCTTACGCTAACGCTGAAGGCGGACGGCTGCAACAAACACCCACTGCCGAGCTCGGTCCCGAAGGGAAGAGAGCGTCCCGTGACTGCAGACAGTTTTTATCTTTCCCTCTGAGCGTAAACACGTAAGAACGCAAAGCATCGCAAAGTCCTCTGGGGAATGGAGTTCTTCTTCTCTTCTGAGACAGGCATACCTGGAACTATCGATGATCCACGGAGCTGGAGCATTAACTCTTTAACTCTAAATGCACTACATGATGTTATGATGTGGAATACCAGTACCAAAAATCATAAAACCATGACACCTCAGAATTTAACTAAAATAGGATTGCCATTTATTTTGTGAATTCTTAGCTTATATCTCTGTGTACATCCTCTGTGTCTGTGTTGCAAAGTCAGGATTTAAAATGTGTTGTGTTGTGCAGTGTAAGGAACTGATTTTTGATTCACTGCTGTGTTACACTGTCATTTGTCCTGATATTCAGTACAGAATCACAGAATCACCAAGGTGGAAAAAGACCTCCAAGATCATCCAACTATCTATCTATCGCCAGCAGTTCTCTCCAAACCACATCCCTCAATGCAACATCTAAACATTCCTTTATAATACATTTGACATCTTCTATTTGTTTGTAATTCACCTCCATTGGTTGTCTGGTATGTTTTATATGCTTTCATGTATAAAGTTTGGTTTATACCATGACCCTATAGAAAACAGTGTTTTGTTTTACACTGAGGAACAGTGAGTCCAGTCCGATCAGCAACTTCAGTGCCGTTCTTCTCATGGGTGCTATCCTGCATAGAGACTGATGCTATGGAAGGAAAGAGGACTAGCTTCTACAATCTCTTAATTTCTTTTCTTAACCAAAAACTGTCTGATGTCAGCTGGGAGTGGGCTGAAGGGGAGAGCACTGGATCTGTCTGAGGAGTGGAGGATCTGTGAGCACATTGCTCATTTCTGTGAAATTCCACATGCACCAACACGTGCTGCTCAGCACTGGGAGTGCCGGAGGGTGATGTGGGTGACAAGGAGCAGGCACAGTTAGCTGTACAGGTGTGTCTGAGGCAATGCAAAGAGCCACGGGTGCCAGTAAAGCTGCTGGATCTGTTGGTTCCTTTACCTTGCCTGTGTTTTGCACTTGACTTGATTCTGTAAAAACTGGTTATGTGACTGGTTCTGACTCAAGCTGATACTGCTAAAGCATCCATTTCTGGTTAGAGATTCACTCTGAGTCCTGTGACGATGTGTGCTTTTCTGAAATTGCTGAGGGCAGGATCTTCAACTACTGGGCCTCTGGTGGCATCGCTTCAGAGGTGTTGTGTTTCATCTACTGCCTTCCCTGTGGTTTGTTTTGTTTGCATGGAGGATAACAGAGAGCAGTAGTTGCCTCTCTTGCTGTGTTCCCTGTTGCGTGATGTTTGTGGTTTCAGGGACACGTTTTAAGACCTCAGCGTTGGAAGGTGTCCCAGTAGAAATAAGCATCATTAGGCACCCTCATTTAAATTTCTAATGATAAATTACATTGGGTGGCCCTTTATTTAGCTGCTTCATGTGGCACTGTAATCCACGACAACTACGGATTCGTAAATGTGCATGTTAACAAAAGAGACTAGCAAGCCTCTTTTTGAAACTCACCAGCTTCTGTCAGTCCTGAGCTCAGTGCTTCACTCTGTTTCCATCTGCAGGAAATAAGCCCTGCACAACTGCTTTCCAGCAGTGTATTTTTCTTTCTTGTCCCTTAGCACTCTTTAACCTATGGTGACATTTTCCGAACACTGTAGTGGGTTTGATTGGTGCTGAAATAAGAGCATTAACCAGCAAGACCTGTTTGTTCTGGTAAAGGCTTCTTATGGGAAAGGGATAGGATTGCTGGGAAGAGCCCTTCCTCGGCACCTGCCTTCCTCTTTGCTGTGAGGGTGTTACTTCCTTTCCCCATGACTTGCTGCAGAAAACGGCTCACTGAATATTTATAGATGAAAGATAATCAGCTCCTGATTTCCCAGTAAACCCCATACTGACAGACAGTCCTGAGTTTCCTTTTGTTATGTTAAATCTGAGAATTTTTGTTTTTGCGTTTGAGGTTGTTGACAGATTGGTCTTTGCAGTGATCTCCACTAGTGAATTTAATGCGTTTTCCCATGTCAGCAGCCATGCTACTACAGGGCTGGGCTTTCCCTTCTGAGATGACAGTTTGCATTTGGGTTTACGTGAGATGACATTCACACCTGCAGTTCCTTCTCTGGCCAAGCATCACTCACATGTGCCATGTTTGTGGTTTCAGGGACATTTTAAGCCTTCATTGTTCCAAGAGGACTCAGTTGTGCTTACACCAATCTTTGCTGTTTTCAGCAGAAGACCTGACCAAAATAGCAGTCTTTGCAGCTCTGATTAACTTCTTTAAGTTCAGGCCATTCCACAGTGACACAGAGTGCAGCATCCATTGGTGCAGATGTTGCCTGGAATTCCTCGGGAATCTTTGTTTTTCAAAATTCAGGTGTCACTGAGGGGAGTTTCTCGTGGTTTTGCTTTTTTTTTTTTTTTCTAATGGATGTTTAAACTTTGTGAGTTATTTTCTTGGTGTGTAATGGCACAGGAGGAATTCAGATTGAGACTGATGTATGCAGGATCTCCTTTACAGCATTTGTTAACCTTTGGTTTATGGACACAAAAAATGGCCTCAAGGAAGATGGGGGAAAAATACACGTTTGCACTTCCATTCTTGGTATGAGGTGAGAAGTGTGTATATATGTATATATATTTTTCTTATGATGTTTAGAAAACTGAGCTTGCATGCTCTGGGAATTTTTCAGTACAGGAAAAAGTGAAATCTTGTTACTAGAATGCTGCATTTTAAAATAGGATCCAAGGAAGGTGGAGGCACTGTAGGTGGAGTTAGCTATATGATTTTTAACTCCCTTTTTCACCCACGGGCACTTCTTTGCAGCTGTCTGTGATGTGAGTCACCATTATCTCTGGCAGCTCTTCGAGGGCAGCCCTGCTGAATGCCTTGTAGTGCCAGCTGAGGTGTAAGCCTTCCTTTGGAGAAAGAAAATAAATTATAACAAACTGGGAGCCTGTGAAATGGCTCTGGGACTTAGTACAGAGAGGTGAAATTTTTTCTTACACACAGTGGATTGCAAGTTTGGCTTTTTGGTGAAGTGTAAGGTAAGGATTTATCTTCTTCCTGAAAACAGACCTCCCCTTGTTGTAGTGCAGGTATCACTTCTGGCTTTGCTCTAGTCACAGTACGAGAACCTTCTGCATGACTGTGAGAAAAAAATCTACCTTATTTCTCTTCTAGAAAGAAAAAGCTCATCCTTAATAAAAGAGCAGATGACATGCATGGAAACATTTTCTGTAGTAATTTTCTGTATCTTCACTGCTTGCAGCGGGAGGAACAGAAAAATTCATTGGGGAAAATGGTTAATGGAATGAAAGTGACGGAAATTCTACAAGACATTACTTTATATGACATTCAGTTTTTACTGCTCTTCATGTAAATTTGCTAGAAGTATTTAATTCCTCTCCTAACCTCACTTGATAATGTGGATTTTGAACTTTATCATGTCTGAATCTCAAAATCACCATGCAAAAGGTAGAGATGTTTGAAGATTACTTCTTGCTGTCCTATGTGTGTGCACAGTGTTGTCTCTAAGTGTGCTTACATGAATCTGCAAAGCGTTTTTCCAGGAACTTCCTCCTGCCAGATGCAATCAGCAATTGGCGTTGAGGCTGAAGGCTGCTCACCTGGCTCCCAGAGTTTCGTGGTGACTCACTGAGGGGAGTAGCTTTAAAGACTGCATTTTACTGATCTGAATTTGTAAATTATTTTTGAAGGTTTACTGGCTGTGAAAGCATGTTCATAGTAGAATGTACTGACTGCAGTCTACAAAAAGTTGACCTGAATGTCCTCTCAGAGCCAGTGACTTCGTGCAAAATGCTGAGCTGCTGTGGGTTGAGCTCATTCTGGTACCACTGTGGATCCAGTTCTGCACCTGTAGCATTTGTATCTCAAGGTCTTTGGAGTAGATCATGCTCATGGTTGTTAGCATGACAGTTTTGTATGGTAAAGCTTTTGAAATATTGAGCCCATCCTCAAGGAAACTCTCAGATAATCCTCCCTGCCAGGTTAGAGGAGCAGATCTGGAGAAATGTGGTGGCCATCAGCCACATCCTGAGCTGGTGCTGTCTGCCCAGCAAGCACGACTTATGGATTGGGATGTGGTGCTTTCAAGGCACAAATCTTGGTATGACATGGAGTACTCAGTTTTCTTTCTGTTGAGTAACTGGAATTATGTTTTTGTGCCAGTGCTTGCATTTTCTACTGTTTACAAAGCCCTGGTGAGAATAAATAACAGCCTCTTCTGGGACTGGGGCAACAGATGTGCATACAAAAAGAAAAACGAAAGAACCTGACAGGTGAGTTCTTGCAGGTCTAATTGTGCTGGTGTCCCTCCCATCATACCTGTGTGTTTTGTTTCTCCTGTCTTCTATCCGTTGTGCCTGGAAGGTGGCAGACTGGTTTGGTTCCCTTGTTCCATGTAAGGAAGGGATGAGTATAGCGAATGCTGTGATCTCCAGTGGTGGTGCAACTGTGTTGGACATCAGCTGTTCCAAACACACTCTGCTTATGCTCCTCCCTCCAGATGTGGCCGAGGTTTAGTTCAGTTATAGAGCTAATGTCCGGCATTACTGTATGGCCAAGTGCCATTTGTGGGAAGCAGATGTGGCAGCAGCTGTCCTGCCAACAGCAAAGGTGCTTTGGAGCTTCAGCCACAGCCAGCTGCTGTGGTGGAGGGTGCATGGTGAGTGCTTCCTTCTTCCTGCAAAGGGAGATGAAGGATTCTGCCTGCAAGGCTCAGTGTCTCAGGAAGGATTTTGCTATATCCTCCCATCGCTGGGCTCTGGAGAGAGAGAGAACAGGTAGGTTTGGTGGACCTCAGTGATTGGGAGAAAGAGTGGGATGAGCTTTGATAGATGGCCAGTATAGATTGTCTATTATGACCTTAGAAAGGTAGGAATGTGGATGTGTTTTCAAGGAAAAAAGAAATAAGCCTTTCCTACTTTCATGTTTCAAGGTATTCGTATTTCTCTAGACACAATTACATGGGCTGATAATTAGTTCCTTACATGTATGAGCAACAGAGGTGGGAAAAAGGTAGCACAAGGGGAACACTTGTTTCCTAGAGAAGCTAAATCATCAGCTTGTTCAGGACTTGATTCCTCTGCAGGATTGCAGCTGTTTTGAAAGCTGAAGTTTGCCTCCATGTGAGAAGCTTGGCATGCACTTGCATAACAAGTGATACTAAATGTTATACTTGGGGAGGCGTTTTCATGTTTTTCAGTAAAAATAGAGCAGCGCAGGGCTCTGTAGTTTCATTGTTCTTTCATGTATGCCTGTGCTCTCCACCCCCTTCTGGGGCTTAGAATAAAGAAATAACAAATTGGACTGCTAGCAAAGGGTTCTTTGAGACCTGCTTTCAAAGCTGAAAGCATGAACAAATGCTAAATGTGAATGCAGGCTAAGAAAAGGAATAAGAAACTGGTCATAGGCACCAGTATTACAATACCCTGAAATAATGCTGTGTGTAGGGGCTGTTGGTCAGTGCTTTTAGCTGTCCTCTTTTTGGTTGTGCCTTTTCAAGCTGGAATTGTAATGAGAGATGATCATTATAAATCTACACTTGTCTGAGACTGAAGAAAAAGCCAGACAATGAGAGTTGGTGAAAAGATGACAAATGGGTAATGCCAAATGTGTGAGCGATTTTTAGAAGGTCAGGAAAAGCATTTAAGACCTCAAAGATTTTATGCCTCTTGTTCTGACAAACTCACTTTGCTGTGCCTTGTGATTATGATTAGCATAACTCTGCTTACGGTTAATTATCTTAGGGTACCAGTTTATTCTCCAAAGAGCTGTTACCAGCTGCAAAGTGCTGCTAATCTGGGCAGGTATTGACAGTTTCCTTAGGTTTAGGCAAATCATGTTAAGATGGATTGTTTCTAACAGTTTGGGGAGTTCTGTAAAGAGGAATATTATGGATAAGCGATTAAGAAATCAACTCCCATTCATCTCTAGTCACTAGTAACATTGTGACTGAGCTTGTTTCTTTTTTTGTACATAATTATGACTTCAAAATCCTACTTAGATCCTTGTATGCCTAACAGCACGTACTGGGTGTATCTGCTGGCTTCTGGTTTTCATGGGTGATGGCATCGTACAAGAAATTCAAAGCACTGAGACTGTACTTTTCTGCCTGTAAGTGTATCCATGCCAGACATCTTCCCTGCACCTGGCGATTCCTTTGCCTTTTGCTGTTGCTGCGTTTTATTAGGAGTGTAACTGAGGTTCGCTGTTGATATCATCTCTACATCACTACTTGGGAAGGAGTCCTATAGCAGGTGAAATAAACTTGCACATACTTCTTCCCCTCCCCCTTAATCTTCTTTATGAAAACAGCTTCTCTTTCGTTAAGATACACCCTTATAGACAGCGTATTGCAGCATCACTCTTTGTTCCGGTAAATGCAGGTTCATTATGCCCAACGGTTATAATCAGCCGTTTCGTTAATGGGCAGCCTCTTGCTTGTGGTGACCTTGCTCGCATTGTGTGGCTTTCAGTGTGGATCTGTCATCTTTCTTTGTTGGTGTCCCTAGTGCTGCAATCCTTCCATTTGAAAGCTGGCCATGTCAAATCAGGAGGGGCTGGCTGTAGGAGCTGCCATCTGCAGTGTCCTCAGGCTTCTGTTCCATTTCATGTGTTCACTCTCAGTCTTTACAGAAACGCTACCCGAGCACCACTATAAATTTTCATTTCGATGCTAACAACACTAACAGCTTTCAACGGATTTCCCAAAGTTCATGATTTTCTTCCATTTGTCATGTAGCTGACTTCATTAAGATTGCCTTTTAACACTGATACTGGTTTAAATAAAAATCCGTGCAGACTAAGTTTTACACTGTGACGTTGCCGTGTTTATTCCTTGAGCCTCTTACCTTCTGTCCAGTGCAAACCCTGTACTTCTTCTGAAAATTACTCCTACAGGAAGTTTTTGAAGCAAATTTTGGAGCTGTTATTAACTCAAATGTACCTGTCAGATGTGTGATGTCATCTGCATAACCTAAAGGACTTGTTTACTTTATTTTTTTTAATCCCCTGCCTCCCCGCCTCCTACCCCCCCATCATAAAATCCTTAGAGTTGGAAGGGACCTTTAAAGGTCCCTTCGAATCTATCCATTTCAGGGTTACATTATCTGGCCTGTACAACTTCAGACTGCTTCGAGTTTGCTTTCTGTGCACAGGACTTCCCTGTAATCCACACAGTTGTTTTTCCTCAGCAGGTGACTCGTTTTTGTGTCTCCTGTGATCCAGATAATCAGGACTGCCTCTCCTTAACGCTTCTACAAATACAGCAGTTACGCAGAAGTCTGGTATTTCCTTGTCTCCATGTATATTTCATTCCAATTTGCTGATGCTTTTCACAGTACCTGTGAACAGATCAGATTCTATATTTGTCCTTGTATAGATTTTCCTTAAACAGTTTACAGATCTTCATGTTGTTGTCTAATAAATCTTGTGTGTCAGTAACAGTTATGGTTTTGCAAAGGTGATACTCATCTAGAATATCACATGGAATATTTGCTATTAGGTGGGACTGTACAGAGTACACTTTGCCATTGTAAAGTTTCTTCAGTTTTTGCTCCTGTGGCAACTTTGACATTTTGTCTTTTCTCAGTGATTCTTTTTATATTTTGTTTCATTGCTGCAATTATATTAATAACTGTGGATATACTTTTCTCCTTGTTTTCCTGTTCTTTGATTTCTTTGCCTCTTTGCTCGCTGTTGTTTCATCAGCTCTCCAAGAAGGGAGAAGAACACTTTGAGGTGGTGAAATGGTTTTCTTCCTTCCCATTTTGACTGAATGGAATGCATGCTTACTAGGAATGATTTAGCTTTGAAACGAATGTAGAATTATCAGAAACTTGATAAAACAAATAGCTGAGAAGTAAATACTTTTCTTGGACACAGGGATGCAAACGTAGTTTGTTGGCCAAATATCTAAAATATTGATCATTTTTCAATGGAATTTAATTTTAAGAAATGGAATTGGGTGATTTGAGATGAAGAGGCAAGTTAAAATATAAATCACTTTATGGGTTTTACTTGGACGTTACACAGGCACAGGTTTCTGGCAGGTCTTCTCTAGTTTTCTGTAACCCTTTTGGTAAGATTAATGTTGACTCCGATAGGACTGCGTTCATGTCCTTGCTCTGCTAACAGAGCTCTAGTTCTGCTGTCGTTTCAGATAAATGGGGCCAAACTGCAATCTGAGCCAGACCTAAGTAACAAGTTTTAACTGTTTGATTTATTTATAGACTTCCAAATGCAAGAAGTTCGATATTAGATATATTCGAGTCAACAAGAGTTGATGTAACTGCAACATGAAGAATTGCTTAACTGTATTTATGACTTGCAATCTCTGTCACGTTACCTGAGAAGTTTGCAGAAGAATGATTGCAATGTTGTGGGGTTGGCTTGCTGAAGCACGCAGTGCAGAGGAGCCAAATGTAATTACCAGTGTTTGGGAACTGGGGAGTGGCACCAAAAGTGGGAGAAGGACAAAAAAAGGGCTGTATCTACTGAATTAAGGGACAAGTTGCAGTATGACGACTCAGACTATTCATCTTCTTTTTTTTTTTTTTTTTTGTCCAATGTATTAATTAAAAGAAAATTTAGGTAGTTCATTGTGCACCCGTATACTTTTTAAGTATTCATTTTTTGCCTTATAGCATTTCTGCGTACGAGATGATCTAAACTAAGGAGCTGTGCATACAGTGTGATGTGAAAGTTTACAGCTGGGGCAAGAGCTTTGTTAATTTCAGCTTCTGCTGCAGTACACTGAAGTGCAGAGATCTTCCAGCATTGGTTGGAGGCCACAGGAGTAGCCCATTTGCATGGATTTTTTAGATAATAGACTCTGGGATCAGCAAGTGCTAATACTTGTGCTTGGGTATTAACCGTAGGACCGTACATCTATGCAAGTGTATCTTAGTCTTTTGTTGAGAATTCTTTTGCCAAAAAGCATTGCCATGTCCCTGTGGAGAAGTACAGATGTTTGGGAAACAGTAACTAATGTGCTTTTGTTGTGTGTTCAGCTGCTTGAGCTGGCTTAATTCAGGTCATGGGAGCTACCTTAGAATACCATGAGCTGCCTTCTGTCCATGCTGCCTGCTGGTGTGTAAAGTGCTCCTGGTAAACTGTTGCAGTGAAGACTGCTCAACTCAGAGCTGGTAGTGCACTGCTTTGTGCAGTGGCACATAAATAACTGACACATAGTGCCTTCAGCATTGCCATGTGTCTCCTGGAAGGGCACTGTTGGGGCACATTCATCTACCATCCAGACCTGATGGATAATCTGGCATTGTAAAGCAAAGTGAACTTAGTTGGAAAGAAGCTGGGTACACCATGTTGGGCTTTGACTGAATCTGTTTTATCTATGTCTTGTTTTTCAGTCTGAGGTAAACAAGGTCTCAATTATAAGCATATTCTTTTACAGTGCTCTAACCTCTTCCACCTCCCCATCATCACCAGCAATAGTGCTAGAACTTAAACAAATTGCATGCAGCACAAGGAGCAAGGCAGAGAGGACTAGAGATGTCCATCCATAATGGTTTATCTCCTGAAATGCTCATTGTGCCAGCAGTCATCAGAAATCATCACAAAAATAGTTTCCTTTAAAGAGAGGGACATTGGCACTTTAATCACTCTGACGTCTTTCATGCTGGGTGAAGTTTTCCCCCATTCAGGACTGCAATTCCCGTGGCTATGCCTGCAGACAGTACTGGGCTCTTTGTTCCACTGAAGCTGGATTCCTTATGACAGATACTTCTTCAGTCAATCCTGTAATTTCTTCTGAAGTCCTGTTATATTCCTAGGAGCAGTAATTTTTCATTGTTCAAGTTGGCTTTGTTTAAGCATTATGATAATAGTAAGGACAATATAGGAAGAAGACTTAAACATTTCTTTTTCCCCACGCAGTCTATGCCTTGTTTTTATTTTGGTGGAACTTTGTTTTATTCACAATCTGTAGATTATTTTTTTTCCGAAGAGCAGATGTCTTGGTTTTCAGTAGGTATTCCTCCAGAGGGTGTTCACAATGCTGTTCAGATAGTTTTCTTACTCTTCAGCTCTGAAGGAGTGAATGTGTTTACTCCTCCAGTTTAGTTTTTGGAGATGAGAATGCATTTGTGAACTGTTAATGGAGGTGATGCTTTTCTTGCATCACTCCCCGATCTACAGTTCATTGACAGCGCAGTCTGTAACATGCAAACCTGACCATTGCTGCCAGGTTTCCAGTAGAAGTTGAGTTATTTGGCTGAACTGTATTAGCTCTGATCTCTCAAAGCAGGAAATCAAGAGAATGATTTGCTATGATGAATGCCTGCTTTCCATCACTCCATACAGTATGGCAATTTTGCCAGTAAATATTGGCAGAACAATATGTTAAGCAATTCAGAGTGGCATTAGCATTTCTTGGTAATCACTATGATTCTTTGTTTTCTTTCAGACCTTGGTGCTTAATGATTAATTTAATTGCAGTGTAAGTAGATGCAGTTATGTGCCTTAACAGACGCGATAATCAATCCAGCGTGACACCTTGTTTATTCTTACATTAATTTCACCCTACCACATTATTTTATTTTGCAAGTAAATTGAGCACGTAGTGTAATGAACACTCAATTTCTGATTATTCTTTAGTAATAACTGTCCCAACATTGCTTTTTTAATTTTACAAACTGTTACAACAGTATTTGAGAGTCTCTGCAGCTGTGTATGTGTGAGCTGATAACCTCAATGTATGCTGTTCGTCTCCTCCACATAAACTTCAGATTGTGTCCTGCTGGCTCCTGATCTGGAAGGGGGAACAGCGTGGGAGCAGCTTGGTGTCCTGCTCATACTCTTGCTCATTTCCTTGTGTCAGGCAGAGGCACCACTCCAGCTTCAGTTTGGCGTTGTACCTGCATGCAGTTCCTCTGTTCTGCAGGGTGCTTTTCTCCCAGCTGGGCCTTCTAACACGATGGCATATTCCATAAAGGAAGGGTTATGTGGCTGTGTTATTCCTGAGCAGTGTGGACACAGCACTGGTGTGCTTCAGGCTGGTGCAGCATACAGGAGTCACTTCTTCAGATCTTGTGAAGTCCTTTAAAGCTTGGACTTCTACGACGGTAGTGTGCTTCTACCAAGGCTAGGTGGGAACTAGCAGACCTTCAGCTCGTGCTGCTGTCCTTACTGGTGGCTGCTGTTCCCCTGCTGATAGACCTTATGCAGCATGGGCTGGAGAGGCAGAAACTTGCAGTGCAGTGATAGTGATGGGCCCCAGGGGGAGGTTGATGGCAAGCTCCTTCTGTGGCACAGCTGAAAGATGAAAGGTGCCTGCGGAGCACTTTGAGCACTTCTCTGAGATGTTTCAGTAAAAACACTTCCATTAAGGTGCTTAGTTACTGTTATCCAGCTAAGTGTCAAATTTATACTCAAATGTTTATACTGAAGTTAGATTTGGCTGTAAAAGTATTTTCCCACTGACAGTCATCTTCTTTTGCAGTGACCCCTATGTGAAACTTTCCTTGTATGTAGCAGATGAGAACAGAGAACTTGCCCTGGTGCAGACAAAAACTATTAAAAAGGTATGTGTATACTTTTCTTCTTTTGTTTTGGAAATGTTCAGAATATCAAATCAAGCTTCTATAATATAATACAACTCTTATTTAAGTTGTTACGTACATTTATCTAAACTTAATGCACTCTTCATTCACAACAAAATGAGAAAATTAGCTCATGCTTGTTAAGTAAGTGTAATCTGACTGAAATGCAAAAAAAAACTCAATACCAAACACTCTCTAAAGCTTTGTTTACTGACTCTCATTTGCATCATTCCTATTTCTTTCACTGAAGTCATACTTTCATGAAAAGCATTTGAGAGGAGGAACCAAGGTGCTCTAATCATCATTTATGCAACTTCTGGCAAAAACTCTGTTCTTCAAACATTCTCTTCCAATATTTCAGATTTTCAAATATTTGCACGGGGTTTTAAAATAACCATATGACAGATGATGGTAAGAGATGCTTGGAAATGTACTGAAAATGCACTGAATTTTTTCTTTGCTTCTTTAGTTTCATTACCCAGAAACAGAAATGCCCTAAACTTCTAGAAAGCTTTTTGTTTGTTTGTTAGTTTGTTTTTTGTATATAAAGTGTAATGGTAATAATGGGAGAGAGGAATAAAGTCACAACCCCTGTGGAAAGCAAGAGGAAAACAGTGACTTGCGTTTTTATAAAGACATTTGGAACGGACTGTGATTCAATTTAAGTCATAATTGCAAAGCAGAATACTGAGGAAGATTCTGCATCCCATGGAAGGTTAAGGTAGAGCTTTTGCAGGGCTCGGGGGATACGTCATGTTGGAAAGCAAAAGCTTTCAAGCTTCCAGTTTAACCGTTGTTTCATAATAACTTTTTAAAATACTTCCTTCATAGCCTGTCTAGCTTTGTTTTCTTTAAAGTTTTGGACATAGAAAATTGAGAGAAGTGTAACTTTTTCCGTGTGGACTGTGCCTTTATTTTTTCCCCCATTAATAGTTCTAAGTTTTATTGCCACTTCTGTATACTAATGTGGGAAGTTTTCTTGCCATATTCTTATCTCATTTTGGTAGCATGTGCCTGCTGTCTTGTCGTTTCCTGGGACATGCTTGTGCAGAATTAACTCTGTTCTTGGAGGTGTACCGATGGAAAATGCTTAGGTCACTTTCAGGCTGTGTAACACCTGACTGTTTTACTTGCGATATGGTATTAACCCTCGTGTTCATGCCGAAGTGCAAGATTGACTGTTTACTACAAAACAGCTTAGTTCACGAGAAACTCTTACATCAGTACACCTGTGTCTGTGTACCAAAAAATCTTTATTACATTGCAAAGGTTAGATGAAAAGGATAAACGGGTGCGGGTGAAGGTTTCTTCTCGTCTTCAGACTTCGACCTCTGCAGAGATTTTGGAGCAGTAGTGATACTGGCTGAGACCTGACTAGCTGCTGCTGAACCACCTGTTTGTTCTGCAGAGAACTGGGTGGAAGTCAGAAGAATTGGAGCAGTCCAGTCCATGCTGTGGTTTGTTGTTTTCTTATAACAGTATGGTAGCTTCTGGTAACTGGCAGATGCTTGTAGGTGGGAGGGAGATTCTCCTCTTTCAGCTTTCCCTCCAGTGAGATAAATTTCAACGTAAGGGTGGTGGTCTGTCTGAACTCCAGAGTTTTTTTCCAGCCTCAGCTATTGTGTGACTCACAGGGGTAGGACTGTTACGGTCATGGAGGGGATGCAGGAAGGGGTGCAGAGGTGCAGGGATCCTTTGGCTTTGGAGAGTGAGCCTTTGCAGCAAAGCTGTGAAGAGTATGTGTGAGAGTGGGTGTTGTGACAGGAGTGATAATTCATTTTTTCTTCTTTCTTCTTACGAAAAGATGGAGATCGCATCCAGAGTTTTAATACATTCCTGGTTCCATGCAGGAGCAATGTGTTTATTCTTTGGTTGTTAAAGCCAAGGCAGGTTGCCTTATATCTATTTATATATATATATATATTTTTTTTTTTTCTCACTAGAATAGCATTGCCTTTATTTGGCTGGGTGTTGCTGGTGTAAAAACATGAGTACTCAAGAGATGGCATATTTGGCTCCCACATGTCTGAAGGGCGATGGATCTAGAGAGTCTTGAGTGGTCAGAATGAGAATACTAGATTGGAAATAAGATTGTAACCTTATTGCTGAAGTGATAACTACCAGTTTTGGGAACGTGCAATGGGCAGGAGAATAGGAAAGCTGTTGAGAAGACCACCCTAAGTACAAGATGTGGTAAGGATGTGAGAGCACTGCGTTGGTTGTGCCAAGAGCAATGGTGAGCTTGTGGGTATCAGTGCTCCCTAGGAAGGAGAGAAGGGCGCTGCTTGTGTGCTGCAGAGGGTTGGGGGTGAGCTGAGGGTGCTCCTGGGATTGCATCTGCCTTTGTTCATGGTTCTTTGTAACCGTCATAGCCTGTGCTTTGTCAGTCATTTCCGTAGTAGTAACGTGAACTCATCTTGGGGAAACTTCTTGTCAGTTGTTTGTTTTGAGTTGCTGAATTTCATCTCAAGTTGCCTGCTCCCTGAGCAGTTCTCTTCCTGTGCAACTCACAGCATCTGTGTTTATTTCATCAACAGCAAACATCGTGCTATGTTTACATTTAGAGTTAAAAATATTGAGGAAAATCATACCCAGGAGTGATTCTGAAAGATGCTGCTGATGACCTCCAAGTCTGTAACTCGTCTGTTAACGTGACGCTATCTTGCCCTTCACCTCATTCTTAGTTTTCTACCCATTTTTGCCTCCTATTGTGTAGGGAGTGAGTTTCTGTGGCCGCGTCCTGCCCTGCAGGAGAGCTGACATGAAGGCAGAAGGGTGCACTTCCCTTTTCATTCTCCAGGTCTGCGATGCTGGACCTACCCTTGTGCCAACCAGGATTCAACCGACGCTGCTCCCTCACTCTGCAAAAATTAAGATATCAAGAGAAAATGTTCAGAATGATCTGGCAGTGTTGTATTTCTGAGGAGTTCTGTTTAGATTTACTTCCCTCCACATGTTCAGTTACTCCAACTGTGACACCTGAGAAAAGTCTTGCTTCATTTGGAGCTTTGTTTGGACAGAATACTGGAAACACTCTTTTGCTTTTTTTGAAGTAGGATAATAGTTTGCCATTTGTGGCCTCACAGCCCTGTAGTGTGCTCTGTATGACTTTACTTTTTTGTCCCTGGTCCTGTGACTTCTTGTGTCACTTCTTCTGGAAGGTGACTGTTTGGTTCCCTCAATCTGGCTGCACTGAGCTTTGAAGGCTTCTCTTCAGCTTTGGTTGTTGCAGCAGATACTTTTGTGCAGATCCCAGTTAGCTCTTCTGCCTTTACCGTAAACTGACGCATAATTTCCTCTGTCTAAAATCATTTGGTCTCTTCTTAAAACTTAATTGCTTAGTAGCATCTCTTCTCTCCTAGTTTGCTGTATATTTATATGGTTGAAAAACCCTCCTTGTGTTTGTCCTAATATCCCGTGGAAGATCTAACTCAGCTTGACTCCTGGCAGTCCTTTATCTCTGCAGTACTTGCCCTTTTTAGGACGTAGCTCTTTGCTGGTGAGTCTTCTTGTTGTTGTTTCCCTGCTAATATCCTTTATGAAGCAGTTATTCACCCATTTATTTCTGGAGGCTTTCTGTACAAATGTTTTTCTCCTCAGCTGTGATTCTAGCACTTGTACTTTCTGACTCAACCTATCAATTGTTGGGTTAGTGAAGGTGGAAGCAATTTCTAGCAGCCACCTGTTTGTTTACTAAAAATTGTGCTGCCTAATACATAATTATTTCCTGAAATTGGTAATTGTGGGTAAGCAGTATTCAGAATTAATGTGTTATTGATTAGCAGTAGTGCCCTTAAATCTGGTTGCCAGATTAGATGAGGAGTCTTTCTTGCCAAGAACAACCGCAGGGAATGAATGCAAATATTTAAAACATAATATTTCTTTTATTTATTGCTTTAGCGAACATTGCTTTAGTGCTCTTTATGGCAAAAAAAGCAGAAAGCTGCTCTCTGTCCATTACCCCATCCTGCTTATCACTGGTCTTTTTTTCATTTAAAAAATTATTTATTTATGTCAATTTTTCTCACAGATAGTTTTTGAGTCTCAGACTTTGAATTCATGGATTGTTAGTTGCATGTACCGTGGCTTGAGATTCAGCCCAGGCTCAAAGGGGAGGGGAGGCTGTCAGCTGTCAGCGCTGCGACCACGGGCGTGCATAGGACCACTCTATGGGAAGTGCTGAGCAGTGAGCTCAGTGTCCTGGGTAAATGTACTGCATCTGTGCTAAGGAGTTCTGGATGAACAGCTAGGATTGTCCTCTCTGCGTTAGCAATGCTGTGGTGCGTTAGAGCCACTTCACTGCAGCAGCTCTTCTGGTGAAGTTCTGCTGTGTGAGAGAGCAGGGGAAAGGTTCATCAGGAAAACAGAACCTTTTTGTTTTCAACAGAACAGCATGATTTTCAGCTCATCTGAATTTGAAGTGCGACAATTATTAATGTTCCTACTTTGAATTTTTTGTCAGTTTATGATTTTATGCTGGAGCTCCCCTCAGGTTGCAAATGGAACACAGTTTGTTCTGTATGTTATTTGGATTATTAAAGTGAAATTATAATCCTCTGTGAACTTTTGGGAGATTAGGAAGAGTATGGTGTCTGTTCAGAGGAAAGTACCTCTGCTTTTGTTCATTTTCCTTTTTAATCTACACTGTAAGACTGTCCTTATCTCCACAGTCCTAACGTTGACCTTGTCTTTAAAAAAGCATAGTAAGTAAATCTGGAGAATGAAATGTCTTCAGGTTTTGTTTCTGTGGCTTCCAGTTGATTTGTCTTTTACTCGCAGAACAGCATTAAACTCGCAGAATGACTGAACTAGAAGAGGGCAGGGGCAGATCAGATGTAAGGAAGGAATTATTTACCTAGAGGGTGGTGAGGCCCCAGCACTGCCCAGAGCTATGATGCATCATTGCTGGAGGTGCCCAAGGCCATGGATGGGCCCTGGGCAGCCTGAGCTGGGGTCAGCCAGCACACAGCAGGGAGAGGCTGGAGGGTTCTGGGGTCCCATTCCGTGACTGTGATTCATTCCTCCTTACCATCTATTTTCAGTTCATCTGACTCAAATCCCTTCCCACATTTGGTTTATTTAGTAGAGCAGTTCTAAATCATTTGACAGCAGTGTTGGTGCTATTTTGTTGAGAAATGCTTGTGTTTTTTTTTTTAACCCTGGTGTTTTCTAAAAAAAATAAAAATAAAACCAAGAACTGTCACTTGCATGCGCGTTGTGATGGCTATGAAATTGCACACCTGCAGATATTGTAACATCCTAATATGTTATTTTCTTTTATAGACACTAAATCCAAAATGGAATGAAGAATTTTATTTTAGAGTAAGTTTCCCTTTAATTGCAATCACTATAATGTACAAATAATCACATGGTATTTTGTAAGATTTTTTTATTCATTCTTTATGTGTTTTGATTTAAAAAAAATGCTCATCCTAATGCTTCCTGTGGTCTTAAGATGTTAATTTAGTGGCAAATAATCAGAAGCATTTCCGAGAACCATATGAAATTTAAGCTGTTATGTCAAGAAAAAAAATAAAAAGAAATACAAATATAGGGAAGGAAGATTGAAAAAGTGGTTTCTCTTGACCTTTGCATTCCTTGACAAAAAATGCAAAAGGTGCCTTTTTCTTGTATTTAATTTCTGTCTTTTGCAAATAATTCTAAAATGAAGGTAAGTTTCCCCGAAAGCTGAGTGGTACCACTCCACTTCGTAGGTGACTTTTCAGAAGAAAAATGATAACTTCTAATATCTGAGAGTGGTAAAAGGGGATTTAAGACAGTGATCATCAAAACCCACATAACAGAGATGAGAGTGGCTATAACTCAGTTGCTGAAAATATTTTCTGAGGAAGAATGACTTTATTTTACTGCAGCTGCAGCTTTCACAGAAGTAGGTTAGGTAAAATTTCAGTGGTTTTAAAATATAATCTTAAACAGCTGCTTGAGAACAGACGTTGTCATTGTAGGCTGCTAAAAATGAGTGCCCCATCATGCACTGTTTATAGCCTTAGCGCTCATCTCTCTTGCTAATAGGAATATTCAAATAGTTCCCACCGATGTAGTTGTTGTAAATGCTTTTTTTGAGGTTCAGATGGAATATGTTTTTATTTTTACATGTGTGCCAACTAGCTTTTCAAGGTTTAGTATCTGGTTAGTACACATCTAAATCTCTAAATTAGTATTTAGATAAATATTTTTTATTATTTGTATAATATAAGCTGTACCTGTTTCTTTGAGCTATGCAGTCTGCAGGCTCTAAGTTCACTTTCCTGGCCCCATGCCTTTCCCAGTGCTCCTGGGACAAAGCACAGAGGTGGCCATTGAGATGGTGGCACAGGAAAAAGTGTCAGGAAGTTTTACACTGTTATCGTATGTAAGGACAGCTTACAATTTCTGTCCAGGGCTTAGAATGAATGACCGTGCCTCCATAAGCCCATCCTGGTAGATCCTGGTCTCACAGCATGCTGTACTGTGAGACAAACTGTAAGGGACAAAGTGAAAAGCTTTGAAGTTAAGTATAAGAAAACTTACTTATGGTTATCGTTTTTACTGACAGTCTTCAAGATTTTGTTCTTCATTGTGAAGTTTTTCTGGGGAAAGAAAATATATAAAACTGACAACAATTTGTGTTGCTTAAATTACAAATATGCTTCATGGGAGCTCTGTTAAGACATCTGGAAAATCCTAAAAATCAGTGTGAATGTTAAAGTAATGCACATTTCTTCGTGTGACAGAGTTCTCTGATGTTTTTCAGGACTGAGAGTTCCTTTGCCACTCCCACAGAGTAATCAGTTCACTGTGGAATATTTTGCCTAAATTTCCTTAAAATCATAGAATCACCAAGGTTGGAAAAGACCTTCAAGATCACGCAGCCCAACCGTCCTCCTACCACCAATATCTTCCCACTAAACGATGTCCCTCACATTCCTTGAGCACTTCCAGGAATGGTGACTCAACCCCTCCCTAGGCAGCTTAATTAAGCAGGTGGACATAGTAACCTGGCACATGAAGTTTTTCTGGAAAAGTTGTCTCCTTGCTTAAATTTACTTCCAAGTAGATTATTTTCTGGAGATACAGCTGTGTAAAGAAGTGTTAGGCAAGAATGCCAAATGTGAGCAGAGGAGGTTCTCTGCCTTCCATTGGGTTCTCCCCAGGCATGTGATCATGGGGTATCAGCCGTGGTTGATAAATGGGCCAGAAACAGTGACAGATAGGTAGGCTGAAAGAGAGATGATGGTTAAATTATGAAAGAAATGCATTAACGCTTTTGCTCCCTACATTCTAGTTGAGTTTTCCAGGTGCAGAACACAGAAGTCTGAGCTCTGGTGTTCTGTCCAGCCTGGGCTTGTGTGTTCACGTTCTCCCAATTAGTTGAAGCAAAGGATTTATATAAACCTATTAGTTCTTTTCTGTTTGCCTTGATATAATCATTGTATAAACTTATGCCCATTTGTTGTTCTAATTGAGCGAATGAAGCTAAAATAATATTATTTGGATTTTCTCCTAGGTAAACCCAACCAATCATCGCCTCCTGTTTGAAGTGTTTGATGAGAACAGATTGGTGAGTACCTGCTGTGTTCGTTTCACTGGTCCCAGAGTTGTGCAAAGCAGCTGATGGAAACAGCACATCTTAAAGGTGTATGTTTTCTGTCGTTTACGTGACTGAAGCATAAAAAATGTTTACAGAGATTGAAGCAAACAGAGCGTCTGTTTTATGAGCTAGTGGAACATTAAACACAGAAGTACTCTGCTGCTTCAGACCAAAACAGTCCTCCTTAAGCTAAATGTTCTGTTGGTGGAACATCATACATATCATACCCTTCCTGCGGCTTCTCCAGTGTGAGCTGAAAAGCAATCCCAGCCTTGTTAGTTGTACGTAAAGCAGCTGCTTCACTTGAGCATCTCTTTCCAGTATCTTTTAACACTTAATCCTTTCTGAGATGTGGTAACCAGAGCTCTGCTGGGTACTTGAAAATTTTAATTAGCAGCAAAGTAATGCTCTGCGTTTTGTGTTCAGTTATGCCCCTGGTGGTGTCCAACATATTTCTAGGGCTTTTAGCCCTGAACTTCACTTGTCTGATGTAACCTTTGTTGTTGAGATGGTAAGTCTTCTCAAATCCTACTGCATATTGCTCTTAATGATGAACTGATTATGTTTTTCACACAGACAAGTCAAAAGGGTGACACTGTCATTCTGCATACACTGATTTACATGGACCTGTGTGATGGCACATTGGGTGGATGACATTTTTTTTTCTCTGCTGAAAAATTGAGCACCGTTTTTCTGCTTGTGAGATGAGGCCTTAGATTTCTTGTTTCGGGGCAGTACACTATCTACTGAACCTGCTTGCCTTGTGAAAGTTAGACCAGTATTGTGAGGATCTTTTTATTCCAGACGAAACCATACAGTATAGAAATACTGATCTCCAGAAATATGAGATGTTGTGGATGCCCCATCCCTGGAGGTGTTCAGGGCCAGGCCGAATAGGGTCCTGGGCAGCCTGATTGGATGGCTGGCAACCAGCACATGGTGGAGGGGAGGGGGGGGGGAGGGAGGGAGGGAGTGGGGGATGATCCTCAAGATCCCCTCCAACATAAGCCATTCTGTGATTCCTGTGTGGTTTGCCTGCAGCTGTAAGGATGGTTGGGGTAAATTTGTGCTGGTGCGGCGGATGGAGCAGAAGCTCATGGAAGAGATTTCATTCTGCCTGCAGAGGGCAGTGGCACGCACGGGGATGTCTGCTGTGTCAGTAAAGAGGTGACAGTGCAGAAAAAAAACTACAACTTGACTGTGTATTGATGGCTGAGAATTGAAAGTGTACTCTTTTCTGATACATCTTTTGAGATTTATAGGTCTTCTTTCTGTGGCACTGGCCTTATACTGACAATTTCAGTGTTGCTGTGTCGTTGATCCATTTTCTGGTTGTTCTTCCTGTGTCCCTGCTTCTGCGGGCTGTAACCTGGAGATGAGGAGCTGTTGCTTTCCTTCCTGAAGGTGTTCTGAACCTCAGGCCAAGGAGGTTCATATGGGGGTTCATAGTGGCACATCTCCATTGCATTGTCTTTATTGAGTGATAGCTTTCACGCAAAATACTTGTTGTCAACACATGCTTTTTACCCCACAAAAAAAAACTTAATTTAGGAATGTGAAGAAAATAATCAGAGCAATTCCTGTCTGCAGTGTGTCCTTTCCCTTCTGTCCCCCCATCAGAGCAGAGGATGTACGATGCATCTTCATCTGCAGAGCAAAAAGAGATTGTGGATAATGGTTTACCTGAAAAATCAGATAAAATCAGCACCTGTGCTTGCACAAGGCAGTTTCCACAGCACCGTGTCTGTGTAGACGCTAGTCATGTTTTTCTTCTTGTTGGCTCCTGGTCCACTTAAAACAATAGGGGATTGTGCTGTCTCTTGGCAGTTGCATCGTTGGAAGCTTCCATTTCTCTTTGATTGGTCAGTTTCTGTCTTTTGAAAGCAAGCTGCGTGCAAGCAGAGGTTTAAACATCTAGACGGAGCACTGACCTGCCACCGACAGTTTGTTGACAGAGCTTCTCTGAGTTCTCTTAAGGAACAGATGTCTGTGCATTGAGCTGATCCTACACTGTCTCTTCTCCGAGATGTGCTTTTTAGCTAACCAGGTTCTTCCTCAGCATGTGCGAACCAGTGCGATGGCGGGCACCCTTCAGCTGTGAGGATCCCCCAGCCGTCAATTTCCTGCATTGCGGTGGAGCATATTTAGGGAGTTTGTTCTGCAGTTGGACGTATCCTGTCCGTCTGTTCTGCTTCTGAGGTCTCTTGGCTCTCAGAGTGTAACTGTATTCCGTGCCTGCGATCACGCCCGTGGTAGTACTGCTAACTTTCCCACTGGAGGCTGGCCAGTAATGGGCAGAGTTTCTGTGTGCTGTTTAAGACAAATCTGTACCAAACGGCAATGCAACACCCGTCTCTGGTTTTCACTCGTCTTTACTGCCTGGTAAAACTGAAAAAGAGACTTTGTCTCCTGACATTTTGCACATTTCTGCTGTTTTTATTGCGTGAGAGATCTCTGCCGTGCATACAGTTGCTTAGTTTGCTGTAATTTTTACTGATTAAAAGGGACTGCAAGGGGCAGCGTAGGCTGTGTTGCGCTCCTAGGGACAATGTGAAACTTGTGGCTTTTTAAAGGCAAGGAGCTCGTTACTTAACCATGCTGTGAGTGCAGTTAAAATTGAAAGCGTAATGGTGCTATATTTACTCATGTTCTGCCATGATAGCCTCGTGCTGTAGCACACGCCTAAAAGTTGAGCTTGAAGTATTGTTTCTTATTTGCATGTGGCGCTGACTTACCCTTCTAACACTGAACCGCGGCGTTTCTGTTGCAGTTAACTTTCCGTGTGCCTTGTGTGAATGTGCCGTGTGGGTACGATATGATTTAGATTTATAGCGGCGCCGAGTGTGCTCACTGCCTCGGTCAGCTGTGCTCTGATGGAAAAGGAGCAGCTGGGAAGGTGCTGTTTCAGGCTCTCTCTGGCATTAAAAAAAAACAACAGAACCCCCACTGGCTTAGATTGGAGAGGGGGAACCGGGCCACGTGATTGCCACCATCCTACCCCATGTCACAGTGTGTAGGAGCGCTGATTGCTCTTACCCAATCATGCCTGGAATGCTGCTTGCCACTTGGGCTATTTCTGCTATCTGTCGCTATCAGTGCTGCAGTGCTAACAGTTTGGCAGATGGGACACTTTTTCTTGGAGTTTATGTCTTTGGTTTTTAACTTCTGGCAGTGCCTGAATTGTTGCCGTTCTCCCTCTCCTTTTCTTCTCTCTGTAAAACCATGGCCCATCGGCTGCGGTTTCATTTTGGCTCTGGGCGAAGCAACACAGCCCCTGAATCCGAGATCCTCGACCAGGATAGAGAAGATGACTTTTTCATGGCATTCCACACTTTGCCGAGAAGAAGCAGTCCTCACGCTTTCTCCCGACACGGAGCAGATTATGGCAGTGGCAGCGACTTCCAAGAAGTGGGCTCCTTAAAAAGGAGCACCTCCATGTTTATTCCCCAGCTGCTGAACAGCATCAACACACGTCCCACAAGAAGCTCCTCGATGCAGATCTCCCTCCAGCGCAAGGCTGCAGATGAGTGCGTGACCCCGGAGACCCCCGAGGAGACCCCACTGTGTAAAGTCTCGGATGTTAGGGAGCATTATGTGTCCCCCATTGAAAACCATTCATCCTCTCAGAGCAGCCCAGAAGTGACCGCTGAGGATTCTCCACCCAGGCAGATGGATGAGTTGGGGCAGCAGATGAATGGAACTGTTCGCTGTAACCGTAGGATATTCCGCACTATTCCTCCTAATAACCAGAGTGACAATGCTGTGTCCACTGCCCATGAGAACGAGGCAAAGGAAGCAGCTTCAGGTTTGAACATCAGTGGCGTGAGGATTCAGCATCGTGCTTCGAGCACCGATGTGCCTCAGGTTACTCTGTTGCCCTTTGGTTCTGAGGCTCAAAATAATGCTCCCACCCCTGAGCCCCGGCGCTGGTCCCTGCAACATGTGCCAGACATGTCAGCAAATTCGGGGAAAAAGTTCTTTGTTCTCCAGTTACAGCAACCTCAGGCAAGTGGTACAGGTGGCGAGTATAACTTCGGCTTTACTGGGACAAAGGGGGACAGATTGGTCAGGTACCCACGCATACAGCTAGAGAGGAGCGCTTCCTACCCTGTCCAGCCACGGCCGGAGGAAATCAGCCCCACAGGTGATGCACTGACTTCAGAACTGCATGGAAACAGCAGGAGCGGGTCAGAAATATCCAGAAGCAGTTCAGTAGAGAAGATTCCTCAAGGGAAGGGATGCCTGTTTAAAATCAGACCAGATCAAAACACAAGGCAGCAGCACTTCCGAATCCTTGTCACCCGTAATCCTGAGGAACAAAGTCCAGTTGTTGGTAAAGAGTGTCGTGGCACCCCTGGACCTACGACAGCCAGCTCTGCGGTGAGTACGATGCTGAGTGTGCTCTGCTAACAACAGAACAACCAAATATTGCTGTGCAAAGGCTTTTAAACCTGAGGCAACGGGAGGGCTCCCTTGTTAGTGCTAGAATGTTCGGTGTTTCTCTGGTGCCAGCCAGCAACAATCTCTGTTTCTCATCTGCCTTAACTTTGCTCTCGGTTGTGATTATGTGCAGTGTAATATTTTGAGATCCTAACGTCACGCATTGCTTGGTTCAATGTTACATCAGATTCTTCAATAACAGAACAATCAAATGGCAAATCAAAGGATCGTGTTAATTTTGGTGGCTGAAACCTTGTTGCGTGAGGAATTCTTCGTTCGCTTTGTTGTCTCAAAACAAATACTCTGATAACATCTAAGGATAATGCGCGTGTGTACCTCTGTGACTTTAAAAATGTGCATCGTAATGCATTAGGAGCTAAGGCTGTAGAAATCTCATGGTAATTCTGATTAAGATAATGGTATAACAGGTAAAGTACCAAGAAGTGAGGGGGAAAAAAAGAGGGGCTATTTTTATTTTTTTTCTTGCTTTTGTCCTTCTCTAAACTAAGAACTATCATCCTGTTTTTTGTGTGCCACAAGTCCTGATCAAACTGCTATACCAGCAGCTTGTCACGACTTAGGGAACTGTGCTGTCAGTTCTGTTTGCTTTGGCTTTACTTCTGTGTGGCGAGATTCATCTTTCTGGTTCTTCTTTGTTCTAACAAATGAAGTCTGAAGTTTCATGTTTTTAAGCCATTTTTAAAAGACCAAATCAGGAATGAAACTGAAGGGTTTAGATTAGTCATTTGCTTAAATTGCTTTACTGTGCAATTTAACACTGCCCACTTGAGTTCCTGAGCTCAGTGATGCTGTATATAGAATAGCGAGCACTCTGTCTCCAGCTGTGAAAACAGATTCACTGGGAGAGATTTGGGTCTTTACTGCATGTGTTCTCATTCTGCTGCGCTTTTGTTCAGTGAAATGCAGTACGGAGAGACAGCTGCTCGCTGCAGCAAGGCCATATGATGACTCTGCAGCTTTCTTGTCGAAAAGCTGGCATCTCCGAGCCATTCTGGTGTAATCTTCTTTTGAGCTCTTTCGTTGTTATTATGCATAGAAAATCACAAAATACACCAAAGTGTTAATAAAAATAAGCAATGAAAAGAAATCTCTTTAACAAAGAAGTACAGTTTTGCTTCATTTTCTGTCAGCTAGCAGTTCAGTAAGTAGCGCACAGTGTCTTTCCTGCTGTCCTAGAACATTCTAGCAGCAAAGTCCGGAGTGCAGAATCTTCACTGTTTTTTCTCCTCCATTTGAATTTCATTCGTGCACTACATGGTGTTCCATTGTGTTTTAGCTAGCACTGAAAATGTATGCCTGGTTGTGCTTTCCTACTGATCGCTGGGTACTAGCAGTTCCTGGAGGACCACTATAGCCAGCTGTATCAGTCAGTGCAGTAGGGCAGACCCCAGTGCAAGCGTGTCTTTGGTTTGGACAGCTGGTGGAGGTGGGCCCATGGCTTCACCCTGTGCCCCTGCAGCTGTCCTCCTGTTCCTAAAGGGGACAGAACCCAGAGTCACTTTTCTGGTAGTGAGTCTCATACCAAAGATGTGCTTCAGTGTTTCCAGAAGAGAATTAAGAAATTTGTTCCTTCACGCTCTTGATTTTAATTACCACATGAAATCAATTTGGCCATTCCTGAACCATGTCAGTCGCAGAAGCACTCAGACTGAGAGCAAGTGTGTTTCTTAGCGCAAAAAATCAAATTTAAGGAAAAAAAAGAAAAAACAACAAATTAATGGCAGTGTAAAACTTGCTGTGATGTTTCTCATATTTCTAGCAAGACCAGCTAAAATGCGGGTACAGGCAGCTGGTTGGCAGGTCCTGTGGAAGTGAGGGCAGTGAAGGAGTCCTGCTGAAAGCCTGCTGTGGTTTGTCTGCTTATAAACCATCCTTCATTGTGTGCCATTGCTGATCAGCACATCAATGTGCTGAAGAGGGCCATGCCTGCAGCTTGTGCCCTGTTACACTGCCGTGCTTTAGAGCTGTGAGGGTATCAGATTGGGACCCCTCCAGTTTAACATCTCTGTGTGTACATGGTTGATCCTGGGCCTGGGGCTGCAGGCAGCAGCTGCTGCCGCCGTATTTATCTGCAATGAAGCACTCATGCACACGTCAGCAGTCCTGCTGCTCCCGAGTGGTTATGGCCGTTCAAGTATCTGCTGTTTGCTGTGGTTTGGGGCAAGCAGGATGCATTTTATAAGTTGTTAGAGAATATTAAGAGATGCACCTGTGCCCAGTTGTGAACATCTTTCTTTTGGAAGCGTGCTTGCAGACTCCTTAGACTGCTATGATACTTTCCATGCTGTGTGCCTGTATCCTGTGGCATAGAGTGAACACATTGTGTGTAGCTTGGGATCTGTGAGTGCCTATCTTTGTCTGTAGGGAACCCTTCTGAAATCCCATGTATTGGATGACTGTTTGGGACTGGACAAAGGCATCTTTGTTGTTACTGAGAAATGGAAAGTGCTTGATGTTGTGGTAGAGCTGAGCTATGTTCAGCTGGCAAGTAGCACAGGCAACTCCTGGCTCTGCCAGCCCGCATTTCACAAGTCGGCGCATATCTTCCTTCCTTCCTTAAAAATAATGTTGGAATGAACTTTGTTGTGAGTGCAGAGTGCTCTCCCAAAGGCAATAAACATCACTTCCTGCGCTGTTCTGCCCTTTGTCGTTCACTTTGTTCACCTTTCACAACTTGTTGATGGCCTGGATGTCAATGGGGAATTGCAGTGTTTCAAGGAAGCCACTCTCAGATGAGGCCTCTGCCTGCACTGGGGCAGAGCTTCTGCTGTGGCCATGGTGAGGCCTACGCCCATCAGGAACAGTTTTCATAGGCAGAGCAGAGGTGGCTCCTGCGTGGGGGGCCGGGTTGCAGGAGCCCTTCTGTGAAACCAGCAGTTAGCAGCTGACAGTTAAGCGACTGCGCTGCTGCTGCTGTTGAGGAAAAACTCAAATCTTACATAATAACGTGCTTTAATGCCCTGTTATATTACGACGGTGCACAATGGCTTTTGACGGTTGTTTCCTCTGGAGAGGGGCTGTGAGCTTCTCTTCATTGTGCTGCCCCCCTCACCACTTTCGTTACGTGCCATGATGACAGCTTGGTGTAAGTGCCTGCGACTAACTTCTTATCATAGTGCTTCTGTGAATTGGAAAATAATTCAGAGATGGCAAAGTTTTGCAAAGGAACGTAGCGACCCACCCCATCAGATGCTGCTGCTGCTCAAGTTTGATGTGTCAGTACCATTGTCTGTTCTATCCCAGCAGAAGAGTTGTGAGTGTGATCTCTCTGACCGATCACACTGCAGTTACTCATCTCCAGTTTGTCCTGGGGGGATGCATGTCCATGAACCACCAATCGAAGAGGGATGATTTGCTGGTGTTCAGCTATGTTACTAGGATAGCATATGATGATGTATAGTCTGTACAAAGGTAAAACTTCTGTTCTGTGTAGGAATAGAAACAGATGGAAGAAGGAATAGAAGAGCTCAGCGCTTGGGGTGTCATTTTTTTCATTGAAGCCCTACAACAATATTTCTGCCATAGTCGTACTTCAAATTAATACCCCATCTATAAGAACTTACAGAAGCGTGTATGGATTTCCCATCAAACTACAAATAGCTGACCCATTAGAGGCATGTGTTGACAGCAGTTTGTCAGAAATGTGTTTGTGATGTGATTGTGATGTCCAGTATCATATACTGTTGAGTAAAGGGGGAATGAGAAGAATACCAATTAACTTTTTATGAGCTTGTATTTATTATTCCCTATTTTTGGTTAGAAGCTGTCGCCATGCAGTGCTCCACGTGCTTGTAGTCTGTGATGTGGAAGTCTTGGGATGTTTTTACTTGACCCAGAATCAGATGGGTGAAATACAATCTTTATTCAGTGGAACAGAAAGTTCAAATATAAAATAGAGACTAGTTAATGAGGACAAGCTTTGTGCATTTTAGCTTTAGTACTAATTCTGTAGTCAGGCTCTGGAATTATGTCTCTTTCAGGACAGTTTTTAGTGACTGCTGCAGTAATTCTGCTCCTGTGTATCATTGCCTTGTGGGTGATATTTAAGGAAGAAAATTCTGAACCACTTAGCTAGCCAAGCCTTTGCTGCATGGTATGAAAGACAGTGAATTAAAGGTGTCACTTACAGTCCGTCAGGGTTGATGGATTTGTGTCTGGCCCCATCTGTAGGCGCCACTTCCCACGTGGTTTTGCTTTCCGTTACTTCAAATTTCAGGATCCCTTTGGGCCATGATAGTTCCACTCGAGAGCTGGAGGAGCTGTACCAGCCCTGTCTGGCAGTCCATGCTGTTTTGTGACAATGAAAGGCAGAGCAGGAACAAAGATTATGTATTTTACTAAGGGATTTGCTAACCATGAGACGTGTGGGTTAGGATGAAAGCCGCTTCTGGGCTGCATTTTTCTTTCTTTTGTATGTAAACTGATCTATAACAAATCCTTCCATGTCTTTATGGTAATGTCTAGAAAGTCTCTTTCCTGAGATGGTGTTGGGACAGCAAATGGGTTATGTGTTGCTGATCCTCACAAGAAAAGCTGGCGGGGATGTTTAAGAACAAAATAAAGTTAAATTGGGATTTCTACCTCCCACTCCCTCGTTCAGGGAACCATTCAGGAAGTTCTGTTTCAGAATCCAGTGGTACCCCAGTCCCTGGAGGAGGGAAATCCTAGTTTTCCTTTTAGTGTTGCAATTGACACAGTGTTCAGTGTGCAGTGTAAGGTTTGTCATCCTTAACTAGCCCCAGGCTGATACTTCTTGGGACCTGAGTAGGCATAAGACACAGCAGTGCTTTCAGTTTGGTGGCTTGGTTACATGTCTTGCAATTTCTAAGCCAATTCTGAATGCCTGAGAAGCCAAAAGATGAGTAGATAAAAATGGGACTCATCCTATTCCTAACATTAGCTACCACTGCTCCTCTGCTGCCCTGTTCCCACCCAGTGTCACCAGTGTGTGAGACATGGGGAGCACCCAGCACCACATGGCTTCCTGTGCCACGCTGACATATGGCTGCCCCACACCTGCTGTGTGTCCCTGGGCTGTCTGCCCCTTCGCAGCAACTACTGAGTGCCACATGGTTCCACACGGCAGACACCAAGAAAAGTCACATCATTAACTGTGTACCTGCTGTTCTCTGTTGTACTAGTTGCATAGTGAGGAGTTTGACTTTTTTTCTGACACAGAAAGGTGAAAGGTGTGTCAGAAATAAGTGTTTTTGTCTGAGTGTCCCTTCATGGACACCTGAACCAGCACAGCTCAGCTGCACGCTGACTGCAGTGAGTGGATGGTGTGGGACGTGCTGCACTCCTCAAAGGCTGCTCTGCCTTCTGGTGCTGCACTTAGCAGTTCCGTCCTTCATATGGCACTTGTCCAGCTCTGGTGACCTCCTTCAGGGCCTACTATTTAGATCCTAACAGGCAATTCTAGAACAGAAGTAATGCTGCCCTTAGTTTGCTAGGTGCTTACACCAGTTCAAATGAATGGTGCTATGAAGCTCTGCACCAGGAGTGCCAATGGCTGCAGTGTCTCTTGTGCTGTGCAGATGGAGGATGCTGTTGGCAGCTGCAGGTAGGGGTAAGGATGCTGTTCCTCAGTGGTCACAGGTTCTATGATATCCTATGTAGCTTTGGGAAGTCCACTGCAAGTACCTTGCTCATGTAGGGTGTCTATACTGTGTATTTACTTTCATCATGTTTCCAAAGAGTCAGGAATTGACTGTACTGTCTTTACCCATCCCCAGAGGTGCCTGGAAAACTGTTCTGGATTTCATTAACGTTTTTGTTGTTGTTGTTGTTGGGTGGTTTTTTTTTGGGGGGGGGGTTTGTTTTTTGTTTTTTTTTTTTTTTTTTGCTGCAGGCTGTATCTTTTGGTATTTTTCTGTAAAGAGACAAGGAAAAAAAATATCTTGCACTATGGAGCTGGAAATAACACTACCTTTGGTTTCATAGCAGTCATAAATTATTTGCTCCTACATGGAAAGTTGTATGCTGAGTTCCAGTACGCAGTGATCTCTGTAAAGCTCAGTTTATAAGGCCCGCAATTTACAATGGAAATGCTGACACAGTCTTAATGCTCTAGGTGCCAGCCAGGGCACCAGGCACAGAAAACCACCCGTAATAAAACTGATATGGTGTTAACTGCTTTTTGCACTGTTCTGCTGCTTGAGAAAAGCAATAGAGTTCAGTAATGTACACGTTTTGTGTCTGTTCTAATTCACAGACTGTCTTAAACCCGCATTTACCCTGTCGTCCTTGTTTCTAGATTAAACCTCGCTGTAAAGTGTGTTGTTGTGTACATCCATCTAAAACCTGGTGTTTTTACCTGTTTTCTTTTTTTTTTTTTTCATTTGAGAGGATGGCATTAGTAGCAGTTTTGTGCGGGAAAGAAGATGTTAATAAAACCGCCAGTATGACTATGCAGCTTTCTGTTGCCAGAAAGAATGAACAAACACAAAGGAAAAGAAATTCACCTTCCTTCCCTTCAAATCCTGTGCTGCTGCACACATCCAGCTGGGTGGAAGCAAATCCTGAGACTGAAGACCTCAGCATTGTCATTCCCAAAGTGGTGTTGCTGTCCTCTGCCTTGCAGCATGGCAGGACCAATGTGTACAGTGCTCTGGGATCAGAAGGCAGAGGGAAATCTGCTTCCAATCAGGTCACATAAATGTGTGCTGTGCTGCTTTTAGGACTGGTTTTTAGTTTGCTGCAGTCAGAGCTTCACCTTTCAGCCTTAGTTTTGAGGAATAACCCCAGGAGATGGCATGCTGGTGTGTTGGGCAAGAGGGCGGGGAGGTGTGGGATGGCTGTGTTTGGCTGAAGGAGAGCAGCAGTGTCTGTGCTGGTATTCTTGACCCTATTGCTGAAAGAGTTTGCAGTTGCACAGAGCAGCAGCATCCGTGTTTGTGACAAACGGAGGCAAGGCAACAGCAGCCTGCATGGTCAGCATCGTGTTCAGTGTTCATCAGTTAGCTGGAAACAGTGTTCTGGGGCATGTATTTGAAATGCTTCTATTAAAAAAAAAAGAAGCTGTTTCAGTATTAGAGATATTCTTCAAGCAGTGAAAGGCGGTCAGAGGCCTTGTCACCCACAAGGAGTCAGTTTGCAAAGCTGGTGTTTACAGTGGCTCATGATTGCTTTTGTCTGAAAAATGTTCTGCTGTGAGCTGTTGTTAATTTATTTCTGCGTCATACCCTGTAAGTAAAATGCACATACCCACATACGTGAACAGCAATGTTATCTGAAGAGATTATATTAAATCAGTTATTTTAAATATTTTCATGCTTCTAAATAAAATTCAAAGCATCATTAAAGCCAAGAATTACACCCACTACATTCTGTGCATATCCTGGACGTTGACACACACCCCACAGCTTAAGTTTTGTGCATTCTACCCGTGATATCGTTATATTTTAGTACATCTGCATTGTAAAGTCTTTAGGTTACAAATATCCCAACCATTTAGTTTAAATCTGCTTCAAGCGTGGCGTAGTGTTACCAGAATACATGTATTTGTTTCAGATTCAGTATAAATGGAGCAGAACTCTGTTATTGGAGCAGAACCCCTTACACGTGGCTCTGTCTGAGGATCAGGAAGTGGGGCTGCGGAGTGCCTGTGTTACCAACACCTCATTATTTTTAGAAACCCTATCAGAGACAGCTTGCCAGCGCACTGAATTTATTATAAACACAAGTGAGCGATGCTTGCTGGGAGTGATTGCGGAGTATTGGGTGATGCAGCTTGCACTTTTGCAGCAGTGTGTTTATTCCTGAGCAGCTTTTCAGAATTTAGTAGTCTGTAGTACATGTTTTGAATGCTGGGCAGAAACTCTTTTGGGATGCATGAACTTCAAGATTCGCATTATTGCTATTTTCTATGTATTTCTGAGTTAAAAAACAAATAGTGACAACAAAAGTGCGAGTATGCTCAAGCCCAAAATCACTGCTAGGAGCTCTTGTTGCTTCCTTAACGCAGATCACCAGCATTTCTCTTCCAGTTCAGAAGCTTCACAAGATGTGCTGTGACCTTTTAACAAGTCAGTCTTCTTAAGGAGTTGGTGAACACTGAGATGTCCTCAGACGCGGGTTAGTTGCATTAATGTTGCATCCATGTCATGTACCTGCTCAAATACCACTTGCTGGTACACGTGGGTTTTGCAACAAAGGAGATTTTAGTAGAAGGCATTCCTTCGTGTCTATGTATTTCTCTCTCAAGAGCAGCAAGAGCACTGTGTGTGGTGAATTTCTGGCCTTGCAGGTCTGTAGTAGTGTCTGACAGACGCTGTGTTTTTGTCCAGAGGTAGACAATATTTGTAATTTGTGAAAATTAAGTGTGATAGATGAAATTAATGGATTTCTCCATGTGTATTGTAGCATGGACAAATGGGGATACAGGAGCTTTTTGCCAGAATATGATCTGTGCTGTTTGCAGTATTAGGCTTTGGTTTTTCTCAGACCCATGCCATGGTCTGCTGTCGTCTTCAAGACAGCTCCAGCTGTGATGGGAGGATGTGGTGCCACCGTTCACTAGCACAAAGCTTGGGCCCCTTCACAAACACTGAAAACCCAAAGAGTGTTTGAATCCACAGCAGCCTGGTGCTGCCACGTTGGTCTTTGCTGATGCACTGACTTCATTTGACAGCTTTTGTATTTTCTGATTTCCTATGTCAGGACTTCATCAGGCATCATTCTGCAACAGATTATACTGTGCAGGGATCTGAGATCTGTGTAGGTGTTAGAACCAATGTCCTCCCTATACTGGTCAGTTTGTTTCTAGTGCAACTGGTTTTCATGTGTTCTACAACAAATGAGTAGAAGTATGTACAAGGGAGTTGTATTTCGTTTTCTGTTTGACACTAACACAAGTTGTAAGATAAAAATACACATAAATAAATATGCATATAAATGTGTACCTGCTAAAGTGGGGATGAAATCCCCAACTGATTGCAGAATGGTAATTCCAGCCCTGGTCCTGCTCCAGGCAAAGCAGCAAGGAGCCATTTAGAAAGGATATGGAGGGGCAGAAGAGGTGGTGGGCAGTGGGGGGCTGGCACAGCCCACCCCAAAGCATGGAGCAGCCTGCTGGGTGTGGAAAACAAACTGTCTGAGAATGCTTCTCTGTGATACCAAACACTGAAGGGTTCGGTAACCGCTGCTGATGGAGATGTGATGAAGTTGACCTCTGGGTGCATTGATTTATATACAAAATATGTTATTTTTTTTCCTGATCCCACGATGAATGATACTACAGTTCCTTAAGAACCTCAAAGACAGGCATTGTAGGATGAATATTTAGATTCTGGATATCAGCAAATGGAAGTTGGCACCTACTCTGTCACAGCTTTCATCTCTCAATATACAGCACTGAAAAAGAGCAAGTAAATATTAGCAGGGTTTGGAATTTTAATGAAAATGGAGTTTAAAACATTGATTTTCATTTTGGATGTAATCTGGGTCCAGGATACGCTTTTGTGAGTCAAATTCTTGGCATTAAAAAAAAAAAAAAGAAATTGCATCAGTTTCAAAGAACCCTTCCTTTGAAGTGAGGCTGTACACTAACAATTTCTGAAAGCTTTAGGTAGTGCATGCATTTTGAAGTGCAAAATAGCAGCTACTGTTTGGTGCTTGGAGCTGAAACAAAAGGGGTTTTCAGAAATCAGTGTACTTGTGATGTTGCTTGGAGCCCATTGCCCATTTTCAGTTCTCTGTATTAGAACACTGAATCTTAGCTACACAAGAGAAATAGAATTTTTTTGTTCTTTGTAGGTAACTTGAGTATTGAGAAACCTTAGGTAACCACTTGGATGTGGGAAGCTGATGTGGTTTTTTTCTGATGTCTCTTGTTTTCTAATATTCCTCAGCCACATTAATGAGAACATCTCAAGTGAAAGCAAATCTTGCTTACTTTATAGCCAATGGGAGAATCGAGAAGAAGAGCTCCATGTGCACAATGCCTTGCCTTTGCCACACCCCAGGAAGCCTTGACATGGTTCTATTTCAGAAAGCTAGCAAGGCGTTAGGCCAGGATTCTCATACTTACTTTCTTATAAAGAGAAATAGAAACAATTGGGGTGGAGAAGGGTTTGTATGGAGAATTTGCTGCTTGTCTCTGCATAGACTTATGAATGCTGTGCCCTTGAATCAGTTAATTGCCCATATTTGCAGGCCATATCCCCAGAAAGAAATGTATGATATTTTAGCTTCCCATTAAATTAATGAGGGATTATGGCACAGTAGGAGCAAGTATCTTTTTAATTTAAGCATCCCCCATAATTTATCCAGATACTAGAAAACTGTCATTATTTCAGTGTTTGTTTAACGTGTTCTTTATTTGGTATCAGGACAGGGAAAGCTGTGTGGTTGTACATCGGACACTTCCTCTAGCACACAGCAGAGGGCATATGGAAATGGAGAAGACAGTTTAACTGGTGTCTACAGTGTAGTGTAGGAGAACAGAGGCTTCCTCCTGTTTTGGCATCCCAGGTCTGTGAGCAGGGTTTGCACAACACGTCTCTGAGAGCTGCAGGGTGACCCGCTCTCTGAGAACAGCTTAAAGTGCTTGCTGCTTCACTTATTTACTTATTTACACCTACTTCAGTCAGTAGACCATCATACGCAGCCCCCATACCTCTTGCTAAAGAAAAGTGAACAGTGCTCAGGATCCTGAGTGGTGTTGGACAGAACACTGACGATGGTGCGCAGTGCTGCTCGTGTTGGTTTCTTTTGTTATAAGCCAAAATAACTACATTTGCATCCACTCTCCATGCAGGGTACAAACCAAGGAGATTGGTATCTGATTAGAAAACTAGCACAGTGTGTGAAACGAACATCAGTGTTTTTACCTGTGGTCCTTTTTCTTTACCCTGAGAAATTGCATCGCACTCTGTTTGGCTGCCATTTAAATGAATAATGTTCTCCCATAAAGACCTCCCAAAAACTGAGTAATGTGAACCCGTAACTGTCTTTTTTTATTATTATTATTTTATTTTTGTAAGGAATTAATTAATTTTGAATTGTCAGTATTCTAAGTTGAATTTTCATAGTTTCCTGTGTTCTACCATGTGGAAGTTACAGAGTAAAATCGTTGAACAAACGAAGTAGTTAAAAATAGTGTGTTTCTGATCTCCTGACATAACACATGAGCCAGGGAAATAACACAGATTTGGTTTATGTCAGCTCCCCTAAAGGTCACTTCTGAGGAGTCGTAAACCATGGTTCCAAACCAGGGCACCATGCTCTGCAACACAGAGTCCCAGTGAGGAAGTGGCTCCTGCCCAAGTTCTTTCTGGAGCCATGGGCGTGTGTTTCCGAACTGAAAATACAAGAAACCAGCAAGCCGAATGGAACCTTGGCTCTCCTTTTCGATACTAACGAAGGTGTTGTTTCTAATCTCTAAGTTTTAGCTGGTCTTATGTTCTTGAGGTTCTTTGTCTTGGCAGGAGAAGAGGTAGTTGAACATGTGTCTTTGCGCATTGCTCATTCCTTTAAAGAACTGATGAAGCCAACCCACATTAACTGTCCATTAATCAGTGTTCTGTGCCTTGGAACAGAGCATTTCTTCATCTTCTCTCTGGCCAGAGAATGGCAGCTTCTGCTCAGTGTCCTAACAGATAGCAGATACAAAGTGCCCCTGTGTCAAGTATAGGTGGCGTTTAGCATTCTTACGAAGTATTTGTCTGTTTCATTTTTTTCTAAACATTAGGAAAATCATTAAAGCACAAGTATTGCTTTGGATACTGCCAAGTGCGTGCCTTCTTGAACACAAGCGCTGCTCAGATCAGGTTGTTAAAAGAACTTACTGAGTTGCTTTGAACAACTTCGCCTGACTAAATGCCAGCCTGATTGCAGTGATTGCGCTGCTGTTGTCTCACTGCTTCGCCTCCTGTTGCTTCCCCAGTTTCTCTTCCTTGGTCTCCTTGGTAATCGGGCTTTGTGGTGGAGGAGCTCTGGATGGTGGTTGGGCATGACTGGAAGGGAGTGAAGGGGAAATCCAAGCAGTGCTGGAAGGGAAAGAACCAGGTCTGGGTCTTTTGCGCAGCTCACAGTGTCTGCATCACAAGGCAATACTAACAAAGAGTGTGTCAGCTCTTTTCTATTGTTTTCATTTGCAGTCTTCTATGCACCCCTCACCCACTGCCATCATTAGTAGGTGCGCTGTCTTTCAGCAGTCCATTCATCGTAGTTCTGTGAGCTGCTTGTTTCTGAGTGTTACCTGTGCTGTCCTTCACAGTGAGTGATTCTGAAAGGAGAAAGCGTGGCTGGTAGGGATGAAGCTGGTTTACGAGTCCTTTTTCCATCACTTCCCCATGGCATTGCTTGGAAGCTGCACTGACCATGGAATGTGTGCTGCTCTGTGCAGGCAGGTGGTGCTGCAAAAAGGGTTTGAGCACATGCAGAACTTTGAGCCTCAGAGAAAGTCCCAGCAATGAAGTGCAGCTCCTTCTGCTTTGGGGTCACCATAATCTTCTTGTCACAGTCCTCCTGCTGTTTGCCCAGCTGGATGTTGCTCTCTGATTTACCAAGTATCTTTCCATCTAAAGTCTTTCCACATTGAATATGTCTGTTTCCTAGGTTCAGTACCTTTTAGTATACGAGAGTATACAATTTGAATAAGGCATTCTCTGTTAGACATGAGGCAGTGATTCCCTGGTGAATCCTGTGCAGTCTTATGAAAGCACAATGTAAAAAACGCTTTTGCCTCCACTTCCTGCGCCATTACCAAGGCACACTTCATTTCAAGAGGACCACAGACGTAGGGCATGGAGGGCAAGAAGTATTGGGTCACTCAGTAAATGTTTGTAGAGTTGCTAGAGTGCTTATGGACAGCACAGTGGAAGGCAGCTAGGACACCTTCCCCATGGTTTTGTTGTTCCTATCTTGGAGGCGTTTGTGTGTCTGTTCCTGGCATATTTATGCACGTATGTCTGTTACTTAACAAAAACCATAAATCTTTTTAATGAGGAGCAGCTGTTTACCAGCAGATGCTCATAGATGTAGGGGGAGTGACATTGTCCAGTAGCCCTGATCTCGCCATTTTAAGTCATCTTCCAAATGGAAGATGCTGAGAGTGTGCGTTTGTTTCCTGTGTTCTACACATTCAGCTCTGTTAAGGTAAGTTGTGAGAGCACAGCTAACAAAGGTTCTTGATACCCACTGCAAAAAGTCATGGTTCTATGTCAATTTCATAACTATATTTTGAAATATCCCAATCGGTCACCTTTCAAAAACAAAGTTAAGTGAGATTTAATATGGAGAATGATCTGTGTGAGCTGAGGCATCCCAGCAGGGTGAACAGAACCAATTCCTGCAGCACGTTTGAGTGTTTGCTGTTGTGTTTTCATTTGTCCCCTCTCTTTTTATGGAACAGAACTGTTCAGGCATTCCATTTGTGGTAGGCTCTCTGTCTGTACTTCCCCCCACGCACACTGACTCTCTTCCTGATCCCAGCCCTCTCACACCTGAGGCATGCTGCAGGCTCTCCTTGGCACTCAGCTCCCTCCCGCGGTGTCCTGGGTGCCATTTGTTGCTGAGAACCGTGCTGGGATGCAGCGCTTCCATGTGCCCACGTTTGGATACAGCTGGGACCCAACAGAGAAGCTGTGTGGTTGTAATTAAGGGAATAAACCTTTAACTCGCTGCCTTCTCCCTGCTATTGTCCTGAGCTTTTCAGGGATGTTGCTCACGTTTCAGGAATGCAGCAAGTTGTGGCATAATTGCCCAACGCTTTTGAGTGGGTCTAAAAAAGCAGCAGGAGCAGAATACAAATATTTTAGAATTTAAATCATTTATGCTTATGTACTGTGGCGTACTTAATCCATTTCTGTAAGGATCTGGTTGTCACGGTTGTCTGTGCTTACTGGGAAACTGACTTTTCACACTCAGCTGCAACTGCTCTGGAGCACTGCTGCCTCCTCTCTGAAACAGCTCAGAGTGCTTTTATGCGAAGAGCAGAGAAGGGCCTCTGCCTGGCTGTTAGCACTCTTATCTTGTCCGAGATAAGATGTAGCCATGAGGAGGCCTGTACAAGTGCATGCAATATCCTGGGAACCACTGTGCAGTGACTTGTCGTTAACTATGCGTAATGGATGAAAACGGTACCACAGGGCTTCAGTAACAAAGTCTTAATGTGATAGATACAGCTGAATGAGAACAGGCTCATTTGGATGTGCAGCAGTATTCCGTGGGGTGCTATTACTGCGTGCAGAACATTGCATGCAAACCTACTGGCTCCCATCAGTGTGCCTGCTTTACCTGGTGTTCCAATGTACTGTTCCTGAATAATTCCTCCTGAAAATCCTAATCCTTAGTTTAAAGGCATTGCTCAGATTAATGCGTCACCACAACAGCTGAATTTGCAGTAAAAAAACATGAAAACTAAATTCTAAGTACGTGCTTTATGAAGCTTCTGGGAAGGCCTTTAGAGGGACAGTAAATGTTAATTTATTACTGCACAAATGAATGACAAAATAAGTGTTTAGGAAATTAAGTGAAGTTGTGTTGTTTTTTGCTGTACCTTTGCTTTGAAACTGGTTTGCAGTAGGAAAACTGATGGCCACCAGGACATGTCCTGTGTTGTGTGGCTGTGTGCCTTGCAGGTGGACACAAAGGCTAGACCAACTTCATGTCACTGTTAGGCAGTGAGTTCCAGCTCTAACTCAAACTTTTGTGGAGAAATAGTGCACTCGACAACAGAACAATTCTGCAGCATAATACGCTTTTTCTGAAACACTTTCCTTTATAGGAAGAATTACTGAAATGTCTTTAATTTTTGATAGGTGAAATCTGCAGAGGATGTGAATAATGTATAGGCATGCGCAGGGGCTGGAAGTGGGGTGCCTCTGGTTTGCTGCTGAAGCACCTCCCTACGAGGACAGCTTTGCTAATGAGAAAAACATCTTACAGTGCGATGCCTTTCCAAATCTGAAAGCAATTAGCAAGAGCTGCTGCAACTGCTGCTCTCTGTTGGTTACGCTTTTAAGAGCACTACATTTCTGAGTGTCCATCTATTTTGTCAGTATTTGGAAAGGAATTAAAAATCCAACCTTCTAAAAGCAGAGAGAAATTCTAGTTGTTTCAGAAACAGTTGTTTATGATTACTTCTAATAATTTTTAACCCCATACATTCAAGGTAAGGCGCTGTCTTAAAAGCCAGGAATAATGCATGAGTTACTTCTGTATGTGAAAAGCATGGTCTTCATGTTGCAACAATGCAACTTGAAGCTAGTGGGCATTTTCTGCTCTTGGTTTGCTTTTTCCTATTTGATATGCACAACCACTCTGCCCGTGCTGTGCAGATTTAGTGCTATGTGAGAGCACACTTAAAGCCTGGGAATGGCTTCTCTGGCACTGAGCAGTGGTGCTGTATTGTATCTCGAGTGCAGTGCCTAAGTAATGTATACACAAATTTAATGCTTGCTCAGTTTTACACTTTGCTTTATAGTGATTTGGCAACTGAATTTGCTCAATGGTGGAAACTCTTCCTTCGTGTTATTAGGTTTTTCTTTGCCTGGTCTGGTTATTTTGCTAGTTTCTCCTAGCTTAAACTGTACTGCCGGCTTCTGACTTCTAGAACACATCAGTGTAAAGCTCTATTGTATCTCCCCAGAGCCACATGCACTCCTGCACCTTGAGGGGATGATGTATCCTGGCGTGCTGATTGTGCTTTGCAGCTAGGGCTGACAGCACTGACGTTTTCCTGTAGCTGTAAGTACACTCTGGCCCTGTTTGGCTGACTGGCACTGTCCTGTGGGGCTATGTGGATCCCCAGCACCAGCAGCTCCTGGTGTTCAGCCTGGAGAAAGATGGGAAACTATGCAAAAGAAGATGGGGTTTTGACCCCCTGGCCCTTCACCAAGGACAGCACATTTTGGTTTTTGATATACACATCCGCTTGTAGCATATAGGCCTTCCCTTCCTGTGCCTCTGGTGCAGCCATGATAAGGCTGATGTGTATGGTGCAGAACTGCACACACACACTTAGTTTTGGCTTCTTGTCCAACCTGTGCATATGCAGTGAAACACAGCTGAGGGAGTGTGGTCTCATGTCAGTTCAGTGCCCTCAGCCTTTCTCATCACAGAATCCCAGAGTTTGGAAGAGACCTCAAGAGATCACCAAGTCCAACCCCCTAAACCAGTATGCTACAATAGGTCACATGGGTCGGCATCCAGCCAGGTCTTCAATATCTCCGTAGAAGGAGTCTCCACAATCTCTCTGGTCAACCTGTTTCATCACCCTTACAATGAAGGAATCCTTCCATGTGTTAGTACAGAAATTCCTACGTTCAAGTTTTAGGCCATTACTCCTTGTCCTATTGCTGCACACCACTGACAAGAGCCTGTCCTCATCCATTTGCCTCCCACCTCCCTTCAGGTATTTGTAAACGTTTATCAGGAATAATTTATCCCGCCCTAAGTCTTCTTTTCCCCAGACTGAACAGACCCAGGTTACTCAGCCTTTCCTCGTATGGGAGATGCTCCTTAATCATCTCTGTGGCCCTCCACTGTACTCCTTCTAACCTTGTCTTTTTGAACTGGAAAGCCCCAGACTGGACCCAGTGCTACAGACGTGACCTCACCAGGGCTTGCTGGTAATGCTCTTTTTAATGCACCCCATGTTAGCTCTGGCCCTATGAGGGTCCCACAAGGGCACACTGCTGGTTCGTGGCCAACCTGTTGTCCATCAGGACACCCACCTGGCCTTGGGAGTGTGTCCATCACATCACTGTCAGCACGGGTATCTGTGTGCCGCTGCTGTGCCCACACTTACTGAATGCTCACGAGTGTCCTTCACTCTGCCATCCTTGTTACATGAGCTGTCGCACTCCAGTGTTTCAGTGATTTGAGAAGATTGGAAGTGATACAGCTTTCATTTATTTAGACCAGAATATAAAGAAATAAGGTGGGCTCTGAAACTCATCAGACTGTTTCTGCCATCATTCTGCACTGTCCATCAGGCCCTCTGAATTTAGGCCCCTACTAATGCACTGAAACAAGGGGCAGAGATTTTGCAGTTTGAGAAAACTGTGGACTTCAGGCATTTAACTTCAGGCAGAAGCTGCATTTATTTAAAATGGTGAAAGTTACTGTAGAGTTTGTGTCGCCCAGCTCGGAAATTGGTCAGAATCTGGGCTGGAATGTGGCATTGGTTTAACTGTGCTCAGAAACAGTACACAACAATATTGAGGTCAGGAAGATAGGAACATTGCAATGAACTGAAAATGCCACAGGAACAATAGGTGGGAAGAGTGCTTCTCCCCCTTCTGGAATTTGGCTGGAGAACCAAAACACCTCTGTGCTCTGTGGGACACCTGGGAGCTGTCTGTGAGCTCTGCGTAAAGCAGTGCTGCCTTCCCCATCTCTGCCCACTGCTTGGATTTCCCACACAGTTGAGATCACTCTAGTCACACGCAGGTGTTGCACATTCCCAGGCTTGAGGCAATGGGCAGCTCAGTTTCACGTATGAACATTTGGTGGAAATCTGCTTATGAGCTTTCCCAGCATCCTTGCCCTTCAGCTCCAGTTCCTGCCTGCTTGCTGTACCTCCTCAGCTGGCTATAAACAGTTACACTTAGCAAACTTCCAGGGCAAAAGACACAACCCTGAGCTGCTGGAGCTCAGGGAGTTTTTAGACATCTCTCTCAGCAATAGTGTTCACATTTGGTGATCATTCAGTGATCACTAATAAGCACTAATAAGGTGAAGCATCCTCTTTCCTGTTCTAATTGGCTGGACATCTGAGATTTGTGTCTGCACTTGGGATTTGATGACTGTGCTGATGTAATGGGGGCAGCTCACATGCATTCAAGAAAATGTAGTGTGCAGAATGCCCGATATGCCAGTCAGTTGTCTGCAAGCACACCAAAGAGAAATGAAAGGACTCTTGCATTAGCATTACTTTTCTGCAAGGTGGTTGCATAACTAAGGGGAACAGTTGGACAGATTTGTTTTTCCTAAATAGATGCTGTACTTCTGCCCTCCACCAGAACAGAAGCGATTGCTTTTCGTTATGAGAGAACCAGAGGGAAAATAGGGCAGAGTCTAGAGTAGTGAGATTTTACATTCTCTTTGAAACAAATAAATTAAATATGGCTTTTAAAAAATAATACCGATTTACTGACTCCAGTAGTCATGGGTTTTTCTGTTACTTTCAGGTATCTTTAATCTAAAGTGGGTCTCTGGTCCTCCATTAATTACAAATGAGAAGTGATAACGGTGAATACTTGTTGGCTTGCAATGTGGAGTGCCAAATAAAAGTAAAACTTTCAAGAACACTCACCATTTTTTCAGTCTGCCCCTCTGCTTCCTTCTGTTGTAAGGGAATATAGGGGAATTTTGGTGGAAAGGTTCAACCTCTGCTGCCCTACCACCAACATCCACCGTCTGATATTGTGGTTCAGGATGATAACATAGGAGGTGTCACTTTTGGAGCAGGCCAGGCGAGCCTGTATTATGAAACAAGTGATACAGAATGCAGTTGCTGACCATCTGCTAACTAATGCCCAGCCCACCTCTCAGCAGCAACCCCTCCCCCAACCAACTCCACTCAGTTATATAGTTTTTTCTAATGGCATCATATGGTATGGAATATCCTTTCGATTTAGATCAGCTGCCCTGATTCTGTCCCCCCCCCAGCTCCCCCTGCCCCCATCCCATCTTGCAGGACAGCAGGAGGAGCTGAAGCCTTGGCACCACCTGCACAGTCAGTGTGCTGGGTGCAGTGCTGCTGCAGCTGCAGGAACGTCTACCCCAAAGCAGAGGAGCAGTAACTAGCCTGCAAGTTTTCCATGCGTGTGAGCTTTGTTTTTCTTGAATGAAAAACTGCATAAACAGATGTAGGAATAGGTGTGTGTGTGTGTGTTTCTGAGTAGTTGACACTGGAGCAGTCCCACTGAAGGGAGGTGGAAGGTACTTGGTATTTGCCAGTGTTAAGTGAGAAGCGTGTTGGTTATCCAAAAGTGATGCATGCCACCAGGTTTTTCCAGCAGTCAATTAGTGAATTAATAGTCATAGTTCCATAGTTAAAAGCCTGTTTGCTGTTTTTATTTATATTTGGCTCCTTAGTACAGGTGCTCTTTTGCACTGCTGTAGGAGTGTATTGCACAGATGCATGTCTGTCTCTGGGGATCAGAGGGCTGTGCTATCTTTGTAGTAGAAACAACGCTCTTATTATGTTATCATATAAAATATGGATTTTAATATTAAACTTAATGCTCTGCTATGAGGAATATGTAAACTTGGCTTCAGAGCAGCAGCATGCACTTCCTGGAATCCTGTGCATAGTGTGGATATAAATAAACACAGGTTCTCTGGAATTTGCTGGGGCTGATATCTGGTGTCATTAACGGGATCTGCCAGAATTTGTCTTCCCTGACAGACAGTTGATTTTTGATTAATGCAAGATGCTTTATTTTGAAAATCAATATCTTAGAAGATTAATGAATACCAAATATAAGTCCAGCTCAGTGATTGGCAAAGCAAATGCACTTATGCTCTTTAATTGCTGGATGGCGTATCTGTTGCCAAAATTTTATTCCTTTGGAAATGTCATATTCAGCAGACATATTTAGATTGAGCTGCTGGCGGTCATGATTTTTAGGTGAGGTATGAAAACAGAGGTAAGTGTAGGGAAGCAAAGACGTGGTTTAATTCTAGCTTTAAGATAAACTGGTCTTAAAGGAAATAATTTTTTATTTATGCCTGAGTGCACAGCACTGGAAACTGCTAATAATAAGAACTTTTCAGTGTTGTGTCAGTTCTGAGATGTCCCTAAGTGAGAAAGGCAATGCCTGAGCAGCACACAGCTTATAAACAAATGGCAATGCAGCCAGGACGCAGATATTTTCTGCTGGAGTTGGTACATCCACTGTCACTGAATGTATTGATGAGATCTTACTGTTTGGTGAGAAAACTGTTGACCACTGTTTCTTTCTAGGATTTATTGAGTGTCATCTTCTTTGTTATCCTCTTTGTCCCCCTCTGCTCTCTCGACATGTTCCTTTTCTTCTATCCCTGCAAGCACATTGCCAGAAGTGCTCTGAGAATTGCTGTGTGAATGTTTGTGCTGTGTAAGGTGGTAGGCTGGATGGATGGTTTGGCCCAGTGTGCCATCCAGTCCAGGCATCAACAGGTGTCACTGGGTGCTGGAAAGGCTGGGTAGCCAATGAATTCTACTGTCTGGTTTCTCTTTGGTAAAATGATAAACTCTTAGTTGAGGGAAAGCTGTTTACAACTCTTGCAACTGTGGGTTCACTGTTTGGACATCAGGTTCCCCATCCCTTCCCCATTAGAAATGAATTCTCCTTAAACTAAAGGTGAAAAAATAACAAAGCCTCCACATAAGCACATGCTGAACCACTATGTCACCCTGTTCTTTAAATGTGTAATCAGCCTATAATTCATGCACAGAGTGGATTATCGTTTTGTATTTTGAATTATGCATAGGTCATTAAAGGAAGCACTAGAATTTCATCAGCACTCAACTCACATGCTGTGGACAAAAAAGCCATTTTGAAGTGTCAAAGTGTTCTGTTAAAACATCTGAATTGTAGTGGCTGATAAGTACCAAACTGTATCTATTCCTGCTTCGCTGTGACTGGATCGCTGTTCATTACTTTTTACTTCTCTGTGTAAAAAGGACCTTATGAGTAGAATTGCTTATTTTCTGCTTTTTCTTTTCTTTAACAGACAAGAGACGACTTCCTGGGTCAGGTGGATGTGCCTCTTAGCCACCTTCCGGTAAGCAGTGCTTTTGTCTTTGTGCTCTTTTCTGTCACCTCCAGCAGTGAAAAACTCATGTTATGAAAATTTATGGAAATAAATTCTACTTAAAGCTAATATTCCCAGTAGAGCCATAGGAGCTGAAAGAAAAATTGCATGAAAATAAAGCCCCACCATGCAGAGTAGTCTAGCGAGACAGTGATTCTCTAGCACCCATTGAAGTTGTCAGAATCGGGGTTTCTCTTTTCATCCATTTCTCATCCTGATTCTTTCTTAAAATCCTTGTCTGGCCTGAGTCAGTTGATGAATGACATATGGCCAATAGGCTGGTTGCATCTCAGCTTTCCACAGACAGTTATCCGTTGAAACCTCTGGCTTTTTCCTTTTCGTACTTTTCCTTTATAGTTGAAATGGTTGTATTCTCCCTCAGCAAAGCAAGCTCCATTTCTCCCAGAAATGTTAAAATGCTGAAGAAAATAAAAACGTTTTTTGGTCCCATTCATCTGTCTAAATAATGCATGGTTAAGGCTATGGGATAAGAGTAATACTCCATAGTCTTGTTTTTATAAATGCGCTTTTTCTATAATGTGCTCACAGAAGGGTGCTCAACATTCAGAAACTACTCAGTAGTTTCCTTAATGTGATCTTAGTCCAATAAAGATGATAATAAAATTATGACTGACTGCAGTGCATGCAAACTTTCAGTGCCAGTACTGAAAAAGTCAGGGGGAGAGGTCTGTGCTACTGCTGTCAATAGGTGGGTCCTCACATCTGTTTCTGTTGTTTTCCTCGGGTTGACATATGCTGAAAAGGCTGAAGACAGTGCTGGGTTGGAGACTCTGTGGGGATGCTGTAGTGAAAAAAACAAATAAATGAACATTAGGATGATTTAGATTGTGATAGTGGGTATTTATCAGGAAATGTGCTCTGAAGTGTAAGTTGATGAGGGCAGCATTACCACGTGCCTATTTTGCACAGTCAGTTAACATTTTACAGTTCTTTTGTTAGTGAATATTAGTTATTACAAATCATCCAAAGTTGGGAGAGCTATAGGCATGTCACACACTTTCTGTGAACTGCCTTGAGAAATCAGCAGTTTTTTTCCTTCCACACTGTATAGAAGAACGACTTTTCCTATATATGGGAAACTTTACTGTCCTCTCTCTGGGGTCTTAGCTGCCCTGTGAGGGTGCATGTCTCTACCTCATATTTGAACAGCAGAATGCTAAACTTACTCTTCCAAATCATTTTTAATCTCCTACTGTCTTTATGCAGAAACTGATAAATCAGAATTTCCTGGCTGAGGTACTTTGTTTCACTGTAGAATAAATTCAGTGCGCTAAAACGAGAGAAAATTGTAGTGTCGTACTCCCCACTTCTTTCCATTGAGGCTCACTAGAAAGTGAATGTGCTCCCCCTACGAAATCCCTGCTCTGCATGTTTGTAGATAACTCCTTTTGCTCCAGAAACCACTTTCTTCTCAGGGAAACATCCTCTGTGTCTTTATATTTTAATCAGTGTTTCCTCATTAATCCTTCCAGTACACTAAAAATGAGAGATCGTGATATATTTACTAGCAAATGTTCAGCTGTGGATTTGTTTGGCAAAATCCTGTATCTAACCATTCTCAGCAAAATTTTGTTAAAGTACATGCACAGCTATTACTTAATGTACATTGAATACAGATGAGAGTACAAAAAACAATAGTTCATAATCATGCGTGCTTTATACTGCTGTTGATTTGATTAAAATCTCCTATCTCACTGAGAAAATGGGAGGTCTGTCTCACACAGATTAAGTGGAAACTTAATGCAGGAAATGCCTTGCAGGATGAGTTTGTTTTGTGAAAAACAAATCTTTGTGGTATTTGATGTAAAATCTGTGATAACGAGTTAGAATTCATTCTCAATTTACCATTTATTGACTTTGAAGTAGCACATGGTTGAAGTGCTTATTGACTTTGAAGTGACACAGTTGGACTGATCTTGTCGGTCTGCTCCAACCTTGCTGATTCTATGATTCTATGACAGTCAATAAAGCTTTTCATAAATCATACCTGGGAGATAGGTTATCCTGTGTCTATGAAAGTTTAGTAAAGGAGTTGCGCACAAGTAGTATTCCTGTTTATGAGGATGGGGCTTGAAAGGGCTTTGCAGATATGCTGTGATTTTTTGTAATTAAGAAAATTTTGTGGTAATGTGGTCTTCATTGGAGCACGTGCTTACTTCTTCAGTGTAACACAGGCCATACTTCCAATTTTTCAGCCCCAGTCACACAGTTATTAACATATCCCATAAATCGGGGGATTTAATCTGTGTATGGATTTCCGCCTATCATATTTGCCTTCTCATTTCTAAATGTCTACTTTTGTAGCAGTAATGGTCCTCGTCTCACAGACTTGGCAGGTGTAACAAATCTGAGTGTCTTATGTCATAGAAAGCTTTTAAGATTGAAAGCTTTGTGAAACTTGTTGTTGAATGTAAATCAGACAGTGTAACCTGTCAACCTGATAACGTTACCGATCTGCCTTATCAAGAATTTCAACCTCTTTACTGTTTTTCAGTCTTAACAGCTTTTAAATGAGAAACGAAAGCCAGCTGAACTGCATTTTATTTAGTAGTTTTCTAATGTGCATAAAACAGACTCCTTGAGGTGGATGCATCCTTCTGTGACAGTGCTGTTGGGTGGCTTCAGAAAGTTGGAAGGTCTTTGCTTTGCGGGTTCTTCCAGGTCTCACTGAATTGTGCGCGTTTCCATACACTAGTGAGACTGGGTTCAGCACGTTGCTGGTATTCACACTGACATCTAGTGGACCTCTTGTGCAGCTGTATATTAACCCCCCACCAAGGCTAACTTACACTGTAGAATCTTCTCTAGCATTTCCATTTCATCTATCTGCAATATGAATGTTCTTCATGTACTTCAGTGCTTGTGGACAAGCCCTTTAAATTATCATTTTCTTACTTACCTGTAGACTGAAGACCCAACTATGGAAAGGCCATACACATTTAAGGATTTCCTTCTCAGACCAAGAAGGTGAGGATTTGTACTTTTATTTAAAAACATTTCATACCACAAGGTTTATTATTTGCAACTGTGGAAGAGTTATTGAATTAAATGTAACTCCATGTCTTCTAGTCACAAGTCTCGTGTAAAGGGTTTCTTGAGACTGAAGATGGCTTACATGCCTAAAAATGGTGGCCAAGAGGAAGAAAACAGCGATCAAAGGGAAGAGTCTGAGGTAAGACGCTTAATCAAGAGATCACTAGCCAATGTCTTCTTTTTGTCGCTTTTATACATCTGAAGGTACATAAGTAATTAGAGATTCAGATATAATCATAGAAAAAGGTATGGTTTTTAAAGATAAAATAATGTTGTTAGTATCAATATATTCTTCCCCTCTCATGTTTTCAAAACCATAAGATGATATTTTCTCTACTATTTCAAGTATCTCAGGATATTTCAGGTGGCACGGTGAATTCTGAAGTCTCCCTGATTCAGTTATGGTGTATTTTTTTCATTTTCGTGAACATTCTCAAAGCTGTATAAGTCGTGCCAAGAAAGCATAAGAATTTGGAAAGTCTCTCCATGTAATTCATATTTGACATAAACGTGATGGTCTGTTTTTAATATCTAAGTACATCTTCCTCAGAAGCGTGTCCAAGTTAGCTCTTGGAACATTTTTCTTTATTTTCTTGGCAGCACCAGCTTTACAGAGAACACTGCACATGCGGGCACAGCGGGTTTAAAGACTTCCCAGCACTCTTATCAGCCATCATCCATTTTAAGAATTACTGCAATTAGAGCTGACAGAGTAGATGTTAGCCCAAGTTTGCTTTAATTACTAATAACGGGCAGCAGTCATCTGTAACTTGAGAAGGAGGGCTGTCATCCCAAGCCATACATTTGTTCTCTGGAAGTTGCTTCTCAGGATGTGCCCAAGTCCTGGTACAGAGGCAGCTGAGGTGTCACTGATCTGCACATAATAGAGCAACACCTCAGGTTCATCACCTTCAGCACTTTATAGATACATAACACAGTTTTTTTTCTCTCTATTCATGTACCAAAAAGTGTGTATGTGTGTTCATAAATGCGCATTTTATATGTCTGTGTATGTGTGTACATATAATACAATTTGCATAGGAATCTGAGAAGTTTATGTATGTATATATATGTCACAATCAAACATTTATTGTTTGTATAAAATAAACAGTAATTTCTACTGTGAATTTCAAAGAAATTACCATATTTTAAACATAATCTGATTTTTTCTGTGGTATTTGAAGTAATAAGGCCGTAAAAGGTTCCAGTGTACTTACAGTTATTAAATTCTTTTGTGAATGGATTCTTTTGTGTATATAATATGTCTCATAATTGCTGCCTAAATAACAGACTTGAGTTTATTAGCATTTTTTAAATAAAACTAGTCTGGAAAGTATGTGTTATCAAGAATAAAGGAACTCGTATAGAAAGAAATTTTCAGCAGCATACATACAGTGATGCTTTCTTTACCCACAAGTCTCTGTTTCTGAATATTATTTATTGTCTGTTTTTCTGTTGAAAATAAATTTCTGTTACCCCCATGAGTAAGATTCTCCTGACTCAAGTGCATAAGGTAATGCCACAAGGCCCTGGCAGTCTCCTTCAGAAACAGCATTTCTAGTAAATCAGTGGTAATGAAAAGCTTTTATGTTTCATTTAACAAAAGACTTCTAACTTTAATTTCTGAACAGCAGCAGTGAACGAATTTTCTTATCTGTAATTGAATTACAGTATTTACCTAGAAAGGATACCCAATGGCAATTAGATTTTGGTTTGAATTCAGGTGGATTTACATATTAAAATCTTTTGGGGTATGCTTCTGAAACAGGCATAATATATAGTGTGGTTGCAGTGGGATACTTAAAGCTATCTTGTACATTTAGAAGTAATAATTAGTTTTTGGTTGTTTTGTTTGCTTGCTTTTTAATCTTTCCCAGAAAAGGTATGTTTGAGTGATAAGGGCATCTGCCTGTGTTTCTGGTTTTACATAGTTCCTTGGGAGTTTTTTGCTGCTGTCAACCACTTTCAGACCTTTTGTCAAATAGCAGATGAGTTTGGCAGAAAGATGGAACAGAGATGGTGAACAGAAGTTTCTGTATGCTTTAGGAGAGTGGAAAAGTGAAACGGAAAACAATTATTATCCTTCACGAGGAAACGGGCACAGCCTGAGTTCAAAAGTTAGCAGTTGGTTCTCTTTGGCTTCATGACTGGAAATCTGCATCTGGCTACCAGGAGGAATACCCACCCAAATATTTTTGGGAATCCATGTCTTAATAGACTGGTAGAATTTTAGATTGTTTATCACTGAAATGAAGCACACACTGTAATCATGAAGTTTCTTCTGTTTCTCTGTGGTTTAGATTTAAGTTATTGCTTATTTCTCTTTGGGAAAAAACAAACAAACCAGGAATCTGCACCTATCTCCACCACTGTAAGCAATGCTGATATAACTTCTCTTTAACTTGAGCTCTAAAATCTTTTTTACTCTCATTCCTAAGCATGGATGGGACGTGGTTGATTCCAATGACTCGGCTTCTCAGCGTCAGGAGGAGTTACCACCTCCTCCACTGCCTCCTGGATGGGAAGAAAAGGTTGACAACCTGGGGCGGACTTACTATGTCAACCACAACAACAGAACTACACAATGGCACCGACCAAGTCTAATGTAAGTGATGTTGTAGTCCGTTTTCATGTTTATGGGTAGAAGAAGAACAGATTATTTTCTTCTGTAAAGAGTACTGATAGACTGTTTTTATAAAATGCAAGCACAAGCACTTCAGGTCTTTTAAGATTTAATTAAGTTAAATTGGTTGATTTTGAGGAGATACTATTTTTCTGTTCAGTAAATAGACTTCATTGTCTATCTGTGCTCGTGCTAATGTGAAGCTCCTGTTTAAGCCTTAGGTTGCCTTTAATTAGGTTTACAACACTGTAGCAGTGTTTAACTGAAAATGTTGTACTGAAATAGCTGCTATTCTCCTAGTGTTGCTTATTACAAGCGCTGTTTGCTCTTTATTGAATGTTCATAATCACAGTTGAATTGTGTGTGTGTTTCTATATTTAACTGTTCATTCTTTTTATCTGATGTGTTTATCTAAGAATTTAATTGGGTTTTGTTGAGCAGGTTTTGAACTATTTTTTTTAAATGTTATTTATTAAGCAGCTTTTACTTTTTCTCAGATGTGGGAATGGGATGGATCAGTCTGGAGCAGAGAAGGCTCAGGGGAGGCTGCACTGCTCTCTACAACTCCTGAAAGGAGATTGTGGTGAGTGGTGGCTGGCCTCTTCTCCCAGGTAGCAATGATGGGACGAGAGTTGATGGCCTCATGTTGCTAGAAAATTCAGGTTGGGTATTAGGAAACATTTCTTATCAGAACAGGTTCTGAGGCATCGAAGGAGTCTGGCCAGGAAAGTAGTTGAAGCACCATACCTGGAGGTATTTAGAAGAGGTGCAAATGTTGCACTTAAGTGCATAGTTTAGTGGTAGGATTGACTGTGACGTTTTAATGGTGGGACCTGATGATCTTAGACATCTTTTCCAAACTAAATGATTCTGATTTTGTAAATTTATGAAACCACTAAGAGTGGAAGGTCTCATGGGGTAGTAGAATAGGCAGTGCTGGCCTCTCAGTTTGAAGCTAGTAACTCAGATACTAATTGATTCATTACGATAAAATATTGCAGTCTGTCAGCTGAGTAATTTGTCTTGTAGGCTGTTGAAATGTGCTCTACTAAAATGTTTTCCCAAATAAATGTTTTCTGACCGTAATTTTCTTTAAATTCTACAGTCCCTCATACTGAAGGAGAGGTTTAAATGGAATACTGCCTTTTAACAACCTCCTGTGCCCACTGAGTACAGTCACAGAGATGCAGAGATGTGCACAGGGGGAAGTTGCACAAGCCAGGAAGGGACACTATTAAGAGAATTTGGGTTATTTTCCATTACAACCACTGCTGGTGTGAGCTGAACTAGTGGTTGCAGCCTGTAAAAGCTCATGATAGTTTTGGCTGTTGCAAAAAGAAAAGCAATAGTTGGCATAAAGAGAGGGGCAGAAGTGAAATCTCTGTTTCAGGAATGATTCTGGTCATCATGGGAAAGGATAAGTTATAAGGGGTTAACATGTTAGAGTGGGAACTTTTTCTGGTTTAACAACTCTGATGTATAAAGTGTGTTAATGTCTAGTCTTATGTGACATTCATGAAATGCTTCTGGTTTTATTTTATTTGGATTAAAGGATTAAGTTGCCTCATGTTTATGAAGCCTGACATGTGCAGGAGTAATGTATGTTGTATTATAATCAAAAGCATTAATGAGTTTAACATTTATTGTTTCTCATTCTTTCCTGCTTCACTTCTTTTCCCAACTATGCAGTGATGTGGGCTCTGATTCAGATAACAATATCAGACAAATAAACCATGAAGCAGCCCATAGGCGGTTTCGTTCTCGAAGACACATTAGTGAGGATTTGGAACCAGAACCTATGGAGACTGGAGACATTCCTGAGGTACATGAAGGTCTTGCTTTTCATAGAATCACAGAGTGGGCTGGGTTGAAAAGGACCTCAAAGGTCATCTAGCTTAAACCCCTTGCTGTGGGTAAGGTCGCCAACCACTAGAGCAGGCTGCCCAGAGCCACACCCAGCCTTGCCTTCAATGCCTCCAGGGATGAGGCATCCACAACCTCTCTGGGCAACCTATTCCAGTGCATTACCACCCTTTGAGAATTTAACTAACCTCAGGCCCAAGTGTTTCCCATTTTGTAAGCTAATTACTACACACCATGAACAATAATGGTTTTGCATGGTTTAAAGGAAATCACCTGAATAGTATACCAGAGATACAATAAGAAACCTCGATAGTTGTACTTTCATGTACACATGCTTTTGCAGGTGGCTGATAGTGTATGCACAATATTAAATACCTTGTAAATGCTACAACATTTGTAATTGCAAGCGCTGCTTGTTATCTCTGAGTAGATGAAGCACTGTCAGTATTCTGCTTTGAATAATGAGACAAGTTTCTAAGAAGTGAAATGTACCAAATGGAACTGCCGTTCGTTTGACTTCTCTTTGATGTCTTGATTTAGATGGAAAAGAGGAAAAAATAAAAATAGAAAATAGAAAAAAATAGACTGTTAAAATAAAAATAGACTTCTACTTTTTTGTAAAGCTCTGATCTCATTCAGCCTTGAGGAATGTTTATTGTTTGAGTCACAGGTAAAGTTCTTCACGAAAGTGTTGGTTTACTGAATGGTATGCAGAGCTGCAAATAGAGTGCTGAGGTTATTTTTGCACTCATCATCTGTTAATGGTTGATTTACAGATTCTTATGAATAGTGTTACACATTCCATTCTAAATTAAAATTGTCAGGTTTTTTTTATAAGTTTGTAGTAAGTGTGCAAGGCTGAATTTTGAATAAAATTTCCAATAGCATTTACTTAATGAGATTTGATTTTTACGTGTCTTTGCATCATTTTCTGTGTTGAATCATAAAGCCTCATTTCATCACCACTTTAAGTCTGTTTTGAAGACAACAAGAAAACTATCTTTTCCCATCGACTGATTTGTACTGAGAAGAATAGATGTTCATATATTCTAGGGGTTAGTTTATTTCTCTAAATATTAGTGCTGACAGTCACACCTGTGTTTGCCACAATGAGGTGGTTAGCTGGAATGCACAGGGGAAAGGGAGGCTTGGTTTGACTTTAAACAGTTAAAGTGATTTCTTTTCTTTTGCCAGCCTTGGGAAGCCATTTCAGAGGAGGCGAGTGCAAGTGGGGATTCCTTAAGCTTGTCATTGCCACCACCTCCTGCATCTCCTATATCCCGTACCAGTCCTCAGGAGCTATCTGAGGAACTGAGCAGAAGACTTCAGATCACTCCTGATTCTAATGGGGAACAGCTGAGTTCTTTGATTGTATGTGACACACTGCTCCTGTATATATCTTTCCTACTGTGATTCTCATTAGCCATATTCCTGGATTGTTCATGTGGATGAGTAGTCATTGCTGGTCTTTGGAAAAACTGAATATGCTGTTAAAAGCATCTTGAAAAAAAAACTCAGCTCAATTTCACCATAGAACATAGAGCTGCTCTTATACCTTTAGTGAAAGAAAATACTAGAGAATATCAATCTAGGACTTTCCTAAGGAAAGTGAAAAGACAATGCTGCTCCAAACATAATCCATTTTATTATGTGCTGATTTTTCAAAAGCTTGGTGTTTACCTCTGCATATTTATGCTGAAGGATGTCTCGTATTAGAATTTTACAAACCCCTCATGGTTTACTGGGTTAACTGTTACAAGACTAACAAAAGATTAGAATTGAAGGGAAGTAGTTACAGTGAAATGCTCTGTGGATTTATTGATAACTTGTCTGGAGAACCACAGCAGGTTACTTGAGGTGAGAACAAAATGCAATTTCTATGGGTGTGTGTTTACCTATTAGTGTGACACTCTTACGATACCACAAAAAGTAAGGATACTGTACTTCCAATTGTGGAAATGTCTTAAGTCTCTTTTATTGAAAAAAAACAACAGTAAATATTAAACAGAACATTGTGTTGAGTTTTAATCATTTCCTTGGTGTGTGCAATTAAGGTACCTCACAATTCAGCTGACAAGTAATCACACTTACTCTTTTTCTGATCAAATAGTCTTGATTAGGTGCAATTTCACAACTATGCAATATAAACAATGACTTGAATTTTGTATAGAGGTTAGTTCAGCAAATCATAGCTCTGATTGCCAGCCATCTGCACAAAGTATGCTTCTGTAGATAACTGCAGGTTTCAGTAGAACTTCACTTCACAGGGCCTGAATTTATTGTACCTAGAAAGTAGTAAGTGGTGTAGCTACAAAATTATCTTAATTAAAATAATTCAGTAATTATATTTCTGTACAAACTAGCTCTTTTGTGAACCATTAAGTAACATCTTACTTATCTCTGGAATACAAATTTTAATGAGACCACACTAGCAAAATAAGAAATTGTCAGAGCTATTAGTGTCTGTGTTACACTACCCATTGAAGAGGGTGTTGAGATGCTGAAAGGAGTGAAATGAAACAGCTGTGAAATTACTTTGTCTGCACATGGAGACTGAGTGGGTCAGCACAGTTCAGTGCATAGCCCTAGAGGATCTGTCAGGGCAGCCTGTGTCTGTGAAGTCTGCTCCCACAGCTCTGGCCTCTGTGAGAGCTCACTGGCCTGATCCAGTGCTTAACTCTGAGCTGCTTCCATGTGAATGAGCAGAGCTTCTCCTGGGCTTGTAAATCTGCCTGGTTCTGAGGTTGATAAGCATAGTAAAGAGACATCCAAGAGCATCATTTGGATTGAGCAAGGTGGTAGGAGGGGTTTGGCACTGCCAGCTAAACACAAGATACGTCTGCTTGACATCTCTTGACCCAGGATTTTTCCTAAGCCCAAATCAAGACTGGATTTGCATGAACCTGCTTAAGATCTACAGGCTGTAGGCTAAAACTAGAGGTACTTTGATCTCAGCGAAGCTCCTAGTGAAGATTCTGCAGGGCATACTGCTTTCCCACCATGGACTCAGGATGTCATCAGCACCAGAACCACATAGTCATCCTTTGTGGTATTGGCATCCTGTTGTGCCCACATGCAGGGAACAAATACCAGGGTTACGTAGTGCAGTAAGCTGTATGTGGAAACTCAGTAGCTCTAATGTTTGATGTTAATGTTTGTCTAATCCTTGATTTTCCAAGGACTATATTGACAGTGTTCAGCCAGAAGTTGTATGTTTTCCTTACACTGCTTGTTCTCCCACTAAATTTTCAAAGGTGTCTTCCAAAAATACTTGAAAATAGTTTTCAGAAGTTCCACAGTGTTTTCATTTCCTGTTACATCCTGAGTTAATCTTTCTCTCTACTGCTGATTCTATGTCTTTTAATTTTCCTGTGTGTTTTCCCAAATGGGATGATGCCCTATCCTTTTCTCTTAGATGAGGTTAATGTAACTTGGACACCGAAGGCAAGTGCAAAACATATATCCAGTCACTTTAGTTTTCTCAGTTTAGTTTCTGGAACATGGCTATATGGCAGCAGTCTGTAATGGAGCTCTGAGAATTTCAGCTTTTCCCCGCTAGCCAGGTTCCTATACAAGTGCTAAAACAGGCACTACATATATATTTTGGTGGTGGTATGGATTAAATGTGAGAAAAGTAAAATCACTGAATAAAACCCCTTTATTTTAATATACCTTGACTTAAAGACACTTTCTTATTTTTTTTCCAGCAAAGAGATCCTTCCTCAAGATTGAGATCTTGCAGTGTAACAGATACGGTCGCTGAACAGTCTCAACTATCTCTGGTAAATGAAAGCTAACTTTTATTTATTTCTTCATATTTGAACATCATCTGATTCTGAATGGTATCTTTTCCTACATCAGTTCTAGGCAGATCTGATTTAGTTACCAGCACAGTCATGTGACTATCCCAAATCATTGTGAAAACCAAATGTCAGATCACGAAGTACAATGAGGAATTCCATAAGGGAAAAAAAAGTTTTGCACCTGAGTCTGACTTCAGTTATCTAACACGGAAATGTAGTTTTCTAAACACTTGATATATCAAGGAGAGAGAGAAAACCTTCTAGGAGTGTTTTCAGGTAGAGTGGGAGAGTGCAGTAGCACTGTGTGTGCCTGGAACTGTAGCAACCACAGGACTCTGCAATCAGGTGTCTTTTAGCCCTGTAAATTGATTTTACTTAGAATTTTGAAGTATAACATTAAAGAGGGTTGTTCTTTTAGCCAGCTGCACTTGAAAGAAGCCTTTTTGGTACATTCCTTCTAGAAGAGAATCAAACATTATTGCATGTGTTGTAATTTCTTCATCGAAGTCATTGAAGCAAGCGGCTTCTTCTGTGCTTTTATTTAAGCAGCTTCTTGAGACAGAGAAAGACACAAAGAGAAAGATTCTTCTTCACACTGTGACAATGCACTCTTTCACTCCTATTCATAGTTCTGCATATTTTGCCCCACAACCTCAGTATGAGGATAGTGAAGGTGGCAAGCTCTCAGGAGACAACTTTTATTTTCTTTTATAATATATTTATTCCAAAATAATATAATATACTTTAAAATGTTATTTTTCTAGAGAGCATCTTCTAGGATTATTATTATTTTATTTTTCACAGTTTTTATTAGAAATGTGTTACTTATCAATCCACATACAAAAAAAGATTGCACAAATTTACCATGGAAATATTAAGTAGGGAGTTAATGATAAGTTCATTATTAAAGCCGATGTCTCTCCTTTGTTTCTTTTTGTTTTCATTGGGTAGGCATTTACTGTATTCATAGTACCTTTCTCTTTGTTCTGATTTATCTGTGTGTTCTAGATGTTTAATGTTTCTACATTTGCTGCTTGTAGTTGCATGCAATGGCTATTGTTCAAAAGAGTGCTTCTGGAGTATTTACTTCCTTCTCTGGCTGAACAGTGGTGTGGTTTGCAGTACAATTATGCTTTAACTGTCTTCTCTCCATACTAGATGAAACTGGCACTTAAAGTCTGATCCAGAGGTCCTCTGCTTTTTAATTTAATATTGCCTCATGGAGTATGAGTTTCTTTACCTCATGCAGCCATAATGGGCCTTGTCATGATCCATCTTTCAGATTACTATTGCAGAACATTCATTTATTTAGCTGAAGAACTGAAATCATTGCTCTATTACAGGGATGTTTCTTGATCTTAATCTTTATTGAACTAATGATTAATTATCTTCTAGCAACTAAATCCATACTTTCTTTCTAAATTGTGCTGGTTTTAACTGTATTAATCCTTAATGAAAATTTGAAATGCCATTTCCATATTTTAGGTTTAACTATTTCTGTGCACTCTTTGATAATCAGAATGTATCTGTTTTGTTTCTAAATTAATCACATTTACACTTAGAGTGATTGGCCTTGTCATCTTTAGCAATATCATCCTTAACACTGCTCATACAGTATTGTATACCAGAACTCTTCACATTAGTTCCTTTGGTGATTTCTCTATGAAGTTCTAACTTGTGATCTGTAATTGATGGCTTATTTTTTTTAATACATTATCTTAAAAATTATCTCAGTGTAATTCTCTCTTTTAATACATTTGAGATTGTAGATGATTCCTTATTCTTAAAGATGTAAGAGTAAAGTATGTCCTTCATTACCAAGTATACTTATCTGTAACATTAATTATCATTTAACAGCCGAGTGGCCCATCTAGGAGAGCTCGTTCTTCAACTGTCACAGGTGGTGAGGAACCAACGGTAATATTTTTATCCAACGCTATCTCTAAATTAAATGTGGATCGATTGAGGTCTTGTACAGTAATTAACATTTTTTTGCAGAGCGGCGACATGATAACTGACATTTGTATTTACCTGTTTTTCATAGTCAGAGGAGCATACTTCTGTTTTGTTCCTGCAGATCGTAATTTTTTTTTGTTCTTGCAAATCCTGCTTGATTTTTTTTTTTTTTGTTGACATATGATCTTGTGTTGATTATACTTCTTAAAACAAAATATTAATATTTTTGGATAATTCTGCTAAAGCTGACTTCAACTTCCCTATCCCATATTTAATATATGGGATATATATATACCATATATATATATGTATGCTTTTTTCATTGTTTAAATGTGAGTTTATTGCAGCTTAACTAATGGGACCTTACCCCTTGCTATCTTCAGCATGCATCTATACTCTGAAACCCAAATCCACAAACTGCTCAGGACTTATATTTGAATTCTTGCACTTAAGTCTAGATACATGTTCTTCGAAGGTTGCCACTTTTTTTTTTTTGCACTTCAGCAACATAAAAAAAGTAGACATAGAATTTGTCAATACTGAAGTTTCTGGGTCAGCTCAGTTTGCCTTCAGAATTCCTCTAATTCCCATTATTGGACTGAGGCTGACAAATAAGCCTCTTGGTAAATCCCCCACATTTCTATTCTGTGTGGTAGAATATCTTTTACTCTGGTATCTACTGTATGGCAGGGAGACTGAAGGGCAAGCTTCCTGTTTTACAGATCCCATAGTTGATTTCATTATCCCAGTGACCAGGAAGGAGAAAGGCAGCTGGAGTTGTTTTGATAGTCTGATAAAGGGAAGATCAGGTGACAAAGCTAGAGCATCTTTCTGGCATTTCTCTATACTCCCAGCACCGAGTCATTCAAAGCTGATCGTTTGCACTATGGCATCATAACGTGAATAGAAGGTGTATTATTACAACCCAGCCTATCAGTTACCTTAATTATCTAATTTTTAATTAAAACTCGGTCTGTGGACTGTATTCAAACCAATTACTATGTCCTTATTGACCACCAATTAATAGCTTGGCAACTGTTAGAATGGTCTTGGGAAAGGCAGTGTCCTTTTCACTGTCCATCAGCTATGTGAACTGAAACAAGTGGGAAAATAGCGCTTTTCAACATTTGACTTCATGGGAAATTAGTAAATTGGAGTTTGTTTCAGAGGATATTACTTAGCTTTCTTATCAGTTTTCTTTTTTCTGTTTCCTAATCTAGCACATCAACTTTCTAACCCATTCATTTTCTTTTCTAACTTCTTTCCATTGATCATCTGATGGCTCTCAGCTCATTGTGTCAACTATACTCCTCTATTAAAAAGCAAACTTACTGATTTAAGCAAGAGTCCTGGGAAGAGCTCTGAAGAATTCAAAGCAGGAACAAAGATTACTGTAAATCACTTTGCTGGAGCAAAGAATGTATAGCACAGAAAAAGAATTTATTGAGAGTCTTCGGAGACCTAAGGAGTTACCATGTCCTGCTGTGCAGTGTCACTCACATTTTTAATCTCTAAGGAGTAGTTTCCACTGTATTAATATTTTTAAATAGAATGATCATACCACACAAACCACTGTTTATAAGACACTGAAAGAGTTTTTGTTGTTTTTTTTGCTTTGTGGTTAGTATGGTGAATGAAGCTAAGAGCCTGGGGAAACAGAGAGGTGGTTATCCAAGCTGCCTTAGTTGTGGTGAAATACTTCTTATGGTCTTGTAAGTCTGCATTGTAAGTCAAAACGTGGAGGTATTCGGTAATTGACAAATTCTTCCCTTGATTCTATTTAAATATCATGCAAAAAAATGTGAATGGTCTTCTTTGAACATCTTCCATCCCCTAATAACGTACACTGCCTCATATTCCAGCATCCTTTTTCTGCAAGAGAGCTTGATAATTTTAAGACTTCTTCCGCAGCAGTTTTTTGCTCTAACCTGCTCTGTTTTCCTCCCCAGCTGCTTTACCTTTCAAGTGTTCTCCAAAAGCTCTCACAAATTTCAGTTCACATTCGCAGTGGGAATTTAAGAGCTCAGAGACATGTGTGTGTTAATTCTATGTGGGACTGAGTTTTTGCAGGATCAGAGTGATAAGGATTGGAAGGGACCTTTGGAGATCATCAATACCAGACCGAGTGCTAAAGCAGGTTCCCTACAGCATGTGAAAAGATAAATTCAGTAGTTTTATCATTACCAGAGTACTTTGCCTGTGTTGCTGAACTCCTGCCCGCACTCAGGTTCTTTGTGCATGAAATAGATCTGAAACAGAAGCCTTCTTTTAGGCGTGGGTAAAATAGTCAAAATCCCACAACAGTCACCTTTGTTCACTGTAAATTGTGGGTGTTGTCACTGTGCTAGACAAAGACAAATCCCCATGTCTGCAGTGGTTAAACTAGGGCTCCAGAAGAGGGAGTGTGACTGATGAGGAAGGAAACTATGCACAGATGATAAAACAGTGAAGTTCAACACTTCTGTTGCAACATGTGATGAGGACGCTTAGATTTCACCATTCTTCCGCCATGAAGGCAGCTTTGCTGAAGAAGGCAGAGCGATGTCTAGCATTATAAAATTCTGATTTTAATATGATTAATCAGTTGATTGAACCGAGTACATAAATGCATTTTGATCCAAATAGCAAGGTGCAGATATTGAACAGCACCTTGCACCTGCCAAGTCCTTGACGAGATACTTAATTAAAGAGAAAGAATGCTGTCCTGCAGAACATACAGGCAATACAGCCAAGTGATATCTTCAGAGGGAAGAAGTCCCAAACTAGAGAGTGACAGAGCTTAAGCACATGAATAATGAGTCTGGAATTGTTATCTGGCTCCCTGGGCATCTTCCCTTTCTGAGATGCACTTTCAAATGCAGACAGGTTCAGTATTAGAATTTCTTTCTAGGCTATTTGTCCTCCACGGGCTTTGCTGCTGTTGTACGCTGTTTTTTTACTCTGTGTGTTCCAGAAACAAATGTCCACTTGTTTAAATTAGTGAATATTTTGCTCCCCACAGAAACAACAGAAGACAGCATCTCTTGTAGCATAATTATTGTGTGACATAATTTGCCAAATGACAATTGCTGCCTTTTGCCCCATTGTCTGTATGTTTTCTTTACAACAATGTCTTTGTTGTGCAACTTTTTAAAATTCGAAAAGCACACTCTTTTCTTTCTAAAGTTTTGGCTCCGTTTTTGAGTGTATCCTGTGTCTTTAGGACACCTAACCCTGAATACAAATGTTTGTAACTAACAAGATGTTCGGATTTCACTTCTTAAGCCTACAGCAGTTTGCTGCAATCAAGTCAAGGTCAGGTCGAGATGAGGTCAGAACTAGAGAGATCTTGACTGGAAAATGCAGTCACTTCCATTCTTACTTATCCATGCTAATATAAAGGGAAAAATCAGCTTTAAGAGAAAATGATTAAAATGCAAGATTTCTTTTTGTCGTTATACATAACAAACCTATTAAAAAGTTTGAGGGGATATAAGCTGAACTGATTTTCGAACAAGAGGCCTGAGTCTGTGCAAAGGTGAATCAAAAGATGTATTGTGAGAAACTGTGATGTGACCTAGAGGAATTTGAAGAAGAGATTATGATTTCCCAGGCCACATTTTCCATGTGTTTGATAGTTTTTAGAATGATGTACATCAAACATGTTCTTTTCAAAGAACAGATGTTAATTGTCAAGCTAATAAAAAAATAACTATATGGTAATTTCTTATTGAACAGCCTTCAGTGGCCTATGTCCACACCACGCCGGGCTTGCCTTCAGGCTGGGAAGAAAGAAAGGATGCCAAGGGCCGTACTTACTATGTCAATCACAACAATCGAACCACAACCTGGACACGGCCCATCATGCAGGTATGGAGACGTTGCTCTGTTTAGATTGCATACATTTAACATCTGTTATGTGTAATTGCAGTGGAAGCAGCTTGTTAGAACTCTGAATTAAAAAAAAGAAAGCTAAGTATTGTCATGACAATACAGGATAATCATTGAAAAATACAATTGGGATTTTTTTTGTTGATGCTTCTCTTAACTTTATTACAGTTTATGTTGATGCTGCAAGGGAAGGTGTTTTCAGAGAGGTACCAGGCACTAATTAATAAAGGCAAATGTGTATTTAGATTTTAATTTGAAAGTTATTTTGCTTAATTAATAATGCCATATATTATGTATCCTTCCAATGGATTAAAATTAAATAACATGCTTGACACATTACTTACTACTATAATAGTAAATATTTACATCATTTTTGCCCTGACTTTGGATTATTTGTGATCTTGATGACTGGCTAACTTTTCTGCATCTGAAATAGCTTGCAGAAGATGGCATGGTTGGATCAGCAGCAAACAGCAACAACCATCTTAGTGAACCCCAGATCAGACGACCCCGCAGCCTGAGTTCACCCACAGTCACCTTGTCTGCTCCACTTGAGGTGAGAAACATGGTTAGCAAGACAGAACTCTTGTATCTGACTTCTCTCTTGGTTACTTTTATAACTTTTTAGTTCCCCTTTAGTTACACAACATAGCACTGTTATTGTTGTAACACCCTTGCTGTTAATTTTAACATAATATATTGCTGTTTTCTTTTGAGAGTTTTCTGTCTAAATCTTTACTTCATGCAGTAGTGTTGCTTAACTTTGATCATTGAATAATGTGAATGAATCGTCTGTCTTACACATGGTAGTGTGATTTGGTCAGCTATGACTTAAACTGTGCATTTCTGAAACATGGGCTGTTGTCACTCGAGTGCCAGAGTTGTATAAAATGAGAAATATTTCTTCAGCTGAAAAGCTTATTTTGATGGTGATAACTTTTAAAATAATCCCTGCAACTGACTGAGAATTCTTGGAATTGAGATACTGATTAAGTTTTATATTCCTTTTCTTTCAATATGGTATATAATTTATGTGCCTTTTCCCCAGGACAAATTGTTGAAAATCCATAATTTCAAGCTGACAGAAGAAGTCTGAACCTGTATTTATTTTATGAACTTGTTTTAAGGCCATGTGTAAATGTTCTTTCTGAAGCTGGGCGATCCATTAAGAAGTGGGTAATGTCACTTCACATTTAGGATATTCTCCTGTGTAAAAATAACATATATTGCACCGTTGAATACAAAGCAATGCTTGTATTTTTTCCTTTTTAAAATGAAACGTTGACGTGTACAGACCAGCTTCAGAAAAATATGTAATCAAGCGGACGTTACCATTGCACAGGGAAATGATAGAACTCCATGCCCTTCAAAGCAAAACTTTAGTGAGTGATGGGGAGTAGCTGATTACTGAGGACTTACTGCATTCAAGGAAATCAATGCTAGCACTTAATTCTAGTATGAATTGCATCTGGAATGAAAAACTGCTTGCTGTTGTATTCTGTATCCTTTATTAAGTGTCATTTGGCAAATCCTTGTATCGTCCATTTCCTCAGGGCATGAAGGACTCCCCTGTGCGCAGAGCCGTGAAGGACACCCTTTCCAACCCACAGTCTCCGCAGCCCTCACCCTACAACTCTCCTAAACCACAGCACAAAGTTGCACAGAGCTTCCTCCCTCCTGGCTGGGAGATGCGGATAGCACCCAACGGCAGGCCCTTCTTCATTGATCACAATACTAAAACTACTACCTGGGTAAGAAGAATTTTAGATAACAAACTTCACATGTTTTTTATCTTTACTGCTCTGTTTTCCAGGCTGTTGACCCTCTATTTTGCTTTGGCATTGGTCTTGTATTTAAGATTCAAGTTCCAATTGAGGGATTTGTCAGTCTGAAGTTTCATAAAGCTGAATGAAGTGAGACTGAATTCTCCACGCCATGATATACAGTTGCCACATGTCTGAAACAGCAGATTTCATACAGAGGCTGTAGTGGTGCCATTGCTACACTCAGAGAAAGGAGACTTATTTGTACATATCCACTGAAAATAGCTTTTGGTGGATTTATGTATCATGTACCATACAGAAGCATTTTGTCTTTTGTGTGTGATCTCTTTATGCTTGGCAAACCATTGCATATAAGTATTATCTTTTCAATCCCTCAAATTTGGGTTTTACTGGCATACAGTGTGATGGAGATTCGGACTGATGTTTAGGTTGAGACTGTGTGTAATTCATAGAATCATAGAATCACTCAGGTTGGAAAAGACCCCAAAGATCAATGAGTCTAACCACGACCCAAACATACGACTCTAAATTCTTGAATTTCTTTTCTGTTAATATAACGTATGTTCATCTTTGCTGAACAGAATCCTGTTTGTTATTTGTTTAATGTTGTGGGGGTCTGTTTTTCAATTCATTCTACATTTTCAATCAGTAAGTGGGGGAAAAAATTAAACTAGGAAAAAAGGTCAAAGCCAACTCAGCATTTCATGTCACTATTTAAATATGCATGGAACTTAAATTGTTTAGATGTTATTCAGATTCCCAGTAGCAACTATTTTACAGGAAATATTTCTAATGCTGACTCTTAATCATGTTCCCAGATGCATGTGGGTAGGTTATGTGTAGAAATCTCAGTCAGTGTCCCTCCAAATTTTATCTTCTGTGACCTGTTTTACTTGCCTCTTTTTTGTATTTCTTGTTCACTAATGTGGTATCCGTGGATTTGTAAAAATGTAAGAAGCCCATTTACATCACTGTCCAACCTTTTTGTGATATGATGTCTTAACTTCTTGAAGTTTTGAGAGCCAGAAATGTACAGGTGACCCTAAACGGCACTTAGAGGAATGCATGCTTTCATAAGAAAAGGGCTCTTAAAAGAACACCCTTAATAGAATCAGGGTCTTACCCACACTGCCTCTTAACATAAAAAAAAAAAAAAGCTGTTGCAATGTAATATAAAATTATTATTTATATTTTTAACTTAATATAAATATATTAATAACACATATTAAGTATGTGGCAAGTCCAAATGTGAAATGTTTTATTACTTGATATGTTTGGGTTTTGCATTTTATTCTCAGAAACATAGAAGTTAAACAATAATTTTAAGGTAGGAAGATGGCTTTTCCAGCTACTTCTGGGTATGACTTCATATGCAGATGTTGGATTTGTGGTTCCATGTATCTGTTATAGGAAGATCCACGACTGAAATTTCCAGTGCATCTGAGAACAAAGGCTTCTTTGAATCCCAATGATTTGGGTCCTCTTCCTGTAAGTGACAGTGTGCATGTATTTGTGTATATTCCTGCTATCTTGTAAGCACTGATCTTTTGTTGCAGTCTTATATTGTATGCATATGCATACTGTATGCTCTCATCACTTTTATGGAGATCCTAAAGGAATGTTTGTAACAACAGAACAATTCTCATCAGGGAATGAGTCAGGCTCTGCAGCTAGTCCATAGTATTTCTGAAGCCATTAAACATTTCTTTGTTTATCTGAAGCTGGAGCTTTGAAAAAACTTACCTTGTTTATATCTCTGAACATGTGATTTTAGATAACTGATGGTTAACTAGCTGATAATTAACCTCTGTAAGAAAAAAAAGCAGCACATTGCTCAAAGTGAACTTTGTTACTGTACCAGTATTCACTGGCATTCAGAAATCTAAATCAGTTCTGAATTTTGATTGAAACTTCCATATTCTGCAGGGAAAACAATTGTATTAGCTTCAAAGGCTTTGTTGTCATATTGGTAAACCATTGCATAGTAGTTACTTACACATATCAAACAAAGCTTTTTCAGTAGCTATATCTTTATGTCAGAGGATACCCTATGAAAGTTGGCATTTTTTCTAAGCTGCACACGTTAACAGTGTTATGTTTTGGAAAACTACCACTGAAATTGCATTTGCAGCTCTGGAAACCACAGTGACAGTAAAACACTAGTTGTCACCAGCAGTCTCAGCAGGTATTGCAGACATGATGTCTGCAGACACTTATACCTTTAGGAAAGGTGGCCCTCCCATTGCACCATATGTGGCATATTAAATCATTTCAATTTTGCACTGATTGAATAGTGAGTTTTTGCATTGAGCTGGGTTGCAGTTTACAGGGAAGAATCACTCTGTCAGCAGACCAGAGTGAGCACTGCTTCTGGGCAAAAAAGTTTGCCTCACATGAGGGGCACAGACATCCTCTGAAACATCCAAACATCTCCCTGTCCTGGTCTTGGTTAAAAAAAGTTATGCCTTGAATCTAAATCAAGGTAGGCAACTTGTCAGGGCCATATCGCAAAGTACAGATTAGATTAAGGACTATATTCACTTGAGCATGTTATTACAATGAATTTTCTGATTGGAATACAGCAGTAGTGGAGCCTGTAGGAAAACAACTATGGAAGTAACTGTTTTTCATAGCTTTTCTCCAACAACAAGTTTGTTAGATAGGAGGCACTGAAAAAGAGTAACCTAGCATGTTAATTCCAAGAGGTAAAAAGGTACTATGAGATGAAAGTAGCTTGACATTCATTATTGATAATGCATAGTTAATGACAGATTAAAAAAGACATTCTTGGCTGAGGCTAGAAGCATGGAATGGTTGGGCTAGAAGGGGGCTCACAGCCCCCCTACCCCTACCTTGGGCTGTCTGCCTCCCCCGCTCAGGCTGCCCAGGGCCCATCCATGGCCTCAGGCACCTCCAGTGATGGGACAGCACAGCTCTGGGCAGTGCTGGGGCCTCACCACCCTCTGGGTAGAGAGTTTCCTCCTCACATCTGACCTAACTCTGCCCTCTTTTAGTTTAAAGCCATTACCGTTATCCTATCAATGCACTCGCTGGTAAACAGTCTCTTCCCAGTGTGATGGCTGCAGAGTTGAAGAAAAGTAATTTTAAAAAGACAGAAATGAAATAATCTGTGTTTAGTGGAAGGCTGAAGCTGGCGAACAGCTTGTAGGTAGAGTGAGTACTAGATCAGACAGTAATGCATGTACTAGCAGTGGCTATGTGTTCTCCTTTTGATACTAAAATCATTTGGAAGACAAGAAAAGGGAATGGAGAAAAAAGCAAGAATTGAACTCTAGGTGAGACATCCTTGTCCCACTCTTAATATTTACAGTAAATAACCCACAGGTGTTTCAGGAAGAAAAGGAGAAACTCATGCACCTAACAAATGACAGGCAACCTATTCTTTGAGTTCATTTTCTTGCAGTAGGAAGTGGGTGTGAACTCCAGTTCAAGAAATTTCCACTTCAAAGCCTTAAAAAATACTTACTGTGTTGGATATAATCACTTGCATAAACAATGAATGCTTTGAATCTTGCCAGATTTTTGTCCTTGGCATGCACACCTGTTTCTGTGTTTTCTACCTGACGAGCACCTTTCAGACAACTTAAGTTGGCATGAATAATGTATTGCTTTACGCTGTATGAGAGTGGTGGTGTTTCACTTATTTTCTGTTGTTTTTTTTCTTTCCTTTTTCTAGCCTGGTTGGGAGGAAAGAATACATTTGGATGGAAGAACATTTTATATAGACCATAGTAAGTAAGCACTCAGGTACTGCAGCAATTAGACAAAGGGAGGTAATAAATATCGAAGTGAAAGCTTTATAATTTTACTCTTCATTTAGGAAGCCAGGTGTTGATATGTGGAGACATTGATACCAGAGACTTAGTGCCCTCCTACGGTACTGTATATTCACTGAAAGCTTGCTTATAATTGGCTCATCAAGCTTTGTCCCTCTCTGACTTGTGAAGCATTAACATTTCTTCTTTGTGGTTTCTTTTGTTCTTGTTGATATTTTGGACTCTTTGTTGTTGTTGTTGATGATCCCATGGCTTATTTGCACTTCAATAAATTAAAATATACACTAGGAATAGAAAATAAAATGAGATAAGATCATCTGGCCACAACTCCACATACAGGCAGTAGGTAAATTAACACTGATAATACTCTCTCTCTTCTCGTCTGAGAAGGTCTTGTGGCAGCGCTGATTCTGATCTAATTTCCTATTTACAGCATGTTATATTGCACCCAGCCCATTGATCTCTATTCAGTTCTTCTGTTAATAAAGTTCCTGCAGAAGAGATTTTTCAGCGTAGATTTGTCTTATTACTGCACCTCAGAACAACTGTTTTAGTTTTTGTCATATGAAAACAAAGCAGCACAGAGAAGGTTTTTTTTGTGGTTTTTTTTCTGAAGACTTAAGCTGGTCTTTCTAATGGGGTATTTCTGCTGACAGGTCGACCTTCACAGAAACAGGTAACACAAAACAATTGGAAGAGTGCCTATTTGCTACGCAAAACTAAGAGAACAAAAACCTTCAACAGTTATGTGTATTTGACAGAATTATATTTCTCTTTCAGTAGCGTTACATCCTAGCATACCTGTAGTTGTGTCATTAAATCATTATTAAACCATTACTGCCTGTAAATGGCTTACATAATGTCCAATAAAAAAAAAAAAAAAAAAAAAAAAAAACCAGAAATGGTACCCCCACAAAGAACAAGATTAGCCTCTTCCAAACATCAACACTGAAGCATTTTTTGTATCTTCTGTAACTTTTAATTGTTCCTACCAACAGATGTTTGGAAACAAATCTGGCAAGTTATGCCAAACTGCTGCCATGGAAGGGTCACAGGATAAATCTTTGAGGTTTCAGATACATGTATATCTGCTGAACATCCCCAGCTTTGCAGAGTTCTTTAGTAACTAAAAATGGAGTGCTGATGGTATACATTCCCTCAAAGAATTTTGTGTTTATAAAAATAGATGTGTTTGCATCTGAGTCCTCTCTCTGCTCCCTATCTGAATTTTTTTTAGCTTTTCTGCAGAATTTTGCAATAAAAGTTGTTTGCTTCAGGGTTAGTTTTGTTTTGGGTTGTTTTTTGGGTTTTGTTTTTGTGGACAGTGCTGTTTGCTTCTAACAGATAGCCTTTTAGTCTCATTGTGAGCACCGTATTACTATCAGGGGACTCCAGAAGCAGGGGCGATGCCAGGGGCGTTACAGTGGGCATGTTGCAGCTCAGTTGTGATAAAGCTGTGCTCAGTGCTTAGCAGATGACTGCAGACTGCAGTTTATCAGTGTTCAGCAAGTTTGCTTTAGCAATCACTGTAGCATTTCTTTCCACAGTATCAGTAAGGAAGTGCAGTGGCATTTGTCCCTAATGTTAGGTCTGTGGCAGAGCTCCATGGTTTTAACTGTTTCATGGGTAACTTGAGAACGTATGCTGAAATCAGCTGTGTGGTGCAACTGGGCTTCCTCTGGATGGGTATGCAAGTCTCAGGAGTCCAGCACTGTGATAAATTACCCATCATTCTCTGCTACAGTAGTTAGTTAAGATGCAACAAATGTACTCAGTTTAGTTACTAGAACACAGCTGAATCAGATAACTTTCAACATTTGTACTGCTATTAATGTTCTGGCTCCCCAGATATGTTTTCTAATTGGTAATAGGCATAATTATCTGATACTCTTGTCCGGTTTATTATACATTTTCCTCATCCCTGAGGAAAACTGTAATAAAATTCAGTGCAGCCAGCACAGAAGAAACCATGCTGTGGGGCAACACAAGCTGATATGAAGCATTCCACGAACTAAGAAAACAAAGCATGAAAAAGATAATTTAGGTACTATTAGGTACCTAGTGGTCTGAAAATATGATACATTTCAGATTTTGATTGTAAACTGTTCTCATTTCTTAGAAGCTGTCTAGGAAAACAGGTTCTACATCTTAGAAGGTATCATGAAGAACAACACAAAGGCTTTGCAACCAAGTTCAGTGTAGTTGGTAGCGGTTCACTGAGGGAAGGATGGATGTGTTAAGTGGGTGCCCCAATTCTTCAGCATACTGATAAATGAATTGGAGGGAATGTACTCAATAGATCAGTAGAAAAGAGCAACATTAGAGAGGCAAGAGGAGCTCATTGGAGTAGGATTAGGAATCAGAATGATTCTGGTGAGGTGTAGGTGCAGTGTGAACATGTTTTATAATTGCAAGGTACTATTCAGAATAGGAATAATTAGCAGAACTTGTTTTGAAAAGGACACGAAAAATATCAAGTGAATGTGAGTTAATTCATCCTGAGGTGTATCAGCAGGAGCATCTTAAATAAGAGCAGAGTTAATCCTCCTGGCCTCATCAACACTGCAATTTCTGTAATGATAAAGCACAGAGTCCCAAACTTTAAGGAGATAGTGAATTGTTTCATAAGGAACCAAAGTAATAGAGGAAATCCTTCAAAGCCCAAAGGCCTGATTTGTGAGGAAAGAGAGAGAGTATTGTGTTTGTGTGAAGAATCAAGAGAGATGGTAGATTTCTTAAAATGTGCTGCAGAAGAGTTAATTTGATGTCCAGATCTACTGTGGATAATACAGTAAAACAGGGAGTCTTGAGCCAGAGTTCCAGCTTGGATGGGTCAAGTTGGGCTCTTCTCATTGTATGGACATTGAAGCCATGGAAGAGTGTAATATGAAGACCCTATTGCTGTAATATTCTGAAAAACTGCTTAGGCAGTGATTGATCAGTGACACCGCAAGTTCTTAAACATATGCTAGAGCAGTAAGAGAGAACGGGCAAACTCTCTTTAAGTCATCTCCAGTTCTGCCTTTGATGCCACAGAAATTAACCACTATCATTTGCACTTGTCAGTAGGTATAAAAAATGAATCTGTATAAAAGCAGTAAAGGTTGCAGAAGGTAATGTGTCTGGCCAAGAAGCAGCAGGTGAAAGGGGCCAGCCCAGGAGTCAGACTGCATCAGGCAGTGAGCTGTGCAGTGCATGTGGTTCCTGGAGCTGTTGGTCTGACAGCCTTCCTCCATAATTGCCACGAGCACTAAACAGACTTAAAGTGTAAAGGAAAATAAAACAGTAATTTAATATGAAATCAAACTTGCTGAAGTGTGCTTGTGATGGTTTTGAATTTTCTTTTAATAACTTCTAGCCAGTGCCAGCTTACAAAACCCAGTCCATTTTAAAAATAACTTGGAGTCCTCAAAACTTAGGGGTCTTTTCCAACTGTAGGAGCATGGAAAATGCCTGTGCTATTTTAAAATAAGTGGGCTTGGCTCTTTGCTTTTACCTGTAGTATACTTAAAAACAGTTTTCTTGAAGCTTAGTGTTTTTATTCCCAAGCTTAGAATTGCAGAATCTAAAACCCTACTACTCCTTTAACGTGCAGTGTATAAATCAAAGCGTGTACCTAAGAGATGTATTATTATTACCCGTCCAGTGCAGGAAATCTGACTTAATCCTTGCCACTGGAGATGGCATTTAGTTTGGTTTTTGGAGCATTGTCTTGTTGCAACATCATCATTCTGTTGTGATTCTGTTGTGTTCAGAATCTTGTGAGGAACAGCTGTCTGGAGGCAGGGAGAGTTTCACCGTGGTCCTGTATAACCTCACTGTATGACCATACAATGCTGCTGGTGCTCTTGAAAGCTGTAGATGAAAAGAACTGAATTCTGTTACCTTACTGCCATAATCTACTTTGTCAAAACTGAATTTTTTCTTACACCCTAACTGTGTACTTAATGATGTTATATCCTTTTCATTAAAACCAATGTCTAGGATTTTTCTTTTCCAAAGAGATGTTATCCCTTCACCTCCAAATTTAAATTCAGACTGCCTTAAAATTCTTAAACCTTGGCCCTCTTCATGCAGAGCGTCGAATAAGTAAACTTCATCTACCATTTGACAAAGTGTTTGGGTTCTTTTCCCCTCAGGCATGAAATCTGTGTGTTTCTAGTGTGAGTTGAATCCAAGATCATTTTCAAGTAGAACATGTTTACTACTACAGGTGTTGAAATGAAGGCAGTGTAATTACACTGGATTATTCTATACTTTTGCATTTTTGAATGAGTCTTTTCAACTAAACTGTGTGATGGGATTTTGATGGAGATGGGTGAGTGCAGTACTTTCTAACCCTGAAATACTAAGCTGTGGAAACAGTAGGGAAAACATTTGTAGGGAAAAAGAAACACATAAATTCACAGTGTGGTAGCAGAGCAGTAATTATATAATTTATTTTGTTATTTACAGATAATAAAATTACCCAGTGGGAAGACCCCAGACTGCAGAACCCAGCAATTACTGGCCCTGTAAGTACTGCTGTGGTTCTTTTCACATGAAATGCTGTGACTCATGTATATTTGGTGGAGGTGGCAGTTGTAAATAAGCAACAGTTCATGCTTGTTTTTCAGATCACAGAATCACAGCCTGGTTGGACTGGGAGGGATGTCAGAGCCCATCCAGTTCCAACCCCCTTGCTGTGGGCTGAGTACCCCCACCAGCTCAGGGCACCCAGGGCACTATCCATAGCCTCCAGGGATGGGGCACTCACACTTCTCTGGGCAGGTGGATTCAGACTGTGCTTGGTGAACAGAGCAGGACCAACCTTGGTTTGCTTTGTCCTGAGGGGCATGAGAGACTCAGCTGAGCACTTTGTGAGCTTCCAAGGACAGGGGTACTGCTGTCCTGTGCCATCCTGGCAAGGTGCCCTAGAACTGCTCACACTCGGTGTCTGACATTTTGTTTTACATAAACTGGGGTGCACTGGAGACATTTCCAGCCTGCTGCCAGTGAGCCAAAGCAGAACAGGGTTTACGAGGAGTCACTGTATCATTTGTCACTGGTATGCTATGCAAACCATTCGCAGCTGAGGCAGTAGGTTCAAAGTTTGTGGTTCTTGAAGTCTTTCCTACTCATGGCTACTGAGATAGGGCACTTTTCATACATTACAGTATGTTTCCTACCTTGAAACCATTAGCATATGATTTTGGCTTCTGCCTCCAAGTGTCTAGGAAACATTCTTGAATGGTTTGTCACAGTAGATATTGGAATCCTTCTGTTTCAGCAAGGAGGAGGATAGAAGGATATCCTTTCTTCAGAAGGATAGGGACTGCTTTATGTTACTGATTTTAACTTCTGTATTGCTGTGCTATTTCTAAGCAGAGCTCCATCCATTCTGAAACTGCATAGCTAAGTACTCTGAGTTGGGTTTCACACTGTGATGTGTGGAAGCTTATGGGTTCTCATTTCATTCTGTTCTCTTCCTGTAACCAGAAACTTTCTTTGCTAGGTTCTGAACTGTGTTCAAGTCATATATTTTGGTTCAAAGCTGTGTATGAAGGGCATCTGCTCTGACTCTTTGTTCAAAAGATCTTGGGAGTTTTGTACCAGTGCTCTCAGATGAAATCTAGACTGTAAGGTTTTGAGAATGTGTATAGAAGTATTCATACGTGCCCTTTATCTATGTCATCACTGTCAGTGCAGTTTCATTGAGCTCAGACATTACATTACATCACTCATTTTTTTTTATTTCTGAAGAATTAAAAGCCGTTTCCACTTAACATGGTACAGCTGTGACTTCTCTGTGGATTTGGAATGTAATAAACACAATAATTGGGCATATCAAATTGAAGAGTTATTAAAGTTCTTTCATATAAACTGTTTTTGGAATATCAACCTTAGGAAAAATGAATCAGCTTTTACTTTCAAGTAAGCATTACACAATGGCTTGTACCTGACTCAAAAAGAATATTAATTTCATTATGGAATGCTTTCAGCTCAGAATCAAAGACATTATTAAGGCATATATTTTTGTTATAAGGAGTTCACCAAAGTAGTTTTATTCCTCTCTAAGAATGGGATTAACTCACAGAAGGCTGAAAGGAGAATTTCTGTCCATGGACATTCATTGCTTTGTGGGCATACACTGTGTCCTGCATCTTATGGTTCATTTCATAGCTCTGCCTGGAGCCTCTCAACTTGTTCACAAGGGCATTCTCAAAATCCTTTGAATTTTGTTTTTGTGTAACGCCTCATAATCTTCAGCACTTTCAGCTGTGTAAATCCATATCCATTCACTCTTAAAAGTGAAAAATATACCATATGACATGCTTATTGTTCCTTTATTGTTCCCTAAGGAAACACATGGATTACAGTATTGCATTCTAGTTTCTTTTCTCAGTATCAAAAAAAAATGTTTTGTTCTTTTCTGTTCATAAAGTAAGATTAAAAAGAGACTGAGGAGATAAACTGAAAATATGGGTAAAATTTTTGATACATCTTACTTCAAACACTGAGAAATTAGATTTTGTGTTCTTCACTTCATGCGTAGTGTGTTTTTTTAATGACCTACTGGGTTACATATTAAGATAACATGTCTAGAAAGTTATATCTTATTTGTTTAAATATAAAGTAAAGTAAAATATAAAGTAAAGCAATGACTGGAATAATCTGTATTTACAATTCTGTCTCTGTAGGCAGTTCCATATTCTAGGGAGTTCAAACAGAAATATGACTATTTCCGGAAGAAGTTGAAGAAACCCGTGAGTATAACCATGCTGCTTTGTGTTGAAGTCAGTTACATTATGTCTCAGGAGAAGAAGCAAGGTATCCTCAGCGTAGATACAGAATGGTGTTTCTTGCCATTACACATTTGCCAATGGTTCTTGGTTGCCATAGTCCTTTAAAGGAGTTAAGTAGGAACCAACAAAATGAAGAAAACTGAATTTGATCGATGGATTTCTCAACAAAAGCAAATCTTTAAAAAAAATCTTTAAGACTTAAATTTTCCTGTATGAACATAAATCCAAAGTGATGAGAGAGGAAGGAAATGTCAGTGCACTGTAACTGAGACTAATTGGTATGTTAGTTTACAAGCCTTTGTATTGAAAGTTGGCTTCAGGAGTGATATTTCTCCTTCGTCTTCAGTGGTGATTTTGAAGAACAAAGCTGGAGAACGCAGGTTTCTGGTGATGCTGCTCTGTAAAAGTAACTGTTTTAATTTCAGGGAGCATTAAGTGTTAGCCCACACATGGCAGGGACTAATGATAGACAGCTCTGACACAGTGGGACTTGCCAGTGCCTTTACCTGTTTGTTGGTAGTTCCTCCAGTGTGCAACCTGATCCTGACCAATGACTGAGTGGACACAATAAACACTTGTTAGGAAAAAGCAAACCTCTTAAAACATTCGCAAGTCAGTCTTACTGGGAAAACTGTACCTGCCTGTAACCGTTGCACATCTCTGTTCACCCAGTCTGTGCCTCTGTTTTCAAGTACTTTACCATTCTGTTCTGCCTTTTCTGAATTTCTGGGCTAAATCATAATGACTGCTAGTGCTCTTGTTTTTCACACAGAAATTCTAACATATTTTGTCAGTCCTGTTCTGTTTTGTTTATTCTGTGGCAGTTCAGTTCTGTTTTATGTGTGGTGGAACAGTTCTGGCCTTTACAGGAATCCGAATGAAAGGGCAACATGAAGCATTGTGTTTGTTATCAAAGAGTCACAGAATGGTTTGGGGTGGTAAGGACCTTTAAGATCATCTAGTTTCTAACCCACTGCTGTAGGCAGGTACATCTCCCACCAGACTAGGTTGCCCTCAGCCCCATCCAGCCTGGCCTTGAAGCTGTCATGCCGTTTAAATACAACACAGTTGGACTGGTAATTTTCTCTTTTTTGTTGTCTTATTTCTTGTTGTTTTCAGTGTTTTATTAAGTACCATAGAAATTTCTGAACCCTGGGACTGGAATGTTCCCAGTTCACTGTAATCTATCAACCTATAGACTTAGAAAGCATTGAAAAACAAGTGTAAGGAGAAACTTGACACACTCAGATGTTGAATCTGTCTTTTAGTTTTTAACCTGTAGTCCAGAATTCCCTGAAGATCATTTATTTGGACTAATAAGTAACTAGAACTCTCCTTTCATGCAGGCTGATATACCAAACAGATTTGAGATGAAGCTACACAGAAATAATATTTTTGAGGAGTCCTACAGAAGAATCATGTCTGTGAAAAGACCTGATGTACTGAAGGCCAGGCTCTGGATTGAATTTGAGTCAGAAAAAGGACTTGACTACGGAGGTGTGGCCAGAGAATGGTTTTTTCTCTTGTCCAAGGAGATGTTCAACCCATATTATGGTCTTTTCGAATATTCAGCAACGTAAGTGTCCATTAAAATGTTTCCATTTGCAAGCATTATACATTAGGTTTTGCATAAGCAGGGAGATTATATTTGGCAGTAGTTAGAGCATCTTCCATGACATATGGCTGTGCATACTCGCCAGTCGAATCTGTGCTACCATTTCTTATTTCCTTTTCTAAGAACCTTTCAGTGTGCTATTGAAATTGCATAAAACATTCTCATCATTAGGGCAGTGTTCCATGTTGCCTTGCTTGCAGCAATACAAGTGCCATTTCTGAGGCGAGAGTAGTGAGAGGAGCGATGCAGACAAAAGACTTTTTGTTCCCTCCCAGCACACTGTAAAACACCTGCCTTCCAGAATTGTACTGCTCCTCTGTAATTAGCTCACAAAACAGCTTCTCGTTTACATTTCAGTAGGTATACAGCACTGGTCCTGCATGAGTTCAAATGCATTTATGTCCAATTTTAAAACCCCTGAGTGGTTCATTTATTTAAATGAGAGAGTCGAGTCTCCTGCTTAAAGCATATTCCTTTTCAGTCTGCCTGTGTAATTCCATGCTGTGTGCTTAACCCCAGGAAGGATGGATTTCTTCACTGCAGCAGTTCTTTTGTTTTCATGTCAGTGTCATACTCACTCGTATCTTTAATGAGTGTTGAATGAGTGCCATAGTAGATGAACAAAGGCTGTACAATGAGAGTTTTCTCACATTTGTGTCTTAGAAAAAAACATGTTCTGATTTTGGAGGGAAGCACAGCTTACAGGAATACAGGCTAGCTTAGAATGCCTCTGGGTTCACAGTTTACTGGGTTGTTTGTTTTGAAATAATATTTCCACTTCTATAATATAGGCTGCTGTGGTTACTTCAAAAATAACATTATTTTCATGTGAAGTTCACATGAAAATGTTAAATCATAAACATTCACACTGGATTGATTAGAACCAGTGTGTCTGGAAGCAGTATTTCCCTGAGCTTTCCACTGTACATGCAAATGGAAAAGATGAATTTAAAATCAATTCTGGTTACCCCACAAGCAGTTTATTAGCAACCTTAATCAGATCATTGTTAAGATTGTTAAAGCATTATGGAGAATAGACAAGAAAAGGCCCTGAACTCAAGTTATTTATTAACATATCTAAATATCTGTTTATTAAAGATGGGATGATTTAGATTTTTTTCCTGCTTTCTTCAAAAAAGGGACAACTACACGCTTCAGATTAATCCTAATTCAGGTCTGTGCAATGAAGATCATCTTTCGTACTTCACGTTCATTGGACGAGTGGCTGGCCTGGCAGTGTATCATGGGAAGCTGTTGGATGGTGAGTTACCACACTGTGTGGCTATGCTACTGCAGCTTTTGTTAAATAAATCACTGCAATAATTCATGTGTTTCACAGTGTAGTATATCTGGAAATAGAGAGAAAGTGCTGGACTGGAAGCTTTGGAAATTATATTCCTGCTTTGAAAGGAGATTTTTGTCACAATGTTGGCATCTTGCTCAACCAACACATATCTCATAAAGCTTTGCTTCCTTCTCCACTTTCGTTAATCCCAGAGAATCTCAATTTCTAAATAGTCTGTACCCTAAGGGATGACCACTGTATTTGTATGAGGCATTTCCATACATAACAGCTGAAGCCAAAACAGTTGCATGGGTGCCAGCCGCAGTATACATGTTTTATAAGATTGTTACTCATTGATTTAATGATTAAATAAAATTATTGCTGAGCTTTAGGAATAGCCAAGCAAGAAGTCATATAAACTGACTATATTTTAGTTAGAGGAAGTGCATTACAACAGCAGAGGAAAAGCATGGTCCTGTTTTCTAGCATGTCTTTTGAGAGAAGAGTGACAAGTGGAGAACTTTCAACTCGGTGCCCCATCTTTTGTGCCTTTTTACCACTGAACTGATGCTATTTACGGTGGCACAATTCTTGTGACTAAAGAAATGACTTTCTGTGTCTGAATTAAAGATGAAACCTGCTGTTAACCTGAGCAGTTACAGCACAGTTACTCGTGGGATATTTCTTCACTACAGGTGCCATGAGAAGATGGGTGGTGGTGCGTCTTAGGGCAGTCTGTCCTTACATGTGGTGAAAACACAGAATAGTGGAGGTAACACTTTTCCTCTCTGTTTTAGGATTCTTCATCAGACCTTTTTACAAGATGATGTTGGGGAAGCCAATAACTTTGAAAGATATGGAGTCAGTGGTAAGGACATTTAACCTTTATCTTTTTATCTATCAGTTGAGGATTTTTCCTTTGGGGAAGATCATGATAGCTAATTAATTTGTTTCCCTTCACCTTTCTCTCCCCTCTTTCTTTGGTCAGTCTTTAATTGTGAAGCAATATATAACAAAGATGCAACCCATTCAGGAAATTTCAACAACTTCAATAAAAATGTATTTAGTTTAACAAGTTTAATAATAACAATGTAATCAGTTACTGTATAATAATATTGTCAATGTAATGAAGCGGTATATAAATTGTGTTGAAAATAACAGCTTCATCACAAAGATATTCTCTGACCAGCAGCTACATATTGCCATATATGTATGTACCGAATATAAAAGTACAATAAATTTATTGCACAATAACACAGTTACAAAGCAATTAAGGGAACTTACACAAATCTAAAAATCTACCTTCTTAAAAACAGGAATACAGCAATCTGTCATACCCTCCTTCACAGCAGCTGTAAAAATAAACAGATTCCAAGTTCTCTGCAACCCCCTGGGTTTCTAGATTTGGAAGCCTTTATCTTGTTAATGTTTTTATATTCAAACCTTGTTTAATTTTAATCTCCTGTAGGACAGTGAATACTACAACTCTTTGAAGTGGATTCTGGAAAATGACCCTACTGAGCTGGATCTCATGTTTTGCATAGATGAGGAAAACTTTGGACAGGTACGTAAAAGTTAACCCAAAAGTCTATAATTCCATGTTACTGGTTATTGCCAAAAAGTAATTAATTCTGAGCAATATCTCAAGTTTGTGAACTCAATTGGGACTGCTACATGTTAATGATCAGTCCACGCAGACTTTGAATATTAACTTCTCTTTCTTCCTGAACTATTATGTCTGGAGATGCTGAAGAAGGAAATTATATTCTTTCCAGTGAGCAATACAATGCCTTTCTGAAAAGCAGTATTTGAAGCTAATAGAAGTGTTACAGAATCCTTATTAGAAAGCAGTCTCAGCCTGGGACTGTGTGAAGTTCTATAGCTGAAGAAGTTCTCAAAGAACAAGATAAGAGGTAGAATGATGATCAGCGAAGTACCCTTTTACAGTCCATAGTTTAGGCATATGATACAACAAAAGGACGCATGCCTGTTTTGCAAAGATTCACAGTCTGTAGATAACTGTCTTTGATACAAACTAATAATGTTTTGATCCCGTTTGAGAAGCAGTAACAATGATGGAATTTTAAGTCCTCTTGGTTCTCCTGTTTCAACTTAGCCAACTCAGTGAGCTACAGACAGTTATAGCAGCAGGTATAATCTTGTTTCCATCATACTGCTCATGAGGTGCAGAACTCAAGAAGGACATTGAGGCCCTGGAGCGTGTTCAGAGAAGGGCAACAAAACTGGTGAGGGGTCTGGAGCACAAGTCTTATGAGGGAGCTGGGATTGTTTAGTCTGGAGAAGAGGAGGCTCAGAGGAGACCTTAGTGCACTCTACCACTTCCTGAAGGGGGGTTGTGGTGAGGAGGGGGTGGTCCTCTTCTCCCTGATAAATAGTGACAGGACGAGAGGGAATGGCCACAAGTTGCGCCGGGGAAGATTTAGATTAGACCTGAGGAAACATTTTTTCTCTGAAAGAGTGGTCAGGCACTGGAATGGCCTGCCTAGGGAGGTGGTTGAGGCACCATCCCTAGTGCTGTTCAAGAAGCGTTTAGATGAGGTGCTAAGGGATTTGATTTAGTAGTTCATTGGGTAGGGATAGTGATAGGAGGATGGTTGGACTAGATGATCTTGTAGGTCCTTTCCAACCTTATGAACCTATGAACTGCATGGCAGATTTTATCACAGAAAAGCCCAAAGCTCAGTTGTATAAGGGTAGGATCTGCTGTACTGCAGAGTAAGCTAGATGGCTAGAGACTGGAATATCTCATCCACTTAAATGCTTCTAATGTTTCCCAACAATTCAGAAGTTGTAAAACATGGCAAATAATGACTGAGTTGTCTACTTCTGCATTTTCTACTTGCTGCTGCCAGAACTCTGGGGTCTCATGAAAGTCATAGAGTCATAGAATCACCAAGGATGGAAAAGACCTCTAAGATCATCCAGTCCAACCGTCCACCTACCACTAATATTTCCCACTAAACCATGTCCCTCATCAGTACAGCATCTACATGTTTCTTAAACACCTTCAGAGATGGTGACTCTGCTCACTTGGTGCTTGTTTTGCCTCAGGCATCACTACTAATGCTGAAACTCTTACAAAAGTACTCAAGGGAACTTGGTTGGGAGACTGTACTGTTTCCACATAGATGTTCAATATGTAAGAGGGAAAGATTTGCATTGCAGAAAGCTTCTGTGTTTGGTTATACTGTTATCATCAGAATCTTTCTTGAATTAAAGGAAAAACAAGAGAAATCTAATATTCTATCCTGTTATTACCTTGCCCTACCTAATACCTAAGAATAGGATTTTGCTGATGCTTACAAGTGAGTAAGAAATACCCGGAAGGTATTTTCAAGATACAGAGGATGAAAAGCATCCTTCAAAAAAGTAGAGGATGAGCATGTCTCTCTTTCTTCTAAGTTCAGAGGTCTTAATCACAGACTCACAGCCTGGGATGGGAGGGCTTTCCATCCCCCCTGCCCCAGCAGGGCCAATAATTTCTTTCCAATACTTGGAAGAATTAGAGGGCATTTTTCTGTCTTAGGAAAATGGGAAGATGTGTTTTCTTTACTCAGTTTTACCTGCTGTTAATGAATAGAAGTGGGAAAATAATTTATTCGTAAGAGTGACCACAGAATAATTTCTTTCTAATTATGTCATCATTAAACATGAAATATTTTGGTGTCTCATTAGCTATTACAGAGTAATCATTTCCTAGTACCGCTTGCAAAATGCTGCTTAGGGGTGATGGATTTCATGACAAATGTGTCCTGAAATAACGCCTTGTTGTATTTTATTTTTTCTTTAAAATACAGACGTATCAAGTCGACCTGAAGCCAAATGGGTCAGAAATCATGGTAACAAATGAAAACAAAAGGGAATACATTGAGTACGTATATATTTTTAGAATTTAACCTAAGTGTAACAACACTCAAGTGGTAATGCTTTGGAATTTACCCCCCTGCAATTATGATGGAACAAAGAATTGTCAGAAATCTTTTTAAAAGGAAATCCATTTGTTAACATAGTTTTTTTACACTAAATTCCTAGAAAGTCTGAATTTTAACCTTCACTGTTCATTGAATTACACCAACTACAGTAGCCTATGTCATATAATAGGGAACAGTATTTTCTTAATTTGTCAGCATAAGGAGTATTCAAGGAGGTATGGAATTGCCCCACATGATTGCAGACATTGATCTAAATTACTCATTCTGAGCACCCTCCAAAACTGATGAAAAGAAATGGCATTTCTTGGATACAAGAATTACCATGTTAAAGCGGGATATGAATCTGGCTCGATTTCATGATCTGCCTTGGTAACTGCCTCTGCTTTGTAGATCTCAGTAGTGAATTTCCACCCTGGGCTGCCTTTTTTTCCTTGTGAACTGCTATCACAGAATGCAGATGAAGAATGAGTGCAGGTCTGAACAGTAAACTAGAGAAAAGAATAAAAATAGGACATGACGTTACCAAGGTCACATTTGCTTCCTGGCTTTTATATTCCAGGAAGGGTTCAGGAACTCTGCACATGTTTAAGTACTCCCTTAAGAGGAATACTGTGTACTTGTTTGTTCACCTCATTTGCAGTGTGGTGTTACAGTGAAGTGATGGTAATAGTAGAACCATAAGGAGTTTCCATTTTTGTAATTCTTTTTTTGATCTTAGTTTGACTGTACAGCATATATTTACACGTCCACAGCTTAGTTTTTTAGGCATGTCAGTTTACAGATGCAAAATATAAGATGTCCTAAGCAGTTTTTATCTCCATTGTCTCCATGTAGTAAAGCAATAACGAAGAGCTCTTTGAAAAAGTGCAGGCCAAAACAAAGAACTAAATTATAGCTCCAACTAGATAATTCTAGATAAACTCTTAATGGTAGTATTTTTATAACTTCACAGTTGATACTTTTGGTTATGTACTCTCATTTCTAAATGTTTGATGTGGTTTAATTTCTTCCAACACTTCTCCCAAGAGTTACGGTGTGATAGAACTGTTCTAGTTGGTGCATAAGGAAAGAAATAAGAGGAAAAAAAAAACTGCAGCTGTAGTCACAAATATAATTTTAGCTTTGCTTCTGAATCTTAATGTAACACCCAAATGATGCATTCTTCTGGTGTAGTGTTTATGGGTTATGTAGAAACTTGCTGAAGAGTTGCTGACTGGTGTTTTGTTTGCATTGTTTGCACGTAATGTTTATTGCAAAAAAGAAACAGATAAAGAATTAACATCACAGATTTTCAATTGGTAGCTATTTAATTATTGTAAGCAGTATGAGAAAATCATACTGGGAATTTTTTAGTGACCGCCATACGAGCAGTATGCACTGCTGAAAGGCCTTCTTTGAAAACACTGTTCCAAATTATCATCCAGTGTAAGAATAAAAGCAAAGGAGATTAAATGAACAGTCCATTTTTACCAAAACCCCATCCAGAGAAAGTGTGTTTGTCCAAAGCATGGCTCGAAAGACCAAAGTGAACACGAGCCAAAGCTGCTCTCTGGAGGGACCACCTCCCACCTCTCCCTTCTAATTAATACACACTGCTTCCACAACTTGAGTACTGTCAGCACGGTCAGAAACCAGACAAATTCCAGCAAGCACTTCATATTCATTTCAAACTAAAATGTAGAGCAATAACATCAAACTATGCTTACTGACATTTTTAAGTAGTGCTTCCTGAAAGATGAGAAAGCATGATGGTTGCTGTATTCATGCAAATTAGGCACAAAAGCTGCTTCTGTAGGAAATGGATTGGATTCCTGGAGTGTTATTCGAGAACCTGTAAGGTATTTATGCCATAGGTGGTTAGCAATGAAATACAGGTTGTTTCCCTTGATACTGTAGGATGTATTTATGTACTTATTTTTGGGCAGGCTGTTGACTGTAATTACAACTATCCTTAAATTTCTGTAGGCCTGATTGGGAATTGTTAGTTACTTAGCTCTGAAATTTAGAAAAAACAAAACAGTCTCATTACTTATTCTAACAGTAAGTACATTGTCCAGGGTCTAGACTACAACCTGACTTTGAAAGAAACCACACTAATGAATTTGTAGGCTGCCTAACTTAATAAAAAGCAAATCAGCTTATGTAACGTAAGAGTATGATTGAGAGATAGATAAAGTTGTAAATGAGAAGCTGATATTGTTAGTGTTGTTTATCAGTCTTCTAATGAATGTGTTTTATGTTTTTCTTTATCTCCTATAGCCTGGTCATCCAGTGGAGGTTTGTAAACAGAGTTCAAAAACAAATGAATGCTTTCTTGGAGGTAAGGTTCTCTTCTATGTCCTTTTTATTTTTTTTTAACCCAAATTATGTACACATACATCAGGACCTGGTTACAGGAGTGGGAAGCTGTGTGTGACCACACAGGTTCTGTTACTCTCTTAAGATAATTCTCATTCAAGTTGACATTATTTGAGCTTGAAATAGCAGTTTTTAAATTAGAGATTCATAATACTTCAGGAACTGTATATTTCATTTTCCAAATCTGCCTTTGCCCTCCATCACTTACTTACCCAACAGCTTTCCCTTAAGGCTAAAATTATATTAAATAAAACTATAATTATACATCATTTGCTGATTTTGCTTTTTTTTAGGGATTCACAGAACTTCTTCCTATTGATCTGATCAAAATCTTTGATGAAAATGAACTAGAGGTGAGTTCATTTGATGTCCAGAGATGACACATCAGTAATGCTCATTGCAGAGATCATCACATTCTCAATTAATTACATCATCATGGAATTTGGAGACAAAGATTCTTTGCTTGCTATGGGAAATTAGGATTTTTTCCCCCAGATTAATAAATCTGATGATCAGGTAAAAGCACAAAAAAGTATCTGTTACTCATTGAGGTGGTTTAGTACATGCATTTGTAAAGAATGCAAGTAGCATGCTGAATTAATGACATATACGGGTCATGTGTTCAGCAAAATGCTTGAAGCATACATACTTCGTACTGCATAGTGTTTCTCCAGTAATGTGAGTTCCTCTGAGAATTCTCCTGAAGAGAAGCTCAGTATCACTTTCTGTATGTACTTGTACCACAGTAGCTGTTCGAGAGGTGAGACAACAGAGGGAGAGGTGGTTTTCCTGATGAAGCATGCAGCTTATTACCAGTACTGTCTTAACATCACATCAATTATTTCCATATAGTTACTGATGTGTGGCCTTGGCGATGTTGACGTTAATGACTGGAGACAACACACCATCTACAAAAATGGCTACTGCCCAAATCATCCCGTGATCCAGTGGTTCTGGAAGGTAACGTTTTTAGTGCACTTGGTTTCTCTGAGTATTCCTAGAAGTCAAAGATCCCCTTGCATGTTGTGGAGTCAGTTATGAAATCCTTTTTCTTCACAAAAACTACTGAAAAACACGTTGTTGTATGTTGGAAATGACAGCTGTCATACTGCAGTCTATATAGGAATGATCCAAGTTTGACAAAGTCTCTCTGTCTGGTTTTATTCAAGAGTTTTGTAGTCTTTCTGAAGTACAGTACCTCTATGAGAAGTGTATGTTTGCAGGAAAACTAGGAAAACTGTTTTCCCCTTTGACATAATGTCTTTTTTTTTTCATAAAAATACAGGAATCTTACAGCTCAGTATATGCACTTGAAAGTTGAAAATAGTGTGAATCACCTCATACAGATAGTTTAGTGGATAGGGATGGTGATAGGAGGATGGTTGGACTAGATGATCTTGTAGGTCCTTTCCAACCTAATGTATCTATGAATCTATGAATCTATGGTAGTTGTAGCTCCTGGCTGCTGCCTGGGCTTTGTCACTTCTTTGTTACAATCAGAAAAGAATTCTTGTTTAACCAGAGAAAACGTGGCATGCCATCCTTCCAAGTTAGGTATCTATTTCTTACCGTGTCACACAAATAGATTCTGTTTTGCTTATTTTAACAATGACATCTTCAGCCATGTGAAGTGACCCTGTCTGTTTCTCAACAGGCTGTTTTACTGATGGATGCAGAAAAACGCATTCGGTTACTGCAGTTTGTTACGGGGACATCACGAGTGCCTATGAACGGATTTGCTGAACTTTATGGTAAGCTTCCTGCCCCCAGATCACACACTGCAGGCTGCTAAAATACAGGCATGGCCAACCTTCACTCTCAGATAAAACTTCTCCCACTGGGTGCCAAAAAAACTGGGGGGCACTTGGAAGAGAAGCCAAGTTTTGTTCTTGGTGGGTGTTCTGTAGATGTTCTCCTTGAACAGTAAGGGTCAAATCTCTCCGAGAAAATGTCAGCTGTGGGCAACAGTAAAGCTCATGGCACATGGAGAAGAGGAGATTGGAGGTCTATCCAAATGTGGTTATTTTTTTCAGTGTTACCAGGCAAGCGTACCTCTTTCACATTGTACGTGCTCTAACCAAAGTGTAGCTTGGTGAATTTAGTAAGTTAACTGCATTTGGAAATTATATATAACCGCATCTCTATTTGCTTTAATGTAAGATTTGACTTAAGGGTGTTTGTACAAAGTATTTTGTACCAGTTGAAAATGAAAGTTGGAATTAGGGTAAACGTGCAATTTTTAATACAATTAAGGCAGTTTCTTTAGAGCCCGGTAACTGAGGGGTTTTTTGGTTTTTTTTCAACCAGGTTCAAATGGTCCTCAGCTGTTTACAATAGAGCAATGGGGAACTCCTGATAAACTGCCCAGAGCTCACACATGGTAAGTCTGGAGCTTGTCTGTCTGGCACATCTGTGCATGAGTTTGTTTGAGTGCAGATGGGTCTGGTGTGCATGTCACACTATGTTTGCGTCCTAAAAGGAACAGAAAATGTTATTTAATAGATGGAAAATCAGTGCACAGACTGGGCATGCAGGCACACACACACAGAAACATGAGAAATGTGAGCTGGCAGACACGCATTGCTGGCTGCACGTGTACCCAGAGCTCATCCTCATGCAGGTCCATGCATTTATTTTCTATGTTTTATGTAACAGCTTTTTACCTCAAATTTTCAGAAGACAGCTAGTAATTTCTGAAAACTCTTATGGGTAGAGGCTAGGTTGGCCTAAGGTGGTACCCACAGAAAACAGTGGTTAGGTTTGCACAGTGCACCATCCAGACTGCCCCTGTTTTTCCAGTTGGATATGTACTCCTGTCTCACACCCAAGTTATTCAGCCTTTTCTATTTCTTTGAAATAAAAAACAGCAACAAAAAAAACAGCATTTAAAAAAAATTGAGTAATTACACATTTCTTTTCCTTCTGAATTTCAGCTTTAATCGCTTAGACTTACCTCTTTATGAATCCTTCGATGACCTGCGAGAGAAGCTACTTATGGCAGTTGAAAATGCTCAAGGATTCGAAGGAGTGGATTAGGGCACTTCTTCCCACGTTTCAGCGTGTTCTGCTGCGTGTCCACACTTCCACAATGGACTCTGAGTGACCGTGGCAGAACCGTTGCGCAGCGCTGGTTCCTGGAGGAAACTCTTGGACAGTGCGGTGGCCTAAATGCAGAATCTTGAACTACAATATGGGGATTGCTTTTTTGATGTTTCCACAGCCAGTTACCAAGGATTAATATGTACTCTTGACTACATTTCAGCAGGACTTACTGTATTTATGTTGTGCCTCTGTAGGCTGAGCCCTTAATAAAAATTTTACATAATTTCTAATGACAGTGAATGGAATTAATCATTTTACAGGGATAGTATTACAGCTCATGTTTACTTTTTAATTGATTTAGACATTTTTAGATTATATTTCATTATAATTAAATTTCATGTATTTGGGGGAAAAAAAAAGTGCATTTTTCTTAATTTCGTACCAGACTTGATGCCAGTGTCATTTTTTTCAAGCTCATTTTGAGCCTTGTGCTCCCAAACCATTAGGAAAATAGGAGACAGCTATGTTGGAATTTTTCTCTGTATTGGCTATCTATATCAAGTGCACATAAATATTTTTCTGTATCCAGAAGAGGTATGGAATCTATGTTGCATTTTTGTATAAGTAATAGTTGTTACGAGTCAAGAGAGAACCATAACATAGCATGCCAAATCTCATGTTCAATAAAGAAATTGCCTCATTACTCCTTGGTAATATTTACATGTACTGAAGAACATTCTGGGGTAGGGTTGGCATTAATCATTTAGGAAAATATGCTTAACCCTCTCATTATCTTTGTATAGTGGTTCTTTTGTTGTCCTTTCCTCTTTACTGTGTGCAATGGAGGCATTCTGAAAGAAACCTGGCACTGTGTGATTTGGCACTATGGAAAAACAGATCTGTTTTGTCTCCTATTTGTATGCATTTGCTAATGATATCTAAACACGATATTTTTTGTTTCTAACTGCACCAACTCTAAAGGCACTTTATGTAACACATTGAAGTCATATCTGTTTTTGTTTTGTTTTTTTTATCATAAACATTAATGTGATTATGTTCCTTCTCACTGCACATGTCTTTCTGGTGCAATATCTATCAATTGTGAGTTTGGCTGCTGATGATGTATAAAAGAGAAAAAAAAACAACAAAAAAAAACCAGCTCTAGAGCTGAGCCTGCAGACATGTTCCTCAGCAATTGTTTTTGTGATTTATTTTTTACTTAATCACAAAGATTTATTTAATATACACTGCTATCTATCTAATCAGTTTTGTTACCTATGACATGTTGCATGCCTAAGCTATAATGTCTTGAGTTGCATCTCTTTGTGTGATGGATTAAAAGTGAAAGATTTGTATTTGATCCACTGAACTTAAATGGTTACAGTACTCCTGCAGTAGGTGTGAGGGTATGGCTGCATATGAGGCGGGGTAGGTCGTACCCTATGTGCAGGGCTTTTCCCAAGGAGCCCACCCTCTGCTTTACAAAACAAGGTGGTACAGCATGGCAAAGCAGTCAGCACTCTGCCCAGAGCACCGCAGGCACCGCCTGCTGCTGGCACGGAGCAGCCACACCACAGACATACCCAGAGCTAGGGCAAAGGCTGCTGAAATGAAGGCTTGCTGCTAATAACATTCAGCAAATGCTGTGTGCATGTCAGCAAAAGGGTTTGAGGAGCTAACGGGTGCATGAAGATGTAGTCCAGCACCAGACTTAACAATTTTTGGATGTTCCTTTCTAACCTTTTACATTTTATGAGCATAAACCCTTGAACGAGAGAAATAAGTGCATCCGAGTAGGTAAACAAACACCATACTGATGATTTAGTGGGGAGAAGATGGAGAGGACGGGGTAAATCTGGGCGTCTGCACTGACCTATACACACTAATGCCCAATGCCATGTACCTAAAAGCCCTCCTAAGATTTATTGGCAGAACTGAAATCCATTCTCACGCAGAGGTGGAGGCTGTGGCCCAGCAGCAGTGCATGGAGATGTGAGTGCAGAGATGGGAGCAGGAATCGTTATTTCAGAGTTGTCATCATGCTTTGGTCCCTTCTCTCCCCACATATTCCCTTAATGCTTCCTGTAAAGTCCTTTCAGACAGTAGCTGCTGATTGCTGTCTGGAGTTCAACAGTGACATCAGACTGAAAGGGAAATATGTTTTTGAGATCGCTTTTTTCTTCTGTATGCAAACTGGAGATGACTTAGCTTAATTATTTCTAATGCGCTGTGTCAGAGTAGGCCTTTCTGAAGCCCAGTGTGCAGTGCCCTCAGCCTCGTGCAGCTCATGCTGAAATGTGTGCTGTTTTTGCTCCTAGTGCTTAATGCAAATAGCTAAAAAGTGCCATTTGTGCCTCTCGTGCCCAAAAAAACAGCAGTCACGGCTCCCACAGCACCTCTCACATCACGGAAGAGGTCACTTTTGTTCAAGAAATGGGTTTGTTCAACACTTCATTGGCAAAATTGGTCCTAACTGCCCAGTTGACTGTAAGGGGAAGCCAGCCCGTACTTGCTGTCCTCATGAGCTACGCTGTTAGCACACAAAGCCTCGTTTCACCTTGACAGGTGCCAATTTGGAGCATGGCAACTCCCCTCACCTCAAAGTGAACCTCTCCTCCTCTTGAAGTCCAGAAATAATACAGATTCACATTGCAAATGAGCGTCGCTACATGTAAAATAAGCTGAAGGGAACTGCTCAGCCCAGTCCTTCCACTGCACACAGCCTTACTTTACTACCCCAGCTTGGTGTACACTAAGCACACTTTGGCTCATTCACCACAAAACGACTCAAATTTAAAACCTTCTATCTAGCCCCATGCTAATAAATGGCAATTTATTACTTCCTGAGCCATTACTTCTTGGCTCATGCAGAGCCTTACAGCAAACAAGCTGTGAAAACTTGCAGTCATGGTGTAGAGCAGGCATGTCCCACCACTGTTCAGCACTGCCTGTACTGCAGCCGACCACTACCCCACACCATTATGGTGGGGGTCCTTCCCACTACCCATGTAAAAAGTTGATTTCCCTCATGTTCATAAGCTCCTTTTAAACCTAGGAAGGCCACAATGAGGTCTCCCCGCAGCTGAACAAGGCCAGCTCCTTCAGTTTGTCTTCATAGGAGAGGAGTTCCAGCCCTTGGGTCGTCTTCACAGCCCTCCTCTGAACCCATTGCAAGAGCTCCACATCCCTCTTTTGTTGGAGGCCCCAGGCATGGACACAGTACTCCATGTGAGCATTCATGAGGGCAGAACAGAGGTGGACAATCCCCTCCCTGGCCCTGCTGTCCACCCCTGTGCCAATGGAACCCAGGATACCATTGGCTTTCCAGGCTGCAAACACACACTGCAGTCATATGAAACTTCCTGTGTTGCAGTTTGTACCTGTTGCCCCTTGTCCTGTCACTGTACGCACCACTGAAAAGAGCCTGGCCCCATCCATTTACCTCCTGCACTCTGGGGACAGTGATGAGCTCCTGATGAAGATGCTGGTCAGGACCGGACCCAACACTGACCTGGAGCACTGGAGAACAATGCTATTGACAGCCTCCAACCGGACTGCACCACTGACCTCTGAGCTCTGCCAGTCCACAGTTCTCAATCCACCTCACTGTACACCCATCTCCCCCACACTTCCTAAGCCCCACTACAAGGATGCTGGAGGAGGCAGTCTGCCATTGTCAGTAAGGTGCTCCATGAAAGGACAGTGGAAGATGATAGCCACCTTTCTTGTAGCTGAGTTTTCCACTATCTAAGTTCAGACCACTGGGGTATGCAGTTATCCAGCTCTGAGGGTTACAAGAGCCGAACAGGAGGCAGATGAGGAGGTTGGCATGTTGGGACATTCAGTGATGCACTTTGCTTTGCTGTACTGTGATCAGACAGCAAGCTGAGGACTTCGCAAAGAAGTTCCTACATGATGCATGGTGTCTGATAAGTGGCTACGAGTGAAACACAGCTAGGTTCCCCACTGACACCCAGAAGACACAGCTCCTCTTGATAGCCTCTGTGTACTCCATTGCCCCTAATCAGCCTTCAGAGGAACACCTCCACTGCCACTGCCATTGCAGAAGCCTGTCACTGAGCTAGGTCCCTAAAATAAGGCTCTCTAAACATCCCATAGGACAGGATATATATTAACCTGGAGTGCAATCAGGTTAACCATGAAACATCAGATTTAATCTTTGCCCAGATTGAGCCTGGGCAAAGACTGAATTGAAATTTTCCTTTGGACTTGAATACAGTGAGCTTGACCTGGGTGCACTCACACTGGGCCATGAAAAATTTCTCTGTACCATATATTTACACAGCAAAGTAACAGCCTTAAACAAATGCTAGTAACAATGCCAAGGCAAAGGCACAGTAAAGTTTGCAAATAGCAAAGATATGAAGGCAACACTTGTTCTGTGGTTTCCAGCAGCACAGTACTATCTCACCTTGCCAGATCATGCTAGTGCAGACAAGTGCACAGGTTATAACCACAAATTCATTTTTGCTATGCGCAAAAACTGGTGGGAAAAACCTGGGGCACCTGCTTGTTCTGCTAATTTGGACTAATTACTTGCCCCATTTTGTCACCTTTTCAGGCTATGAACTGCAGTGTGGGTGGACACAGGCATGTGACATGCCTATGAGGCTTTCAGAACGGGGTACTGAGCTGCCCTCCAGGTCACTCTGTGTTTATCCTGTCACTTCTGGATTAGGCAGAGGATGTGACCTCCTCTTGAATTCAGTTTTTAAACTAAAAGCAAAACTCTGAACCTTGGCCTGAAGTTAAAGAGTAACAGAGATGGACACCAGATCGATAGCAGACAAATATTAGTCTCATGCAGCGGACAGATGCTGTAGGTCTTTCAGTACGCCAATGCAGAACGTATCTTTAGGTTTAAAGGTTTCTTTACACAAAGCAAAAAAGAAAAAAGAAAAAAAATAACACCACTTTGAAATAGCTGGAGGTTAACATTTCGTGCTAATCCAGCCATCTCCTTCCTCCCAGAGCAGACTCTGTCTTCTACCATCCCACTCACTTCCTATATTCCAGTGAATTATTTCTGTGAAAAATCACAAGAAAATTGCCAAGTTTTTTGAGCAGCTCTCCTTCCTAGTCAAGCATGCAGATATTTAATAATAATAAGCACACATTATTTAGTCATTATGTGAACAGAAGTTTCGGAAGCATTTCCTCATCTCAGACCAGACTGTGGTTTTGGCTTGAAAAAAGTATGCAGTCAAAATCACAATTTCATCTCTATGTGGGCAGTTTGGCTTCACCAGGTGAGTACGAACTGGAAAATTCAGGGCTCAGGTGTAAAGGCATCGCTGGGAGGACTGCTAGTGTAAGCTGCAGTTCACATCAAGCCATAGTTGCACGGGAAACAAATACAGTCTTCAGGGAGACAGAGGTATTTCCTCCGACAAGCACAAATGAGAATGACCTTAGAAAATCAGAATATTTCAAGACTTAACATCCAAAAACAGCATGTGTGATATTTAACAGAAATCTAGACTGACTGCTGCATATCCTTAAAATTAACCTACAGAAATAAGTGATCAGGCTTTCCACTTGGACAGCCACTGACAAGAAAATGCCTTTTTCTGGGGCCGCTAAGGGTCAACACATACACACACACCTCCATACCACCTTTTATCTGTGCCACAGCCATCTGTTTAAATAGCTGTGTTTGAGCTATCCACACACAGGGGCAGGGGTGTGATGGCCACACGGTCAGTGCTCAGCCCCACTGGTCCCTGCCAGATGGTCTGCTTGTCCTTGGCTGCTGGCTGCTGTTGGCAGAACAAGGTAGGGCCAAAAGCATCCAAAACCTCAAACCAGGGATGTGGCAAAATCCTGAATCATTTTGCAATGATGTTATAAAGTACGCTGGAAGACTCCTATAGATCTGTGGAGCCAAAACTGACGACCACCTCCGTTTTCTCTCCTATAGGAGGAGAATAGGTTATATGAAGAATTTCCCCTTCATCTCACACCAGCCCCAGTTCTTCAAGAGTTTGTCACATGCCTTGCAAATCCAAATCCAAATAGTAAAAATAACCATCTAACAAGGAGATTTAACGTCCCTGCATGACATCCCTCTGATTTGAGGTGCACAGGTTTTTTTCCTTACAAAAAGAGAACATTCCAACTTCTTTGGGTACCAGAGTTCATCCCCACACTCCCAAACTTCTCTCATGGATTATATTCCACCACACACCACAAAACCAAGTACACAAAGCATTTCACACCTCTGGGTGCCCAAGGGCACTGCTGCCCAGAGCTGTGGTGCTCCATCCCTGGAGGTGCCCAAAGCTGTGGATGGGCCCTGGACAGCCTGAGCTGGGGTGGGGGCAGCCCACAGCAGGGGAACGTGAGGATCCTTTCAACTTGTGCTCTTTTATGTTCTGTGTTGTATGTTCCATGTTCAGTGTTCAATGTTCCTGTCCTTCTGCCATTCAGAGAGACCTAGACATCTGAGCTGTGCACCCACAGGAACTGCACAAGGTTCTACAGAGCCAAGTGCAAGGTGTGCACCGGGGTCATGGCAATCCCTAATCCGCTATCAGTACAAGCTGGGGGATGTAAGGATGGAGCACAGCCCTGACAAAAAGAGCACTGGTGGGTGGCCATTGGACATCAGCCAGCAGCATCCCAGAAAGCCAAAATTACCTTGGGCTGCATCAGAGGAAGCATGGCCAGCAGGGCAAGAGAGTGACCCACCTGGATGCCTACCTGTGCAGTCAGCTGTAGGGGATCTGCTTTAGCAAGGGGCATGCATGATCTCTAGAGGTCCCTTCCAACCCCTGCAACTCTGTGATTCTGTGATCCTGCCCTCTCCTCTGTGCTGTGATACCTCACCTGGGGTGCTGCGTGCAGATGTGGAGCCCTTAAGAGAGGTGAGAGGTAAACCTCTTAGAGCACATCCAGAAGAGGGCCACAGAAATGATCCCAGGGATGGAACACCCATGCTAAGAGAACAGGCTGAGAGCTGGGGTTGTGCAGCATGCAGAAGGCTCTGGGGGGTGGGGGGGGGGGGGGGGGTGAAAGCAGCCTTCAGTATCTACAGGGGCTGTAAAAATCAAAATGGCTTGATTTGAAGGGGACCTTAAAGACCACCAAGTTTCAACCCCCTGTTTTGGGCAGGCTGCTCCCAACAGCTTAGGCTTTCCAGGGTCCCACCTATGGCCCTGGGCATTTCCAGAATGTCACGGTGTTATCTGTGACAGTGAGCCAAGGGAAAACCGAAGAGAGAGAGAGAAGAGAGAAGAGAAAAAGAAAAAAAAAACAAAACAAAACTGCGTCAGTGGCCACGCGGCCGCCCGAGCAGAGCCGCGCTCCGGGGGAGGGGAAACAGCGGGAAGAGATGGGTCTACAAAAACAACGGCACGATCTGAGAAGGAACGGTAACTTTACTAAATCAAATAAAATTGAACAATTGAGAGAGGAATGAAGTTTCCAAACCCAAAGCCGTGAGCTTACGTTAAGGAGGAATGGCAGGGGAAGCACACGTGCTGAACCTCCGCGGCAGCCCAGAGCAACGCGCCCAGGCAGAGCGCCGCCTGCATCCGGTGCGGAGCTCCGCCCCTCTGCTGCTCCCACAGCGTTAACTCCTTCACTGCTGCGTGATGCTCTGGTGTGGAGTACCGGCATCAACACCACAAAACCACAACACAGAGATGGGACACACACGGCTTCTCTGAGCAACCTGTTCCCTTTTGTCCTATCACTATTATACTATGTAAAAAGGCAGTTCCTCTCCTGCTTATAAGGTCTCCCAAAGTACTGGAGGGCAGCAGGGAGGTCTCCCTTCTCTTCCCCAGGCTGAAAAAGTCCAACTCCCTCAGCCTTTCTTCACAGGGGAGGTGCTCCAGCCCTTTGATCATCTTTGTGGTTTCCTCTGGACCCACTCTCCCAGCTGCACATCCTTCCTCTGCTGGGGGCCCCTGGCCTGGATTCAGTACTTTGGATGGGGCCTTAGAAGTGCAGAGTAGAGGAGGACAATCACCTCCATCTCCCTGCTGGCCACCCCTCTATCAGTGCAGCCTAGGCTATAGTTGGCCTTCCAGGCAAGAAAGAAGAGGATAGACTCTTTAGCAAGGTCTGTTGTGATAGGATAAGTGTTTTCAGACTAAAAGAGGGGAGATGTAGATGGATTTAAGGTTTACACTAAGGGTGGTGAGGCACTGGCACAGGCTGCTCAGGGAGGTGGTGGTGCCCCGTCCCTACAGACGTCTGAGGTCAGGCTGGACTGGGCTGTGAGCTCCTGGTGGAGCTCTGGGTGTCCCTGTGCACTGCAGGGAGTGGGACCATGTGGCCTTTAAGGGTCCTTTCCAACTCAAAACATTCAACAGTTTTGTTGTTCAACAGATGCTGGCATCCCTTCCAAGATGAAGAATTGTTAGATCATGCGATCTCAGTGCAGCTATTCCTCACTAATCTTATCAGCTCTTAGAGCAATGCTATTTTCTCATTGTTTATTCAGAAGGAAATTACACGTGGTTATCAGAGATAACACCCTCTGCTTGAATTTTTCAGTGCAATTCTCATCAGAGTTTGTATTCTCAAGATCACACTGACACAATCCCATCTTCTCCTTACTTAGTGTACTATGTATGTGTGATACACCTAACGTGCCAACACGCAGCCAGGGTAGCTTGTGCACAAGCATTTTACTTGTGTCTGGCTGAGTTACTCACCAGCCCTAAATTAAAGGAGACCTTCATGTTCCACTAGCATTTAAGAATTGTGAAACATACTGAATCTTGCTACATACATCACTTAGCTTCACAAATCAGCCTAGTTCATTTGTTCATTTACCCAGAGTTAAAACAAGGCTCTGACTTGCTGCTTACAGAGGGCCGATAAGAACGATTAATATTTAACATTCCCAAGTTTGCATATGTGAAATGGCTTAAACAAGATATCCATGAGAATGCTGTAGTTTAATTCAGTTGTGCTATTTTCCCCACCAGAAGGCACATTTCACAGCATTGCAATATGCGTTTCCCCCTGCACTGATGGACCATGTTGCATTAGTGCATAGCAAAGTGCTCAGCGCCTTGTCAGCCTGCGGCGAGTCCAAGCACTGCAGTTAGAAGCAATTTCATTTAAGAGGCACAAAAAACAGTGCAGTGCCCATAAAATGCAACAGGCAAAACAGGATGACATAACCCCTGCAACTGAGTACCTCACGGGCTCTGAAGCTGCACTGAGGTTTTCTAGAGGACAGACATCATCAAATGCCACTGTGAGATGGAGGCATCTCACACGAGTAAACAACAGACCAGAGCTAAGTCTTGCAGATGTAACACTCGCAGTAATGATCAAATGAAAGAGAAGTCTTGCTCTTGATACATTTCAGACTGAGTAATCTTTAACAAACTCCAGAGAAAGGGTCCATTCTGACCCTGAAGCAGCACAGAGTCGATTCTTTTGGCAGAGCAGCTACATGTGCCACCTTTGTACAGTGCCATGCAGTTTAAAGACAGCTGCAGAGGATACTGCCTGAAAGTAAGCTGAAAAAAACATCAGCTAAGGTCAGGAGGAAATAACCTGCTCTGCACTGGGGATAAAACTAGGCTTTGCACGTGTGGCATGGTTGTTCGCTTCCAGTCGTAATAAACTTCCTCAGAAGAAAAGCAAGTTTTGAAGAGTATTCTAGGAACAGCAGGTGAGTTGCAAGTTTCATTTCATACAAAATGTACTCTGCAAGTATAGAATCAAAAATATAGTCTTTCTGCTTGCAGACTGATTCTCAATCTCTGAATCCCTGAATAAGCCATGAAAGTGAGCACTGAAATTACTGCAAATTGCAGAGTTCCAAACTCCCATTCAACACAAGGCTAACTACTCGGTCTTTATATAAACTCAAATCTATCTATCTTCTATTTTCAAAAGTTCAATCTATTGTTATTACTAAAACAACAGTTGCATGTGTTGAATTGATTTCCAGTACAACAGGAAAATAACAAGAGAGTGAAACTTGTTCTTGCATTTTGCACCAGTCGAAAGTTTTAGCTTTTAAAATAAAAGTCAAAAAATTCAAGCTGCTTCTGCTCACAGTGAGTCCTCTAAGATTCAGTGTGCTTCGAAAGGTTTACAACTTAAAGAAAACTGTAGCTTAGATGCATGCATTTTGTTCCAAGAAACAAAAGCAAGATGGGATCAGTACCTCAGCCAAGGAGCAGTGTCGTACTGCATTGTGGGGCTGTGCTGCAGATATGAAATACAATCTCTATACAAACAACTATAAAATAATTCTGTTTTAAGAAAAGATTACTGTAACTAAGTTGAGTTTCAAAATACATATATTTTCTTTTCAATATGTAGATATTTCAAGTGGACATTTATTGCAGACCATTTTTCTTCTCCACTCCCCTACCTCCATCAGTTTAAAAACTAGTTTGCTGGTAAAACTCAGTTCCCTTTTGACCACTGATACCAAAGGAATGAGATATTAAGAAATGAAGCACACGGGGGAAAAAAAAAAAGGAAGTAGTTACAAATTCATTTGTCTTTCAAGCATATTCTGATCACAGTGTTGTATGAGCTGGGATACCAGTGCAGTTATAACAATCAATTTAAAGTTCTGGCCATATGAAACGCTGTGCGACAGGAAAGGCATCCAATTCCCACTATCTGCCCTTAATTCCCAATAGCTTTAAATCAAGCTGGTGTCTTCTACAAGAGTGCACACACTCAGTGTACCCACCACACTCCCACACCAAGAAGAGGTGAGAAACCCTTCCCTTTTTACATCAAGCTGTCTCTCCCAAAAACAAGCCTACGTTTGCACACAGCAGATCAATGGTGTATGTGAAAACACACAAGGAAGGCCACGATACTGCATGTTTTTGTTTTCATGGCAAATATTTCCAGTGTGGGACAGGGTATGATGTTGTCAAACAACAGCAAAAGCACACCCACTAAAAGAGTAAAAAATAATTTTTTAAAGAGGTGCTGTTTTTTGGACTCTGGTGCTGTAGGGCTCTACAGAGGACCTATGCTAGATATCAAGAAGCATTACCATAGGCTGCCATCCACTGCAGCGTAACAGGAAGTGGTTAAATGTGGTCCATAGGGCAGAAAAGAGCCATCATTTCCTGAGAACCCAATACTAATGTAATCTGCCCTTATGAAACCCATTTAAACCCAGGACAGATCGTCGAATCAGAGAATCACCAAGGTTGGAAAGGACTTCCGCTATCATCCAGTCCAACCATCCACCTACCACCAATACTTCCCCACTAAATCATGTCCCTTAGCAGAATCCCCGTATGTTACTTGAATACCTCCAAGGATGGTGACACACCTCCATGGTCAGCCCCTTCCAGAGGGCTGATCAGTCACCAGGAAATATTCTGGTGTTTCATTCATGTACATCCTTGGAAATTATATACAACAAGCTTCACTTTTGAGATTTAAACACATCACTCAATAAAAGATCTGACATACAATCAGGTGCTGGGTGCAACATAACTGGTCCACACCTTACATCATGCAGTGCTTCAATTATATCATCTCCCTCTCTCTGTTTCAGCACCTGAAATGCCAAGTTTTCTGCTCTCCAGATGTAGTTCTTCCAAACAATTGGTTTGTGGGCATTTCTAACAGTGCCAGTCCTCGCATTGCAGAGGACACAGCGCACTCCACAGTGTACTGAGTGCACACTTCTCTACAAGTTACTTTAGAGCCTTGTACAGAACACAAGCTCTGCAAAGCTGTCAGCAGACCTAGCACAAATGCTGTCCTACCAGGCAAGTTCCATTAGCTGTAGCATAGCAGGACACGTCTGTTATTTGTTCTTAATCCATGTCAGAGGGTGACGAACTCAGTCATCTGGTTCAGAGTGGTCTTCAAAACACTGTACAGACTGTAAGAGCTCCTCTGCAAAATTCATCTGAATCCAGCTCCTTCCTCAGCTTCACCACAAGCCAGATTGCTTTCACACAGGCAATGCCTGCATTAGAGGTCTGACACCCTACAGCTGTCCTCTAACACTTTGGGAAGAGATTTCCAGTCAAGGAGGACTCACAAACAGCGGAGGTGATCACCTCTTGTTTCAACTACCGAGGCTCTAGGTCAATATTCCTGTTTCAAGAACAGTGAAGTACTTTTACCAGTGCACATGCTGCAAATGATGTCATCAATGCCAAATGGGTCCTTAGCAAAGCCTAGACCTCCTGGACCTTCTGCACTACTGGAACATGAATGCATAAGCCTTGTTGATCAGCACTGCCTTTGGAATTACACCTCAGCCGAGTGCTTTGGGAACTCCATGCCATGCTGCTCTGTCAGTGGTCTGCAAACACAGATTGCCATGAGCTGATCTCAAGGAAGTTGCACTATTCTGCCCTGAATATCCTTGCCAGGAAAGCCTCCCTCCAATACTATGATGGTTGGACTAGATGATCTTGTAGGTCCTTTCCAACCTTATGAACCTATGAACCTATGAACTAACAACAGAAAATGCATAAAGGGCAGTATCCAGCCTATCTCACCTGCTCAGGCAATGCAGGACCAACTCTGGCTCACTTAATAGCACACTTACTTATTTTTCCACCCTCAGCAATTTTAAGTAAATTTCCAGGCATTAAGATGAAGGAATCAAGTTTTCTGGTGATTTGCCTCAAATCAGCTCATTTTCTACTGTCTATGTATGTCCATTCTATAAACAGCTATTGAATCTGATACAAGGGAATGGAACAATATCTCTTGTAATTGTAATTGCTGAGTACTGACACCAGTGAGAGATCACATCACAATCGAAACCTAGAACATATCTTTCCTGCTTCATCAATTGCAAGCTTCCTCAACCAGAGTCAGTCCAGAGAGCAGACTCAAGGAGTCTGGTGTTGGGATGTTCCAGCAAATCTAGTACCCAGTGCAGGACATAATCTTCTCCATTTAACACTGATAGTTGTGAAGACCTATCCACCTTGAATCCAAGGACTGAGGCTTCTAGAAAGATCCTTGAGCCTTCTACACCTTCTAATACAGAAGAAAATCATTTTCCCTTTGTCTCAACAGCTGTATAAATCCTAAATCCATTTTCAACAGCCTGAGGATTCAGACTGAAAACTGACTTTTTCCTTCTTAAAGAAAATCCTTCCCACAGCATTCACCCGTTACTAAAGCAACCATCATGTCTTTTTGAAAGAACTCTTCAACCTTTTTTACAGGACTTGCTTTAGTCCTCTTTCTCTTTTCCTGGTAGAAATCTCTTAGCACACAAAGAGAAGTCACTATGTTTGGCTGCCATCACCTGCATTAGTCTGAGCAATCATAATCAGATGCACCCAGAACTCTTGTACCCTCCCCTTACAGTCGTACTCTAATGAAAATGCAGCTGCCCAAAGAGACAGACTAGCAAAAAGTACAATGGATTATTTTTCTGTGGTCTTGAAATCAGGACTTTGTGATAACTGTTTCAGCTCAGGAACAGGTTGCCCAGAGAGGTGGTAGAGTCTCCTTCCCCAGAGACATCCGAGACCCACCTGGATGCCTACCTGTGCGACCTGGGCTGGGAGCTGCTTTGGCAGGGGGTTGGACTCAATGATCTCTGGAGGTCCCTTCCAACCACTACAGTTCTGTGATTCTGTGTGATTCAGCAGAGCTATGGCATCTAGGCCTAAAAAAGCCACGTGAAGCTCAACTTCATGCTGAACAGGACAGTAAATGAGTTTGTAACCTGAAGGATCAATATTACACAATAAGACTAAATGTGATGTCTGTGGAATGTTTGCATTTAGCTAGTGAGTTGTCTGCAATTTTCATGTGAAATAATAAGACTTTTTGATTTTGCCAAAAAATTAGACGACTTTTTGTCTTCCAAGGGTCGATAGTATAGCATTGCTTCTGCTAATTAGGACAGATAGAAATGAATAAATAAGAGAGGAAAAAGCAACTCCTAAGCTGTATCTCAGTATCCTTTGCCTGGCTACCCCTTGGTTCAATGCAGTCCTGGTGCAGCCCAGCTCCTTCTTCCCATCATCATTTGGCTGCAGCATGGCTGAACGGACAACAAAATAATTCTTCATCTTTTCAGCACAGAAATGCAAAATCATTGCCCTCATGATTTTTTAGCCAGTTTCTAAGCCTGAAATTGTTCTTCATTGAAAGTTAGAAATAAAGAAAATTATGTCAAAGCCTACACCACATTCTTTTTAAAATGTATTAGCAAAAAACGTTTCACCTGAAGCACAGCACACTGTGACTGTTCACACCCAGAATATATTTCACCACTCATGGAAAAGTAAGAGCAAATAACAGGTGCAGAGGAAGTGGCATGTGTTAAGCGTTTTCAGCCATTAGTATTTGTTGTCTATTGTATCATTGTTTCTTTCCCTCTTTCTTACATAGGTGGCATTGGCCTCTTTTGCTGAGCAAAAGTTTGGCTTATTCTGTGAAATCCTGAAGATTAAATACTCCTGGGATTTGGACTTGTAAATGACTCAGAACTGTAGTTCTGAAATAATTATCTCGTACTTACAGATCTAAGATTAAACTTTCTGCATCCAACACGTCCAATATGTCAGTTCCTAATGTGCTGTGGAGAGAGTTGAAACTGTGGACAAGAGAGGGGTGGTAGAGAGAGTGGGAAGACCTCAAGGCACTTTGACTAAATTCTATGCTCTTAATGACCACAAGACCAAAAGAAATCATTGTACAGCAGGACAATGAACCTATACCAAGTTCAGAAAAGATATAAGTTAGGAGCTTGCAGCTGGTGGTGTGTAGAGAAGGAGGTTTATGGACCACTGGGACCATCCAGGGAGGGAGAGAGGATTTGCACACACAAATTATTTTAGTTCTATCCACAGCCATTCTGCTGGGGAAGCATACAAATTTTGTGGATGGTACATGGTTCTTCAGAATTTACACCTTTGACCTGAAGATAATCCTTAGCCTTACATATCAGTGTCTGACCTGGCAGGTGGTGAATTTAATGGGGAATGCCAGGATGATCTACAACTGATGTAATAAATTTGATGATTGGGAAATTCAAATCAATTTCGTTTACTGAGACCAAGAAATAATCAGGAAAGATCATGGCTTCCAGGTTAAATACCTTTGCTCTACTTCATACTGCTTTGAGTTAATCTTTCTCTTTCTAGTAGTCAGAATGACCAGAGTAGGTAATCTTTAACCCTTACCATTGAGTAAGAAGAGTCACATCATTTTCACTGCTCTGATATAAGTTGCCTTAGTAGTCCATGTATTTCACTTTGGTCTGTTATACTTAGCAGCGATGCTAGTAAAATGTACATCCTTAAATATTCATGAAGTTTGTTGCCCTTTGAATACTGTAAGAATTTCAGATAGAAAGATAAATAAATACCATTTTTACTCGATTTTAAACCAAGAATTCCTGTAGCCATATCCGAAAATGACAGCATGCTCATCATAGCTTTGCTGAAGTGAATAGCTTATAGCAAAGGCTCAGAGGCATCGTTCAGTACATGTCAGTTTTCAACATCAAAGCACCTGATGTAAAACTTTAACTCTGATTAGTCTGAAAGTTTTAAGCCAAGCTATGCCCATGGCTGGAAGCTGGTGAAATTTTCTACAGATGAATTAGCCAACTCTACGTCAGCATAAAACTGAGAGCATTGATTCTGTGCTCATTAAAGATAGAACTGATGTGAAAATCCATAAAGATACAGCTCAGATTCTCATATGTGAATGATGGACACTGCAGCAGTTAGGTTCTGAGTCTGGAATCTGAGGAAAGAGAATTTCTACATATCTTTTCCACAGGAACAGAATGGGAGTCTCCTTGGACTGGTGTTTCTGTTGTTCCCTTTTACATCTCTGTATTTTACAGCATCACATTTTTCAGGTCAATATCTTTCTCACTGAGTCCCTTCCACGCTGAAGCCCCAGATGCCCATCTCACTCAGCACTGCGGCTGGCTTTGACTTGAGGCTTTTGGCAAGTTAGATGGATAGCATGAGGGGTTTGGCCATCCCAGCACGGAAGAGAAAGCTCTTCCCACACTGCTCTCCACACCTATTCTTCATGCACAGCATGGTCCTTCTCTTTGCTATTTTTTTTTTCTCATGGAAACTTTATACTATTCTGATTTTGAGCATTGAATAAAAAGAAGAAAAACTGACTCAGGGAAGCCCCTTTCAGGACATGTATAGGAACCCTTATTTGAACATGTCCAGTTTGAGCTAAAGCATGCTTTAAAATATCCATTCCAGGTAGACAAAGTAATTGTGCCCTTTAAGCCCTTTCAAGTAGGCTTTCAGAATGAGCTTTGCTGAAACTGTAATGAGATTTTGCTCAGAATTAGCTGCAAAGCGGCCTTACTCTGCCAAGGAGATTATGCCACTCACAAACCCTTGTAGTCCTGTATCATTTTTAAACCAAATGGAAGAATTCTCCCAATACACCGATGAGATTTTTGTGCTGTGAACAGCATATTTAACCCCTCTTTGACAAAAATGCTTTGCTTCACTGAAGAATTTCATAATTAATGTATTGAAGATCCAAACTTCAGTTCCTTTACTGTTTGTTAAACTGTTTCTGTGCTTGGTGTTCTCTGCTGTCTTTGGAGAACATGGTGGCTTTTTGTTTCATTTTTCGTTAAGGAGTTCTTTCTGTCTCGTTTTCAATAAGCGTGTTGACAGACACCTGGTGTAGATGCATCCCTGTATTGTCAGAACGACATGTGTTGTTTGCACATGGGATTTTGGTACAATTAGACCAGTAATTTTTAAATAAGTATTTTCCTCATATCCTGTTCTACTATTTAAGCAAACCATGAACTACCGCTACTACTACTGCTGCTGTTACTACTGTTAATTCCATCTTCTCTGTATGTGTCCCCGATGAGATTGTTTTCACTAAAAACAAGCAATCTAGGATTGCATTCTTGCAACACCCTTAACTCAGTACCTTTCTCCAACACCTCAACACATAGCACGGAGGATGAAGCATGCGCTTTCTTTTCTGGTCTCACTCATTCTTCACTTTTCTGTCACCTGTTCTGCTTACTCACTTGTGTTTCAAGTTAATTAAAATCTTTATCAAAATTGGAAATGGTACAGCAATGCAGTCATATCATATGCATTAGGTAACAACACTGCCTTTACAGCTAAGGTTAGAAAAATGTGTTGTGGTATCACCAGTAATGATACACTCTGCAGCTTTTTATGACGGAAAAAAATACTCTTGAATTATAAATGCAGTGGTAAGTCTCCCAAAAGCCTCTAAATGTAGGTCCCTCATGGCACTGAACACTCAGTCCACGCCTTCTGCCATTATTAATTGTGTTATTCGTGTATCTGAGACTGATTAGGCAGCATTTTAGGAAACAGTAGGAGACAGTGCTTCGTATGACAAACTTACAGTCCACTGAAAGGAAAAAAGACATATTATGTGTTTGAATCTGTTAAGCTCATGATAGGAGAGCTCCGATTCTTGCAGTTTATGTGCACTGGGTAGTTTAATCTTATTCTGGCAGTGTTAAGGTAAGGCACCATTAAGAAGGACAGAAAATGTATGTGTGCTCCATTTGAGGTCTATTGATACCAAAGCTGGAATGCAAGAAGAATGCAAGATAAAGAATTTCTTCCATGTTTGATTTTCCTGTGTTTTTCATCTGCCAAATGGACATATCTGTCCTCAGCAAGTCAGATAACCTGATTCTTTGCTTATGTGAAAATTCTCATTTTCTTATTTTACTTACAGTGAAAATTCTTTTTTTTTTTTATCATCAGTTTTCCCTAAATCTGCTACAAAATATTTATATTCTAGTGGAATAGAAGCATATCAATCAAAATTAACAGTGAAGTACAAGCTAGTTAACTCTCAGGAAATTTACTGTACTGAAAGTGGGACCTTAATTTACCTTTAGAGAGCTCTCAGGTTCAGATCCCACAGTAGCCTACACCAAAAACATGCAATTTACCACACCTTAAATGTGGAGGTTTATGCAGTGGTCTGGCTGTTCATTATCTGGATGTGGTCCTGGAACCTGTGTATAAATAATGACTTTGCTGTTACTGTTCTAATCTGAAGTCAGGCTTTTCCCCATGTCATATGAATGCTGGAAAAGGAAACCCACATTAAAAATGTATCAGGTCCCTTGAGTGTTATGAACATTCCTGTTCAGAAAACATAGTAAATCAAAACAAATGCATAAATCAATTGGTATGTTCCAGCAGTGAAGAGTAAGATTAGCACTATGATCTAAGGAACTGATGAAGTCACTCTTGCTAGAAGTTATTAATATAAAGTCCTAGCAAACCTTCTCCATCTCACTGTTAACAAGCATCCTTGACAAAGAAAGTGATCTTTTTCACTTGTCCCTACCTACATGTGACCTCTTTGAAGGGAGAGAAAATTGAACTTTCAGTGTCTTTTTACCCTCTTCTTTACTCTTCTTTACTCCATTTGAATAAAGGTGAGCCCGGCTCTGTGCAGTGAGAGCCATCTCCCTCCCCCCAGATCAATATTTTAATATGACTTATCAGAAAGAGAACAAATTGTTTACTTTAAAACCTCGGGATCCCATAAAGGGTGAGGCAAAGGTGTCCCTTGGAAACAGAGGCCTTGAACAGCTGACCACTGCTATGAACTCGTAAAAGGAAACCAGGTTCTCCAGCTATCCGGGCACAGTGATATTCAGCAAAATGTCACACAGCAGCATCTTAGGTCTGACAGATCCCAGTGGCACAACACCGGACCCCTTGGCAATTGTCTGTGATGGTAAGTACCTTCCCGTGCTTGATTCACGTGATGAAAAGGAATATTAAAATGGACTAACAAAAAGAAAATAGTGCAAGTGACTTTTGAATAAGAAGCACTTTGGAATAACAAAGTGCCTGCAAATGGCCTGTGTAATTTAGCAGGATTTAATGTCATGCACATGGTGATCTCAGCTCACATTCTATTAAAAGGATTAGGGTGTCTTAGGAAGGAAATACAGCTGGTAGTAAATGTGGCCAGACTTCACTGGGCATTCAGGGATGCTTCCAAGCCTGAAGGTATGAGAACAAATTTTGTGGTCCACACTCAGTTACTTCTTTATAAATTCTGTTGTTTTCAAATATCTTCTTGACTGGAACATTCTGGTAACAGAAGAGAAGCAAAAAGTACAATTTTTTCTGACTGTGTGTATTTTCTGCTTCCTCCCTGTACTGACCTGCAGATCCCTTGTTGCTTTGTGTTTTCTTGCTCCACTGAAGTACTAAAAGCTGCACTGTTTCTTTCTTTCACTACCTTTTGTTCTTGGAAGTATTCCTGTTTCCATGTAGCTGTGGAACTATGAAGCTGCCTGCTGCAGTGTCATTATTTATCTGGCTGTCATCTATATTTCACAGCAAAGCCCTCTGCCAGGGCCCTGCTGCTGTTGGCTCTGGATGTGCCTGTGACAGTCTCACTTTTGACTGGAAAGCTTTGAGAAAAAGCAGAGACACATTCATTAAAAATACCCTCATGGACCTCAAGTATGCAGATGCAAGCAGCATCCAGACTGGATATCGAGTGTTCTGAGTGCAACTGTGCATTTCCCATCATTAATTCAATGAACTCCCATTCTGATGCGCAGGATGTGGTGCAGATCTGTTTCCCTCCTTTGGACGAGGCTCCTTTGTAGCAGTGATTTCCTGGTGGTGCGACCTGTGGGTGGGTCTGCAAATCTGCCCCGCCACTCTGTATGCATTTCCCCCACTGCACATACAGACTCAAAGTCAGCTCAAGGTGAGAAGCACTTGGGAAGGCTTCAGGCCTGCTCAAGCACCTACTGGTGAAATTCCTTGACAGAGGTGGGGATAGCAGAGTAGTTGTAACAATCATGTTTGAAAACCAAAGCAATCTGACATGGTAAGCAGCTCACAACTGTTCATAGCTTTGCTATTTGTCAGCCACAGGTCGCTCAGAACTCAGCTCCTGCTGCCAAGTCACGTTTACTCACAGGTTTGATTAAATGCATTTGTAAATCAGTGGTTCAACTGGTCCAGGGCTCTGCAGACTGTCAGTCTGCATGGGCATATCCACTCAGACTGAACTAGATTGCATTTATGAGAAAGTTTCCAGGAAAAAAAAGAAAACAAAAAACAATGAGAAACAAAAAAGATAATCACAACATAAAGATGCATCCAAAGGTTAGGATTAAAGAAAAAGTACTTGTTACACTGTGTGGAGCGTGCAGGTGGTTGCTGTAGAATGGAGCAAGCTAAGCTTCCCTACCTGAAGATTTGCATATGGAAATCAGCATTTGGAAGCCCTGGGCCATTAACCTTACTATTTGATGTTGCACTCCATTTTACTTTCTCAAACCAGGGCTGCTGTTTCTGCGGTAGCACTCAATCTGTGTCATCTGGAGAGCAGGTTCTTGTGCTGATCCTTTTCCTTCAGAGCCACATCCTCCTCCCCACCAGCTCCAATGCTTCAGTGGACTTGGTGGTAGATGCCTATACGCAATCTCTTCTTTTGAGACACACAGACCTTCACTTCTCACTGACTTCAGCATGCCCTGATTCATGCTAGGGAATGCCTCTCCCAATTCTTCCAGAATCTGAAATTTAGAACCATGACCACTTGCTCTGGATGAGGAAAGAAATGTGATTTCCCTCCATAGCTGTACTGCATTCAGACAATATGACCCAGTTCTGTCAAATATTTAGATTTTATAGAAGAGTCAGTGATAGAGGCATGTACCTCTTCCTTTTGTTTCTCAGATGGAAGGCGTGATGGGAGTGCTAACATAGGACTGGGAATAAAGCAGAGGTGCTACAGCTGTTACTGTGCGAGAATGACACAGCATCAGGGGAGTGAGTTGGGTAAAAAGATAAAAAATGATACTATTAGGAAGGCTAAGCCCCGGGCATGAGCTCTAGGAGTATCTGAGAAGTCCACTCTCCTTTACTTGGACAGTTTTGGGTTTGTTTGTTTGTTTTCCCTAAAATAATACCTGATCCAGAAGTCTATTAGAAGAGTTTTCTTACATATGGGCAGCAAATGCTTCAGATCTGTCAGACGTGTGAATGCATTCACTAAGCATTAAAGAATGAGGTGGATTTGCATTACAGCAATATGTTCTGTTTTCCTCTGCTGGCACAAAAACACAGCCCCATCGCCTCTCTGTGCTTCTCACCACTTCACACAGCATTCTTTTCTGAGTTTGTAGGTTTGAGCTTTATGCAGCTACCAGAAACCACTGCCTCACTCCACAAATTCATGCAAATGCCCAAATTCATGCAAAATTGAAAATTAATATTTAACTTACTCTGTTTTCCTTTAATATTTTTTTAACCAATTCTAGAGGAGTACAGGAAGTCCACTTTGATTCTCTTCCTTTTCTTGAAGTTAACAGTTAATTACTGTTAGCAATTAATAATATTTTGTAATTGCTGGTAATGTACATTCACTACCTAGCTTGCATGTTCACAAAGCTCCTTTCCATCTGCATAGGTCACTGTTTCCTCCAGTTAATAACCAGAACGTTCCTGCAAAGAGGATCACGCTAGGTGACACCCTTCATAGACCGGAGAGAAAATGGATACAGAGAGCAGCAAGATACAAGGGCTACCCAGGCTCTATTTTATAATCTCTCTTTCCTGTGCTTCTCTTTCTCTCTTCCGTCTTGCAATATTCAGATGTGCTAATGACACACAGCTGAGTTGGTTTAGCAAATCACTGTGCACAAGGTGACACTCAGCTATTTGCACTCTTAGATCAGTGTTTGTGAATATGCTCTTCTACAGTTGTGATTTGTCTGTTTTAAATATGCTTTCTTGGGATACACAGAAATGTTATGTGACTTGCAGATTCAATGGGGAAAAGCACTCTGTCCTGTCAAACAAACAGCAGTTGTGCATCTTAGTTACACTGCATACTTCAGTGCTGGATCTGAATGAGGGGGAGAAGCAAAGACCACCTTGCTGTCCTCTAAGCGAGCTGGCTTTAAAAACGAAATGGAAAACAAACAGAGTCTTTAGGATCTTGATCATCTGAACTAACAAAGCTCTATGACAGTAAAGCACTTTTTCTGAGTTGACTCCGTCAGTAAGAAAGGCACCAGTCCCTGCAGAGAATGATTCATCTCCCTCTCGAAAATCTCTTAAGACCAAACTGATGATTTTCTCGAGGCACTTGTCCATTTCCTTTGCCTATAAATGCACACTTAAAGCTACTTATCTTTTAGACGACTGCAGCTACTCAACATGAAAATGCTGAGTCCTATTTCTCATGTCCTCATTGCTGAGAACACTGAGGTACTACATATTAAGTGTGCATACATTGTCTTTCTCTGTGTTTTGCAGATCTTTGAAGTCTCCATGGTGAAGTCTGCGTGTGTGCCTATTACTTCTTCCATGGACTAAGTCTGCTGCCAGAGCTGTGGAGTGTGACAATGGTGTTTGTGTCCAATCTATCAAACGCCATTATCACACTAAATAGCTACTAGCAGATAAGACATCAAGTCAGAAAAGTATGTGAATTATAACAATACGTTTACTCACAGTACTGAGGAATAAATAAGCTTCTTCATGTCAGGATGACTCTTTCTTTTGTAAGTGAACCCACAATAGCACATGGGAAAAACATGATCTGCCATGTGTCTCTCCAGATTCGCACTGCAGAACATCATCTAAAGGAATCGTAACACCAGTGTCAGGAATGTTGATTTCATTGGAGTCAGTGCAGCCATGATTGTCTCTGGAAAACAAGGTTGTCCTGAGATTTTCCTCTTCCTGTTGGATTGACCATAACTGTAGAGTACTGAAGTTGATTACCTGATGAAGTCAAACCCTGGTTCTTATTTTTGCACCGAAGTAAAATGCGTATGTTTCAAACAATAATTGGTTGAGATTATTTTGATTTTTAAACAGAGCGCCTTTCAAAATTCTGACAGAAAGCTATTACATCTAACTGGGAACATAATCTACTCAGGTTTCAAATGCTTTCAGCTTTGTTCCCTTCTCTTTTACAATGCTATACTACAATTTGAGTTTGCGGAGGCTCACAATTTCCTTGTGGAAATCCTTCTGAAAACTCTTGTGAAGAACAGGAGTCAGCAGTGGGAACTTCCAAACAAATTATGAAGGCCTGGCAACAGCGCTGCACTGGGAAGCCTAAATCCCATTGAATAATCCAAGATTTAGGCTCACAGAATACTGCTTTCTGATAATTTGCAAGGGGAGTTGTAACCTTTATTCAGTGTGTTCATGGTTCACCAGCACTTCTAGTGCTGAGTAATGAGGCATACATAATAAAGAGGATGCTTCCTATGGCCGTGCTTCAGTATTGCTCAGAGTGCTGCTGGAAGACAAGGGTCTCCTTCATAGACCATTCTGTGTTTCTATTTGCAGACAATTTCATTACACACAACATCTTCAATAGGTTATTTAATTGTATTCCCTGAACATTGTTTCCTCCCCGTGAGTTATCACTGTGGAGAAGTCACTGGCAATGAATACTGCTGAAAACTAATGGAAGAACTACAGTACTATGTAGTAAAATTCAATTCATAGAATCATAGAATCATAGACTCATAGGGGTTGGAAGGGACCTCAAAAGATCATTGAGTCCAACTCCCTGCCAAAGCGACTTCCCTACTCCAGGTAAATTGTGTTCTTGGTATCTTCAGAAGAATTTTCACCACTTCAGACAACATCTGCTCTTCACAGAGGAACAGTGCTTGTTGCACTCACCCTTTTGAAAAAAAAATATATATGTATTGCTTTGGGGCCTTGCAGAACTACCACTGGTAGTAACTATGGTTTTTGGTACACAAAGCAAAGAACACTTATCCATTTCTGTCAGCGTCTGAAAGAAAGACATGGCTCTTCTGAGTTACTCTGGAGCTGAAATACAAGTGGAAGATGTAAAAAAGAAAACTTGTAAAACAGGCCTCATTAGAAAAGAGCTGGCATCACCAGCTGATGTGACTTACCTGCACTCTTTGGCTCTCATGGACAGGTAAGGAAGGGAAAGCTTCATTTGTGTGGGGAGCCACGTTGTTATTGAATCCTGAAACTTGTTTCCTAATGCCCCTAATAACTGATCTTGGTAGCCATTCTTAAATGCTGGATTGCTGCTAAAGGGCACATCTTTATCAGAAGAAAGATTTCTTCCTAAGATCTCACCTAAATCTCCATTTTTTAGTTTAAAGGCATTCCCCTTGCCCTATTTTTAAATCACATAAAACTTGATCCCCCTCCTGCTTTATGAGCTCCCTTCAAGTATTGAAAAGCCACAATGAGGTCTCTCTGGAGCCTTCTCTAAGCTAAAAAAGCCCAACTCCCTCAGCCTCTCTTCACAGGGAGGTGCTCCAGCCCTTTCATCATCTTCATGGTCTCCTCTGGACCCACTCCAACAGCTTCACATCCTCCATGTCCTGGGATCCAGGGTTTGGACCCAGAACTCCATATGGGGCCTCAGAAGGGCAGAGTAGAGGGAGACTATCACCTCCCTGCCTCTGTTGGCCACCCCTTTGTTGGAGCAGCCCAGGATACTGTTGGCCTTCTGGGCTGCAAGCACACACTGCTGGATCATGTCCAGTTTTTCATCCATCACGACCCCCAGGTCCTCCACAAGGCTGTTCTCAAGGAGTTCTTCAATGTAGTTGGTTCTGCCACTTCTTACAACATTTTTAAATGTCTAAATTTTTCTCCTATGTTTTCTTGTTTCAGTTTCATTGTCCCAACTGCCTTCAGCTGCGCAAGCATCCATAAAAATGCAGGTTTGTTAGTGCACTTCCCCACTTTCTCCATTTTTTTTCATCATTGTGGTAGATGATGCCTATGCACTGTTATCCCACTTGCATGACAACACACTTTCAGTCTGTATTGTGCCTGTTGGTTTTTTCCCTGGTGCAGTTTTACTGTCAGGAACAATACATTGTAATTTTGGCTACTAAATTAAGCATGAATTGACAGAAATATTCTGGTTTTATTCCTCTCTTCTGGGGTTTCCTGCATCACAGAGTATGTCCATTCAAATACACTTCTGTAGAAGCACTGATAGCTTTTTGATGTATGCCATGAAGGCTTTCTGCTGACAAGTCCATCCCTGTTACACCACCTGCTAAGGGCCTGTGAAATAAGAAAACTGCAGGTATAAACAATCTGTGCTACATACAAATCTGGCTAGAGCAGTCATGCAGCTCTTACCATCTGATTCTGTTTGCACCACTGCCACAAGACCAATAGCATATCCTACTGTGAGTTCAGGGCAACAACACAGACTGTGCAATAAATGAGATTTTAGACATACAAAAGGGTTCTTTGCCAAAAACAAGGTATGGGCTGGAGTGCCACCTAGCATAAAGTTGTTCTCTGAAAGGAGGAGGTGAAGAATAGAACACAGTGGGCCACACCAAAACATCCGTCACAAACACAGAACAGATAATTTGTTAGACCACTGGGCATTAATACTAACGAGGTACATTGTTCTGTCACTGCTACAAAACAGCCTCCATCATCCATTGACATAGCTAGAATCCAGCAGCAAAAAAATGGCCCTCAGAGCCAGTATTCTGCTGTCCAGGACTCACAAAATCACAGTAATTTCACACCCACAAAATTTTATGGCAGAATCGTAACGAAATCAGCAGAGCTGATGATAGCTATGGCTGATTTTTCACAAGGCCTTTGCAGGCAATTACCTGCTAGCTGCAACAATATTTGTGCGCGTGAGTTTGGGGAGGTCAAGAGAGCAGAACCTCCCTCTCCTTTCTCTGGCTCTGACAAAGGAAAGTAGAAGTGACCTTGTCTGCACAACCCTCTGGGTAACATTTTCACAGCAGCAACTTGTCTTATGATTGAGAAGGAAATGAAGACAATCTCTTCCCACCCTCATTATGCCTGCAGACTCTAGGGAGCTCGTGCCAGTCTTGCTCGCCCTTCTCCTGATTACTGATATTGCAGTTTTTCTTGAAGAACATTTTATGTTCTTTCTCTTCTCCCACTCAGTGAACCTCATCTGTTATTTGCCTAAGAACATTATCCATATCACGTCAACAGAAAGGGCAGTAGATTAAGTCTGTCATTTTGGGCTAGCTCTACAATTTGCAGTGACACCACAGCTTAATGCAAAATATCAGACACCACCACTGGTACTTCACTGTTGGGATGGCAGTACAGGTTCCCAAGGTTCCACTTTTAATATTACTAAGAAAATCCACTTAAAGTGTTTAATCAAACACTGATGTGTGCAAACAGTTCAAAACCTTCCCCTAGTATTCTGCGGTAGGATAGCAGTACAGATTGATCCTCTCTCCCTATTGTTAATACTATGGTCTTGAAATTAAAACAAAAACAAAAACAAAAAACCCACCACTGAGCCTTTTATTGCAGAGCAACATGATTTTTACAACACCCACACACAAGTATTAGATACACTGAACTTTCTTTAAGAGAGAAAAAAAATGAAGACATAATGTAGATGCATTCCTACAGTTCACTGTTAGATTATGTGAGATCGAGCTGCAGGAGTTATTCCGAAAAACTCCCCCGCTACAAATTGTATGCAATTTTCTATTACTACATGGTTTATAAGGAATGGAGTGGGAAACACACTGTCTTTTCTAATGGTGTCTTCCAATTCTGCATCTGCATCAAGTGGGTAAGAATTCAAGGCACAAGATTTGAAATGACACAGCTGCCTTCCAAAACTGCATCCCCCGGAGACCTGGGGCCAAGCAATTTATGAAGCTGATGTGTGAATAAGGGCTAAGACTACACAACAAAGGGCTGCAGCGATACATACATCCAAGAAATTACTAGGCACAAATCCTGCAATTGAAACTTGCTGCCTTTGAACCCTTGTGACCATTGGGAAGGAATGTTCAAATATCTCAAAGTTCAATTTCAGAAGGAACTGAAGCAGACAATTTCCAGTGGGTGATAAGGTACTAAGTGTATCACACACCTTCTGCAAAAAGATCAGCTGACATGCCTAGTGTTTTGCAGACATGGATCTATGCTCCAATATCCATTTGGTGTTGAAAATATCTCCTTTGGAGCTTGGCTATTTTTGATCTGCTTCAAACTGGGAAAGATCAGGTGAAATTATCAGTTTATCTATAGAAACACATATCTCTAAAACATCACTGCCTACATGACATTCATGCAATTAACTGTTTTTCAAGAAGAGACAACCGGTAGAAGCTTTGTAGGTGCTCCATTCTTGCATGTTTTATCAACATTTATACAACAGAATTTAAATCATAAAGCACTAACTCTTCATTATAAACTCCAGTACTGTTCTATGAAGAGCAAAATGTTTTAAAATCAGAATCAGGACACAGTGTAATTTATCCATTCTGTGTGCATGTAATCCCTATACATATAGTAATGCAACTGCTAGTGACGAGATTTAACCTATAAAGGTACACTTGTAAAACAGGTTCTGCTTTCTGCTTTGCTTGGCTTAGAAAACAATTTTATTGGACTTTCATACCAAACAGTACTTTGGTTTCTTTGTGTAAAAGGAAAAAAGCAGAATCTGGTTCAGATTTAAAGGCTGTGTGAAACAGCTAGCTCTTTTTCGCATTCAACTCAGTAAGCAGATAAGCCTAAAGCACAATGAGAATATTGTTTATCCTACTGATAGTAATTTTGCTTGTAATTTTGTGCAGATCCAGCTGATGCATATTGGTAACACAGGTACACCAAGGTAAGATCGTAGTTCTATCAGGGCAGTCTTTCCTTTGCCATTCAGACATAAATAAACCAGCCGTCATGGTCATGGTCCAGATCTTTGCATGAAATTGAGAACAGATTCCCAGCTTTAATTCTTTTTCAAACAGTTTTTTCAAATGCTCAGTGATACATGATAAAGGGATATATTTGTGTATTCTGCAACAGCCGGAGTAAGGTGGGTAGAGTGTCTAATTATCAGTCTACAAAGGACAGCAATTATTAACATTCTTTTTTTCCCCTCATGGATCTGACATAGAAAGTCAGGCAGACAGCTGTCTATCAAGCACTATTTCCCACCGAATTCTCATGTGCATGCTGGAGTTTGCCCCTTGTCACTGTAGGACTACCTGAACTGTTCATACTGTGACTCAGAAATGTCAGTAAGGAATTGTTAAGTGGAACCAGCATAACAAGATGCTCCTGCCACAGATGTCCAACTTGCAAGACAAACAAGACAGACTGGAGGGCAGAGCAGACAGCAAAGCAAGCATGAAATAGGATGGGGCAACAAGGGAACAGCAGTGTGAGCCAGCAGTGCGACCTTGAGGCCAAGAAAGCCAGTGGTACTTTGTGGTGCACTAAAAAGAATGTGGCCAGCAGGTCAAGAGAGGCAATCCTCCCCCTCTACTCTGCCCTAGTGAGGTCACAACTAGAATACTGTGTTCAGTTCTGGGCCCCTTGGTTTAAAAGACAGGGATCTCCTAGCCGGAGTGAAGCACAGGGCAACTGTGCATCTTCCTTATGAGAAAAGGCTGAGAGACCTGGGGCTGTTCAGCCTGGAGAAGACATGGCTGAGAGGGGATCTCATAACTGTTTAAAAATATCTAAAGTGAAGGGTCAAGTAAATGGCAAGCAACAGTATAACAAGGGGCAATGGGCAGAAATATGGAACAGGGAGTTCTATACTAATACAAGGAAGAAATCCCTTACTGTCAGAGTGACAGAGAACAGGCTGTCCAGAGAGGTACAATGGTATCTTGAGGTCCTTTCCAACCCCCAGAATTCTGTGATTTTGTGAAACAGAAAAAAAAAAAAAAAGGCAAAGACAGTGCTCTACATCAGAGACACTTAAGAGCAATGACCTTTGAGAACCACAATAGAGCAAGGCTTTAAAATTTAAGCTGGCTTTAACCTGAGGTAAGTGTTGTTATCTATTTTTTGCAGCTATTGATGTATAATTATTTCAGTGTAATTGCATGTGTAGCTTCACTTCAAGCGTAATATCTCAGGAGGACAACAACCGTAGATGTTTACATCTAAACTGCAGTCAGAGAAGTTTCTTTTCCTAGTGTTAATTAGTCCCCAGCAGTTTGTTGCCTACTTGACACCACCCACTGCTCATCAATATAAAACAGAACATAGCCCAGAACTGCTTTTATCTTCCTCAGCACTGATCTTTCTTGCTCTCCAAACTTCCACTCAAATGTTGGGTTCCTTGAACCACCTGTTACTTAGTAATCACACAGGGATAAGAAGTCTGATGTTTTCAGTGTTTGTATTCTGGGTGTTCAGGGCTGGAGGTTGGGTTTTCAACTGGCAACATCCAGGAGACTTGCTGCAGCTACAAGCATAGTTCCATCTTTTGGCAGCAAATCTGCCAAATCTGAAGGCATACCTTTGGTCAGTATGCTGGATAAATGGTATAATAGATAAATCAAAACTCTTAAAGCAGTCCCAAGATGTATACTGTCCCAAGATACCTCTCATGTTCCTTTAAAAACAACTCTACACTACACAGAAAAGGCTTTTGACTTATTCTGTATGTTGCAAGGTATTGAAATACCCTCCATCTGGAGATGGATTTCCTCTTATTTCAGATCCTAGCTGCTTGGCAACGTGCAGACTCTGAGCAGCACTATTTTGCCACAGGGATAACTGTAGAGACAAGGAAGCTTTCTTGGGAAGCATGGAATTCTATGGAGAATCACACACACTGCCCATTTTTAAGCTGATGAGAAGGTGTGAGAAGTTTAGGTATAGTCTCACACTGTGAGAACCTTAAAGATCCTACCTATCTTCTTGTGGGAGAGAAAACCAAATGTCCAGTCATGAATAGCTTTTTCTTGTATTGAAAGATGCATAAGTGGGAAAAAAAATATTATTACAAAAATAGTACTTGTTATACTACAACATGCAAAGATCTAGGAGAGAAAACAACTTTCCCAAAGCAGCCTGAACAACAATACTGTGCAAAATTTTTACTAGATGGCATCTTAAACATTTTGTTGTTTACAATGCAGCCGAATCACAGGTTCACAGACACGCACAAACAGACAGGAAGATGTTCTCCAGAGACTCGTGGTACATTCAAGACTCAAAATATACAGATACCAATGCATAGAACAGTTGTAAAATAATCCAGGCAGGTGGCTTAGTTTATCTTCAAAACCTCGCTCTCATGTTAAGTCTCTGGTATCTACATCAAAGAATCATCTCCTTTCTTTGTTGCTGGCATCAGGATGACTTCATAACAGTATCCTCAGCCGGAAGACTAACGTTATTCTCCTGTAAGAACATTGGCTTAGCACTACTACATATCCCCAAGAAGAGTTTTCACATGATTGGACAGCACTACTCAGTTCTCTGAAGATGTAAAGTCTCTAGGTTCTCTTGCTTTCTTGGACACTCTTTTCTTAATAGTTGGTGAGTTTGGTAGAGTTTTGCTTTTCATGGATGTTGGTTTCCTCTGCTTTTGATGAGTGGATCGAAGGGATTTTAGGCCCAGCATCTCACAGTACTTATTGCACTGGTGGAGGGCTCTGAACTGCTCAATGAAGGAAATAGAGCAGTTGCCTTTAAATCCTTTGTATCTGTAGCAACAAAGAGAAAAACAAAGCCAAATTGGATTTCAAGACTCATTTTCAGCACAGGGGAGACAGAGTAAGACTGCTGACAGATAAGCAACTCGAAAATACTAAGCAAGTCTCTTCCACTCATACTGCTTTGAGAAACACTAACTCACAATTATTCAAACTGGCCATTAAGATGTGAAGAAAACTGGTTAATGAGAAGTGGCAGAAGAGGGAAGCTGAGAGTCACCATCAAGCCTAGCTTGGCTCTGCAGCCTCCAAACAGCTCCAGCTCTTGTTGCAGACCACATTAAAACTAGAGAGGTGAAACCAAAGGTTTGCAGTTGAGATCTCCCAGCTGTCTGTTGTTTGTTAGTCACTGCTTCCATACATCTTTCCTTGTGTGCTTCCAGACTGCGTCATTTGTTCTGCACAGGCATACCGACTGCAGTCCTGTTATAACTTGGCAGGACTTGTAAGCTAAATTCAAACCATTTGAGCTGTTGTAGTCTGCAGTATGTGCAACAGGGAGAAGGTCTGTGTGTGCATGGGGAAGAATAATATATTGTCAATAGAAAAAAAGTGCTTACAGAAATTCATAGTGGAAGTATATTTTTCTAATGAAAAATTTTGTAGCCACTATGAATAAAGGCTTGAGTCAAGGAATATTTCATAATGAATTCAAAAATAACACAAAGAAAATCATTAGGTGATGCATTAAATCCCTGGATGTCACCTTATCAATGGAAAGACACAACATAACATGTTTCAAGTGAAAAGTAGACCTCTGAATAAAAAAATAGCAACTGGAGTGTTTTTCTATACTCTTTATCTTCTCCCAAGAAGGAGATTAGGGGAACGGGCAAGCTTTAGGAGGCAGGCAAACTTGTGCAGACGCTTGTTGTGACTTAGGAATGGGAAAGATAGTGGTGACAATTCTTGCTGCACAGTGATAAATGTTGCTGTGCTCTGTACTGGGACGAGCAGCCCCTGACCTGGCATTTCAAGCAGCTGTGCAGCTGTGCAGATGACAGAGATTCGACCAGGGCTGTTTGGTTACCTTCTACCCCTCACTTACTTTCCCTTTTCAGCAGACAGCTGATCTGAATGGCTGCCTTCACTGCCTACTTCTATCAGTGGTACTGTGATACAATCAGAAGCAGAAAAATATTAGAACACTGAAAGCCTATATCATTATACCTGTGCTTAAATTTTCCCAAAACGTCTGAAGCCATTGTAAAAATACTCTGAAATGAGTCTCCTTATGTGTTATGAAAAGATCTTTTGTTACAGTTCAGAACTGCTGCCTTTGAGAGAGAAGGGCAAGAGATACCATCAAATCTCTTAACACACTTCCTCTTTTCATCAGATAAGCATATATACAAAGCTAAACAGACATCTTCCTTCCACCCATGCAGCTGACAAGAATAGTTATATAGAATAGGCTCAAGAAAAGTTAATGTCACTGCCTAATATGGAGTCGATAATCATTTTGAGTACCTTGCAACTCAGGATATTCTGTTCTGTTCTGCTAAAGGCAGAAAAACTTCCCTGAAGAATTCCAAACTGAGAAAAAAAGAAAAAAAAACCCAACCCTTTATAAAAGCTTCTCTTGGAAATATGAATTCTAAAGCTTTGGCAATTTTGCTAGCTGTAAGGGGGATTTTAGCTGAGTTCCTTCATGTAATCCCACTATCATCCCTTTAAATTTCTTGTGAAAAAGGACAGTACAAACCTTGAGCCTGCTTAGGGTATCTCCTTCCCTAGAACCTCCAGTCCAGTGTTAGATTTCCTCTCTTTTTCCCGTGAAAGAGTTAAAGGGAAGAAGAGTCACCTGAGCTATTGGCAGCAGAATCCAGTAGTAGGATGGGATGTATTTAAGAATTTGTATTTGCATTGGCTGGGTCAGGTGCTTGTTGCAAGCCCAACTGGAGCTGTGTCTCTGAGAGCATACTGGATTCAGAGCTATTTCCTCTATGGTCAGAAGCCCTGGAGAGCACTAACACCAAGCCTTCCACTGTAACCCCGTCTGGAGCCATTGTTGGCCCTGCTTTTTTCAGTCCTCCAGCTGATGTGCAAAGTAGCCTCTTTGTAAGCCACCTGAAAAACACTGTGAATAAGCCTATTTTAAGGGAGTCATAGAGCAAAACCCAAGGTCAATCTACAGTGTAGATTCATCCCTTTAGAATAAAACAGCTATGTTTCCCTGATAGAAGAATTCCCATAAACCTGAACAAAAAGGTGTTAAAAACATCAGACAAGGATTTCTTTATTCCAAAGTTAAAGCAAGGATAAATTCCACTGCACTTTCTTGCAAAATATTCACACTGTGAAGAGTTTAATGCTTAAAGCAAAACCATGCTGTTGAGAAGGAAATTTTCACTCACCCTTTGGCCAGTGTTGCTATGCCAACGTCAGTTAATTTCATTCCTACACCTACAAGACATCAAGGAAACAGAAAGCTAGCATTACACTAGAATTTCTAGGAATATTTTCAGAGTCAAGAGAGACAGATATAGAAGCCTTCAATATTCTTTACTGATTCCATATTATTGCTTTAAGTATTTGTCACCTTTTTTTTTTTTCAACATTTTGAATGCAACAATTAAAAATAGGATATTTATGTTCTGTATCACTAGGTATTTTTAAATGTCAATCTCATTACAGTAATTTGCAGACAGCAAAGTGGTAAAGAGAGCATAATATGTTTCCTGTGCTGGACAGTCACTGGCAGGGAGGGATACACTTTCATGAGTGTACTTTAAGAAATACCCAAGATCTTTCCTTGTGCACATACCATGGGGTGACTATGCTTATGGTTGTAGTTTTGGTGCTTTGTAAGCTTGTGCCACTATGTTTATCAGTAAGAATACCTCATCTGCTTCGCTGATCAACTTGGTCAGCCAGTCTTGATTTTACTTTCTGAGTAAGAACCAAAATCCCTTTATCCCTCAGTGTTCCTGAAACCTCATTTTTTCCCTTAATAAGTCCCTTTGTTGACTTGTTTATAGGCAGAATCCAGTTCTGTAGTGCGCATTTTTACAGTACAATAAAATGATGTTTTTTGTTGGAGAATACTCCTATAAATCTCTATTGCTATGCCTGAAAAAATGCTGCCAAATACTCAGCTGACAAGATGGCCAGAGAGCAAGGCTGTTTCTTTTCAGTTTCTTTTCATCAACAGCAGGTATGTTGTCCTTTGTTGCAATAATCTTGCAAAGGGTTCAGATACCATTTCTGCTGTTTTGCTTCCTTTAGACTATTTTTTTTCGTTCCCCTTTCAATTATTTAAAGGGCCATCTTGTCTAGATATTCCTGATTTTCCTGCCTTCTCACATTAAACAGTATGGGAAAAGGTTTAAGATTCCACCTTTCTTTGTTGTCCTTGAGTAAGGGCCTGCCTTTCTCTGTTTCAAATGCATATGTTCATGTTGTGTTGAGTACAGCCTCAGAATAAGGGCTGCATTAAGTCCCCCATTCCTTTTTTTGAAGGAGTCTGTTTTTATAAGCCTAGTCAGGACCTGAGTGAGGAGCCAACAGTAAGTATTTAAATAGAAGAAAGAGTGCACCGGTAGGATGTTATTAAAACCTGAAATCTTTAATCCTAAAAGCATTTCATTAACATCTGGGAGATGGCATAACAAACCAAATGACTCATACTGAGTGTTCTGATCTACTGAAAGGATGTGTGGAAAGACAACTCTTTAATAAGAGTATAAGAATTTTTTTCCTTCTCCAAACTGTTTTTCACAGGAATATAAGCTATGTTAAAATTAACTTTCTCTGCTGATTCAATAAATGTCACAGTTCTGCACAATACACGTTTGCTGCTGCTACCACAGTAGGGAATTCATGCGTGTGATTTCTCCCTGTTCTCTAGGGTAACACACACACAGATAAGTACAGTGCTCTAAAAAGCTAGAAAAGAAAGTATCCTAGCTCTCTCTCTTGTGTCCTTTATTCTGACCTGCAAGAGATGCTATATGAAAAGAGCGCATATTATTTGAACTGTCTGAAAAATCCATATTTGTATTACTTCTCCATTTACTTTCCCAAAAGCTCTTGCAAAAAGGAAATCTCAGTGCCTACATGGTACTGAAAAAGATCTTGGTAAAAATACATCCAATGTTCCCATTTATTAATTTTTCTCCTAGGCACTACAATAATTTAAACTAGAGTTTTAAGAATAATAAAACATTTTGAATATCACTTTATTTTTATACTCAAGGGATGGTTTCCATATCTTGTAGTTCTTTTTATGTGATTGCATTGCTGTGATGCCTCTGAGCTCACACACAACTCTATCTTTTTACTGTGGCAACAGATTCATTGAAAATTCCAGGTATGAGACTTTTCTATTTGCATAGCAGATTCAGATTTGAGCACTGCTTCCAGCCTCTTGCTACTAAATGATTCAAATTGCAACATGACAAGGGAGAGAGAATTAACAGAGTGGCATACGTCTCCAATTATGCACAAACTAGGATAATAAGGGCTGTGGAAGGTTACAGTACTTAAGACTTTTTCGTAATTCCTTAATGTATTTGATTTAAGAGTGTAAGAGATCCCTGCACAGGAGGCTGAGCAATAAAATGCACATTATTGGCATGGTCCAGAGTTGCCAAATGAACAGGCTCAAGACTTACATATACTCTGAATAGCAAAAAAAAAACAAAAACAAACAAAAAAAACCATATTTGTCAATTGTACACAAGATGAATGACAAGAACATAGGAATACTGCTTATGCATACAACCCATGTAAGGTAACCCTGTAGTGTATTTCTGAGTCTCCCAAGCAAAGTCAGCTCAGTGTCCCCACCTACATGCAGAGATGCCCTGATTGTATCACCAGTGATAGGCCCATCAGGAGAAGGCTTTGCCCATTACATGGTTACTGAAGGAGCCACAGAATGTCAGGAATAACATCACTCAGAAGTAGGTCCCTGGAAATTTGGCAGCTATGCAGTTTGACTGTGACTATAATCATTTGATTGTCCTGCTCAGACAACTCACCTTGCAGGTCAGTGACAAGCAAGTTCCCATTGGTTTTCTCATACACCCAGTGCTGGAAGGTGCAACACTTCTGGCCAGCCTCTGAGTCTCTCCTCAGGAAATTGATCTCCTTGCCATCCTTGACAGAGTATTTCACAAATTCCCCAACCAGCTCCTCCTCCACTGTTGCATAGGGGATGTTATTAGCAGGACGATGAACAAGAAAAATAGGAATGATCCTGAAATCAAGGAGAATAAAATACACTGAGCTCAGTCACTGAAACATCAAGACATAAGAAAATTAGCCAGTGATCTTAGAGAGTGAAGGAATAACTGCCAAGTTTAAACCAAGACAGGAGAGAGCTTGACAATATTCATATCTAAACTGGATAGATTTGAAGCGTGGACTGTCCAGTAGATAAGGAATTGGTTGAATGGTCACAGCCAGAGGCTGTGGTCAGTGGCTCTGTGTGCAGGTGGAGGGACTGATGAGTGTTGTCCCCTGGGGTCCATCTTAGGACTGGTGTTTTTCAACATCTTTATTAATGATATAGATAGTGGGACCAAGTGTATCCCTTGCAAGTTTGCTGATGGCACCAAGCTCAGTGGTGTGACAAGCTTGAGAAGTGGGTCCACACAAACAAAAAAAGGTTCAACAAGGCCAAGACCAAGGTGCTGCACTTGGCTATCCCAGATATGAGCAGGAGAATAACTCAAGATCAGCACTGTGGAGAAGGACTTTGGGGTCCTGATAAGCAAAATGCTGTACATGAGCCAGCAGTGCACACTTGCAGCCTGAAAGGCCAACAGTATCATGGGCTGCATCAACAGAGGGGAGGCAGCAGGCAGGAAAGGGGATTGTCCCTCTCTATTCTGCCCTTGTGAGGCCATATTTGGAGTACTGTGTCCAGGCCAGGTGTCCCCAGCAAAAGAAGGATACAGAGCTGTTGGAGTGGGTCCAGTGGAGGACAATGACAATGTTCAGAGGACTGGAACACCTTTCCTATGAAGAATGGTTGAGAGAGTTGGGCTTGTTTAACTTCTAGAAGAGGAGGCTCTAGGGAGACATCATTGTGGCCTTCCAGTATTTAAAAGGAGCTTATAAGTAGGAGACAGATAGTGATAGAACAAGGAGGAATAATTTTAAACAAAAGGAGGGGACATTTAGGTCAGTTCCTAGGTGTAAATTCTTTACTCAGCGGGCAGTGATCCCTGGCACTGATTCCCAGGAGTGTGGGAACTCCATCTCTGGAGGGATTCAAGGCCAACCTAAATGGGATCCTGAGCATACTGATCTGGTAGGGGGAAATCAGCCCACAGTAGGGGTGAATCTGGGGGTCTTTAAGGAGAATCGTCTGTCATTAGTTTTACCAAAAAATGTTTCCAATTACTTGGTTTCTTACAGTCTTATCTCATAGAGCAGCGTTGCCAAAGGGGTAGTAGTTACTTCCAGACACACTTTTACTAGGTTGTGAAAATGTTAGGGTTATGAATGCAGGGAGGTGCTCTATATACACTGAAAGGAGACCTAAAAGGATCAATCATGGGTCACAGGACCATATGAAAACAGTACTTCTGTATAAGTCTTCCAATATCTGAAAGGTGCTTACAGAGAGAGTGGGGTTGGGCTCTTCTCAGCTCTTCTCACTGATGACAGTAACAGGATGAGGGGAAATGGCCTTAAGTTGCACCAGGGTAAGTTTAGGTTGGATATCAGGAAACAGTTCTTGACAGAAAGGGCTGTTCAGCACTGGAATAGGTTCTGTAGGCAGGTGGTGGAGTCACTATCCCTAGATGTGTTTATAACAGTTTGGATGTGGTGCTCAGGGCCATGATTTAGCAGAGGGTTGTTAGAGTGAGGGTAGTATGGTTAGGTCATGGTTGGACTCAATGATCTTTGGGGTCTTTTCCAACCTGAATGATTCTATTATTCTGTGATTCTAGTCCCAATCCACAGTCAAGCACAGAAGGCTCTGAGTAGTTTAGTATTATTGAACACTGAAAGGAAAGGAATAGATCAAGGGATAATTGAAGTGTTAGTAGAACTCCACTTAAGTCTTAAGGAACCTTAAGACCACAGAATCTCTCTTTTCCTTCCTGACCCTTTATAAGTGCCTAGATGCCAGTCCACTGATTATTATAGGGTACTGCTTTCTCTGTTCTTTCTCAGTTTTCTATTATAGCTGATTGTGCATGGATAGGTTAAAGCTGTAACTGTAAAGACAACTCTGGAGAATAGAGATGATTTTTCTTTTGCTCTGTTTTCCTTATAAAATATTCCTTTAAAAACAATTCTGCTTTGACAAGGGTTGGCTAGAAAAAGAGGATCAAGCCTTGACATTTTGAGAAGAACAGAAAAGCAAAATGCAGATTACCTCTTTCCCCTCCTGCTGTCTTCTAGCCAATTATTTAGAACAAAGCAACCAGATCTGAACCCTTCACACGCCTACTATTTACACCAGACTTCTAGTTTTTGTAGAATACCTGCTCTCTCTCTCAAATTAAAATTATATCCCACACCTACAGAAATTTCTTGAACAGAAATTTTATAAAGAACATTATGTCTCCAAATGAAGGCTGATTAGTGCAAATGTCTTCCCTGAAAGATTTCAGGGCTATCTTGACAACTTTTCTAACGCTGTAAGGAACCTTTCTAGAAGTTGCTTTTTATGTAGAGTTGAAATAATCTTTTTGGAGAAACCTTCGTATCTGAGTAGAAGCAGTTGCAGTTGCAGTGACAATGCATTTGCTCATGCTTTACTGCATAATTACAGAAAAACAAAAAACCTGTGAAACATAGTTCTGAGAATATAGTTTCCTTTATAATCCTTATATAACAACTTCATTTTTTATTCTGGTCTGTTGTTTTCTTTCCTGACCTATCCCACTGCCACTTCACCACCCTGACAGTTTAATTTAAGAGCTACAAAGAAAATAATGCAGCCATGTTGTGCATGCACACTGCACATGAAGTACCCAGATGGAATTGGTCCAGCCTTCCTGTTCCCGTCTGGAGCTATTTGAAATGGCTGCCGCTGTGGACGATGAAAATATGAATTCTGCTAATAAGTAAAGAGAGGAAGATATGCTGAGGTACTAAACCACACACTAACCTTGACTGCAGTTTGAGTCAGAGCATTCAAATGTTTTATATATTGTCTGTGGATAGGACCTTCAGGCCAATCAACTTGAATTTTTTATGGACACTGCTGAGAACACAGCTCTACATTTTTTTTCAGTAAAATAGTGCACATAAGCAAATCTTGTATCGTCTAAAAGGAGATGGAGATTTAGTCTGCTGTCAAGAACGTAGAAGCAAGGCAGATGGAATTTCAACCATCCATTGCAAACTCAACCCTACGTAGTATCTTGAGACTGGAACAGCAAATCCTTCAGATGAGATCTATTGCCAAATTGTCAGTGTGTCATCTCCCAGCCTTAGCGGCAGAATGAGTACATACTGAGTGGTTAGACTGATTTACACTTATTGGGGAAATTAAAAATCCCTGATATAAAAGAAACTATTCTCTTTCTTCTTTAGAAATCACACTCAGCAGACAGTGGGCAGGTGTGGAACACACAGGTCAATTGTCCTGGTTTCAGCTAGGACAGAGTTGTTTTTTCTCATACTGCCTGGTATGATACTATGTTTTGGCTTTGGGAGGAAAACGCTGTTGATAACACACTGATGTTTTTGCTGTGTCTGAGCACTGTTGCACAGAGACAAGGATCTTTCATCTTCTCATACTGTCCTGACAGTGAGGGACTGGGGGGACACGGAATTAGGACAGCTGACCTAAACTGGACAAAAGGATTACAAATCACATGATGTAAAAAAAAAACCAACAAAAAAACCTGAGGGGAGTTGGGCATTGGACAGACACTGCTCAGGGTCTGTCTAGGGACTGGTTGGTAGATGGTGAGCAATTTAGTACACCACTATTTTGTACATAGATATATATATGTGTGTGTGTGTGTATATATATATATATAATATAAGAGCACATATAATTATCATTGCTATTATTTCTCTTCCTCTTTTTCATCTTAGTAATCTACAAGTTCTGCTTTTTTTTCCCAGTTCACTCTCCCCCTTCACACTGGGAGTAAACAAATGGTGTGTGGCACTTAGCTGCTGCTTGGTTAAGACATAAAATCTATCCATATTTATATGGTACTCACTCTGGTGCTTCTCCAAAACCTTCCAAAGGTTCAGCTTCAGCTGCATATATCTTCGCATACTCTCTTGCAGTATTTTGTACGTAGCACTCCTAAAGAATATTATGGAAAACATTTGACAGGTCAGCTGTTTGAATACTTCCCAGACAGCTTTTCTCCACAATTTTCACATGCAAGGGCTGGGAAACCTTACCTGCAGCGCTAGTTTGTAGTTCCTTTGAACTAGATCATCCTTACTTTTGGTCCCATATGTGATAGCATTGTGCACTTTGAGAACACAAGGGTGGCCAGGACTGAAAACTGGCACAAGGCCTTGCATCACTTTACTTCGGAAAGCTTTCCGGTGCATGCCTTCACCAAAGTGAAGCTCTTCTGTAGCTAATATTCCATGCAGGTTCCCACCAAAATAACTGTCACTGATGAAATCTTCTCTGAACATGAGTTGCATGAATTCAATTTCTTCCACACCTAAAACACAATACCACTTTGTTCTGCACATCTTTCTGCAGTCACAGGGAAGGGGGTAGGCATGGGAGGATGAATGTTTTTCTCCACAGAGATTTGAGTAGACAGAATACATGGCCCCACTTGCATTATTATGGGCCTGGGTCCCCCTTCCTTTAAGAAGCAGTTTTGCTACATGAGAAGTCCTGTCTTTATTTTAACAAGGAACTAGATGTTTCATTTTATTCTTCAAGAAAAACTAAAAAAAAAAAAAGACAAACAAAAAACCCAGACAATTGGCTGAAAGAACTTTTTCACTAGTACAGTATGTTCAGGAATGATAAACCAATTTACAATGCACTGCCTATTTTTAGCTGCAGCACAGCAAGACATATGTCAAGTGTGATTAAACACAAGACAACATATGGGGAAAGCATTCCAAATCATAATGCCTGCCTCTTTCTTGGAGTAAAGTTACACAGCAAGTAACTTGCAGAGTTCAAACAGCTTTTCTGCCAGAACAGCTTTCAGTATGCTGTGTGCATCTCTGTCTCTGTGTACTCTGTATTGTGTCCCATAATGCATTGCTGTTTCACTGTTTACTAAATGTGAAGTGCTGGTGCATGACATTAGTGACAAATTACACAGACAGTCAAGTTCAACTGAACAGTTTGCCATGGTATGTACTCCAACCCCCTGCACTATATCCTATATGAAGGATATATATATATATCTATACCCTATATGAAGGTATTTCATCAGCAAAACTCCCATGAATTCAAGTGGAATGTATTCTTGATGATACAGCAAAGTTGAATACAAAAAAAAAGGAAAGATTTTTAGCAAAAACTTGTGCTTTCCATAGTTTACCGTGGGATAACTGTTAAAATGTCACAGGTGGTGTGTCTGCAGACCAGTGAAATCTGAGAGGTGTTTTGATCATTCCATTTAAGCCTGAAAATTTAAAGAGATCATATACTACAGCTGAAGCCCAAAGCTTTGCATCTCTATGATGTAAAGAAACTTAAAATCCAACTACATGTCTGAATTCCAAGTATTCCTCAAATTTCCAATGGACTTTCACCTGGACAATATTATGCACAGGCTTTCCAATTTACACAGGGCTCTGTACCTTCAAAAATGCACTTTCCTCAAAAGAATTCAAGACCGAGGTCTAAACAGCTGTAATCACATAATTCCCCAAAATAGTAAGAACTCATTGGATGAAGCCGTAAGCAGTCTGGGTCTCACCCCATAGCTAACTGCTTTGAGCAGATGACCCTCTGGGTTTCCTTCCAACCTGAATTACAATACAGTCCTACAAATGGGTGAGAGAGAAAAACCAGAATTATGATGTAGTGCAAACTAGGTGACTCAACTGAAAGTGATTACACTACTGCACTCTAGCCATTTTACTAACTAACTACAGTTCACTGTAACCATCTAAGCATGTCTACCCATTTCCTTATTCAGAGGGTTCAGAGTCAGAAATTTTCCTCAGAGCTCATTCTATCATTATATCTGCGGCCAAATCCACTGAGACAATGCAGCTTCCTAGTTACTTAGTAACCTCCTAGATAATATTACTTAAACACAGTTCAACTGAGTGGTAAAAAGATTTGAGAACAGTTTGTACAACAAAATCAAAAGCCTACACATCTTGGATGAAAATGCTACTCATTATTTTTGTTATATTTGTTCGTCCTTTTTTATATTTGGAAATAAGAAGGAACAAAGATTTAAACACACAATCTACCAAATGTGTATACTTACCTTCGAAATTCTGAAAATTTGAGAGATGTTCCAAGACTGCAAGGAAACAAAGGAAGAGATTTTCAAAAAATATGAATGGAAACTGCCATCGTCATTATTACTAAATGAACTATAAACTGGCATTTACCTTCAGAAGTCAGATTAAACTCAGCAGTCACCTTTCCATATATGTTATTCAAGCAGCAATAATACATTCCTTGGTCTTTGTTACTGGCTTTTGCTATTGCCAAAGAGACAGGAGAGTCATCCTGGGCACTAGAACAGAATATGTTAATTTTTCATGTGAATATTTCTGAAAGATATTTTCATGCATCTGCCTCTGGAATTTCTGTCTATGACTGCAAAGAATTATTCAAATCAGGTGCAAGTAGATAAAATATTTTATTTCACTCTCTTAGAAGCATTAATTCTATTAAGTGTTTCTAAAGAGATTTTCCTACTATATACTGAGAGAAACATAGCTCAACTGAATCTGCATTCAAAGAACTAAATCACACCAAAAGGCATTCTAATATTCCCATATCATGGCATATATAAAGCATGGTAGTGCCACAAGAAAATAAAAAGGACATCTTCCTGATGATATATACAATATTCAGAAGCTTCTGCATCGGAATATTGGAAACACTCAGCAGTGAGAGGGAGAACTGATGTGACTGGAAGCAATATAGATGGTGCTGACTAAAATCCAAGCCTGATCTTGGCTTTGTACAAGTCATCAAAGTTTTGGTTTAACTGACTGTGTGATCAAGTTTCAGCATATGCATCAATATTCACTACAAGAAAGATATCGAAGCCCTGGAATGTGTCCAAAGAAGGGCAACAAAAATGGTGAGGGGTCTGGAGCACAAGTCATACAAGGAGCAACTGAGGGAGCTGGGGTTGTTTAGTCTGGAGAAGAGGAGGCTCAGAGGAGACCTCATTACACTCTACAGCTTCCTGAAGGGTTGTGATGAGGAGGGGTTTGGCCTCTTCTCCCAGGCAACAAACCGGACCTGAGGAAATGGCCACAAGTTGTACCAGAGCAGGTTTAGGTTAGGTATAAGGAAAAACTTTTTTCAGTAAGTGGCCAGGAACTGTGATGGCTTGTACAGGGAGGTGGTGGAGTCACCATCCCTGGCAGTGTTCAAGAGGTGTCTAGATGAGGAGCTGCGAGATATGGTTTATTGCTTGTGGTAGCAATGGTTTTGGGAGGACAGTTGGACTGGATGATCTTGTAGGTTGTTTCCAACCTTGTGATTCTGTGATTCTATGATTCTATATCTTGTGCAGAAATGAGTATTAAATCTTGCTGACTGAATTCAATCTGGGTTAGTTAAGAAGATGTTTAATTAAGCATGTATTTATTACCCTGCTGCACTTTGGATCCAATGTGCTTAACAATTTTTTGGGTTTTTTTGTTCTCAGCTAGTGTCAGTTTTAGAAATACCTAGTCTGCTTTCCCTGCATTTACAAATTTCCCGCAATTTTTCCCACTTCTTTGCTTTGTATTCTCTTTTCTTCTGTGTCCCACCTCATTCCATCTTTGTAATTCCTCACTCAGTATTTCCCACTCTCTCGCTTTGATTTTTCAAGGTAAACATTTGCTGCCTGACATCTGTGTATGGAACTTCAATAATGGACCACAACCAGATGTTATTGGCAGGCGTGCAATGGGCATGCAGTTGCAGTACTTACAGATGCGAGCTCACTCTGAAAGCAATAAAACTGCACTGAAACAGTGCTGTGTCTAGTGAAATGCTTTCCTTTTAAACCATAAAGATCTTCAAATGGACCACATTGGAAGTCCATGGAATTTCTTCTCAGCAAACACAAATAATCCACCCAGGGATTATGAAGACCTGGCTACCATGTTTTAAAGCTTTTGTGAAGTGAATTAATGAAGGCATAAACAGTTTTGCTGGTATTTTGCCAGCATGAAATTTCATGATACTTTGGAACAGTGAAGAACTAATTTTACCCAACACTAGTTTTTAAATGAACCAACTCAGCATATATTAATGTCACTATCAATATGTATTTTTCAAGACATTTTTCAATGTATTAACAGGTAATAAAATTTTAAAGATTTGTTGTACAATTTCTTGCTATTACCTACTATTGGAAGAAAAAGTTAAGATGTACATGATCCAGACAATGTATTTATGAAGATTTGTATATATCTCCAATGGAACAAGCAGTGCTTGGGTTCAAACAAAATTATCAGAACTACTAGTTGGATTTCAGCTTTGATTAAATGGAGACTTTCATAGAATCATAGGGGTTGGAAGGGACCTCAAGAGATCATCGAGTCCAACCCCCCTGCCAAAGCAGGTTCCCTACACCAAGTAACTTTCACAGAACTCTACTGAACATTTTGAAATAAAAATGGTAACTAGCAGTCTCTTGTGAATTTTTATCACATGTATTATTTATCAATGCAAAACCAATACATTTCTTATCACTGCACTCTTTCTTCATTAAAATGCAGCAAAATTACTTAGCAGATAATACTATATGGTAATATCCATAATAAATATGATAATACAATAATCAAAATCAGTGTAGATAAAATGACATGCATCAGAATGACATGGGAAGTCTTACAACTTTACGTTTTCTCTCCGCTTAAAATAGCATCTTAGCAGACTATAAAAATCCTAGATTTTGCATAATCAAGCCTTCTGATGGAAATATCTTTTCTTTTTTTTTTGCCTTGAGTAATGTTAGTTTTGATTTTTTGAAACATAAACAGATTTTAAGAGCTATGTTTTACAAAAAAAAAATTACTGCATTGTGGAAGAAAATAATATATTTCACAAAAATGTAGTTTTAGGATAAGCTGGAAAAGATCCTGATAAAGACCTTAAGAAGCTCTTATTTTCCACCCTTCTGATTGCACTGCCTCTAGTCATTTGGTGTCAGATTAACTGTCTGGGTTGATGGAAGAGATCATTTTCCTGAAATACATCTCCAACTTTAGTCCAATCAGCTTCAAGCTCCATTTGATACAGAATATAAAGTTCAAAGGAGTGATCACTTCAGGCTCTACACTGCATGTTAGTTGTTTCAGCAATTCATTTCCAACACACAAGGACTGCCAGCCTGCCACATTAACCAGGCGTGTTTATATCGCTTGGCCTGGGTGCTGAGACTGAAACTTCATATGGTCCTTTGCTGCACTTGAAAGTTCGATGAGACTGGTTATGAATGAGCTGAGAGGAATTACGAGTGATGGAATGCAAACTAGAACAAATTAATGCACTGTGTGAAGATACACTTTTTAATGACTCTGTTTAATTTATTTTTTTTCAACAATCATAGTGATGCTGATAACACATTTAAACACTAGAAAATATAGTATTTTCACAATAGCTATTCAGACACTATCAGCCTGACAGAAACATCCACTTACCTTCTCTGTAGTTGAGCTAGTAACTTGGAGTCCTTAGTCCATGTAATGGTGGAGTCTCCATGAATATCTCCAAACTGACAGCACAGCTTAATATTTCCAGAGCGGTCAGGGAACAACTCTGCTTGGATTTTCTTCAGCAGCTTGGGAGCTTGAAATAGAAGAGTCATAGTTTAGGACTGGAAGATTATGAGAGTGTTTTGGCATTTTAAAGAGAACTCCAGAATGTTTTTTACATGCTAATATCATGAATCCAACAATACTGGAAAATGATCACTTTTTTTTTTTTTTTTTTTTTTACGATACAGAAACCCAAGGCTTTAAAATATGGACGTTTTACTGCTTACTCAGAATGCATTTTCACTTTTTTATTAGTACAAGAGACACCACAAGGGTCCAGCATACAGCAGGGTTACACCATTAGAATTCACACTAGATGAATACTTGTTACTGGTGCATTTTTTAACCCACTCAAAGCCTTTAAGAGAGATGAATCCAGTTTCCATGAGGTGCCCAGTCTGCAGGAGGTTCTTGGAACACACCTAATGCAATCTGACAGGAGAGGGTTTTATTGTAAAGTGCAGTGATGGTCCCATTTCCTTTAAACACAGCTAGAAGGAGGAACTTACAATCAGTGGTTAGATATTGGCTCTACCAATAGCAAGGGCACTTGGCAATGGCCTTAGTGCTGCCATTAGAGCAAGTCTTGCAGTTATGGAACTTGGTACTTTTTCTAACGATGGACCATTGTGCAGAGAAAACCAATGGCTTATGGAGTTTCCAGATGGAGAGCATCCTGCCCAGCTCAGGGAAGGTGCTGATGGCCCAGTTCCTCACTCAGGCACATTGCTGGCTCACGGGCCAGCTCTGGCAGTGGGAACCCAGGGCTCACAGTGCCAGCTGAGGCTGGGGCCTATGTGATGTGGCCTGGGCAATGGTGCCGGTCACAAAGCCTGAGAGAAGTGGGGAGAGTCACCCTTTGCCTTGAGAAAAGAAGTTAAGAAATGGGTTCTGCTTACTTTTATTATGAGAGGGAATGGACATATGCTTAGGGAGAGGTTTGGGGATCATGACACATCTCTGCACTCAAGTGAGACATCCCTGCCAGACGAAAGGGATGCAACATGCTGGGTGTCGTGTTTCCTACCGTGTTAATTCTGCTGTACACTGAATGAGCTGGCATGACACTTCTCTCTCAGGAATCCCATGCCAGTGGCCTAACTTTCCCCTTCTAATGCCCAAGGAATGCTGAATCCGACCCAAGGGGTCAGGCACCTGGGATTCACTGCTATGTTTGCCTTGTAACCACTTAAGTCCTTAGGCCTAAGAACCTTGATGAATCAGGTCTGAAATGGCGCAGAGAGTATGTGACAGCACTGGAAATAGAATGAAAGGCTCCAGTTTTCCTGCCCTGGACACAAAGCAATCTCTCCTGGAGGTGAAAATAATGCAAAAGAGAATACCATGCTAACCATACCAACCTCCCCATAGCACTGGGAAAAAGTCTATGCAAATGCTCTCAAGTATAAACACACACTGATTTCAGCCTGGACTGCGGTAGATCAGAAGCAGAAAACTCAGATCTACAATGAAAATCTGTATGTTTAAAACATTCTTCAAATCCAGGTTCAGACAGCAAGTAAAGCTAGGCTTTTCTCAGTACTTTTCAGTACTTGCTATTTCCTTGTTATACTTTGAAGGAATGTATCTCTGCTTCTCCCATACACTAGGTTCTCTGGTAATTTCTGATAGAGCTCTGTGCTCTCAGTTATCCCTTTTGGGCCAGCAGGTGTATAGCAGACCTCCCTATAGCAAATTCCCACCATGTCTAGCCTTTTTTCTTGCTCACTGTATCTCATCTCCCATCATTCCCTTTCACAGTCATTTCTTGTAGATAAACACACTTGCAAAGGACACATCTCTGAATAAAGTTGCTTTTTAAAGTGCAACTGAAGTCTGATCAGACTGCACTGTAATTAGTACTCTGAAAAGCTTCACAGTTTTTCAGCTTACCTCGAGTCCCTGTTCAGTCTTGCTCTGATCTTTAAAATTATTTCAGGATATAAAAGGCAACATTAAAAGGTGAAAGTAAGACCTTGATCCTTGCAAAGTATCCATAGAAACCACAAATGCATAATCTGTCTAGCTGTTACACTGCTGCTCCCATCTGCATTTTGTTTTATCCATTAGCAGTATCCTAGAGGCCCTGATAAGCAACCTTATTCTCATTTCAGTTCTGTGTTTTGGGTTTTTTTATGTCAGTTTAAAAATGCTAATTTCATCAGTGTCATTTTTGAGCAATAGTAGTGAAAAGGAATGCAGAACCTGCCATCATTCTTCAGATAGAACTGCAAAACATTGTTTATCAGTGGCACTCTGCTAGTAACAATAATACTTTGCTAGCAATAAAACCATTTGGTAACCAAGATAGCATAATTGCATTTGGGAGCTACCATGTAGGAGCATAACTGGGAACGCTGCCCATAGGAACATAATGACGTGCTAGTACTGGGTTAGCAGCTGCTGTACTGTACCGTTATGTGCCACCACTATGCTACCTACCCCTAAAAACTGACTTGAGGAGACAAAAAAAAGAAGTAGCGAATTCAAAAAGGATAAAAAAAGTATTTTACAGGTAGGAAAAGGATTCTAGGGAGGTATCAGCTCTGTGGTACATGGATACAAGTACTTAAGTTATCACAACAGGAAATTATCATCAGTGAGGACAGGGCACTTTTGATTGATGTGATCTTGACTTGCAGAGCACTTAACCATTATGAACTTCCCATTGAAGTATGAATGATAGGAATGGACAGAAACAAAAATCAGTTTTCTCTTACCTTTGCTATCCTTTTTTAAAATTAGCTTCCTTTGCTCTTTTTTGTTTTCTTTGTAGATCATGTTGGCCTCACTTTTAACACAGCTAGGATCTTTGCTGACATTTCCTCTCTCTGCCAGTCGGGGCTTCTTTGATAGTGTTGCTGGAGGTAGTTTCTTCTTTGCTTCAGTAGCTACATTCCCACCCCTTGCTATGTGCTGTTTACATTTGACAGGCTCAAGCTCAGCAACAGTTGGTGAGGTCTGGTCAGACTTTGACCTTTCTTGACTCCCCACCATTTTTGCACCAACAGGGAATGGATCATATGTGCTCAACGCTAAAGAGTATGGCTGCGTACTACTGGAAGTAGGTTGCCTTTGAAAATAGAGGTTACCCCTCAGATCAGCTGGTGGCAAGCCAACTAAACCACTTACTGCAGTCTCTGATGTCATGACTTCTCCATCTTTATGACAATGAGTAGGCTCAACTGAACAGTCAAACTCAGTTAGCTTACTGGAAGAGATCCAGTCAGGAGAAGACTGCTTAGTGATTTTATTGCTAATCTGTCTCTGAGCATTTGAGCTAATTGAAGTGTTCAAAGGAAACTTCATTTCAGCATCATCTGGGTTGACCTCAGTAGTTCTTTGAATCTTTTGTTTATTTTCACACAGGACTGCTCTCTCCTTGTTTGCTTCAGGTACTTTATGAAACTCATCCTGCAATGCTTTGCAGAAAGTTTCCAACCTACTCGATTTTTCATCTACTTTGACAGCAATTTGTGTGCATTCTGCTTGTGGTTGACTTCCTTCACCAGAAGAAACCATTGCTGATACACTGTTACAAGAGCCCTTTGACTGGTTTACAGGAAGGAAGAATTGTGATGTTTCTCCTACGGTTATTTGTTGGATATCCATCTGATTACTGACATCTCTGGAATCATCATCTGCTATGCTGCTGTACTCATTTTCTACTGTTCTTGGCAGTGGGGTACTAAATGATGCCGATGTTACATTCCCAGAGGCATGTGTGTAATTATTTGAAGAATCTGGTTTTAACTCTTCATCAGACTTAAAGGTGTCACCAAGAAAAAACACCTGTTGTTCTGACATGTTGGGAGGGGAAGCTGCAGACTGACTCTCTGAAATGTCTCTAACTCCAAAGCTGCAGGAAGTTTCAGCCCTTTGTTCATCACCTAAGCAAATGCCTCCCTGTTCTCTTCCTGTTTTACTTGGTTCATATTTGGGCACTTCTACAAAGGGATCTGTTAAAAAGGGATTCTCAGAAGAGGGAGTGAATACTACTTCTTGTTTTTGTAATTCCATCAGTTGGTATGTATTGTGAGGTAGATTCTTACACGTTATGTTTTCAGGAGTCTTAATTAAATCGGGCAAATTCATTAGGTAACTGTACTTCTGTGTATTAGAAACAATTGAAACATCTTGACAGTCATAATTATTCAAAAGATGATGACTGCCAGAATTAGTGCTATTTTGTGCATTCAAGTCTGAGTGATCTCTCTTCTCATGCAAATCATCTTCACAACTTTTATGTATGGCGTTAACGGAAGCGTGTTTTCCATGTGTAAATTGGTGGGTATTTTCACCAGAGAAATTACTGTCAAGAACAGATTTCCTTTCAGGGAAATACGTCAGATTATTTCTTGCTGGATAGCAGTCTTTAAAATGACACTCATCTTCATCTGTGCTCTTAGTCAGAATCTTATTTACCAATGGTATGTTCTGCTCCATATGAAGTAATTGTCCAGTTGTCCAGTGTGACTTATCTAACACATAAGTTGAATTTTCATTGTCACTTGCTAAGTTACTACTCTGAGCACTTTTTAATACTTGAGGAGATTCCACATCACGTGTTTGGAAAGCATTCTTAACAGTAAGCTTTCCTTTCCAAGAAATGGTCATTCGAATGCATCCATCACTGCCAATTTCTGTTTGATTAGGCTTCTGCTCCAAGCACCCCTCTGTGTTTAAGACATCTTTTGAAGCACAAACAGATAGTGTTTCTGCTTTATTTTCACTGCTAGAACTTAGACACGTACCATCTGCTTGCTTAAGGAAAATGTTTCCACCAGATACACTATTACCTGCTACATCTGTTTTCAGTAGGGTATTAGGAACACTGCAGACTTCTTTCTCTGTTCTTTTTCTAGTAGGTGCTTGTGTAACAGGTTCCTGCTGTTCCGTCACATTTTGAGGCAAAGGATGATCAGAACAGGTCTCTTGCACAAGGTTCAGTTCTGTGACTCTGGTATCTGTGGGCCTCATTTCTAAACTTGTGATTCCACAGTTTTCAAATGGGATTTGACAGTCTGAGTCATCTTCATGAAAAAGTTTCCACAGTTTGTCATGCACTGCAGCTAAATCGGCATCTCCTTTGCACCCAGATTCTCCAGATTCCAGAACTGACTGGGGATTAGCTTCAAACAGAGATGCATCACATGATATACTGCAGAGAGTATCTGTGTCATTGCTGTCATGTGAGTCAAAATCATACCTTTGCCCTCTCTCCCTTGGCTCATCACACAGCTTTGCAGAAGACAGAACAGCACATAAACATTCTTGTTTATCAGGAACAGAGTCTGTATCCCATAAAGGAAAAGATGAAGTGTCATTTTTACGTTTGTTTTCACTACTATTAATACCCAATCCTTGTTCCCAGAAGACTTGTTGGTGACAACTTTCTCCCTTATCACAAGGAACATCATGCTGAGAATAGGTCTGTAAATTTGCATTTTGTAATGTCTTCTCAGTACAGAGTGCTTGTGAAGCTGAATGGGTGACTCCCACACTCTTGCAAGTCATGAAGATTCTTTCCTTTTCTGTTTCAGGCTCCATACATTGTCTATCACAATTTTGGGCACAGATTTTAAGACTGTCGCCTTGATTCTACAAAAAAGAAAGAAAGAAGAAACATGATGGAATTAAAAATTAGTATTGCTGCTTGACACAGACCCGAACTTGAGTCCTGAATTGAAATGCTCCTATTTATTTTGTTGTTGTTGTTGATTATGTTTTTATATTTGTCAGCATCTACAGTTTATGCATTGTAGCTTGTCCCCCATCAGATCAGAGTGCCCAGGGCCCCATCCAGCCAGGCCAAGAGCACCACTAGGGATAGGCACTCAACAGCTTCTCAGAGCAATCTGTTCCAGGGCCTCACCGCCTTCATAAATCTCCTCTTTTTAGTTTAAATCTGTTACCTCTCATTCTATCACTACATTACCTGATAAAGTCCCCCTCCATCTTCCTTACAGGACCCTGACATGTACAGGGGCCTAAGTCCTCACCCCTTTGTATTCACTACTTGCCATTAAACCTGTTCCTATTTGACAGCTGTTTACTGGCATCCATGAAACCATGTGCTGGATTTCAGTCTGATTCCTTGTGAACAGATTCCTCTCTCAGATGTAGACACCCTTTCAATTTCCTTTTGTTCTTGTGACGGATAACCCAGTTCCTTCCTTCCCTTACTTATTCCCACATTTCTGCTTGCTGCTCCCAGCACACATCCCCTCCTTCATGACAGCGCTGGAGCACAATGCTCAACTGCATTTCTGCACTCCCTAAGCTTAGCAGTGCCCCTTCAACAAAATACTCAGAACTGCAGTTTTCCATCACACATGGCAGCTTCTAAGATATCACACAAAGCAGCAGATGGTTGCCAGTTGCACAGCAGACAGTTTCACTGGCCTATGCAATTCTTGCAGTCTTGGTTTCCCCAAAATCTGACAAAATCCTCTTGCTCACTGCCAAACTACCCAATTACAGGGATGATTTGTGCCAGTCCTTCTTTCCAGCTTTGCTGTAATGAAATTTAGAAATATCTAGAAGTGATGTAAATTTACGTAAGGATGATCAAACTGAGTTTCAACTCCAATTTTATGAGAACAAGCTGTTCTGACTTGAGAGAGAACAGAATAATGGGCAAAAGAGAATCCCTGGCAGGACGAACAGAGGATATAATCAGGAGGAAAAAAATACACGATAAATATGCTAACACAACAAACTGTTCTTCCTGAGCTAACAGCATAGACAGTAAAAATTTTGCTTATGCCAAGGAATCCCTCTGAACTTCCCAGTTCCATTAGGATTTAAACCACAAGTCATAAAAGGAGCAGCTGAGGGAACTGGGATTGCTTGATCTGGAGAAGAGGAGGCTCAGGGCAGACTGTATTGCCCGCTCCAGCTCCTTGAGACAAGGGTGTTGCAAGGTGGGTGTTGGCCTCTACTCCCAGGTATCAGCAAAGAGGATAAGAGGAAATGTACTCTTGTTGCATCAAGGAGGTTCTGACTGCATATTAAGAACTTCTCAGAAAAAGAGATCAGGTTCTGGAACATGTTGCCCAGGGTCAGCATCCCTGTAGATGTTTAAGGAAAGGGTAGATGTAGTACAAAGGGACCTGTTTTAGTGGGAAATACTGGAGGTAGGTGGATGGTTGGACTATATGATCTTAAAGGTCTTTACCAACCTTAATTATTCTATGAAAATCGCTGACATTAGGTAGGCCACATGATGCAGGTTCTGAAATTCATGAGTACCTTGTGCTGAAGGTGCTGGCTGAACACTAGGTAGAGATGGCCTCTTAAATGAAAACTTTGCAGGCTTGAAGCTTCCTGGCTCTCTTTCATGTAATATGATACAGCTTATGCAGTTGTTTTCTATGATGTATTATTAAGCTGCTTTACAGCATTAAATAAATACAGAATTTCACCTGGCACTAGATCATGAAGACATGAGAGGAGTCAGGAGCTTCCCACATCATCTATCTAATGGAGAAGGAGGTCACCCAGGACAGCAGTTGCTCCACAATACAGAAAGCAAGGGTTTCTCCATTTGGAAGTTGATTCTCCCTAGCCTTTGTTAGGGTACAGTAGCAGACTGCTGGTGTTCCTGGCTTTCTATATGGATCTTTTGAGAAACTACCCACCTATTTATTGTGTCATGAACAGTAGATTCTAGATGGGATAGACTTTTTGGTTCCTTGTTTTAGTCATGGATGCCCAAATAATTTATTGACTGCAGGTAGAAAGAATCTTAACCAGCCAATCTGAAACCTGGCCATGGAACTTACGCCAGTGTAAGTTGCTCTTTGCTAGTTCTGGTATTTAAGTTACAGTACTGTTGGGAAAAAATGAAAAAATGCTTTATGCAAACCACAGCAACATGTAACATCAGGAAATTCTGAGTAGGTCAATTAGTAGGTCAGTTTCAATCTCCATCACAAGTATATTACATATTGCTAAAACATGATGGGAATTTTATATACCACAAAAACAGAGAAACTTATGGATGCTTTTCAGGCATAACAATTTAGTGATTTTTGATTCCTTAAGACAGTCAAGTGGTCAGACTACAGTAAATTTCTAATTCTCAGCCAAGAGACATTTCTTAAAGAATATAAATGAGGCAGATTTGAGGAACTGGAAACTGCTTGTGTTTATTTGTTATAGCTTTTTTTTCCTGAGCATTTGGCTATGCACTTTAAAATCAGTTGAGTAATAAATAATAAACCATATAAAATGATTTAATGCTCATAAATATAAATCTTCAGACTTTACTATCTGAAATAAAAAGCGTGATCTAATTCTCCCACTTACTAGAGTTGGTGGAGCATCATATCATTCAGTACAGTACTGTCAGTGTGATGATTTTCTATGTCAGTTTCCTGCCAACAGCATAAAATACGTACATCCTTGGAGAGTATCAATTTGGGGTCTGAAGCATCATTGCTTTTTACAATTCCACTGGAATGTTTAAACCTCTCATTGCTTTACTCTTAAAAAGCAAAGCTCAATTTATCTCCATAACATTAATCCTCTAGATTATATTTCCCTACTTGATATAAATTCAGAGCAAACCTTTGTTGATTTGTTTTAAGCTTCCAGCACCACAAACAGAGACAATTTTATTCTCTGGATATAAGCTAAAGTAAATCAAACTGTTCTCTGCTCACAAAAGAGATGTGAGAAACTTTCTGGCTGAAAGAAACATTACTTTGATAAGACCTGTGAGATAGCCAAAATATCAGATTTCCCTATCCAGCTGTCCAGAGTCCCATTAGTGCCTCTTACTATTATCAGTCTCACTCTATAATTAGAACAGCTTATGGTTTATTTGGGCCTTTTTCAAAACCAGATTTCCTTCCCAGACGTAGCTGTCATTCAGAAGTGCATGAATAGTATCTTTCAAAGTAATTTAAATTTGCATTATTTTGTGACAAACGGGAATGAAAACCATTGAAATCAGTAGAACAGCTCTTTCTAGCAAATGATAAACACTTTACTTACCCTGGGTGAGACGTTTTCATATGGCACCTGATTTTGCTCAGACAAGCCCGAAGTCCTTTTTTGTTCCCAGTGAGAGCCTTTATCTGCCTCTTCTGTATGACACAAACCAGTCTCCATTTGCAAGCTTTCTGTCTCCTCACGGATTTGTGTTGAAAGGATACCTTCCTGACTTGGAAACAAAGCACTGGATTCAATTTCTGCTGTAGTCTGAAAAGATTGACCTATATTACTTACATATCTGCAAAGCTCTTTAGGATTCAACAACTTTAAAAGGTTTCTTCTTAGACTTTCTGTTAAGGTACAGACAGCATGCCTCGCATTTTCTTCCATCGAATTTCTTCTCCCTTCTTCTGGCGGCAATGAGCTTTCATCCACCAAATCTGCATCTATATTGCCTTCTGTCACTGTTTCTGAAGTCAGATTTGTCAAAGCAGCACCTGTGCCACTAGTAGAGGAGTCTGTCATTGCACGTGCATTGTCCCCATTCTGTGGTTTGTCGGATGAGAAATCTGCAGCTGAGTGGACGCTTCCATTATTTTTATCTTCCATTTTAAGATAGTCATTTTCAAGGGCTGCAGGTGCAACTGGCACTTTACAGTTCTCTTTGTCTTTCAAACTGGTAGTTTTCTCTCGGTGGTGCCCAACAGTTAGAGTCATCTCCGTCTGCAGAGTGGACTGGCTGTAAGTAGAGGGGTCTCTCCTTACATTTACTCCTTTGAATTTTGAGTGATGACCACAGAGGCCAATGGTGGTATCCATAGGCGTAGTGTTATCTGACACTTGAAACAGGCATGGCATTTCACTGAGGAAGTAAGCACACCCATCACAATCCTTACTCAGCTTTAAATCATCTTCATCATCGCTTTCTAATAAAAATTGCAATTTCTTTTCCCAGATTTCATTTTCACGCACTGTCAGCAGATCAGAACATTCTAAATACTCGAGGCCGTCATCATAAAAGTCATCACTTATACTTGGATAAATCTCTAGTACTCTATCAGAATTTTCAGAATCATCTTTTACAAAATAACTGAGATTTATGATGGGACTGTCTGCCCGCTCACTCAACAGGGTATTTCTGGGTAGAGACCTACAGAGCTCAGGCTTTTCACATGCCTGGAAATCTGCCAGAGGCTGATCAGAAACAAAGTCTTCCATGCGAAGGCAACAGTTGTCCGTACAATCAGTGAATAGATCAGTAGGGTGGGAACACACCTGTCTGCTGCAATTTTTCTCTGTTTTTCTAGCATTGACATACAACATACTGTTAAAATTAATTAGGTCATCGCCGTTCTGTGATACATCCCTTACACAGCAAGTATTTTCCTGTGTTTCAAATATGTTTTTTACATCCATGTTGTCTTCCATGTTAGGCAAGTGTTTGTGGGAATCTTCCCATGGAAGCAATACTTTTGAGCTTCTTGTGTAATAAAAAAAAAACCTGATGTTTGAAGAATTTGTTGAAATTAACATGGAGTTGCCCTCACAGGCATAACTCTCATGTTGTGAAAAATGTTCCTCACTCTGCTCATTTTAATCTGAAGTCTCCCTCATTGTCATTTAGGTCAGCAATTAATTCTGGGAAGCTGTGATTTTTGTACATCATTTCCACTCTACTAGAGTTGAATAGAAGGTCAGTCTAGCTGTCAAACAGTTCCCAGATACTGTCCAATTAAGAGTAGCATCTTGCTCTGTGCACCTGCAAATAAAAGAGATCTTAAGTTTAAAACGATTTTAAAAATGCGTATACATACATTCTGAAAGATGGCAAACTGCCACACAGTTTCAAGTATTTCCAGAAAAAGGAGTCACCATGATATAAAAATCAAGATCAAATGTTAACAGCAGTAACTATAATCCAGTTAGCTGTGCAGAGCCACTTAGAGGGGAGACATTGCAGCTGTCCAAAGTGATTTGTGCTAGGAAGAAAAATCCTTCAGCATGCCAGCACATGCACATAGCAGTATGAAGTATGCTTTAGTGCATGTCATTTAGATTCTAAATGCTAACAGAAATATCCAGACCAATGCAAATATTGACACAAGCATGACTTCTACAGGTACCAGGTAGCTGCTATTCTGATAGTCATACTGGCACTGTAGAGACGTGTAAAAAGAAATAGGTGGGAAGTAAGTATCACTTAGAATGTGATTCAAAGTTGCAGTAAATTGTATGATTTAGTGATGGGACTCATTAGGTCAGGTTGATGGTCAGGTTCAGTGACCTTGCATGTCTTTTCCAATCTATATGACTCTATGATTCTGAATTCTAAAATGTGTTTGTAGTGATACCTGGAAAATCCAGCCTGCTTATATTTTATTGGGCTACTTGTGCTGAGAGCAATTCTGTGGTTCGATGGTTTCCATTTCTGTGGTGAGAGAATAATGAAACGAGGCTGCTCAGCTCCAATTTCCTGATTAAATCTTACTTTCACACAGTTGTGCAGTAGCAAAATGATACAGCAAAACAGAACTTAGGTAAAAACAAAGTGAAATACATCAAAGGTCTCCCAACAGATAACTATGTGAATGTATTATGCGAACATCTCTCTTTTCTTGCAAAAACAACCAACCTTTTATTTTTTAAGATCTTAGGATCTCAGTATTTTTAAATCTTAGGATTTTAGATACTTCAGATGCTTCTGTGTACTGCAAGAAGTTCACTGCAGTGTTTTCCACAGCCTAGGAATTCCTCCACCAGAGTAAGCCACTTGATATCAGGCAGGATGCCAAACTAAACATTCTGAAAGATAATGTCCTGTTTTTAGTCACAGAACTTGTAAGATAGAAGGAACAGCAGGAAAACCTTCTCTGCTGTTCTGCTTGTCTGATAACTCAGCATAAAGACACCTCTGCTCATCCTCCCTTTCCTTCCCAGCCCTTTCCTGCTACCTCTCACTGATGCAACATGCCACAGCTCATTGCAGACATTCATCAAAGTCAGCAAGAAAACATGAGGGGAGTTAATGGCCAAAGACCAAGGTGCTCACAAGGCTTACTTGGAATCTGCCTCTTGTAAACAGCATAGTGCAGCTGGGTTTATTTTCATTCCCTTCAGGGAAACCCTGACATATAAATCTTTTCCAGAGAGTTCCTAGATGGGGAAAAACAGGATGAGTAGAAGGTTAAAGGGAAGGATATGGGACAGTGTCCTGTGATGGGGAAGGAGAAGAGTGTGGGGAGAAGGAGAGGAAGGAGGGGGGTGAGGGGGTGACAGGGAGGAGAAGCTATGCAGCTGGCTCAGGTGATCCCTGTGGGATCACAGGCTAGGCAGTTGAGGTTCAGGCCTCTCAGACTGCCACCTTGGAGCCCAAGAAGCAATCCGGATCAAGATCCATTGCAATAGGGACCTCCTTGCCTCAGATGGCAAGAAGAAAACAATCCATGCATATTGTGGTGGTTTCAAATAATGTGGGCACCTGCTGACTGGGCCCTGGGCCAATACTCCACGCTTGCTTCATGCCAGCATTTGAACATCAGTCTAGAGCCCATGTGCAGCCAGAGGCTGGAGAAAAAAGGCATTGGATTCCATTATCATCAACCCCTCTGATCTTTGATCACATTTTGCTCTCCATTTCAACTCTGAGAAATATTTAACAGGAAAAGATGGAGCAGTAGGGATTAATCTTTCCATCACTATTTGATTACAGTGCCATGAACTAACCTCCTGCACACATGCATCGCCTCTGAAATACAAATTTGCCTGATGTTCCCTGGTGCATTCTTTCTAATCTGCGTTCATCTTTGCTTTTTTGAAGACCAGATGCCTCCTTCCTCTTTTTTTTTTTTTTTTTTTTTTTGGAGGGTATAAATTATTTTAAAAGTAATTTTCCCAGATGAAAAGAGCCTTGGCAACAATTTTTAATGTGGATTGACTCATGAATACTTTTTACCAAAGCAATTGTACTACACAATTATCGTTATCTTAGTTCAGCTGCATTTTGACATTAAGAGGGAAAAAGAGCTGTCAGATTTATTGATTTGAAAATTATATTAGATTGCTGTGCATTTTGTCAGATCCAACAATGGAAATTAAAGTAAAATAATATTCCACGAGGAAAATGGCCATAAATTATGCTTTTCACTGAAGATGAAAACATTATTTATTTTTCTTTTTTAATTTGGAGAGAAAATAGAAGACATTAGATATAACTCTTCAATTACTGAATTTAGACAGAAACTGTAAAAAGAGCTGTTAGTATGATACTCTCTCTGCTCTTCAAGAAAACTTGTCACAGAAAAAACAAAACAAAATTCACCAAGGAAAGAAAAACAGGAGATCATGACAGTTTACCATCAGCAATTAGCTAATGACCTGAAAATAAGCTCAAATCCTCATCAACTAGGCTTTGAAGCTCTGATAGAAAGGCAAGAAAGTAGTCAAGGCATAAGGGTGCTTTGGTTGCTCAATTCAGGGCTTGTTCTGGACACCAGTGACACTACCTGCTGAGTCAGGTACATGATAATGAGAGGAGAGCAGTGAAGCAGAGCTTTGGAGGGGAAATTAAGGTCTGAGAAGCAAATGGAAAGAAAGCTCTCGTTTCCTCACTGGCTTAAAGAAGGCCAATGGGATCCTGGGATGCATTAAGAACAGCGTGGCCAGCAGGTCAAGGAAGGTGATCCTCCCCCTCCACTCTGCCCTGGTAAGGCCTCACCTGGAGTATTGTGTCCAGTTCTGGGCTCCCTGGTACGAAAAAGACAGGGATCTCCTGGAAAGATCCAATGGAGGGCTACTAAGATGATAAAGGATGTGGAACACCTCCTGCATGAGGAAAAGCTGAGAGAGCTGGGTCTGTTAAGCCTTGAGAAAGAAGACTTAGAGGGGATCTGATCCACGTCTATAAGTATCTAAGGAGCAGGAGGCAAAGGGACGAGGCTGGACTCTTCTCAGCAGTGTGTGGTGATAGGATTAGGGGAAATGGCCACAAAATGAAGCATAGGAATTTCTGCACAAATGTTCTTTTCACAGGAACTTCTTCACAGTGCAGTGACAGAGCTCTGGAGCTGCACAGAGAGGTGGTGGATGGAGTCTTCTTCTCTGCAGACATCCAAGACCTGCTTGGATGCCTACCTGTGCAGCCTGGGCTGGGAACTGCTTTGGCAGAGGGGTTGGACTAGATGATCTCTAGAGGTCCCTTCCAACCCCTACAGTTCTGTGATTCTGTTTTGATTTTCTAATGAGTTGCCATTGTCTTTCCGTTACAGAGAAAAGTAGAGGTTATACCTGGACAAGTTGGCTTTCCCTTTCCCCTTCCTCCACCCATCAGAGTTGTCTCCACCTCATGCAGATCATGCCTTACATAGTGCTTTACAACCACCTGCAATCTCCCAGAGAAAGGAAGCATACAACAAATGGGTGAACCTTGCACAGGGCAGTTGCCTCTGCCTGGCAACCTGGAGATTCTAGGTGTATTTCTCTGCATCTTGGTCAGGATGCTACTGAGCATACTGTCCTAAGAATCAGGGTAAGGAAATTCAAGCATCAACATGGAAATAGCAGCTTGAGAAATACAAAATGTGGATGGACAGGACTTCGGGCAAACACAGGACTGATGGAAATCTGTCAGTAACAGGCCATAAAGTAATACATTACACAAAAGAATGACTGGTAAAAAGCATCAAAATGACTAAAACAGTCGGTCAACATTTCCCTAATGAAAACATACTAAAACAAATTCAACTACATTTTTCACACACAAAAAACAAGTTTTTTCATTTAAAATTGATGCTGTGTTACAATTCATACTGTTTTTTAATAACTCATTTAAAGGGAAAACTTGGTATGAAATTCCAATTTAAAATTCTAAAAAATGAATTTTTCAATCTAATTTTCATTAAGCCATCAACTTTTGTTCCAATTTGAATCTCGTTTTGAAACTTTAATTTTTATTATTTGATTTTTTATTCCAATTGAGACAAGCATATCTTGGGAAAATTACCTTTTAATATGAGAAAAACGGTGTTTTAACTGCTGTTCATTTTCAGGAATTTTGCAGATGGTCTTGGACACAAAGCTCCTGCTCATGACTCCCTAAGGAACTGTAGGCTTTGCTCAAATGTTGGCAAAGTTTTATAAGTGATAAAAATATACATGTATCTAGTTAAACAGTAGAGGCTAGTTTTCCTTTCCTCTATCACAGTTTTTTCTTACTTTATTTCATTATTAGCAAAAGGGATTTCATCCTTTTAGAGCAGTTCTACATTCACAGGGGTATTTTTACAGAAAGATCATGGGTGTTATAAATTTATGAGAATTTGTGTCTTTGTGTTCATTGCTTCTGGAGACAATGGAAAAAAAACTCCTGCTGATATCTCTCTGAAGTTTTTTGTTTTTGTTTTTCCTTGTTTTCCACCTGTTCTCCATGTAATCTATTCTCAGTGACTGCCCACACTCACTGCATCCTATCACTCAGGTGCACCTGCCTGTGCCATGCCTGCAGCACCTGCCCATGCCCACAGATTGCCTCCCCTCTTATCACAGGACACCAGTTCTTGTGCCAGGGACCATTCTGCATATGCACAATGGGCACGTGGTCGGTGTCTGTATCTCACACGGTACCACAGTTTAATGACCAATGCAAACATGCTTTGACAACAAAAGCATTGCCTAGGTACATCAAAATCTCCACGTGAGTACAGCTGTGTGCATCCTACACATGCACAGCTTCACGCCCACTCAGCACAAAGGACTGAGAAAGAAGAACCTGTCCTGGCCCACGCAGGGTTATCTTAACTCAACATATGGAAGGAATGGAACTGACAACCCTCAATTATCTCTTGATAAGAAATATTCCTCCCCCAGCTGGTATTTTGGCTTTCATATTCCAGGTTGACACTGGGTCTGGGATACCTGATAATTCAATAAAAGTGGTTAGATAAATAAATAGTGAGTGCTTGTAACCTCCATAAATTGTATCTTTTGTAAATTAGCTGCCAGTGTCCACACATGCTGGGCCTCACAACATCTGGTTAACCCCCCTCATTTAACTGGTCAATCTTTGATTGCATTTCTGTACACAAGCCTACAGATGTGCAAGTCCAACTGCAACAGGCATGTAGTTTTTTTACTGTCCCTTGTCATGACTAATATGAAATTTGTAGTTTAATCATTATTTCCTACTCATTTTTTTAGTCTGCACTCCTTTGTTAATCAATAATCCCATTTTTGAAGGCTCTGTGAATCAGTCATATCTATGAGAATCTTAGTTTTCAGTTTCCAGAAAAATAAAACATTAAACCACTGGCCACCACTAAAAGGAGAAACCCTGAAGTGACGAAAAGCAAAAGCACTAAAATCAAAAGGAAACTAGAGGTATATTCATTTCTATTTTCGCGAACTACATGCTTTTCAAGCCACAGCTCATGACTGATCTCAGTCCCGATGAAGTATTTGAGCACAGCTTGATGACAGGTGAAGTGGAAACTCTCTCAGACACATCAGATTTAGTCCAGCAATTCAGGAAGTGCAATTCAGAACAGATTTGTGCTCTTCAAGACTTCCTGTGCTGATTTCAAGGAAAGACTTCTGCACAGATCTTCTCAATAATTCTCTGAAATTCTCAAGTTCTCACTTTTTTAACTTTTTTTCCACCGTGATGCTACCCTTTTTTCTTAAGTTCTGTGTAAAAACAGAGACCTGGCAACCGGACGATGAGGAGATTTGACATGCAGGTGCACTTCCCAGGAGTGGCAATCTTATGCACTCTTATGAAAATATAAACAACAGAATCATAGAACCATCAAGGTTGGAAAAGACCTCCAAGATCATCCAGTGCAACCATATACCAACCATGAGTTATTTCCTACTAAACCATGTCTTTCAGTACAACATCTAAACATTCCTTGAACACCTCCAGAGAGAGTTACTCCACCACCTCCCCAGGCAGCCCATTCCAGCTCGTGACCACTCTCTTGGAGAATATTTTCCTGATGTCCAACCTCTCCTTGTGCAACTTGAGGCCATTCTCTCTAGTCCTATCACTAATTACATGGAGTAAAAGGCAGACCACCACCCCACCACAACCTCCTTTCAGGTAATTGTAGAGAGTGATGAGATTTCTCCTGAGCCTCCTCTTCCCCAGGCTAAATAATCCCCGTTCCCTTAGCCACTCACCGTAACACTTGTGCTCCAGAACCTTCACAGCTCTGCTGCCCTTCTCTGAACACACTCCAGGGCCTCAAAGTCCTTCTTGTAGTGAGGGACTCAAAACTGAACACAGTAATTGAGGTGTGGCCTCATCAGAGCTGGGTACAGATCACTTCTTTGCTCTTGCTGGTAGCAATATTTCTGATGAATGAGTGTTAATGCTACACAACTTCACAGATTAATTCAGAGCTCCATACATGAAATGTAAGAATGAAATAATTGCAGAATTCCAGCCAAATGTGCTGGATATGACTTTTAATGTTCTTATTTCTATTAATGTTACAAACACTAATTTAAATCAGACAGATTTAAATTACATGTTTCACAGCTGGGGCTGACAGAAGTTGTGAAGAGCGGAGGGAGCTTCTCCCTTACCAGGATTGAGATCTTTATTGATTTTTTGTTTTGTTTGGCTTTTTCGGTAAGCTGAATGTCATCACTGACTGGAAAACAAAACTACAGAATCCTAAATGAGCACACAGAAATACAAGAACATACAGGAAGTATAATCTTTCCCCTGTTTATGTATCTGTATGTGAGGAAGATGTCAATATATGCATGCCTATTCTGTTAACACTTCTGTATCAGACAGATCATGTTTAGAAAGTCAGTATCTTATCTGCTTTGCTGTTCATCCTGAGATACTTGGGCTGAAAGAACAAATTCCCCAAATGCTATCAGTTTTCTAATATTACCTCCACTCTGGAGGCTAAAGCCTGGGATCTGAACTTTTTCATTTGAAAAACAATCCCCTAGACTATTCATTTAAACTTCATGCTCCAGCAGCTCCTTGTCCATGACATACTATACACATATGCATATATTCCTTTCTAAATGTGTTCTCTTGGCAGATAGCTTACCACAAAGAAACCTGGCTAGTATAACCTGACTTCAAATAAGGTATATATGTAAAAAATTAAAAAAAAAATCCCACCAATAACCACAGAACCTTCCTTTATGATGAGTAGAAGTGGTCATATGCTACACAGATTCAATCAGTAATCTATTTGGTGTGGACAGTAGGATTTCATAAAAGGAAGGAGGACACAGCATCGGTCCTGCTTTGCTCAGGCACAGAACAAACATGCGGGACACAAAGGAGTGTCAGTAAATTGGACTGAAGAGTTTAAAGAATAGGCATGAAAAGCCATATACCATTGTCATGGAGATTCTTAGGATGAGTAAGCAAAAATAAATAAATAAATAGAGGAATAACATAAACAGTTACAGCAATACCTTGCAATATAGCAAATAAAATGCAGTTGCAAAAGCAACATAAAATGAAATGCCACTATTTATAAAGCTTGCACTTTTATGACCATGACTCTTGGGTTGATTGCTATTTTATCACTGCAAATCTTGGTTTGCAGAAAGACAGCACAGGCCTAATCTGTCAAACCTCACATGTCCTTTCCACAACTATGGCACCACAAGTACAGTATCCAAGCTGCCATCCACCCATCTGTGAAATCCAAGGCTTTTCCTCAAATGTAAACATGTTTCAAGGTTAATGCCCCTTGCTACAAGAAAGACACTGAGGTCCTGAACTGTGTCCAGGGGGAGAATAGCAACAATGCTCTGTAGGGCCTGGAGCACAAGTCTTATGAGGAACAGCTGAGAAAAACTGGGATATTTTAATCTGGAGAAGAGAAGGCTCAGGGGAGACCTCATCGCTCTTTACAATTACCCTAAAGGAGGTTGTGGTGAGAGGGGGTCGGTCTCTTCTCCTGTGTAACCAGCAATAGAATGAGAGGGAAAGGCTTCATGTTGCTCCAGGGGAGATGCAGGTTGGACCTTAGGAGAAATTTCTTCTCTGAAAGAGTAGTCAGGCACTGGAACAGACTGCCCAGGGAGGTGGTGGAGTCACCGTTCGTGGAGGCGTTAAAGGAACATTAAGATGTAGTACTGGGGGACATGGTTTAGTAGGAAATATTGGTAGTATACAGATGGTTGCACTGGATGGTTTTGGAGGTCTTTTCCAACCTTGGTGGTTCTACAATTCTACAATAACTCACTCTATATTCTCCCTGGAAAGTTTCATTAAATGTGTCTTAACTTACTTGCAAAGAGTCTGCATGCAGTTTGCACAGCTGTAACATTCCTCTAAAACCCCAAATTCCATCCACTTGTGTTCCCAGACTGACAAACCTTGTGCATTTAGGAATACGTGCGGTTTTTCTCTTCCCCATCCAAACTGTCTCTCAAAAGAGGATTTTCTCCTCGTACAAAATCCTCTAAATGTAGCATTTTTCTCCTCATGAGACAAAAGAAAACATAACACAATTTTCCTGCTGAAGAAAAGATCTACAGTAGAAACAAACATTAGATTCCAATTTAGATTTTTTTTTTTCATGGGGTATTACATTTTCTGTAGTAAAGTCCACCCACTGCGTTTATATTTATGAAACTTTCTTTGGAAAGTTGAATTTTTGGAAACTTCCTTTTCCCAAAAAGTTTGCCATGCATGTTTTTCACTATTTAAATATTATTCTCAAGTTATTTTAAAAAAAATTTTCATACAGTGTATATTTCATCAAAAGTTTTCTTTTAAAAGTTTCACTAATGTCAGCATGCTTCTGAGGCATTTTTCAGTGCACCCATGAGTACTGATGGAACGAAATTCCATGTGAAATTCCTGATCTGCTCTTCCCTTCCCTTGGGTGACAGAAGCTTTCCAAAGTGCTTTAGCAACACAGCTATAAAAACATGTTCCAAAAAATTTGTTCCTTTCCAAGAATGCTGTAGTCATGCCCACATGCTTCAATGTTTCTACCTTTCAAAAGTTAAAATTACCAAGGTGACAAAATCCACAATTCTAAAATTTAATTATAACTTGGCATATTAGCATGGTAAGCATTTGCAGAGCTGTTTGCTCACTGCTGAGTCTAATATTCAGTGGAGTAATAGTGAGAACCATGCACACAAGGGTTTACAACAACTGTGTTCTCTGTTTCTGTATCTCATAGTACTGAAATTCTGACTCAGTTCTGAATTAATCTCTAATGCTGAAATACAAATAACAACTATAATTATACTATCCTTTTAAAAATACTTCAAGACACTGTGATTAAATCAAATATTTAGAGCAGTATGCCTGTCAAAACGCCTACAATGTCGGAAATCAAACTAGCAAAATACAGCACAATCCAAACCAATTATTGCATACCTATTGTATTAACAAGCACTGGATGAGAAAAACATTAGTGAAGTTTTGGCTGTTCAGAAAACAGGCGCCTGCGAAATGTGCCCTTGGCAAATACACTGTGATATAGCATGCTTCCTTAACTTCTGACATCAGAGATGTTTTGAAAACTTCTTACAATAGAGCACTACCTATTGAAAACAGCACCACAGTATAAGGAAAACACCACAGCTATAATTCCTTGGCAAAACATAAGAAGAGCAAGCAACTACTCTGTGTTTGCCTAACGAAGAGCTTAATATAGAGTAATTAAAAAAAGCAATCACAGCACAGCTCTTAACACTGATCTGTCTTAATCTATTTTTAACGTTTGTCAAGCATCTGACACTGCCAGCATGAGCAATTTGTGCATGCTACTAAGTGACCAGTTTTTTTCGAGGAATGGAAGAAATTCTTAACTAGCAAGTAGTAGGCCATGCAGTACATATTCAGAAAGAATGAAATGTGCATTTCTGGATGCCTGGCACCTCTTACATCTTCTTCAGAGAAGGAAGTTGCCTCGTGCAAGAAATTTACATTAAGTTTCTTGCTGAAACTTAATGTAAATATCACGAGAATGTAATTTCAGAAACATTTAGCAGAATTTTACATGCAACATGTTATCAAACGTTATCAAAACCAAGTGTTGCAAAACAAACCAACCAAATGAACTCATACTAAATCACTGTTTTTGTGTAGAACATTAAGAAGAAAAGTAACTTGCTCTTCACTAATTTATCTTTTATTATCAGTTTTCTATTTTCTCCAATATTTTTTCTATTTGCACACTGGGGAAAATAAGTAGCCAAGTTATTCTAAAACTACAAGCAATCTGACCTCTCAAACCACAAACATGTACTTACTCTTGTGCGCTCTCTTCGGGTCTTAGCAGTGGACCTGGTCTGCGGTTTGACACTGCACTACAAGATAAAATACATTTAGTTCAATCATTTCGTTGCCGAGCTGAGAAGCTAGACGAAAGCTTCAGTGTTGCTTTGCTAGCGTGACCTTAGCATAGTGAGTCTGATCACTGCAGTTTGTCTTTTAGGAGAGACTATTTCATTACACATAGCAGATGGCTCTTCCTGGGAAAACCTCTGCCAGAGGCAGAGCGCGAGCTGGCAGCGAGGAGGGCAGATCCTGCTTCACAGAGGGCGACCAGCATTTCCTCACGGCCCTGGGAGGGAGGAAGTGCTGGACTCAGGTTTTCACAATAAGGCCCTGGGCTCTTTTAAAGCACATGCTTCAGAGTACTTAACTGCTTTGCTAAGCACGGCTGAAATCTCTGACCTGCTTGAGGCTGAGCAAACAAATATTCTGCCAAATACTGAGAAAATCTGAACAACTATCCCCAGCAGATAGGCTGAGGGAGCCAAAGTGAACACTGAACTTTTAAAACACGCCAAAAAATCACCTAACAATTCACGTTTCTCAAAGACAAGGATTATCTAATGCATACGTAAATGAACTGTGAAGTAAAAAAAGTGACCCCATGCCGAGAAGCCAATGCTCATAAATGAGGAATGCATAGGAACTTCTCACAGGGCTCTGAGCTGAAGGAGTGCACAAATATCTGAACAACTAGTTCAGTGCCATGTTCTTTCCTGACTGTTTTGCTGAAAGCACAGCTGAAATGATGAGTGCTGAACACAACTGCTGAACACTTTTCCCTCCTGGTGCTCTACAGATTGAGAGTGCTGGCCAGAAAACTGTTCAGCAAAATCCAGAGCACATACAGCCACCCTCCTCCAGAGAGCAGCATGGACATCTGTGATTTATTTTGTTATTTCATGGTCTAATCGTCAAAATAATCCCCAAATAAATGAGCAGTGAGGATTTGGGACTGACTTCCAGCTGAGATCATTATACTGCTTGTCACCGTGCAGAGATGCACAGCAAGAACAGCGTGTGGCCCAGGGTGGGTGGGAGGCAGGTGTGGCACACATCATCATCAGGGAGCCAAATCCACTATCCTACCTATATCTGTGCAGTATACATAGTGTTTTTTGCATCTAATTTGGGAGAAACACTTGGTTGACCCTACAAGACAACACCACTTAGTGCAGTTCCTCCATGCGTAACTGCACAGCTTGGTCTTCAGAGATGCTGAGCGCCTGATGCCCACAGCAGACGCTTGCAGTCACCTGCCCCTCAGCAGCGTCCTGGCTCAGGCTGGGCAGCAGGCAGAGCGAGCCAGCTCCCAGCCCAAGGGTGCCACACGGGCACATACCAGCAGCAGCACGGGCAGGTCACATGGCACCACAAACAGCTTGGTTCGGAAGGGACCTCGGTACGCGGATTCCCCTCGAGCCGCGCAGGGCCGCAGAGCGCTCCCCCATGCACCCCAACCCCAGCCCGGCTGCAGCCCCGACCGCAGGCGCCGCACCACTCCGCTCCGCCCGCGGAGCCCCCGCGCGGCTGCGCCGGCCGCGTCCTTCCGGGCGGGAGCACCGCCCCGGGCGTGCCGTGGCTGGCGGCGGCGGGGCGATAGCGGAGGGGATGTCGGAGCCGCCGCGCAGCCCGCCGGGCTCCCTGCCCGTCAGCCGCCTAGCGGAGCCGCTGCTGCGGAGGCTGAGCGAGCTGCTGGACCGCGCGGCGCCCGGCAAGGGCTGGCGGGAGCTGGCGCAGCGCGCAGGGAACCGAGGCCGCGTCCGGCTGAGGTGAGGGTGGTTGGGATGGGTTGGGTGCGGGCCTGGCGCCGTCCCGGGGCCTCGTTGGCCGAGGAGGCGTGCAGCCGTGCGGCCGGCCCTGCTGGGCCCGCCGTCTGAACGCAGTCGTCTTCTCCTTCATAAGTCGCTTTCTGTACTTTCTGCTCACTTTTCTTTCTGTGCCTTCTCCGGTTCTCGCCCAGGGAGCGTTGTCCGCAAGGAAAGGCGCTGCCAGAGCAGTAACAGGGCGTGCTGTGTCCCCTCTGACGGCGGGGCTGGTTAACGCAGGGAAGCAGAGTCTGAGGTCCTTTGTAGGGCTCCGGCTGTAGATATTTACCTGTGTTATCCACTGAGGTACAGTGCTATTCTATGTGGTCAGTATAAGCACCTTGCCTGCAGCTCTGTGAGATGGATCCGCAGTGCTGCCCACACCCTTGCTGTCTGTGTTACTTTAATCTGTTGTGATTGATAGCACATGAGGTCTTAAAGCTGAAGCTTAGAAGTGTGAAAGTTTGTACCTGGAGATAAACGCACTGGAACTGTTAGGTGGCTGCAGCAGTTGATGCTGACTGTTGCTCTGAGCATCTCAGCCTTCCTTGGGCTTGTCAGCTCAGTCCTTCCTGCTCCTGGACCAGGGAGGTGAGAATGAAAGGTGCTGTGCTTGTTTTTCTACTGAGACACTGAAATGTGAAAATTAGATTTCTCAGTACCCTTGGAAGGAATTCCTTGGTTCAAGTATCTCTTGTTTCTATAGCTTGCAGCTCATTAATACTAATTTCTGTCTGTGAAAGCTCTGGTTTATATTGTCTGGACTCCTGAAACTTGAAGGAAATACTGTGAATATGTTCAAATCAGTGAAGATATTCCCTTCTCTCTATATTTTTTCTTTTTTAATCTACAACTGATTTTTTATCTCAGCTCTGTTTCATCAGAAAGAGTATTAAATTCTACACTGTGCCTTATGTTGTTTTGTTTTGCAGCCCTCTGGATCTAGAACAGTGTTCCCTCAAAGTGCTGGAGCCAGAAGGAAGCCCAAGCTGGAGCCTCTTGAAGCTGCTGGGTGATAGGGGTTGCACAGTAGTGGAGCTGGTGGAGTTCTTGCAGGCCTTGGAGCACACAGAGGCTCTCCAGTGTCTCAGCTATTCAGGTCAGCTCTGGTTTATGCTTCCACTGCAACAATGCGTTTTGCACTGGCAATACTGAAGTATTCATTTTTACAGTAAAAGCACCTTCAGCATTTGAATTCTGGCAGCTGATATTAGTTTATGATGCTGAGATTAAAAGTAGGTCAAGTAGATAAGCAGGCTTAATGCAGTATTGTTGTAGACTTGGACTTGGCTGCATGGATATGACAGGTGCTGTGGTTCTCTCTGCTAACTTGTGTTCTGTATTCAGCTCTGCCTTTGGGAGATATTTATGGAACAGAAGTAGTTGGGTTTGAAAGACCAGTAGCTTTGCCAGCCATTTGTTCAGGCTGCAGGTTTTGTGAACTGTTTCATAGCTTACCATAATTGAAAGGGAAGGGTTCAATTAGCACCAGTTCTAGTGCACCTTGAATCCATTCCAGCTTGCTACTTGGACAGCGAAACAAAGTAGTAAAGAGATTACTTTCCACTGTCTATCACATTTAGCTTGCTTCTTCATGAAAATTTAGAAGTGTGGGCAATGCAAGGACATGCACAGTAGGAATGCAGACCAGATACTTCTTGCTCTGATTCAAGTCTGTGCCCCTTTTTTATGTCACCCTTCAGGATATGGTGAAATTAAATCACTAGGAAGTTATAAAAGGTTCTCTTGAAAATGAGGAGTAGGAATATGCAAGTGTAGAGTCTTGCACCTGGGGATGTATAACTGCAGGTATCAGTACAGGCTGGGGGATGATCTGCTGGAGAGGAGTTCTGAGGAGGAGGACCTGGGTGTCCTGGTGAATGACAGGTTAGCCATGAGCAGTGCCCTGGTGGCCAAGGACAATGGGATCCTGGGGTGCATTAAGAAGAGCATGGACAGCAGGTCAAAGGGGGTGATCCTCCCCCTCCACTCTGCCCTGGTGAGGCCTCACCTGGAGTATTGTGTCCAGTTCTGGGCTCCCTGGTATGAAAAAGACAGGGATCTCCTGGAAAGAGTCCAACAGAAGGCTACGAAGATGATAAAGGGCATGGAACACCTCCTGCATGAGGAAAGGCTGAGAGACCTGGGTCTGTTCAACCTTGAGAAAATAAGACTCAGGGGATTTTATTAATATTTATAAATATTGTCGTAAGTGTGAGAATCAAAAGGACATGGGCAAACTCTTTTCAGTGGTCTGCAGGGACAGGATGAGGGGAAGTGGCCATAAAGAGGAGTACAGGAAGTTCCACACCAATATGTCAAGGAACTTCTTCACAGTGATGTGATGGAGCACAGGAGCAGGCTGCTCAGGGACGCTGTGGATTCTTGTTATCTGGAGATATTCAAGGTCTGCCTGGACACCTACCTGTGCAGCCTGCTGGAGGGAGCCTGCTTGGCAGGGCTGATCTCTGGAGGTCACTTGCAGTCTCTACAGTTCTGTGACTCTGTGAATGAGGGTGAGACTAGGAAGCTGTCTGACATACTGATAGCTGTCCTTTTCTTTGGATAGCATGAGGAAAGAAGTCATGAACTGAGAATTATCATTAAAACAGCGATGGAATTTTTCAGATCAACTATAGCAGTGCTTTGTTGCCGTTTCATCCAGTTTTAAGGCAACTGCTTTGAGATTGTGCTACATGATAATTTTGCACACCTAAACTATACCAGAGTAGGCTTGGCAGGGAGGAGGGGAGTTGGTGTCATCTCACTGGTTGTTTGTGCTCCTAAGAGGCAAGAGTTTGTCTGTGGGGATGTGCAGCAGTAGTATGTGGTAGTTGATGGAGGAGAACTAAAAGCAAAGAATATTACTGACTCAGGTTTGTAATAAACTGTGCTTGCAGTGAGCCAAAACATTGTGCTTGCTTGACCTGTAATCTCTCCACGGTTGAGTTCGCAGATCTTTGTGTAGCTGTCTGTCATGTCATATTCTGGCTGTTACTACACAGATAGCTAAAGTACCTTGTATGGAGAGCAAACCAATAAGGAGACTTTTGCCAAAACCTCTTTGAAAGGCAGAGACCGTCTGTCTTGGCTGTAAGTTAATCTCTATAAGGCATGATGGAATGAACTGTGCCTGCTTTAGGGAGGGATGGGTAACTTTGAGAGAGAGAAAGAGAAGTTGTAATGAGGAGAAAGCAAAGAGAAAGGTATTTGAATGAAGAGAGTTTAATTCAAATACTTTTTTTTATTCAAAAAGAAGTAATAGCCCTTAACAGTTGCAGTGACTTTGCTTAAATATTCAGGGTGTGATACAATTGAAATCTAAGTGCATGTTCATAACTGCTCATTTGTTCTAGTAAACCAAACGAATCTTGAACATTGCTTTAGGATAGGATTGTTTAATAAAGACCTTTGTGGCTGTCGTACTGGTTTTTAGACCATTTTCTAGCAACTTAGTTTATGCAATTAAAGACCCAAGTATTTATGAGCTTTTGAGCATGCTGTTTTAATGCTGATCTGTCAGCGCTTTTATGGCACAGATGTATTGTCATAAGCTGAGACATTGTTTTGCAGCTATAAAGGGTCCTCAAAGAGTCATGGACTCTCACAGCCAAGACCCAGAACTTATTTCTTAATCTCTCCAAGTTTACAGACTTATCTGCTGCCTTGTATTAACTCTAGAAGATGTTCTTCCTCTTAAAATGCAAAATTGTAATAACTTTTGAACCTATTTTTGATAATGAGAAAGCATCCTATTCCTTGGGTCATCTCTGTCCCTTTCCCTTACTTGATTTCTAAACTTGTGGGAAATTAATGCAATTCAGAGATATTTTTTTTCCCCAGTCTCAGAAGGGAAAAGGAATAATGTGCAATTTGTGATATTAATGCCTCATCTTTGCGTGCTGTGGTGATTGAAAGGAGAACAAAGAAATACTTTTCCTCTCCAAACTGACCTCTCACTGCAGAGGTGTAGTAACTCCAGTCTGAGTGCGGGTAACTGAGGCAGAGTTTCCAGAAATGATTGAAAATGCTTACTAACACCTGAACTAAGAACATAACAGCTGGATTATACTTAATGTTCGGAGTACTTGATTTACACTGCATGTTGCAAGGTATAGTCAGTTTGCCATCACTGAGGGTGGGACTTGAGCTTCTCGTAGCCCAAGGAAAATTAAACGAGGGTCTGTTTATCTTTTTTATCATTCAGAAAATTGAGTCAGAGGCTTTTCTTTTTAAGCATTACATTTTTAGTGTTCACGGGAAGTAGCTATGTAATACTGGATGAATGGCAGGAAAATAGATGAAACACCGAAGAAGTTATGAGTCAGTTTTCTTAGAACTTGGTTGTAACACCTCCAAGGAGTACATAATGCTTATCTTCCAGATTTGTTTTTCTGAACTATTTTTTCAAGAGATGTCGATGATGCAAATCAGGAGAGATTATAACAAATAGAAGTGCAAATCTTCTGTCCCTTGAATTGGCATTATAAACTTTCTGTTTGCCTTGTTTAGGTAGCTTTGAGCATCACAATCACCAATGTTAAAATGTTCCCTTTAACTCAGAAAAACAGCAGAGGAAGTATCAATTTTCAGAGCTAGGCTGTGGAGAAGTATTTTCAGGAGAAGATAGGCAAGGAAGTTTCAAATCCTGTACCTAGGCTGGAGTAGCCCATTTCAGAATCAGGTTGTATATGAAAGAAGCTAACAGAGCCCACTTCCCGGCTAGACTAAGACCATGCAATTTCCATACGCCATAATAGTTTCAGTCTGTTGATCGCATGTGTTTCTGCTTAAGCTTTAACCTGTTGATCAAATCTTATTCCTCAAGCACTTTCTGTAAGGGCAAAATTCTGATGTGCAACTAAACTGCTAAATAGGAGAGAGGGGGGAAGCAACGAATATTCCTGGCGTGGCGCAGTAAGAAGGCAAGGAGGGGATTACAGTCCTGAACTGGGATGTTTGTGATCTCTTAGGAGCTATTTTTGCATGCAGTTTCTGTTTACTGCACATTATTCTGAAAGATTATTCGCCCAGTAAACTGGAATGCTGCTGCTGTACCAGGCTATGCTTTCAGCTTCTGCAGAGCACATCCATTAAATGCTAATGAAGGAACCTGCTTTCTCCCACAACAGGGAGAGAGACCAACTCTAAACAAAATGAAATCTAGTATGAATGCCTATTTTGTATGTGATTCTTAATTTCAGACAGTACTGAAGTGGTTTTGTGTCATTCACTGTTTCTATGTTTTCCTATAACCAGTGTTGCAGCAACTCATCACTAGCATGTGCTTATTACTTATGGTCCCACTGTATTTGTTGTGTGCATGCACCATCCATAATAAGGAAAAAAAATTATTAAACTGAAGCGTTGTCACCCCAGCACTGCTGAACTCCTTGCCCAGAGGCACACACGTTCTTTGTCAGCATCATGAGGTTAAACTTTCTGTTCTGCAGATGCCTTTTTTTTTTTCTCCCCCCTCGCCCTTCTTCTTCCTATGACCTTGGTTATAACAGCAGATCTGTTGTGGGGGTTGTGCTGTAATTAGATCTCTGTTCTGGTCTAGGTTAAGAAAACAACTGGATCATATCAGACTGCTATCAGAATTTCACTCACACTATTTCCTGGCAGTTAAAATCTGAAGTGGAAAATTTTACCTTGCACATTGGTAAAAAGAAAACCCCCGCCCTGTACTCTACAGGAGCAAAAGCCATAAAGGAAGCTGATGTTGTCTAATAAGTTGCATGAGCAATAGTTGAAAAATGTGTTATGTTGTAGTTCAACCAGCTCTTACTGTTTTGAACCCTCCCTCGGGCTGTGCTGCTCTCGTAGCTAAAGCTTAGCAGTTTAAATTATCTGAAGTGAGCAAAGCTCCAAAATGTGCACTGTGGGATTACCTTTCCCAGGAAGAATACATGATGACGCTGAAAGTGCTGTTCGCTTTAGTGTGTAGGGAGCAGGAGATAATGAGGTTTCCTGAAGTTAGAACACTTTGGTGTGGGTGGGACTGTTCCCCAGAAATCCCTTCTAACCCCTGCAATTCTGTGGTTCAAGCACAGATTTGTGTAATGAAATACAATTATGAATGTCTTAAAGTTATTTGACTAAATGAAGCTATATATACACACAGAAAACCCAGATTATTTTCAAGTATATTTAGTGGCTGAAACTTTCTTTGCTTAGAGGACAATTTAAATGTAAATTTGAATTTTCAGTTGTATTTCTTAATTACATTCCTACATGTAAATTCTCTTTTAAAGGCATAAAGATTGTTGTACAGCCAGATTCCCAAGCAGTGCTCTGTGGCCAGGTTGTCAAGCTGTGTTGTTGGGCAACAGGACACCCATTTGTACATTATCAATGGTTCAAGCAGGAAAAAGAGGTAATAGTCAATAAGAGAATATATATGTAAATAGTATATATATATATTTTTTTTTTATCTGATGGAAATCAGTAAGTGGCAAATCCCCAGGCAAATCTGTGATACTCCTACTGTTGAAATGGAATTTATCTCCAAAATGTATTTGAAAGCAATTGCTCTCAGTTAAATAAAGTTTTTCTTCATCTACTAATAAAAATAGAAGTTGAATAGCTGCTACATGATGATCCTATCAATATGCTAAAATAGTAAGGTAGTTCAGTGTGTTCAAAGCACTCTATCCTTGGATGCTAATCTTGAATACTAAGTTCACTTGTCTAAGTCTGCCATGAAATTTCACACAAGCTACTCAGAAACTTCCATGCTGAAAGGAATACCGATCACCATTGTTTTTGACAGATGAAAACTGGTCCATAAAACTGAGCAATTGAAGACCTGAACTCGGTGGTGTTACAGACTTCTTCAGTGAAGTACTGGAATGTATGTGATGCATTGTCTATGAAGTTCAAGTGGTAGTGCTTTTGCCCATGTTTCTTGTCTGGTTGTCTTCCTACAATGACTTAATTTCAGGAAGATTTTTTTCAGCCAGCTTAAAATCTCAGCTGTCTAAAATAGACGCATATGATTCATTCCTGGAAGAAAATCCATCTCTAAGCTACTAAATATGTGGAACAAAACTTTCTTATCCAAAAATCATAAACGAAGTAATTGAAGCTGGTGTTATGGACAGAATAAATATTCTGATGTTTGATCCTGGTTTAGATACCTTAATCTGAGTTTAAGTATTTCTTGGTTCATGTGTCTCACTCAGGTTCCCTATGGTAATTCTCCAGAACTGGTTCTGAATCCAGTGAAAGTGAATGATGCTGGCTTTTACATCTGTCGAGTGAACAGTGAATCTTCATTTACTTTCAGTCGGTGGGCACGACTGGAAGTCTGTGATCTCCAGGGTACAGCTTATGGTGAGTGGCAGGAGCTTTTTATTTACAGTGGGAAACTTCCGTGAAAATTGCACCTTTAAAGCTTTTTAACACGTGAGTTACACTGGATCTCTTTGGTGTGAATTGCATCTCTGTGGGTTAAGTGAATGCATTAAAAAGCTGCATTAAAAAAGTCATAGTTATTCAGATGCGCCTGTGTAAGTCCTTATGGATCATGGCACTGGCTTAAAGATAGGTTTACTTCACTGATGGGATAATGTCCATCTGTAGCATATATAATGAAAGGATGGAAGTGGAAGAAGAGTGGAAAGGATGGAGAAATAGCAGAAAACCAGTGGGATTATATAGCTGTCCACTTAACAGTATCTAGCCAGTACTGGAGTTTATTGTTAATTGGCTGATCTAGTGCTTGATTTAGAGGTTGGCAACCCTGTTGGCATTAAGGGGGTTGGAACAAGGTGCTCTTTGAGGTCCCTTCCAATACCAAGCATTCTATGAACCTGTGACCATAAAGTAAATCTTAGAAATCTGCTTCTTAGTTTGTTAATACTGTGCACTAACTTCTGAGGTTTTGAGGTTGTTGAAATGGTGTTCTCTTGTTTTTGGTTATGTGTGGGTTTGCTTTTTGTATATTTTTTATAGAAGAGTCAGTAATTTTAAATAAGGACAGATTGTGTGCTAAGTCTATCTTTTAAAACAGACAAAAAACTAAACTAAATTATTTATTTAAATAGCCTGGCCTAAATGTGAGTGAGAAAAACAGCTAAAGAGTGCAGCTGATTTCTGCACATATCTTCACTGTGAAGACTGCCTGTGTTGTGTTGTGTCACAAGTCAGTGGTGTTTCCCACTTGCATCCTGCATATAAAGGTGTCAGAAAACAAAGAGAAGTGATCTTCCAGGAGAGGATGAAAAGCTATTTCAGTGTTCTTTGAAATCTGTGGATGGAATGCTGATGCCAAGCAGAAAATGTCTTCAAAACATTTCTATCTACAAAGTAGCTGCAAAGAGGAATGGGCTGTCTTAAAGTCATAGGCATGAAGTAAAGTGTCTATATTTCAGCAGGACAGTTTGTCTAGACACTGGAAAATACTTTCTCATGACAGGCATATGTGCCTTGTAATTGAACACTGAAATGAGTTAAGTAGATAGACCACAGGATCTCCAACAAGTGCATATCTGCATATATCAGACAAGATACAGTTAATGGACTAGATGAAAATGTTTTCTATGATTATGTGGTTTATATTAAATTTTATGGCAGCCTTTTTTTTGTTTACTGGCTGCCTTTGCAGGATGTGCATGACAGTGTAATTAGAATCAAAATGTTGTAGGTGTTATCGTTTAAAAACAGTGTTTGTGCTTGGCAGCTGATTATCCTGGCAATTATCACAAAATGCTTTCTGCCCACAGTCCTATTCTCCCCTCAGTTGGCCAGCAAGGAGGCTTGACTTTTAACCCTCGAGTAATAGGATAGCTGTTGTAGTTACTGAAACCAGGAGCCCCTGATTTGAATCTGTTGCTGTTCATGTTACAGATATCAGTTAATAAAGAGGTTTTTGGTTTTTTTTCCACCTTTCTAGAAATGGGAAATTTTGCTTTCTGCATTATTAGTGCTCTAGCTGAAAAGGGGGAACTTTCTCTGCCTTTAAGTACATACGCTACTCATGAAAAAAGTTGTTTGGCTTTTTTACACTTCTGCTGTCTGAACAGAATTTCCTATCATTAAACTTTCCCTCTAATTTTGTTCTAATTACGAGATTTTTACATTGACTTCTCTACAGTGAAGCAAACAAAACTGTGTAATGAAATTCTCCTTCCTGTGTGCACACCTGCACACATCCTCACTCTGTCCCTTGGCAGCCACCTTTATATTTGCTCTTTTCTCTGAATCCTTTCTATAGTATTTTTTTGTTTTGCAGCTGTGTGCATTTGTAATACTACTTGCAGGAATAAATGATGTGTAGGAGCTTCTGAGGTGTGTTTTTTGTGCATTCCTGTTTTATTTTTCAGCTGAAAAATGGGAATGCAGTCGTGATTCATTATTAGCATACTCCTGGCAGACAAGTAAATTAATTTCATTGCTGTTAGAACAGACTGTTCTACTTTCAGAGAGATGTGCCCATACATTATTTATCTCTCTTTCTTTCCCCTCATTTTTTTCTTTATTTTTTGAAGGGAGCTTAATTGGTTTGCCTGAAAAGAAGCTGTGCATTTGTATTCAGCCTCAGCCACAAAACCTGACTGTGGGAGATGCTTTGGTGTTAGAATGTGGAGCTGTTGGAAACCCAATTCCTCAATACCAGTGGTTCAGAAATGGATTCCCCTTGGCAAATGGGAGCAAAAATGTCTACATGGTAAGTTACCTCACAGTACCATCCTTGGGAGATTAATATACTGCCACCTTTAGCTTACCACTTAATACTTCCATGAAGAAAATAACTTCTTCATGGCCTTTATAACATGTATACAAGTGTACAGCTCTCTTGCTCTGTTACTCAAGAGCCAGTGCTATTCTGAGGCTCCAGGGTGCAGAATTATAATCCTGAATCTGTTTGAGATGGTAGTCATGGAGTGGAAATCTACAGTTACGGTATATTGTGGGTTATTGACATAACACAAAGATTAAGTACCAGTAAAAGTTAAAAGCATCTCATCCTATCCCCAACTCTAAAGCTCTCTGTAAGATCAATTATTTTTAGTACATATCACGTCTCAAGCTTGTTGGGCAGATTTTTGTTCTTTCTTCAATTCTTGAAAGCATTTCTAGAACACTTAATGTAGAATAAAGGGTATCAGAGTATCAGCAGCTGTTGGATTTGTTTAGGCTTTGCTTTTAATTTTTAGTGGGGCTTTTTTTTTTTTTTTTTTTTTTGGAGGGGGGTGGTTTTAAATGAAACTGATACACATTCTTCTGGGGGCTGGTGGGATGACTTTTATTGTGCTCACATAGGTATCTTGTGTGGACGTGGAACATGGGGGAACATACTGGTGCCGTGTATTCAATGACCAGGAAGACCAAGACAGTGAGAAGATAGAAGTCATTATAGGTATGGAATGTAGATCAGCTGATTTATCTGTTTCTTCCCTAATATTAGAATTTATTTCTCAGACTTGTAGTATTAAGCCAAGCATTTAGCTGTCTGTGTTTTTAGTTTATCTGTTTTTTAAAATTGCTGTGCTTGCTGGCAGCAAAGGCAGTTTTATAGCTCTGTGAATTGTGAAGTGTTTTGGGTTTTTGTGGTAGCTAACGTAGACATGGCTAACACTTTACGGCATTGCTACTAGGAATATGGCTTATCAACAGATGGAGAGCTCATTTCTTCATCTTCATGTTTTTTGACAGCTGATCAACAGCTTAAACCTTGAGGTTTCATTAAGATCTTGTTAGTGATACGAACTGTTAGGTGGAGTTCTTCAGCTATCAGGGCAGGTGAGATTATTCATAGCAAGTGGAATAAATGGGTGTAACACTGATTAGTGCGTGAGCAGGTATTTGCAGTAAACTAAACAGGAAAATATCTGTATAGCTTCCAGTTTTATCTGAGAATATTACTATTCATATGAAAAGTTCTTGTTGAGAAATATTATAGTGCTCCAGAATTGTATTAACAATTACTATAAATATCATAGCCAATGATGAAAGATTTATACTGCTGTAAACTGAGCCAGATTGGAAGTGAATTTTGTCTTCCACTTTGTGTTCTAACTCTCATAACTGAGAGAAATTGTCTTCCAATTCTCCCCCTTCCCCTCCCTTAAAACACAAGGAAGGAAAGCTATGGCAGTGGAGTGCACAGAAGGTAAAGTAATTCTTTAGTTGTGAATCACTTTTAAAAAACTAATGATGGGGATGATGGATTGTTGTGTGTTGCTGAAAAGCATGCATGGGTTATGAACTTCACTGTGCTTTAAAACAGTGATGGGACATTTCCTTCTGCATGTGCTTTCTCTTTTTTGACTTGATATCTAGCTACTTTCTTCTGTAGTATTCAGTGTTGAATGCTACGCTGTTTTTATGTACTGAGTTTGATCTTTGTGAGATTTCTTTGTCTGGGCTCAGGAAGCAACATCCCTGCAAGAAAATTTAGGAATGTTTAGGAGTCTGAATGACCTTAAAGAGTTGGATAGAGCTCATTCTGGTCAACTCTGTGTCTGTAAGATGTTTTTCCAGCAACTTTATTAGGTTTGTTTCTTTGCTCTGCTTCTCTGCTATGCTGTCATTTGATTATTGAGAATCTCTTTTAAGTCTGTACAATTTACACAGTGGGGGAATGATATGGAAAGATGTAAGGCTGCTTGCAGCAGCACCCTACCCCAGGCTTCTCTGTCAACAGTGAAAAAATCAATTGCATTGTCAAGGCACTATACGTGCCTGTCTGCTCTTCGTTTTCTCGGAATCAAAGTGCTGTGTAACCTTTCTTGCTCAAACTTTTAACAGCAGCCAGTGTACACTTTAGCCCCTTTGCTGAAGGTTTGACATTGTGAGGGTACTGTGTTCTACAGGGTACAAGTAGCACAAATTTCAGTATCAGCCACTTCCACAGATCAGCTTCTATAACCGGTAATCTCCTCAAGCCTTAACATCCTTTCTGGGTTGGGAAAGTGTCTGCAGGAAATTGTGGATGCTATGCTGTGTCCTTCTTGCTCACTCCAATTCAACCAGCCCTTGAAGCAGAATATAATCACTAGAAGTGCTGGGATCTGAACCCAAACTAGGGTTTTTTTGGATGCAGGTTCGTTCTGCTACTAGGTTACATTAAAACCATTGCTTTTTTTCACTTCAGTTTACCTAGGCTTATGCGCCTGCTTTTGCTGGTTGAGAGACCTGCCTTGTGCTCCACTGCATGGAGCAGGCGTGCTCTGAGGGGCCTCACATAAAACACTTAGCTTTTCTGTAGTTTCCAGTATTCTGAAAGTAGTTAACTGAAACCTGTGGTAGTTTAAAGTGTTTGAAAATTGTATCTGTAAATTATACCCCCCTGAATACATATGGCTTTATGAAGAAAGTCTTCTTGTTCAGGATGTTGCTTTTTTAGCAGTCCTCAAATCTCTTTTTCATGTGAGTGATTCTGATGTCTTTCTTGTTCCTTATTCATTAAAGCTGCTTGCATGCCTGTGGGACTGAGGCATGGTATATTTCTCCTTTTGTTTTTCCTATATTGCAGTGCTGTGTCTTGTATATGTGGTTAGTGTAGTTCTCTTTTGTGCATGTGGAATAAATATACAAAAGTTAGATTTACAGAAATGTGAAGCCGAAAGTATTTGAGGTTTTTTTTTCTAGCTTTTGGCTTCTGTACATAATTTCTGTACATAATGACATGACAATTATATATATATTAATTAAATACGTATTTATTTTCCTACTTGTTTGAACTTAATTTTATTGGTGTATGTCTCCACAGAAGAGCTAAGTGATCTTCAAAAAACAGGTAGGTGATTTGTTTGAAACACTTTAATTTCACATCTTCATTTCATGTTACAGGTCACAATTGCTGAAGCCTGACGGTCATAATGCTTAGTTTACATTACTTGGATGTATTTACAACTGGAGATTTATTTACAACTGGAGATTTAATAGTGGCACTGCTCTTACCCTGTTAAGAGCAGTACTACTTTCTTGTTTCAGTATACTAACTTGAAGATGCAGTGAACCAAAGGGTTGCTATTAGCTCTACAGAGTCACACAAATCCTCTCTTTTACACTGTTTGCATACTTACTGTGTTTACTTCTGCAAATACAGAAGGGTTTCTTTTGTTTTCTTGTCAGTGACTTTGATGGACTCTTCGTGTACACTGGTGTGAGATAATGTGACTTGAAGCTTGTTTGATATTTATTATAGAAACATAGGTCTGGATTAGTACTCTGTGAGGGATTACCCCTGCAACAGTTGTCCTTAAAATTTCAAATCACATAGTTTCCTGGGTTAGGCATCAAAGTTTACTTTAGCCCGAAGTTAGTCACTAAAAGTTCAATCAGTAGCATTATTACAATACATGCCATGACACATGATACATGTGAGGCATTGGGCCTTCCCATCCCTTGGTGACATACAAAATAAACAAGTTTTCATATATTGAATTGTCGTCCCTACAAAGCATTCCCCTATCTTTCATTTCTGCATTTCGCTGGGAGAGGATGAACCGTTCTGGATGTTACTAAAAGTGCTGATTCATGGTGTAAGAGTCAAAATTATTCCCTAAGTATCTATTATCTTTCAACGTAGAGAACTAGCTATTCGTGGCCTGCTAGACTAGCTGGACGATATCAGGTAAATAAGAGAAAATACTGAAGGAGTTACTTAGTAAGCAAAGCAGAAGAGGCGGAGTGTTGTTGGAACGTGCAGTTCATTTGCTGATGCTGACAGCTGTGACTCTACTACTGATGATCTGTTGTAATCTCTTTCAAGCAGACCTACAAGAACAATTCAGTGACAGACCTTTTGGTAAGTGCTTTTGTGGTTGTGGTTTTTGCCATTGCTTGTGAAATAACTTGAGAGATAACTGTGAGGGGGGAGATGTCTGTATGTGTTGTAGCCCTTTGTAATGCTTAGTTGCTCTTTCAGTAGTAAGCCATGATGGGAGCACCAGTTTTTTTGGCAACTTGGTGGAGTGTGTACAACTTCTGGTCAGTTTCAGGTTACCGTTAAAATCCTTTGTCTGTGACCTTAACAAGTTACACCATTTCTTTGAATGCTTCAGCACTTGGAGATAGTGGCATTTTGATGATGGTAGTCTGCCTACTAAAGCTATGCTGTCCCTTCAGGCTCAGCTCTAGCTGTGCACAGAGACCTTGAGCTGCAGCTCGTTGAGGTAGATGGATAGCAGATGTGTGATTTGAAGTATACCTGCTGGGTTTTTATTCCCATTCTGAACTTTGCATGGTAGACTTGACTGTGACCAGGCATGTTGTCTTGTTGGCGCTAAACTGGTGGAAAGGCTGCAGGTCTGTGCCACAAACTTCACTCTTAGTAGTGTGAGAGGGAGTGTAAGTGCTCCCTGCTGCCTAGTCACCTTTTTCAAATGATTTAGAAAACCTGCCCTTCTAGTGCTTCTGACTTTACTAAAATCAAAGGAAGGACCTTAGACAAGCATTAACAAACAGAAAAAGGACTGATGTTTGACCTAAGTAAAGCTTAAAGTTTCTGTTTAAGTAAATAGAACACTAACATATAGGATATTTTAGAGAGATGCAAATACAGGAGATGGAGATCTGAAAGTGGTCTTTTTTGGGTGTGGTGTTTTCTTTTGTGGTTTTGTTTTTGTTTTTTTGAGAAACACAAAATTTATTTTGAAGGTTGGGAAGTATAAGTAGTCATAGCTTTAGCAACTTGCCACAAAAACGTTCGTGTTCATCATATTCTTGTAGGAGGGGCTTCAGTAACTGGGCTGTCATGAAACATGAAAGCAATGTCATACAGCCTTAGTGACTCGACCCATGTCTTGACAGATGGCCCAGTCTTCGATGTGTCGCAGCTCAGATGTGTAGGCTGTCAGAACACGCTGGAATGTTTGTTTGGTTTTTGGCTGGGCATGAGTTTGGCTGTATTGCTGACACAGGATGACTTTCAAAAAATACTGTACCTCAAATGCGACTAGATGTTATTTTCACTTTGGAAGAAATTAAATTTAAAGGTGTTGAACCCAGAGAATAAAATAAATGCGCTCCAGTTTTACTGTTTTTCTTTTTTTTCTTTTTTTTTTTTTTTTTTACAGCAACAGACAAGGTAGCTCTGTTAATAGGAAATATGAGCTACTGGAATCACCCCCAACTCAAGGCCCCAATGGTGGATGTCTATGAATTGACCAATTTGCTAAGACAGCTGGACTTCAAAGTTGTTTCCTTGCTGGATCTTACTGAGTCTGAGATGCGAAATGCAGTGGATGAATTTTTACTTCTACTAGACAGAGGGGTATACGGTGAGAACCTGTACTTCAATTTTGTGATGTCAAGTACGCAAACGTTAGGTGTCTACTTCTGCCAGTTCCAAATCTGTAACAATAACAAAACAAGCTTCATTGTGCATAACTGTTCACACTCTACTTACATGCTAAACACAAGCATTTCCTTTGATTTTGGTTAAAAACATTATTGTTACTCTATTATTGGAAAGATTAAATCTTTGATCTTTTAACTTTAACCACACCTAAAACTACTGTTGTGTTTATCTGCTAACTGCTGCTGCATCTGCTGAGCTTATTTGATGATATGCTGTGCAGAAAGTGCATGTTATAGTAAGTCACTAGTACTGCTTTAGTAATCTTTTAAGCAAGAGTTGTCTGTTGTGACTTCTATTATTAGAGTGTTAGGGCAAAGATCTCATAGAAGAGTACTTGCAAATGTGTAATTATAATATACTAATGTAGTCCATGGTACTCTCAAGACACCTCTGAAACACCTTTTTATGTGTTTTCTCTGTCTTCCTTCCTGCTCTCCTGTGTCTGCAAGTTGCTTTTTCCATTAAGGTTAACCCACCCATTTGTTATACTCAGACTCCTTTTGCCTTGGGAAGATGGGGAGCAAACTTAAGTAGAGCATGCAGTATGTTCTGAGCTTACTTTCGGAACTCTTCTGTTCATTTCCTGTCTTTCTACATGATGTCTGCAGAAAACTCTTTCCTTATGGATTTCCATCCTTCTGAAGCTCTTTGGGAGGGGCTGCTATGCTCTTAGTCCTCGCTCACAAGATCTTTAAAGAACAGAGGAAGAGGTGTGCTTTTCTCTGCCTTGACAGTAAGCTGCATTCTGATACCAGGTGTGTTGGGGTAGAGAGGGTGGGGAGGGAAAGCATCTCTTGCTCTCTTCTTTTTCTGCCAAGTGTTCAGGTTAAGTAGAAATTGTTGTTTAGAATTGCAGTTCCTTTCAGATGGCATGATAATGGCCTGACAATCATAGATTTTTTTGTTAAGTCTTTGACAGGGCATGAAAAAGCTCTGCTAACCTGAATTTCTTCTTCAAAAGCAAGTAGAAGAAGGTTTTTCTTTAGCAAGAAAGTTTATTTCTCTTGACTTTGAGAAACAGAACCTGGTGACTGGCTCTGGGAGCGTATGATGGAATTGATCCACTGAGCAAAACACCTTTGTCTCAGGTGGAAAAGGCCAAGAATGGGCCTCACTTGGAGAGTTAAAAAAATAAAACTAAAAATAATGTTATTTTGCTTTGAGGAGCTTGCTGCTGACTCCCTCTGTCTTAGCCATTATTTTTTTGAAAGCTGACTGCGTAAATGGCTGCTAAAGTCCTTTAGAACAGAGATCAGGAAGCTCACCCAATGGTCGTTTAAATTGTAGGATTTTCTGTAGTAATGTTCAGCCAAGAAAATGTTCAATTCTTTCTTAGAACACAAGGTCAGATTATTTCTGACTTTTTAAATGGTGTGTTACCTGATGCTCTGTGGAAAACTGGCTGATCTGACATTTGGGCATTTATCTCAGAGCCAAAACTCGCATGACGTGAAGACTAATTATGGCAGTAAGGTTCAGTGGACTTTCTGTTAGTCGTTTTCTTGGTTTGTTCTCTGGTTTGTTCACGTGCTCGTCTACCTGTGTAAGTTTATAGGTTCTTGCATCTTTTCACTTGTTTTCTCTAGTCGCTGACATACACTGAGAAGGTAAAGTACTGAAAGACGCGAACGAGTTTCTCACCAGCACGATACGAAAGCTCTTACAAGTCATTTTTGAATTTTTTCCAAGCTGATATTTCAAAAAGGAATGTAGAGCATTCTTCCAGTAATGTTTGGCAGTAGGTACTTCAATTTAAATGGTCGCTTTATTCTTTCTGGATAGTGTCTATTAATGTCTTAAAAGCATATAAAAGATGCAGCCAGTCACAAATAGATAATGATTTATTGCATTTTCAGTGGGCATAGCTCCAAACGGAGGCATAGCAGCAACTGCTGTTTAGTCCTTGTTACACATACTTCTGATGCCTAATGTGACATTGTGTAATTGCTGCTTACTGCCAGGAAAGTGGCATTTCAGACATTGCTCCTTGAGAGCAGGACTTGTAAACAACGTGATGGTGATGGTCTCCTCTCGTGTTTTAGTTTACGTTGTGTTAAATGTGACATGCAATTAGTGTTCTGTTCCACAAGGGATAAAGGCATAGACCTGTGTGTTTCACAGGCTAAAAATAGTTTGACTTTTTTCTTCAAACAAAAAAAAAACGCTGCTGGTACCACTTAAATGCTGACGTCTGAGGAACCTGAGCCTACTTAAAATTGTTGTGCCCAAGTGTCTAATGAGGCCCTCCAACTATGTTTATGTGTGCAAAGATTTATTTATGATCTTGTGCTCAACGTATTAACTGTTGCAGGTACTTAGCAAAAAAAGTTCAATGCAACCAGCTACTTGTGGATGAAAAGAAAAGTAGTTATTTCTGGAATATTTATATTCACTGAGGAAATGCACTGACAAATTATGTTCCTGCCCTTCCACTGCTTCTCCTACAGCAAAAAGGCAGCGTGTAACTCTGTGTGTTCAGTTCATGCTGCAGCAGGATGAAGGTCGTGGCACTCCTGCTTACCTGACTTTGTGTCTGAGTAGCACCAAACAGTCTCCTCTGTGCCAATGGCGTTGAGGACAGCTGTCTGAAAACTGGCAACGTAAATGGCATTAATCTGAGGTGCTTTATAGAGGTGTCTTGTAGGTCTGGGTGCTCATCTTTGTTCCCCCCGTGTCCGTATTCCTAGCATAGGGCCCATGGGGATGGAGCCAGGACTGCTGCAATGCAGAGTCACTGAGAACTGACAAAAGGCTGAGGGCAGTTGGAGCTGAGCAGTCGGGGCAGTGGCTGTGTGGGTGCTCCGTGGCAGAGCTTTGGCTGATGCTCCCACAAGGTGTCTTGAGTCCAACTACAACCGTTCAGTTGGACAGAGCTGGAGATGGTTCTCCTTTACCAGACATTTCATTTTTCTGGCGGCTGGCTTATGTGCACTGTCATTTCCCTTCACACTATAGCGGCGTGTCCTGGTGGCAGGACAATGCACTTCAGTTTTGCCCTCATTTAGCATAATCTCAGGGGAATGCTGAAAAAGGTAACAGTTGTGAGGAATGATGCTTTCAGGTGAGCACCTGGACTTCATTGCTTCCTGCATAGTGTCTTAAAATATTCTATACCCGTGATGTCACTTTTGAACTGATTGATCCATCAAAAGAAAGCAGGTTGATATCTCCATTGAAAGAGAAGGGAAGAAAAGTGATCCAGTGAAGGGCAGTGGGAGTGTGAGCAGGTATTCTGGTTTAACATAGTTCTAACTCATTAATTTGGGCTTGATTTGGGCTTGAAAAACTTAAAGGACTTCAAAGGTGTTGTCTTCATTTTTTTTCTGCCTCTTTCTGCCTTAACATAGTTTCATCAGCCCAGCCTTGTGAAAAGTGAGATCTCTTTCAGTCAGTCTGATTATGTACTTAACTTACACTCAGTTATGTAGTCTTGAGGATTACCTCAAGGTCAAGATCCAAATTCTGTGGAAGTGAAATTTAGGAGTTTCCCTTTGCTTCAGATCTGACCCAGAATGACGCCCTTGGCACTTCATTTTTAACTCTTCTGAAACAAATCATTAAGAATGGTGTAAATAATCTAGTAACACCTTTATCATTTGTTTAGATTTTAGTTACACACTTAAAATTCTTTGCTTTTTAGATGTTTACCTTCTAATTGAAGTAAGCTGTTGTCATTTTCCAAGATCCTGCAAGATGAATAACCGCAAGGCTTTTGAAGTGAAGCCCCTAGCCCTGGAGCTTACCTTGTATGCACTTGCTGACTGTTTATCTTGACTATGTATGTTTCCCATAAAAAGAAATTGAGCACTGCTGACTGAATGGAGCAGTTAGCAAGGTCTTGGCATAGTTGCTAATGACTTGAGAGCTTACAAGTAGAAGAGAACCTAAGGCTCAGTTTGAAGGGATAGAGTTTTCTGATGGTGTTCCTTTACAGAATGAACAGGGCTGCATGACACAAGTACTTTCTTTTGCTGTAGCTACCTGTAATGGCAGAGGAAAGCATGTAGCATTTCTATCTGCACAGGCTCATGAATATTTTTAGTATGTTAGGGCAGAGCTTGTTTTTACTGGATATTAAGTTTTATTGCTGCTTTTAGTAAGAATAGAGGCATAAGAAGACCATGACTCCAGTTAAAGTGCTGTTTCTGCTGACATGGGTTCAGCTGTAGCGCTGTACATTAGTTGAAGCTCTGACCCATGGACTACTTTCTATAGGTAAATAAAAAGCCTTAGAAAATAAAACTTGCCATTATTAAGCAAAAGAAGCACTGGGAGCAGACCATAGGAGAATTCTTTCAAATCTTCAAGCTTCTGGTAATAGTTGGCAGAAGACACTGTTAATGCTGAGATTCTCTAATCTTACTACAAGTTGATGCAGCATTAGTATTTGACATTTTAGTTCATATATGTAAAATCTGAGCCCCAGATTGTAGTCCCATTTTCAGAATTAAGAAAAGCTTTTCTTCAGTTCTCTGATAAATTCTCTGTGTAGCATTATTGTATGCTTTTTGAAGATTGTAAATCTTAAGCTACCGTAGACTTGCAGTCATCTTAGTAAGTTAACACATAGGGTATTTTGTTGTGTTTAGGTAAGTGCACAAAGAATTTTTTTACTAGCAACTGTAAAGAGAGAGAATGTCATCGACTAAAAATGAGCTGTTGGTAGTGCAGTAACACTGATGTACTTTGGAATCATACCAAATGTCATCATGGAATAATATTTTCTTTCCCCACTAAATAAGCCTTTTTTGTCACTGCCCCTACTGAAAATGTGCAAAATGCTGTTATAGTGTAAGAGAGGTGTTTTTCTATTGGTTTATTCTTTGTTGTTGTTTTTTTTTCCCAATTAATTTAATCTTAAAAATTGGCAACGGTAATACTGAGATTTAAAAAAAAAAATGTTTTAAAAGGGACATCATCTTTTACAGAATTGAAAAAAAAAAAAAAGAACAGCTGAACTCTTCAGGGTTATCTTTCTCTGTGTGCACTAATTCTTATTCATAGCTTTGTAGTTGCACATGTGGAGAAGCTGTTTACAGTTGGCACAGTTCCTCGTGTCTATCTGAGAGTTATATATAGCAGATAACATTATTTCTGTTAGAGGTCATAACTCTACTTGAAGCACTTGAGTATTTAGCTGTCTTGGTGTGTGACTTGATATAAATTTATAATTGATTCTGTTTCATGAGTGCAGATACTTTAATTATTGTCTGCATACTGTGAAGTTGTGAAGTTGACTTTGCCCTTTTTTTTTTTTCTTCCTCTCCTTCACTTCTTTCCTGCCTTAACAGAAGCGTATCAGTACCAGAAACACTACTTAAAGTAGCTTGAAGGATCTCAAGCTTCCACAGACACTTTATGTGGGGACAGAGCATGAAGGTTATGACTGTGTTAAGATTGATGAGAATATTCCGGTGTACTCTTGAGCTGGAGTTCTCAGCCACTTCTGATTTGCTGTCTCAGGTTTGCTGTACTATGCTGGCCATGGCTATGAAAACTATGGAAACAGTTTCATGGTTCCTATTGATGCTCCAAATCCATACCGATCTGCAAACTGTCTGTGTGTACAGAACATCCTCAAACTAATGCAGGAAAAAGAGACGGGACTCAATGTGTTCCTATTGGATATGTGTCGGAAAAGGTATGATGATCTTGAGGGAACACTGGGCTTTGAGCTGGAGAGGAGTCTTTAATCACTGCTTTTGATCATTCATTGTTCTGAAAAGTCACAGCCTGCACCTGAGCCCTTTTGAAGTCAAGAGATTACTTTGCCTTTGGCCTTGGACTGATACCAGAAGCTGGTGATTAGAGATTCCATTTCCATTGTGTAGATTCTTGCCTCTTGATGTGAATGAAATTATTTTTTTCCTTTCTTTCCACTGTAGTTTAATTTTTTTTTGTGTCAGCAGTTACTAAATAAAAATGGAATTAGGTATCTTAAAGAAGAAAAATGCCCTCTTCCCCCTGTGTCATTAACCTTTATCATCATAGGAAGGAAGGAGAATCCACGACCAAAAGCATGTGGCTGGGACTTGATGATATTTGGAGTCCCCTTCCATCCCAAGCCATTCTGTGATTCTGTTAATTGGACAGAAGGCCTCAAGTGGAGTAGTTATTTTAGGACTCTCGAGAGGCATGTTTCTTGTGCTAGAATGTTTTATCTTTATTTTAGGATTTAAATATCAACTAATAGTTTTTCTTCCTTTTTTTTCCAAACCAAACATGTCAAGAGAATTCTATGCCCCAGTAAACTTACACTTGAAATTAGCTTTTCAGTCAGCACTTCTGAAAATTGATCTCTGTGGGATGTTTCATAATTGAAGATTGCTAGTGCTTTAATGTTTGTAGCGCCTCTAAACTTCCCTGCTGATGAAATGCCAGTGACCCAGTTCAGATTCACAGTCTGCTGTGAAGCGTGAAAATCTGCTACATAAGCCTCTCATTAGCTCTACAGATGTATTTCTAAAAAAGGGAATAAGTGTAGTTTTGTTTGTAACGTAAAATGATATATAAAATGCTGTTTTTTGAAAGATCGTAGCTAAACTTGATACTGCTTAATGCATCCTGCCCTCGTCTTGCTGATGGGTGATGCCTCTTTACACTGTCTTTATGAAAAATGTTCATGGTCCTGATTTTTGTCATTAGCTGTCAGGATTCATTCCCAAATTATAGGAGAAAAGGGGTACTGTTTCTGAACTGTACTGTTGTAATATTTTGAACAACCGCAGTGTTGGTTACTATTGTGTTAATTCTCAGATCATTCCTTTTTTTGTGTGTGTGTGTATTTTATTGCAGAAATGAATACGATGATACAGTGCTCATCTTAGATGCTCTGAAGGTTACCGCCAACATTGTTTTTGGATATGCCACGTAAGGAAGTTTTTCCTCTGCTGTGCCACAGCGAATTTGAAGTCAGAAGGAGGCTATTGTGACTGTATAGCTAATCTTTTATGCAAATTAATGACTATTGTATTAAGAGACCGGTAATTTATATTGGTATCCTCAGACTTTCACTTAATTCTACAAATCATTCCACAGTCTGATGTGGGTTTGCATCCCCATATTTATTGTTCTCATTCAGGTATAAGGTAATTCCAGTGAGAAAACTGCATTCAGCAAAACTGAAACTGCTGGACAGTTACATTTCTGCTTGTAAAAATGTAAGAATCTCTTCTAAGTAGCATTTAGTTAAAGTTATGGAATATCATCAGAGAGGTTTTGAAAGAGTAGCATGCATATTGTCCCGTGCTTTTCTTGCTTCCCTTCTAGATATAAAGAACAGTTACACTTGGATTAAAACTATTGGAAGAGGTTACTCATACAAACATCTGTATTACCTTTCTTATTAGTTTTCAAGTCATGTGCAAAAACAATTGAACAGAAAAAGTCAAGAGCTTTAGTGAAGTCTCCTAGAAATTTAAGCTTTTCACTCAAACAGTTCTCTATCACCTTTGGTCTGTGATGTGGTTATGAGTGAAATCTTCCCAGGATGGGTTGTTTGCAGATGAAAATGAAGAGCAAGTTCTCCTTAGACACAAGATGGTTTTCAAGTGAGAGGGTTTCTTTCCCCATTCCCAAATGTAATTTTACTCCTTTTGTCCTTGTGTTGATCTTAATCATAAAGCTGCTGCAGTAGTTGTATTTTTCATTGTCTCATTCGGTGATTTCAGCTGCCAAGGAGCAGAAGCTTTTGAAATTCAGCAGTCAGGATTGGCCAATGGGATTTTCATGAAGTTCTTGAAGGAGCGTCTGCTGGAAGACAAGAAGATCACAGTGCTGCTTGATGAGGTTGCTGAAGGTGAATTGCAGCTTACTGCACAAACCATCTTATCCTGTCTTACTGAAAACTTTGTTCAAACTATGATTCTTCTCATGGCAGATGTGTTGCTCTTCTTTAAGCTATTTCATGTTTCATTTTGTTAGAATAATGGCTTTATCAAGCAACTGAAGTGCTACCAAAGATCATTATATTATACAGGGATTTGAGCTTCTTTAATATGGTGACAAATCAATTCTATATTCTGCTTTCTAGATTCTTTGTTCAGAGTCTTCTGCATGGAGCTGTGAATATATCTGTGAGAACAACACCAGTAATGCTTTTCCTGTTGGTTGCTCACTAGCTGCTGCATTTAGGCTCAGATTTGCCAGACTACCACAATGAGTCCTGAAAGTCATTGTTTTGAATCAGATGCCAATATTTTTACTTTCCTGCATCTTTCTTATGTCTAGGGATACTCTGACTTTTAATGTTTTTAGGGGAAAGAAGAAACCCATAATCCACCCATTGAAACATAAACGTGCTCTCTGATTTTTATCCCACGTTCTCCTATTGTGAACCTCAGAATTAAAGTGTAGAACAGGCACCCACTTACATTTTGTAATGGCCACAGACCAGTGAGTACTTCAGCAGGGATAAAAAGCTTACAAATTGTACAGTGAACAAATACCTATACTTAACTCCTCACCCTCAAACTTCTGTCATAGTTTTTGGCATTGCTTTTGGGTTTTCTTAAGTGCGCTGGCATTCTTTGTGATTCCTTTGTTGTGTTTTTTTTCTTTTAATTTGTGCTCGCTCCTTTTGCATTAGAATATGACACACAATTCTGCCTGCACCCATTTTTCCTAAATGTTGTGTCTCTTACTGCATAGCCTGTACTGTACTGTCAGGTTAATGTCACGTGCTGTAGATATCCTGACTTGTGACCTGTTACTTACCTCATTCTTGAACTCAGAGTGGAGAGAAGGATTGATCCCTCACAGGGGAGAGGTGAAGGCAGGTTCTGTTGAACGGAGTGGAAGTCTGTCCTAACAGTGTGACAGGAGGTAAGGAGAGAGATAATACAGAAGGCAGATATTTCCCAATTAAATGGAATTGGAAGTTTGTAACAGATCTGAAAGCATACACAAATAGCAAAATACAGGCACAGCGTGTAGTGCTCCAGCTGCTTGAGAGTTCTACGTCATCATAAGAAGAGTGTCTGCCTTGGTTGTTTCAGTCAGCTTGTGAGTGTGTGTTTGGCAGTGTGAAGGAGTATTACATCTGGCAACAGGACAGTGGCTGTGAGTGTCAGCAGATATCAGCAGATAGTGGGTACACTGGTGTGCATGTAGTAGAAAAGTTCCAAAGGATTGCTGACATTAGAAGTTCTGTATGTACGTGCTGAACAGTGCACAGCATCAAGGCCTTTTGTTTCTAGTTCTGCCTGACAGTGATTAGATTTGGAGGTGTGTGAGAAGTTGGAAGGGAGCACAACCAGGCAGATGACCCAAGCTAGCCAGAGATACTCCACAATACCATACACAATCATGCTTGGGAATACAAAGATCTTTAGGAAGATTAGCTGTCTTTTTCTCAAGAGCTGGCTGAGTGTTGGTCTACCCAGGGGTGGTGATGACTGAGTGCCTTTTTTTCACTTGTTTTGTTTTTCTTCCTTTTTCCACTTCTCCTTTCTCTATTAAACATATTTTTAATCCTGACTCTCAAATTTTCTTCCTTTTCCTCTACCCTTCCTTGTCCTGTGTCGCTGAGGATATAGGGGCTGTGTGGTGCTTAGCTACTTGCTGGGGTTAACCCACAACACCTTACAAATGAAAAACTGAGAAATGAAAACTTCTGAAACAGCATGGAAGTTCTCACACTATCATAACAGCTACGCAACACTGCAGTGGTGCAGTTAATTTAGATAAAATTTCAGCAGCAGCAATTTTGAGAGAAATATTATATCTTGTTCTCAGATATGGGCAAATGTCACCTCACCAAAGGCAAGCAAGCTTTGGAGATCCGCAGCAGTTTGTCTGAGAAAAGGGCATTATCTGATCCCATTCAGCAAACCATATCTTCTGCAGAGTCCATGGCAAGGAACCTACAGTGGGCCAAAGCTCATGGTACAGTATGATCTACCTTTAGGAGAAACTGCTTGAATCATAGGAATTGTGTTTTAGAGTGTTGGATCACTTGAAATAAATGGCTCCTTCAGAAATAAGGGAATGTATGTCCTCAGTTGTCTCTTTTCCCTAAGCTGCAGTTCAGAATAGAAATTGAAGAAATGCACACTCATATCTTAATTTTCATTAGTGCTCTCAGATTTTGGAAACTTGTGTTGTTAATTTGGAATGTGTACTGCTGTCACATTCAGACTTTCTTACAGCTGTGCCTTATGTATACAGGATACTGTACTGACTTTCCTAGTTTGATAGAATATATATAAAAACAAATCCTCAGGTCCTTAAGCTGTGCCATAGCTTTGTTTTTCCTTGCTAGTTGCACAAAGATTACAATGAAACCTGTATAGCGTAACTTGAAAACTCAGTTCTCTATGGCAGTGTCTGTTTCTTTCTGATAGTGCACCTAGCAAACAGCTGCTGCTTGCTTAGCTTCTAAGAGCTGCTTCAGTATAATGATGTGAGTGATAAGTAGAGGGAATGCAGGAGGAAGGGGGTATCTATAACTTAGAAAATTTTGTAATATTAAAAAAAAAGAATAATAAATAAAAATATCTGTAATTTTATTGAGAATATAATGTGTTATTTTGTTGCAGAGCTTCCAGAAAGCATGTATCTTGAATTCAGATGTGGCGTTCAGATTCAGCTGGGGTTTGCAGCCGAGTTCTCCAATGTCATGATCATCTACACACGAATAGTAAAGAAACCTCCTGAAATAGTCGTTTGCAGAGCCTACGTTACAGACTTCGCTCTCGTAAGTGCTTGCTTGGGTGATTCAAACATCTCCCTCCACCGAAGCTGAAAACTGTCTCTATAAAATGCACCTTTTGTAATAAAATGATTCTAAGTTATTAAAACCATATGCTGTCCTGAGGGTGTCTGTACATATACAAAAACACATGAAAATGTGGCTGTGTGACCTTCAGTGAGAAGAAAAGGAGGCTTTGTTTAGTATTAAGTGGTTCTATTTAACGAAAGTAGCTCTTTTTTGGATGTAGGGCACATCTGTTTTACAGTACAGGACTTCCTAGAATTTATTTTTTCAGTTATTTGCACCTGAGTGATCTTCCTGGTCCCATCAGAGTCACTTATCTCTTTGTAGTAAGGCAGAGGATAAGAGTGAAACTGAACGTTCCTTAGGAGCAGAAAATCCTTTTGATATTTGTAAAACAAGACTCTTTTAATTCAAGTATTTCATTATTAATGTGCATGATAAATACACAGCTCCATAGCCCACAGGATTGGTGTTACAGTGCTGCAGCAGAGTCCAAATGAATTGTCAGCAGAGGGAGACTAACCTAGACAGGTGATTTGTGTGACTAACAGCAGTTTCAGCAGCTTTTGCAAGTAATCCAGTATTGGTGTTTTATTTCCTTTTGAGGTGTAAGTGCTTACTTTTATTAAAAACAAAAGCAAACAAAAAACCAAACCACTTTAGTCCTTACTGCTTAATTGTCTGCAAATTCTGTACCTTCATCTGAGTTCTCATCTCTTTCTTGTAATAGGACCTGGATGTGGATCCTAAGGAGGCCAACAAAGGAACTCCTGAGGAAACTGGAAGCTATTTAGTATTGAAGGACCTTCCCAAACACTGCCTCTACACCAGGCTAAGTTCCCTGCAAAAGCTGAAGGTTAGTATAAATTGTTCCTTACGATAGGATAAATTAATTGTGTTACTTTGCAGTTCTGCTGAAATTGCTGTGTGTTGTTTGCATGATAAGAAACATGTTCTGGAGATGTACAGAATTTATTATCACATTTAAATCCTAGGTTCTTAAAAGGAAAGATGATTAATAGCAACATCTTAGGGACTTCAGTATCTTAGCAGTAAAATAGAAGGGAATCAGTGTATATGCAGACCCGATAGCATTGTGCAAGCCACTTCGTGTTTTCTAGGTGTACACTGAGCTTTGACAAGGTGGTTATTTTTGTGAACATCATCTCATGCACATTATGGAGAGGTACAGTAAGAATGTGACCTGAAACACAGCAGCATCTCACAGTGTCTTTAGAAGGAGATGAAAATGTTACATACTTTGATTCCAAGCTGTACTCTTGGACATGTAGATTTTGAAAGGCTGTCACTTCAGCTTATGGTAGCCATCATTAAGTTTATTTCTGTATCTTTGCATCATGAATATCTTAGCTGAACATTGCTTGGCATCTCAAGTGCTTTTGGCAGGTGGTGTAATAAAATTGCTTCTAGAAATAAAAACTTGCAGATGAGCAAGTATTAATCAAATGAGGAGGTCCACAGTAAAATTCTGAGGTGTTGTTAGGCAGTAAAGAGGACAGAAAGGTAATTTTACTCTGTTCTCAGAAGTGTTTGGAGGGGGCAGGAGGGGAGGTTGTTTTGCTGCTGTGCTTGCCCGCAGCCATGGAAAATGAGAATAGCTCGCTTGCTTGATGTCTCTGGCACCCAGACTCCAACATGACTCAGAAATCCTACTTGCATGTCCCATGCAGGAGCAGATTAATTCGGTTCACCTGAGTTGTTAGTGGAATTTGAAGCAATATAGGGAAACTGAATGTATGGCTCCTTTGTAACTCTGGTGATTAGCCCTTAGAACAATGAAAACAGTGTTGTATGACAGCAGCAGCTGATGCCTTTCATGTGGGTCAAAGAGGAAAATGAGGATAACAGTATTAAAAAGACTAAGAAAAGTGGGTAGGAGATCTCTGAGTATGTCTCACAGTTTCTGTGGGTGGAAGAGTTTGCAGAAAGAGTTTTATATGAGTGGGATTTTTGCAGTCCCACTGAGTTCTTAATGATATTAACAGCACCAGTCTGGGGCCTCCACCTTTCACTATTAGCTGATGTGATTACCAGGCTTGCCTAATACATTATGGCTTCAGCTCCTAAAAGAGGTTAGTCTTCTGCTGTAGTAGGCTGTGCCTCTCAAAATGTTTCCTGTCTTGTTTATCTGGGGAAGAAGTATAACCTTTTTTCCTCTTCTTTTATTTTTTGTAGGAACACTTGATCTTCACTGTTTGCTTGCACTATGAGTATCCAGGAATAGAAGATACAATGGATGAAAGAAAAGAAGTTAATATTGGGAAGCCCCTCATTGCTAAATTAGGCCTCCATCATGGATTCAAAAACAACTGTCTCCAGACCTGTTGTGTGGCTAATAATCTTTTTTGTAGTCAAGCAGAATCAAGTCCCGTGGTAACTAAATACTACTTCCCTAGTCGTTGCCAAGCAAATTCCTGTCCAGGGGCTTACCATCCAAACTGTACTTGTCCAGGCAGCACTATACAACTGGAGGCATGTTCTTGCAATGGGACCTCAAGAATGTTAGCTTCAAGACAAGAAGTACAGAATTACTCATTCCCTGCAGAAAAGAGTAACGTACCAGTAGAGACCACTGATGATACTGTTGAACTCGAATTCCTGCTGTCCAACAGCCTCAGGTTATCGAAGCAGCAGTAGCTGTGATGTCTTCAACAAAGATATTCTTGTCCGTTCTGAGCAGGAGATCCTCTGTGCTGCTTATTTATCTTCTGGATTTTGGAGACTTGGGGATAAAGGGACTGGGGAGTGTAGAGTTGGTACTGGGGATGAGGCTGTGACTTGGGTTGGTTCGTATTGCTCTCAGGGAAAATTTTCCAGATCCAAGGAAACAAAACTGGACTGATAGATTTAGGAATGAAAAGGCATAATCTGGGGGTTTTGTCCCATCATTAAAGGTTTGAAATATGGGGAGAAAAAAAAACAAAACTCCTCAGATTCCTATTCCACAATCCAGCAGTCAAGAAGGTAAAGAACACAGACAGTCTGGAGTCCCTGGGAGGAACCTTCCTGTGTCTGTTAGAATAGAAGCTGGGTTCTGCTGCCAGAGTTTCTCTTGATAGTAGAGCCTTGGATCTTCCCAGCTGCTGCTTCTCCAGTACCCACTGGAGTTATAAGATCTAGTGTAAATGACTGCTTTGTAAATAAGTAGTCCATTTTTAGAGAGGAAATATTTGTTCTGTGCAAATAAAACAAAAAACTGTGCCTAGCTGTCAGAGGAAAAACATGGTGACAGACTTAAGAAGGAAAATGAATTTCTATTTTCTCTATGGTTTAATGTGATTTAAAAAAAAAAATTATTAGCCCCAAAATGATAAATAATATTTTTCCCTTTGGACTCAGTTGTTTATTATCCAGGGGCTTTTTTTATGTACTGTGTTAGGACAAGGTTTTGTGTTAGAACAACCTCCTGCTGAATGTATGAGATGACACACAGAGTAAACAAAGGCAGAGCTTTTACAGAAGTGAAAGTGTGGTGTTTTGATATTCTGGTGTGAAGAACTGTCTCCTTCAAGCTTTAGTTTCTTTTCTTCCTCATGTATGTGTTAGGATCGGTCACCCACACTTCAGTCTTTTGGATCTAGCTCATCATCAACTGTTGTGCATTCTGTGTTCTCTCTGGTCAGGTGTCCAGTGTCCTGCAGATGATGTCAGGCTGTGCAAGGAAAACAAAAATAAGGATGGGGAGAGGAACTGAGCTAACAAATGTAATTTCTTTTGTCTTAGGTTTCTAGTTTATAAATAGCCAGAGGGAGAGAAAGTCACACACTCATACCATGGTGCACCGTGTCCCATGAGATTTTTGCTGATGGCATCTCTGGAAGGGTGGTCTTTTCCTGTCTGGAAGAACACTAAATGTGAGGTGACAAAGTGCCAGTTCCTAGCAAGCAAAGTATTGCATAAGTCATCAAACAGCAAAATGTGCTGAGAGGTAAAAATGAATGGGTGAGAGCAATGAGAGCTTTGGGGTTCTTCAGGCTGAAGTTAACAGGAATTGCATTCCTGGACAGAAGCCATTGCTTTCTTCTGGTGATTGAAACAAGCAAACAGAAACCAAACAACCTGTTAGTTGTTTTCCAGGCTGAAAGAATTCATACTGCTTGGAGCAGGGTTAAAGGAGAAGTCTAAGCAGAGGGCCCAAGGTGGTGATTCCAGCATGCCCAAACACAAGGAATAAAGCTCCTACTATCCAACTATTAAAGCCACTGTGTGATCTGGTGCTGCCCCGTGCCCCTGTGCAGGAAGCAAGTGGTGCCTACAGAGCTTGCCATGTAACTGCTAGAAGACTGTAAATAGAAGTCACCGTAGGGATGGGAAGGAGATCTCTGCGAGCTGTCTGACAAAGCTCAGCATGTGGCTGTGGTCTGCAGGGGAGATCTCTTATCATTGGAGCCCTCAAGAGGGGAGTGGTGATTGAAAGGCATTTCCTTGTGGTGTCACCACACTTAGGATGCACTCGGGCCGAAAGGGTGCGAGCCAGCCTCAGGTATGTAGCAAAGGGAAAGTTGATGCTCTTTGGAAAGGCCGATGCTCTTTTTCTGTTTTCCCCGCCCAACTCTGCGCCAAGAGAAACTAATTCAAGTGCAAGAAGCCGTTGTTACTGAAGCTCCAAACTTCTGCTTCCATCACCTGAGAGAAGCAGGGGCAGGAGAGCTCGGTGAAGGGTGCTCTCCAAAATTAATGTCTGTGGTTCAGTGTTGGAGCCCCGTGGGGGCTGTGACTGCAGGAGGCAGTGCTGGCACACCACGCTGTGCCAGGGCTCAGCAGCATTGCTGCAAGCAGCAGAGCACCGTTCTCTGTCCATCTGCTTTTTTTTCCCTCTTCCTCACATTGTGTGAGTTCTGCAGGGCAGAGTGTTTCTCCTTCGGGACAGAGCTGTAAAACTGTGAAGATGTTGACAGAGACCTACTAGCTACCACCTCAGAAAAATTAGTGCATCAGCATCTTTAAATTGTCTCATTTTGGCCATAAAAGACATCTGCACTGCATGACGCTCCCCTGCCACGGCAAGTTTTGCAGTGTGTAGGTGCTGCTTTTGTTTACGCATCAACTGTTTTGTCTTCGTGTCAGCTAATTAATACTTCGGCAGCTCTGACATCCATTCAGCCTCAGGGCTGCACTCATCCTGATGCCGTTTCACAGCCATCGGGGAAATACTTGGCTTGGTTCCTCCCTCCTCACTCAGAATCCCGATTCACTGAGATCTGCTCATTGTTAGGAGTGCTACATTGGGACCTGCGGAGTGTTTCCTACCTGCTGGGGATATGCTTAGGGTGCCAGGTGTGGGAGGGGGTTGGGAATCTGCTTGTTTCTTTACTTTCGTTTTTGTTTGTTTGTTTCTAGGTAGTTGCAGTAATTGCAGTTGTCTAGGAATGGAGTAAGAACACACTCATGTTACAAAAACTGAGTGCTTATTAAATTTCTAAGGCATCACTGCTGCAATTTAGTCATACCAGGCTTATTTTAGCAGCTGATAAGAACTTTTCCCTTCACTGAGAGCATGAGCCCATGGTTTGTGCACTGCCACAGCAATACCCCCTGTGTCCCTCCATCACTCAGAGGTGTTGCAGCAGGGGCAGGAGTAAAAGACCAGGGCTGCCTCATCCGCTTTTTCAGATATAAATAACTTCAGTTGCTTTTGTTTTTCAAAGTAACTTGAAATTAGGGTGGAAAGTCTCCGCAGTGCAGGACAGCATGAGATCAAACAACCCAGACATGTTTCCTGGGCTCTCTGATGACGTAGCTTGGTGGTGAGGCTTTATTTCATCACTGCACACATTAGGCAGTTTAATGAAATACTCACTAGATTGTCATGCCTGGCTGTAATTGAAGTAATGGGTTCATTTGATCAGAAAATAGCTGCGCTTCATGCCAAGCCACTTACCTGTCCTGACAGGCACAGAACAGTAGCTATCTGCACACTACATGGCAGTTACATTTCTGATTTGGTTTTTGAAGGCAAGATGGGTTTGGCAGCAGAGGAACAGCTCTCATTGTACACTACTGCAGAAGACATTTCTGTCGTACCATCTTCACTGCCATAATCCCAGTCACAACACAGCAGCCCCCAACGTATTGAAACACACTTTCCTCTGACATGGTGTATGAAAGCAGGCTGCTCACTCTTGTTTCTGAATCCATAGCACTGAGTTAGCACTGCCAAGAAGGACAACAGGATCCTGGGATGCATTAAGAAGAGTGGCCAGCAGGACGAGAGAGGTGATCCTCCCCCTCTACTTTGCCCTCAGAGATGAGGGGGTCCTCTTTGCAGTGTGTCTAAGAAACATGAAGCAGTACTTCTGGTTGAGCCCTGCACTCTGTGTACGCAGCCAGCCATGCACTCTAGGATGAATAATCACTGCTAAGATCTTGCAGGGGAGATGTGGCTGTTGTGTAAGGAGTGAAGATTTCTGACAATTAAAAAAATAATCTTTTTTCTATCTCCTGCAGAGTCCTGAAAAGCAGGCACAGAGCTGTGCAGCTTGGGTTGGGACTGTGGCCTCGGGCTTGTGCTTGTGGCAGCACACCTGAACTCACTGCTCCTCTCTGTGCACCATACAGTGATGTGCTTGGAGGTGGGTGTGTGTCCTTGAGTGGGATCAGGGCTGCACTCAGTTGTGTGCTATCAGTGTATTGGCTGCAAGAAGGTGAGCAGTTGCTTTCACTGTTGTTGGCGATGCTGTCTAGAAAAAAGCTGCTTAGAGCCTCTCAGTTAGCAGTACCCTGTGCAGAGATGGTGCTGTGCTGCCTCTCCTGGGGACATGGCTGCTGTACAGCAGCAGGGTGAGGAGAGCAGAGCTGGAGTTCTCTGTGATGCAGAGCTGATCGATGCAGCATAGCTTTGGCTCTGTCAAACAGCTAAAGGAGAATCACAGAACGACAGAACTGTAGGGGTTGGAAGGCACCTCCAGAGATCATCGAGGCCAACCCCCCTGCCAAAGCAGCTCCCAGCCCAGGTTGCACAGGTAGGCGTCCAGGCGGGTCTTGGACATCTGCAGAGAAGGAGACTCCACCACCTCTCTGTGCAGCTGTGCCACTGCTCCGTCACTGCACTGGGAAGAAGGGGCTGTGCAGAAGAGTTCAGGCATGGGAACCTGCAGGAAGACCACAAAGGCTGAGTTACAGAGCTGCATACTGCTCCCTGAGGCACTGCTTGTCCTGACAGGTAATACCCAAAGCACTGGCAATTGGTGTTAAACTAAATTGAAAAGAAATCCTTTCTGTGTCCTATTAAATATTTAAAACTGAGCTGTTGTTATTGTCCCCTAGTGCTCAGCAGGAATCCAAATTGCTGAGTGATGTTGAAGGTACCAGCATCACTTGTGTTGCTGAAAAGGCCAGAGATACGCCAGGCTTGGAGGACCAGGGTGTGTTCATGCTGCCATTCCACGTTACTGCATGTGCCCCAGAATATCGGGTGACAGCCATTGGAAACACTGATTTTACTGCAAACCAGCAGTGACAGCGGTTGTGAACCGTGGAACTATATGAACTTGCCCTTAAGATCCCCAAAACTGGGCAATGTTTTACTCCAAGTATCTGAAAAGATTAAACGTGAGGCTCTGGGAGGCAATTCTCAGTGAGAAGGCATGCAGCAGTAATGCCGTGTGGGCTCTGCCCTCTGCTGTCACCACCAGCCATACCCACACCTCAGTGCGGCCGCAAGCAGCCCTCCTTTTCCCTTTCTTAGGACCAAATGCCTTTATTAAGTTGTTTGTTTTGTGAGGGCTGCTTCCAAAACTGCAAAGCAGTATCTATTGTCAAGCAAAAAATGTTTTTCTTTCTAAACAGAATTGTATAGAAAAGGAGAAAAAATCAGATTGTTTTTCCGAAGATTGCTGCTAGAAGTAATTGCCCTTTCTCAATTAATTCTGTTCCAAGTAATTTTCCTTTTAGACTCATTAGTTTTTCTTATTGCAATATTTTCTTACTGCAGTTATCTCAGTGCTAGTCAGTTGTGTTAGTGAAGTTAATATATAACAGCTATCTCGAGAATTACATTAGTAGACTTCTGCAAATACAAATGCTACTGAGTCATCAGTGACAGCGACTTCTCAAGTTAGCAGATGGCGGCCCTATAAGAAAACATGCTTTCATACCTTACCCCGCAATTTATTCCCAGACTGAACAAAGATAGCCAGGTAGTGGCATCTGTTGATGTCATATTTCCTGTTAAACTCCATCTGCCTCCTAGATTTGAAGGTGTCTGAGCTACGGGGGATATAAGGCACAAAAGGGATAATTAGAATTCCAACGTATCACAAACTGGAATTGATTTTATTTATGTAAGATGGACATTTTTGGAGAGCTCCAGGCAGTTGACTTTGCTGCTGGGATTATTATTCTCATGCATGTGGTACAAAATGCAGATTTTTGCCTTATCTGAAGCTAAGCCATTCCTTGCACACCAGGCCTGTGTAATTATTTGTACTGTTCCCACAGAAGGGTGGTAGAGAAAGGCTTTCAGCAGGGGTCCGACCAATTTCTCTGCTTGCAGAGATTACACCGAGGCGCATGAACTTGTTGGGCTGACAGACCACGCAGGGCTTAACTCAGGTTTTGCTGTTCACCGCTCTATTGTTACCACAATTCAGTAACTCACCAGCAGAATAATCCTCACCCATCTTTGGTGGACAGATGGGTAACAGTAAGGGTGTGAGGTTATTTTCTCTTCCTTTAGGGCGAGCGGTTGTGCAGTGGGCCTCACAGCCACCATGCACTGCTGTCTCCTCACCTCACACAGACGGCTTCAGCCCCACTCTGCTGTGAGCTTCGGGCTCCTCTCCCCAGAGCTGGGACACTGTAGTCCCACACCATGGCACAGGTGCTCCGCTTTGTGCATCCCCAGAACACGAGTGTGAGGCTCAGCTCAGGGATGGGATCCTGGGCAGCTCTGGCTCTGCCTCTGTTACATTCTGTTCCCTTTACCCTGTCTCCTGCTGCTGGGGCCATCCTCTCCTTGTCTTGGGATCTACCAGCCTGCTCCTGAGACAGCTCAGCCTGTCTTGGCACCTTTGAGGGAGAGGAGTGATACGAACAGAAGAACAGGTTTGAATCCTGTCTCATGTAAAAGAGACTTTCTGCAACCAACTCCTGCCACTTCTCTTTGTCCCATGCTGAGTGTGGATGCAAGTGGCTTTCTGCAGGCAGAGACAGAAGGGTTGTATGGCTCCGGCCTCCTTTGCTTTGCTGTTAATGTGCTGATGCCATCCATGGGTTCTGCCCTCCCCAAACCCCTTGTCATCCCAATTTCCAGAGTCAGGCTGACTGCACTGCATGAGCCTGGCTGCCTGTGCATGGGGCTCCTCATCCAGCTCCTGCCCGTGATGCTGGCTGTTGTTTCTTCTGCTGATGCAGAAACGCTGTGGGTAATGCTGTACAAGAACATAGTGCAATAGCTCAGACAGAGCAAATGGCACTTCTTGCCATGAAGGAAGCCTGGAGAGATTGCTTTATGTATAAGCTATTCAGTCTTTGAGGTTTTTTTAGGGGCCAGGCCCCAAGAGGACACCTGAGGGTGAGGAGGCAGCGCTGGGTGAAGGCCCTGGCAGTGCTGGGGAATGGCGGCCGCATGGACTCTTCTGACAGGAGAGAGGACAAAGGCTGCTGTGGACCTGCAGCAGAGGATTGGCCCTGCAGACAATGTGTGCAGGCCCACGTCCTGCTCCTAATCTCCCTGCACAGGCTGACATTAAGCACAATCTCATGGCAGGTGTGGTTGGACCGAGCATTGTCACAGTGACAGCGATGAATGCCCCAGCAGCAGTATTGGCTGTTGTGCTTCGCTGATGGCCCTCAGTGTCCCTCGGGGTCACACCATCACCTGGGGCCCCTGCAGTGAGATAACTGCAATAACTGCGTCCGTCTGTTCCTTTGTGCGAAACCAAGCAGGGCCCCACCACCTGCCCTCTGTACAAAGGATGGGGTGCTGGTCTGGGGCAGAGCAGGCCGATAAAGTGAGGAGCGTGGGCACCCTGGGTGTTGAAGCCCTCAGGGCAGGACCTGTGCCAGCTCATCTCCTCCCCTGGCGTTTGGGTTGTCTGCATCTTCTGCCCCGTTATGCCCGACGAGAGGGATGTGAATACAGGGCCTGACACAGCAAGAGAGAGGTGCAACATGACTCATGGGGACATGATACAGGGGCAGACACGTTCCCCTACCACAGATGCGTTTCACTCTGCTTGTGGTTGGGTGCTGTGGGGTGCACGATGCTCACCAGGCACAGAACCACCCCCACTCCCTCCCCTGGCCGTGTGCATTCGGCACTGCTGGGGCAGCCATGGCCAGGACAGCAAGCACTGCTCAAGCCAAGGAGCCGTGCTGCATGGCATGCCCCGCGCTCGCTGCTGGCGGTGCAAGAAACTCTCTGAGCTGTTCATGCCATCCTGCAGTGACACTCTGCAAACCCACAGCATTCCTTTACCCACGCCCAGGTGATGGCTGCAGGCTTTGCTGTTCTGACACACCTTTGGTTGGTTTAAAACAGAAAGTGTTGCAAAATTACTCTCTCTCCTTCTTGTCCGGCACAGAGGATTTCAGCTTTGAGAGAAGGTGCATGCAGCATCAGAAAGGGCAGAGCAAAAGCTTCTCCTGAGGAGGGCATGGAGCAGCACAGGCGCTCTGCTCCTTGCAGGTGAGTACACAGCACTCCAGTAGCTGCTGATGGCACCATCTGTGAAGGGCTAATGGCTCATTCATTAAGCAGTGGGAGCCTGCAGAGCCACAGCCTAATCAGATATTGTATGATGAATAATTCAGAAATAATCCTCGTGTACTTGAATAAATATCAGAAGGGAAGTAAAACCCCCGTACATATGGCACGTTGAGGGAACACAACAGACATTTTTCAATGTCCTCCGCTGATGAGCTTCGTTATCGGGATGTTAATCACGCAGGTGGTTGATGCCTGAGGAGAATGCTGACAGAGGGGTTTCAGGCCCAGCGCTGGAAGGTGTAGACCGAACTAACAGGTGCTCTCAGGAAAACCCATTAGCCTTGCATTGTGTCATTTGCATGTGGTCCCTTTATGTAATTAGCTGGTGATGCAGGTGGAGGATTGGGGCTGGTGGCAGGGAAAACCTGGGACTGGGACTGCCCTGCTCCCTTTACCCTTAGATTTCCTTCATCTTCATTTATTCTGATGTAAAAAATTAAACACAAATTCATTTCTGATTGTGTAAATTCACCTACGAAATCATCTTTCGACCCAGCACAGCTGCGGTGAGCAAAAGCTTTGTTTGAAGCTACTTGTATTTGATAAAATTAAAACTGATTCCAATACAGGAAATGGAAATAACACAGCAGGTTTTGCAGTAGTAGATTTCCAGAGCCCCAGCGTCTTTACAAAGTTAAATAATTAAGAAGCAATCAGCGTTCACTGCAGCATCACAAGTGGAATAATGTCAGGAAATGGTAATTTCTTCCCCCGTAGGTTCAAAGGACGGTATGGCATCACATCTGCAGGGATGGCAAATGGAGCCTGTGCTCTGTCTGCACACCCACCAGTGCAGAACAGCGGTGCTGCTGTGTGCTGGCTGCTCCTGCTGCCTGCAGCCACAGCCATGGGAACAGGGCGAGGGGAAGGAACCATTCAGGTGGGATCTTCCAGGCACAAGTTTGGAGGTTATAGGATCCAAACCTCTCCCCATCCATCACCTGCCTGGGGCTGTCCTGCGCAGACCCAGCAGCTGGGGCAGGAAGGAGAGCTCACAGCAGTGACCCACACACAGCTGCAGCCCCGAGGGACGGAATGTGCTGAGAACCGGCTGGGGCCTCACTGAGCAGCAGTGACGTTGCAGGGACAGCTGCACTGCAGCAGTCTCACATTCTTTGTGTCTGAAGGAAAAAGCTACTGCAGAAGGGCGGTCTGCACAGCTCCACTCATAAACAGTACTTCCAATTCTCTTCACTTTACTATTTGAGTTAAATTTTTGGGGTGAACAGCTGTTTTCTTCCACAGGGATTACAGAAACATGTGGTCAGGAGAAAAAACCAAATATGTCCTAAAGGCACAGGGACCTCTATGTCACGTGTAAGCTGTGATGCAAAAGCAGCAGCAGCAGCAGCCACAGACACTGCTATGGCAGCAAACCTCATACACCCAGCACAACAGACAGCAGCTTCATGGTTAACCAGGTTTCATGGTTAACCAGGGGAAAAATTGAGTGTTGGAGGCCCAGCAGCCTGGTTCCCAGGGGCAGCCGCAGGACAAGCCCTGGGTACTGTGGGATAGGGGCCCCTGCTAGATGCCAGTGCAGTGCAAATCCATTTGTCTTTAATGCATTCAAACACTGCAGACCCCTTGGACTCAGCAGCTGCTGCAGTCAGTACTGTATGTGTGGGGCTTTTGGCAGAGGCTGCAAACGAATGCAGGTGGTGGCAATGCAGCCCCCATGCAGCGTGTTCCTGCTGGGTATTGTGTGTAAAAACCTGCATCATTAATTCAGTACGGGTGCTATACAGCAAATGTGTACAACCACATATGACCAAAATCACAGCATCACAGGACTGTAGGGGTTGGAAGGGACCTCCAGAGATCACTGAGTCCAGCTCCCTGCCAAGCAGCTCCCAGCCCAGTTTGCACAGGTAGGCATCCAGGTGGGTCTTGGACATCTCCAGAAAAGGAGACTCCACCACCTCTGTGTGCAGTTCCAGTGCTCCGTCACTGCACTGTGAAGAAGTTCCCATGCACATTTGTGTGGAACTTCCTATGCTTCAGTTTGTGGCTATTTCCCCTCGTCCTATCACCACACACTGCTGAGAAGAGTCTGGCCTCATCCCTTTGCCTCCCACTCCTTAGATATTTATAGATGTGGATCAGATCCTCTCTGAGTCTTATTTTCTCAAGGCTGAACAGACCCAGGTCTCTCAGCCTTTCCTCATGCAGGAGGTATTTCACTCTCTTGTGGCCCTCTGCTGGACTCTTTCCAGGAGATCCCTGTCTTTTTGTACCAGGGAGCCCAGAACTGGACACAATACTCCTTGCCAGAGCAGAGTAGAGGGGGAGGATCACCTCCCTTGACCTTCTGGCCACACTCTCCTTAACGCACCCAAGGATCCCATTGTCCTTCTTGGCCACCAGGGCACACTGCTCATGGCCAACCTGTCATCCACACGACACACAGGTGCCTCTCATCAGAGCTCCACTACAGCAGCTCATCCCAAAACTCGTACTGGTGCGTGCAGTTATTCCTCCCTAGGTACAAGGCTCTACACTTGCTCTTATTCATCGTCATCAGGTTCCTCTCTGCCCAGCTCTCCAGCCTGTCCAGGTTCCGCCGACTGGCAGCACAGCCTTGCAGCATGTCAGCCATTCCTGCCAGCTTCGTACAATCAGCAAACTGCTGAGGGTGGCCTCCATCCCCTCATCGAGGTCAGTGATGAAGATGCTGAAGTGGCAGTAAGATGGAGCGTAGACAGTTCCACAACAACATGTGAAGGAACTTCTCTGTGTTCAGGCTGACAGAGCACAGCAGCAGCCTGCCCATCATGGCTGCATCCTCTCCATGTCGGGATCTGTCTGTACAAGCTGAGCAGCGAGCTGCTTAGCCGCAGCCTGCTCATAGCGGAGCTTCAGGTTCCAGGATCCAAGAAGAAACACCCGCTGGAAACGACGCGATGCCCGCAGCCCGGAGGGGCTGAGCGCTGTCAGTCAGCGAGCGGCCGCGGGGCCGCGCCGTTCCCCATCGGCGCTCGGGAGGGCCGCGCCGCCACAGCTCGGCGCGTCGGGCAGAGCCAGGCCGCACGCCGGAGCCTGCCCCGTCCCTAACGCTGCGAGGCCTCGACCCACCCGGCATCGCCTTCCCCTCCGCATCCCGTCCCCGATTCCCGGCGGAGCGCAGTGTCCGCGCGTCCCCCCCCCACGCCCCCGGCTCGCTCCCAGAGCCGCTCCGCAGGGAATCGCACGGAGCGTCTCCCCGATCCGTGCGAGCCGCGGCCCTCCCCCCCCCTCCGCCCCTCGCCGCCGCCGCCTCCCGCAGCCCCGCAGAGCCGCTGCCATTATGCTCCGCCGTCTCGTGGCCGGGCCCCGCGGCGGGCGGGCGGCCGGGGCGGCTCGGAGCGCGGCCGTGCCCGCCTGAGCCCGGCCGGGCCCGGGCCGCAGCAGGTGTGTGCGCGCGGGGGCGGAGGTTGCATGCGGTTGAGGGTTCGCCTCCTCTCGGCCCTGCGGAGCGCGGCCTGCTCCGCTCCGCTCCGCACGGCGCCGGCCCCCCTGCTCCCCCCACACGTGGGAGCGCTGGGATGGGAGGGCGGGCGAGAGCTGACCCCGCGCGGCCGCCCCACGGCCGTGGGCACGAGGGCAAGAGGTGACGCCGCTCCCCGCGGGTCGGGCGGCGGCCCCGCGCTGCGGCCGAGCTTGCCTGGCGCTGCCACAGAGACCAGGCGAGGATTTGTATTGCGGTCTCTTTGTTCGCTGCTGCCAGGCACGCACGCGGCTCGCAGCCAGGTTGTGGGAGGTAAGTGGGGGAGGAGAGGAGGGCAGCGGGGGGCTCGGGGTGGCGGACGGGCTCGGGCTTGAGGCGCAGTCGGCCCCGCACAGAGGAGCGGAGCGCCGCGCTTCCCAGGGACGCGTTGGCAGCTCCGCCAGGGTTGCCATAGCTTTTATGTAGGGTGACCAGAACCGGCTGGAACTGGTTTGAGGCGGATCAGCTCCTGAACACAATGCAGTCACTGAGCTGCTACAGTGGGATAGCTTCCTCCCTCCATGGCAGCCAAAAGCAGAGGAGCTTGCAGAAAGATACCATCCCTTAACAGTATGTGAATGCACACTTAGACACACAGCACTGGTATGTGGCTACGTAGTCCTAAAGGGTTCTGTATGTAAATGTACATATTTGCAGTAACTGAGATGACTTGGGCTTTTTGTGCCTTTTTTATGCTTAAGGAGTGGGCAAGAGCTGAGATTTATGACCCTTATTAAAATATTTTTGCTTTGCAAGGGTGGGACACCGGTTGTGGAGTCTATTTTAAAACTAAACTAAATAAAACGGATTGAATGATTTGTAATTGTAGCTGTGCTTGTAACTGAAGGATGCTGCTTTGCATGCTGTGTTATTTACAGGGCACTGTCTTATGGTTTTCTTCTTTAGGAGATGTTGGGGGGTGGGGGGTGGGGGTCTGTGCCTTTCTGAAAGGCCAAAAGGAAGCAGTGTTATTGTGGAATTGTGTGTAAAGCGTTGCAAAGATGCTGCAAGGCATACTTGTTTCTCCTTTTTTTTTCTCCTTGTAGGCCTATTGACTGGGGCTGCCTTTAACCCTTTCCTTTTGCAGAGGTGATCCATCTGTGGCAGTAACTGAGCGCTGGCAAAAAAATCTTTCAGAGGTCAAGGTTCACAAAGGTGAGACGGGTGTGTGAGTGTGACTGTGGCAGTAGTGCACGCGTGTGAAAGGCGAGCCATGGCACACTTGGCACGTTCGCAAGAGAGACGACGGTGTGAGTGTTGGTGAGGAAATACTATTAACCTCCAGGTTTAATAGGATTAAAGCTGCTGTTTGTAAAGGCGTACTGATACCTGCACCAAATACGGCGTTCTCGTTTGCAATGCCTTGCATCCGGGTGTACGCCGTTTCACAAGCCGCTGATAAAGGATAGGCCTCTGAGTGGCAATCGTAAATTGCGGACCACATGGCAGCGAGCTGTTGGAGCTGTGTTGCAGCAGTGCACGTCCAGAATTTGCTGTCTGATTGTGCAAAGATTGCTTGTTTGGCCGTATGTGAGTAACCCGATGTTTGTTTCTGAATTCAGGTCTTCGCTGTTAAACCTGTGCTTAATATATCCTGCGTAGGAAAACATGCAAAATAAGGATGGTGTTGCTTAGACTACTGTAACCTGGGGAGAATTGTGCAGCAGCCAAGAGGAGAGATGCATTTCAGAGGTCTGATGGAGCTCCAGCGGATTATTAGTTGCATGAATTATAATTTTGTGCAGTAATGAAATAAGAATAGGAAACCTGATGAGCAGTAGCTTCAGCTTCTGGGCGATGACCACTTCTAACTCGAAGCAGTGGGTAATGGATAGGGTTCTTTTTTTTTGTTTTCTGTTAATTTTCTTTTCTGACAAATAAATGTGTTCTTAGATGTGAGCAGGCATTTGCATCTTGTGGAGAAAGCTGGAGGATTCAGAGGGAGAGGGGGAGAGGCAAGAAAGCTGTAATGAATGTAGCAAAGGGAAGAACAAAGGCTGTTAGAGCTTGCACATTGGAACACTGAACATTTTGCCTTGGGGATTCTTTTGCCAGAACTGTTACTTCCTTTAACAGGAAATCAGCAACTCTAGAATCTTATGCGGTATGATTTAAGAAAAAAAAATCCTACCAGTTTTGGCTGCGTTAGCTGCTTTGGTAATCTGCAATCAAGATAAATATGGAGGCAAAATGGTGAAAACCTTCTGTTCTGGTGTGAAATGAGGGTCCTTCCCTCTGTGCTCAGCAGAATAAAGTAGACAGTCTTGAAAGCCCTGAAAGACTGGGATTCGGGTAAGTTTTATGGTGGCTGATGATAGGCAGAGCGCCTGCATCGCATCAGAGTGTGACAAATACAGGGGAACCTTTTTATTTCTGATTGCAACAGATTGCATAAGGTACTTAGGTATTAATTGTAGGAAAGTGAAAATAGCATGCCAGTGTTTCGCTTGAAATTGTATTTCCGTGGGTTTTGCTGCAGCTGCAATGTATTGTTTCTCAGAATCAATAGGGCAGTAGGTAGCTTGTGTGGTGGAGCAAAATACCTAACATCACTAAAGCTGATCTATTTCCATCTTCTGTGTAATTCCAATGCAGAGGTTCTGTATTTGATTATGCATCTGTAGCAAAATTATGCTTTACAAGCGTGAGTTCTTTTTGCTTGATAGGAATTGTACCTATTGCTGCTGTTACTGCATGCTCTTTTCCAAGGGCCAGCTAAAATGTGTGTAATGTGAGAGCACCTTGGGATTTTTTTTTTCCTCTCAACCAGACTAGTAAGGTGCTCTGAAGTTTAAAGTACTTGAATGGCCACAAAAATCATTGCATCTGTTTCATTTGGGTTTTTGAACAAGCTCTGCACTATGAATTCTTATTTTTAGCACAGGAAGTTCTGAATTTGCTGGGCTTTTTTGTGGGCTGTAAGATAAGAAACCTGGATAGATGCTGGAGTCTGCAGTATTCTTAGTGAGTTGGCGGGTTTTTGTGTTGGTTTTGGATTGTTGTTTTTTTTTTTTTTTGTTTTGTTTAGAACTGGAAGATTTGTAGATACTTTTCACTGGGTGCTTTTGCACATAGGCCTGCTTCCCTGCAGAAAATGCCGCTGAACGTGTGGGGGTTGGTCCTCTGCCTCAGCAATCATGAGCTCATCTTCCATTGAGGCTTGCCTTGAGTGTTGGATTCCGAGAACAAGGACAATGATTTATCAAGTGCCAAGTCTCCTTTCAATTAATCAACTAATTTTTATTCTTCAAAATAAGAATGGGTGGTAAAATGCAGACACGCACACAGATTGCTGGGTTTGTGTGTCCAAAATGCTTTGCCTCTCACTGGCCTGTGTGTTGCTGGCATTTCCCTGCAGGCCATGCCTGACCTGGAGCTCTCAGTGAGGCTGTCTGGAGCAGCGTCATGCTGCTCTCCAGCAAGAATTGCCATCCACTTTAAAAAAATTACGGGAAATAGGGAGGAAGCAAGTGTCATTTAGTGTGTGGTTCAGAGTTGCATTGAGTGACGTGATTTAGCTGTAGGACTCAGAAGGTCAGGTTGATGGTTTGGACTTGATGGTCTCAAAGGATTTTCCAGTTTCAGCATCTGTCCAGAATTAGATAATTCTGTGCTTCTAAGTTGGAAATCCCAGTGTTCACCTTCTCGTTGTACGTGCAAATTACTGATGTTGCTGTGCTGGCTCAGTACAAAATCAAACTATTTAAAAATAGCATGCAAAAGAATGATGTGGGGGCTTAGCAGCTTTTCATTAAATCATCTTTTAAGCTAAGGTTCAGGAAGCTACAAGGCCCAGAATTTTGGCATGATATGATAGAGAAAGGCTGATGTTCTAGTTCTTTTCCTCCTTGAGGCATCCGGGTTTTTTAAAGCATCTTTATTGTTCAGCTTGCATGAGAAGACATCCAGTAGGATGTAAACTGGTCCTGCCTGTTTGTGGAGGCATTTTCTTTCTCCTATTCAAAATTTCAGAACTTTGTTTTAAAAAACACTGAATGTGAGTTTCTCCTGTTACACATTTTACATTTACAGATTATGCCTTTGGTTTGTGAACTTGAAGCCTGAACTAGCTCTGTTGCTGCTGAGCGAGACTTCAATATAGCCGGCGCTGGGTTCTGCTTGGTACAGCATAGCTGTTCTTGGATTTGGGAAGGGGATGTGGATATTTTCTACATCTGTTTTGTGTAGGACCTGTCTGTGTGTAGCTAGTTCTAGTCTCAGAAAACTAAACAAAGCAGTTGTATGTACCCAGTTGTGCCATCTGCTTTTGTTGGTATGTTTTTGTTACTGTATGGTAAAGTCTACATTTGTATAAGCTGGTGGAAATAACTTCTGCTGAAAACCAAAAAACTTCATTTAGTAACTCTACCATAGCAAAGTTATGTCTTTGACCAGCGGACATGTACTTGGATGGTTGTATTTTACAAGGTGAGAGCAGTGTGCTCTGTGCAGTGCCAGCCTCCTAAATCACAATTCCAAAATGTTGTACTTAATGGTGATGGGAGCTGGGATTGTGCCCCAGGTCCAAAATTTGTGGGCAGTGTCTTAATAAGCTTCCATTTGATGGAGCATTTAGATGTTGAAACTGGCTGTACTTTGTGAGTATGGGTTGGTCTAAGTGCTGGTTACTGGTTTTAAACTTTTCTGTGTTGAAGGTTGTCAGACACTTGAGCCTGTTGCCCTGAGAGGTTTTGGAGCCTCCATCTCCAGAGATGCTCAAAACCTGACTGGATCCCAAGCATCCTGTTGTGGTTGATCTTGCTTAGGGCCAAGAAACTGCAGTTCAATCTTATTTCCTGATTCAGTGAAATGTCTGTTGGAAACTTCTGAGCTAGTAAGGAATGAACCATGAAATTCTTCTGAAACTATTGATGGTGACATGGCTACATCGAATGGCAAAAATCTAGACATTTTAGCATTAGAAATATTCTGATAATACTTCCCTCCCTAAACTTTTTTTAAGAGAAAAGAGGGATAAAATTGGTAAAAAGTTCTCATAGAAACCCAGAAAGGCAAATTCAAGTTTCTCTGACTTTAAGGGTGTATGTGGAGACAAATCTGATTTTCATTTTGTAAGGGGACTCCCATGTATAGTGTTGAAATAGCAGAGTGCTTGTTATAAATTCTAACTGTAAAACATACCAGTACTTCAAAAAGATGCTTAAAAAAACAAGGACTGGCACAGCAGCAGCCCGTAAAGAAAGTTACATTTGTGGAGGCAAGTATCTGTCTGATTTTTGTGACAGTAACAGGTCGTGGGAACCTTGATAAGCCAAAAGGCCTGTATTGTATGTGAGTACGATCAGCACTGTTGATTGTGGTTTAAGTGGCCTCTTGCATATCCTACTTGCCTGCTGAGTATTTCAAACCACACTGAGTCATGATTTGAGATGTGGTTTTCATTTCCTGACAAAGTTTTGGTGGTTGAGCTAGCATATTGCTTTTGTCTCTCCTTAGATACTTAGCTTTCAGAGTAAATAATAGAAAATGTTAGTCCATCGTCATTGCTCTTATGTGTTGCATAACTAATGAGCTGCTTACAGGCTGTGTGTCATGCTGACATGTGCCTTGGCTTAGGAGATATTGCTGTAATTCTTATTGAATCACTTAAGTTTTCTCTACATGATGAAATTTCTTGGCATAACAATAGAGAAATAAAAAATATGTATTTTCATACTGGTTCGGCTCATTTGAGTGTTTACACCAAAAAGCACCTTTTAATTTCAGCAGCAATTTGTAGGCAGCTTGGCTTTCCTTGTGGAGAGTAATGTGCCCCATCTGCAGCTGTGCTGAAGCCCAAGTTACAGGATGCATCGTATTCAGAAAGTGAGGACAAAATGTTTTCTTCTGTATGCATTTTTCCTCCTTGGCAGAGGGGGAAGGTATCTGGGACCTGGAATCAGCTTGGATACAGAGCCTGACTAAAGTTCCTTACAGTAAAGCTTAAACTGCCTGCCATCCTTCAGAAGCAGCTGTTTGCTTCTAAGCTCTGGTGTTTCTCCGGTTGCTGTTTACTCCATCTCATATTTGAGCCTTCCTCACACCTACACAAAGCATCACTGCAGGAAAGCTGTACTTTAGAATAGTCTCATCAATCTGAAGCAGTAGAGTAGAAGCTCCCAAGCTCGCTCTCCTTTGCATGTGTTCTCTTCTTTTTCTGGAAAGTGCCTTTGAAAACCTTTGAGTGCCTCTGTGGTTTTTCCATCTTACCAGCCAGGATATGAAAGCCCATAAGGCTTACAGGAATGCTACTATTTCTCATCACATTCCTCTCCTGCTTGCTTGCTGTCTCGCTGACAGTAGAGTGTTCTCACAGATGGGTTCTTGTTTGTACGTAATTGTCTGAGTGAGTGCTTCATAGGAATTTCTTATCAGATGAACTGGAGTGAAAAGGCAAACGGGGAGAACGCGGAGTGAAGCTGTGTCTTCCTTTGGCTGGCACCAGGTCCATGTTCTCTGTGCTGCTCATAGAAGTCCTTATTCAAGAGGTACATTTCCAAAGAAAGAAAAATGTGTGCAGTCATAACAGCACACTTTGAACAGAGAAATAAAATTATCTTGGTTTCTTCTCCAGAATTTATTTCAGACCCTGCATTTCAGTAACATGCTGATGCACGCAAAGCCAAAGAGGTAGATGGAAACCATGAATTAAGGATGTTCTTACCTGTCCCAGAGCCTGGTCCATAGGTCTTTGGGCTCACTAGGGGTCTCACCACAAGCCTAGTCATCCACCATCAAAAAACCAGAGCCCATAAAAAAACTGAACCCAGAAGCATCATTCCTACCTGCACTGTAGCTTTCTGGTTGTACAATTTGTGTTGGCCTTACTCTCTGCAATCACTGAATAATCTGTAAAGCAATGCTTGAATTTTTAAATAACTTATAAAGTATTTCATATCTTCTGTCAGAAGTGACAGTCTTTTCTATGACATTCTCCTGGTAAACATCAATGGACAGTGACGTGGAGAGGCAGGAAGCAAAAGGAGCATTACAAAGACCACCATCATTTAAAAATGAGGTGGTACTTGGGCAGAACCAGCATATCTAAGAACCGACTCTTTATATGTACCCCCAGAATTAGGGATGCTTAATTAAAGTTGTAATCGATCTGGTGTGTTTTGTAGAATATGCTTCCAGTTGCCAGTCTGGTGTGTTGAAGTTAATTTTTTCCTCTATCACTTAGAAATTAAAAAATGAGTATTTCAGACAGCTATGTTTGAGGAGGTGGGGTCTTGCAGATTGTCAGTCTGTTTTGTTTGTCAGGTCTGAGGAATATATGCTCGGTTACGCATATTTTGGGCTGTTTCTTTGTTTAATTATGAAAACCTGCATTTGCAAAGTACCCTTGAAAGTCATTATCAGTAAAACTGATAATTTTGATGGCAGCCTTCTGATGGGATTTTATTTATTTGTTTGTTTGTTTGTTTGTTTGTTTTACTGGCTTCTATATCGCTTGGTGACATTGGGTTTTAATCTCATTACTTTTCAAAGAAAGCAGTTCTCAAAGAAGTTCCAGTTCCTGGAAAATCACAGTTCCCTAGGGAGTCAGGGACTTGTCTCATGTTCTGTTCACAGTACTTGCCGCCTTCGTGTTGGCACAGAGCAGGGACACGCCAACAGCTTGTGTGGGAGCCAAGGCCTCAGTTGGTTTCAGTATTGGGTAGAAGGCAGAGTTTTGTCTTTTAAGAGAAAGGGTTATGGGAAGGTGTTTGGGTAAAAAAGGGAGAAATGTGGCTTGGGAATCCTGGCATTGTGATGGAAACTAGTTTATGCAACCATGTTACACCTTTAGTCTACAATAGCAAGTAAGAGAGAAATAAAACATGAAGGTTACGACTTTGCTTACTTGTTTAGTGAGACACACCAGGTCTCTTCTCCCTTCTTGTTTGATTTGGATTGCTTTAGAGATTTGCAGAATGGGTGAGATCCTCTGTTAAGAGCAGCAGTAGTTCAGGTGCCCCGTGTAGAAGAAAGCACTCTGTACTCGTGCTCCAGGAAGTGCAGGAGTTGGTCTGTGTATGCATGAGATAGCTGTGGCTTTGTGCACTGTGCTCTCTGGATGTATTTAAGATCTTAGCATAAAGCTGAAGACCTCTACATTCTTCGGGGATACTTTTCCTTTTAGGAATTAGCCTCAAGGAAGTTTCTTAGTAAAGAACAAGAGTGTCTCTTCTCTGTTACGTAGTTCTGCTCTTAAAGATATGTGGTTAAGTAAAGTTGCCTTTTCTTAATTCACAGCCGATACTAAATGTTAATGACTGCAGCACTTGGAGGAAGTTTCAGACCAGGGGTGTTTGTAGCTCTTTTTGAGTGTGTTCAGTAGCTGCAGAGAAGCCATCCATGGTTGGATACATAGTGGGAGAGCACTGCCGTGTATTGAACCATGAAAAGCTGTCAGTTAAGGCTTTCTGGCTTTGGACTCAAGAACCTTTTCCATTTAATTCTTGTAAGAACTTTCTTTGTAATGTTAATATTATGTGTGTATTCAATTATTGTAAACAACAAAAGGATGTTAAAAGCTTGCAACCCAGCAATCTCTGCTCAGGAACTTGTAACCAGAGCATTAAAGTTGTAATTCAGTCACAGTGAACCATTACATAAATACCACTGTCTCTTTTTAATCAGTCTAGGTATCAGCTTTAGCTCAGCATTGTTCCTCTGCATGTGTTACATTACCACAGTTCTGACTATTTACATGGCAAATAAGACATGGCTGGAGCAAGTAAAAGGATGCTTTAGATGTTTGTATTTCAGATTATATTCACGATAGTGCATTCAGTGTGTTTCCTTAATTTGTGCTTCGTTTATGCACAAGTTATGCATCTGGTTGGAAACAAGGGCTGAACACCAGTCTGGTAGTTCTAGGTGGTCTTCTGTTCTTGTCTGCTTTGCTGGACTGTGGGCTACACCTGTCTGGCAGTTCTTTTCTTCACAAGTCACTCCTAAATTCAGCTTAATGTAACTGACCTGGAATGCACTGCTGGTAGGGCTGATGGCACAGTGCTGCACAGACACATCAGCCGTTTTTAAACCAAGTAGTGTTTTGTCCCAGGTACAAAGTGGTCAGGACTGCACCTTCAGGCTGACTCACACCATGGAGATATCAGTGCAGGGAGGAATTTTTTCCATTATCATACTTTATTAAACAATTAAGGCATTCTGGAAGGGGTTTCAGTTTCAGTTTTCTTTCTGTTAATGCCCTTGCTCACGTGAAGTGAATGATCATCTTGGCCAGCTCTGTATTTTCTGAGGTTGTGATTCTTGCTTACAGGAGGTTTATTGTGTTCACGAAGTTCTCATTTTGTATATTTGTTGAATTTTCTGCAGTATTTTGCTTTTCTTGTTAATACAGGTCCAGAAGTGAATTAAAAATCCAGTCATGTCTACACCACAGCCAATACTATCTCTCATAGTGCTGGTGACACGTTACAGTTATTAGGTAGCTGCCTTTGTCACTGTGTCCTTCTCACAGGACTTGGAAATCCTCTGGGCAGAGGTTAGGCTAAAGTCCCAGTCACCAGCATTGTAGATAAATATGATAATCAGAATAATCTTTGATATAGGAAGGTGGCTGCTGAAGGTGGCTGTGTTATGTACTGAATGCTATGAGTTAGCTTCTGGTGATGCTGGAAGAGAGCTGAGCTGTACTGACTGCTTTCCTCAGTTATCGCCATTATGAGTTTTAAATGGAGAGGGACAGAAATTTGCTGTATTGTTAAATTTTAAAATTAAATAATAACAGCAGGATTACCAGCGCTGTGAAGCAATCTTATGTCCAATAAATACAGTTTGTAACCATAAATAGGATTTGGATGTTGTGTTGAGGGACGTGGTTTAGTGAGCTGTTTTAGAGCTGTTGGTGATAGGTGAATGATTGAACTGGATGATCTTTTAGGTCTTTTCCAACCTTGGTGAATCTGTGATTCTATTATTTGAGTTACAAAAGTGAAATCTTAATAATGAGCATTTACCATGATACTCTTTTATGTGTTTTCCAGTAAGTAAAGAAATTCTGAGTTAATTAAGGAAGGTAGATTCATTAATTGCGATAATACAGCCATATTTTCTAAAAATCAAATAAAGAAATAATCTCCACAGAACTTGATATAATTAAAAGGGCTTAGTAAGATAGACAAAGCAGCATAACCATTCAACAGATCATGTAAACTATGTTGTATTTATTTTAGGTAGCAAATGAAGTGGCAGCATGTATTCCAGATTCTTGTCTTTTCCTTGACAGATTTTCCTCAGTAGCCTTCCTCAGAGTCCATAATGGCTTCCTGTTGACCAGCATTGATGCATAGACAAATCTTAACAGATTTCAAGTGGAGAAATTACGCCTTCCAAATAAACCACATCTGTATGCAGAACAGTTAGAGTTCTGTCCATCTTGATAACGATAGGCATAAAAATGCACATTTAACGCTAGCATCTGCCTTTTGGCTAATGGTTCTTGGTGTTGTTACAGCTGGATTTTACCAGCCTGCAGGTAGTTTCTCTCCAAAAATTATCCCAAGATAAACCAGGAAGAGTAGAAGATGATCTGCTGAAGTTGTTGGGATACATCTCTATTGGCAAGTGGGTTCCAGCAGACCATTTGCAATGGAATATAGTCTAGTAGCTTCTCACTTACCGGACTTAGCTTGAACTCAGAGGCACTGCTGTGGTTTAATCACACACTGATGGCCAATGCTAATCAGTGCTGGAGGTAGCGTATTGAGCTGTATTAAAGGAATGTTTTTCTGTCTTTCAGTGCTGATTCAAAGGCAGAAGGGCAGGTGGGATGTGGCCTAACTGGGTGTCCTCTTAACATTAACGCTGATTTGGTTAAACACTTTTTCAGATTGAATGCTGAATTTTGCATGATAAGTACCAAACAATTGAAGTGTATTAAAGACAGCTCTGTCATAACAGTGCAGATTATACCTGTGCATAGTTATAAAAGAAAATGGCAGACTGTGCTTTCCATAACTGATTTCTTAGATCTGATTTCTTAGATGCAGGTGGTTCATGGTGCACAATTTTGCATATTCTTGAAGTGCGTAGAAAAGGGCCAACACCATGGTGGGATTTATAATCTGAAAGTATGCTCAAAAGTATTATTTTTTCCTTTTTACACAGCATTTATAAGGGTTCAGTTTTGAGTTATCTACTGCACATTGGAATAGGAAGAAAAAAAACAAAAATATTAGAGGCCAGCGGTAAATGGAAGGAATGGGATCTGGAAACCTGTGAGGAGAAGAAATAAAACTAAAGATCTGGTCAAAGATATAAGCTGAACTAAAGACAGCTTAAAAATAAGACTGAAGGGAGATAACGGTATTAGCATAAGGGCCGTTGTCGAAAGGGTAGGTGAATAGAACTGCATGTAGTTCATTCAGGTTGCATCAGGAGACATTCAGGTTAGGCAGTGAGGGACACAAAATTGTGAAAATGGTGAATGACTGGAATATATTGCAATAGAGGTTGTAGAATGCAAGGTCTTTAATGTAGGTGAGACATCTGTTAGGGGTAGCATAGATACAGCAGATCCTTCGTTGGAGCTGCTGAAAAAACACAGTGGACATGGGGGAACAAATATTCCATAATTCAGATGAAGTGGTTTAATTTTCAGAAAACAAGGCAATAGTCTTGAACTGCTAGTAGAAACATATTTGTTTTACTGTCTTCAAGAAGGCTTATCGGGTTGACTGTGCAAATACCAAGGAAAATCTAAACTTAGGAGGATATACAGATTCCTTGTGTTTTTCTGAGAGAAGCATCTTGCTGTTGTCATGGTGTGGGTGGGAGAGGGTAGCAGAAAGTGTAGGAGGGTGATCTGGAATAAAGTGATTTGATGAGAAGGTCTGTACCAGGAATAAAATTACTAGGATGCAGTCTATGAATTTGATGGATTACTGTAGCTCTTGGTGTTGTAATTCAACTGTACATTGCATACCTGTACTAGGATACTATTTGTAATACGTAATCTCTGAAAATATGACTTGAGAAGTGAAATTAAACTTTCTTGCATGGCATGTGAGAGCATGTGCTTATTTGTTTAAGAGTGTGCTATTAGAGCTTAAAGTACTGAGATGAGGATCTTCTGCTTGTTTTACAGATTTGCCTACAATCAAATACATGACCATGGGGGATATGAAGACCCCGGATTTTGACGATCTTCTTGCAGCCTTTGACATACCAGACATGGTTGACCCAAAAGCAGCTATTGAATCTGGACATGATGACCATGAAAGCCAGATAAAACAGAATGCACACACAGATGAAGATTCTCATACGCCAACGTCATCTGATGTTGGTGTGAGTGTCATTGTGAAAAATGTACGTACTATTGATTCTTCTGAAGGAGTAGACAAGGATGGCCACCATTCCACAGGCAATGGCTTGCATAACGGCTTCCTAACGTCCTCAGCTCTTGACAGTTACAGTAAAGATGAAGGGAAGTCATTTAAAGATGATGGGTCAGTGTCTGAGACAACACTGAAGGATTCGGCTTTCAACCAGTTTAGCCCAATTTCAAGTGCTGAAGAATTTGATGATGATGAAAAAATTGAGGTAGATGACCCTCCAGACAAAGAAGAGATGTGTGTAAATTTCAGAACAAATATCCTGACGGGTTCTGTTTCTCAGCAGGAATATGACAAACTAAAGGCACTTGGGGGAGAGAATTTGATTAAATCTGGTATCACAATTTCAAGTAGTATAGATAAAAATAAAGTTGCCAAGCGAGAGATGGAGGCAAACTCTGTGAATTTAAGTATCTATGAGCCTTTCAAAGCTCGCAAAGCAGAAGACAAATTGCTGAAAGACAGTTCAGAGAAGCTTCTTGACAACAGATTACTTGATGGAAAGCTGGGTACTGAAAAAAGTGAAATGACTCTTGCGAGCATTTCACAGTCCAAAGCAAAGTCATCAGCAAAGCTTTCTTCGTGCATTGCTGCAATTGCAGCACTGAGTGCTAAAAAGGCAGCTACAGATACCAGTAAGGATTTACAGTCTAATTCAGGAGAGTCTTCTCCTTTACCAAAAGATATGAGTGAGAGTCCCCGGGCTATTGAAAAATCACCTGAGTCTCAGAGTCTTATTGATGGTGCTAAAAAGCCATCTGTTAAACCTTCTGACAGTCCCAGAAGTGTATCAAGCGAAAACAGTAGCAAAGGATCTCCATCTTCTCCTGCAGGGTCCACACCAGCAATTCCTAAAGTTCGCATAAAAACCATCAAGACTTCCTCTGGGGAGATCAAGAGAACTGTTACTAGAGTGTTGCCAGAAGTTGACTTAGACTCGAGTAAAAAAACTGAGCAGACTGCTTCTATGGTAACATCCATGACATCCCTCCTGTCCTCACCAACTTCTTCTGCTGTTCTCTCCTCTCCTCCTAGAGCTCCTCTCCAGTCTGCAGTCGTTAGCAATGCAGTTGCATCTGCAGAACTCGCACCAAAGCAGGTCACTATTAAACCTGTGGCTACTGCCTTCCTCCCAGTTTCAGCAGTTAAAACAGCAGGTTCACAAGTTATTAATTTGAAGCTTGCTAACAATACTACAGTGAAAGCCACTGTAATATCTGCTGCTTCCGTGCAGAGTGCCAGTAGCGCCATTATAAAAGCTGCCAATGCGATACAGCAGCAGACTGTTGTGGTGCCAGCATCAAGCCTTGCCAGTGCTAAACTTGTGCCAAAGACGGTCCATCTCGCCAACCTTAATCTTCTGCCTCAGGGTGCTCAAACCACCTCTGAACTCCGACAAGTGCTAACGAAACCTCAGCAACAAATAAAGCAGGCAATAATTTCTGCAGCAACCTCACAGCCTTCTAAAAAGGTGTCTCGAGTCCAGGTGGTGTCATCTCTACAGAGTTCTGTAGTGGAAGCGTTCAATAAGGTGCTGAGTAGCGTCAACCCTGTCCCAGTTTACATCCCCAACCTTAGTCCCCCTGCCAGTGCTGGAATAATGTTGCCGACACGGGGTTACAAATGTTTGGAGTGTGGTGACTCCTTTGCTCTTGAGAAGAGCCTGACCCAGCATTATGACAGGAGGAGCGTAAGAATTGAAGTGACTTGTAATCACTGTACAAAGAATTTAGTTTTCTACAACAAATGTAGTCTTCTTTCCCATGCTCGTGGACACAAGGAAAAAGGAGTTGTAATGCAGTGTTCGCACCTGATTTTAAAACCAGTCCCAGCAGATCAGATGATAGCATCTCCTTCAAGCAATACTGCTACACCTGTGCTTCAGAGCCCAGTAGGAGCTGGTTCACACACTGTAACTAAGATACAGTCTGGCATCACGGGAACAGTCATATCAGCCCCAGCAAGTACCCCCATCGTTCCAGCCATGCCGCTAGACGAAGATCCATCAAAACTCTGTAGGCATGGTCTAAAGTGTTTGGAGTGCAGTGAAGTTTTCCAAGATGAGACATCGCTTGCTACACATTTCCAGCAGGCTGCAGACACAAGTGGACAAGTAGAGTATCATGTGTTTAAATTCCCATGTTTCGCCTATAAGCCTAGGAGACTTTGGAAATGCTTTTCTTTCATTTAGGTGTTAATTATCTGAACCTCCATGATTAAAAATGCAAACTAAAACAACAAAAAACTTGCAAGCAGTTTTATAGTGAATGTCGACATTTTAAAATAAGGAGTTTTTGTAGAGTTTTTTAGGCCCTGAAGTCTGATCCAGTGTGTATTTTCACTGAAATTTAGCATAAGCTTTGTTGCAGCTGAGTATTATAACACTGAAATTCATAATGGTCTCTGAGATTTTTTTAAATGATTATTGCTGTGCTTTGAAATGAGATTGTCCTGTGGAATCCACTTAATTGGCACCCTCATTAGCAGCACACCTATTTAATCTGAGTAGTAGTTTTTAAGTGATTCATTCTTTATTTCTCCTTGTTTTTTATTATTTTCATGTAGCAATAGCAGTGAGTCTGGCATTCCCTGTTACCTACAGGGAGAAACAGCTAGTAATTGATTCTGCATAAAGGATATGCATGTTGTTGTTTTCAGGTCTTTTTTAACCGGATAGTGGTATTCAGTAGCATACGTGTCTTGCTGTGTTGACTTTCATTTCCTCTTGCAATTGCTATTGAGTTAAACTTACATTAGCAAAGAACTTTAAAGTGGTTTATATGTGGCCTGATGTGAAAGAAACACATCATTCAATAAAACTATTAATCAGTGTGCAATGTATTTTATAACCCTGTAAGAATTCCGATCATTAATTAAATGATGGTGTGCCAATTAAAAGGGATTCTGTTTTGTTTCAAAGCATTCAGTTAAACTTGATGCAGCAGCTTGTTGCTGGACATCAGTAAAGAGCTCTGTCCCTGCTCTGACCCATCAAGCCAGGAACATTCTTGGGATCTCATAGCAGTGTGTAGGATAAGTCCTTAGGTTAGGAAGGTAACTACCCTGCTGGTGCATGTCAATATTTTTCTCCATCATAGGTCCATAAACTATCATTTGATGTGTATTAAGATCCAGTAAACCTTGGGAAACCCCTGTAGTGCTTGGTACTACACAAACAAGGAATTAAGGCAGTGCAGAAGCATAACAAACCAAATGGGTCAGACCAACAAATCCAGTGGAAATAGGCTGGGAAGATGAGGCAAGAATAACGTGGAAAAAAGAGCAACAAAGTTTAAATAATAAAGAGCTCTGTACTTGCTTTCTGTGGGGCCTGTTTTGGTACAGTCAGGGATCCATTTTTGTACAAACACCGTTGTCCTTTCTTGCTGCCTCTTCCCCATGTTTTTTGCCCCATTGCTGCAGAGGAGCAGAGGAAGGCTCATGAAGGTACAGGAGATAGCATTGCCCACCGGTGTGCTTGTATCTCTTTGTTGGAAACTCACTGTCTTAAGAGGACTGAGGTATGAACAAGGCCTTAATTCCTGCTTAGTAGTGGATTTCCAGATTTCAGAAGGAAAAAGCACTTTTCATGTCATTCCATTTTAAAAGAACACCTCTAATAAACATAGTTTTAAGAGTTGGTTGAACTATCTATATTTTTCTTAGTCATTTTGATATATCGATCAGCAGTTTTCATTACATTTATTTAAGTTGTGTTTTGCTGCATGCTGTGTGGTGTAGGTGTACAGATACATCATGGAAGCCATTCAGCTGAAGGGCCACTTTAGTGAGAACTCTTTTCATCCCCTCCTCAGCTGGCATACACATCTGCAAGAGTAGTGCTTGCTGAAGAAAGTCTTTGTATAGGTTTATGACAAAAGTTAGTATGTCTCCGTGATACATTACCCCTCTAAAAACTTGAAAAAGAAATGCTCTGATTTCTTGTTTTCTTCATGCTTGGCGCTGAGTTTTTGTTGTGAAAGGGTGATTGTTTCAGCAGAAGGAAACAGGAAAGCTAGATAATGTATTTTCACTTGGGAAGGAAGGAAGGTAAAAATACTTGGATTTTACAGCTCATCGATGTGTTCTTAGTGCCCACCTACTCTTGAAACAGAAATTGCACGCTGTTGTATGTGTTACATGGGTATAAATAGGAAGGAGCTGTTACTTCTTTTTCAACTCTTGTTATAAAGGCGGTATGTTTATTTTTGAATAAAAAAGTAGTAAAACATCCTTAAAAGTTAAATAATGTTCCCTGTAACATTGCTACCTTTCTGTAATCCCTCAGTTCTGTTAGCAGTCCTGTTAAGAAAAATGAGAGCACTCAGTGATGTGTTTCATGGCTGAGCAAAGCCCTCACCAGCTTACCAGGGTGACAAAGCAGCAAGCCTGGGCTAGTTCATGTTTGATACTCATCTTATTCACAGCTATGTGTTGTTCTTGTGGGTGCTGAATAGCCAGTTTGTCTTCATACTCATAGTTCTTGTCTACCTTTATTTTCCACCTCTACAATTTTTTCTTTTAACTTTTTTTTTTTTCTGAAACTTTGACTTCAAAGGCAGGCAGGTGATGGTTTTCAGAGACTCTGTTGTTTTGTTTCTTTTTATGTGGGTTGGAGTGAGAGAACTGGAATTTAATGCCACCTTAAGCCCAGAATAAAACAGTAAGCAAAAGTGAATTTCAGAATTTCACAGTAGATTCTTCTACTCTAATCAGTTTCAATTAAAAATTTCATGGTGCTTTTCAGACTAGCAAACCAGTAGCCCTAACGGATAGTGCTGCCTGCATTTTGTGTTGGCCTGTATTACTGGATCTTGCAGACTGCTGCTAGCAGAATCAGAGTCTGGGACACCCTTATTTAGGGGATGGTTGTTGAATATCTGTGAAGTAGCATAGCATCCAGATTTCTTTTCATAGTGTTTTGGGAGGACTATGAAAGGCCTCTATTTTAAGAAGCTCTTCTATGCTGTTTTCTTACTTAATATAACGCTCCAGGCTCTCCAGCATCACGTTGCCGCTTATTAGGAATGGTACTGAATCGCAGTAAATGCAGCAGACACGTGGTAAGCCAAACGTAGTCAGGTTTTGGGCACCTGTGAGCCTGAGCTGAAGATGAAGTTGGCATCCCAGAGCAGTTCTGTGCAGTGTTGGAAGACAGGAGACTGGCTCAGACTCTGTCTGTTGCTCTGCTGAGGACAAACACTGCAGTTACAGTGGATATCTGCTTGTGTTTGAGCACCATTTCAGCCTTCCCATGTTGTGGAGGTTCTAATCAGAGTGAATGGTGCAAGATGGCTGCAGATCATCCATCTCAGACAAAGCTTTCTGCGAGGGTATCTAGTAATTTAGGCTGGTAGCAGTGCTGATATTCAACCTGAATTTAAAGAACAGTAGATTTTCTTTGATTAACTTCCTCTGTTTTAAAGTTGTGCATTTTGCCATCTTTCTCTCATCGGGTCATTTAAGAACTGTCTTTGGTTGGAGTCTGTGTTCAGACACACTGTGCAGTTATCAGAGTAAAGTGAACCATACAGAAGAACACATCCACTTCAGAGTGTGTGACCCCCAGGTATTTCATGTTAACATTTCTCCCTAAAGTTGATGCTTAAAAAATAATTCACAACTATTGTATGCAGCCTCAAAAAAAGGCATTTAAATGAAAAAGAAAAAAAAAGGAAGAGTTTGCAGGTCCCAGAACAAAAATACTCTTGTTCTTAGATTATCAGTAATATTGTCAATATATGAAGCAATTAAGAAATTACTTTAGAGCTCAGTAATGAACAGGGTTCTATTTGGTATAAAAACAAATAACTTGAACAGCTATTGCTCTTTAGTCATTGCAGTTAGGATCTGCCTTGTTGAGTGAAAGAGAGCAAGTGATTTTTATGTGCTAGCAAAGTCGCCAATACTAGTAGGAGAGAATTTCATGAAATGTGTTTGCAGCACTGTAGTATTTCCTCTATAGTCTACAGCAGTAGCCTTGATGCTGCTGCTGTGTGCACTGACTCTTAACATTTCTAAGAGCCTTAAAGGAAAGTGGCCTGAATTGGAAGAAGGGGGTGACTCTTGGTGAAGCCCAGTAAGTAACGGTTTTAATGTGAGGAGAAGGATTTTCTTAATTATTTGAAGATACATTTATCTGTAGGTTAGCAAGTCATTTTTAATACAACTCTGGAGATCTTGTCTATAATCTTGAGAAACGTACACATCCATCTGCAAGACTCTTACAGATAATGCTGCTAGCAATATGCTGAGCTCCTGTTCAAAAGTACCCGTGTCATGAAGGAGTCTTAGTTTTGCTTTTAAATCTTAATTAATTCCATGGTGAAAGTCATAATTCCCAAGTCATACTAATTTAAAACGCCTTACAGAGTAAGGCCTTAGGAGGTTAAATTCATTGTTCTGCTGGAGTTTCTGTTGGAGTCAGTGGAGCAACATCCCTGATAAGAATTAAGCAGAAGCATTGCTCCGTACAGACTGTCAGCCACTGCTTAGTGATCAGAGAATATTGCTGTAAGTGGAACGGTTTCACCACTGGATTTACAGGTTCTGTTCTTTGTGCCCTCCAGGGATGGAAAGCAGCTGTGAGCAGAAGTGAACCCTGTTGACAGCTCCACTGCATCGTTTGCACTTTATCCCAGGAGCGGCACAAAGTGCATCGCATCGTTGAAGACTTTTGTAAAAAATTACTTATGTGTAACTAAGTACAAGAAAAGACTTAGGGTTGGAAGTAACTCCTGCACTTAGAAAAACTGCCCTTACAAAGACTGCGTAAATGTGTTAGATGCCTGTAGTTCTAGATGGACTATAGTTAGATATTTGACAGTGCAGATGCTGGAGTTTAGCCTGAGAAATGCACTTTGAAATTATCTACAGACTTTGTGACTGACAGTACTTTTAGATATTGAGGTTATTCCCAGTAGAATTCATTGGGAGAAGGGATCAAAGAAAATGGGGATAATGGACTTGGTGGTGTTTGTTTGTTTTGTTTGTTTTATTTTTTCCCTGTGTGTTTTGTTGTTTGTTCATTTGTTTTAATTCCCCGTGGTTAAAACTATCACGTTTGTTTCCCAAAGTTCACTTAGACCCCTTGCACTTGGAAGGCAACCTCCTGAGGCACCTAAATTAAATTTAAATAAATTAACATACATCATCTTTGGTCAGTGGTGAATGAAAGAGCTTTGTTACGTCAGAATCTGTCCCAGAATGCCCGTGTATCTAGTGCCAGTAGGGATAACATCGGCCCTGTGAGGTTAGTCAGTAGAATCTGAATTTAGACCTTGCCTACTTCTTTTAGCTCACATCACAGTCATAACATTTAACCTTTTATTTGTATTACAGTGTTTGACATGAGAAATTCTGTATAGCTGAACCCAACCTTTTGTTTCATCTATTTTGGTTTATTGTTTAGAAGACATGCAATATCTGCCAGATGCTGCTTCCTAACCAGTGCAGTTTTGCATCACACCAGAGAATTCATCAGCATAAATCTCCATACACGTGTCCTGAATGTGGAGCAATCTGCAGATCTGTCCACTTCCAGACTCATGTCACTAAGAACTGCCTGCATTATACTCGAAGAGTTGGTTTTCGGTCAGTATTATGATTACTTTTGTTGTCAATTTATATGTAATTTATGTTTTCAAAAGTAATTTTCCATTTTCATAAGCATTGTTTGTAGAATAGAGCTTCATGGGTTTAAGGTTGTCATGGCAACAATTCTATTAGTACTACAAATTTTTGAGTAAATACTGCATTAGAATTCAGCTTTGTTTTGAGCATCCGCTCTTGTACGTTATTAAATCGGAATATTAGCTAATCTCATCCAGCCATAAAATGTCAGATTCAGGCCTTCACAGTTTCTAAGGTCTGGAAAATTCAGATGTATTTTCTTAATTTCAGGTTCATAATGGCCTTCTTTTTTTTTTCTTTTTTTTTTTTCAGAACATTGAATTTTAGGCTGTTCTTTCTGGTAGAATAATCATTTTCTTATTTTCTGCCAGAATTTATTGTCAGGCTCTGAATGGGCATAGTGCACCTGCCTGGTAGCATAGCTAGAAACAGCTTTGTCAAGTCCCTTTTAATCTACTTGCTTTGGGAAGGGAAGATTCCTCTGCTTTACACCACTTGAAGATTACCTTTCTCACCCCAGCAGCCTGCTCTTCTGGTTCCTCCTCATTACTCTTCGGTTTTCCTTCTATTCTTTTGTTCTCCTGTGATGGCAACTCAGGGACCAGAGGCATTTTGTGGAAGTACTGAGTTTCTGAAAGGTTTGAGAGCTGTGTTATCTTGGAAGGTTCCTGGCTGGCTAGCAGGCAGCGCAGCGAGGGATGGAGCAACCCACAGTCCTCAGGCATCCCCACTTGGGAAGGAAGCCTTTTTCCTGCATCAGGCCAGCTGCTGCAGCAGTCATCCCTCAGTCTGAATCCATGGCCTGATGTGGCTCTCAGCTCCTCATGTTTCTTTGATTTCTTTGTTCTCGTCTCCCAAGCACAGCAGTCTTTTTTATTACATACTTCTTACTCTCCTCTACTCTTCTGCTCTTTCCCTTGGCATTGTCTTGAGGGACGGCTGGCCTGCATCAGCAGCACCAGGAAATCATTAAGTCCTTCCTGGTGAATCATGACAGCGTTAATGAGCTTCTCGAGATTTACCGTTAACATTTCATGTCGCACTAAGTCAGAATTGCTTTCTTTGAGGACAGTAAACCAAAAATGTCCAGGTGAGGAGAAGCAGTACCCAGGATAGTGTAAGGCCTTCCTTGCTGCACTCCTTGCCACTGGGACCTTTCATTGGGAAGCACAGCCTGTCCTGCATTTCCAAAGGACCTATGAAGCAGCTGAGCATCTCAGCCCTAAGCCGAGCTGCATCCTTACAGGCAGAGATCAAAGGTGGCACAGCACTCCAGGAAAGGAAGGTTTGGGCCTTAGGAGCTACTTTGCCATACAGTAGAAGATGCTGAGGACTGTTTATTTGCATCCCTAGAGAGTAACAGCCAGACAATGGGGCATGGAGGGATTGGACAGGACCCAGTGCTGCTGAGGGACACTGCAGCAGGCAGTGGGGCAGTGAGGACTCACTGTGAAGAGAGGGCCACAAAGGATGGTTCATCTGGGTGAGCAGAGCAGAGCTGACAGACTGGGAAAGATGAAGGCCATTCACTTTAGAAAATGCCCAGGGAAGTGGAGCCCAAAGAGAGGCAAACTGAAGTCATAAGGAAGGTGTACCAAGTGCTTAAAAAAGAAAGAGTGATATTTCATAACATTCAAAGGGTGAGACATTTGAAAAGAAAAACAATTGAGTGCAGTTTTTTGCTATTTCCTGCTTTATTGCTATCACCAAAACTGTCGGAAAATTATGTGATGTTTTCACAGAAATCATGCATGATAGGTGCAAAAATTATTACTTTGTCAGTCTTCTAGGTTTAAACTGTAAAACCCTTACTGCAAAATAACAGTCAGTGAGAAATTGGTTGGTTTGAGAGATGGTGTTGTCGCAGTTTATTGCAGCATATTCTTGTATACTTACTGGGTAGCACTTAGTGCATGAGGTGCATGAAACTAAAAGGAGCCACTGTGTGTAGAAATGCTTGTGTGCTAATTTTAATTTCGTTTTTTAATCATTTTATTTTAGAATAGATGCGGAAAGGTCACAAATTTTCGACATTGCAAAAGTATGTTTTTGAAAAACAGTTTCAGAATGCCAATCTGATGTGTTGTTGTGATTGCTGAGATTCAGTTCAGTTGCCCTGAACTTAAATTTACTTTTTTTTTTTTTTTTTAATCCAAGAGTTGATTGAATTACCAGTTCAGAAAATCATTACCATTATGTCTTCATTAAATCTAAACAAGAGGAACGGTATGAATGTTTTGCTTACTGGTTTTCCATTCTGGTGGTAGCGGTGTACCTTGCACAGTCTACTGCATGTGAAAAGAGAAAAAAATGTTATCAATTGACAGAGGTTTTAAGCATTCTTTTTACAATCATGGAATATTTCTCTGTTCACCCTTCTGTCTGTCCTGTTGTAATCCCATAAAATGTTCTGAATTCGTATCTCTTAGATTTACAAAGTTAAATTCGGCAAATTTCTTTTTTTCTCATTTTTAATATGCAAATCTCTGCTTGCATTGATTCCTACTCTGTCGTTTATACTTTTAAATTGACAGAATATTGCAGTATTACCTGGTTGTGTAATATATATGCTTACCTCTCCCACTTGCTTGAAAACCAGTGATGATTCCGTGTTGTGCAGTACTGCTTTTTGCTAGGCTGAACTGACTCTTCTCCACTCTTTTTGCAGCTGCGTGCATTGCAATGTTGTATACTCTGATGTGGCGGCACTCAAGTCTCACATTCAAGGTTCTCATTGTGAAGTCTTTTACAAATGTCCTATCTGTCCCATGGCATTTAAATCTGCTCCCAGCACACATTCCCATGCCTATACACAACACCCGGGTATCAAGATAGGCGAACCAAAGTAAGCGAAATTAATCTTTTACTGTACTTGCCTGCATTTTAATAACTTGTGATATTGCATTCTGTCCTGTGCTTACAGTATTAAGTACCATACAACCGACAGTTTGTCATCCATTTGGTAATGTGTTGTGTTCTTGTGATATATATTTCTAAGTTTTTAGCTAGGATTTTGGCAAAAGTTAAATTTCCATTTACAATGGCAGTGTCAGTTCTTTAAGCACAGCAGTACAGGAAAGTAAAAGAGAGCAGAGTTAGGTCAGATGTAAGGAGGAAATTCTTTACCCAGAGGGCAGTGAGGCCTCAGCACTGCCCAGAGCTGTGGTGCCACATCCCTGCTTGTGCCTAGCGCCATGGGCAGCCTGAGCTGTGGGGGCAGCCAGCACACGTCTGGGAGGGCTGTGTGGCCTCTTCCAACCCAACCATGCTGTGATCCTTCTCTGAACTGCAGAAGTATTTCAGACATCCTGCTGGTGTGTTGATGATCCTTGGTTTTTAGTTTGCTTATCTGTGTTTTTACGCCAAGCTAAGAAAGTGTGATTCCAAGGAGAGCTGCTGAGGCTCATCAGCACTTCTGCAGTGATTTTCATAACATCTGGTTGAAAAGTTCAGAAAAAGTGAGTGTGTACTTTTTTTCTATCACACTTACAGACGGCGGTCTGGTAGATGAATTCAGAAGGTTGGTTCCTTTGGTGCCTGCAGAGCTTGGGAAGTTGGGGTGTGTTGGTGCGGGGACCTCTGGGCAGCAGAGCTGCAGGGTTCCTTGGGGCAGGCACTGCTGCTGGCTGGGCAGTGCTTTCCTTGGGCTGCACAGTGCTTCGTGCAAGCTGTAGGCACTGGATTCTAGCTCCACTGTGGCTTTCTGTCAAGCCCAGGCTAAGTGAGAGCTGCTGGCTATGCCCCTTGCGCAGGGCTGCCCACCAGTTCAGAATAAAAATATTATCACTGAGCTGTACTGTGTAAGCTTTTTCTGATATATAGGCTCTGTTTTTTACATTAAGGACAAACAGTTTCTGTCCTGCAGCTGGAAAGGTTGCACATCACATCAGCGAGTGCTTTACTGAAGGCATCAAGGGGCATAATGAGGAAGTGAGATTCAGATCTCAGTTGTTGGATGTTCAGTTGGTGAGAGCTGCATGTGCAGCACATGTGAACTTCAGACATCTCAGCCCTGTGCTTTCAGTCACAGCCTTTCTTTCTGCCTTCCTGCTGTGCTGGTATGAGTGTGGTGCTGAGAGTGAATGCCCCACTATGTAACTCCATTCTGTTTCTCTGAGGAGCACAGAGTGCACTGTGAGCACTGCAGAGCCTTATCACAACCAGTAGGCTCAGGAAAATAGAAGGCAGGTGTGAGAAACAGTGCATCACACATTGTAAGAATTAGATTTAACAGAAATACTTCTTGCCTCTTCTTCTCCTTGCCTATGAGAAGGCGATATTTTATTTATTTGGCAAAATAGCAACAAAATTTCTGCATCTGACACTAAATTGAGGAACCTGCACAAGTGGCCTTGTTTTAACTCAAGGGAGTATCCTATGAGAGGCTCTGAAGCACCAACACTTAACCTGGAACTTGGTTCGGGTTCCCTTGATATTCATTAGAGAGCATGGAAGGACTGAGGCCGCCAGCAGTGTGAGATATTCCCCTAGTGAAAAGTCCAGAAGGTTTTCTGACCTTTGCTCGGATCTGCCGAGCTCATAAACCTGGTGAATTAAGTATTTTGAATTCATTTCCTTTCCACGTGTAAGAGATGGGTTCATGAAATCATCCAGTTTTATCACGGTGGTGTAGGGCTTTCCCAATCCCTGCAGTGTCTGTAGTTCTATGCTCCATCCTCACAGGTGTGTAGGAGTGCAGTGTCACTACAGGGGCTCAGGATGCCTGCATTGATACTGCCCAGCCTTAACGAGGTCTGTCTCATCTATTGTGGTTTTCCTCAGGATTAACTAAAGGTATTTGCGCTGCTCACTATCAACTGAAAAGTGAATTTATTTTCTTTAATTGGTTCCTGAGGATAGTTCTTGGCCAAGCGTCAGCGTTTGTAGCACAAATTCTGTTTTTATTTGTAGTGCTATGTGTTGTTTTAGAAGAAATACATCCACATTTGATGAATATGCCTTTTTGTTACATATAGACATATATTTTAAGTCTGTCTGCAGTGAATCTCAAATGGTTGAAATGAGATCATTTTAATATGGAGCAGTGAATGGCTTTCAACCTTTAGCCTTGTCAGCTCTCTCCTGTAGCATCCCCGAGATGCTTTCATGTGCAACCAAAGCTTATATGTGATTTTACTTCTCCAGTAGACTGCGAGCAGCATTCAGGTGTTTTCCATGGCTGATCTCTTTTTGAATATTGGAAGAACTCTTGCTTACATAGCGAGATTATGAATATATACTGTACTCGTGGTACAAAGTGTATTATTCCACAAGTACTGTATTTTACTGAAAGTGGCAAGTTGTCAGACATGCCATATCATGTATAGCAGATGGACAGCTGCTGTGTCAGTGAGTGCTGCATGGCTCAGGGCAGTGGTTGTTCAGGGCTATGCAGCAGCAGCTCAGGATGCCTCTGGTGTTTGCAGGTTACTGAGCAGTCAGCTCTGACATTGCCAGCAGAGATGCAGACAGCATTATAAGACAGGCCTTAGGGGGCAGAAGAAAAGTGTCCGACACCCCAGAGTTAGGGAATATGTGCAGTTGGTACCAGTGCTGTGTGTTCACCCTACAGAACTGCAGTACTCTCTGCAGCTAGCAGAAAAAGCACTGCCTCAGGTTACCCTGAGCTGCTGTGCTGGGGTAGAGTGTGCATGGATGCTCAGCAGCTGTGTGCGGCAGCCAAGGGAGGGGATCCACCGAACAATGAGTGCTTTGGCTCTTAGAGCTCCAGCAGTGCCTCCTGCAGAGTGCTGTGGCTGCAATGGCACTGTGCCTGGACAGCCTTCTCCTCTTGCATTCATGGCAGCCGATCTGCTGGGCAGTGATCCATCCGCTTCCCAGAAGTGGTCTCTTGGGATCTCAGTTAAATCTGTTAGTAGGCTGTGTGGCATTTACATGGATATGAGGTATGTGAGGTGAAACAGCATTTTAAAAATCTGTTTGTTGTTTTCTTTTCCTTTCCACTTAACATCAAGAAGCATCCCCTATTTCTGGCAAGCACTGTAACGCCTTTCTTGCAGGACTTATCTAAGCAGGCAGAATTCTGAGGAGTAGACATCAGGAGGAGTATGGCAAACTGAAATGATGCCTGAGGAGCATTTGTGCCCAGCAGTCAGGGCAGGTGCAGCTGACAGTGCTGCTGTGCTGCAAAGGGTCACTGCAGAAAGCAACGCAGTACAGGTCCTGAGGGGATGCAGTGCAAATAACAGATATAATAACGGTCTCTTGGCACATGTGAGAAGCAGAGAAAGAAAAACACGGCCACGAGAAAGAGAATGCTTGATAGAGTGCAGAAATAATTTCTTCATATGTTCATGTAGTGTTTTTCATTATTTTAGATATCTGGTCTCACTGAACAGGTTGGACTTTGAAGCCATGTCCTTGTTCTTGTCATCTCATAATGCAGTGCAGAGTGGTCTTTAGAGCTCCTTTGGACAGTGTGCTGTTGGAGAAAACTGCTTGGGAGGAAATAGAAAGGACTTTGGGTAATTTATGTGGGTAATAAGGAAATGTAGTGTGCTAACAAGGTTTGTGGTTGGTGTCTTCTTAATGGAAAGTCATTCTCTAGGACAGAGATCTGTGTCAGGCTGGTGGGGTGGGAAGGCTGCAGCCATCCTTGTGCTCAGCTCCTCTGCAGTATCTTGGAAGTGCCACTATGGATGGCCAGTGGATTGTGTTTCTTACTCATCTGACCATCAATGGCAAATTTCTGGGTTACTTTTCTTCCATTCATTTTCAAAATAAAAAACTGATATGCCTTGACAGAGGAAGCTGCGGTTTTGGTGGTGTCTGTGCATTGCTTTCATGGGTGGGTTCCTAACAGCTGGTAATGGTGAACCAGGGAACTGTCACCCTGGGAAGTTTCAGTTTCAGAGCATTAACAGGTTCCAGACATAGCATTTAGGACCTCAAAGCCATATAAAGAGGTAAAAATAAGTTTATCTTGGAGTACTTTACTGGTTATGGTCAAATCAGTGATTCCCTGAAAATCCATTGCCTCTGCAACCTGAAAGAGGTATATTCTTTATCCTCCAGTTATTGCATGAGTTCAGGAACTGAAGATGTCTTAATTTCAGAGTATCTTAAACAGGAGTTGATGTAACTGGCATATGCTGTTGTTTTCTGGCTTAATGGATTTTAATTTTTTCTTCTATTTTTCTGCTGCTGCTTTACTTTGACTTTGGAGGTTGTTTTGAATGAGTTGCCACTTACCTTTTTTCAGGCAGTGTGAAATGATTGCTTAAACGTGTCAGATCTTGTCTCTGCTGAGAAAAAAAAAGTTAACATTATGATTCTTGTGGGTAGATCATCAACATGACTGACACTGTTTATTGTACTTCTGTTTTTAGAATAATATATAAATGCTCTATGTGTGACACTGTGTTTACTCTACAACCTTTGCTCTATCGCCACTTTGATCAGCACATTGAAAACCAGAAGGTGTCTGTTTTCAAGTGTCCAGACTGTTCTCTTCTGTATGCACAGAAACAGCTTATGATGGATCATATCAAGGTGTGTAGGCATCTCTTGTTTTATTCTTAGATGCTATTTGTCATGCAATATATCATTTGAGAAAATACTGTCGAAAGGCTCACAGTTCCAAGAAGGCTGCTGAAAGAAATGTTAACAGTTCCAAGAGTGATCTGCGAATTAACAAATCACAAATGCTAAAGTCTTCCATTTCAGCAGCTGCACTGTAACCACTTACTTGGTTTTTCTCTGTGGATGTTGATTTTGATATTGCAGGAATATCTCAGTGCGTTGCATTCAGTATGTCATTTTATCAGAATTATAACGGGGCTACTGAAGTAAGCTGGTCCAGTCCTAGCTACTGTTGAGCCTTATTTAGAGTACTGAAGAGTTTTTCCAGTTGTTGGTAGCTGAGAATGCTGAGTAAATGACAAAGCCAAGTCTCTGATGTTCAGAACTCACTGGTGGGAACCACTGTTTCTTGAAGAGATGTAGACTATGTGTGTCTGTGCATGCACACGCACTGACATACACACACGAACACTTTCAGGAAGCAAAAATGAACTTTAAATGGATTTTCTTATCAATATCCCTATAACTGCATGAAATAATTTACTCAAGATGATTTACTGTCATCCTTCAAACCGTTTTATTAGGAATCAGCAGCCCCCTGGCTCTAAGCTGTTAGCTGTACATTTTAAATAAGCTATTGGCAGTGCTGAAGTTTCTTATAGCTTATTGCAGGATGTGGTGCCTGATAGCTGCTGAAGTGGAAAGTAAGACATCTTTCTTGTCTACTAAAACTATCACTTTGTGTTTTAGCTTCAACTGTGGTACCTTTAACCCCCAGAAATCACTGACATTGTAAGGAAAACAAGGTCAGAAGTCTTGGAGAAATAGTTGGTCTTAAAGCCAGTTTTCAGCTTGAGCTGGAGATAGGGAAGGGCTGACCAAGCTGTTCAGAAATACAGTGACTATGTTTTCTTTGATTCTGAGCCAGTTAGGGTTTACTGTAAGAATCGTCTTTGTCTTATCCCAGAGAAGCACCATTACCTCTGCACATACTTTTTTCTATAAGATCTGAAAACCATTATGTTATGTTACCGCATGATCCGACTATAGTCAGAGCCAGGAACTGTTCCTATGGGCTGCGACTGCTCAGATCTCACTGTAAAATTACTCTTTTACTTAAGATTTGGGGATTTATAACTCTTCTGGCTACAGTTTTCTGTGCCAGAATTTGAACTGATGAGCAGTATACTTTTAGCATGTTTCATTATAAATGATTCAGACCTTTCTCAGAACAAATCTAGAGCATTAGAACATAGGCATTCAGTGACAGTACTACTGCTTTTATTCAGAGTGGCTTACACTTTCACATTTAGGAGGTGTGTACAGTAGTAGGGACAGCAGCTGAGACTTAAGGAGGAAAGAGAAAGAAAGAAACAGGGTACAGATAAAAGCAGAAAAGAATACAGAGAGGGGAAGACTGCTGGACAGGAGCAGAGCTCAGCACAGCTGCTCTTGGTATGGCTAGACCTAAGCCATAAAGTAGACATGAAGTAAGGCAGAGACCATGTGCATGAAAATAGAACGGAAAAGGAGACAGAAAGAAGCTCTGAATGAGGTTACCTAAAGCTACCAAAAAAATCTAAAATAATTTCTGCTGATGGGAATGTTTATTGTTGGCAAAATGTGTATCTTGTTTTCCGCTAATGGCTCATGAGAAGAAAATGTCTATGAGCTGATGAGAACAGGGAGCAGAGGTCTGGACTGGAGGTGTAAAATGCTCGGTTCTGCTGATGATATGTGCAGCAGCTACTGTGACGCAATGTTATGCCTTAGTGCTTTTTTTGTTTTTTTGTTTGTTTGGTTTTGGTTTTGTTTTGTTTTGAATTAATGAGTTAATTTTCAGGTATTGTATTTAAAACATAGAAAGTTGAGCACCAACATCTTACACGCTCACAAGTTAACGCTGGGACAGAATCTCCAGATCAGTCTTCATCTGAGTAGAGTTAAATGAATATTTAATTACAAGAATCCTGAAGCTGCAGGACATGCCTTCCTTCCTACCCCAGGCTCATCCTCCGTGTTCTCATGCAATAGGATACTCCAGGCAACCTCTTCATTTACTGCACAGTTTGTCTTTGCTCTCAGCACCTGTCAGTCAGTTCAGTGGAGTTGGCTATTTAATAATGTTTCAGCTTTAAAAAGTGCTGGCTTTCCTTTCCAAGCAGCTGTTCAGTAGAAGAATATGTTCTGCAGGTCAGGTTGACATTTGCAGTTGAACCAGGAGGCAGTCTCAAGGACCTCAGAAGAGCTCAGTACTGAAGTGTTAGACTGGAGTAGCATATGGGTATTCTTAGAGTCTCAAAATCAAGAAGATGATAGTTGCTTTTTGTTTCTGAAGTTGCCTGCATGTTTAGGGTGGCCAGATACATCACCGAGGGTAGTTATAATGCAATTATAATGCATACATGCAGTATGTAAAATGTATTGGAGAGCTGCCATTGTAAATGGCCAGCCTGTGGGATGGGAAGGAACCCTTGCTAGTGGGTCTAGCTACTGGGCTAGATTCTGGAATGAATTGGTTGAGCGAGGGTCACTTCATGAGAGCTGCAAAGTGCTGAGCAGCTTGTCAAGCACCTCTTAGCTGTCCCTTCCAGCCCTGCGTACCCTTGGTTCCAAGGACTGTTAGCACTGTAGCCCTAAGCCCTCAGAACCCGAGCAAGCAGTGAGACAGAGCTTAGCACAGGCTTAACATAAAATATTAATATATCCTAAAAAGCACAATAGCCTGATCTTTCCAGAGTTACCTTTTCTTGTCTTATTTACTGATCATCCAAAAGAAAACTTATCAGTAAAACCCTGCCTTCTTGGAAATCTCTCTTTAGACACATAGTTTGAAATGAGGATGTTAATTAACTATGCTGGGTAAGTAAAGCAAGAAACTAAATTTAACCTAATTCACTTCTTGAACCCTTTTTCTCCCTGTTCAACAGCAACTTAACCTTCACAGACTCATTTTATTGGTGAACTGCTCTTTAGGTATGTCTGGAGTCAGTCAGTGTTATTAGCTAGTTTCTGCTCATGCTAGACACGACTTTTATTTCATCATTGTTTTTTAAGTTACAAATGTGATCTGATAATGACAAAGAAGTAGATAAACACTTTTGATTCAGAGGTTATTCAGCATTTTGTCAGTACAATTGCATACACCTGTGTTAATTGTTTACCTTTTTAAATGTATTTTGTTGTAGTCAATGCACGGAACTTTGAAAAGTGTTGAAGGGCCACCAAACCTGGGGATAAATTTACCGCTGAGTACGAAACCTACAAATCAGAACTCATCCAGTCACAACAAAGAGGACACAAAATCCATCAACGGAACAGAAAAGTTAGAGAAGAAGTCTCCTTCTCCTATAAAGAAAGGAGAGCCTAAAAAAGTCACGAGTCGTGGCTGGACATGTTGGGATTGTGATAGGTTCTTCACTCAGAGAGACGTTTACATCTCCCACATGAGGAAAGAGCATGGAAAGGTAAATGAATATTTAATTACAAAAATGTGAGCTAAGCCTAAAATACGAAGTTACGTTGGTTTGTTGTTTATTTTTTTAATGCAGTTGTGCTTTTGCAGATAATTAATGTAAGTTCCATCATTATTATTCTTTATTCTTACTTGTATTTCATCTGTCTCTTTTGCTGATTATTTTTGTCATTCTCTACATAGTTCTTTTCAGTAAAATCCAGAAGCTCTTAATTGTAAACTTGTTCACCCATTACTGAAGTTTCTTCGGGATGGAAAGAATGACAGATATTCCAGTATTTCTTCCAAGTTATCTCCTCTGATCCAGGTTCTTATTTTTAGCTTTCACCATCTCCTCTGTCTTGAAAACTCATTAGCTGTTAAAATCAGAGAAGAGTCTTGATTTATTGGTCCAGCGAGTACCAACCCACATTTCATTTTAAAGGTGTACTTACTGCAAGGTGAAGTCATTGCTCTGCTCTTACTTGCAGGTTCAGTCAGCAAGCCAGCTGAGTTGAACAAGGTGAAATTTTTACTGAAAGCAGCTAGATGTGAGATAACATGCTAAAGTTGACTGAAAGTGAAACGTGGAAATGCTGTGTCCTCAGGTCAGCAGAAAGACAGCTGGGGGTTCTTGTTGCATCCCAGAGCTTTTCCAATTAAATGAAAACAACTGACAGGTGGGCAGAAGTGGAACTGAACAACTTTCCCATGCTACTGCTTGTAGGGAAGGGAGCTATGAAATTGACTTCTAAATTATGGCTAAGGTGGCATCTTGCAAATATTAGATGTGCTTGAAACAATGGTGGGTCTTATAAAAATAAAACAATTAATAGTATGCAAAATCTGTGTATTTTCCAAGATTCTAGGGTTACCTCTCTTAAGCAGGTAAGAAGCAAAAATAATGTTTCAAGGTTGAGCAGAGGAACTGTTGTCATACAGAGGCTTTAAAAGGCAAATAATAACTTGTGGAAGTTAGGTAGATTGAAGACATTTAGTTTAGAAAAGTAGAGTCTTTTCAGATTTTGAGGTGTGCTTCTACTGTTTTCATGAGGCATTGAACTGTTGGTTCCCAAACTAGAATTCTCTCCCTCAGATGATGTTCACAAACATTTTTACAGCCTGATAAAAAGTAATAAAATAGTTCATGCTGCCAGGAAGAGCAATGCTTGGTAGAGAACTTGATGCGCAATTGGTCATGTGTGGTTGTCTGTCTGTCTAAAACCTTTATTTGAACAATTCAATTTGTTTTATAAAAAAGTGGTACCTGTGTCTTACAGCAGTGCAGTTCAAGGAGTCTGTCTTAGTGCATTGCAGCAAACAGTTTTGTGGGTTAGTGATGAGCTTTCCATTCTCAGTTCAGACTAAATTTTTCCATGTGGTATCGTACTGTGGATTTGGATGCCAAGTTCACTGAAGTCAGTGAGATTTTCAGTTCGATGCAGTTTAGGTCAGAGCTTGAGTTCACCTGAGTTGTGGATGAGTTGTGTAGGTAGCAGGAATTCTTTGCATGAGGTCATTCAAGTGCATGATCATTTACAGCAGTGAGGGCGAAGTGTTTATTGTCAAGCAGACACGGCCAGTAGAGGAAACTGAATGGTCAGTTCCTTTACTTTAGTACTAGGTTTAGGTTGCTTTTATTGCTGCTGTTACCTTGCCTACCTTAGTGCCGAAACTGTTATGTCCAGCTGGAGCCAGGAGGCAGCAATCCGAGTCTGGATGAGACAAGACTGGGAGCCTCAAAGGCTGAAGGTTGCATGAAGGAGACAGAAACAGGGAGCAGTTCCTTCAGTCAAGATTCAGGGCAAGGGGATCGTGGGGCTGAAGGAACATCAGCCCGTAGGAATGAGGAGCCAGTTCCACAGAGCCTCTACCAAGGTGCATCAGGGCAGCATCAGCCTGGTGTAGTGGAAAAACCCAGGGCAGCACGATCTTGATTCACAGAACTACATTTTCTTTCACTTGGTTCTCCTTTACAGCCTGAGGGCATGAAGGTCAGACACACAGCTCTGTTGGAATTCTCCTTGTGCTTTAGAAACTCAATTTTGCATTTCTATCTGCTGAAGTCATGGAAAAATCGGAGTGAATTGCTTCAGTTTTGGGCCCAGCAGATCTATCTGTGACAGTTTGCTATGAAGTGCTTGTAAAGAAACTCCATGCAGTGTGCTGCTGTCCCTGTAGCGTGATAGTGAACGGATACTTATTTCTGATCCTCTAACACTTGAACAATCACAGTTCAGTTTTCTCTTAAAATTGGTCTCTCTTGGATCATGTAAGATATTGATCCATCCCGTTTTTCCAGTTAGTACAAATATTAGCTCATCAGTGCTTTACTGGCAAACACAGATATCTGCAGGACCAGATACACTTAAGATTTTACACTGATGCAGTTCTTAAAACCAAAACACAGCAACGCAAACTCTCCACAACACTGCTGCTTCAGAATGAGCTATAAAATCACATCCAGCTTAATGAAACACACACCCAACTGGCAGAAGGCATGTAGAATAAGATTAGTACCGTATTGATAATGCTTTCTGAAATTAACTTTAAATACGTATCTTCCTCCCTCTTGTGTTTAATAAGAATGTGCATGTTACCTCAGGAACAGCCCTTATTATGAAATACCAGGTAATTACTGCACTCAAACACTGGCCTGGAGGGCCAACTCATTGCTTATATTTATTTACTTATTATATTTATCCTTATTAAATGGCTCCTTGAGAAATGGGAGGCAGATGTAGATTAAAGTGAATGGACACCACTCCATTTCTTTCAGAGATGGGTGACACAGAGCATTTGCTATTTTTCTTCCAGACCTCTTCAAACTGTCCATGATTTTATTTTTTAAATCGTTGTATTCAAAACATCATTTGTTACGGGTACATTTTATTTTAGAGAGACTAGAAATGAGAATTAAGATGGAGGAATATGTGAAGTGGGTGGGTCAAATAAATAATGGCATTAATTCATAGTCCACTTTTCTTAGGAGTAAGGAGGTAAAGATTAAATGCTCTAACATTACCTATGCGGAATGTGCATTAAAAACTTTAATGAAGCAATTCAAGAGCTATTTACAGAATGCATTGTCATGTAAGATACTTGAAGGTAATTAGTTTCAAACTCTTAATTGCTTCTGTTGCAGGCTCATAGTGAAGGTGTGGAGCTGTAACCTCTTTTAGCTGACCTGAGGCCAAATTACTCAGATGTAGGAGAGGTACAGCCATGGTATGTCCTCTTTGGGCAGATTCTTGACATTACTGGGAAGCAATAGCAGGTACACACATTCACATTTTCTGCATCCTCTTCCTGAACAGGCTGAAGGTTAGCGAGATACTGGAAAATTTGTTGCCACCTTGGTGTGATTCTGCCTTATTGCTGTTTCTGAAGAAGAAAAGTGATTATCCTAGACAAAGGATTACTTACACAGGATCACTTACACAGCTGTGCAGCTCATGCCTTGAAGCTGAATCTGGTGTATCTCAGCCAGGGACACATATGCTGAGCTTCCTAGGACTTCTTCATCAGTGCCTTTCTAGGAAAAAACAGATGCTTTCTAAGCAGGAATTGCTTTACCAATTCCAACTGGCAGTTCAACTAATTTAACATCCTCTTGTTCCTGTAGCTGAGGACAAGATGCTGTGCAACAGGTCCTGCAGGACCTAATTACAGGATGATTGAACTACAGGGAATGCTGCATCATAAAGATCTTCAGTTAGGTTTCTTTATGTAACAAGGAGAGGGTTTTCTAAGAAATTAATGGAACTCTGCTCCAATTCCATTGAATTCCAGTGGAAGCTGATAGCATATTTAGTCTGTTTCATTGCTTTATGCAAGCATATTAGCAAGTGGCAAGGTTCATTTAAATTAACCATTTTGTTGCATGGAGTGCTGAATGGGAGCAGCCTGATCTCACCTGCTTTGTGCCCATGTACTAGCCAGTGTTTAAGGGCTCTACCAGCATGCATGTAAGAGCTTGAGCTGTTGCTCTACAGCACTGCCTACTTTGTTGGTATTGCTGTCCACCTAAAATCTGGCTTTTTTCACCTTGTTGTGGTTTTGTGGTGTTGATGCCGGTATTCCACATCAGAGCATCACGCAGCAGTGAAGGAGTTAATGCTGTGGGAGCAGCAGAGGGGTGGAGCTCCGCACCGGATGCAGGCGGCGCTCTGGGCTGCTGCAGAGATTCAGCACGTGTGCTTCCCTTGCAGTTCTTCCCTAACGTAAGCTCTCAGTTTTGGGTTGGAAACTTTGTCTCTCTCAATTGTTCAATTTTATTAGATTTAGTAAAGTTACCGTTCCTTCTCAGATCGTGCCGTTGTTTTTTTTGCTTGTTTGTTTGTTTGTTTTCTTTGTAGACCCATCTCTTCCCACTGTTTTCCCCTCCCCCCGGAGCGCATGGCTCTGCTCGGGTGGCCGCATGGCCACTGACGGTGTAGTTTTTTTTTCCTTTCCCATTCTCTGTCCCTTCTCAGTTTCCCTTGGGTCACTGTCACGGATAACACCGTGACAATTATTGGTGGAGTACGTGGGCAGAGCAGTATTTGTACTCCATTGTAAAACTGGTGCTAAGTGGACTAAGGGTTTTCATGTACCTTAGAGCATGCTGGTGTCTTCTTAAGCTCCTCATGTTCAGCACCGGAGTAATGTGTGCATACAGCTACTTTAGTGTGCTGAGGGGGTTACATATCTCCTGCCTAAACACCCTGGCTAACGTGACAGGTTATACGGCATTTGGATTGGTTTTCAGGTACTCTTTTCAGGTCTTTACCTATATTCAGGATGCCAGCCTGGCAACTGTGTTATCTGTTTTTCTGAATGCACTCTCAGCAACAGTAATTTATATCATATGGAGGAAGCTTTCCTCAAAACCAGAGAGTGTTGAATGGCAGGGAAGGTGGAAAAAATTAGGAAAGAAATTAGAAGCGTGGGGATCCCCGGTGTTATGCGAATTTGATCTTGAGCACCTGTGGGACCCTGAGAAATTCAGTGAGTGTTTAGGTAAGGAGTCATGGGACTCAGGAAGATCTGAGAAGGAATGTATTGTTTGGGGTCTGGCTTGTGCTTATCGAGCTATAAGTGATATTCTGGAGAGAAATGGTTCCAAACCAAGGTCCAAAGCAAAAGTGAAAACCTCGAAGTTAGACCTGACCAATCACAGGAAGCACCGGCATCAGTGTCGGTTGCCCCTGTGGAAGGCCAGAAATGGACACGGCCGTCCTCGCGCCTAGAACAGAAAGAAGAAGAAGCAGAGAAAGAAGAGGAAGATCCAGGTGAGGGACCCTCCTCAGCACCACCACCACCACCTAGAAAGGCCACTAAGAAAAGTGAGAGACATGGAGAGGACAGTGATGATGAAGAAATCACTGTTACCACTATTTGTCGGCCCCTAAAGATGACTGAAATACAAGGTTCGAGAAAGGAGTTTGTACGGCGCTTGGGTGAATCTATTGTCACCTGGTTGCTGCGGTGTTGGGACAGCGGTGCCAGCAGCATGTCCCTAGATGGCAGTGAAGCCCGCCAACTGGCAAGCATTGCCTGAGACCCAGCTATCGACAGAGGAATTGGCAGATGTCTGAATGGAGTCGCTACCCTCTGGGAACAAGTACTAGTGGCTGTAAAGGATAGATACCCTTACAAAGACGATCTGGAGTCTAAGGTGGAAAGATGGAATACTGTGGAGAAAGGCATCCAATTTCTGAGAGAAACAGCCATAGTAGAGATGCTGTATGATCCCAGTTTCATCCCTAATAATCCACACTAGGACTGTGATCCTCAGAAAGTAAGGTGTACACCTGATGTATATCGTAAGCTCTCAAAAACAGCACCAGAAAGGTACACGAGTACGCTGGTAGCAATGTTCCATAGATACCAGGGCTAAGACAGAAGACTCCCAGTTTATGAATTGATTATTACACTCCAAAACTTTGAACAACAGTTTCTGCCATCACGTGCTTCCATTGCAGCTGTGTCAGCAGTAGCAGAAGAAATAGGTGAGATGAAGAAGACACAGAAAACTATACTGGAGGAACTGTCTTTACTGATTAATAGGGATGAACCTGTGTCAGTATTGGAAACACCTGATGAAAACGAGCATGACCCAAAGAATCTGATGAAGCAATTGATGAAACTGATGAAAGTCTCGGCCACCAAAGGCAACCACCTCTCTGCTCAAGCAAATGACAACAGTAACATCATGTCACGTGTGGCCATGTGGAGCTTCTTACGAGAAAACGGAGAGGACATGAGGAAGTGGCATAAAAAACCCACTCCTGCACTGTGAGCACGGGTGAGAGAACTACAGCAGAGATCAGCCACCAACGAAATTGCTCCCGTCACTGCAGGTAACCAATAGAGGTGTCTCAGATAGACTTGGACTGGCAGAACAAAGGAGAGCTATTTTTAGCTTGGTGAGCCCATGAGGCCTCTGGCCATCAAGGAAGGGATGCGACCTATAAGTGGGCTAGAGACCGAGGGGTGGACTTAACTATGGATGCCGTTGCACAGGTTATCCATGACTGTGACACATGTGCCATAATTAAACAGGCCAAGAGGATGAAACCTCTCTGGCAGGAAGGGCGATGGGAAAAGTATAAATATGGGGAGGCGTGGCAGGTTGATTATATCACCTTGCCACGAACTTGCAGTGGTAAGCATTATGTGCTCACCATGGTGGAGGCGACCACTGGGTGGCTTGAGACAAACGCAGTACCCCATGCTACCGCCCGAAACACCATCTTAGGGCTTGAGAAACGAGTCCTATGGCAACATGGCACTCCAGAAAGAATTGAATCCGATAATTGGATTCATTTCAAAAATTCTCTTGTGGATATCTGGGCCAGAGAACACGACATTGAATGGATCTGCCATATCCCCTACCATGCACCAGCTGCTGGTAAGATCGAGCGCTACAACGGGTTGTTAAAAACCACGTTGAGAGCAATGGGTGGTGGGACATTCAAGCACTGGGAGAAGCATCTGGCAGAAGCCACCTGGCTGGTCAACACTAGGGGATCAGTCAACCGAGAGGGTCCTACACAGTCCAGCTCCCTACAGACCATAGAGGGAGATAAGGTCCCTGTGGTACATGTGAGGAGCATGTTGGGAAAAGCGGTGTGGGTCCTTCCAGCCTCTGGGAAGGGCAAACCCCTCCGTGGAACTGTTTTTGCGCAGGGACCTGGGTGGGTGATGGATAAAAATGGGGACGTCCAGTGTGTCCCACGAGGGAATTTGATGCTGGGGGACTGCAGTCTTTAATTCCATGTATATATACATATATGTATATACATATGTTTGTATGTAATTTATGTTATTACTGTTTTGGTTCTGTATAGATGTTGTTAAGCATGATGTGATGATGTGGAATAAGGGGTGGAATGTTGTGGTTTTGTGGTTTTGATGCCGGTATTCCACACCAGAGCATCACGCAGCAGTGAAGGAGTTAACGCTGTGGGAGCAGCAGAGGGGCGGAGCTCCGCACCGGATGCAGGCGGCGCTCTGCCTGGGCGCGTTGCTCTGGGCTGCCGTGGAGGTTCAGCACGTGTGCTTCCCCTGCCCACAGCTTTTGGTTTGGAAACTTCATTTCTCTCTCAGTTGTTCAATTTTATTATATTTAGTAAAGTTACCGTTCCTTCTCAAATTGTGCCGTTGTTTTTTTTGTTTGTTTGTTTGTTTTATTTTATTTTGTTTTTCTTTGTAGACCCATCTATTTCCTCTGTTTCCCCCTCCCCCCGGAGCGCATGGCTCTGCTCGGACTGACAGTGCAGGTTTTTTTTCCTTTCCCATTCTCTGTCCCTTCTCGGTTTCCCATGGGTCACTGTCACGGATAACACCTGTTCTGTTGAAAATACTAAATACTTGTGAGCTATACCTGAAATTAGTATGGCTCATTGCTACATTGTTGGGCTGTTGATCTGTGCTCATATCTGCAGTACTTTTAAATGAGATGTTGTTGCATTATAACAAGGTGTGGTTGTTCGTTGTCCTATGCAATTTCATGAGAGTGGCATAATGCTTGTGTCCTCATGCATATAACATTCACATTTTCTGATTAAAAGAAAAGAAAAGTATATCCTGCATATATTAGCAGGACTGCATGCTGTGTGTTTGTGAATAAACAAAAATACTTATTCTAGTTGCTGCCCCAGTCGCAGCATCCACTTTTTCTGTGCAGACCTCATAATGGTTCCTCAGATTCTCCTGCCTTTATCCCCTTGGTTATTCCTCAGAAGTGGATTTGATCTGGTATACCTGAGGAGGCAACCTGTTCATTTTCAATCACAAGAATTACTGTTACAATATTGCCTCTCTGTCATTCCTAGGATGTGTGTCATTTTGGTTTCTCTCCATACTCCCCTCATGACACAGTCCATTCTCATTGCTCTTGCATTTCTCCTACACACGTTTTTAAAGAGGGCAACCTTAAGGGTAACACAGTATTTCAGGTCAAGTGCATCCTTGTTCTTTGTTCAAGAAGTTTATAGTATATATGGAGAGAAATTATATATTGTAATCCCCTGACAGGAATAGTATATCTATTCATTGATTGCATTTAATTTCACATACTAATATTTTTTTCTTTTTGCCATTTTTGGTTCTTTTGATTTTTGCCCACATTGCAGAAACCAGTTCATCCTATATCCTGTTTGTGTCTCTATGTAGAATCATCCCAACAGATTTGTCTGAGTGACTTCTGGTAGTGCTCCTGTGCTCCAGCAGATGCTGGATGCTGCTGAGAACAGTCCTCCTGCTGCTGTGCTCCCACAGCACTTGAGGGTGCATCTGCACTGTGCCGGAGCCTCAGCGAGGATGCCTGGACTGCCTTGGTTGAGCTTGTGTAAACTTTGTAAACTGAGTAAATTGTAAACTTTGTAAATTGAGTTTGTGTAAACTTTGTACAGTATTGAGCAGGGCTGTTTCTTGATAGAATCCTTAATACGCCTTCCCATTTTGTTTTAGGCTTTTATAAATTCTTACCAGAGCACTGCAGTCGTAAGTATACCGCAAAACCGAGTTGCTAATGAATGCATTAGCATTAATGAGTATGCACTGTGTGTACATACGTTAACAATTTCAGAGAAAGGCATGCTGATTCTTTTCTTCTTTTTTATTGGCCTTTAAACATGAAAAGAAAGTAATCTGAGGAGTGTTGCGCCTCTAAGAGCATTATGGAATGGACTATCCCTAGTAAGATAATTTATCTTGTTTCCTAATGGGATTCTTCGAATTTGCATCAGTCTTTCAGAAATCCTTTTCTTTCTTTCCCCCGCATTCCCTGTGATTTTGGTCTTGATAGCAAAAGGTCTGTCATCTCTCCATAACTGGTTTTGCTCCCCCAGTCTTATGTGCAAGCCTACCATCATGCACTCCAAACTTTGCAGCAGTTTCTTTCAGCATAACTTTCAGTAATGGCTTCACCTCTGTAGATCTTCACTGGCATGTAGATCCTGTAGGTATTTCCAAGTAAAGTTCCATATATATTATCCATAAATATTCAGATCTCAACTGTAAGATGAATGTTTTTCAGTTCCTTAAGCATTTCCACATGGCTAGAGTTTTATATTGTTTAGGATTGAGAATTGTTATTTATGATTATTATTAGTTTAGATTAGGCACATTAAATTTTTCATGTGAACTGTTGCATGTCTGCATTGTTTAGGAATCTGCTGTTGCCTCAAAAGCTGAGAATAAGTAAATGAAACCCTTAACATTCTCCTCCAAAGAAATTCTTTGCTATTGAATGCTTGGGAACGTAGGGACAGATCTTGTATGGATTCTTTAGAGGAGTCAAGTAGGTTCAAATTCCAAGCATTGATCCAAGCCATTGGCTCAATGGCTTCAGCTGGAATAGCAGAATGACACTGCATTATTTGCTTTTTTCAATTTCCCAGAGAAATGCTGGAAAGAAAGTGTTATCAACACCATGAAGGAAAGCTCTGATCTATGCTAGAGCAGGAAAAAGCACTCGGGATGAGATTTTTTTTTCTTCTAGATAACTGGACTGATTGCATGAGCCTTTCTGTTCCTCCAGTTCTACCTGAACAGTAAGCAAAGTCCTTTCTTGGTGTAGAATGCTTGCAAGTGACCAGGGTTTCTTTCAAGATATTCCAATGAAATCAGTTTCTTCTTCAGTCCCTGTACTCCCTGATTCTGGCAGGAGTTGTGCAGAGTGCTGAGTGGGGGGTTCTGGCCCCAGCTGGATTGTTGAAATGTAATCTGAGGAAGTCTTAAATGAGATTTGTTCGGTCTCTGTTGGGCTTTGATTTTGAAGATGTTATGTTGATTTCTTTATTACTACCAACACAATAGAAAAATAGATAGGAGCTTGAAAATCTTATCTAATCTCAAAGAAGCAGGAGATTTGATTGGTAATATTTCAGTTTCCTTGCTGCAACTACAGATAAGACCGGCCAATTTGGACTGAGTTCTAAGATTTGTGATGTGCTAATGAGCTTATAAGACCTAAAGCATAGGTCTGTATAATTCGTTCTTGGGGCTTTTATAGTTCACAGTTTTGGAGACATTATTTCTTCAGATACGGGAGGTCTGGTGGCTGTGTTCAGCTGGGATGGCACAGATGGAGAACGCTCCATCCTCTTTACCTTCCTTCCTTTTCTTTTCCTTCCACATAATGAACAGTGATATAAAACACACAGAATTCCCCAAAAAGATGTGCCTCAGGTTGGCATCAGACCATATCTCACATTTCTGTGTGACCTTTCTGGGCCTTGTTGGCACATTCATGGTGTTTTGCTTTGGTCCTTATTTAAAGGGTGCCCTTCACCCCCCATCTTGTGGATAATGGTAACTTCTCAGGTGATGGGAAGGGAAAGGTGACTTTATGGTGAAGGCACATCTCTATTCGTGCTGCCTGTACTGATCCAGAAATTGCCCCCTGATCTCCTTTGCCTCTTGATGGAAGAGCTTCACTTCACCCACAGCCCGTGGTGCTTCTTTGCATTCTTTGGTGGGTGTGTGCTGGCCACACTGCTTTGAAAAGGACTAGTTCCTGCAGTGCTGGTGCACGAATGGTATGTGCTTGATAAAAGCGACAGATTCTGGTAAGTACATTTCTTTCCTGTTACTAAAGGGTGTGACACACGGACTACTTTCACTTAGCTTTTTTTTTTTTTTTTTTTACTTCTGTTAATTAATGTGTTTTTCTTCTTCTTTTAAAGCAAATGAAGAAACATCCTTGTCGACAGTGTGACAAATCTTTCAGCTCATCCCATAGTTTATGTCGTCACAATCGTATCAAGCACAAAGGCATCAGGAAGGTTTATACGTGCTCGTAAGTACTGTTCTGTTTTTTCTGAGGTTCTAGGGACAGAGTATAAACCAACGGCAAATGTTGTGATTTGGATTTCTCTTCATAACTTTTCCAAGCACTGAGGTTAGACTAACCCAACCTAACCTCAGTCTCGTGGATTAGCTCCAAGGAGATAAAGAATTTGGACTTGAATGCAGAATTAAGACTCCTTTGGGAGCTAGCATTTCTCCTTCATGGTAAGTGATTGCTTTCTTGCTCAAATTTAGTTAGGGGGAACTTGACAAAGTGTTTAATTGAATGTACAGTTTAGTTACATTAAGAGAAACAAACAAGAAACAAACTCAAACGCTCCTGTTTTTTTTCTGACCCACACACTGTACCATTTGAGTTATTATCTCCAGATAACTTTTCTGTCATTCAGTGTGAATACAAGCTGCTCCAACATTTGTAGTTTTGTTTTGTAATTGTTCTCCCTTTCTGATAACACTTGTGCAATTGACTGGAAAAGCACTGTCTGTTGACAGTATTACTGTTAGTAGATCGGACTTGTCTGCGCTTATTTGCTAGTTCTGTTCACATTCTTCAGAGTAGCACATCTCTTTGTAAGCATGGCATTTGTCCTCTGAATGCTTCCGCTGTTTATACACAGGCACTGCCCAGATTCAAGGCGTACCTTTACCAAACGACTGATGCTGGAAAAACATATTCAGTTGATGCATGGCATTAAAGACCCCGATGTCAAAGAAATGACCGAGTCGACTAACATGGAAGAAAGGGAAGTAAAGGAAGATGCAAAGGTAATCACTTAGAAGATCTGTTCAGTCACTGAGATTTTCTTGGGATGCATTCAGAGTCTTTAAATAGATGCAGGTATTTTGATCCCATAGAATTCTGCATTTCTGCATTTCCAGACCGCTGCAGCTAAGTCCTCTCGTAGTGTAGAAAAGCTGTAGGTTGCAGAGAAGCACAATGAGCTTACCCCAGATACCCAGCCATGAGCTTGTTTGACAAACCACTGCAGTCACTGTGTATTTCTGCTTACAAAAATACCATTTACAACTTCTTGTAGGTTCCTAGTCCAAAGCGTAAATTGGAAGAACCTGTGCTGGAATTCAGGCCTCCGCGAGGTGCAATCACGCAACCACTGAAGAAGCTAAAAATCAATGTCTTTAAGGTTCACAAGTGTGCTGTCTGCGGCTTTACAACAGAAAATCTCCTCCAGTTTCACGAACATATTCCTCAGCATAAATCTGATGGCTCTTCGTACCAGTGCAGGGAGTGTGGACTCTGCTACACGTCTCATGTGTCTCTCTCCAGGCACCTCTTCATTGTACACAAGCTGAAGGAGCCGCAGCCAGTATCAAAGCAGAACGGGTCGGGGGAGGATAATCAGCAAGAGAACAAACCCAACCACGAGGATGAACCGACTGACAACGCGGTGTCGGACAGGAGATGCAAAGTGTGTGCAAAGACTTTTGAAACTGAAGCGGCCTTAAATACTCACATGAGAACACATGGCATGGCCTTCATCAAGTCAAAAAGAATGAACTCAGCTGAAAAGTGATCAGACCATTGAAATCTCTCTCCACATTGGAATTCTTAATGACATTTTTGTTACAGAAAGTTCAAGGTTATAATAGTGTTAACAGTACTGTTCAGGCTGTTGCAATATATTCTGCATAACGATGTCCCCCTTCGCCTCATTGTCTATACCCTCGAAACCATTGAAGCAGTATTTGAGTTGAAAAGAGTTTGTATATATTTAAACTAATAACTTTTATACTCTTCGTTACGTGTTTGTATCGGTATCTAGTGGAAAATTTGTGTTCTTTTTCTTTATTTCTTTTTTATTTTTATTTTTTGTAATAAGTTTCTCTAAAACAGAGTTCTTAATGCTGGGGCAGTTTCCTGGGTTCTCTTAAACCGTTTCTTATCTGAGTGCTTCTGACAGAAAGTTTGGCAAATGGGAGCACAGCAGAAGGAAGCAAGCAAGCTGAGGGGAGGTGCTACATCCTGCAGGACTCTGGATGCTTCTGCACGTGGCAGGAAGTGTTCAGACTTTCTCTACAAAAAAAAAGCATCCCTGCACATGTAAGGTGCAGTGCTGGTTGAGGTGCCTACACCAAAACTGGTGCAGACACCCCAGGGTGATCACGTACTTCTGAAAAGTGTAATTGCACACATATATATGTATCATGAAGTAATTTTCAGGTGCTTGTGGTCAAAGCCCCAGTAGTTATAAAAGGGCTCGGCTGCTCTGGATTAAATATGTAATTAGAGGCATATAGGATTATCATTATAATGCTTTTTGGTCATGTAATTTATTAAACATGTAGAAACAATTACACAGCATTAAGTATTTTCCTTTCTCTGTGGCTATCAGAAGAAAATAGTCAACCCTTGCTGCTGGGGTTGGTGTTTCCCAGCTCTGTTTGCCAATGCCAAATGTTCTGGTGCTCAGTGTTACCTTCAGCCCCAGCCATCAAGAAGCAAACACCCCACAGCAGCCTGCGTGGGTACGCCTGCCACTTCACCATCAGCAGGGACCGTGGAGCTGCTTGGCCATGTCACAGTGTATCCAACGTCAGCGTCACTGGTTGGCTCTCACCAGGTGCAGAAAGGTCCCTTTCACGTATGGTTCTCTGTGCGAGTTTGTATTTTTGTTTTCTTTTCGCATTTTATACCTTGTATGTATCCCTACAAAACTTTTTTGTACTTTTTTTTCTTTTTCTGAAAGAAATCGTGTATATATAGATAGCTGCATGATATACGGTAGTAATTGTTCAGTTCCTTAAAAGTCTTGCTGCTGTCAGATGTTACTATACACTATGTCCATTACGACTGTATTAAACACATTTCGTATGTAAATAAATGTGGAGCATTTTGCCCCAAAATATTTGTGAGATTCTGTTATTTATCATTAAATTTTAGCAACTTTAAGGATGGAAGTGTTTGGAAAAAAAAATACAGATCCTTCTCAGCCACCTCCATCACCCTTCTTAATGGCTGCAGAAGTTGTGTATCAGATGCACGAATTCTGCTTTGTCTCTTCATCCTCATTCATGCTGATTTGGTTCATTGATAAAAGCTTCCTATCCCGTTCCTATTACCTGTACATGAGTGGTTGTGAGGTGCTCCATCCCGGCGTCACCCCGGCCACCACTGCCCTCCTCGTTAAGTGTATACCTCCGACGCTTGTTTGTTGATGTGCACTGTCAACTGTACAACAAATGAGTTATCACTATGCAGAATGGTGTTTTGTATACAGTGAACAGATAATAAAAATTAAATTTTCACAGCCATTATTCATACTTCTGTTTATTTCACCACCTCGTGGTCCCCCACCTGCAAGGATTGCTGTGAGCCATAGAATGATGGGATGGGTGGTGTGGGAAAGGACCCTAAGGGCCATGAGGCCCCACTCTCTGCAAGGCAGGGTAGGGATACCCACAGCTGCAGTTGTGCTCAGAGCCCCTCCAGCCTGACCTCAGATGTCTGCAGTCACTGTGTCACTGCAGGCATTGTGGGGGGCCGTAGAGAAAATATTTAAACACATTTTTACTTGAGATCTGACATTTGAATTGTTTGCTTTTAATTAATGTTGCAACACTGACTGACAATGGTAACAACATCAGTGCTCCATTTTCTATGGCTGCTTTCAACAACAGGGAATTAAATCTCTAAGAGCTCTGTGAGGTCGGAAAGGGATCTTTCGACTCCTGCTCCTGCGCAAAGCACTGCAGTACTTCACACTGCAGATCAGCTCCAGCAATCAGATGAGAACAGCAACGTTAACTGAGGCTCAGGGAGCACAGACGCAGGCAGAAGGAAGAGGGTGCAGGGTTCAGAGGTGTTTCTCCATCTCATTCTGCAGCAGGATGCTACAGATCCTGAAAGTTTGTATGAATCAAGAAGTAATTAGAGGACTCCTCAAACACAAAGACAGCTTCTCTGGATTTGGGAGTCCCTGTTCTCAAAGCCTCATTTGGGGGTTCTGGCTTTGTCAGAGGCACTGCATGAGTGAGACCAACCTTTGCTCTGCTTTGGGCAGGCTCTGTGATCCCTTTCTGGCCTGAGCTGTACCTTTTTCCTGCACACTGAGCTCCGTGGGGCTCCTTACTTTGCCTCTCCCATGCAGTGGGGGCAGCTCGGGCTGACCACAGCCACCGACTGCTCCTGGCTTCCACTGGACATTTGCAGATGCAGAATTCGACCTTTTGAATGAGCCATCTCTCTCAGTTCCCAACCACTGAGTATCCATGGGGAATGTAGTGCGCCGGGGCTGTACAGTATTAAAAGGATTTTTATATAACTGTGACCTTTTCATATTGTTGGTATTACCTTTCTCAGTGTGCCGGGCATGCACGCACACGCACAGCAGCCGGGCCAATAATGGGACACAGGAAGAACCTACTTCACTGTAAAACCTTTCTCAAATATTGGGGTGGTTCATGAGTGAACTCCTTCTGTTTGAATATCAGATTATTGCAGAAAGGTTATCTGCCCACGCTCCCAGAAGGATGACGGGTGGATAACTCAGCAAGATGGGAAATCAGAGCACAGGGCAGCAAGCACAGCAAGCAGGTCCCTCCTTCCCTTTCAGAAGAACCTGCTGTCTCCTCCTTGGTGACCACGCTGAACTGCTTCACTAATGGTATCTTACCAGTACTGCAGGCTGCAAACTGGACTGCCAGCTCAGCAGCAGATAGGGCACTGCAGGGCCGCCCCACAGCACTGCTCTGCTCCTCTGCTGCTGGGAAAGCAGGCACTGAGTCCAGCTCCAGTCCAGCTGGAAGTGAAGGAGGAACTCCAGCTCTCTGCTCCAACAACAGAGTGAAGGAAAAAAATAAAAAATATTAAAAAATAATAATAATAAAAAAGCACTCAGAGCAGTAATGTGACTATCTGCAAAATAACCCAAACACTGCATCCCTCACAGATGCGTCCCCTAACGTGATTTGGCAGAAGCCTCCATCCTGTCTGTTTATATTCTCCCATTCTGTATGCACAGGCTGCCATCAGACAGCGGAGCTGTGGGAGTGCTGCCCCGCCAGCAGAGCCCTCCGAGCGCATCGACACGCATGGCACCACGCCGCAATATTTCTGCTCTAAGTGACTGCTGCCTTTGCAGTTAAAATGCATAGCAGCTCTTGATGAGTGCCATCGGGGCACAACTAGAGGAGCTGCCTTCTCAAAATGCCACTTGTAAATTGCATTTACATACTGTTTCTGTGAGCAGGGCGAGCAGAGCCCTGGATGTGCACAGAAGAGGTCTCTCCATCACACGTCTCTGTGTGGCCTCACACAGTTCACCTTGCTGAAGTGCTGCCCACACATGCTGCACTCCTGCCACGTAATGCCAAGCACTTCCAAACACTCATAAAAGTCAAGACAGGAGCACTCTGGCCAGAGCCTGAATACATCTCCACTGATCTCAGTTGCCACGGATCCGACCATCTCAGGTTCAGGCTCTGAGGGCCATCACACATGATTTCTTCGTTTGTTTTCTTGGACAGTGCTTTAGGCTCAGTTCTTGGAGCAAAAAGAAAAGCAAATGGGTGCCATTATCAGCCTGAAATGTTGCTGATCTTCTCAGGTAAAAGCAACAGAAGGGAGAAGGGAAAACATAAAAACTATTCCAAGATGTTGGAGATGAGAAATAGAGAGGGCCCAGGTCACCACATCCCCTCAACCCAACATGGAGTGGCCACAGCACAGACACACAAGCAGAAACATTAACCCTTGTTGCTAATGACTTACTGATAACGCTTTTCAGCTCAGTGCTCTCCCTGCCTCATCAAAATGCTGAGACCAATGCACACATCTCAGGCTGACCAGGAGAGTGTTTCTCTATAAGGATGAAATATTTCCTTTACTTTGAATAGTTGAAAACATTTTTACTGCCCCCTTATTTGCTCTGTTGCAAAAATTGAAAAGCTCTTTACAACCTTTATCGATTATTTCTGATATCTTTTCCATATTCTTGGAGGAACAGGAAGGAAAAGAGGACATCAGCCGCTGCCCCTCTTCTCCCCCTTGCCCCAGCAACCAAGAACCAAAATGAATGTCACAAAGAAGGAACTCCCTGAAACACATCTGTAGAGCCACAGCCACATCAGCTATCCCAACACTGGGCAGTAAAGCAGGCTGAGCTCTTTGCCAGTGCCCAAAGTCTTTGAACACAAAGAGACTTAATTCAAATATTACATATAGTGAGCACTTATGTCAGGATGTTTGCAAAGGTCTCGTGAAACATCCAGAATGTCAAGAGCTCTATTTTACTGTGGAAGAAAAAAATTAGCATAATTTCCTAGTGGCCGAGCTCCCGAAGAGCTGCTGTACAAATACTGAAAGCAAACAGACAGAGAACAGAAAGATTCAAAACTACATGTAACCTTTAGCAGCTGAACCGTCCCGACGGTACAGCAGCAGCCAGCAGCAGAGGTGTGTGTGAATCCCAGCAGCCATGGAGAAGGAAGAAAAGTGCAACCCAACCATCACACAGACCCCTCAACTTGCTGAGAACAATGGATGACCAGAAGCGTTTTCTGAGCTCTAAGGTTGATTAGCAGCAAGTTGGATGCTGGAGATATATCAGACGTGCTCCAGTCTCAGTGGCTTTAGACAAAAGAAGGCAAGCAAGAAACCAAGGAGCTCTGGGTTTGAAGAAACAGCCTTCTTGCTTTTCTAAATTCCCCACAAAGCAGCTCTGCTAGGTTGCAGCAATCACAGGAGCACAGTAAAGCACCACATTGGCCCAGGGCTTCATGGCCACGCTTCCTTGCACCCACCTCATTCCTCCTTCAGGTGGCACAGCAGTGTTTAAGGGCTGCAGAGCATGCTTGCAGCTGGCCAACCACATTACAACTGCACTGCTTAGGTGCTGGAGAGAGAAAACCATTCCAAATCACCACGTTCAGGTGGGCCTGAATTCAGTCCAAACTCACAACCAGGATGAAAGAACTGTGCAAACAACATTGTAAACTTCCTTAGGAGACACACGTGACAGAAAAGTGCCAAATATTTATAACTGCATAGGCATATACATATAATTATATGCATAATAAGCTTTAAATATATTATTTAAGAGGAACTTGGGTGCGATACAGAAGTTTTTGGAACAAAAGGTATCATGTTTTGTTTTAATTAAAACAAATGCGATATTCTGCATTAACATCATGAATTCTTTTAATAGCTAAAATGAACACTACCTCCACAACCACAATAAATAATATTTCATTCCAACAGCAAAATAAACTTCACAAAGATTTAATTGTCAGATATTACTTATAATTGCCTGTGATTGCTGGGGCTGAAGTCAGCTCTGCAGCCACTCTGTATATCAGCACAATGTTCAGTGATTCACTCCAGGTACAAACACCTCAGGGGCAGACAGGCACAATTCAGCCCTCTCTTGGTCTGAAATGAGCAATCTTCTGGGACTGAAATGCAATTAGACAACAAGCAGCTCATATGATGTATTTTAATTAGTAGTTCTGTGACTGGCAGCCCTCAGTTGCATAGATATCAGTGAAGTGGGAAATGCACTTATGGGAGCAGGCGGTGACTGAGAGGCAGATTTCAGCAGCACAGCCCACAGACAGACAGCCCCTGCTGCAAACATCCAGAGCCATCCAGAGCAGGAACTGGGATTTACTCAGCGAGAAGGGACTCTCTGAAAGAGGAGGACAGGTGAGACTCTGTGACACCTTTTAGGAGGATGAGTAATTAGCTATTCTTAATTAGAGGAGCAGACGAAAAATCTTCTCTCATAACTCCCACATTTGTTTCATGGGCAGGTGGCCTGCAGCACTTGCACTCCTCATAAAACCCCACTGAGCCATTATGATATCCTTCCTTTTCTTGGATCCCATGTGGGACCATGCAAAAAGATTGCTCAGCGCACCAGAGATGTGTGAAAACCAATGCACAGCTCCTGAAGTTGAGGGAAATGGAATAATCTGCAGGAGGCTGCGCCGTGTGGTCACCTCATTCTGATGGCACTTCTTTATCACACTGTCCCAATCTCCACTTTTAACCTCTGTGTTGGCACTGAAAAAAAAGGTGGGCAGACCTGTACATGGAAAAGCTCCATTCTTTTTTAATCTGTCAGAGGAGCATGGCATGGAAACCCACTTTTTTTTTTTTTTTTTTTTTGTAGACAACAAAAACAACCTACCCAGCAAACTGAGGGCGGACCACAGCCTTTCAAGGAACTAACACCCTTGCTGCACATTTTAAAATGAGCCTATTTAGGAGCCTCCTCGCTGCGAGCTTGATCCTCCATGTGTTCCTTCCCCACGTCTGTCAGTGTTACTGCTGATGATTGCTGCATCTGCTTGGAGGGGTGCAGGGACAAACCACGTATGGTGGCTGTGGCTCCAGGGGCCCCTCCAGCCCTCAGGTCCCAGTCCCAGCACAGCCCTGGGACACAGCTCACGCAGAAAATCTCATGGCACTGATGGTCTGAGCACTTACAGCACAGCGTCTGACTTAGCAGCAGCCTGGGCTGCACTGCCAGACGGAGAACTGTCACGGGACGCCTAAAAATACATAATTAATATATATCGTGTAAGACCTTGTATACATATAATTATTAAAAAAACACACACAGAAAAAAGAGGGCAGCAAAACACAAATCTAGCAGTTTGGTCACGTGTAGTTTGAGGATACAGAATCTCAGAATCCTTACAGTTGGAAAAGACCCCAAAGACCACCCCATCCAGGCCACCACGGACCACAAACACAGAACCCCACCACATTCCCGAGTGCCGCGGCCCCGTGCCCCGAGCGCATGGCGCGCACGGCCCCGCCGACTCCGCGGTCGCCAATCAGATGCGTCCACGCCACGACAGCCACCAATCAGATCCGCCCACTCCGCAACAGCCGCCTCTAGAGCTGCTCGGCAGCCGCCTGACCCCCATGAGGCGGTCCGGGGGGACAGCCCCGCCGCTCCACGCTGCTGCCCCGCACACCGTTCCTATCCTCTCCGCTTCGCCGTCTGCCCGCTCTCCCACTCGGATCACCTCGACCGACGGAGCATCCGGCACCTGCGTGTGCAGGGTTAGGGTCCTCGCTAAGGACCCGAGTCGCGCGGTGCATGCTGGGAATCGTAGTCCCCAGCGTCCGCGCGGCGCTGCGTGCGAGCGAGGCTGGGGTGTGGAGAACTACAACTCCCAGGGAGCCACGCGAGCGCTCCGGCGGCGTGAGCTTTAGCGCTGCGGAGCCGCTCGGGTGGCGAACTCGGGGTCGGGGATCCGGAACCGCTATGGATCTCTTCGGGGACCTTCGGCGCATGAACAGGCGGCAGGTAGCGGCCGGGCCGGCTGTCCCGGGCTGACAGCATCTCGGGGTGCTGGAGCGCTGCCGGGTTCGGGAGTGCTGCGCGCCCCGCACTGCGCCAGCGCCGTGTTTAAAAGCGTTCTCTCCGTGTAGCTCTTTTACCAGGTCCTCAACTTCGCCATGATCGTCTCCTCCGCGCTGATGATATGGAAAGGGCTCATCGTCATCACCGGCAGCGAGAGCCCCATCGTGGTGGTGCTCAGGTGAGTGGTGGTACGGTGCTGGTGCTGCCCTGCTGAGCGAATGAACCAAGCTTAAATGCGTGTTCGTGGAAGATTCAGCCTTGTGGCGAATGAATGTGCGACAGTAAGGAGGTTTGCAGAAAATGGCAGAGTTTTAATGGGAAAAGTTCGTTAATGTGATTGGTGATAGGGCCCGGAGTTCTGCCTTGAGGGCTTTTAGCAATATCACAACAGATGTCTGACTCTGGAAAAAAGGCATCAGTTTATCTGATCGTTAATAGCAGTCACTGATGTAAGTACACGGAATCCCAGTATGGACCAGGTTGGAAAGGAGCTCAAGCATCAGGAATCTCCAACCCACTGCTACAGGCAGGGCAACCAACCTTCCCATTTAATATTAGAACAGGTTCCCCAGGACCCCATCCAGTCTGGCCTTGAATACCTCCAGGAGCAGGGCATCCACAACCTCCCTGGGCAGCCCATTCCAGCACCTCACCACTCTCATAGTAAAGAACTTCCCCCTGACATCCAACCTAAATCTTTTCTCCCTCAGTGTAAAAACATTTCTCCTTGTCCTGCTGTTATCTGCCATTTCAAAGAGCTGACTCCCCTCCTGTTTATAGGCTCCCTTCAGGTACTGAAAGGCTGCAATTAGGCCACCTCACAGCCTTCCTCACAGCCCAGCTCCCTCAGCCTGTCTTCATAGGGGTGGTGCTCCAGCCCTCTGATCATCTTTGTGCCCCTCCTCTGGACCCTCTCCAGCAGCCTGTCTTTCTTGTACTGGGGGGCTCCAGTCCTGGACACAGCACTCCAGATGGGGCCTCATAAGACCGGAGTAGAGAGGGGCAATCACCACCCTGTCCCTGCTGGCCACCCCTCTCCTGATGGAGCCCAGGATACCATTTGCTTTCCGAGCTGCAAGAGCACACTGCTGGCTCATATTAAGATTTTCGTCCATCAGGACCCTCAGGTCCTTCTCTTTAGGGCTGCTCTCAAGGACCGCTCCTTCCAGTCTGTATAAGTGCCTGGGATTCCTCCATCCCAAGTGCAAAACCTTGATAAAAAAAACGGTGTTGAATCTCATTAGGTTCACTCAGGCCCACCAAGCTCACTGGGGTTTGGGTTGTGTGTTACATGTCCCCATGGTATTCCTGAATGGCTGAAGCTACACATTGCAGTTAAATTGTAGGTTCATCAGTAAAAATGAAATGCTTGCTGTTTTCATGGTTGTTCTTCTATTTACCATGGTGATAATAAACTCTCTCCTTCTCTTTGTTTGCAGTGGCAGCATGGAGCCAGCTTTTCACAGGGGAGACCTCTTGTTCTTAACAAATTTCCACGATGACCCCATCAGAGCTGGTGAAATAGTTGTTTTTAAAGTTGAAGGCAGAGACATTCCAATCGTCCACAGAGTAATGAAAATTCATGAAAAGTAATGCATTTTGGCACTTTCCTTCTTTTTAAATGCAATTTCGCTCACCATGACTTTCACTTATTTTTTAATTTGGCAATAGCTCATAATAAAGGCAATTGAGGACTTGCTTTAGCATATAGCTTGTCTCTAGGGTGTGATCTGCTTAAGTTCTGGGTCATGCTTCCTGCAACCCTGCCTCTGTCCCTCAGCAAAATTGCTCAGGTTCAAAGTATGACAACCTATGCAACATGGAGTTCTGTTGTTTTTGCCCCTATTGCATAGGCCTCATGTAATGAACAATTCTTAACATGTGCAAGAGATAGTTCTACTTCTGCACAGTGAAAAGATAACATGGATATAGGAAGCACTGGTGTATTTGCTCCTTACGAGCTCCTGGGTAGTGTTGAATCAAAATCCTGCCTGTGTCATCCACAAATATGTAATGCTAGAAAGGGAGAAAAACAGGTTTTCTAACATGAACAGCTTAAATGATATCTAACTAAGTACAGAATAGTATTTCCATTGGAAGCAGTAGGGAAAGGTTATTATTTGTGCATGTTTAGGGCTTAAAATCTCTGTTGCTGCAAAAAGAATGAGTCTTCTTAATGGCCAGAAGTTGGAATGTCAGCACTACTGGGCTCAGAGCACTGTGTGCAGGGCCACCTACTGAGGCTCTGCATCACTTGGGTTTCCCTGTGCAGTAACAGCCCCACAAAGTTTTTTGCCCACTTGATGATATTTAAAGACTTGGAATGTGTATTATTTTTTATTATCCCTTTTACAGATAATCAAAGATAGCTGAGGTTTTGCTGTATTGTTTAGCTGAACAGTGACCTGAAGGTGTATTGCAGGGACAAAATATTGAGTTGCGTGCAGATTTGCAGCTAGGTTAAAATGGCTTTGGTTTTTATTAGCATCAAAGGAGGACTAAGCTATATTTTGATTTGAGATCTTCCATAAATAAAATACTGTCTCTTGGGAGGTATAGGAGAGGGACTGGTTGTTGTTTTTTCTTTAGTTGAAATGTAAGTTTTCTTGAAGATACAGAGATTAGTAGGTTTGGGGTTTGTTTTGATTTTGCTTTACCAAAATTAGCAAACACTTTTTGTTTAATTAAAATGAGTGCCTTTCATGTTCGTCACATGATTACTGACATCAGATGTCAGTCTAGGAGCTTTTTATACAGCGCCTCCTGTTGAAATTTTTGTCTGTCAACAAAGCCTGTGATGTTGACTCAGTGGTGCCTGTTAAATAAGCAGGACTGGAAGCAAACATTGTTATCTAATCTTGTAGTACTTCCCATCTTCATTGTGTGCTTTTTAGATGTTAATTGAAGTTTTTTAATTAAGTGTTTTAGTTTATCACCTCGTTGCCTTTTAGAGAAAATGGGAACTTCAAATTTCTGACCAAAGGTGATAACAATGAAGTTGATGACAGAGGCTTGTACAAAGAGGGCCAGAACTGGTTAGAGAAGAAGGATGTTGTTGGAAGAGCAAGGGGGTAAGTAATGCAAAATGGCCATGTTGTTCTTAACTAAAATAGAAATCAGGTAATGCACTTACATTGATTCTACTGGGTACAAAGTGGATAGTATGGTATTTTTGAACTTCTTAAACAGACTGGTTATTAAGCTGATTTTCCTGGAAATATTACTTGCTGCAGTATTCTTGCTGCTGGGTAGTGGGAATTAATGTTTTGTAGAAGTAGCATATAACATAAAAGTTCACCAGGGAATAACAGTCAACCAACCTTTCTTTGTAATTGCTGGAAACTACCAGAAAATGAACCCACAGTAATTTTATGCAAGGCTTCAGCTTTTGTCCTCTTCTTGGGTTGAAAAGAGAAGGCAATCTCATCAGATTTTCTCAAATTATCTGTAGTTCTGTGTAAGAAATATGTATTTGTAACATTTTTGCTCCGAGCCTTGTACCATGTCTATGGAGCATGTGTACTTTTAAAACTATGAATAAGATTTAGCAGGATGGAGCATTTACATGATGGAAGAAGTGGGGTCTATGAGAGGTTGCTCCTGAATTTGTGTTGTCAGATGCACATCATCTTTAAAACTCTCATTGTCTGCTTGAGTGTTTTTCTCTGAAATCCATTATTGAACATTTTCAAGACTGAGTTAACATTGAAGCACTGAAGCTGTTGAGGGTTAATTTTACATTCATCTATTCTGTCCATTACAGTTTTTTGCCTTATGTTGGTATGGTGACGATAATAATGAATGACTATCCGAAATTTAAGGTATGTGTACAGACACTTTCAATACTTAAATCTAGAGCTATAAGATACCAAGTACAGTAATAAGGAAAGAATCTTGCTTACAAGAATACTTGTTAATAAATTTGGTTATATCATTTGTTACCTAATGTAAAATGAGCATTGTTCTCTTGTTAGCTTCTGTGCAGTCTGGCAGAACGTGGTGTTCTTATTCATTTGAAAGCAATTTGTAGCTACCTCATGAGTTAAGCGTATTCAGTTGTAATGTTTATTTATAAATATGGTCACAATAAAATATTGCTGTAATTCTACAGGAACTGTAACTGCTCATCTACAACATGTAATGTTGTAGGGGCACGTTTTGAACAGTTTATAATGTCAGAACTTCTCCAAAAGAAAATTGTCGTCAGTTTTCATTCTGTATTTTGTTCCACAGTATGCTCTTCTGGCAGTAATGGGAGCTTATGTACTGCTGAAACGGGAATCCTGAAGCTCAAAAAAAAAAAAAAAAGCTCAGCTTTCCAAGAACGAAGTATGAAATTAAATTTATGGGGATACAAAAAAGCCTAATATATTTCAGATGTTTTAATTTCTGTCTACGGTTACAAAGCTGTGTAAACTTTTGTCTTGTCTAAATAAAGGGTGTTATTGCTGAGTAAAGCTTTTGGCTCCTGGCTCATTTCGTAGTGGCACATTTACCATCTGAAACAAGTAGTGCTCCTAATTGGCCTTTTGCAAAAGGAAGATACTGTCAAGTGCTAGAGCTGCTCGTGCACTCATTAATGCACTGTCAACACAGTGCCTTCAGACTGCGATGTGATGGAGCTCTCCTCGCTTTCTCCTGCCTGCTTGTTCAGGTATTTTGCTGTTTCTGACTTGCTGGTGCACTCTTTTCACAACCTTATGAGCTGTTCTGTCAGTGCTTACAAAAACACAGCATATGAGTTGGAATGGGGTGGGTTGTAGGGGTTAGATCATACTGATGTCTAAAGGAACCTGTCTGGATGTGGCCTGGAGGAAGGAAACAAAAACAGTAAAACGGAAAGGAACTTTTAAGTCTGAATTGAGAAATGGAAACTTTTTGTTCCTCTGAATGTGAAACTTGCTCCTTTGTGGTCTAGAGACAAAGAAGGAAAGGACCTGATTTTTCAGGACACAGCATGATTCTAGAATTCAGGCTGTTCCCCTTTTTCCCTTCGTGTTCCTCGCTGTGAAATAAAGCTAACAAAAAGTTTGTGGGGCTTTATAAACACCTAAATTACTACATGAAAAGCACAGTTGTGTGCTCAGTAATATTACCAGTAAGGGAAAAGCGTAACCCACATTCCTGTTCTGAGGATGTGTTGTTCTGTCTATGACACCTGAAGAGTGTCAAACATAAAATTGATTTTTCATTTTAGAACTTAGCTGATAACTGTCTTACACAAAGTTCTGGGTCTTTCTCTTCTTGTCTTCCAGTGTCAGTATTGTGCCCTCAACAAAGCAGAACTTGTTTTCTTTGCATGCTTTCTTTCTGTAGCTCTGATGAGGGACAGCATGATGCTTCTTTTCCTACAGAGTTCTGTTTCTTCTGCAATCCCTCACCTCTACAGAATTAAACCATTATACAATAATGGCACCCCCTTCTGCTGTAAGTGAAAGGCAGGCAGCTGCTGGGTTCTTCCAAGTACTGTGCTGCTTTTGTGTCCTATTAAGCAGTTTTCACAACAAACTCTAATGTAAAAATGACTTATTCCGTATCAATTTGTGTAGAAATAAAATTGAGTATAATAAAGAGCCTGTCAGAATAATGTAGTTGTTCTTAATGCAGTCTTTCTGGAAGTGTGCCATCACGGTTAAGTAAGAATAAAAGCATTTTTGGAGGCAGTGTATGGGTCCTATTCCTCAAATTAAAATTTATTCCCACTCCTGTGCAATCGCAGCCCTTTGAGAGTGGGACTTTGGACATGGCTCTGAAAATAAATTCAGCACATTTTGAAAGGAATTTTGTGTTGAGGAGATGAGAAATGGTAAAAAGAAGCCAGGATTAACTTACTTGTGCTCAGAAGATTATAATTCTTGAGAGTGATATGCTGCCTCTCATTTTGACTCCCTGATAGCCCCATCTTCTGGAACTGACTCACGTGGTAGAGTGAAATGCAGCTGTCAGTGCTGCTGTACCTGCTATTTAGTGGTGTGCATGACAGGCTTCCTTTACCTTCCTGATTTCAACTGGATACCTTGAGATCTGCTGCGTGCATCCAATCAAGAAGCTTCGGTAAACTGTGTGCAGTGTAGTGCAGCCAATACACCTCTTGGCCTTTGGAGTCTGCTGGGTCTGAGGTGAAGGTGTTGTGCTGAGACCAGTTTGAGAATAGGTCTTCTCCCAGTGCCTGCCTCCTGAGGACTTTATGTTGGTGTAGAAATGAGGTGTCTGATGCTGACAGCTTCTTGCTCCCTGCTGCATCCATTTGTTGAGATATCTGAGAACTCAAGATCAGACTACTATAAAGTGAAGTGAGGGTTTGTGGTTAAACACTTAAACATTCAAACACTGATGTCCAGAGGAGCCAATGCAACGTGGTTGGTTATACTCCGCTGGGTCTGTGAGTGGAGCAGACCCATCAAAGCATCTGGGAAAAAGTAAAATGAATGCTAGCTAGCCCCAGACATCCTTGTATCTGAAATGGTGCTGGAGGAGCAAAGAAACACCATGAGACAGTATCCAAAGTCGTGAGGCATAGAGCTCTATGGGCAGCTGAACACTTTGTGCTCTCTCTCTTCATCCCTATCCTCCTTGTTACCCTTCAGCTGGTGTTTCCCCAGCAGGGCTCTGAAGTTCTAGCTCATGGCAGTGAGCAGATGTAGAATAAAACCACCTGAGGGTTTAGGATGCCTTCCAGGGCCAAGGCCCTACTCAGTTCAGTGAAAGCATTTATGCTGTAATCATAACGCTTCTGTAAATGCCGAATATGAAGTCTCTTTCTCAGTGGAGAGGAAGTGATGTTGTATATTAAGCCTGGTTAATCACGTCTCTTTTTCTCAGAGAAAAAAAAAATGCAAATGATGCAGCACATGCTTTTTGCAGAACGAATGCTTTGCACAATGTGAACAGCCTCGCTTTTCTGGCGTGGAACAGCAGTGCTGCTGACAGGGTTTACAGCCAGGGAGAAATGCTTTCACCATGCAACTCTTAACAGCACAGAAAAGACAGTTCAGACTTCTTGCTGCCTTTTCTCTTCATCACACATCGCTCTCACCAGCTTCATCTTACTCACTTGAGAGCCCCTGACACTGAGAGTGCTTTGAAAGGCAAAGTGGACAGAAAGCGAAAGCACCCACAAGCAGCTGTATGTATGTTAGTCCCTCCAAGAGGAGAAAGGGGTGCCCCCAGCACCAGCCCAGCCTCGTCAGCTGGCCCTTTCTCCCTGTGTTTAATTAAGATAGTGAGCAACAGCGATGAAAAGGGCACTTTCCTTTGCCTGTGTGAGTTTTATCTGTGTTTCTTTCAACATCTCATGGGCCTAAGGCAAACAAAACGTAAAGGACAAAAAGTTAAATGTTTCCTTGCTCTATAGCTTGGCTTAACTAAGTCTATTCTACCTCCTGCCACCAGTCATGCTCCAGCACCTTGCTGTACACAGAACCAACTCTGCTTCTCCATCACTTGCGTGTGGCTATCAGCAAAAATCCAAAATCTTCATGGGGTGAAAATGTCATCTGTAGATACGCAGGAAATCTGAGGTTGCTGTGGGCACCATCTCCATTCTGAAGCTGTTTGCAAACTGAACATACATCTGGATCCAAGTTCTACAAACAAAGCTGCATGGGCAAAGATGGACAAAGCTCCATCTCATTGATGGTGATGTTAGGACAGCAGTTCCCAGGATGCCGAAGGTCACACTGGCTAAACTGAAAGCAGGATGCATGCATGCCAGCTCCAGTAGCCACGGTGTGGCCAGGGCTGTGCGTGTGTGCTCCAAGGCCCAAGGAGCTGCACCAGTTCCTGCTTCCAGAGAACTTCTTTTTGCCACTGCTTCACACAGTGCTGCTCTGCTGCACTTCACAGCTGGAGCCTGGGCCAGGGGCAGCCCTGGGGCTTCCTAGCACTGCTCCTCCTGCTACCTCTGTCTGCTGGGTGCTCTGCCCAGCAGCAACCCAGCCTTCTGCTAGGAACTTTCCTCCATTTTAGTTTCTCAAACAGTGTTTACAAATTCAGCATCAGAAGCTGTATATGGATGGAAGCTGTCACTTGGGAAACAGAACATGTCGTTTTCTATTTCCTCTGTGCTTGTTTCCCCTCGGTTTAGCTGCAAACTAACAGGCTGGCAGATGAATCGCCTGCTTGGTGCCACAGACAAGGGTGTTTTATTGAAGCAGATCAGACTGAGATGTTGGCCCTGTGCTGCTCCCTGCGCCCTTCTCTGCACAGTGGTCCTCCAGCAGGAAGGATGCCTCAACAGAGCTCCAGGTGCTGCCTGCTTTGGGATAAGCACACGGCATGTGCTGAGGCCAGTGCAGAGTCTGGAGCTGCATTCAGAGGGGAGAAGAGGAGCTGTGGTCTGACCACACCGAAATAAATGCATTTCATGACAGCGGCCATTCTGATTCACGCGCAGGTGAAGGGATGGAAGTGATGATGAATGCAGCACTCTGACACTCAGTAGGTGTGCAATCACCTTCATTCAGCATCAGCTGTCTGGGTCTTGGGCTTCCTGAAATGTGGCTATTCTGCCAGTGGACAGTGTCAGCACAAAGACACCAAGTTAACTACATCAGTTCATCCTATGTTTAATGGTGAAATGATACAGCAGTACAACAGAACAAGGCAACGCCCCTAACTACATTAACTACAGTGATTTAGAGAGATACATCACCAATTGCCCCAGTACCTTGCCATCATCCAGATCTGCACTCACTGGGTGTCCTGGTTGCAGTGAGTTCGTTTCCTGGCTGCTGGGAGGTCCTGGTAGTGCGTCCACTGCTAGGTGAGATCTTGAACTTCACAGCTTTTAGTCTGTTGAACAAATTTACATAACTTCAAGCATGGAAACATCTGGTTTTGTTCTTCCTTTTTGGATTCCACCTCCAGCCTGTCCAGGGCTCAAGGAGGAAGGAAGCAAGGAGTTTGTATACCAGCAGGCCTTGACATTACGCTTCTAAAGGTCAACACATTCTCATAATGCTTTATCTAAGCTACATCTCTTGCTAATGAGACACCTTATCCAAGGTACATATTTCACTAATGGTCCCACATATTTGGCTAATGATTGGATACTGATGAAGTGTAACTCTGGGTTGTGAGATTCATCTAGAGGTCCACTTTGGATCAAGGCCTGCTGTTCAAGCCTTGTACTTCAGCAGCACAAACAGTGCCAAATTTCTTAAACTTTGCCTTATTAAATGCTCATCACTTTGTATCGTTCACCTCTGTGAAGCTCCCTTCTCAAGAACATCAACAGGACGTAGCTCTTTACAGCAAGGGCAGAGAGATGGTGGTGTCCCATCCTTTCAGGCACACGAGGTCAGACTGGGTGGGTTCTGAGCACTGATGGAGCTGTGGGTGTCCCTGTGCTCTGCAGGGAATGGGACCATGTGGCTTTTAAGGGCCACTTCCCATGGAGAAGATTCTCTGATTTTATGATCCATGTTTCTGCAGGGCTCTGCTCCTGCTCCCAGTGCTCGAGCTGTTTGCAGAGCAGTGCCCCCCACCCCACTCTGAGGACCGCACCGTTCAGCATCTCCAACATTTGCAGAGCACTCCCCGGTGATCGCACCATTATTACACCGCTGATACGCTTAAACTCCTGTTTGCTCTGTACATACATCAGACCTATCTGTAATGTCAGGATTGCTACAAAGGGTGGTGAGAGGCACGCCGTTTTTCTTTCATCCCATTTTATTTCCATAAAATCTGACTCGCCGACGGATCACATTTGTCTGAAATGTGAAGGAGGCAAAATAAACAGCAGTGCTGTGAGAAGAGCATTTAAAACCCAGTGATGTTTTCCACACAGTCACTTACTTTGCCACATGGCCAGATGCATGATAAGCAGAAAGGTATCTTCAAACAAAGAGAGCTGTTTCTTGAAGCTCTCATACAAGTTGATGTTACTGGGTTCCTTCTTTAGGGCACAGTAGGAACGAGTGTCCCCGACTGAGCATGTGTTTTCATTGACATTCAGCATGACTGTCAGCATAAAAGGAAAGGTAAGGCTAAAAAGGGGCAGGCAGGCCTTCGGAGTTGCTTCCATTTTGGTAAATTATTGGTTTTCTGTTCCAAAAAGACCCAGCCCCCTCAACCAGAGTTCTTGTCAGCTTGCTCCTAATGACCCAGCTGAATGCCTGAGATTTCTGTATTTGCTTCATGAGAAAGCTCTGAAGACACATTTTTTCCCCCCTTATCCACATAAAAAAAAAAAAAAAGAGAGAGATTCAAAAAGCCAGTGCCAATTAAAACCAAAACTTTGATCCCCCCTGTAGGTCAGCACTTTTCACCATGATTTTAAGGACCTGAAGGGGAACAAATTAAGATGGATTAAAAATGGAAGTGCCCCAGGAGCAGTCTCAAAGCAGAGTAACCCAAGCCTGTGGTAAACAAGATCAAACACGATGGCACATTCTTTAACACATGAGATGCACACAGGCACATCGTGTGTATACAAAACCTGAGGAAGGTACAGCCATAGTGGCCAAGGAAAGCCAAACACTGTGCTCTGATGTTGTTGTTTTATTGTTTGTTTCTGAAAATAAACATTTTTTTCCTGAATTTTTGATTTCCTGCCTTGAAGTGTGATGAGCAATTGGAATGTCCCACGGATGGCGGTGCTGTCACTCAGAACAGAGCACATGTTTTCCACAGCAGTGCTGCACAGTGAAACTCCTGACTGAGGCATGAAAATGCCATTGTAAATTAAACAAGAATGCATAATGAATAACCAAAATGAAAGGGTGAATCACATGAAGCGAGAAAAGGAGATGCAATAAACTGAGACTGAACAAGGGAGCAATTTAGCTCATACAGTAGGGTACACAATTGACTTCAGAAGTGCTGGAGATGGATCATCTGCCTGGTGATTATGATACTTTACATCCATGGTAGTTTCCAGCAGGAAACACTGTGGGTACGGCTAGGTGCAGACCTGTGGGGTCAGCTGAAGGACCTGGCAACCCCGTGCTGTTAGCTCTGTTAACGGCATCTCCAACTTTATGACTTGTCCCTCCAGACACAGAACTGTCACATCGACTGTGCCAACTCCATGCGACCTCACCCCTGTGACCGTTACCTACGGGGACAAGCAGCATATCAGGGCTGCACGTCTTCCTGCTGCTCATCCACCTTCACTCCACTGAGGCTACTCCGAAGGGTATGCATTTGTTTTACGCTCCTTTGTAGCCTTTACTGCCCTCTGTCATCTCTTTCAGGCTTTCACCCACTCTCTCCTCCTTGCTCTCAGCAGGGTGGAGATGGTTCAATTCATTAACCATCACAAAGTCAGACGGTTCTGGGTACCTTGGAATGCTGGAACACTGCAAGAAGAAAGTGCTGCAAGCCCAGATTGCATACATATATACCTGCAACAACAACTTCACAAGATACTGGAAATTAAAAGAAACTCTTTGCCCCATATCATCTCACTCTCTGAGCTTAAAATCATACTGTTATTTAAGTGTGCTCATTTCCCAGTGACTTCCACACCTCAGTGCAGGAGCAATCTTTTTTTTTTTTCCCATAAGCTCTTAAAAAACCTTCTCAGCCCATTCAGGCATTTCCATCCAGTGCAGCAAATTGCTTCTGTGAACATTCTCATACTTTCCGTAGAGCAGACAGATAAAATTCATTTTAACTTGTAACTCCTTCCAAAAAGGAGATCCTGCAACAGAGATGTCACCTGGCTCCCCGCTCCGGTCTGTAATGACGGCACTTTGCTTTACCACGTAAATCAGCACATGTACGGACGAACCGCACCGTCCCACGGCCATTCCCTCACCCATCTCCACGGACCTCCGCATCCCCCTCCCGGTCCCTGCTGCAAAGTCGTCCTCTCTCCCTCCACCCCACGCCCGACGAAGGGGCCCGCGGGGAAAACCGAGGGGAAACCGAGGGGAAAGTTTCTGTTTTCCAAACATAATTAATGGTGAAGTCGGTCCCAAGCGCCGTCTTGGGCGGTGTCTCCCACTAGAACGAGAGCTTCCACAGCCCGGCCGCCTGCGGAGCACCGACGGCACCGGGACAACGCGCCCAGGGCTCGACGGGACGGGACGAGCGGCACTGGGTCAGCCGTCGGGGGGGAGCACGTGCGGGTGGGGGCAGCGCTGGAGCTGAGCCCCGGGACGGAGCTCCCCCCCACGCCTCCCTCCCCCCGCCGGGAGCCCTGCGGGGCGGGGAAGTGGGTGGGGGGGTTGGGGTCGGGGCTGCCCGCAGCGGCACCCGCCCCCGCCGGAGGCAGGACGGAGGCACGGGGGCCGGGGGCGGACGCAGCCCCGGCCCAGTGAGGAGGCGTCACGAGCGGGAGCTCCGCTCGCTCCCGGTCCCGGCTCTGTATAAATGGGGGTCGGCGGCTGCGGCGGCGGCAGCGCTCGGTGCAGCCGCAGCCAGAGCCGGAGCGCGAAGCCGGGCGGGGACCGGCCCGCAGCGGAGCGCGGCTCGACGGCGGTGCGGGAAAGGAAGCGGCACCGGCACCAGCACGGGCAGGGGAAGCGGCACCGGCAGGATGGGCGGCGGCAGCCCGCGGCGGCCCGGAGCGCTGCCGCTGCTGGCTCTGCTGGCTTTGCTGGCTGCGCAGGGCGGAGCGGCACCGCTGCAGCCCGGCGGATCCCCTGCGCTCACCAAGATCTACCCCCGCGGCAGCCACTGGGCTGTGGGTAAGTCTCCGTCCCGCCACCCCGCGCTCCGCCGGCCGCTCCGGGGGCTCAGTGCTGCCCGCGGGCCGCCTGCCGCCGCCGTCGGGTCCCCTTCCCATGGCCCGTCGGCAGCCCGCATCTCTCCCCGCTGCTGCCCGCCCCGCCGCGGCACTCCGCGCTCCCGTCCCCTCGGGGCCGGCCGGGAGGGGGCAGCCCGCAGCCTCGGGCTCCTACCCGCCGCCCCGATTCGATTCTGTCTGCGTTTGCATGGCAGCAAAGCCTGAGATGGCCAAAGTACAGCAGCTGGATAAGCGCTGGAACACTGACTTTAAAAGTTCTCACACCCGACATCAAGGCACGGGAAGTCTAAACTTTCAGCTTCTCTACCCACAACTTATTTTACCAGTTCTAACCAGGTGCCTCTCCCTAGCTCCCGGTGAAATGCTTAGTTCCCTCTGCCCAGTTTGTAGCAACACTGCCAATGTAGGAAATCAGTTGTGTGATTTCCTATATCTGACAACACCTCCAGTTCCTGCTGTGCTTCTTCCCTTCCCTTCCCTTCCCTTCCCTTCCCTTCCCTTCCCTTCCCTTCCCTTCCCTTCCCTTCCCTTCCCTTCCCTTCCCTTCCCTTCCCTTCCCTTCCCTTCCCTTCCCTTCCCTTCCCTTCCCTTCCCTTCCCTTCCCTTCCCTTCCCTTCCCTTCCCTTCCCTTCCCTTCCCTTCCCTTCCCTTCCCTTCCCTTCCCTTCTTTCCTTTCCCTTCCCCCTGTATCTCTGTCAGTTTCAACTCCTAGCTGATGTTTGATCTCTTAAAGCCACGTTTTGCCTTTTTGGGCAGATTTCATGCAACAGTCCTTGTTCTTTCAGGACATTTAATGGGGAAAAAGAGCACTGGGGATTTTCCTTATGCTTATGAAGAAGAAAACAAGATCCCATTTTCAGCATTACCTGAGAATATCAAGCAGGTGGATGATTATCTGCAGTGGGAAGAGATGTCCAAACATTTGCTACAGCTGCTGGAAGGGAATGAAAATAAAAGCGCTCACTTCTCAAAAGGAGGGCTTCCCTGGCACACCAGGAACTCCTGGGAGACAGATGACAGCAGCAGCTGGAAAGATGTAAGTAAGACAAAGGGTGTAAATGTGGTCCTTATGGTCACCGTTTTGTTTTGAAGTGTCATACCAGCTTCATCTCACTTCTGCGTTGTCCTGATATTGCCAGAAGTGCATCTAATGCGACAGTCATTGAGTAAAACAGGATTTTACTCTTGATCAGAAATTGTTGGTCGCGTGTGACGTGTTCTGTGAACCAATTTGCAGTTGCACATAAATTCAACATGTGTTCCACTAGGTTTCAGTGTCCAGATTCCCTTCCAGCTTTCTGGCCATAACTTTCTTTTTTTTCTGTCACTTCCTCACTCTGAGATGACCACATCAGCAGCAAGTTTTGTGTCAACTCAGCTGAACCGAGCTGGTGTGAAAAACAGGTGTGTGTACAGGGAGAAGGCAAAGAGCATCCCATATAAAGCTGCTCCACATGGGCTCTGTGTTCTGGCCGCCGTTACCTGCTTTGGCTGCTGAGGCACCTCAGCCCTGAGCAGAGCTGCTCCCAGCTCCACCTTCAGCACACCCAAGTCTCTTCCCCCAGGAATTAGCTTGTCTGTTTGATGATGCTGACTGCAGTTGTGCTCATGTCCGGTCCCACAGAATCAGTCTCTCCCCATGGATGAGCTTTAATGTGTGCCAGCATTAATCCAGCCTCTTCCCTTCAGCAAGGATACGTGCAAGTGCCAGTTCATGAGATAAGATTTTGGTACAGATTCACCCCTCTTCCTTTGCAAAATCCTGTGACATGTACTTGGAAAGGTGTTGGTGAGGTTTTACAGAAGGTCTGAAAGAAGACTTGCTGTGTACACTTCAGAACTTATGGCAGCACAACTCCATTCTTAGTAATGCATCATGTTCCAGGATGGAGATGGAGCCACACGATTCTTTAGGGCAGCACTGAAATGGTATAGAAAGAGTGACACACACTGTTACAAGCATTAACAAGGAGGGTTTTTCTTCCCACGTTCTCCAGTAGTACAATGGAGTGAATATTCTTGAACTAACTTTGCCCTGCTCTCCCTCCTGAATTCCCAGCGCAATGAAGTCATTGCCGCTGACCTGAATAAGGGTAAGGATTTACTCATTAAATTAAGCTGTGATTTAAGTCTCTCACAGCAGTGATGTGAATGCTGTCTGCATGCTTGTTTCTGGCAGTAGCTTTATGGCAGTGATGTTTGTAATAACCGTGATCAATACAGTCTAGAAAGGAAAAGCTGTTTGTCTCCTTCTTGGCCCTGCAGCGCACAGCTCTGTAATCCAGTTAGCAAACTCCATTATGTTATACGGAAAAGGAAATATTTCTACTTCTAAAAGCATTTGGTAATACATCGTACTTAAATGGGCAGATGTTGCCCTTATTGAATTCTACTCACATCTGCATGCTTTTGCTCTAAATTAACATCCACGTGTTTTGTTTTGTTTTTGTTTTTGTTTGTTTTTTGTTTGTTTGTTTGATTGATTGATCAGACATTGACCAGATATGTGGAATAATAATGGAGTAATAACAAATATGTGGAATGATGTTGCCTTAAATCTCCAGAATCCTCAAATGAGCGGCAAAATAAATCATGCCTCCCATACAACTATGATATGTGACCAGCAGTGGAGCCTCATTTTGCCACAGAACCTTTAATTTTCAGGGTCCAAAGTTATTCTGCCTCTCTCCTGCGTCGTGGAAGGAGTGCCCACCCTGCTCTTGCCTCTTGTTGAACACAAACTCCCTATTGCATGTAGCCTAGAAAAGAAAGAAACATTGTTCTTCCATCAGCTTCCAAAAGAAAAACATCAGCACATAAAATTCAAACAGTCACTCTGCTGAGGTCTCCCTTCCAGATGCAGGAGGTCTGAAGACCAGGAGCAACGTGCTTTGATGTTAGGGGGCTGTGTGTTCGGATGCTGTGCTGGTGGGACGTGGTGTAGTGGGAAATGGTGATGGATGTTGGACTGCAGGGTCTCATAGGCCTTTTCCAACAGTGGTGATTCTGTGATCCTTTCCTAAATGTTTGAAGAACGATAGCTGTTATTTCTTTTTTTTTTAATCTGAAGAGGCAATGTTTATTTGTAGAGGCAGAATTCTGGTACATGGGAGGTTCAGCTGTGTGCGTACATGGTGACACGAGAGCATATGTGACTTTCTGACTTTGATTCTGTAGTTTTCTCTGGGCCTGAAGGATTCCATCTTGCACAGGCTTGGCCCAAACGCTTTCAGTTAATGTTCTGTGCAGGTGCCTGTGTATGGGGATGGTGGATGGGAGTTAGGTGGCCAAGTAGTGTAAACTGATGGCAATGGGGTAGTGGCTATGGGATCTATCCTGCAACCTAGCCTTGGTGTAAAATTAAGCTTGAAAATAAGCTTTAAGCTGTTCCCATGCCTTGGCTTTTAATAGCAGTGAGGCATTATATCAACGAGACAGCAAAATTATCCGGGAAATGACTTTCCTCTTGCTTTGCTGATTAAGTTGATCAAGACAAATGATGTGTCTCGGTGTTTCCTATGTTAGCACACAGGACAGCTGTGCATGAGGCTGATGAGCTTTGTGAGTGACTTCTGCCAGGCCTGCTCTATAAATGCTGTGCTTTTCCCCTCTTTTTATCAGATGATGGAGTATCTGCTTCAAGTTGTGAATACGAAGGACAGCACTCCGAGCTGAAAGTCTCTACATGTGAAGAATCGGAACACTTTCCATAAGAGACTATGCTTTGCAAGCACTCGGTTGTATCAGATAATCAGCAAGGTCTCTTTTCTGTAAACAAGATCCCCGTTGTGTAAGATACCTAAATACACGTATTCTTGTATGTTTCGGCAATGACCTCGCTCCCTGCTTCATTTCCGAGGCTGCGCTTTTGTCCCTTGAGGGCGCAACGGTCACGGAAGGGCCCCGCAATGAATGACACCGGCGTGGTCCGGGAGCTCACCGCTCTGCGTCCCGGCTTCTGCAGCGGACGGCTGATGATGGGAAGGGCCGCCGTACTTTCCCGCTGTGCCCTCCGCAGCCGGCAGGGCGCGCCGCAGCACCGCGGATGCGGGGCGGTGCGGGACGGTGCGGTCACCTGGGTCCCGGCCTTGCCTGCACCCTGCCCGATGACAGTGCTGGGATATGGGGTCTCTCTGCCCCGGTGTTGCGCAGCTTCGTCCTTCCCCACCCCTTCCCAGTCCATCCCAGCTCTTCCCTCCTGGAGGATGGGTTCTGTGCCCCTGTTTAGAATCATGGAACACTTAAAGTTGGAAGGGACCATCAGGTCTCACTCCCTGCAGTGCACAGGGAGACCCAAAGCTCTGTCAGGTCAGAGCCCCATCCAGCCTGGCCTTGGTTGTCTGCAGGGACAGGGCATCACCACCTCTCTGGACATGCAGTTCCTAACTGCCCTCGCTGGGAGGGCAGTTTTTTCCATATATCCAACATAACCTCCCCATTTTAAGCTTGAAGCATTTCCCCTTGTTCTGTTACCACTGACCTAGCTTAGCAGTCTGTCCCCTTCTTTCCTGCAGCTCCCCTATGCATACTGAAGGCTGCTCCCTGTTCTCCTGGAGCTTTCTCCTTTCCATGCTGCACAGCCCTAGCTCCCTCAGCCTGCCCTCACAGAAGAGCTGTTCCATCCCTGGGATCACTCTGTGGCCCCCCTCTGGATGTGCTCTGACAGCTCCACATCCCTCCTGCACTGAGCACTCCCCATATGGGCGCAGTGCTCCAGGTGAGGTCTCAGCACAGAGCAGAGAGGCACATCCCCCCCTCGCGCTGCAGGCTGCACTGCTTTGGATGCAGCCCAGGGTAAGGTTGGCTTTCTGAATTGCAAAGGAGCACTGCTGGCTCATGTCCAGCTGCCACCCACCGATGCCCCAGGTCCTTTTTGTCAGGGTTGTGCTCCATCCTTACATCCCCCAGCTTGTACTGATAGCGGGATTGCCATGACCCCGGTGCACACCTTGCACTTGGCTCTGTAGAACCTTGTGCAGTTCCTGTGGGTGCACAGCTCAGCTCCAGGTCCCTCTGGGTGGCATCCCGACCCTCAGGATCATCGTCACCATGCAGCTCGGTGTTACCCACAAACTGCTGAGGGTGCGCTGTCTCTCTGCACGTAGGACAGCACTCAGTTCAACACACTGCAGGACGTGGGGTGTGATGTGGCATGGAGGGATGGGCTCACCATGCAGGCTTGCTGGGACTGCATCCTCTGTGCTCACCGCAGCGCTCCCTCCCACAGCTTCAGCTCTGCCTCCTCCTATTGCCACCCAAATCCCCGCTGCCCATCACTGCTCTCCCCTATCAGCCCTGACCTGCTGATTTTAACCTCTTCCCTCTGCAGGGCCAGACATCTCAGGGCTTATGTCACAGCTCCTAGTGGGGCAGAGACGTTGTACGTACTCCTTGCAGCTCTGGTGCTCCAGCAGCATGGTGCTGCTGATGAAACTGAAGCAAAAGCAGAGAGAGCTGTGGCAGAAAGGGCCACACTAAGAGCCTTAGCTCAGCCGGAGCAAAGAAGTGGTTAAGGATCTAGATGATTTAATCCAGTTTTAAGAAAAGGTTTTACAGTGAGCAATTAGATGCTGGTTAAGGAATTAATCACTAATGGGTCATTAACTCTGACTGCTATTGTACAGTTAACAAGCCGAGGCAGGATTATTAGACTCAGCGCCCAATTAAGGAGGAGGAGATATTTACAACAAACGGAACAAATGGGATTTTGAAATGGAATGGGACTATCGGAAAGTGCAGGAAGACAGAAAACCATGCAGGGTGCGGGTGTGCCTGCGCTCAGCGCTTTATTGGCTCAGAAAACATTTACCTTTCCAGCTCAGGGGCCTGAAGTGCAAAAACCGTCACTTTCTTCGGAGGACACAGCCGCATACCAGGGCCGATCATCCAGCACAGCATCCACAAACAAAAGGAACTGCTCCGTACACCTGTGGAAGAGCCCTGTCCCCACAGCTGGACGCAGCATGTTGTCCTCTGCCTGCAGGTTGTGGATAAAGAGCTTGATGAGTGCAAATGGGTGTCCTCAGAACGCAGAGGGTCCTCCTGGTGGATGTGAGGGATTCGGGAGGCAGTGGGGAGGGTGGGCAAGTGGGCAAGCACCACTGGACCCCACAGACCACCCCGGACCCCATTGAGCCCCCCAGACCTCAGAGTGCCACTTGCTGACCATGGGTAATGAGGGGGGGGCAGCAGCAGGCCAGCTGCAGGAGGTGTTACAGCCAGGTGATGCATGTGGGATTGCTGAACAGAAGGGGAAGCACTTCTGAAGCCAGCGATGACCTATGATTAGCTGCACCCACTCCATGGACACCATGGGGAGGGGGGTCTGCTGCGAAGAAAGCTGCGAAGGGATGCTTAGAAACTGCTGTCTGAGGTTAAAGAGCTCCCCAAAGTGAAGCTGAGCAGAGCTGACATGCTTGCTCCTGACAGGGCTCTTAAAGATATGCACAGATTGTGAAAATATAATTAGAAGCCAGCCTTTGTCTGGCCACAACGAGTGGGAAATGGTGAAAGGAAAGGCCTCCCGGCCGGCACTGAATCGTCCCTGGGACACAATAAGGGCGCTTGTGCATCCTTCTCCTTTCCCTAATGAGAAACGTTAATTGCCACAACCTCCAGAGTGTGCAGAGTGCCCCGTGCCCAGCGGAGGAGAAGGGCAGTTTCATTACAGCTTCTCAACCCCATTACGGGCAGTAACGGAGATAATGGAAAAAAAAGGGATGCTGCACTTATAGCAGAGGTGGCTTGGGAAGGGTGCTGTGCTGCAGGGGGTGAGTGTGGCTCCGCACCCCAACAGCATTCAGCCCCATAGCGCTCAGCCCCACAGTGCTTGGCCCTACAGCTCTCAGATCCAGAGCTCTCAGCCCCACAGCACTCAGCCCCACAGTGCTCAGCCCGGCAACATTTGCCCCACAGCATTTGATCTCACTCCTCTCAGTCCCACAGCACTCAGCCCTGCAAGATTCAGCCTTGCAGCGCTCATCTCTACAGTGCCCTGTCCCTCAACACTCAGGCCCACAGTGCCTGATCTCACACCTCTAAGCCCCACAGCACTCAGACCCTCAGTACTTGACCCCACCTCACTCAACCCCACAGCTTTAAGCCCTGCAGTGCTCAGCCCTGCAGCACTCAGCCCCTTAACACTTGCTCAGCCCCACAGCACTTTGCCCCATAGTACTCACTCAGCCCCACAGCTCTTAGCCCCACAGCACTCAGCCCCACAGTGCTTTGCCCCATAGTACTCACTCAGCCCCGCAGCACTCAGCCTCACAGTGCTCAACCCCAAAGCACTCACTCAGCCCCGCAGCACTCAGCCCCACAGTGCTCAGCCCCATAGCGCAGCCATTCCCCTCCCAGTGCAGCCACCAGGTCAGGGGGACAGGGCTCACAGGACCTGCTAGTCCTCTTCTCTGGGAACGATGGGGCCAGAAGCACAGCGTGGGGTGGTGGCAACGTGCATTCAGACCTCAGGCCACCCCGCAAAAACATGCAGGGATGGCAACCACCACTGGGCCACGGCCCCAGCCCTGGTGGAGCACAGTGCTGGGGGACAGGAGCACCCCGTAGGGTGTCAGCCCCAGCAGCCCCTAAGTGTGCAGACCCTGCGTGCTGGCGGTGCCACTGAATGGCACAAAGCATAGAACCACCCCGGACCTTGCGGGCCGCAGCTCCCAGGCACTCTGCACAGCTCTGCACCCTACTGCAGCTTTTATTGCGACTAAAGCATCCAGCCAACGAGAGAGAGCTTTTCCCAAGCTACGTCCCGGCCCCAGCTCCGCGGGGCACACGGCCAAGGGTGGGGGGGGGCAGGGGTGGTTCAGAGGACCACAACATACAAAGCGATCTGGGGCACGGGGCGATGCTGGCAGCGGAGCGGGTCGGGGCGATCCCACAGCTTCCCGGCACCGGCTCTCTCGGCGTCCGCATCCCAGAGCCGCGAGGGAGCTCAGATGGTCTGCCACGGTTTGCCGATGGACTGGATGTGCTCCTTGGCCTTCATGCGCAAGGCGGCAATGCTGGTGTTACGTGGGTCCCCTTCGTCTAGGGGGAACTTGTCCACAAAGGCGGCCCCGCACTGGTAGGGCGGCGGCGGCCCCATGGCCCCCAGGGGCTGCAACGCGTGGGTCACGGCTGGGGAGTTGAGGAAGGGCGGTGGTGTGTAGCTAGAGGGCAGACCCTGCGGAGGGGCCGCGAAGCCGGGCAGGCTCTGCAGGGCCGCTCCGCCGGGCACGGGAGGACCGAGCCACGTCTCCAGCGGCAGGCTGCCGCCCAGCGCGCCCACCGGGGCCGCCTGCGGGGAGCGGCTGAACGAGAGGATGGGCGAGTCCTGAAGCTTCATGGAGCTCACCTCCAGCTTCTCCTGCCGCCGCCACTTGGCCCGACGGTTCTGAAACCACACCTGCAAGCACAACCGCGTTACCCGGAGCGGAAGACGGAGCGGCGCGGGCTCGAGGCCCGCAGAGCGGCGCGAGCCCCGCGGCGGAGCCGTCCCGCCCGCCCCGACCGTCCGCCGTCCCGGCACGCATCGCCTGGATCGGGACACGGCGGAGAAACGGCGGCGGCCGGGCCTGGGAACCCCCCCCAGCCGCGGCTGCCCGGACGGAGAGAGGCCCCGCGCCTCCTCCCCGACAGCGGGGACAGCCGGGACAGCGGCACCGACGGCCGCGGGTGCTGCTCCGCGGAGCGCCCTGACGGAGCTCCCGGGTCAGAAGGCGGGGCAGAGCCGAGCTGAGCAGGGCGAGACCGTCGGCGGCCGGAGCGCGGGCGTTACCTGCACGCGGACCTCGGGCAGGTTGACCTTCATGGCCAGCTCCTCGCGGCTGTACACGTCGGGGTAGTGCGACTTCTCGAAGGCGCGCTCCAGCTCGTGGAGCTGGTAGGTGGTGAAGGTGGTGCGGTTACGACGGTGCTTCTTCTTGGGCTGCTCTTCGTCCGACGGCTTCCCGTCGCCGCCGTCGCCGGCGGGCAGCTCGGGGCTTGCGCTGCTCGGGCAGTACGGCTCTGTGGGGGGAGACAGACGGCTAAGCGGCGGGGCGGCCGCCTCCGGGTCCTCCCCGGGGCGTGGGACACGCGCCCGCCGTCCGCCGCGCTCACCTTGGAAGCGGCTCTGGTGCTCGGCCGCCGGCGGCTCCGCGGGTCCCTTCGGGAGGCAGTGGCGGGGGCCCCGCTTGTCCGCAGCCTCCTTGGTGCTGCCGACGCCGCCGTCGGGCTGGAAGGGACCCAGGAGGCCGTCATCCTTGGTGAACCCCAGGATGGCCTCGATGCTGTGCAGCCTCGACGGGTTCCCCCCGGGGCTGCGCGCCGCCGGAGCCGACAGCGAGAAGGCGCCCTCGGCCATGGCGAGCGGGGCGCCGGGAGGGTGCATGGGGCGTCCGGCCCGGGGCGGCTCTGGCACGGCACGGCGCGGCGCGGCGGGCTGCCCTCCTCAGGGCGAGGGAGGAGTGCTGAGGGGCGGTGGGCGACGGGGAAGGCGAGGCCCCGCACCGCTCCGTCCCGGCGGGGGTAGGCAGGGCATCCCCAGGGCCCCGCCGGCGAAACCCGCCGCCCTCCCCCCCCCCCCCTTTCGCCGCCACGCCCCGCCGGCTCCGGGCGGCCCCGGGCGATGCCATCCGGGGCCCGCGGGGCGGGGCGGGGCGGCTCCCGGCTGCCGATGTGGCTGGCCCCGGCCGGGCAGCCCTCCGCGACCCGCGGCTGAGGACCCGGAGGCGGTCGAGCGCCGTCGGAAAACGTCGGGGGACGGCAGACTGCGGGGACCGACCCGGGAAGGGAGATCCGGGACGGTGCTACTCTGGAGATGGAGCCCCGGGTTGCGTGGATCAGGGGCCGGTGGACAGCGAGCTGTGCGCGGTGCCGCGGCCTCACGGGGTTTAAAGAGTTCCTTTCCCCGACAGCCCCCGCTTGCACCTGTCCTGTGGGTTTGAGGGCACGTCGGGCTCGGGGCAGTCACGCAGTGGCACTATCAGGTGATGGTTAAATACACAGAATAAAACATACTGCGGGAAAGAGCTGCTGCTGTTGGGGTACATCCCCTGTGTCTGACTGCCGTCAAAGTGGTGAAAATGCACGTGGATGGGCGCTGCAGGAGCTGGGCTCAACCTTTCAGCTCTCCTCCCGAGGAAAGCTCAGAGGGAGGGCAGTTTCCAACTTGTTGGTATCTCTTCCGATAGAAGAATTAGTTCTACATCCCCATTCCCTGTGGAGGACATGGGGCTGAGGACTAGGGGCTGTCACTTCAGGTTTGTGTCCTCCTCCCAGCACACAGTGTTTCCTCCTGCCCTTGCCCACGCCTTTTTAAGGTTTATGGGATGATGTCCCAGAGTTAATTCCTTTTGGGATCGCTCAGCAGCTCCTTCAATAGTTGCAGGTGAGGTTGGCCGTCTCAGAGTGCTGCTTGAAAGATGGAGGAGGGAGGTGGGGGGGAGGGGTACAGAAAGAACTCAGCCATCCATTGGCAAAGAGGGAAGAGGCCAGCAGAAGAGACAAGAAAAGGTTAGTGTGGCTTTTGTGCACAATATAAAAAGCAAGTCAATACCATTGGAGGGGCATTGGAGGGTACTCAAAGCAATCAGCCAGGGGCCATTGTATTCCTTTAATCTACATGTGTATTTCCCAAGAACTCTATTAGTGAAGATGAATGAACTGTGCAATGTCCCTAATTTCTTCTAATTTTGAGCTGGGTTTTTATGGCACTCACAACCAGCACAAAACACGCCTGGCCCTCCAGAAGCTCCGGGCATGCTCAGGAGCACTTTTTGCCTTCTGTAGTTAAAAAGGAGGTGGACAGCAAGGTGAGGTGGAGCGGCAGAGCCCTGTGGCTGGGCTGGCAGTCAGAGCCATGAAGGGGACCGGGTCCTGGCACAATCACTGTCTTATGAGCACCTGTCAGTGCTGGCAAACACAGGAATGAGACATATGATTTTTTCTATTAATCACAATGTGACATACAGCAAATTACTACTCCCAAAGTGGTGTGTGTATATCCTGTGCCACTTCCCATGGATGCTAATGGAGACTGAACAGGAACAATTTTGTTGCCACTGAGATGAATGTATGGCACGGGGCTTAGAGCCATGAAATTGGCACTAAATAATGTGTTGGGTTTCTCTTCCTTTACCAAGGTCTTTTCTGTATGTTAAATGGGAGTAATGAGGTCAGCCTGCGGGTAGGACATGCAGCAAGGATCACTGCCCTGAGCGATGAGCAGGACAGCAGATTGTGGAGGGGAAGGTGGGAGCAAGGTGAAAATGGGAATGTCCATTAGCAGGAGCCTATGCCCTGTTTGCATGCCCCACATCCCCCAGCGATGCAGACATCACCTTGCTGATGTGCCCCTCCAGAGCAGAGAGTGGAGGTTCATGCTGTAAGGCTATATTAATGCAATCCTTCTTTACTTGTTTTCCAATTAGCCTAATTGAATTCAGATTGCTTAAAAGTGGGCACCAGAGACATTTATCTTGATGGGATGACGGCCTTGAGCTCCAGCGATCCTATTAACTGTAAGAACACAAATCCCAGGTAGGGCCCATCCAGCAGTATCTCCCATGTGACCTAATGCCTTTAATCTGCTCCTCTTCCGCGCAGCACACACACACACACACACACACACACACACACACACACACAGGCATGTGCACACGTGCACACATGCGCACAGGTGCATGCACGTGCGTACGTGTGCAGTTGTGCACACATGTGCACACACACATGCAGTGGCTGACTGTCAGGATTAGAAGTATTCAGTGCAAGGCCTTGGAGAAGGGTCTTTTATTCTCCTTATATGTTCACAGAATGGGAACCAGAGACCCATTGACTGGTTGGGGTGGGCAGGGCCCTTTTACCCCCAGTCCCATGCTGCCCCAGCGCTATGCCCAGCCCCATGCTGGGGGCTTTTGGGGGTCCCTCCAGCCCCTTGTCTTGGTGCAGCTCTGGCACTGCCCAGCACAGCAGTGCTGCTGGGGGCAGGGGCAGCTCCTGGGCTCCAGGATGTGTCCAGTGCACTGGGCAACACTGAAAAGACCTGGCTGCATTTTCATCACTTCATCCCTTCAGGTGTTTATGTACGTTGGTTGAGATATTCATAAACACAGATATGTATTTATATGGAGTTGGAGCAGTCAGTGTCCTTCCTGCCCACTCTGCTCCGGGCTCTCCCACTGTCTGTCTCTAGGGCTCAGCACTAGTTAGCTGTGCAGAGCTCCGTGCTGAGCTCTGTGAATGCACACCCCTTCCACTCTCCCTAGGAAATGCTGTGCTGCTGCGGCTGACAGCTGAGCCCAGTCCTGCCGGCTCTGTGCCCCCAGCTCCATGCTGGCTGCTCAGGGCTGCAGGAGTTGGGTGTGCTGCTGGCACTACTGTTGCTGGGGTCCCCTGGCTTCACCCCAAGCCAGCTGCTGCTCCCTGCAGGTCACTGCTTCATGGTGGTGATAGGGTTAAGGTCGCACTGCGTTGCATTGCACTGAGTTGCACTGCACCTTGTTTCATTGCATTGCATTTGTATTAGGGTTAGGGTTGCACTGCATTGCATTGTTTTTGGGTTAGGGTTAGGGTTGGTGGTGGTCGTGAGGTTTCGGTGACCACAACCACATGCTGTGAGCTCCCACCACCCAGGGACACTGCAGCCAGGATGCTGTCCAACACCTCGTGTGACCTGGCCCTGCCGTGCCAGGCTGAAGCTTTTTATGTCTTCAGCTCTAAAAATGGTGCCTAAGGCAGCCCAGGCGCTGCCAGCAGCAAATCAGCTCAGCTGTGCCCAGTGCTGGGCCCGGCAGTGTCCCTCGCTGTGGGCAGGGGGCTCTCGTACCACCCATCCCATCCCCCAGCTGCCTCCAGCCCTGCTCCCCTCTGCTGACCTGGACCATATTTTGGAAACTCAGTAATCGCTCGTTTGGTGTTTCTGACTGTACTTTCTTCTTTGACCCCTTAAACCACAAAAATGCTGATCCCGTATGTGCTTACGAACTTAATTAGCTCCTTTAAACCACCAGATGCTTTCAATAAGATTTTCAGGATGTCCCAGGCACATTTTAATTCAAAGGTCAAAAGTCTTAGGCCTGTTTACCGTGGTGTTTTATAGACAAGATAACTCAGCCTGAAAAACAGAACGGCACGGATACACCTAATAACCTTAAACAAATGCAGGGAGAGATGGGTGTATCCTCACTAATCAGAGGCCAATGGAGCTGGGCTGGCTGTTCTAACTGCTCTGTGCAAAGGCCTCCTTTTCCCATGTCTTGGTGTCAGCTGCAGTTGCTGTCCCCGTGAAGAGCAGTAAAACACTCAGCAAAATTCTTAACTCACTGGGGATTGGTAGAGCCTCCACAGTTCTATGGGCTGTGAAGGATATGACCCAATGCAGGCAAAGGGAACTTGGAACCGGGGGAGCTGTGTTTGGAGTGCATTGTAATAGTAACTTCTGTGCTTTGTAGACATGTAGAGTTCTGTATCTTGTGCTTTGGAGAAGAGGGAAGGAAGAGGATGGGAAGGGGAAGGGAGAAGACGGAAGGGAAGGGAAGGGAAGGGAAGGGAAGGGAAGGGAAGGGAAGGGAAGGGAAGGGAAGGGAAGGGAAGGGAAGGGAAGGGAAGGGAAGGGAAGGGAAGGGAAGGGAAGGGAAGGGAAGGGAAGGGAAGGGAAGGGAAGGGAAGGGAAGGGAAGGGAAGGGGAGGGGAGGGGAGGGGAGGGGAGGGGAGGGGAGGGGAGGGGAGGGGAGGGGAGGGGAGGGGAGGGGAGGGGAGGGGAGGGGAGGGAAGGGAAGGGAAGAAGGAGACAAACCACATTTACTGCAGTTATTCATTTTGAAGGAATATTTTTATTTGACTGGGTGGAGTCTGAGAGAGAAAGACACTTACAAACCTGTAGGAAGGTGCTACATATCCCCATTTGCATATTTCATTTACAAGCCAGCTCTTGTAGAATTTACAAAGTGCTTTATTTTACAGAATAGCAGGGCTCCGTATGAGTGCTTTTATATTATGAGTGTCAGGCGTGCGAGAGGGTAACGTAGGTCCTGTGTGGAATTTCATGTGCGATATCTCATTGCTGTGGGTGACCTGCAGGTCCCCACTCACATCCACATGCAATGACATGATTGTGTGGTAGCATTTTACGCTTCAACTTTTTGCCTTTTGCTTTATTTACAACAGAGGTGATCAAAACCAATTTTTTTTTCCTTTGTTTTAAAACTCTTGCAAAATGTTCAACATTTAAATATTGATTTTGCCTTAAAATGTTTGAAACAAGGTGCTTTGATTACATATATATACGCATATACTTCTGAGAGCAGTATTAAATGAGTGATTGCCTATACATCATGCAGTGGGAGGACAATAGTAATGGACAATGACACGTGTTCAGTAGTATTTTGGACACTTTGAAAAGATGGAGAAAGGCACGCTTTTCCCCCAGCATTTGCTTTTGTTGTTGTTTTGTTTTAAGCCATCTTTTCCTTGTGGAAACAAATGTTACATTAAAAATAATAATAATAATAATAGAATAATCTCTGCCACTACACTAAGCAGGCACAGCAACTAAATGCTCCCCCCCAGGAGGTTTTAAAGTCTGTCTCTCTCATGTTGACATGCACTGCTATAGAGCTAGGTGCACCCCCTGCCTGCCCACAACCCTGTGAGATAGAGTTGGACTGACAGCCCTGGGGTGGTGATGTCTCTCCTACATCACAGAACATTTCTGCTCAGCAGCCTGTTTGATCTCAGTGAAGGTGGCTTGTGCCTTTTCCTTGATTGCATCCATGTCCATATTCTGAATGTTCTGCAACTGTCCCAGGATAGAGTCCTTGTCTTCTTCTTCTATCTGATCTTCTGCCACCATCTTCTGGAGGTCTTCTGGCAAACCCACATCATCTCCAGCCATCTGTATCTGGTTCTCATCCAGTTCGCTCTGACACAAGAACAGAAAACAAAAACAGTGTGCTATGGGATTTCAGGACCTGACAGTGAGACTCCTTTGTGTTTGTTTGGCTTTGTTTGTTTGTCTTCACAGAACTGTGGAATCACCAAGGTGATCCAATACCTCCAAAATCAATCAGTCCAACCACCCACCTACCACCAATATTTCCCACCAAACCACATCCCTCAGTACAGCATCTATATGTTTCTTGAACACCTCCAGGAATGGTGACTCCACCACCTTCCTGGGCAGCCGGTTCCAGAGCCTGGAGAAGAGATTTTTCCTAATGCCCATGAGGGTGGGTCAACAAGTTCACTGCACAGATATTTCCATTGAAATATGTTGTTGCAGCAGAACTGTAATCATAAATAGGTTCTTCTGCTCCAGAACTGAATTATCCACCACTGCTGTGCAGTGTCTGCCCATAACAAATCAAAGCAAACCAGAAAAGTCAGGTGCTTTATATGTATATATGCAAATTGATCTGCAGAAAGAAATTGCTGTGCTGGGGTCTACCACAAACCCACAAGAACAGCCACAGTGCTTGGTTCTATATTCCAGTGTCATTCAAGTCACGCTAGTTCTGGCATCTGTTTCTCTGTTCCTGTTTTGGAGTTTCACCCTGGAAAGTTGCTCTCAGTTTTGCATTTCATATACTTTCTATTGGGAAGCAGTAAGGAAAAGATAATGATCCAACTGCACATTGAGACAGCTGTCTGAACAGCTAGATATACAGAAGAGAACAGGCCAAAAACTGTCTGCAGCAGATGCAGTAATTCCTAAAAAAGGATGCAAATAGGGTTTCTGACACTAAGGTCTGAATGCTTTTCTGAGTTCTTAGTGAAACCTGAAAGAAACCTGATAACAAATTGGAGGGGTTAGTCTGAAGTGTCTCCTACCTACAGCCTCACAAAAACAAAGCTCACACATTATGAGAAAACCTGGAAAATAATTGCTGGAAGGAAGGTCTGCATCATCACCAAACTACATTTAACCCATGCCTGTGTGGTTGGCACTCGGAGTCATGATGAGGAGCTGCTTGGCACGCATTCAGAGCAGTGCTGGTAAGCAGGGAAACAGGAGGGCTGCGGCAACCAAGAAGAGGACTGAGGTTTGGTGTGAGGAGGAGAAAGTGAAAGGAGAGAGGAGAAGGAGCTGTCTGAGTGGTGGGAAGCATTGGGGTGCAGGGAGCAGGGCACATGCTCCTTCCTGCTGCCAGCTGCAACGCACTATCGCTGCGGCTCCGTCGGTTTTTCAAACAATGGTGATTTTGTTCACATTTTGTGGTGGATTCCGATGCAACCAGAGCTCAGAAGAACAGGATATTTTGACACAGTTCACACATCAAAGATAAGCATTAATGCCTCATTACATCTCCAAAATGAAGCATGACAGCAGCAAAGGCCTGATATGAATAAGCAGCAATGCTGTCAGCAGGAGGTGTTCTTGAGAGTGAGGGGTCTTGGGTCTGCATGAATGAATGAATGTATGAATGAATGGAAGGATGTATATGAGCAATGGCTGTGTAGTTTCAGGGCTTTGCAAGGACAAGGCAGGTTGGTATGCTTGACTGCATAGACATTATTTTAATGTTATATTTATTTGCACAGCATTATGTTTGCAGCAACTCTATTGCTCTTTAATCTGATTTCTCCCTGTACCTCTTGTGAAAAATACGGACGGTTTTTCATAATGGATACTACTATGTGGCTAAAATGAGTAAGGGTGTTGCCAACAGGTCTAGGGGAGCTACAGGCAGTATCCCAAGCAGCACAAGTGTTCTTGACTGGTGGTGACATGGGAGCAATTCTTTATGCTTTCCATCCACAAGCACTGGCTATCAGACGAGTCGCTCTTTTGAAATGCTCAGTACAGGGAGATGAAAAGAGATGAGGTTAGTTACTGTAGTCCCCATTAACCACCCTACACTCATTTTCTTTCTTTTAGAGAAACTTACTGAAGATATCATCACTGCATGCTAGAGGATATTATGTGTAGAAATGGCCATACAACACACACAGTCCACTCTGGCAATGCCAAGCACTGCTTGGCAAGGCTTTGCAGCAAAGTCCTGTCCTGCTGAAGCTTGAGATGTGACGCACAACACTGTTTGGGGTTTCAGAGGGATCTCTGACCCCAGATGAATGTGCTCAGATTTGGATGAAGGTAGAGCAGTTCTGCCAGAAGCATTGGAATTACACTTGCTTCTGCATTCAGCCTGGTCCTGTTCTCAGCAGCCCTAACATGAGCTTCAGCAGTGGGGGGCTGTTCACCAGCAAATGAAGAAGCCCACAAAAAGTGCATGGCCTTTTTCTCCTGAAGTTTGCCAGATCTGGCTCTGTCACTTGAGTACTTAAACAGAAATGTTGCATTAAGCATCCAATTAAGTGTGGAGGTTTGTGTTTGTTTTTGTGTGTCTGACTTTTAAAGCCTGGTGGAAATAAGGTCTATTTTCATAGAGGTGAGATTTTCCCACAGGACATTCTTAAAGTCAGTCTGACACTGCAAGCACCTGCATACGCAGTGAGCATGCAGCTCCAAGTGGTTGCTCCTGCATGCAGTGTTGGTGATGCACTGCTGTGCCTGTCCTTTGTGACTGTAGCACAGATCAGAGTACAGCTGGGGCTGCAGGTCTAGCTAGGTCTGCCCCTCACCCAAAGCCATGCACAGCTCTGGTAGTGGCAGACACACTGCCCTGTGTCTGGATACACCCATCTCTGCAAGGGCTTAGTACCCCTTTAGGATCTCTGCTAGCACAGGAGAACATCTATTGCTAGTCCATTAAACATGCCTGGCACTGGCCTCTTGCCCCAGGGCCAGCTGGCCTGCTATTGAGCTCTCTCGCCCTACAAAACATCCAGCTGCCCATTGGGAATGCCTGTCCTCGCTCCCAAACCAGCCCCGTGAGCTGCTTGGGAGGCTGCCCAGGCCAGAACTGGGGCAGACACCGCGCTGACAATTCAGCAGCACAGACGATGGAGCCCCAGTGCCTGGGAATATTGTTTGGACCTGACTGTGCTCCTGATGTAGTCAGACTCAGCTAGGTCCATTCTGTTAGTGATCCAACTGAGCTCCTGATAGGAGCATGGCACACAGGCATAAAAGTAGAAAAGAGTATAACCATCTGCTTACATCAGATCTGTAAACATAAACTTGCAGACTAATTTATCCACTGTGGATCCAGAGCTGTTCCACTTTGGGCTGTTAAGGAAAGATTTGGATCACCAAGAAGACTTAAAAGTCAGCAGGATTTTTTGTTTTCAGGCACTTATCTGAAGGCTGCATGCATTGAAGTACTCCCGAGATAAGTTCCTCTTCCTGCCTGGTTGATATTCATCCCCTGTGGTCTCTAGATAGAGAGTGATATTCATTAAAGTGGGGCTTCACAATATTCCCATCTCAGTGCAATAGAGCAGAAGCTGCTTGAGATGATGTGACTGCATGTTCTGCTCATGGCGAGATGCTTTCCTTTCAGAAGTCTTTATCAGCATTTGCTATTGAAACAGCACCTGATGGCATCTGAATACTCACTCCCTCTAAATACCAAAGAATGACAAACATCCTGCTGTTGAGCAGCAGATGATGGTGAGGAGCAGTGCCCACATCAGTGCTTTGGGAAGGGGCAGGGATCCTCCACCTGGAGCAGATGGCACAGCCACTCCCTGAGGTATGCGAAGTTCGGCCATCAACACAGCCCCCCATCACTGGGGCAGAAGGTGTGCCCTGGTGCAACCATGCTGCAACAGAATTCCTGCTTTCAAAGGGACACAGTGAGTCTATGGTGCAGGTTGGTGGCTTGAAAAAGGCAGTGAGGTCATGGGGAAGAGTTGCTGTGCTGTGGATGCATTCTTTGTACAGGTTGGATGGGGGCAAGGTCAGATGTTCCTCTCCTGCATCACAGGCACCATCACCTCAAGCCCCTCCGCTAAAACCTTGAAGAATTCAACTGATTCCAGCTCAGAAAGAAGGCAAGAACTGAATAAAAGTCTTTTTCTGGGTGTTTTTGTATGTGTGTGTGTGTTTTGTTTGTTTCCTTGTTTATTAACACAAGTCACCACTTGCATCACCATGCATTGAGTTTAGTATATACATCTTCAGGCAACACTTCTCCCACCTCATGTGGAGCTCCTCAGCCGACTGCAAGGGGATGGTATGAATGCCGAGCATGGAGCAGAAAGATGCAGGAAGCAATCTGTGTGCATCCCGAGCACGTGCTCACCTCTCGTTTCCCTTCTGACCTTCTCAGTTGCATTCACTCGCTGTTACCGATATCTCTTTCCTGGTTCTGGACGTGCAGTGTCCCGAGGCAGTTGTGCAGTTAGAGGGGTTGCTCCAGGCCCATGCTTCTGGTGTTTTAGATGAAAGCTTTTCATTAAACACATCTGAACTCGATCAGTTCGGATGACCAGCTTTCAAGGCATATCTGATGGTGGAACTTTTATTTTTGCCCTATGTCAGATTTTAGATCTGTTCTTAGGTGACCTTGTGTTGAAAGCTGCTTACAAGAAAGCAAGCTGAATGAAATCAGCTGGTAGTATCATATGAAGAGCAGTAAAAATGCACTTTCTTTTGTATGGAACTTATGCGCTGAGTACTCTGCAAAGGCAAAATTGTCCATAGACTGAATCTCTCATGGCTAACAACATCTTTCTGATGACAAACCTAAGTTGACAATTCTGTTAATAGGATTAGGTTCATTAAGGGACTGCTTTCTCTTATAAATCTGTCCCAGATAGCATGGAGCTTTAGATTTTGCACTGAAAAGGGGGCCCTGCTCAGTCCTGAGTTTCATGCTTTCTCTGTCAGTGTTTGCTTTGCGGGTGATACTGGCAATATTTAGAGCTCCTCTTCCAAGCTGCGCTACCTGAAATAACTTGCATTTTTCAGAATAACAAATATGTTTGGACTTGTTATCACAAGTCACAGCCCAGAAGGTCAGCCGTCCCCTGGCCTGCATCCAAAGCAGTGCAGCCAGCAGGGTGAGGATGGGATCTGCCCTTCTGCTCCGTGCTGTGAGACCTCACCTGGAGCACTGCATCCGATGGGGACTGCTCAGTGCAGGAGGGATGTGGACCTGTTGGAGTACCTAAAGGGGAGCTGTAGAAAAGAGGGAGACAGACTCTTATCTGAAGGGTCTGATCTGGGAGGACAAGGGGAAGTGGTTTAGTGGTTTCAAACCGAAAGAGGGGAGATTTAGACTGGGTGTAAGGATAAAAGATATTTGCAATAAGTGTGGTGAGGCACTGGCACGGGTTGGCCCAGAGATGTAGTACCCAAACTCTGCAGAGACCCGAGGTCAGGCTCCTGGAGGGACTCTGAGCTCTAATGGAGCTGTGGGTGTCCCTGTGCACTGCAGGGATAGGACCACATGGCCTTTAAAAGCCCATTCCAACATCTTTATGCCTTTGACAGTATCACTTCTGAGGATTTAAACCCACAACCTTACAGGGCATGGTGAGGCTGCGGGGAAATGCTGTTCAGTGGCTGTCTCAGCCTCCAAAAAGGAAAACAAAGCCTAACAACAACAACAAAAAAATCTAATGATATTTTACTGTTCATCCACTAATTAAAATGCTGGTGTTTAGAGATTTAAGCCTACAATCCAATCAACCACTTAAAATCTTGTACTTCCCTTTTTTACATAATTAATCCTTCTGTAATTAAAGTTGCCCTCAGGATATCTTTTCCTCTTTCTGTGCCTGTCACTCTGCTGAGCACTTGCAGCCTGGAACAAGCGGCATTTTGCCACTTATGAAAATAGAGGAGTATGGTGGATATTATTTTATGCCCCAGGGACGTCACCAGTCATGCACAGAGCTAGCATACATCCATGTTTCTTGCAGGAATGGGAAGATATGGTATATTTCTCCAGACCTACAGTCTGGAGCAGCTCTGGGCTCTGGTGGAGCTGTGGGAGACAGCTTTCTTCTACACTGTGCATTGTGAGGGCAGGGCAATCAGAGGTGACTAAAATGAGACCTTATGCACAGAATTATTTTGTTTGCTTTTTTTTTTCTTTTCCTTTTTTCCCAAATTTATTTTTTCCTTCATTTTTTCCTTTCTTTTCTTTCTTTTTTCTTTTTATCCCTTTCCTTCTATTTCCTTTTCCTTCTTTTTTCTTTTTTCCACTTTTTCCCTTTTTATTTTTTCTTTTTTTTCTTTCCCTTTCCCTTTCCCTTTCCCTTTCCCTTTCCCTTTCCCTTTCCCTTTCCCTTTCCCTTTCCCTTTCCCTCTTCCCTTTCCCTTCTTTCCTTCCTTCCTCTTTTTTTTTCTTTCTTCTTTTCTTTTCTTTTCCTTTTCTTTTCTTTTCTTTTCTTTTCTTTTCTTTTCTTTTCTTTTCTTTTCTTTTCTTTTCTTTTCTTTTCTTTTCTTTTCTTTTCTTTTCTTTTCTTTTCTTTTCTTTTCTTTTCTTTTCTTTTCTTTCTTTTCTTCTCTTCTCTTCTCTTCTCTTCTCTTCTCTTCTCTTCTCTTCTCTTCTCTTCTCTTCTCTTCTCTTCTCTTCTCTTCTCTTCTCTTCTCTTCTCTTCTCTTCTCTTCTCTTTTCCTTTTCCTTTTCCTTTTCCTTTTCCTTTTCCTTTTCCTTTTCCTTTTCTCCTCTCCTCTCCTCTCCTCTCCTCTCCTCTCCTCTCCTCTCCTCTCCTCTCCTCTCCTCTCCTCTCCTCTCCTCTCCTCTCCTCTCCTCTCCTCTCCTCTCCTCTCCTCTCCTCTCCTCTCCTCTCCTCTCCTCTCCTCTCCTCTCCTCTCCTCTCCTCTCCTCTCCTCTCCTCTCCTCTCCTCTCCTCTCCTCTCCTCTCCTCTCCTCTCCTCTCCTCTCCTCTCCTCTCCTCTCCTCTCCTCTCCTCTCTCTCCTCTCCTCTCCTCTCCTCTCCTCTCCTCTCCTCTCCTCTCCTCTCCTCACCTCCTTTTCCTCTCCTTGTCCTCTTTTTTTTTTCCTTTTCTCCCTCATGGTACCTGTTTCAAAAAATCCTGCCCAACTCTCTAGGGATAACAGTCCTCTCTTCTCCCTTCCCCTTGGGAAGTCAGTCAGCGAAAAACGTACTTTTCATCCCAGGTTCCGAACTAGGGCTCCCAGACATTTTCAGTACAGGCTTTCTCTCAGTCACGAGGCGGGTTCGTTGCTCAGCCCGAATTGCAGCTTCGCCTCTCGTTCAGATGTTTTTGCAGAGAAGAGCGGTGCAGTTCTGCGAGAGTGGCACTAGAGGGCAGCCGGGGGCTCAGGGATGGGCTCGGCACCTCCAGTACGTCGGGGAAAAAGAATAAAATTCAGCAAACCGGGTGATTCGTGGCTCGTGCTTATATCGTGCAGGCACTTCTTTTCACAGCCTACGTGGCTCTGCTTTCTAACGTGCTTCGTTGCCTTTGCTTCTGGCATTTCTGTGGGTGCTTCAAACAGTGCATCGGGGGTGGATGCGGATGTCCTAATATTCTCTCGTGCTTGTCGCACACAGGCAGACAGACACAGCGACCACAGAGCCCAACATGGAGTGATGTGGTTGAGGGAAACCCAGTGAATTCATCCTGACGACAGCAGCGCGTGGCAACGGGAGGAGCGATCTGGACCGGCTCACGGCTGTGGGAGGAGGTGGCATATTTGGTGGTGGACTTTCTGAATATGTGGTCTCCTGCGAGTGAGAGTCCAAGGAATTAGGAGAGGAATTGAAATAAATGCCATTTTCAGACCAATGCTTGATGAATGTGAGCAATGCCACATCACACTGCTGGAACAGAGCAACATTGAGGTCTCTCTTGTTACTCAGGTAACATCACAGAGGCATTTTTCGTAGCAGAACTTTCACTGATCTCAGGCCCACCTACAACATCTGCTCCTATTCATGAGTTTCATTGGTCTTCCTCCCAGCTCTCAAAACCTCATCCGAGCCAGAATAACATCTTTCTTCTCCTTCAATTAGGTACAGGGAAATAAGGCCAATCATCTCAATGTGAAGGAGATTTTTCTGCACTGAACACCATCAGCCTAAATTAAAATGATAGGCTGATAGCCCTTAACGACTTAACAGGACAGCAACCACAAGGTCACAGAGCCAGAGCTGCAAAGAGATCCTGACCAGCTATTCCACTCATTTTCTCACGTTCCTTCCATATCAAGGATAAGAAGCTACATAAAACATCTTCAGTGCCTTTGGCCAGGAAAGATTCCTCCCACTGTTTGAAACAGCAAGAGCAAACTGTCAGCTCAGACAGGTTTAATATTGCTGCTAGGGTTGGCAGAAATTTTCCAGAGACACAAAACCCCCTTGTTTCTACAGAAATATGTCAATGGGGTATTTTTAGTGCATGGAAGTTCTAGCATCAAAAAGGCCCACCTCTTTTAAAATAATATATATATATATATATATATATATTATTATGTGTATATATATATTTATTTTTTTAACAGTATCTTTTGGAAATGTTGTTTCCATAAATAATGATTTTACAAAGTTTTCTTTTAAATGGAATTGTTATAAAGTTGTCATTAAAAGTGTTGTGAATAACTTAAAGAAGAAAAAAAAAGGAAAAAAAGAAGAGAAGGAGAAAAAAAAAGAGAAAGGAAGAGAAGAAATGGTTCTCTTCAAACCCCGCAGGGCAGTGCAACAGAAGAAATGCTTGTAGAGCTCTTTTCCTTGTATTTAACTACTGACTTGTTAATTTTGGGCTGTGGATCAGCCCTTGTAACACAGCTTAATTAATCCTAGTGAAACCAGTACTGAGGTGAAATGAAGAGTAGCTAAAACTGCAGATTTTTTTTTCAGGTAGTTGATGGTCAGTGAAGGACACAGCATTAATTAGGACAGCAGCAGCCATCAGATGGCAGAGCCTATCCAAGTACCTGGACAATCTGGCATTTATCTTCCTGACTCTGTAACAACACATCCCTCTGGTGGGTGTCAGCAGGCAGGATCGATGCTCTAGCTTCACACAACCACTTTGCAAGGCTTGTGCTCTGTCAAAGCTAAAATCATGAGAGCTGACAGCTCCCGGAAGGGTTTCCCCTTGGTTTTGCTTCAAGTTGGGTCACAATGGGGCAGATGCCCACAGGCTTTGGGATGACTTTGTATTCCCTGCTGTGATAGCAACCCTGAGCCTTTATGAATGAAATATAATGTGGTATTAATAATTTGTTAACTGAGGATATCTTGAATGTGTTGGAATCCCTCTTGATAGTTAATTTTGTTACTGCTGCTGAATTAATATAGAGAGTAAAAAGTTTTGTGGATAGTTCTCACCCTTGACTTGTGCTATCACTCCAATCACAGAATAGGAGGGGCTGGGAAATATGAGCCGTGTAGTACTAGAATACTGTAATTATGCTGAAACAAAAGCCAGGATTCTAACTACCTGGGCTCCAAACTGACAAGAAATATGGGCTTTCTGTCCCACTCACTACAAGGAAGACATGGAGTCACCAGCCCTGGAAGTGTTCAAGAAACATTTAGATGTGGTACTTAGGAACATGATTTAGTGGTCAGTATTGGTGGTAGGTGGATGTTTGGACTGGATGATCTTAGAGGTCTTTTCCAACCTTGGTGGTTCTATGATGGTGGTTCAGCACATGAACACCTTTGTAGTTATGCACAACAGAGCAGGAACACAGGACTTAAGTTAAACACATCTCAGTTCATCCTATTTAGAACAGGGCTGATATGACAAGGCCCACCATGAGACAGAGAAGCCTACATTTTCATGTGGCCACTGGACCAGCAAGACCTGAACTGAGCTGGCTGCAAGAAATGAAATGAAAAAAACAAAAAAAACAAAACCCTCACAGAGACCGCATGCATCACAAGGTCATAGAGTTATCTGCAAATGGAGAAGCAAACAGGGAGCTCCAGAAAACAGATGTTATTTCTGGGAGGCATTTGCTCGAATGAAAACATTTCTGTAAATCACTGTAGTCACATTTCAATAACTATACCTGAAGAACGTCTTAAAGAAGCTGGAAAATTAGTCTGTTCAGAAATCCTTTGTAAGAAATGAAAGAGTATCCAGGATAAGAGCAGTTCAATGACATATAAACCACCTCAGCTTCCTTCATTTCCCAGCAGATTTGCCAAGTCATCAGCAGCAAGTGGAGAACCTCTGTGGTGGTGTACATCGTTTGGCTGAACCAAGGAAGATGAGCCATCAGAACGTGGAGTGGATGAGGATAAACCTCTCTGGAGGTTTGGATGGATGAGGTTCAAGATGTTGGTCTCTTTGCACTAATGACAGAGTCCCTGCATGGCTGCTTTGGGTTGAGTACTCTGTGTTAGAGTGCACAGTATACCATGCCTAAATGTTTGCAGATAACATGGAAAATGGCAGGAAGCAAAAAACAATGCCCTTTTGGGGCTTTAGGGGAAAAAGAATAAATAAATAAAAAGCCAGAAAAGATGTGGGAGAATTATTTCATATTTTTCTATACTTCCAGAGCGGTCAGGAAGGGGATTTCTCTTCTCTAACAACTGTGAAGCCAGGCACATCATCTGATGTTAGCACTCAGACTGCCACTGCTGATGGAAACTTCCTCTGGAATACTTCTGATTTCAGCTGGTGTTTGGAAACGGTGGCATAATTGTTCCCTATTTACTGCCTTCATGACACTCATGAGCTGACACACATCCATCGTATCCCCTCAGGTCTGACACTGCTGTGCCAAGGCCATTGAGTACTCCATCACTTTCACTGTTCCCTTATCATTATTTTGAGACAGAATGATTAAAACTGCATTCCAACTTCAAGCTGCTAAAGACAGCAGCTTTCATCTAACAACATTTTCTGCTTCTGCTGTCTATTCCTTTCCTAATGATTCTTTAACCACTCCTCTCCCCTCCGTGGCTTCACTGACATTTCCAGCATCCCACCTGCAATGACTTTGAGGCCATTTCCTGAGCAGCAGTAGTCCTTTTGGAGCCACTTACCCACAGCCCACAGGGACAGGGAGGGCTTTCCATCCTTTCTGTCCTGGCTCTCTGCCCTGGTCTGGGAGCGTTGCAGCTCTGCTTGCTGATAGGAAACCTGCAGGTTGGTGACTTGTCATTCTGCTCTCTGTGTTTCTGTTTCACTAGGAGTACTTTGCAGCTTCAGCAGCTCTAAAGCAAAAATGAATGGGCAGTCTGCTTCCACCTCGGGGAGGACAATGGTAGAAATGGGCCTTCCGAATTTTGGAGCATTAAACGTAGAAGAGTTCTCAGTGATTTTCCCTCTTTGCTTTCAGGGTGGTTTTGCTTTGTTTTGTTTTTAAATCGGTGTATGTCACTGAGTTACAGCCAAGCACACTGACAGTAGGGCTCGATCCAAGCAGAGATCCAACTTGTCTGCTCTTGTTTCAGAACTAATGTTACAGAGATAACTGCTGGCATCTTTCTGTTTGTGGAATGGAGAAAAACGGATCTAAAGCTGTGACCAGGCAAAAGAAAAGGCTCTAGGGAGACCTGAAAGTGCCTCAGTATCCAAAAGGGGTATAGGAAAGAAGGGGACAGACTCTTTAAAAGGGTGTGGTGTGAGAATACAAAGGGAAGTGGTTTCAAATTGGAAGAGGAGATTTAGGGTGGATATAAAGAAGAAGTTCTTTACATTAAGGGCAGTGAATCACTGGCATAGTTTTCCAGAGAGGTGGTGGTGCCCCATCCCTGCAGGCACCCAAGGTCAGACTGGATGGGCTCTGAGCTCCTGGTGAAGCTGTGGGTATTTCTGTGCACTGCAGGGAGTGGGACCATGTGGTCTGTAAGGGTCCCTTCCAACTCAAACTGTTCTGTGATGACTGCACAAGAAGTGTTGCCTGGGCCTCTTTGGGGCCACAAGCTGCACCTTACCTTGGGGAGCCTGTATTTCTCTCTCAGGTGAACCCTCAGACAAGCTCTTTCTGCCTTCTTCTGTGCAAATGCTGCATCTCTTTCCATCCTGGAAAAAAGAAGGAATAAAAGAAGTTTCTTCAAGATATTGATTTAATAGCTCTCTTTTCACCAAGGCAGCTTCTGAGCTACACAAATTTGGGTGCAGCAGTTACTCCCAAGGCAACTTGCCCAAAGGCACAAAGGAGAGATAAAAACAAAGTGATGTCAAGGGGCTTGAATTCTCCAATCACCAAACTCTTTCTGAGAGAGCTTTCCCTGAGTTCTCTGAAGAGGAAAGGAGGAACCAGCACTGCTGGTCTGAAGGTTTTGCTGTTCTTACTCACCATAACAATTCAAATGAGCAGAGCAGACAAGCTGTGTTTGTTCCTTGCTTATCCCACCCAGGGCGTTTGCAGTGATGGCAGTGTCCTGCAAACATGGGCTCCTAGTTTAAGGGTCCACAGTGGCAAAATGGCCTTTCTGGGTCTGACCAAAAACTCAAGCATCCCAGAGTTATCTGTCCTGCAGTGGGCAGAGAAAGGATGTAAGAATAGGATAAGCATCCTCTGTCATAACTGCCCAACTTCCAAACATCAGCAGGGAATGGTTTTAAGCTCGAGGAGGGAAGGTTTAGATTGGATGTAAGGGGAGTTCTTCACAGAGGGAGTGCTGAGGTGCTAGCACAGCTAGCTGCCCAGAGAAGCTGTGAATGCTCTGTCCCTGGAGGCATTCAGGATCAGGTTGGATGGAGCCCTGAGCAGCCTGGTCTAGTGCCAGATCTGGAGGTAGGTGGCCCTGCTGCAGCAGGGGAATTGGAACTTGATAATCGCTTCCAACCCAAACCATTCTATGACTTTTATGAGATGATGCTGACGTTCTTTCCACCCCCCCCAAATGCTTTTTTTTTTTTTTTTTTTGTAGAAGTTCTCAGCCAAAATTTGTTTTGTTCCAGACAATATCAAACTTCTTGCAAGATAAAATGTTATTTTCCCTCTCCTTCTGTGACTGAGTTTTTTTGGGTTTTTTTCCTCTTCAGTTCTCATTAACTGGAAGCCAACTTAAACAGCATTCAGTCATTGATTATGGGGATGGTTGTGAAGAGATTGTTTGTGTGCTAGTGGCATGTTTTCCCATTCTTTCTCAACCCTTCTATTCCCCAACCACTCCTCTGCAGGAGCAGTCACTGGTCATACAGTGTTGGGAATGTCCCCACTGGGTCAGCACATCCCTTCCAGTGACACTGCTGTGTACCCTATGAGATGTGGAAGGGGGAATTCTCTGCTCAACCTGAGCTTTTCACTTGCCCTAGCATCACGGGATGACTTGGCAGCCTTCCATCATCACCCTGGCCCTGGTTTGCTGTGGGGTTTAATTATTCCCTGGAATACAAAGTGCTGCAGCTACAGGGAACAGGTGTAGGGGTCGTTGCATGACAGCCAGGGGCAGATGTGCAGCACTAACTGGTGGCCCCTTCTTGCCCTTAATGCTGGAGATTGCCAGCAGAAATCACCTGTCTGCTCCTCCATACTGCATGTTCTCCTGAGAAACAGCAATCCCTGCATTTCTGGTGGGTTTTGTTGCATTAAAAAAAAAAAAAAAAGGAATAAATAAAAAGGCCAATGAAGCACAGAATCCTGTCCAAAGCCAGGGCAGCCCTGTATCAAAGGCCATGACTCCAGCAGAGCTCATCACCTCTCTGACCTCACTTACATAACCGCAGAGCATGGACTGTTCTCAGCAAATTTCTTTTTGAAAGTACTTCCCATCTCCCAAACTGATGTGCTCCTGCACTGATTCCTCAGCACATTTCTGTACATAAAGACACACAGCACTGGAAAATGTGGTACAAATAATACTCTTTCCAAGAGTTTTCCCTGTCCCAGGGACCCTGGTTTGTTCTCCAGTGTCAGCAGAGACCCGTTCCATCTGCAGGTGATTATTTATAAGTCTTCCTTGTGACAAAAACATGAAGCAAAACATCCTGTATTTTGTTCCGAAGCAAACGATACCTGCTTGAGGTCTTATGATAAAAAGGACTGCTACTAAATACAGACCTGGATACCTTGGATTCCATCGGTCATTAACCTTTCACCTATAATCATCTTACAGAATGGATTTACACAATCATTATGTAATTGATCATTAGAAGAACAGATGCATCTCAGATTTAAAAGTCAATTGTTTTCACCATAATTATGCATGCCTTGAACTCCCACGTGGTAGAAGTCCTCTATTTTACTTCTGTTTTCATACAGAAAACAAAAATAATAACACTCATGGGATTTAATCGATTGCAAAGCGCTGCCTATTTTAAGTTGATTTTAGAAAAAGTGACCAAAAACACAGCTATAAAAGGCAACCACTTAAAAACTTCTCTCTGATGTATAGCACATGTTACTTTTTCTATGTCTGCCACAATGAACACAGACAAAGAGGAGTTTACACCTGCACAGGGCTTTAGGAGAGCAAATCATACAGTGTGAGAAGCCACTCATTCCTGTGCCACAACCATCCTTGCAACTGTGGGAAAATGTGACGGATAAAGCAAGTCCCGTTAGGATTGGATCCAGCACATCATGCTGCAGAGAGAGCAGGAAGAGTGTAGTAGAGAGTCAGAGAATGAGGGAAAAAGGGCAGATGCAGCATTTTGTCATCTGCAGTTGGTGAGCTTCTGTTTTGGAAAGCCTCTAGCAAGGATCTCTCTATGTTAAAGCAGAGAGGTGGAGGGGAGAGCTGTCATCTGGGTTTCTCTTGGGATATTTCTACCTGCTCAAGGTCACAAAGATGCACCCCCCATGCCGCTAATAAGGGAACGGGTACTCACTTCTCCTCAACCATTTGCTTCTGGTACTCCTCATACTCCTCTCTGGTCATTCCTGCAGCAGCTGCTGGGTCGGAAGGAGTGCTTTCTTCTTTGCTTTCTTCTCCTCCACCTCCAAGCCCCAAATTCTTTACCTGGTTGCTTAACATACTTTTCATTAGGAAGGCCATCCTCAAGAGGAAAGGAGCTACAGGCAAACAACTATGAGAGAGCCAAAACAAACAAACAGAAGAGTAAATTTCAAAATCAACAGTCGTGAGCAAGAGGGTTTCTACAGCCACGGCAGCGCCTCAGGGGCACAGTGCTAGTGAAACGTGAATGCCAAAACCAGTTTGTCAGCCATAATCTGGATTAAAGAGTGAACTCCTTAATATCTAGAGGCAGATGGTTCAGATTACACACACACAGACACACACAAAAATCATTAGATGCAGCTACCTACTTTTTATATTAATACCTTAAGCTAATTATAGTTAAAAAAAAGAAAGCATACAATGGCACTTTGACTTCTTCCATCTGAAAAGTCTCACTTTCCCAAAGACCAAAACATGCCCAGGGAGGCAGTGGATCTGCAATACAATCCTGTGTGTCCAAATGGTCATCAGAAAACTGCAAAATTTGGGCAGGACATCCTCTGGGATTTACACAGCCCAATGAGATTTGACCAGTGGAACTCTTCATTAAACAAACAAAAAAAAAAACACACAAAAAACCCAACCCAAACCAAAACAGAACAAAACACCCAAGCAATCCTTTTAATCCATTGACTTGTTATCACATTGGACAAAATTGCTCTGCACAGTTGTCTTCATCCACTTTCCATAGGGTTTCTCAGTCTCACAGGTAAATGAGGCATTACTGCCATCATTACTTTTTTAATGAAAAGCAAACATCTTCCTGCTTTATCTCCCTATGGTTTATTTCACTCTTGCCTGTCCTTCTCCATGGTCGATGCTGCCTAGAATACCTGCTGTTGTGGATATTAACTCCCAGTAAAGGAGGAATAAATCTGAGCTACAGCTCATCCTTTCTTCTGCAGCCTCCTCATCTTTCCAACTTTCATTCACATCATTAACCCCACCGGCTCCCATCAGGTGAAGGTTTGCAGGATGTGCTTCCTAGATCGTAAGTTATTTTTTGGGGAAAAAAAAAACAATCTAAAATATTCACCATTTAGGGTTTTGTTTGTTTTACTACACCTGAATGCACTTGGCTTAATGGAATATTCTGTACTCTTGATTATCTAAATGGTTCTCTCAGCACTCTCATAATTTCGCTGGGATGGGAGGATTTCAGTCTGCCTAATGCCTTAATCTGTATTAGAGCCTTTCTAATTAAAGCAGACCTGTTACTATTTAAAAATGAGAAGAAAAAAGAAGTCAAAATAAATAAATAAAGAGGGCCTTCTGTAATCCTGGATTATTCATGATTAAACGAGAAACTTGGAATTTATATTTCAGATAAGTTCTCACTGCAGCAAGAACTCCAAACCACAGCAGAACTCCTTTGATAGACTACAGACAACGAGGAAGTTGTGTTTGTAGCTGTTTGTTTGTTTCTTTAATCAAAACAGATTTTGGTATTCATTATGAATGGGTCCCATGAACTTGAGAACAAAAGGCATTCTAACGTTTGGTTTGGTAATGGGAAGTGTTATAAAGGGAAACGACCCCACCAGCACTGGAAACCAACGAAAGGACTGGCAGCAGAACTTTGTAAGGCAGAACATAGCCAGCTTTTTGTGTCAGGTTGAGGTACTTATACATCATACAACTGTGCACACAAATCATGAATAAACACTCAGGTAAGGGACCAAAGCTTTACGCACTCCCATGTGTCAAAGAACATCACTTCCAGAGGCATTCCTGCTGGTGATGGGTGCTCTGGCTGCTGCCTATGCTGAAGTTACACACTCCTTTCTGCTCACAAGGACCACTGGCTTAATGAAAACGTACAACCAGCTGCTTATTAAGGATCTATGGGAGTTTTGGGTCTTTGTCAGCTTGAATAGTTTCCAACTAAAGATGCACCTGTGTATCTGTTTTCTCCTCGTTGAGGAAAGCCAGTGGTAAATGAGATCCCTCATCCTCTTGCAGGTTGCTGCACACAGTTTACTGGATAGAACAGTATAAATGGAACTGAAACGGACAGGCACACACAAACCACCAAGGAGACTGGCTGTCTTGTTATAGCACACAACTCTGAAGAGCACAGGGACAGCAGCGCTCCCTGAGACTTGAGTGACACAGAACAAATTACAAGAATGGAGTTTATTAAAAATATGCATCTTTATTCAAATAAGGTTATCTCCAAGCTCCAACCCTCCACTTACATCAGTCAGAAATAAACATCAGGAAATGTCAGTTGTGTGGTTTTGTGTTTTGTTTTTTTTTTTTTTAAACAATAGAAAGTCTTCATTGTTACAGTAATTGACATATTGATGTCATTTTCTCCCAACGATCAGCAAAGTAATTCACAAATGACTGAGATTTGCTTGAAAGATTCATGTGTGATTATTTATTTAATAAGCTTTAAGACAACGAGATCCCCTTGACACTGCCAAATATTTGCTACTTCAAATACTGTTACTTTCTCGGTTTCCTCCACATTGTCAAACTGGATTCCAAGCTGCCTTCATCTGCGAGTCCTGAGACTTCACTTGACAAAATGAAATGCCCTATCGGCGTTGAAAGAAAATTCCAGTAGCCCACCACCACAAGAGGCTACACTGACCGACAAATAAAGTCCAAATTTGTTGCTTTGTTTGCTATCACTTCAAGAACAGACGGGACAAGATTTGGGCGGGGTAACTGAGTTTTCCTTTGATCCAGTGAGTGGCGAGGCAATTACTGATGTTCCAGGGAGCGAAGACTGTGAAATGAAGCAAAGTTATCACTTTTAGGATGGTGCACTTCATACCTCCTGCTCACTAACAGATGATTCCCAGTTGCACATGGACACAGGTCAGGTCTACTAGCAGCATCAACACACAAACTGAGCCCCATACAGAGGATACAATTGCAGATTCAAGTATGTTGCTAGCCTCTATCCCCAATTTTCTTTACAAGAAAAGACAACAGCATTGTTTGTCCAGCTTTGAAACAGAGTTGTAATTGGAGAAATTCACAGTAACAAGAAATGCAGGCTTCCTCCAATTAATACATTGGAGCTGTTCATCATCATGCCAGATATATGCACCTAACCCTTCGGAATACACTTGTTAGCCTTCCTGCACAAAGGGCCTTGCAAAGCCTGCGCTGAGAAAGGCAGTTCACTTAGGTGCAGGAAAGCCAGCTATTGACAAGAACACTATTTTCAGAGCAAATTAAGAAAATACATTAAGTTGTAATAGCTTAGACTCAAGGCACCTGTAAATATTTGCTGGTGTTAGAACTGAATAGATAAATTCCTGTGCTATTCTGGGTTCTCTGAAAAGGTTCTTTCATTGAATTATCCTGTGTATCCAGCAAGATGAGCCTGAGGCAGTAGTTTCTCCAGTTAGTACAGCAAAGTCTCAAATTCAGAAATGAATCTATAAAGCTCTATCATTTACAGCACGCTGCATACACTAAGTAGGTGAACAGGTGTGCATGTAGTATCCATTTATTGGTACAGCACAAACACACACTTCTGGAGCACTGTTATTCAGTAACGAAACATATTGCATAGATTTATCACGTCCTCAAATTGTCAGGCACAATGCTAGAGTGTTCTTCACTACAGTGAATTTGGCAGCAAGTGCTGCACTCCGAAAGAACAGACTGTGTAACTGCACGAGCAGTATGCCAGATTACAGACACATTCTGCAGATTTTCAGACAGACTCGTTAAAACTGAAACACCCGGATTCATTTGTGTGTTTTATAGAATAAGAAAAGCACAATATAGTGATTCTACACATAATTCAAAGGACAAAGTTACCACAGATATGTAAACAAGTTAAAACAAATTCATTTCACGTTTCTAATTTGAGCTTTCTCGTTAATTTCACTCCTGAAGCAAAATGTTCACCTCAATATCAGAAACACATGATCAGTTTTATGCTCCTGATATTAAACTGAGAACTGACACACAATACTGCTGCTACAATAGCTGCTGGGCTAACAAACATGCCTGAATCAACAGCTTGTGAAGAAACCGTTTCACAGTCATTATGTGTAGTTTGCAATACTTGCCAGGTCAGTATTTAAATCAAAGCATCTGTATTTGATACACAAAAGACACAAGACAAGCTTCATAACAATAAAGGCATATTCATCCATTAAATACACCCTTAACAAATTCAGATTGGAAGAGGTATCAAGCTATGGCCCCTTCCCTAGAAACGTTCCAAACATCTCTAGAATTAGAAAGACTTGAAATCAACAAAAAAAAAATCTTTCAATAAATCAGAAGAAACTACACTGTGTCTTCTTTCACTGCCTAAGAACAAAACCCAAAATAAGGAGACAAACCTCTGCTAGCTTGTCCCATAGAGCTTGTATTCTATTCCAGATATTACCAGTCTGTGGAAGGCCAGTCTTTGTGTCCAAGCAATGAAGATAAATTAAAACCTACACTTCATGAAGAGCTAAGATTTCCAAAAATCATTCTTAAGCTATTGATCCAAATCATAAAGAAATGAAATGTTTATAATAAATTTTCACCAGAAAAAAAAAAAGTTTAATTTCAGAGGGTTTTGTTTGTTTGTTTTTGTACTTTCATTTTTAATTTTATTTTGTTTTAGAGGATTTCAGAGAGGAGTGGTTTTCATTGTTGTTTGTGCTGGGTTTTTTTTTTATTTGTTTTTTTGTTTTTCTTGTTCTTGCTTTTTCCTAATCTGATATGGATTCTTAGGGGCAAGTTTTCTGCACAGATCACCACTTTGCAAACTCTCATTATCAACAGCCACCTAACAGGGGTCTTTCAAATCCCTCCTGTGAAATTCTAAGCAAATAGGAAGAATACAGTGTTTGTCTTCCAGTATTCATCAGAAATCTCACTGAAAGCAGAGACCTAGACAGGGTCTGCAGTCCTCCCCTACCTTGCTTCCCTGCTCCCAGGTCTGTTTTAACTCTAGAATTAACAGCCTAAATAAGAACACATTTCGTTTGACAAAATTACGTAATTCACAGTACTGAAGTATATCAAACACTAAATTTTCCCTCATGTACAGAATTGCATGATTTTCTGTGCATACATACTGCTGTTATGTACACACAAAAGGAAGAGGTCATCAAAAGAACTTTTTGGCTGCTGCCTCCTGTTGACTCCTGAAAGAAAAACCAGAAGAGTATTCATTAAGCATGTAGAAAAAAACCTAGCTTCCTTGTTTAAACAAGTATTTCTTTTGTCTGGGGATAAAAAAAAAATATATCCATTCCTCTTCAACAGAAACTCAGGGAAATGAAGTGTAAGTCATACTGTAAAAAAAACAGAAGTTATCTCTGCTCACAAAAATACCAGCAGCGTGACTGCAGTTCCAATTCTGCATCACAGACAGAAACAAATTCTGGGTAGAAAACAAATGGTAAGTATTAGAGTTTTAAAACTAAATTCTTTAAGGCTTCTCAATATCCAATTTTCCTTTACGTGACAAGAAGCACGCAATCAAGAAGTGTATGAACTAGCTTGAAATGAGTCTTCCTTTTCTCTCTGACACAGAATATTTTTATTTTTCTCAGTGGATATGGATGCAGTGGATCAGTCATGCACAGAACCCAGAATTACAGAGCACTGAGAAGAACTGGAGGGGGCATGCTCATTTAATCTTGAAAGCCATCTTCCCAGTTGATGGCATAACATGACATATTTAACAAAATGTATTCTCTCCACTTTGTGGAGAGGCAGACATGCAAACAAAAGCACCGCCAGCTATGTTAGTACCATATTAATAACAGTTATCCTTCCACAGAAATAGCAAAACAGCATTTTCTCTTCAAAGAGTACTACAGCTATTTTGGTATTAATCTTGATAGGATCATACACAAAAGAAATAGGAGAGAGGACCACCAAACAAGTCCTTATTCTCAGTAGGATTTCCTTTCCATCAATAATTAATTTCAACATCACAACATCATAGGGAGGAAGAGGGTAGAGGAAACATTCCAATTTAAAAACAAACAGACAAAAAAAAAAAACCCACACAACTCTTAGAGCTCCATAAATCACCAGTGACCCTTCTATCTCTCTCTACATAGATCTAATATCATTAAGAAAAAGTTAACTGAGGAATTGGCCAAACGGGGCAAATAGCTGGCAGATGTAATAAGAACTCAGATCACATTGGATTTTGTTAGAATATTAATAAACTTCAGTAAATCCAGTGGAATGACCACAAGAATGATCAGGGATTGAAGTGCAGGCCTCAGGAGGATAGGCCAGGGGAGCTGGACTTCATGCTGGACAAAAGCAGCCTCAAGAGGGCTTGACACAGCTTCCTAGTGCCCGTGGTGTATCATTACAGAGGTGAAATTTCTTAAGGGAGATGCACATTATGAGACAGGGAAACAACAGTCAAATTGAAACAAGAAAGATTTCCACTAGATGTACAAGGAGGAGGGAAACAAAATAAGTTTCATTTCACTAATGAAACATTGAAAAAGAGGTCCAGAAGAACAGAGAGTTTTCCATCCTTTGAGGTTTTAAAAGATGTGACCAGTGTAAACCCTAAATGACCTGGTCTGAATTCAGCGCTAACTCTGCTTTGAGCACAAGGCTGAACTAAAGACCTCCCAAGGTCTCTTCCAATCTGAATGACTGCTTGTTTTAAAGAAGATTAACATACTCATATCATTGCAATTCCATTTCCACTCATAAGTCCTAAAAACACTTGCCCTGCTGGCTTCAAAGAAAAACATACTTACCTATACATGATATAAGCAATGAATAACACTGTTTGCACCGCTACAAATATGAAGAAGTGCATTGTAGATAAGCACGATGGAAACGGTGGCAAGTCTGGACATTTTGGTTTCTCACCAGGTGGCTAAAATGATAAGGAAAGAGTAAACAGGACACACCATCAAAAGACTGGTATGTAAGATACAAAACAAGGCCACTGTAACATGATCTAAAAATTAAAATGCAATCAAAATACAGAAAAAATGTCAACTGCTCTGAGAAAGTCATAATCTAACTCTGTTTCACTTTCCTCCTTACGTTTCTCAAGCAAGCTGAGTAACATTAATCTGAGGGTCAGAGGGGAAAAAGTAAATTATTACAGAAATTAAAAAGCTTGCATGGGATCATAAGCTAATACAGCTTAATTGTTACCTATGCAAGACTAAAGGTGCTCCTGAATGCTAACACTGCTATCTTTCACACTTGGAGACCTTAAGCAGCGTTTGCCTAAGTTCTCCCTGATTAAACCTTTCCCTTCTGTACACAAGATGAGAAAGTCTCCTCTGCGCAGAGCTGTTAAGCAGGGGGACAAACCCAAAAAAGCACCTAGAAAAACGAATTGCATGACCTTGCTTCCACAGGAATTAAGACTAAAAATCCTGTTCTTTGTGCAAAACTTCTCATCAAGACACGGATCATACAGTTGGGTCAGGGCAGCGCAATTTTAGCAAAGCAGCTTAATGAAGGATTAATTGCTCTGTAAATTGCATGCTGGTTCATCCCAGCTTTTTACTAACAACAAATAAAGAAGTATTACAGTTATGCTTTACACTAACAGCACATAAATTACCATATTTCGTTGCACTAGATGCTCAATGTCCCTTTTTACTACATGAAGGTGTTCTTTGATGTCATTGAAATGCTGTGTTGTTTCGTAGACCCCCGCGGCAGAGCCAGGATGCTGAGCTCCACTGATCAACCTCAGAGTATCTGCCATAGCATTTCTGAAATGAGAAAGACAACAAAGCATCACTCAATACAAAACAGTTTTTGTATGACCAGCATTTATGCTGCAAACATTTTAGCCCATTAAGACTGGTTTAGAATACCTAACAAAAACAAACAAACAAAAAAATGTCTAGCTTTCAAGAATACCTATCAAGAGTAATTCCTTAATCAATCACATTAAATACTTGACTCCACAGACAGTTTCAATTTGTAGTGCAGCATTTCCTAAAGTCACACTGAAAACAAGATCTGGCAAATATTCTGTTGCTAAACATCTGCTTTGCCTGTCTGATGAAGCCCAAAGCAAGTCTTTCATCCAAGGCTCCTGCCAAGGCTTTAGGATAAACAGAGTATAATACAATCTTTGAAGAAAATCAAAGCTGTTTTAGGAAAATAAATAAATAAAAATGGTCATGTAAGAAATAAGAATAAAGAAGAGGCTTTAGGGATAAGAAAAGATTTAGATACAACCTTGTTTCATGATTATCATTTATATGAGAAACTCATTTCCCATATGCATTGTCATAATGCTTAATATTGCCTTCATGTGAATTAATTTTCCTGTTACAACAAATCAAATTAAATCCCTAAAAAGTTCAAGCTCTGTAACCAGTTTACCTCAAACAAAACTAATCAATGAGAGAAAAATGCTTAATCTTTAATCGATACATTTATATAGGGTTTTTTTTTTGCCGGCTGTGATGTCTCTTTTCAGTTGCAAAGAGGATTATTCTGCAGCTAAAATATTTATCATGTGAATGTTAATCTCTTCATTATTAACAGAATAATGAATCCAAATGTATCTTTGGATTCCTTTTTAATTCACTTATAACTTTACATTTTTGCTCAGAAGAGAGCTTACTTTGATGACTCTGAGGTGAATTCCTATCTCCTTGAGCAGAGGTCAGCATTTTAATATTAAACAAAACCAGAATGTCACTGGGTAAATCAAGTAACAATACATCATCTTAAGTGCTATGTATTATACCATGGTGATTTTAAACAGTTTGTTGAAAAACTCCAGGTCAAGTGCCAAAACCTAGCTGTTTTATAAAGCATCTTCATAAAAACAGTGCCCATCTTTCAGCTTTGCATCAGTTGCTCTTCAGGACAGAATCACAATAATTTAAAAAGAAAAACCACAAAACATCCTTTAAGGCATGATGCATATTCAAAGGCACAGTGACAACAATAAAAACTGTAAGCATCAATATGTTCATTAGTTTACAACTGCAGTCTCATTGTGGTAGAAGCAGTAATTAGGCATGCTGCATCATTACCTGTAGCTACAGACTAAATCAGAGTTGCACATTGATTTAATCTACATTGTAATATCATGCTGCAGATATAGCACGAGCACACACACACACAAAATCAATGTGAGGCACTTTGTAGTTTAGAGTTATTAAATGCTGGATTAACAATATGTTTTCCTCCAGACTGGAGGTAACTATTTTATTGCTTGCATGTATCACACGGAGAAGTGAACCTCACACACCAGGCTGTCAGTATTCTGCATACTTCCAACGTTAACAAAAACACTTCTCCTCACTCCCAGTAACATCCTACAAATTTCCTCTTTCTTGTCATGCTTCTGAAAACTCAATCTCAATTCCTACACATCAGAGAAAAAAAGAAAGCTTCCCAATTTTATTTCTATTAATTTGAGGTAAAGTGCTGCACTCCAGACACACAAATTTATGGAAAACCCTTAATTTACCTCAATAGCTTTGCTGCAACATTACAGAAGTTATCAGAAAGATTTAAAAAATATGGCTGCTTGCTCCTACACACTACTGCCAGCAAAACCACATAAAGCATCTCTCACTTGCCCTCAATCTATGTGTCTAGCTTTGAACCAGTAGTACTTATGCGGACAAAATGAATGCAAAAAAAATAATAATACTCACCAGCTGCCATGAATTAATTAACACAGCCTGAACAGCATTAGCATATAACCCAGAAATTATATTCTTATATTATGGTATAGATTAAAGCAGACTGATTAGCATTTACCCATACTTTGAAATAGTTCCGTAATAACTTATTTTAGAAGTTCTTCACTGGAAGAGTTTCTTAAATGACCCATGCAAACCCCAACATGAATTCTGCCTTACAAACACTGACAGCAGTTCTGTCCATCTGCATCACTGTTAACTTGGGCCACTGTTCTCAGTGCTAAAACAGAAGTGAGAGTGACTGGGGACATCTCCCTCCTAACTGTGCAATGTAGTCAGGCACAGCCGCCTTCTCCCAGGCTGATCCACTTTCTCAGATAAAACAAAATAACTTCCCTAAACAGACACTGCCTGTATCAAATTTAATTTACATTAGTTCTGTGTAGACAATATCATGCTGTTAAGTTTCTACTGTATGAACATACAAGATTCTTCTGTAATCAGATGATTGAGAAATCCACAAATCTTGACAAGAAAATTACTTATACCGTAAGTCCTTTTCCTCCGGGATGACCAGCAATACAACAGCAGGCTGTTCATTTCTATCTATAACATTTGTTTTTTTAATCTAAGAAAAATATTAAGATGGTGTTACACAAACTCATACCTAGTAAGCAGTCACTGAAAGGGCAGACTGACGATGTTAACAAAATCTAATTTGCTTGCAAGGTATAAAGATTTGTCAAGAATATTAAAAAAAGCTTTCGTGGAAGAACAAGTGCAAAAAAAAAAAAAATGGAAGCACTAATCTTTATTCTACAAGACGCTGACCTACTTAGATGAATTACAAGATCTGCCCTTGAACTAATACTGGAAAAAGCAACAACAGAAAAAAACAAACAAAGCAAAACAAAGAACCCTCAGTTGCTTATGCACCACAATACCAAGTTGTTGGAATTGTTTTCCTTTGGGTTTTTTTTTTGTTTGCCTGCTTGTTCTTTTTTTTTTTTTTATACAGCTGAAGAAATGTTTTCACCACTGTGAGTGAAGTGTTAAACCAACTTAAAGACATGCCAGCTAACAACAGCAACCATTACATATCTTGGAAGCAGTATAGAAACATCACCATCAAACAGGAATTTTCTCAAACCCATTTTAGCAGAACAGCACCTTCAAGACAAAGATTTTTGCTTCGTTTGGTAACTCTGTTTGAAAAGAACACTTCTCAATCAATTTTGAAGGCTTCACCTTAAAGAGCAGAACTATTCATCACTTGGGAACTTCACAAGTGCCCCTATAGACACACAAGTTTCCTGAGAAAGATAACTGGCAAGAGACCTCTGATTAAAGACAAAGCAAGACCAAAATAAAACTCAGCCTTAGCCTCTGAGTCACACAAGCCCCACAAAACTGTCACACAACTGAATTCAATCAGGCAAGGAAACAGCCCCAACTGTCAATGTCTCCCTTACTGTGATGATCTTTAGTAGCAAAGGATACTGATGTATCAGTTGAAAGTCACCATCTTCACACAGTAAATATACGCTAGAACATATTTACACCATTAGAATATCCCAAATATCTTCAAATGACAGCAGGTGGCCCATACACAAAGAACATGCACTTTTATCACAGCTGAGTCTGAAATTGTTTAAAAATATTCTCTTGTCTCTCCCCTAACGCACAAGAAATGAGGGTAAGATGACTAAAATAGCTTATACAATAAAGTGTACATTAAAAAAACATCCTCACTGTGCCTACACATCCTAAGTGACAATTTAATATATAGAGAGGGGAGGTTTTTTGGAAGTATTTCTGAGCACTATACAAATCGAAGCATCTTCACTCACAGTAAGATCTCCAGTATCTCCAGAGGTAGAGGCTGTAAAACCACTTTTGACAACCAATAAAAAAAACAAAACAAAAAAACCCCTTTATGTCTGAACATAATTTCCTGCGTTTTATTTTGTGCCCATTGCCTCCTGTTCTGTCATGCAACGGGTCTGGCTGGCTGTCTTCCCTCTCCAACCAAGTCACCCTCACTCCCACCACTGTCAAATTCAGGTACTGATACCCATTGGTAACATCCCCACCCTCTCCCCCACGAGCCTTCTTTCCAGGCTTTACAATCCCAGCTCCCTCACTTTCCTCTGTATGACAGATTCAGGCCCTTAAACATTTTCACGGTCATTCAATGCGCAACTTCCAGCATGCCCATGTCATTTCTATCTATAACACTGTACCATTGTCCCTTGTACCAGGGACTCTCCCAGTACCCATGACTCAAGACATGGTGCCACCTGTGCTGAGTAAATAAAACTGTCTCCCTTGGCTCACTAGCAATGGTCTGCCTAAGGCAGCCCAGGGTGCTGCTGGTGGTCTTTGCCATATGGGTACACTGCTGTTCCACATCCAACTCCTTGCCCACCAAAGGTCAAGTTCGTGTCTGTAAAAGCTGCATTCCAGCTGATCAGTTCCCTGACCATACTGATGGATGGGAGTTTGCTTCATGGTTGCAGCACTTTGTAAAGAAGGCCACTCCAAAAGTAACGACTCCTATTTATTTCCAGGGAAACTACAACACATACAAAGAGCACAATAATACCACTTGATACAGCAAATTCTCACCACTATCAGCTCTGCATTTTTTCCAGAAACGCAGCACACTATCACTGTGTATCACTCTTTGGTCTTCATAAACACTCAGCAATCACTGATTAAAGTCAGTGGGTGCCAATTTTTCCCTGAATGGAGGAATTCAGTTTCATACCTCTGCTTCATATGCACTTCCACATCAGACACCACCCTGTCAGACTGCCCCTCTGTTGCCATGTGTTGCAAGGTGACAACACGTAAGGGAGTACTGGCAGGAAGGTTCAACATCTGCTGACAAAGAACCACCTCTGACATCTTGGACCAACATCCTAACACAGGAGGTGTTACAAAGCAGCCTTCGTAGTTGCCTGGGCTGAATTCCATGCGGTTCCAGAAGGAATTTCATGAAATCCTTCTGGAATCTCATGACTCCAGGTCCTATGGAAATGGAGCACAACCACTCCAGATTTGGATTACCTGTAAAATTTCTGAGTGTGTGCACCCATTCCTATTGCACGCATAATTAATGAAGATGCCTGAAGAGTACTGGCCCCACTAACAACCCCTGGGGTCCACCAGTAGTGACTGGCTTCCAGTGTTTGCACTACCAATGACAGTCCTTCAAGCTGTAATTTAGCCAGACAATTATTTATCTTTTTAAATAACACTGAAGTTTTTAAGCTCTCAGGAACAGAACTGCTTTTTCACATACACTGTGAAAAAGGATTCACAGTGAAAATAGAAATGGCACTTTTTCCCCATTTTTCACCAAAGTTCAGGTCAAGGGAGCAGATTATTTTTTTCCAGATACGCCCGTGTTTCAAGTGCTACAAATAGACAATGCTCTCCAACGGCCTAGCCCTACTTCAGCTGATTAAAAATGGTGAGTCTACAATGGAAGTGAGGGAGGGAAAGAAGAAACTAACAGTAAAACAAACTTCTCTAAAAGGACATACGGAAATAGTTTGCGATATCCAACACAATGATGCTAACAGTTACAAAACGATAGCCAATATATGAGCTTTAGGCATCTGTACCAAATTTAGGAAAAAACCCAAAGCCAAAAATGACCCAGCATTCTATTTATGCAGCTACGTTAAAATAAAAAAGGGGCTTCACTAAAAAAGAAACATGTTAAGAAAATATGCAAAAAACCTTAATTCTTATCACAAGCACAGGCATTTTAATTTGAACAAACCTATTCTCAGATGGGTTTTGTTCACACAAAGCAAAAACCTGCTTCTCACAACACTGTGTAACTCATATAGCCATTATATCAGGAGTGATGTGAACAAGTACAGCATTTTTACTTAAGGTTCACCAGCTATAAGTCGATGGCATCTGCATGCTGCAATCAGTGCCCTAAAAATCAGAGCAGTGAATTTCCATGAGGTAGCAGGTTATCAAAGTAGTCATTCTGTGGAAACAGATTGTTTTCAAAGGCACTATACTTACCCTTATCACTGCAGTGAAATCTCACGATAAACTGAAGCCCATTAAGAGTGACTTAATCACCCTGCAGGTACAAACTTACTTCCTATTTATCACAGGAATGAAACAATCACCACTAAGGAACTAACAGACAAATTTCAATTTTTGTCAATATTCCCATACTGAAATAATAAATATGATTTAAGAAGTGGAAAGTGTAAAATTCAGAACATGTTTAGAAAGCACTTACTTCATTTCATTTACTTGTTTAATGACCTCTTCTTGAGTTTTCACAACTGTATCAATCTCTTGCTGGGAAACCTGGCATAGAGGTGGGGAGGGAAAGGTGAGAAAAACAAATCAATGTATCTTGGAAAAAATAACTGTGCTTTTGAAGTTAGGCTGAGCTACCAATTGTAGTGCATTTTCTGAATGTACCTGTCCTTGTTGACCTGAAACAGCCGCTCCTCTTTTGGCAATCTCATCTGTGACTATAGACACGTATCTCCTCTGCTCATCAAGAATCATATCCAACTGCCTATTGAGCTGCTTGATTTCAAGATGAATTCGATTCTGCCCTTCAAAGATTTGCCTCAGCTCACGATCACTTACAGTTTCAAAAGGATCATCCGCTGGCAAGAAAAAACAAAAGCATGGGTATCTGTTACACATATGCATTCCCCATTTGTTGGACTGTGTCATTCGTGTATTGTTAAAGTTCCCATTTGAGATCAGTGTAGAAACTCTTTAAATCAATACTTGCTGAGAGCTGCAGATGCATGTTATAAGTATGTAAAAAAGGGTTATCCCCACTCCCTGCAATCATCTCATTCTGTCAGTATGCCACAGGATCAGGCTCTACTTCTGAATATTCTTGAAAGTAAACATTTTCCTTGACAACTGAAAAACCGCTCAAATAACTTGCCTGGTTGTCCTTGCACATCAGGATGTTCCTTTTGAAATTCTTCTTTCTTTTTATCCAGTTCTTGTTGAAAGTGTTCAAATTCCTCTTGATACTTTTCTTTATCTTTTTCTGGGATTTCTGCATCTGGTGTGGGCTTTAACATATTACCAAAGGTAAGAAGGAAGGAGGGAGAAGAGGATTTTAATGTTCTCTACCACCCACACTGACTCACTGTGCAGCAAACACTTGTCTAGACTTCAGGTTTGATGACATGATGAAATTAGTGAAGCACATTAAAGCTGAAGTGAGGAACCAGACATTCTCATGGAAACTCCCAGCTTTTTCCTGACTAGTATACTTTCTAAAATTACAAGAGTCAAGTTTTACAAGGACAGATGCTGTCTAACAATAGGAAAGCGTTCTACAGGAATGGGAAGCTGAAAGCAAAGCCAGATTATCCGTCCATGTTCTGAAATTCTACTTTTAGTTCATTTTCATGTTTTGTTTTAGTATCCCTGCTTTTGTTTGTCCAGTCCTAGTTCAAGAGTTCTGGTCTCAAATGTAAGTAAAATGGTACTGAAACGTTGCAATGTTTATCTTATTTTTCCAAAACAGATAACAGCATAGCTACGTGCAGAAATTCAGAAACGAGGATGCTACATACAACTGCATAGCAAATGCCAAGATCTGATGATTAAATATTAAAATATACTAGCACATTTTACAAACTATGCATAAAAACACTCACTACTTCCTTGCCAGGCTCAGTCAACTGGAAGGTCAGGAAAGATAGGACATCGTGGTCATCTGGATAAAGCAAAAACAAAAATAAACACTGCAAATTGATATTGTCACACACATTCATGAAGCATCCTGCAACCCAGGTCAACCTTGCACTTGCAAAGGATCTTCAGCTAGAAGTATCCTCCCACAACCCTCCACCAAAAGATTACACACTAGTGAATGAGGTTGATTAACACCACTCCTAGGACAAACTGAAGGTATTTCCATATATAATATATTTTAGCTAAAAAAAAAAGGTCTGATCATATCAGAAATTTGTGAGCAGGAGCATTAGTTACTTTATCACAATTCAAAATAATGGATCAATGCTAGCAGCAGTAGGAAAAAAACCAAACAACTCTTGTAAGTCTTCAAAGTCTCCATACTGGCTAACATAATGCTTAACATTTTCTACCTGCAAGTCCCCCTGTTGCTGCAGATATTCCAAAATATCCCTGTGATGGTAACACCATGTCTTCCACTTTAGCACAAAATTCATAGTCTTCCTTATCAGGAGTAAATCCGTTGTTAATTAATACCTAGAAAGAAACACACCTATAGTTATTAACCATAACAATCTATTTGTGCCACTAGGTTTGCTTGAGGAATTTCTGCATCTGGTTTTTAGTTTATAGTAATGGTCACAAATACAACTCAGCAGATAAACCTGTAGCTGATACCAGAATCCAAAGACTATTTAATCACTGAAGAAGTTTCCACTAGGGAAATGCATAAGCTGATTCAAAGTTCAGCGTGAACAAAAATTCCACATTTTCTATCCACTACTTAAGAGGACATGCTGTACAGAAATCAGATGTATATTAAAATGCATTCATCTCAGTTACAAGAAGCAGTAGAACAAATTAATATATGGAAATACTCATCAAGATCTAAAAATATTAACTCTAGTTCATTAAATCACTGACCCAAAGATCACTAAAGGTTAAGACTCTCAAGCACATATCCCATTATGATTCAGGGCAACACATATTTGGTTCAGTCTAGTAGAGTCTCCCTTACTATTCTTCAGTTAATTGAAGCTTAGAGAGATTCCCTTTTTCTCCACAGTTGTATTCCCAGAACTGCTAAGGTTAGCAGCACCACTCGGGTCAGGAGTTCCTAGATAAAGCACCAGGGACCAGGCACATTAAGAAGTGAATAGCCTCAGAGTCCAAAATTTAATTTTCACTGAAGATGGATGCACAGCCTTTAAAATTACCACACAGTACAAGGTCCACTTTCCTTCAGGTGCCTTCATGTTTATTTTGTGGAGAAACTTTTACTAAATGATACATGCATGTTTTAACTGGCTAATAGTATGAGTAGCATTTGAACTACTAGGAGTATCTATCTTTTTAGTAGAAACCAAAAGAAAAAAAAGCAGTCTTGTGGCTGTCTCAAATCAGCATGTTTGTGTTCTTCTCTCCTTATCTACAAGGTGTTCATAACCATCTGAATAGCATTTAAGAAGTCCTTAGCACTCCCTTACAGTAGTGGTTTTCTACCTTCTTTAACATTCTAAGCCCTACTACTTCTCGGAGATGGGAAGCCTCAAACAGCAAATTTAAGTGTGCTTTTAAAAAGCTTTTTTTTCATTAATCATATTTCAATAATCTTCAACAATCAGTTGAAAAACCCTCTGTAGCTCACCGATCAGCTCGATAAATACTGTTTAATGGCTGCTCAACCTCTTGGAAGATGAGGCACATACACTGCATTTGAGATACTGGGCAGGCAGGAGTACACTAACATGTCTGACCTCTAAGTAAAATCAGAAAAAATCAGCAATACTTCCTAAGTCAGCTCAGGAAGCCTCAGATGCACTCTAAGAACCTGTCTAGTATTTGAACATACAGAACCTCATTCCAGCTCCTGAGCTGCTGAGTTAAACATTTAGGATAAAAGATGGGGAGGAGTTGTTGAAAAAATTGCAACCATCTTAAAAGCTGAGAACACTAGTAATTACTTTGTTTCAGAGTACTTACAGTGAGTGTTTTTTGGTAGTATGTAACTTTAGCTCGAACAGGATAGGGCTTATTTCGGAAGTCCCTCTGACAGGAGGCCAATGCTTGTGTGGAACCATCACTGTACAAGAAGACAACCTGCATGAAACTGTATCTTACAACTTATCAATGAAAGCAAAAAAGCATCAACGTATCACTAAGAACCATCACACTATTTTTTCAAAACATAAATGCAGTAGCAAAACGTTTCCATTGTACTTAAGTCTGGGCTCGATGGTGTTAGGCATTTTACACAGAATAGTACAGACAGAAAATAGTAATGGGGAAGTCTGTTCGCTTTAAGGCATTCCCACTCTCACAAATAAACTATATTCTGGACCAACACCAGCTAAGCTAAATATCTCTCCTCTCAGAAAACCACAAAATATGTTAATTTTACTGAATTTTACCATCAGAAATTGAAACCAAACATAACAATAAATGAGCAATTAGTTTTCAGCTAGACTCTCCTTTCAGTTAATAGCTGTGCATGGAACATATCCACAGCAAGAAAGAAGTAAGAAGTCTGTATATCCATTCATCTAAGCTCACCCATCCCCAAGGCCACACACCACTTAAATATCCACTGCCTGTTTCTGTGCTCTTACTGCTAAAAGAGCATTTTAACAAAACAAACAGAAAAACCCAAACGTAAGATGAGAGGTGGAAAAAGAAGTTTCATAGCAAAAGAAACTCTTAAAACATTTCTCAAATAGTCTCAGTCAACACTTCATCGTTCAAGAGAAAACATTCACAACTAAGCAAAACGCTGAACATAAACTTACTTCTGATGGTCATACAGAAGCTTTCCATTGTTGCCCACAACAATCACACCAGGATTGTTCTTCTAAACAGCAAATTAAAAAAACCAAAACAATTAGCAAACAAACTGAATAGGTTAATTCAAAGTGAAACATATGTAACATCACTGATGGCCGTTTGTTGATACAGCACATAGGGTATGAAAACACTACAGCTGGTTTTATTCTGATTTCATCTTAAAGTACAGAAAGCAAGATGACTGAAGCAGTGCATCACGCAGCTTGCTTTACAAGAGACTGCTACATTCTTCGTGCCGCTGGGAGCAGGGAAAAAAAGTTTTTGCCTATGCTGCCTATCAGCATAATTCCACAAATATAAATACAAAATTTGTAGAAGGAACAAATGTATAACAAGCAAATACACAGACCTTAAAAAGCATAGATAATTACTACATCTGACTCTGCTACATAACTTGGAAAAACATCCCAACAGGCAGCATGCAGACATCACATGGACCTTATCAGTCATTAAAAAACCACAACAGCTATCTGCCAGAGACTAAACACCCAACACATCCCTAATTACTTAGACTGCTAGAAAAATGAGAACAAGCTGAAGTGAGAGAAAAACAGATTTTTAGTGTTGTTCCTGTTGAGCTTAGAAAGTTAACTCTTCTTTTTATAGGAGCACAAGATTTCAGAGATAATCTCTCCTCCAGCATTTCCATTCATCGTCTCCAGAAGGAAAACACTGTCCAATTAGACTCACAGTTCTAAAGAAAAGAAGACAAGCCTTGCATTTCAAGAGTTCAAGAAAACCCTAACTCTCAATTCACAGTGTGGAGGAGGGTGTTCCTTTAATACTGTAATAAATCAGCACAACTAAAGTAAGCGATTGCTCTACTTCATCATGTATATTGTGACAACAATGGAATGGCAAACAATGTCGAGACATACATCAGTTTCTACTTCTCAGCCATAGAGTCTGCCTAATGCACTGCTTCAAATCAGTATTACAAGCTCTGTACAACACTTTAATGTCATCTTCTTAAAGTCTGTTTTAGTGTAACAACAACACTGCATTAGTTCAGAACACATTAGCACATACTCTGCATAAAGTGTGTAAAATCAGAACAATTATTTTTCCCCCTTTTAAAAATCTTGTTACCATGTCTACAGAGGAGTAAAAGCCTCAAATCCAGCACAGTCTACAACTTTCTTCAGAAATGCAAAAAATAATAAAAAACCCTTTGCAAATTTTACAATGAAGATTACTGTGTGCTCTGAGTCAGCAGCACTAGATAAAAGTCTGCTTCTGGATGCTAATGAGTTAGGCTGATGTCCACACATGCCCCAAACGTATTTCAAGTGAACACACTTAAAACAGTACCAAGAAAAAATAATTTCACCACATTGTGTTGGAAGAAAGTAATAGGCAATCATTAAAAGCAATGCTCACATTGTTAAGACATGTCAGACCAACACAGGCATAGCAAAGCCTTTTTTGTTTTAACTGGATGTCATCACTTTCTTAAAACATAAGAACAGGCAAATTCATAGCACGCTGACTAAACTCACGACTGGAGACACAGTTCTAAGGCCCTACCACACAGTGTTGTTTACATGAAGCTTTGGACAGATGGTGCCTTTATCTAGCCAAACTATGCTGGGGCAGGTGGAACAATATTCCATTTCTAGCCTTTATACGGTCAGAAATAGGAATGCCATCCTCAACCTTTCAACCTCTATAAATGATGAAGTTGATTGCACCCATCTGTAGGAAAAAAGAAAAAAAACACCCTAAAATCATTATACCTACAAAAATAGAACTAGAACACTGAGGGAAAAAAAAAACCAGCCAAATTAGTACTGGAAAAAGCAAAGTAGACAAACTATGTTTTATTAAAAGTTTCTGAAGTTCTTCAAATCATTGTGGAACAGGAAAATGAAAACTGAAAAGCAGGTGGTTACAGCAAAGCTACCGCGTTCTCGGGGAGGGCAGAAAAAAAGCAGAACACGGCCATCCTCACCACCACTGACTTTTTGCTGCTGAACTGCTCAAGTCAGATCTGTTCCAAGAAAAAGAGCGTTTCCAAAGAAAGACATGGAAATGTGTTTCCCTGTAGCATATTTTGTACAATATGTTGCTCCCAAAGCATAAATATTCAGTTTTATCAGCATTCTGAACTCCATATGGAAATTCCCAATTTTAGCATGTTGAACTGCATATGGAAATTCCCCAATTTCAACTTCTACATATGCTCAAATCATTTCCCCTCCAAAGCTAACAGACAAACCAGGACTCAGTAGTCTGCTTATGAGTTACACTTCAACTTTCAAGCTTGAAATGGTCTAGATTTAATTGTATTAGAGAAGTATGATGATTTTAATACAGCTCTTTTAAGCAAGAGGTGCAGGAAACAGGAAAGCAATGTTCTTTTTTCCCCAAAGCTGTATGTGCCAATCAAGCAGGAAATTAGTTTTATCTTTCGTAGGAGAGTTTGCTTCCAACTAACCTTCCCATCATTGTCAAAGGAATCAAAGAAAATTCCAACACCGTTCCACTTGTCAGCCGCCCCAAAAACAGGACCTTCCATGCCTTGCTCCTCTGTAAACCAGATTGCCTATTAAAGAAAGAAAGGAAGAACTGTCACCTGGGTCCAGTTTTTCAAGCACATATTTTTTTCAAATTATATCAAACTCAGTACCAGCCCATCGGCTCCAACGCGGCCTCTGCCTGTAACTCGAAAGGTCACTTCGACTTCCCAATATTCAAATATTGACTTGTTTTTTGTCCACACCGACCCTTTCTGGCTTTTCAAAGATGTTGTTATACGAATCTGGTCTGCGCTTGGTATGGCATCTGGAAAGGAAAGGAACAAACAATGAATATATCAAAGAGCAGTGAATTCCCAAATGCAGTCACCTAATAAATCCTTTCTAGCCACCTCAGCTAGAGAATGGTTTCCAAAGTAATTTTTAACTAAATATTCAATCACTTGAAAACTGTAGGGTGCGGAGCCATGAAGGAAACCCCAAAAGCCAAAACTTGAGGACAATAGGGGCAGTTTCTTTTAACAAGGTAATTACCACAGCTTCCCAAAGCATTTTTCCACCTTCCATCTGGTACAACAACGTGCACCTGAAAGATAAGGTTGATCTGAAGGCTGAAATAGGAATATAATTAAAAAATAATAATAAAGTTTGGTTTACCGTTTATTATTTCTCGGATTTTTTTTTTTTAATGTAAATCGCCGTTTTCTCGGCTACTCTTTATAAACACGTTTGGCGGTTTAAAAGAGAGGTGAGCCTTAAAAAGGCTTTTAAATTCGAGAGGGGAAGGGAGCAGGGAAGGCAGCCCATCACCGAGCGCTTCCCTGCTGACACGTGTAGACAACGACACGTAACTCTGCAAGTCAGAACCCGGCACTCGCGGATGGACCGCAACGGCTTCAAACTTCAGGCAATATAACAACGACAAAGCATTAAAAAACGAATGCAGAGACACTGGAGCAGAGCACTGCCTGCAGTGACACATCAGCACCACGCGCGGGGACGGCCCGGAGCCCACACTGCCGGGAGGAGTGGGACCGCCGCCGCAGGGACACGCCGCCCCACTCCGCCCGCGACCCGCAGCCCCGGCCCGGCCGCCACTTACTGCCTGTGTGCGCCCAGAACGGCACCGTGCCGTCCGCCTGCACCAGGTGCGGCCCTTTGAAGCTGTACTTGTACTCGAAACGGCGGTGCGGCCCCACCGAGCCCTCCGCCGCTGCCGCCCTCCCGAGGGCCAGCAGGACCCCAGCCACCAGCGCTGCCAACAGCATAACCCATCGCGCGCGCGCCGCCATCTTGCGCCGTACTGAGGGACAGCGCGCGCCGCCAACAGGGCGCCACGCGATTGGCCGAGGGAGGGGGCGGGGACAAAGGGCACGGCGGAGAGCGGGGCGGGACTTCCGTGAGGGGCGGGGATTCCGCTTGGGGGTGGTGGCGGGGCGGGACTTCCGGGCTGGTTTGTCCGCGCCTCGGCCTCGTGCTTCCAGATCGTTTGGAGTTAGCGCTGAACGTGTTTGCTGGGAAGGAAGGGTGCGTTCTCATTTACTGATATACACGCTGCTCTGATGATGTGTGGCAGCGAAGTGCTTCTGAGATGAGTGTTGGAAGAGCTTAGGTATCCCGTTGTTGCATGAAGACTTGGAAGGGTGCAGTCATGGAAGGGTGCAACACAGAATCCATATAGCTGGAAGGGACTGTGGATGTCAGGACCAATAAAATAATTAAGCCACGCTGTAAAAAGCCAAAAGCAGCAGCCATGGGACAGATCTCTTTATTGCCCCCACACGTAAGCATGTCTGAAATGATACAGCTTAAAGGCACGAGCATGGAACAATTCATAATCCAAGAGAACAGACACAGGACTGCAGAACGTGACATTGCGTTTTTTCAGTGTACTGATAGGTATACTGATAGGTACTGATAGGTACTATGCTCTACAGCTGCTTTTATCATCACTGCGGTCAACTCATCTGTCATTTGATTGCATCCCTTTGTTGTATATGGTAATTCATAGTTGTTCCAATGTGTGAAACTCCAGGCTGCTTCGTGGTGGTCCGCAGTCAGGGAGTAGGATTTCCTACATCACTGTATGGGCATTTCTTAATTACCACACTGTCAGAAAGGAAAACTCCACTTAGCTTGTACAATAACCGTTCTGAAAGTTCCTCTATACTGCAGTGACTGCCACAGTTCAGCTACTCCTTTCCTCTGCTTGATGAAGAAATGAAGTAACCAAACTATGTACAGTTGTGAACAGGGTTATGATTGGTGTCACAGAGTCCAGTTGGAGGCCTGCAATTAGCAGCATTTCTCAGAGGTCGGTGCTGGATACGCACCAGTTCAGTATCTTAATCAGTGACCTCCATGAGGGGATAGAGGCCACCCTCAGCAGTTTGCTGATGGTACAAAGCTGGGAGGAATGGCTGACACACTGGAAGGTTGTGCTACCAGTCAGCAAGACCTGGACAGGCTGGAGAGCTGGACAGAAAGGAACCAGATGAGGTTTAACAAGAGCAAGTGTAGAGTCTTGCACCTAGGTAGGAATAACTGCGTTCATCAGTACAGGCTGGGGTATGAGCTGCTGGAGAGGAGCTCTGAGGAGAGGGACATGGGTGTCCTGGTGGACGACAGCTTGACCATGAGCCAGCAGTGTGCCCTGGTGGACAAGAAGGCCAATGGGATCCTGGGATGCATTAAGAAGAGCATGGCCAGCAGGTTGAGAGAGGTGACCCTCCCCCTCTACTCTGTGCTGGTGAGGCCTCACTTGGAGTACTGTGTCCAGTTCTGGGCTCCCCGCTACAAAAAAGACAGGGATCTCCTGGAAAGAGTCCAGTAGAGGGCCACAATGAAAAAGGGCATGGAACAACTCCCTTATGAGGAAAGGCTGAAGGACCCGGGTCTGTTCAGCCTTGAGAAAAGAAGACTTAGAGGGGATATGATCCACATCTATAAATATCTAAGGAGCAGGATGCAAGGGGACAAGGCTGGACTCTTCTTTGTAGTGGACAGGACGAGGGGAAATGGCCACAAACTGATGCATAGGAAATTCTGCACAAATGCGTGTGGGAACTTCTTCACAGTGCAGTAATGGCGCACTGGAGCTGCACAGAGAGGTGGTGGAGTCTCCCTCTCTGGAGACATTCAAGACTCACTTGGACGTCTACCTGTGCAACCTGGGCTAGAAGCTGCTTTGGCAGAGGGGTTAGACTCGTTGATCTCTGGAGGTCCCTTCTAACCCCTACAGTTCTGTGATGCTGTGATTCACTGATATATATGTAGGCACACAAACAAACTTGCAGATACATACGCATAACTGTGTGCTTCACATCTAAGTTGGCTCAGTGGCATAATCTTCACAGATGACAAACTTCAAAATATTTTATTTGGAAGAGTAGTGAATGACCCATTTTCTTCATAGCTTTCCTTTGTGACATTTGCATTTACACTGTGAAACTCAGTGCTGCAGCACCAAGGATGTTTGGTTAATGCCTTGAAGTTTGACCCTTCCTTGTGAACATGTGTGCACCAATGCTGCTATTCTGGGAGGGCTCCATCAGAGCAACAGCTAGAAAAGTCTTCATGATAGGCCATGCTTGTTGCAAAAACTACTGTTGAGATCACCATGGTCTCAGTCATAACTTCTGTCCCAGAAAACATCTTTGCTGAAGATCTTTTGTTCTACAACTACACATTGTGCTTTGTGTAACGTTCTGGTAACATGAGCTTATTTATCATCATACCAGTTCTGCAAAGGTGTTGACATCTAAGTTTTTCTACAGTGCTATGCACAATTTATACCAGCATGAAGAACTCTCACTGATACACATCCGGCACCTTCTTTAACAGCATAACCTGTCAGTAAACTTTGCAAGATATTTTTGCACTTTATAACTGCACATACACGGCAAAGTTGGCTGGTGTAATTTAGTTGAGGACATGACCACTTCATATTTGTCACAGTCACAGACTGACTGAGGTTGGAAGCACCACTGGTCCATCTGGTCCAACTTCTGTCCTTTAAGTGCCATCCAGAGCAGGGTGCCGAGGTTCCTGTGTCCAAAGACGGTAAAGTAGTGCTTCCTGTCATTAACACAGGCAAAATTTGAGGTTGCGGACCCTAAGATAGTTAGTAATTGGCTTGTCTGTGGTTATACAGTAGATTAATAACCTGACATAACTTCTTGCACATCTACATCTGCAAGACAGGCATTTACCTCTGCTGTGACCATTCTGGATTCCTTGTATAGCAAGCATAGTGATGTGAGCAAGGATCATCTCATCTTCAGTAGGTGACATCAAAGTGTACCTCAGAAGTACTGTTTTCCTCATATCAGCAGTAGAGAAAGTTAGGTCTTCAGTAGACATCTCTGTCACACATGCCTTCATTTAATCTGACACTCACATCATGTGGCTTGATAACTGATCTCCATCTCCTTCTTCTCACTGTCCTTCAGCACCATCATCTGTTTCTTGCTTGATGCAGTCAGGAAAATGCTTCTCAGCATCGTCTGTATTTGTTCAAACACAAAAGGATTCTGTTTTATCAATTAGATGAGCCTTTCAATCACTTTAAAGCAGCCAAAGACATTCCAACAACTAAGCTTTAATCACGTTCCAGTTTTCCAAAAGGAAATCTCAGTTTACAGATGTCTACATTTGAAAACGTTGCAAAGCATGCACGTTTCAGTTACTCTCTGCCTCTGGCTATGGTAGTGACTGAAAATGATGTGAGAGGTCCCAGCAAGCTTTTTATGCATTGTCGTTCAAAGGCAGAACAGATATTGCTATGGTTATTTACTATTTTCTACAAAAAAAAGAAAATCACAGACTGCATTTTTATACAAGCATTGCTCTCACTGCCCTTTCCAGCTTTCCCCCCAGTGTAAAGCTTTTGTCTACACAGTCCAAAAACAGAAACAACCCCTTAAACATTACGTAACCAAAAAGCAATACTTAGAACAGCACAGCTAAGGATTTAAATGCTCAGAATATGGAGTATCATGAACAACCAGTTTTTCTCTATTTACCCAATACACACTCCCATCAACATTCTTAGTATGATTCTATCTAGAAAGTCTGTTTCTATAACAGTAACTAAGGCTTGTAACTTTGTTAAGTTAAGGCTTGTAACTATGACTCTGCTTCTAGAGAGAAATGGGCCAGCCTTTTTCCTTTTCTGAATTTCAGCAAAGGGAAATGCAAAATCCTTCATCTGGGGCGGAACACATGCACCAGGAGAGGCTGCAGAGCAACTAGATGGAAGGCAGCCCTGCTGAGAAGGACCTTTGGGTCCTGGTGGACAACAAAATGGATGTAAAACAATAGCTCCCTTGAAGCAGAAGTGTCCAACAGCACTCTAGTGGAAGAGTGTTACTAGCTGGTCAGGGGAGATGATTTTCCCTCTCTACCATCTAAATAATAACAATTTACATTCTCTTCCTACAATAAGCAGGGCAGTGCTCTTGCAATCTATGGCTTCCACATCCTTCCTTATGCATAAGTTAGATTACTAGCTGTCAAAATGCAGCTCTTAGCATTAGTCACAGCACCAACGCACTTACTTCCCAGCAACTTTCTGGGATCAATACTTACCAACAACATAAAAAAGTATTGTGGACCAGAGCAGGCTTCCTGTGAAATCTATGAATTATTTTTCATTCTATTTTATTTTATTTTATTTTATTTTATTTTATTTTATTTTATTTTATTTTATTTTATTTTATTTTATTTTATTTTATTTTATTTTATTTTGTTTTGTTTTGTTTTGTTTTGTTCTATTTTATTTTATTTTACTTTATTTTATTTTTTTACTGTTGACTTGTAGAAGGACAGTGAAAGATAACAGTGAATCCTAGTTGTATGTTTTAGAAAACAGAAATATTCCAAGGTCTGTGGTCTGTTTCAGCCTTGAAACAAAGGAAAAGCTCCAGCCCTCTAGGCAAGCCTGCTCTGGTGCTTGGGAAGGCTATAATGGTGCCAGAGGAACTGACCAGAAGGAGGGCGTACTCCAGCCACTGCTAAGTTTCGTAGTGGAAACTGCTGACAAAGCCACATTTGGAATTATATGCTGGGCTATGAACTGGAGCAGCTGACATGCCAGCACACAGCCTTTGCTGCTCCCTACTGAGGCAGTAGTGATCACAGAAGGCCCAGAGAAATCCTTGTGATGACCGTGGGTTGAAATGCCCCACCAAGATTCCCCAGAGCTTACCTGTCATACCCTGCAGTCCAGGAGACCCCATTGGCAGGGTCTGTTGTTCACCATGAAACCCATAAAAGTCTTTTTTGTAGGTGAGTTAATTGCCAGACTGGGGTTACTAAAGGATCTTGCTGCCTGGCTTCCTAGATCTCTCAAGCACTCTTCATTTTGTTATTCTTTCTTTCAAACTAATTCAAACTAATTTGCTCCATTTTGTCACAGGGAACTGAAAAGCTTTTCCAGACTGAACTAAACTTAGACTGAAACTATTGTTGAATGTTTTCTGATCTTTTGTTAGGATCCTGAAATGAAATATGCTGTAGGCTACAAGACATTATTGTATGATGATTTTCTGTTCTTTTCTAAGCTGGAGATCAAAAGGATGTAAAACAAAGAAATAAACAAGGAATGCAGGTTGCTTAACAGCAGTTGGACACAATCTCAAATGTTTAAGATATCTTTTTTTTTTTTTTCTCCCTCAAATTGATTATCTTCATTCCTGATAGTGATGTCAGTCCAAAGACAGAAGAGAATCAAGGGATCAGTTATTCAAATACCTTCATTCCCCTGTTTGTCTTGCTATGAGAGAAACTGGTCACAGCCTGCTGCGGCCTTGCAAACTGGCATTTAAAGAGATTATTTTCAGTAGTAGCATTTCCTTCCTTTCTATACTTCTGTCCTCTGGTCTTCACAAAGGGATAGCAGAGGATGTGACTTTGCTGGTTCCTTTACATGTTCTAACTAGACTGAGAAAGAAAGGTAATTGTGTCTTCCCTTTGTCCCCAGGGGAATCTGTGTCACCAGTCCCCATGGTCTCCATTCATTCATTTATGTATTTAGTCTGTTTTCTTATGGTAGCCATGAGGTTCCTGTAATGAGTGTGAAAATCTGGCCCACATTTCTGAACTGACCCTTCTCCAAAGAAGGCAGTGGTACCAGAAAGTTCCCTGGCTTTTTCCTAATGCTTTATGGGAAATTTGAAGGCAGACGGAAATTACTGAATGCTGTTAATCTTGTTTTCCATCCTCACAGTTTGAATGCAGAAAATGAAAGAAGGGAAGCATGGATTTCTTAAGAAAATGCTTTCTTTGTGCAATGTATGTGTAAAATATATATTTATACATTTATTATTTATCTGTATTTTAGAAAGCGTCTTAAAATTCTATGCTTCTGTGAACATCAAAACTTTTGGGAGAAGCATTTGCTTGGAAAGCTTTCTTCAACCCCTAAATGTCATAGGGCTCAGTGAAGACATAGTGTATGAAGTTTGATACCTGGATGGATTTCAAGGATCTGGATGGCATCTGAAGATTTCATCATGGTTACTAGGCTGTCTCAATGACTGTGCATGGAGGGTTTTGAATGCTTCACATGCAAATGGAAACTCATTCCTTTAAAGACCATTTTTCCAGACATAGGAGGTTGCTCTGCAGTCTGCTGTGATGCATGGAAACCATCCAGAAACTTCCAAGTCATGCAGATCAGCAGCTGAGAAAGGGAGCAATCCTTTAAGCTGTTTTGACTACACGAGCTCGGTGTTGAGCTCACACAGTTCCTTCCTGATAAGGAAACAAAAATTATTTCTTAATTCTAAGACCTTTCTTCAGTACTGTCCTGCAAATAATGTGCAAATTCAAATACAGTAACAGAGAAGCAGTGATTCAGCAAAGAAAAAGAAGGAAATGGTTTACTGTCCTGAAACCTTGGATTAGCAGGGACTGACATCTCTTTCACTGGAGAAAATGTTAGCCATGATCACTCCAGCTACCAATGTGTAGATGCTCACTCAGAAAAACATGATCATAGCTGTGGAAGCTTTGGCAGAAACACCAAAGAAAGTGTGAACATATGGACAGCACTTTGTGAGCACTTTCACGCATCTAGAAATGCACCTTTGTAACATACCCTCTTTGGGCAAGGATCTGTTGGCAGGATCCTGAACTCACCATTATCATAATTAATCACAGAGCTGCCTCAGATTCCACCAAGCAGTAGGTAGCACACAGTCCTCTGTCCTTCTTTTTAGAAAATACTTCTATTCATCCAACTGTTGGAAGAAAGGCAGTGTCAGAAAGCAGGAACAATGTTTTTTACAGACCTACTCTGTTTATTCTCTATGAGGACATGCAGAAGTAGTAAAGTCAGTTTTCCTCTTATGTGAGGAATACCTTTAAATGTACCATGATAATTAATATTTGACCCTCTGTTATTATTTCCTTACTTTCCCTGTGACAGCCTTAAGGATTCTCCAACTTGGTTTCTTTTAGTCTGGGAATCCATGTATAAAGTGTGTTACTTCATTTCAATGACCATGTTAATGGTAGAAGACAAGCAGTTACTGAATCTTGCACCATAATTAATCAACCTGATATTTACTTACTACATTGTTCATACCAGATTAAGCTGCAGCTAGACAAGCAGGACAAGGAAAGTGAGTGACAGAAGCATTATCATGGCACACTGCCTCCTATTGGGAAAGTTCATCTTCCTTCTGAAAGAGACGCCTTCAGGGATCATGTAATTTGAATTCCCTGTGAATTTAGTGTCATCTTAGCTTGACCAGCTCTGGAAGAACATATTAACCTCCCCTTGTGATTTTCAGAAAACCATTCTAATTTAGCAAGTAATTAAGGGTCACATGTAGGATAAGGAGCTGGATAAGCTTGGATTACGCACAGGAAGCTTTGTCTCCAGGGTAACCCGAGCAGAGGGCTGCTGGAGCTGGGGGGGCGGGAAGGGGGGGGGGGGGGGGGGTGAGCAGGCTGCACTTCCACCCCGCGAATAGCAGCGAGAAGCAAACGCCTGCGAAGCTGGGCATTACCGGGATGCTGGGCAGAAAGCTGCGACCAGCGGGAGCTCGGGCGTCACACTGCACTCACAGAGCTGTCCCACGCAGCAAGCGCCGAGTGTTAACGTCACCGGCTCGGCCGGGAGATCCCAGCCGCTTGGCTGGACACGCAGCTTTCATTTTTAACTTGGGAACTAGGAAGGGAAAGCCATGTTTTTCTTTTGCGTCTAGAGATTCTTTTTTAAAATCAAGCTCTCTTTAGAAATTCCTTCTTCTCACCCTCTTTCATTTCCATAAACATATTCAGATTTTCCAGTGGAGGAAGCTTTAATATTTCTGTTAACGTTTTCTGTTAACTTGCTGATACCACTTAAGGTAAAGAGGGGATCTGTTTATTGCTCTGTAAAGCAGCATTACAGAAATTACAAAATCCAAAGAGTAGAACCACAGAATGATCAGAATTATTATGGGAGGAAGAAACACAGAGATCACCTGGTCCAGACATCAGTGACCGCTTCGGACAACGTCCTTCAGAGCCACACTTACCCTCTTCTTGAGCACTTCCAGGGATGGCAATTGCATCGCTTCCCTGGGCAGCCTGCTCCAACCTCACCGCTCCTTCTGAGAACATCTTACATCCTGAATAGGAGTGACCTATTAGATATGAAATGCTTTCTCAGTTCATTTGTACCTTACTGAATTTCTTATAATCTCTGAGAGAAGCAATCATGGGTGTTTTTCAGAGCTTTCTTTAGAACAAACAAGAGTTTTCTGCTGTTTACTACGGTGGGGTGACATTGTCATGCAATGTATTTTAACAGTTGGGCCATCCTCACATCTGGAGTGCAGGTACATCTACCGTTTATATCATGCTTTTTGGAAACGCTCGTCCACCATGGATGAGTAAATGATTTCTGATTCCACCTGCCCTCTGCTATTTGCATGTGTTGCCTTTGCACAGAGGCAGGCTGTTCTGCATCACACCACCACTACAGCCACAGGGGGAACTGACGCACTTCACTCTCTCAAACCCATACCTGCCATAAAAAGCCAGCTGTGCTGAAGGTGAGCTGACAGCCTGTGATAAAAGCTGATCAGGACTGCTCGTGCCAAGTAGCCCAAGCAAATCTCCAACGTGCATTATGTATATTGCTGCTTACATAAAACCATGGTCAAAGGAGAGCGCCAGAATGAGGAAAGAGATAGAAAATTGTCAAAAAAGACTGACTTCTTATACCAGCAGAGATTAGCTGAAGGAGCACACCATAGCCCATCAAACATAAAAGTGATTCTGAAACAAGCAAACAAACAAACAAAAACAAACCAACAAACCACAAAACAAACAGTACAGAAAGGAATTTATCTTCCATGTTAACAGATAACTGGTAAAAAGGGTCATTAATGGCCTTTAAAAAACTGCTGGATTTAAACAATTGCAGAGGGAACTCATGCAAAACACTACAAGCAATGCTGTATTTCTTTGAGTACCAAAAGAGAATGCTAGCAAGGCCATAGTATCTCTACATGCATTTTTGGGAGCAGCCTCTATGCTGCAGTGCCTGCCGGGCACTGAGCATGGCACATCACCCCTCTGAATCCCTTCATTGCTGCCTGCTTCCTGTCATAAGCCTTGCTTTGCTTTATTCTTCATATTCCACAGTTCCAACTGAAAGGATCACAGTTGTATCTTACTCCTCAAGTTTTGTTGTTGTTGGGTTTTTTTGGTTTTTTTTTTTTCAGAGTGGTTAAAGGACTTGAATGGTGTTGTGATACTTTGCATGTGAAAGTGCCAGACAGAATGAGATAGGAACAAAGAAAGACAAAGAAAGTTCTTTTCTCTGGCAATTTTAATTGCAAAGAATAAAAAGTAACTATAAAACACTTAAATAATTAAGTTCATCTGGAAAACCCAACATTCACACTGTGTTTTTGGATCCCCTGGCCTGGACTGACATCAAAGCCTCTAGAATAGCATATCCTGGTTCCAACATTATGCTGAGGCCATTTTGTTCCAGAAAGTGTTCTGTGGTGCTGCTCTTGGCTGCACGTTTCCCACACAGTGCTGTGGTGTATAGTTCCCTATTGCACGTGACTGCTGAGTGGGCCCAAAGGAAGCTTTCAGATGTGCCAAAAATCTCTTGGAGGTTCACTGGTATTATTTTTTCTTGGTGTGAAGCAAATAAAAACATCCTGCCTGACTGAATAGAGCTCAGGCTGCAAAGTAATGTTGGTACTTATCTTCTTATTTATATTGGTTGTTTTAGGCAGTTTCAGAATCTCAGCCACACCGGAACACTGACACATCAGGAAAGCATTTAGCTTAACCTGATTCTCAGATCAGCATCTGGTCTGGCAGATGTACCTGTCAAAATTTTACCAAGGGTAACCAGTGAACCCTGGGGTTAACTGGGATGTTCCACAGATTAAAAGGTAGAAAATATGCAAACAAGCTTATGATGAAGCCTTGTAGCTTCCATGATGGGTATCATATACTCTTCTGCACGCCCTTGACTTCCAAAATGATTGCAAACCTTCTCTTTACAGCACTTCTGTTACGGAAATACTTACTGTTAATGACACAGTGAAAAAAAAAATCCAAAAAAAGGAAGCAAATGCTTTTCACTGTTCAGAAATGTTTAGGTTCCTATTTGTTGCAAAGTTGTGGAGATGAGGTAAAGACAAGGCACATCCTTCTCAGCCTCAAGTTCCAAGGATGCTATCTTAGACACAAAAAATAAAAATAAAAAATAAAAATAAAAAATAAAAATAAAAAATAAAAATAAAAAATAAAAATAAAAGAGGAGTAAATAGTATAGTATATAAATAGAGAATAGTAAACTAATTACTATTCCCAGTTCAAGACTAAACCTTAGAAATAATGCTTAGTCATCAACTGTGACCTGCTTTGTAGAAGAGGCTAGATTTCAGAAAGATGCATAAATTGGGTGGCTAAATGCACAGACACAAGAATTAATGAACTGCCGAGAGCTTAGGATGTTTCAGAAGTCAAATAACTTTAGTCTAGAGCTGTAGAAACCCCACGGTGGTAATTAATATAGTTTTAGCTTTCATAAACATCTGCTGGAAACCAGTGGGTGCATCTTGCCACACAAGAATCCTTTTCAGTCCCCAACAGGCAAGTGGAGTAGCACAGCAGTTCTGACTCTCTCATTCTCCTCCCTTTGTGCTTTATTCAGTTTTAGGACTGCAAGGTAACAACATTCAGTCAGCTCTTCCTTGATTTTACCAAGCATTTTGAATACTGAGCAGAACAGATTTGGAAACACGTGAACTGCTTTGAGAATCAGAAGTCATCACATTTAGAATATTCTAAAGCAAATGAGCTGGAAGCAATTCATGAAAAACACTGAAGCATCCCCAGCTTTGGTCCTTGGCTGCCTGAACTCGCATGACCCTTGGTGCAGCTCAGCAGTAACCACCCACTCCTCTCCCTGCTTCTCCTCTTCTGCTCTGTGAGTCCTTTTTTATCTGCCAGGTGTCTGCCTCATACTTTTAATCTCACCTCTGCTACGCTCCTGTTATTTATTTTGCTTAACCTCTCTGCCTGCCTCATTATATTTGTCTGCCTCCTGACAACAGGCGCTCCTCCAGCAGCTGGGCATGTTTTAGTTACTTCATTGTTTCTCTAATGCAATACAGCTGTCAATTGTAATGGAGAAGATAATTTAAGGAATGATCAGTCCCTGAAGCATTACTTGTATGATGGAGGACCATCCAAATAATTTTCACTGCACACTTTTGTTCTTACGTGCAAGCAGAAAGAAATTCTCAGCAATGCTGGTACCCACAGGGATAACTAGTCAGATAAGAGCCCTGTTTAATTTTGTTTCATTGAGGTTACTGCCTGAAGCAGAAGCAGTGCTCAGAATTCATAGAAAAAGATATGCTCACACCCTGAGACATGCTGGCAGCATCCTGGTCACTGGACTGATTGATGGGATCCAGAGACCGAGGAAGTAAGGGCTCCCAACAGCAGTAAGCTGATGTTATAGCAGTGGGTTGATGCAGGAGGGTTCCAGAGCACGCCAAGCTCTCCTTTCACTCATTGGCTCTCCTCAGTTGCTTGCATCCCTTGCAGGCAGAGACCATGGGAAAGCATTTTTTTCTACAGCAGGTGCTGTGGCACTCTATTGGAAGCATGTAGAGACAGCTGACAAATCCCCTCTGAGGTCAGAGATGGCAGGTTTATCATCAGTTGGAGGTGGGAGATACTAGTTTGGACCCACAGGTGATCTGACCTGAGAGTACCCCTAGCAACAAGTCTCAGCAGAAACAGAAAGATACTTCTGCTCTAGCAGGTGCAAGACTAATGTGATTTACTATGTGCATTTTGCAACCACAAAACTACTCACCACTTCCGGAGGAAAAAATAAGGTTTCTAGACCCAAATGGGGGCTGGTTTAAGGCACTTTTAGCCTCCTCATTAGCAGAAGGTAAGATATAGTATCCTATGGGCTGAGGTAAGTGGCTTCTACTTTTCTTCCTTCTTCCTAAGGTGTGGTAGGCATTCATCCTCTGCATGTATCCCTAAGCTGCAGCAGATGAAGCAGCAGCCAGAGCAATGAAAGTACCACCTGGTAGGGTTGGGAACACTAGGAACTGGAGAAGTACCCCAGCCTGCTTGTCTTTGCTTATTAATAGGAAAGAATAGGATCACCTTCAGAAAATGATGGTAATTTCTATTTAGACTGACCACACTGTGCACCAATTTGTGGCCAAGCTCATTAGTAAGGGAGGGGGTCTCTGGGAACCACCTTGCCCAGCAGCAGCAAGGCTAAAAATGAACTGGAGGAGGAAATGGAAAGAGGGTAGAATATGTTTAAGGATTACATCTTTGCACGCACAGCATGTGATTTTACAACCCAAGTCATACTGGCTAGAGGTAAATCAGCAGCTATTAATCCCATGGGAAACAAAGGAAACCCAAGGTACTACCTCCTGCAAGGATTCTGTGAGAACTCAGCAGGTAACCGTGATGAGAATGCAGATATCTGCAGGCACAATTATACCTACCATGGAAAACACATGAAGATTTTTAAGTGCATAAATCACAGGCAGGAGGAAGATAAGGTATTTGTTCAATTAGACCTAAAATGAACCAGAAGATTTTTTAGCACTGCATCTTTTGGGACCCCCTAAAGCAGAGAGCTCAGCTCCACTGAGCTTTCATAGATGGATAGCTCCAGGAACAAACGTTCAGAGGAATTAATCCTAACTTCATCCACTAGGAAGTTTCTGTCTACCAGCCTGCAAGAAATACCAGGTTTTCATGACAACAGAAAGAAAAGAGTGTCCATGCATAAGAGTGAATAGAATTCTGTTTAGAATCTGAATAGGGGTACAAATTACCAAGCATAAACACATATTCACTTAACTATCTGTTTGCAAACTAATTGGTTTTTCTAACTGTGGTTACACATTACAAAAAAAAAAAAAAAAAGTTGTGAAAGGGGGGCCTTTGACTTATTTTCTCTTCAGCATAAATAACTATGAATCGTCTTAATAAGAGATTTTCAATGCAAACGTGCATCATGTTCTTGAACTGACCATACGTTTTAACTACTTTGAATTTTGAAGGGTTTAGAGACTGTGAAAGAGGGGAGAAGAGTTTGCAATGTCAGTGTCAGCTCCTCTGCTGGAGTTCATATACCAATGTACGGTTTCATCGTACAGCAGTGAAAGTGCTGGCTAAAAAAAAATTATCATCCACAGATCATGGAGGTATGCAGAATCCACCTTCTAAATTACTGCGTCAGACATGCTTCCATAGTGTTTGAGCCACAAAGAGCCTAGCCCTGATAAATCTTATATATAATGAAGTCTTTGTGGTATCTAATTCTCTTTTCCAAACAATTCTCATTTCAAGTCTAACTATTTATGTCCATTCCTAACATAGGATAGTAAACATCAGTTTTACATTCAGTCTAATTATCATATAATATTTAATTACGATGTCATATTCAAAGCCTGGCTGGGGCCCTGGGCAGCCTGACCTGGTGGGGGTAACCAGCCCATGACAGGTATTGGAACTGGGTGATCTTTAAGGTCCCAGCCATTCTATGATTCTGTTTACTACAGTCACTAAGTACAGAATTTAAAGCGCTGCATGAAAGTTCTTTTTTGTTATTTAGGTTCCAGCACTCTTGTGATGGGTAAAAGCAGGGAGTGCCAAGCAGTGCAGAAACTTAGCTGAACATCAGTTAAATACGTGTTTTAGCACAACTGACAGAATTTTCATTCAAGAAGTAACATATTTAGAGCTGCCCAGGGAAGTCCCCCCTCCTTAGGGGTGAGACGCATGGAGGTATTTCCGAAGTATTTTGGAAAGAAAAGCATTATCGGGTGCGGCAGCACGGCCGTGCCAGGGGTACCTGCCATCAGCAGGGCTCTGCTGTGCCTGGCACTGCCCCTTTTCTCAAAACCCTCTCGTGGACATTTACCTAAATTCAACCATGTCCCTTCACGTGCTCGTTTATACCGACAGGAAGGCATGCCTATACATGGCGGTGGGGCTGCTTGAGGTCTGTGGGGTGCTAAGCCCTCATTAACTCCACTCACGCTGTCTTACTCTGCTTGCCAGTGCTTAAGCAGTGCTTTTTTTAAAAAGCAACCAATTAGCACCTCATCAGCTCCAATTAGAGGAGACAAAAGCAGTGTAAAGATAACTCAATGAGAGGGGGTGGCACAACATCATGTAATCTTTTAAGACAGCAGTGAGCATTCACTGGGCGAGCTGCGCTGGGCCTATTCACCTTTTTTACTTCCCTCTGGATGCATTTAAGTCCTTTTTTGCTGGGAAGCCGGGCCTCCCAGGAGTCCCAGAGTCTCTCATTCAGGGCTACCTGTTTACAGCTCACCGAACAGAAGGACCTAAACAATCCTATATTGTACGCCTGTTGCTTCCTTAAACTTAGGCCTCCACAATGGCATGTTTTCAGAAGCTGGGCAGAATAAGTTAAAGGCTGGCTTTATACTCATTAAGTGTTCTCCTTGTACTGTCTTCTAATTACATGGCAGGGCAACAATGTATTTTTTTTCTTCAATGGAGTTCTTTGGAGCAGTTAATTTGGTGCCTATACTAAATGCCCCAAAACATTAATTAGTGTGGAAGGAACCCTAATTTCCTCGGTGGCTTTCCTCTCCATTTACTTCCCTTGTTTTCACATAGGCTTGGATGAGCCTCTATAATGAAATTACCTCATTAATGCCTTTATTCTTGCAGAGTAACTCATTCAAGATCTACCATTTAGTTTTAATTTAATGCTGTCAAAAGCAAAAGGTGCATTCATGTCTTTGATTAGTGCTTTTTTTTCCCCCTCTCTAAAGAGTGGACAGATTTAAATTATTAAGATGGCAAGTAGTGAGTTATAATTGGATACAAGCAGCACTTCAGTGAATATTAAATGCTTTCAAAGCCTGGTCTATGTGGTCTGCTGACTATTAACTGTGTCCAGTGAGTAATTTGGTGGGTTTTGAATTAACGGCACCTTAGCCACTGTGAAGCAAATTAAATTTAATTTTGTTTATAAAAAACACTGAAGCTGCATTTATCAACATGACGGTCAGTCGTAATGGAGTTCCGTTTTTCCCATTGTCCTCATCGCTTGGTTACTTTTGCTAACACAGGGTCTCATCCTGAATGTCACAGTCACACAAAGTTTAGCTGGAGACCTATTTTTGTACAGCCAGCAAGACAGAGCCTTTCACTTGCAAGAGCTACTGAGGTCTTAACACTGTCAGGAAGAAACCAGCCTGTCCTCACATGGCCACAACTCTTCCTTTCCTCCACACCTGTGCAATAGTTCCCAGGCGCAAAACTCATAGCATTTCACAGAGATGGGGACAACTTCACCCAGAACAGACCTAAATAAAAAAGGGAAAGAAGAGAGAGACTGGAAAACTTCTGTTGCAGTGTGGGAAAACAAACAACCAAACAAAACAACAACAAAGAATGCATTTCCGCAGCAGTGATTTTCTGTACACAAAGTGCAGTGAGGTTTATACAGAAGGTGGTGTGCAGTGGTTGTCCTGCATCTGCACTGGCAACCTGTACCCTGAGCTGCTGCAGTACTGCTTGCCCTCCCTCTGTGTTTCAACCTTGTGCCAAAGGGGTCATTGCTAAGGGCAGAAGTGTGACGATGCTAATGTTTCCTCTGCTCTTCTGGAGCAGAGAAACTGGATCTCAGGCTACTGAGGGCTTTCATTAACTTAACAGATTTAAATCAGGCTTCTTATTTTTTTTTCAATAAATTGTGTTTATGTACTGACAAACATGCATGAAGTGCAAAGTTTCTCTAACTATGAGGATTACCTGTATCTTTCACCTCAGGAAGGGAATGTAGGAGAACTCTTGAGCAAATAGAAATCTTTGGGTTTTGGACTAGTGGTGTTTGCAAAATACTGGGCTTGACCTGTGAAGCGCACAAGAGAAGTACAGCATCTTTAGGGAGAGATTTTTTTTTTCTTCAAATAGGATTTGGTGTAACATTTCAGTCTGACTTTATCTACAGCCCTCCTTCAAGGCTTAAAATATTACAGTACTTTATTCCATATTTTTGTAGATGCAAGTAATTCATGCTGCAGGTTTTTGATTTGCTTACAGGAACACTTAGGTTTGGATATCTCCCTATTATTTGACCTCTAACTTTGGGTGTCAGCTGGGATGCATGACAGCCCTCTCATAACACATGGGGTTTTTCCTGCTTGTGTGCTTCTCCAGTTCATAGTGTCTGATTCAGAGCAAGCACTACAACCTTGGAGAGCATGCACTGCCTGCTGCATGGTGTGGCACTAGGGTGTACAATACGGTTTGAAGTATAAAACCTGAAGAAGGCCAAAAAGAGCTTGGGAAACCAGTTCTGGTGCAGTTTTGTGTGCACTGTGCTTTGCCAGCTCTGTGGCAGGCTAGATCTTCCTAATAAATTGCAGGGTCGAGAAAGTTGTGCAGTATTTATGACAGGTCCCAAAGTGGAGCTAGTTCTCTGGCTTATTTTGCAGTAAGAACATGACATAAAGTCCTGTTCCTGTTCTAGGTCAGCTCAGAATGGTGTGGGTGGTTTATGAAAAGCTAGTTTAAGTCCAGTCATTGTGAAGATAGCAAGTGTTCCTCTGAGCCACAGGAAGTCCCCAGTCCAGGTATTTTTCTCAGTGTAATATATGTTGCCAAATGTGTGTGTTCCCTAACATCCAGCAGCATTCACTCCTGGGTCTCCATTAGTCTCAGTGACTGAAGCACTTGCACAGGAAGGAAGATAACCTGTCCAATTCTCCTTTAATCTATAGGAAGTATGCACATTTCAAATCACTGTACCATGTATTTCCAGGAGAAAGGGTAAGGAATGATTCTGGCCATTCACTTATTGCCTTTTGAAGCAGAGCACTGTGCAGAAACACACAGGGCAGATGAGCCCCTTCAGCTGGGAGCTGTGTTTGGTCTCTGCCCCAAGAACAGTCCCCATATTTCATGTTCGTGCGAAATTCAGTGCTAGAAGCAGAGATTGGGAGCCTTTTCTCCAAGGTTCATGGCTTTTCTGTAGGATATCATGATTGCAGGAGTCACCTAAAAAGCTTAGCTTCTTCTCCCTCTGGTCCAGGGAGTATCAGACAGGGAGAGCAGCTAAGGAGCCTGTTCACCAAAGGGGCTAATTGCACATGGCAAACCCAGAAGTGCAACTGCATGGCTACAGACAGTGGCTCTGTGAAAATCTGGACTTAGCATGAGTGCTGATCCCAAACCTTATTTGCCACAGCTTGAAGACCCTGTAGGACACACTGATGTAACCTCTGATGGGTGCCTATGCTCAGGCAGAAGACAGGCACAGGAAAGGAAGAGCTGGTATGATCAGCAACCAAAAAACACAACAGGGATCAACTGAAGGGACACACCATTTAATTCCTCAGCAAGTATGCAGTGAAAAAAAAAAAGAGCAGAATCTGTGTGTACAGAGCAGATGCAAGAGAAGTGAGGGAATGGTGCACCAATGGCAGAAGGTTGGCAGAGTTTTTGGGCAACGGGCTGGGCACAGGGTTTTCTAGGGAGGCTTGTGCTGAACTAAGAAGCAAGCACAGAAGTGTTGGCTTGGTTCTGTCTTTGCTGGCCCATAGACAGGACCTTGAGGCAGCAGAGCAGGCAGTGCTTCACTGTACAGATGTGCCATATTTAGCTGCTCCTCTGCAGCTGCCATGTGCTTGCACTTTGTACCTGATTGTGGGGCCAAGCAATGTCATATGTGAAGGAACTGAGAGACTAAAAGCAATGGTCCCTACTACTTTGACAGGTTACTTTCAAATTTCCTGATGAAATTCTTCATGCTGTGCCCTCCTGTCACTAGTGCTGCTGTGCAGGAGGAAGCAGAAAGAGCAGTAGAGAAGGATGAGATGGGACGAAAGGGTCTCAGCTGCTGACGGAATTGCTAGCCTGTCTTGAGACAGAGACAGCACAGAGCAACTTTAGGGAAGCTCACACATCTGAGGAGCACATCTTTGCTGTCCATTTTCAAGGAGTATTCTCAGCACTGGCAGTCACTGGAGAACTAACCACACGGTGACAAATGATTGCTTGCCATAGCTGATAGACTGCAGAGACTGCAGTGCGAGAGTGCCCCCTGTTGCTCTAATGAGGCTTGTAAGAGGTCTGAGGGAATCACACACGGCCGAGGCTTCAGTGTTGAAAGGTGGCTTTTACAGTGGGGAAAAATGGCACATACTAGGAGGCTGACAAAGCCAGGAGGGTGTGTGACAAAGCACTAGAACAGCACAACGAGAACCACAGAGAGATACACCAACAGGGCAAAATCACTTATTACTCTGGCAAAAACATGGCTGTATGGTTATGAATTATTCAAGCATAGAGAGGAGTTTGAGAAGAGGTGGAAGATCTTTATTGCATTACATAAGATCATGAGAAATACCACTGCAAAGTAATGTGTCTATGTGCAGCCCACACTTTGCTCCCTGGAGCACAAGAACTGTCTTACTTACGCACACACAAGTACCTCTCTCTGCCTTCCACTCAACAGAATACCTTTGAAAGGCTTGTGAAGGCAGATAAAGTCCTCCTTTGGCAAAATCTTTCCTCCAGTCTGCCAGAACCCTGGACATCATCTACCCTGCATATTTCAGAGAGATTTTATTTCTTCGTGTCATCCTCGTGCTGGTGAATTCCTTCTGATGACCTGGGGCTATGAGGAACACCTGGTTAAGTCTTTTATTCAGTTCGATCAAAGGAGCGCTGACACAACCAAGCATTTAGCTGAATGAGCGCTTCGCTATGAATAGCACAGATATTTGGACTCAAGTGTATGTTAGCAGCAATCAATGGAAATCTTTATAATGAAGGCCTGTGGGAACTAAAGGTGGATGAAAGAAGAGGAGAAGATGCTTTGTAGGGCTAGGTTAAGATATAAAGACTTGCATCTTGTAAGCAGGTCAGCTGTTCCACACAGAGCCAGCAACGTGCAGACACTGGTATTCTGCCTTGTTCCCCCATCACCAACAATAAGGTGGCTATGGCAAAAGCAGGCTGAAATTCACGTCACATACTGGTGAAATAACTGTCATGAACTGCTCAGGACTGGGTAGGCTGAGTGACTGCAAGGGAAGAAAGCTAGTGATTGATGCAATATTTTGATGGGGATGGTTTGCATGCCACCCAGGTCTGTAGACTATGTACTGGCATGTGAAATATAGAAGGGTTATTAGAGACAGCAAGTAAAAGCAACTGTTATCCTGACAGTGGCAGCAGTGACATGAATGGAAACTAGCAAGCAATGAGATGATGGTCCCTGTTTTGAACATACTTAGTGCATGCTGGTTCTGAAGATATGCACTGGGAAAGAAGCACAACTCCAGTGAAGAAAATGGGCAGCGAAGAGCTATCTGATTAAGCTGTTACATGGGCTTATTACTTTGAGGTAAAATAGGGATTTTTCCACCAGCTGTAATGCCTCTGTACGCTTTAATATTATGGAGATAAAGTTTTTAACACAAAACCTAACAGGGAACCACAGTCAAAGCTTAGGAAAAATGCTACAAAACTAGAATCATCCAGTTACGTTAGTAGTTTGATTCACTTGAGGACAATCTCCTGAGATCCAGCAACTTGAAGAGCAGCTGTTTGACTCATACTGTTGATTGCAGTCAAACTGTTTAAGGGAGAATGAACAGAAGGGTCTTAGGAGAGACACGAAAGGAAAGTTTTGGAAGAGAAGGAAAACGTGAATGCTCTAAGTAACTGAAGTTGGTAAGGGTGGAGAAATTTGTTTGCACATATGAAGGTCTGAGTGGGGATAATGCATACCCAGACCATGCCACTGGAGCAGACTGGTCAGCTCTTCCCCATGCAGAGTTCATGGATGTGAGAACAAAAACCACTGAGGGATGCAACACTGCTCCTGGCAGCGTAAACACACATTCTCACTGAACGACTGTGGCAACTGCTTATAGTCCTCACAAGAAGGGATGCAGGTACACTCCATGTTTGTAATCACAGTCAGTAACAGAAGTCTCACCTTCCCCATCAAGAGAAATATGGCTTCACTTGTAATTAGATTAAAGGGTTGACAATTTGGTTTACCTATAAAGTCCTCTAGTTCTTAAGTCAGCCCTCCAGCCATGGTAATTCACCTTCAAAACAGTGTTGTTCTTTTTTTGTCTTTTTTTTTTAAGAGGTTCTATCTGCAGTTTTTGTGCATGTGGCAAAGAAAAGGCAAAAAGAGCAAAAGTAGTTGAGTTACTGTTTGCAGTATTTGTTCTAGCGCATCTCTCCGTAGCTGCTTAGATGTTCTGGCTGATATTAAGGGCCCTATGAATTCCCTGTTGGGTGCTGTTCTGCAGAGAAGCTGTGATCCCTGTCTGCACCTCAGTACTGAGGTTGGAGTGAAAAGCCAAAAAGATAGTCCAGTAAGTTTACTGACAGAGATGGACATCTCTTTAGCCAGAAGTTTCCAAGGTATTCTGGAAGAGATCCATGCTCTGGAGATCTCCATGGGAGCCTGAGATATCTCTGATAAGGTACACTGGGCAGAAGCAAGAAACATGATGAAGAACAAAGCCAGTAATTGATGTCCTATGTCTATTTACATATGTACCTCAGAAAAGTATAAACAACAACTCACTTTCAGCCAAACCCAAACTCCTGTACAAAATCACAGAATCATAGAATGGTTGGAAGGGAGCCAAGATCAACTAGTTCCAACCCCCTGCCATGGGCTGGTTGCCAACCACCATCTTAGTCTGCCCAAGGCCCCATCCAGCCTGACCTTGAATGTCTCCAGAGATGAGGCATCCACAACCTCTCTGGGCAGCTTTTGCCAGGGCTTGCTCCTCTCTAAGTAAAAAAAGGTCTTCCTAACATCTCACCTAAGTCTCTCCTCTTTCAGTTTAAAGCCATTTCCTTTTGTCCTATCACTACTAAACTGTGTAAAAAATCAGTTCCCCTCCTGCTTGTAAGATTCCTTCAGTATTGGAAGGCCACAGTGAGGTCCCCCAAGTCTTCTCTTCCCCAGTTGCAAGCCCAACTCCCTCAACCTTTCTTCAAAGGAGATCAATGAAAGCCCCTTTGCAGATCTCTTGGACACATGGGAGCCTCACATGGGATGCCCAGCACATTCCAGACTCCTTAATGTGGATCGTCTCTGGTGTGAAACACTTGCTGCACTGGTTAACCCTGCTCTTGGGAATGGCTTGGTGTTACACTGGTGGCACCATGTGTATGGATGTAGCTCTACACACACGTATCCATCCATATATATATATATGTATATAGGCAGACGTAGAGGTGAAGGATCTTGAAGTATAGACTTGTTTCACCAGCTGGAATTCAGTAGTAACTTGAAATGCACACATGCTAGAGCACCTGAGACCACACTCAATAGGTCTGGGATGTGTGTAGGCTGCCTGAGAGCTCACTGTGGGGCCCTGACAGACCTCTAGGTCACAGCAGAGGGCCCTGGGACCTATGGACTATTGTAGGGTGCCTTAAAGTACACTGGGACCTTTGGCAAACTTATTGGAAAATACGGGAAGTCTATTTGCTGCCCTGAAATATAAGTGGGGAGTGAAGTGGTGGAATCTGATTGTTAGGGAGGTGATTCCCTGAGAAAGTTCCATAAAGTGCACTGGGAGGTTACTGTGATGCCCTACAGTACACATGGAACTGATAAGTTCATAAGTTCATAAGTTCATAAGGTTGGAAAGGACCTATAAGATCATCTAGTCCAACCATCCTCCTATCACTATCTCTACCCAACTACTAAATTAAGTCCTTAATGATGAGGACATGGGGTGGAGGGCCCTGACATACCCTGTGGGAATACACAGGAGAGTGTGGGGATAACTGGGGGTCCATATGGGGAGAGAGGGAAAATGTGAGGGACTTATATGTGTTGCTGGTAGTAGGAAGACTTGCTTCAACATAAGATAAGGGAGAAGGTGATAGGGATCTGTAGTGGCAAGTAATATGCTATCCAGTGTCAGTGTTTCTGTTGAGGTTATGTGGTGTGGTTGTGCTTGTTAGTTTAAAACTGATTTGTTCATCTTCCTTAGAAGCACTTACCAAACAGCTTTTCAAAGAAATGAGAGAGGTTAACTGGAAGGCTGCTGTGGTGTGACTGTCGCTCACAGGGTCTTGGCTGCAGCATCACCCTGGAAAGAAGAGTGTGAGGTGAACCCCAAAGGATTAGACTAATGTCATGGTTTTATGATTTTTGGCATTGGTATTCCACATCATAACATCATGTAGTGTATTAAGAGTTAAAGAGTTAATGCTCCAGCTCCGTGGATCATCAGTAGTTATGGGTATAACCTGTCTCAGAAGAGAAGAAGAACTCCATTCCCCAGAGGACTTTGCAGTGCTTTGCATTTTTACATGTTTCCACTCAGAGGGAAAGATAAAAACTGTCTGCGGTCACGGGACACTCTCTTTCCTTTGGGATCAACTCAGCAGTGGGTGCTTGCTGCCGTCCGCCTTCAGCGTTATCATAAGGCCTTACGGTTTATCGAACACTCTCTCTTGCTCATTTTATTTGATTTATTAGCTTTAATTCCAATTATATTGTATTATATTGTGTTATTTTGCTTTCCAATATCTATTTAGTAAATTAGCTTTCCTCCTCAGATCGTTGCTGCTGTTTTATTTCTAGGCCCATCTCCCTTTTCCCTTTTCCCTTTCCCCCTTCCCCTTTCCTGGGGAGTGGGTCTGTGGGTCCCCCGCACCAATTGTCGCGGAACTGGGCCAAACCTGCCCGTAAACTGTTGACATTTTTGGTGCTCAACGTGGGGCAAAATCACCTGCCTTAGCCATAAGAGACATACTTTTAGAATGAATCTCACTTTGCTCTCAGAGAGAGCTTCGTTAGGAAGCTTATCTGTACTGCAGGTGCTGTGCAGCAAAACACGACCTTGAAGTCTGGGCGTACTGCCAGTTGTCCTGGGATATTTGTAAACTTTTTGGGTGCTGCCAGCTTGTTTTAGAAAAGAAAAATATGCTTTCTCTTTTTAAATTGCTTTTAAAGGGACTGCATTTCATCGTTTTTCCCCTTGTAATGCTCAGAATGTACTGGGACTTAATTAAGTTTGCCAGTCTGATCCATGGAGCTTGGTCTCTATATGATAAACTAAAAACACTGATGGAAATACCTTCCTGGCTTTTGTATACAATGTGGCAATAGGTTCTAGAGGGAGCAACTCCAGATGGAGTTGTTAATGCTACGGAACTTGTGATTTTTAAACAGTCTCCTGGTCTCTCCTTTGAATTCATGATGCGTTTTTTTGAATGCTCATCTAATAATTGTGGTGTTAGTCTCCCTGAATGTACTCCTCATCCTTTTACTCAGTATCTGTATTTATTACATTTTGAGAAAGCCTTCCCAGAGACAGAGAATACTGACTGGCAGGGAGTTTGGAGGGACTTAGGAAAGACTTTAGAGAAATGGCCATCACCAGTATCATAGAACTTTTCTCCTGAACACCTGCAAGATCCTTAGAACTTAAGCAGATATTTGAGACAGGGATGTTGCAGCTCAGACAAATCCGAGGAGGCCCAAATTATTTGGGGTCTGGCTTATGCTTACCGGGCCTTATTCAATACTATTCCAGAGAGGCATAGAATTTTTGAAATACAGCAAGAGAGTCTCTGAGCTGAAAGGAACAGTCTCCAGATCCAGAAAGAGAGGCTTTTAGCTGACAATCAGACTCTCCAGTCCAATCTAGATGCTCTCCAGTTCGAGCAAGACAACTTCCGGTTCGAGAGAGACGCCCTCCAGACTGAGAGAGACACCTCTGGTTTCAATGAGATGCTTTCCAATTCAACATGGATGCTGTCCGGTCCGAGCGAGATGCCCTCCAATCTGAATTAGACGCCCTCCAATCTGAGCGAGACTCCCTCAAAGCTGATTATCTTTCCTGCCAAGGTACATTATTCCGTTACCAAAATGAACTAACCCATGTTCGAGCTCAAGAAGTCAAGCTCCAAGGTGAACTAAATTCCCCCATAGCTCAGCAAGATGGACATCAAGCCAAGCTAGAGAGAATGATCATTAAAACTAACCAATATGATCAACCACAGGTGACACCAGAATCGATGTCAGTTGCCCCTGTAAGAGGATGGAGAATGAAAAAAGTCTCAACTCCCTTAGAAGAGGAGGAGCTGAGAGTGGAAGAAGCAGACTCTGAAAGAGAAGAAGAGAAAGTAGAAGAATCAGACACTGTAAGAAAAGAGGAAAGAAGAGGTCCAGAGGAGTGGTTCAAAGCTCTAGAGTTTCCAGTAGGAGGGCTGAGACCCCCAGCAAGATCATAGTCACCAACACCTAGGAGGGCAATGAGTCCTGATAGAGTAGGAGATGAAAGAGAGATTGTTACTGATGTTACTCGGCCTCTGAAAATGAATGAAATTCGAAGTTTGAGAAAAGACTTTACACGCCACGCAAGTGAACCTATTGTCACCTGGTTACTATGCTGTTGGGACAGTGGGGCCAACAGTGTGTGGCTAGATGGTAACAAAGCTTGCCAGTTGGGTAGCATTGACGGGGACTCTGCCATTGACAGAGGCATTTGTACATGCCACAATAGACCCTTCACTCTCTGGAAGCGGATGCTGATAGCCATGAAAGAAAAATACCCCTTCAGAGATGATCTGTTGCCTGAGGAGAAGAAATGGTCTGATATGGAAAAGGCCATAAATTATTTGAGAGAATATGCTGTGGTGGAAATGTTACATGACCCTGCATTCATTCATGATGAACCAAACCAAGAGCATGACCCTGAGAGAATCAGATGTACACCAGTTATATGGCGTATATTCACAAGGACTGCACCAGACAGGTATGCCAGTACATTAGCAGCAGGGTATGGCAGAAGACAAAGAAGACCTCTTATAAATGACCTGATTAACAAACTTCAAGACACTGAGTTACATTTAACCCCTCTATGAGCTTATGTTTCAGCCTTGGTAAAGGTAACTGAAAGAGTGGACAGCCTAGAGAGCAATCAAGAAGATATAATGGACGAACTGACTACTGTGCCTAATTCTGATGAAACTGATGGATCTGATGGGAACCAGGATTCCCAAAACAGTAACATCTCAGCTATCAAAAGAGGACGTTCTCCTGCTCGAGGAAGTGACAATAGTAAGACTATATCATATATTGCCTTGTGGCATTACCTATGTGACCAAGGGGAAGATATGAAGACGTGGCATAAAAAACCCACTTCTGCACTTCAGGCACAGGTAAAAGAATTACGAAACAGATCAACCACCAGGGTGAACTTCTCCAAGAAGGTGACTGCTCCAGTAACTGCCGGACACAGCAGTAGCTGTAAAGACAACAGAGGTAACAAATAGAGGGGCCCTGCCCCCAGCCGGGGCGGGGGGGGAAAGGGATAATAGAGTGTATTGGACTGTGTGGATTCGATGGCCTGGCACATCAGAACCACAAAAATATAAGGCATTGATGGACACTGGTGCACAGTGCACTCTAATGCTATCGAGTCAGCAAGGGACAGACTTGATCTATATTTCTGGGGTGACTGGGGGTTCTCAAGAGTTGACCATGTTGGAGGCTGAAATAAGCCTCACTGGTAAAGACTGGCAAAAACATCCTATTGTGACTGGCCCAGGGGCTCCATGTATACTTGGTATTGATTACCTCAAAAGGGGATATTTTAAGGATCCCAAAGGGTATCGATGGGCCTTTGGAATAGCTGCTGTGGACACAGACAACGTTTAGCAGCTGTCTGCTTTGCCTGGCCTGTCAGAAGATCCGTCTGTTGTGGGGTTGCTACAAGTGGAGGAGTAACAGGTACCAATTGCTACAAAAACAGTGCACAGACGGCAGTACCGCACCAACAGGGATTCCTTGCTCCCCATTCATAACTTGATCCGTCAGCTAGAGAGCCAGGGAGTGATCAGCAAAACTCACTCACCTTTTAACAGCCCCATATGGCCACTGCATAAAGCCAGTGGAGAATGGAGGCTGACAGTAGATTACCATGGCCTGAATGAAGTCACACCCCACTGAGTGCTGCTGTGCCAGACATGTTACAACTCCAGTATGAACTGGAGTCAAAAGTTTCCAAGTGGTATGCCACCATTGACATTGCTAATGCCTTCTTTTCAATTCCGCTGGCCACAGAATGCAGGCTACAGTTTGCCTTCACCTGGAGGGGCGTTCAGTACACCTGGAACCGTTTGCCCAAGGGGTGGAAGCACAGCCCAACCATTTGTCATGGGTTGATCCAAACCGAATTGGAACAGGGCAGTGCTCCTGAGCACTTACAATACATTGATGATATCATTGTGTTGGGCAATACAGCAGGGGAAGTTTAACATGTTGGGAAAATCAGTTTGGGTTCTTCCAGCTTCTGGAAAGGGCAAACATCTCTGTGGAACTGTCTTTGCTCAGGGACCTGGGTTCATTTGGTGGGTGATGCAGAAGAATGGGGATGTTCAATGTGTACCACAAGGGAATTTGATGCTGGGGGAGTGCACTCAGTAATTCCATGTATATACTTGTATATATGGCATGTGTGTGTATCTAATGCATGTTAATCATTGTCCATATATATATGTAAAGCATGATGTAGTGATGTGGAATAAGGGGTGGAATGTTATGGTTTTATGATTTTTGGCATTGGTATTCTACATCATAACATCATGTAGTGTATTAAGAGTTAAAGAGTTAATGCTCCAGCTCTGTGGATCGTCGATAGTTCCAGGTATACCTGTCTCAGAGGAGAAGAACTCCATTCCCCAGAGGACTGTGCGATGCTTTGCGTTCTTACGTGTTTACGCTCAGAGGGAAAGATAAAAACTGTCTGCAGCCACAGGACACTCTCTTTCCTTTGGGATCGACTCAGCAGTGGGTGCTTGCTGCCGTCTCACCTTCAGCGTTTAGCATAAGGCCTTTGGTTTATCGGACACTCTCTCTTGCTCATTTTATTTATTAGCTTTAATTCCAATTACATTGTATTATATTGTGTCATTTTGCTTTCTGATATCTTATTTAGTAAATTAGCTTTCCTCCTCAGATCGTTGCCGCAGTTTTATTTCTAGGCCCATCTCCCTTTTCCCTTTCCCCCTTCCCCTTTCCTGGGGCGTGGGTCCGTGGGTCCCCCGCACCAAATATCGCAGAACCGGGCCGAACCTACCCGGTAAACCATTGACAACTAAACGCGGGACGGCCGGCGGCCCTGTCGACACAGCTTTAGGAGTTTACGCTGCCGACGGACATCAAGAGCCGCACCGCGACCGCCGCACCGCCAAGAAGACGCGACCTCATGCAGCAGGAAGTAAATAAAGCTACTTCCGGCAAGCCACGCAAGGCACCGGGTTGCAGCAGACTCTATGGTCGTCGGTCCTCCTACGTAAATAGCGCTCGCATGCTAAACCGTTCCAGAAAGTCATACACCGCGCATGAGCCATGGTAGATTTGCATGTGCCCGCCCCGTTGCGCAGTAGCGCCACCTCCCGGAAGCACTGTGATACTGCAGCGCTGCCCCGCGCGAAGGGCGTTCCCGGAGGCGGGGAAGCGGCTCTGAGGCATTTACCATCAACCCCACGTCTGCAACTGGTCACCGAACGCGGAGATTCTCGGCCGCCGCATTTCAGTTTGCAAATTACATTTCATAAAGTTGTGTTTCGCTGAGCTTCCTTATCGAGTGCTGACATTCAGCGAGACCTGCACAGGCTGCAGAGTTGGGCAGAGAGGAAATGGATTTCGTTGAACAAAAGTCCAGCTCCTTTAACAAGAGACTTCCAACCGCTATTTTTCTGTGTGAGTACGCTAAAGAGCCGACCAGTTCATTTATTTCTGTATGACAGAAGTTGCATACCATCTAGACCTACACTGGACACAGGAATACATTACAGTTCAGTACAGCACTTTCATCACATAAAATCCTCTAAGTGAGGTGTGGGAGGATGTGTTTTTTTGCAGCGAGATCTTTACATCAACCTCTACATTTTATTTGGACTTGTTAAGAGGCGTTGTGGATGCAAAATTTTGTGGGCTGTAGTGAATTGAAAGAGGCATCATTGCAGCTCCCTAGCCCAGGAACTTCTTGTCCAGCCTCGTCCCTTTGCCTCCTGCTCCTTAGCATGCATCAAATCCCCTCATGAACAGACCCAGGTCTCTCAGCCTTTCCTCATAAGGGAGGTGTTTATCATCTTTGTGGCCCTCTACTGGACTCTATCCAGAAGATCCCTGTCTTTTTTATAGCGGGGAGCCCAGAACTGGACACAATACTCCAGGTGAGGACTCACCAGGGCAGAGTAGAGGGGAAGAATCACCTCCCTTGACCTGCTGGCCATGCTCTTCTTAATGCACCCCAGGATCCCATTGTCTCTTTTGGCCACCAGGGCACACTACTCATGGCCAGCCTGTCATCCACCAGGACACCCAAGTCCCTCACCTCAGAGATCTTCTCCAGCAGCTCATCACCCAACCTGTACCGGTGTATGCAGTTATTCCTCCCTATATGCAAGACTCTACGCTTGTTCTTGTTAAACCTCATCTGGCTCCTTTCTGCCCGACTCTGCAGTATGCCAGGTCTTGCTATACATTGCAAACATTCTGTTTCTAAATTACAAACAGAAGTGAGCATTAGGTATTACAGTCTCATCACTGAATGGAGCTGATGCAGGGTGTGGGCTGAAGTGATCCGAGGTGAGTTGGTGGCAAAACGAGAAAATAGAGAATAACTTTTCTCCTTTCCCCCTCCCCTTTTCCTTAAGGTTGTTTTATGTTACCCAGATTTATGGAATCAATGGAATTACAGAGGCTCATTTTCCTGGGATAACCCTCAAAGAAATGTTTGAAAACTCTCACTCTTTCACCGAAGCCACAAAGGCAATGCACATAATGAAGTGCTTTTTACCCATTCTCCTTTTTACAGCAGCCACAATAGCCCCTCGTGCTTATACCCACACTGATGCAACCTGTCATCAGGCATCAGAGCTCTGAGCGGGTATTCTGAGGGGGGGGGGGGCACCCAAAACGAGGCGAGGCACAGGGAAGTTGTGTGAGATGAGATCACCGCGAGAGCTCCCCTGGGCCGTGTGGGCAGAGGCGGCTGACCGAACCCCGGGACCGTCCCGCAGGCCGCTCCGCCTGCGGCCTACACCACCGCCGTTGCTAGGCAACGCGCTGCTAGCCGCCATTTCCTCGCAGCGGATTCGCAGAGGAAAGAGAGAAATTAAATTAGGTTTAAATAGAATAGAAAAAAAGAAAAGAAAAAAAAGAAAAGAAAAGAAAAGAAAAGAAAAGAAAAGAAAAGAAAAGAAAAGAAAAGAAAAGAAAAGAAAAGAAAAGAAAAGAAAAGAAAAGAAAAGAAAAGAAAAGAAAAAAAGAAAAAAAGATTTAAAGAGGCGTCTGCGCGTCGGTAAAAAAAGTGCCTCCCCTGCTCGCTGCTGTGGCGAATGTGCGGAGGGGCGGGGCGGGGCGGGGCGGAGGGGCGTGGTGGAGTGGGCAGTGTAGGCGGTGGAGCGGGACGGCGCGGCCATGGCACTGCTGAGAGGTGAGGATAGGATTGGCGCTGTTCAGCACCTTTCGGTTCCCCCCCCGACACATTTCGGCCTTCTCGGCACTTTCCGGCGGCTCTCGGCCACTGTCGGGAGGGGACGCGGTGTGGTCTCGGGGAGCGTGGTTCGGCCTCGGAGCGTCCATTATAGAATTTCTGCCCGTGGTCGTAGGGACGGCGCCAGTTGAGCGCTGCTGGAAGCTCTGGCAGCTCCTGAAGCGGTTTGCCTGGGCATCTCAGTGCCGCTGTGCGGAGCTGGCCTGGCTGTGGGTGTCGGCCCCGGGATGTGCGCTCGGCTGCCGGCACGCGGCCCTCCCCGCACTATTCTTCCCGCTTCGTTTCTCGGAGGGTTGATGATTGCTTTTTAATGTTGTCGTGCCAAGTACTTTTCTTTTTTACAGATTCACAGAGTACCCCGAGTTGGAAGGGACCTGTACGGACTGTTGTCCCCAATTCTTGGGCTCTATAGAAAAAGCAAATTAAAAAAAAAAAAACATTGAACAGAAGTAAAACAATTTATTACCTTCCCTTTGTGCTTATAGGGCCAAAACAATCCTTCTACCCCTAGCAGAACAGTTGGGTAGAGGATCTTATCATACCTGTCACAAATAACAGAATTGTAGGGGTTGGAAGGGACCTCCAGAGATCATTGAGTCCAACCCCCCTGCAGGCCATCAGCTCAAACCATGTCTGAAGCCTTATTCTGCACTAAGCAAGATGTTCAAACTGCTAGAATTCAGCTGTTCCACAACACCTCTAAATGTGAGAATTCATGTTGAGATCAGATATATTTGCGACGTCCTCCTTTGCCATTGGTATCAACCCACTTGCGAGCATGCTGGCAAGGCGAACAAGGTGATCTTTGAGGTCCCTCCCAGTGCTCATTGAAAGGTATTGATAATTGCGGACACAGGCCCAGGTCTTTCCTCACAGGACTCATCTCCTTGCCTCCTCCTGCAGTTCAAGAGCATCTGTAGGGGCTGTCTTGCCCATCTTGCAAAATCAGGGTAATTCTGCTCTGACCTTGGTTGTGATTGGTTCAATTTGGCATAATTTGGTTGCTGGGTGGGGTTGTGGTTTCCTTCTTTCCTTGCTAGTTCATCCCTGCCTTCTCCATTTGTGTGGAATTAGGTTTGTGGAGCTGACCCACAGCAGCCAGGTGGTGTGGGCAGTGGGGTTGTAAGAGAGGTGTTGTAAAACAAAGGCTGAAGGGCAAAGTCCCCAGCCCTGGACTGTTTGTGAAGCCACACTGTGTGATTCAGCAGATAGTGAAGATACTCAACCTGCTGATTGAAAGGAGGGAAAATTCTGCTGACTTGATCAGGATATTGTGCTGGCAGCAGCTGTTCAGGCACAACTGTGGAAGAGGTGGGCAGATATTGGTGGAGTGGTGGTCAAGAGGTACAGACAGGGCTGTGCTGCTGAGAGAGCAGGCTTAGGAACATCAGCAAGCTTTTAAAGGAGGGTTTGAATGATGATTAATGAGTAAAAAACAACAGTGGATACAGCAGGCAGCTTCTTTTTGCTCCAGCTATGTGCATGTGAAGGGTAGGTTTGTAGTGTTCCTAGCCAGGTTCAGCACCTTCACCACAGTACTGCTTTTGTTCCTTTTTGATTTCTGAATGCACAGGAACTTCTTCAGAGATACATGTTTTAGCGGCTACACTTAAAAACCTGAGGAGTGGGCTTTTTGAATACATTATCTTTAATAAAGTCTCCCCCAACCCAAGTCATTCTATGTCTTTCTAATAATATTTGTTCCTTGGAGAAAATAAATACTGTGTCTTACAGTTCTGTAATAGCCAGCATGTTAACGCGTTAAGGGAGCTGCAGAACTGTGCTTATCAAAGACGTATTTTTGAGGTTTCCTGGCTACTGTAGAAATAAGCCCATGGGTAGCATCTGGGTGTGAGGGATCACTTTTTTTTGCTATTCTTATGGTTTAAAAACCCACATGGTTTCATGCATTCGTCCTTATCCTTGAAGCTGCAATTCTTGCTTTGTCTGCACTAGGGGATTTCCCAGATCATCTTCTGAGAGTAATCATTGCAGCGCTGTGTCCTTGTCAGTGCATTTAGACTTACCTTCAGCAGTTTGGAAAGACCTTTCCTCTAGAGTGTACAATCCGAGATCTGATTGTATGAAAGGTGGAGGAGAACCCTTATTCTGACAATAGAGTGACAAAGGCAGGGGATGAGAAACCTTGGAATCAATCAGAACAACGTTCACCAGCAGATTAATAAGCAGGCACTTCCATTTGCAATTAATCTTCTATCTGTATGTATCCCTCCTGCATGACTTAGAGTACTAGCAGACATTCCATGGCAGCTGCAGAGTGGGCGCGTGAGCTCTGTTGTTCAACTGGGGGAAAGTTCACAGCCTGCTCTCACTTGTGCTGGCACAACACAGAGATGCAGTGAGCAGCAGGGAGGAGGTATTCTGCCTGGAGCAGAGCTTTGCTTGGACTGAAATCACCACAGGCTCCTTCTGGTCAAGGCATTTGTGTACTTGCTGTCTCCTTCCTATTAAAAACTGGCTTTCCAGAACTGCAAAATTGATGCTAATATGAAGTTTAGATTACCTGTATTAATTATGGAAACACGAGTACATTTTTTTCTTAAATTTTTTTCTAGGATAAAGAAATGGTCTTTTTATTTTTAAAACAGCAGGTTATTCCACTGTGGGATCTTACAGATGTTCCTTTCCTGCTTTTAGTACATTGTCTGATGTAGTGTGTCAGCTCCATAGCCAGACTGTCTCCTTTTTCCGAACCTTTTCTTGGTAAAGGAGTACTCCTGGAGTCTTCCCAGCTTTTCCTTCTGACTGTTACTTGTGATGTACCTTCCCCACCTGAAGTATTACTGCATGCTACATCACTTGTCTTGAATTACTTGGATTCCTTCAAATTTAGGACGTTACTCAGTTGAGGATAACTTGCTTGTTGCTCATTTTCTCTTTAGTATGCTCTGTTTGCCTGTACAATTTTGTATGAGATACCAAAGAGAAGTCATTCTCTTTGGTATCTCATAAATACCTCTGTTATCTCATAGAAAGGAACACAAGGCAGACCAACTATTCCCTGCTCCATCCAGCTGCATAATTCTTGCTTCTCTCACAGGTGTATTCATCGTTGCAGCAAAGCGGACTCCTTTTGGCACCTATGGGGGATTGCTGAAAGGCTTGTCAGCCACTGATCTGACTGAGCATGCTGCTCGGGCTGCACTGGCTGCTGGCAAGGTCCCTCCTGAGATCATTGACAGTGTGGTTGTTGGCAATGTCATGCAGGTTAGTAGCATGGAAATTTCAGTCATCTCCTGCACTGTGGTCCTATAGATAGTTACCTCTGCTTTGCAGCTAAGAATAAACCGGAGGGGTGGAGATGGAATGGGTGAATAGCATTCATAGTGTAGTGTTTATGTTCAAGTCTAAGGGACATACCCTGCATGATATGGGAGATTACTGGGAGCAAGGCTTAGCTTTCTTTTTTTAGGACCACAGAGGTAGTTTAAGGTAGGAGAGGGTGATCACTGCAACAATGCAGATTCATTTTTAGTGGCTAGTTGGACGTTTTTCCTGTTTTCATGCCTTGAGCTGGCATGAAATCTTGTTAGAAGAGGCCAGTGTCCAATTAGAGCATCACACTTACAGCACTTCAGAGCTCAGCAAATGCAAAGCAGCAGTCATCTCTGCATTTTTACACTGTTTTGGGGTTTTTTTCCCTGTCAATCTGGGCAACTCTAATTTACCTTGAAGTAACTGCTACTACCTGGTCAGGGTCTGGTTTTATGTCAGTCTCCTGTGTCTGCTGGAAAATAAGCAAGAAGAGAAAACACAAGACATTTGAAGCTAGTGACTTCAGAGCCTTAATATCTATGGCACCATTTTTGTCAAGGTGTCTCCCTCTTATGCAGAGTCTCTGCATGTTCAGACATTAGCCCTTTTTGATCATATGAGTTTATTTTTTTGAAGTGAATCAGAACTTAAAACTAGCAGGATTTCTGTTGGATGTCCACCTGTCTTCTACCAGTAATTTAATTACAACTTTGTGACTTTTGATCAAAACTTCTACTTCCAAAAAAAAAAAAAAAAAAAAAAGAATGTAACACAGCCTGCTGTTTGTTCTGCCCTCAGAGCTCTTCAGATGCTATTTACATTGCAAGACATGTTGGTTTACGTGTGGGAGTCCCTGTCCCAGTTCCAGCCCTCACTGTCAACAGGCTCTGTGGCTCTGGTTTCCAGTCCATTGCTAATGGATGCCAGGTACTAAGCTCCTTTTTGATTGTATTTCTGTATTAATTATAACCTGTATCACAGCTTTAATGTGAGAGATGTGTAGAAGCATATACTGTTTGAGTCTTAGCATGGGTTTCTAGCTACCACTGGTGGAGCTGCACATTGCATGCGCATGGTTGTGTGCAAGAGTTCAGCCTCCACAGTGCCATTTTTAATGGCTGGTTTTAAAAACCTTCAGTGTAGTTATTTTGAGTTCAAGGAATGCAACAAGTGTTAAGAGTTCAGCTGTGCAGTGGTTGCATTCTGTTGGCATAAATTTAAAATTATTGGGCATCAGAACCGCAAATGAAGGCTTTTATCTTTTGCCCACTGTTTGTATTCCCTCCTAGTTGGCTGCGTAAGCAGCGATCTGTGCTTTTCAAGTTCTTCTTCCTTCAAAGACCCAAACTCTTTCACGGGTTTGATAATTTATACCAACTAGGTGAATCGTTTAAAGAATTTTTTAGTGGTCAGATTGTCTGTTTGTAGTTTAGGACTTTCAGGCTCTGCAGACTGTACCAGTGATGAATTAGTGTGGTTGGGGTTACTTTTGTCAGTTCACTTGGCTAACATTTTCTAAAACTTTTTTTTTTAAGTTGTTTTGGTTTTGTGGCAGTGATATTTGAAACAAAGTCAAAACAAAACCACATGCTCAAATATCTGTTAACCTAACCATGCAACCGTGGAGATGCCATCAGGTTCTCAGTCCTGTCATGTAGGTGAACCCAAATTCTCTTCCTCACTGGTATGTCCATTCCTCACTGATGGGTGAAGGAAGGAGTGTGTAAGACAGAGGCAGATCCCAATCCTTCTGGAGTGGTAAATCATTTGAAAATGGATGCAATCAAGCATGAGTTCATTTGGTACGTGGTTTCATAGGTGGTAATGTGCTTCTCTAAGACAGTTGCTACTACCTTATAAGAGCAGAAAGTTACACCCTAGGTCTTTGTGTTTATTAGTTTTTTTGCTGTTGTGGTTAACAGGAAATTTGCCTTAATGACTCAGAAGTGGTTCTGTGTGGTGGAGCTGAAAGCATGAGCCAGGCACCTTATGCAGTTCGAAACATCCGGTTTGGTACCAGATTAGGAGCAGAACTCAAGGTATGATACTTCTGTAAAATTTTTGTACTGTAAATAAAGTTAGTTTGCAGAGGAACATACACTGTCAGGTATATAGGCACTACACTCTTGGAAGTAAGTCTTTCCATGTTAGATGCAGATTTAGATGTCCAAAGCATATATTCAGTATTCAAACATCACCAAAATAGTAGATTCAGATAATTTTATTAAGAATACTGATTTTCTCCTGTTTCCAAAACAATGTTTGAATTCCTTTTCCAAGATAGTGTTTTTAGTGTATTAGTAACTATGGGAAGAGACAAAATGTAATTCATTTGGTGCATCTTATCGAAGTACTGTCTATAATATAAAGCCTTTTCCCACACATCTCAAGGCCATGTGTGAGTGGAAAATACCTCTCTAGACAGTAGTATAAACTCAGACAGCAGATGAGAACTGCATGCTGCTTTGTAGTGTATTTGTTCTAATTTATGTGACATATCTGTAGGTGACTTGGGTTATTTACCATGAGGCTGGTGGAATAATTAGAAATTAACAGTAACAGATGTTAATATTGCTCTGCTTTAACATTTTCTTTAAATAATATTCCATGCAGTTGGAAGACACGCTGTGGGAAGGTCTAACTGACACGTACGTTAAAATCCCAATGGCAATTACTGCTGAAAATCTGGCTGCAAAACACAACATCACACGAGAGGACTGCGACCGATATGCATTCAAAACACAACAGAGATGCAAAGCAGGTTAGTAAGTGTAGGAACGGAAGTGTTTTATATGAGACCAGTTTCAAATCTTGTTTTTAGCAACAATTCAAATTATTTTTATGTTTTACGTAGCTGATCCATGTTAGCATCATTTGTCTTTTGAGTGGAAAAAACTCTGATACATGCTTTTGCTCTGTAAAGTAAGGAGCCCACTCTGGCAGGGTTGATATGGAGTATATTGAACAGTTAGAGCAAACAGAATCTGAAGATATATCTGAAAAGGGGATATTTTTTCAGGACCTGCATTTAAACTGTTTGTTGGACACAAACAGTAAGGTCAAAGCCATAATTCAGGAACAGTGCATTCTTGCAGAGTTGACTGTTAGTATAAACGGAATCATAGGGTAGAAGAAAATATGATGTGTAGTGGTCTTTGTGGATTCCAACATACGCTGCAACCCACAAGAAGAAAAGCTCTAAGCATACTTTTAGATTCTAATCATATTGATTTTAGCAGCTGCTACTCTTGAAAGTAGATTTAATATTTTTTTACTGGGTGTAGAAGTGCTGTTTTTATCTCTCCCTGCTGATTAAGCAAATTCCTGCAGCCTTCACTACAAATTGTGCCACTGAAGAGACTTTTACGTCTTTCTTATTTTATGTATGATGCATAATACTCTAGCTTGCTAGTTTTATTTCTGTTTGTGCATTTACACTAAAGAGATAGTCCTGTGGCTACTCTGTAAAGAAAAGGATCCGGTAAAACTTGTTAAAAAAAGCCAGAGGTAGCTAAACAACATCAAATGTGGCAGTTTCTGAGAGCTGGAGCTTCTTGGCCCTCTGGTGAGCTCAAGGGTTACAGAATAAAGAGTTACAGAATAAACAGTACATGGATGCATATAGAAAATAAATCTAGTGGTTTAAGGAGAGGGGAAAAATGTAGTTATTTGAACATGAAATAACATGTCAATATTGGAGACTTTTTTTTGGAATGAATTTACACAGTTGTTATTGTGTTCTAAGAATTAAAGAAACAGTAAAGCCCTAAATAGCTTATTAAAACAAAATAAAGCATAAATAGTACTGTGAAGTTGTAGCTAAAACACATCAAAAGTTCTGTGCACATGGAAATGGGATTACTGGTCATGCTGGGCAGTCATCTCCTGCTGTTTTTGTAGGAGACCTTCTATTTTCCTTTTTGTGGTTGCAGCTCAAGATGCTGGTCACTTCAGTGCTGAGATGGCGCCAATTGAAGTGAAAACAAAAAAGGGGAAAGAAAGTATGCAAAAGGATGAGCACCCAAAACCCCAGACCACTCTGGAACAGCTGGCAAAACTCCCACCTGTCTTTAAAAAGGATGGGACAGTCACTGCTGGGAATGCTTCAGTGAGTACGTCAGAGCTTGGATTATGGCAGTCACCTTCAGTGTTCTCTGAATTTGTTGTCCCTGTGTTACCATGCATTTCCTCATTGGGTATGTTGCTGCTTGTCTTTGTAGCACAGTTAGTATCCTCTGTAGTCCAAACCACGTTTTGCTCTTGATGAGAGCAGACTGAGAGCTTAGCAGCATGCTACTATGGACAGTTCCTCTTACAGTCATTATCTTAACTGATTAATGCTCTTTGACTCAGAATGATTGTTGTGATCATATAATCCAAATTCCTGCCTAAAATAGATCATAACCACAGTATGAGTGTTTGGAATGTATCTTCTATGATCAATTGTACATCCATTAATAGGGTCACTGCAAACATACAGAATTATGTCTCTAATGTAAGGGAGATTTAAATGGCAAAAATTTATTTTATTTTTCTGAAATATTAAAATTAATTAATCATCTACTTAACTCTCATAGTCCACAGAATAGTGAAAGTTCATTGTATATTTTGAATAAACACCAATACAGCAGTTTATTACATTTTAGCAATGGTGGCATGGACTCAAGTTTTTTTGTTGAGAGACTTTTTGTTTAAAATGTGATTTTTTTGTTTGTTTGTTTGTACTTCCTCCTCTAAGAATACATTTCTCTTCTGTTACAAGGGGGTGTGTGATGGAGCTGGTGCAGTCATTATTGCCAGCGAATCAGCCCTTAAAAAGCACAGCCTCACTCCTCTGGCAAGAATAGTTGCCTACCACTCATCTGGCTGTGATCCTTCCATAATGGGAATTGGTAAGTTGCAAGAAAACACATTTTCTTTTATAGCATTAAGCAGAGTTATGCTGTTCCTCTGTTGGGCATTCTAGGGAGCGTGTGCAGTGCCTCACCTACAGCATTAGTACCGAACCACAGTCCCTGCTGCCACCTTTTCCTCTGTTTTTTATTGTCTGTTAGGAAGTCAAGAAAATTTGTGTGTTCTCATTTAAAACAAACAACAGATTTTCTCCCGAAATTTGCCTTAGATTCCTGTTATTATGTAATTATGAGTTGTTTTGCTGAAGGAGTACTGGCTCTGGGTACCTCTTCAAGCATTTACTCCTTTGCTCAAGTTGAGGCTGGGTTCCAGTATCTAATCAGATATTATTCTGGTGAGCTCACTAATCATTTTTTCCTAGTCTCCTGTTTTATGTTTTCCAATCAAGTAAGCTGTTAATGCAAACAAACCTTCAAAGCTGATCCAGACATGCCAGGATTTTTCCCTTCTGTTGAGTTTGCAGACAGCATTGTACCCCAGCATTACTTTTCCTTTCTGCTATTTTCTTCAGAGAAGTTATTGTTGGCTGGTTTTGTGTGTCAGTAAAAATGCAAATGAATCATTGTTAGATTTGCTTTCTTGCTCAAGCTATCTGACTAAGCCAACCTTCAAAGCAAATGCAGAGGGAGGGTTTCTTTCGCTAGGCTTCATGCTGTCATTGTGCTTTGTAAACCAGACCATTGTTTGCAGGTCAGGCAACTCTTTTAGCCTGTTTAAAAACTTCATAAATCATACGGAAAAACAGCATTTTCAGTCCTTAACTCCACAGCAACTGAAAAAAAAAAAAAGAGATTCATAGACATGACAGCAACAGATCTGAGAACAGAGGAGCTCAGACAGAGCCACTGCCCTTTCACATACTGACAGTGTTGGGTAGACAATGTCTAAGTGATAGAATGCATTATTTAGAAAAAGAGGCTGGGGAGGGAAGTCCCCTTGGCTGTCATTGATGGTCTTTGTATTGTCCACAGGAGACCTTCCCATTACTCTTGCACATAACAAGCATACTAAAATCAGTCTATAAAGAGAAACATTTAGGGCCTGGTATTAAGACTGAGCCTTTCTAATGATCCAGTGAGCTTTGACCTGAGCCCTTTCTTCTTTTAATGTTTGTGTCTTTTGGGTCATTCACACATTTTTATGTTTTTATTCTCTGTGCTCTGTGTTGTCAGCACTATTTCTTGGTAGTGAGATACTCAAGTCATGTTTTAGGATCATTTTGGTTCATATAGCCATCAGCTCACATCTAATATCAAAGTCTTGGACCTACAGGCACTTACCTAAAAAGCACTTTCAAATTCTCTTTGAGTATATCTTTCCATAGGTGGCTGTGCTTTGAAATTAATCTCCCTTTCTGAGTTATACTGGGTTGTAGCTATCAACTTTCTTCTAGAGGCAGTTTTATTGCCAAATTCTGTAATGTCATTAAAAAAAGATACATGGCTGTTTCATTCTGGGCCTGAGGCAGCGTTTTGTTGTGTGCTGTTTTTTATTTTATTTTGTAAAATTTATTCTTTAACTAGAAGTCCTGTGGTTAAGTTTAACCAGCAACACCAAAGCATCAATACCATAACTAAACACGTGAATTCCTGCCTTTTTCTTTCTCTTACATCTGGAGGCTGCATGTGGTGAGGAAAGAGTACACTGAAGCCAAGAGTACTGGAGAGGAGGAGTTGCCTCAAAATGTCTAGTGGTTGTCTTCTTGACTTGAAACCTACATGTGTGTTTATCTACAGCTGTGCAGCAGTAATGGCACTCCTTACTTTCCTCAGCAGTTTGTGGATGAGGCAGCCAAATAGTTTTTAGAATTTAAGTTCTTTTATCGCAATAACAGAGCAGTTGAGTGACATATCCAGAGTTCACTGCATCCAGAGGGGCTTATCAGAGCCAGTCTGATGAGGCTTTATGAAGCTGTCCTACATATAGCATGTTTATAAGGCTTTATTTTTCACTGAACTAACTGTGCATACCATTTTCCAAATAGGCCCTGTTCCTGCAATTACTGAGGTTCTGAAGAAAGCAGGACTGACTTTGAAGGACATGGATTTGGTAGAGGTAAGGTTTATTGTGGACAGTGGGCTACTGGTCTTTCTAGGGGGAGCACAACATTCACCTGTGTTTCCAGTTATCACAAGGTAGGTGTTTCTATATGCCTGCAGCCCATCTGTCCTTGCTTGCCTATCTGGCCTCTGTCCATCTGGTTTGAGCCACACAGCTGTGTGGTCATAACAAAAGTCTCAGACATGTGAAGACTTGAAATGCTTTGATAGCATTCTGTAGGAAAAAAAAACAACAGCATGAGGCTCTTCTGTTGGCTGTGTGTCATGAACATATGCATCAGAACTCTTTTTTTAAATAAAGTATATACAAATTTGTTTTGTATCATGCATGCCAGCAGGATTTTAATTTGTTTTATTGATCTGATGATTTATATCTTATCTGAGTAAACATCATAACACAGTATTTAATATTTTATCAATCAAAACAACTTGGGGAAGTGCACCTTATTTAATCTTGTGTGCTGACATGCTGCTGAAAGCTTTTGTGGGAATTCAGTGTAAGCAGATGTATCATTTCTCCCATGTTTCAGGTGAACGAGGCATTTGCCCCTCAGTATCTGGCTGTTGAAAAAGTGTTGGGGCTGGACCCAGAAAAAACCAATGTCAATGGAGGTGCCATCGCTGTGGGTCATCCTTTGGGTGCCTCAGGATCACGTATCACAGCTCATCTGGTTCATGAATTGAGGTACTGTCATAGCTTATACTACTGGTAGTGAATGCAGCACTGCTCTATTTACTCCTGCAGAGGAGTTTTAAGAAAGATACTAAAATTCTTCCAGTGCACTGACTTTGTCATCACCTTTCTCCTCTAGACTATTTTCAGAAGTTTTGATTGTTTTGGCTTACTTGGCACAATTTTAGTCTGAATTTTCCCTTTTCTTCCCCTTTTCCCCTTCCATTATCTTCAGGGCAGAGATCCCTGAATATTTTGCTGTTACTTGCAACACTCACAATACAAGAGTTCAGTCATAAAGCATCAATTAATTTGCAGCTTGTAAAAAAAAAAAAAAAGTTTGTGTGTGGCTGTAGAAAATGCAGCTTTTAAAAACTCCCATGATAGTAAATTTATACTTGAATTTTGCCAATTTTAATACGTGTTAGGGCAGTAAGTATCCTTAATGCCATTCCTTGCCATTTTGCACTTCCTAAGAACAATAGGATGTGCCATCTTTTAGATGGTCCAAGACCCAGACCTAGAACTCTTTGTTTTTACTACAGAAATACTTCAAGGTGAGGCTTTGTGATATTTTTCTAGAAAAGGAAGAATGTATGCATTCCAAAACCTCATCACTACTAGTGCCTTTGAAAAGTTGTTAACTAGTTTCTGTTTATGAAATCAGGTCTAATACTACTGTGAATTTGTGAGTGCAAGTCATTTTCACTGTTACTTTTCCGGTACAGGCGTCGTGGTGGGAAATACGCGGTTGGGTCAGCTTGCATTGGAGGTGGACAAGGCATTGCTCTTCTCATTGAAAACACAGCCTGAGAGGCTCTGGAGCAGGCAGTGTTGCTCGAATCACCAGTTCTCTGAAAAACTTTGGCTTTTTGTGTTGGTAAAGCATCACTGCCTCTCTTCACGTATTACCATTCCTGCAAGGTAAAGGAACAGCTACGAGGTCTGAATTCTAAACAAGAAGATTCAGTATTGTCTAATACCAATATAATTTCACACTGATGAAGTATTTTCTAAAAGGCTCTTTTCAATCAAGTTTAATGTATTGCTGTAGGCAAAATTCTTACCATTTCCTGAGGAAATTGCCTGTCAAACTTTCACCAAACCTGCCTTAAATAGCAGCTTTTTAAGCAAGTACTGCTTGCTTTTCTAATGTCAGCTGCTGTCTGACACATGTGCCTCTTTTATCATCAGGAAGTGTGAAAATGTCATTGGAGACCATCTGAAGTATGTGTTAATTGTAGATCGATGGCTCTGAATTGTACTCTGCTGTTTTGCAAAGCCAAAGAAAATGAGAAGTTGAAATTTTTTTTGCGCCTCTCAAGAGAAAATAAATTGAACTGATAAAAAAGAGCTTGGTGTTTGTTTCTTTTAGAAGTAAACCACTGTGAGAATTGTTACTCTTGGTACATCAGTGTTTATTGTTGGAAATGCTGCTTTTCGTGGCTGCAGGGTCACTGACAGTACTGAGCGGTTTCTAGAAAACTCTGGCAAATCTGCCAGCCTTCCAAGAAGGTGACGTTGCATCTAGCAGTGGTGTTAGACATTACTGCGTACCTACTGCAGCCCATTTCTAACTTCCTCTCATAGTATCACATAGCTCATCTCTTGAGCAGCCTCACTGTGGGGCTGTTTTCAACTTGTCTGAGAATTCCACATCTGAGCAAGTTACCTTGGCTCTCACAGGCAGCAGAATTCAGGTTGTGGATTATGTTGGATACGTTTGTTTGAAGCAAGATCTCTGCTGAATGTAGTCTCTGAAGTCTTCTATGCTCACTTTGCAGTTGAGCAACTTGCAGCTTGTTCAGATAGAATCACAGAGTAGAATCAGTAGGGTGGGAAAAGACCAAGATCACCTATTTCAACCACCAGTCCGTCAGTGTAGATGTCTACACTGGATGCTCACAGTGAATTGGACAGATCCCTTGTCAGAGACATGCTACTCCACAGTATCTTCTGTGCTACATAGGCTAAAATAGTAGCAAAGATTTCAGTTCAAGGTTCCTTTCATCCTCAGCCTACTGCTGAAATGTTGCTTATCTATGAATTCTTAGTGCCACGAGCTGTGGCATGATTGTGAAAGAAGGGAGGCCATTCAAAACCAGAATGTCTAGATTAGCAAGAAGTTCAGGTCAAGGCAACTATAGTTAGAATGGATGGATTGCTGTTGAAGTATGCTCATCATGATTCCTCACATTTTCTATGGGTTTGGTGTCTTTAATGACAATAGTGCTGTTTATGTGGATTAAACACCTGGCTGCTGTATGGCAGCAAACCAGATGTTAATCTAAAACAGTCTCTTCCTCTTTCTACTGTATTTTAGAAAGTTTGGGTTACTGGGGTTTCATTATTCAAGATATGGCCATGTGGATTTTATAAATCTGCATTCACAGCTCCTTCCATAGTAACTAATTCTCCCTACCTTTCTGACTGTGGATGATCACTGAGCTCTTATTTTTAGAAATCTGGTCTTTTTTTCCAAAATCTGTTCTGTGTGTAGTATTGGTTGCTTCAGAGCTCATTGTTTTGTAGATATAGCTCCCAACCAGGCTGGATGGGGCAACCTGGTCTAGAGGGAGTCACTGCCTGTAGCAGGAGAGTTGGAACCAGATGATCTTAAAAGTCCCTTCCATCTGTGAGTCTATGGTTCTATATAGTAAAGAATAATCCCCTTCCACATGCTTTATTTTGAACATAATGTCTCATTCACATCATTCATCACTCAGGCATTTGAAATCCACATGTATTCTTGCTGGGAGAGTTGTACTTGGTCATTCTGAATAATAATGTGTGTTCTGCAAAGTGCATCATGATATTCACTCCTTTTTCCAGTCAACTTATGTTGTCAGCACAGGTCACTGTACATCCTGCCAGAAGCCTTATTTCACCACATAAGTCAACTACTTATTCCCACATCATTCCATCTTTATCCTATTCATTTCCTGTAAGAACCTCTAACGAGGGGCTTTGTCAAACCAAAGTGAAATTGTGAAATCCCTTCCCATGAGGTTATTGGAGCTTAATATGTTGCACTTCTAAACAGAAGGACAGCAGTAATATCTGATCCTTTCAAAGTGTGCTGTGTTTCCCAGATACAGCAATAACGGAACTGTTCTCTTGCCTTTGGGGAATGAAGACATCTTACTGACAGCAATCAGGATTAGGGGAATACTGTAGTGTCTGAGAAGAAGCAGGAGATTTGAAAGAATTGCATTAGATCTTAGGGGAAACATTACTTATGTTGACTGTACCAATTGCATACTTTTTACTTTTTTTATTTTTTAGGCAAAAACATGGTGTTTTGTCTTTTTCAAAAAGTGTGGGAAAAGGAAGCACTTGTAGAAAGCACTCATTGCCCCTGGAGTGGTGTGCAGCATTTCCAGATCGATGCAGATGCAGCTCTCTGCCACTCGGTGGTGCATTTTGGACACCTTAGAGATCGGGATGGATTGCATTTCTCCTGATAGTAGCAATTGCTTTTCTTGTGAGTCTAGGGTAACGTTGAAAGTGAATAACCCAAACTTTCAGGTCCTGGTTCTCCTGGGATTCAGAGAGGCAGGTGCCATAATGCCAGCACCTCTTGATTCCAAGTTAAATGGATAATATTTGCTTTAGAATGAGTTCCAGCTGTGATTTGAGACTTAGATTGGAGACCTTAACATGAAGGTAACTGAAGTGCCATATCTGACCCAAGCTGAAGAGAAGAGATCATGATTCCTGTGTCCTGAAAAGAAGTTATTAAAACTTGTTCCCGTGTAAGAATGAGGGAGGAGGTGTGGAGATTTGGTAAAGGTAGCTGGAGGGATATCAGTGGGGAACTGAATCCTTCTGGGAGTTCACAAGCTCAGGGTTTAATAACAAGGGTACTATTTCCTTCTTCTATTATGAACCAGTTCTAACAACACCTCTGCTGACTGAAGTACTTCCATGTGAACCCTGAATTGAAATGAATGGGCAGGTTGGACCGTGAGTTAAGTTTGAATTTCATGTGTGTGTGCGCTGGTTTTAATGTCTTAATGGATAAATATTTATCAAGGAATGGAAGTTAGGAAGATAAAAGGTAATGTTTTTAACACATTTAAGGCTGTCATTTGATAACAAATAGTAATGCCAGGTCAGAATGCTGTAGCCTTAGAATTGCAGGGTGGGTCAGGTGTAAACTCAAATAACTAATCCATAGCTATGTGTAAATGCTAGTGTGATATCTTCATCCTGGCAGGTGCTATAGCAGAGCAGCTACTGTTTATCCTCCAGCGTTTGTGCTTGTACAGTGATCTAGCAGAAGCAGGGCTGCGTGCACACACTGTACCTAGCTGAAGTTGTTTGCTAGGAGAGCAGGAGTTACCCAAATATGGCATGAATGATTGTGAAACCACAGCTTTGATCTCTTAGAAAACCAGTGTGACGGTGAACTGCAGCACAGAGGTTGAAAGTGACAAGCTCAAGCCAGCTACTATACCAGTTCATGGAGAGACTATATAAACCAGAGGTACCTACACTACCTATACTACCTATGTCTACTAGACATCAACAGCAGGAAGTCCAAATTCCTGTCCCTCAGTGTAGAGGCAGGTGTTGTGGGTTGACTCTGGAAGTGGGCCGAGCACCGTGCTACCACTCACTTGCTCCCCAGTTGCTCTTCCTTAGGAATAGGAAAGGAAGAGAGAAGACCAAACACATGGTGGGCTGAGATAAAAATTGCTTAATAAGCAAAGGAGAAGTGGAAGAAAAGTGAAAGAAGACTATCACTCACCACATCCCATGGGTAGAGTGATGCCCAGACAGCTCCTGAGCTAAGGACCAGCCTCCCTAAACCCCTTTCTCTCCTTTTTATTGCTGAGTATGGAGCCTGGAAACTCCATCTGACTGCATCTCAAAGGAGGACTCACCCAGAGCATTCTGTTCTGAGATTTTAACACAGGCAGCAAGCTGGAGCTCCACATTTTTATAGTTAAGATTATTTGGCAAGTACTCTGTCCTAACATGTTTTATTGGTGTTCAGTGAAAATCTATTTCCCTCATCTTCTCTAGCAGTGTATTTATTGTAGCTGTTGTCAGGGAGAAAAAAAAAAATCTGAATCCCTTCCTTACAAATATTTATTTCTGGCATAAAATGCTGCACAAAAACCCCTACATGACAAATTCACTGTTCTATCCGTTTAGTTTGTAAGAATGTTTTACACCACAATGTTTACATCCTCTGCTGTGGTTATTTATAAACAAAAATTCTTCTTCAGGTCTTAGGAAGGGGTTTGCAAGGGCTAGAAAACATGAGAAGCAGAAGACAATGTAATTTAAACAGAGAAAACTGTAAGCAAGTGATGACAAAGTGCTGAGAAGTCAGATTTATTGGACATTTGGTCTTTAAACTGACCACTACGCAAACAGCACAGTCACAAAGCTGAAGTTCCTCACCTACACGAAGCTGGATGTGGGGCTCGGCACAGCTCTGGTGGCACGGTGAGGACCAGAGGGTTGCCCACCCCGACCATGGTGTGCTTCTGTGATCTGTCATGTTCTCCAGAACTTTGCGTTGCTTCACCTTCTGTCTTGCACAATATGGTGCTCCCATAAAATGTCTCCCTGCTATCTAAATGTTGGACTCTTGTCTGTTGACGTTTCTCATGCTGGGTTGGTCTCTCTTTGGCCATTGGTGGCTGCCCTTGAATGCTCTTATAAATTGCAATTGCAGGCCCAAAAATACCTGCCCTGATTCCATCAGACCTGAAGAACCTGTGGCATGCTGATACCACCTGTGTGATTCCAGTCTGGATCACTGGCAGTGGGGTGGGAAGGGTTGGACTGTGGCTCTCCTGGGAAGGAAGGAGTGTTGGTGACTCCATCAGAATGTAGTCTCGCCCCGAGCATAATTTTTAAGGGCTAACAACAGCAGAACATTCGTATCAGGAGATTCTCTGATTCACTTTGATGTTTTGAGTGGGCCCGTACTGACAGAATCCAGTGTATTTTAAACACTGTTCCAAAAAAATAATTAACCAACGTCTGAATTTCACATTCGTGGCCCCAGTCTCATTTTCCATTCCAGCCCTTAAGCTCCTCCTGGCACTAGGATTGCTGGATGCCTGTTTCCCAATGACAGAGCAATTGAGGATTGCTGCTGATGTTGGCCAACAGCAGGCTGCAGGTGGGAGCTGGGTGGCGTGATCCAACAGCCGATGCTCACATCATTCCCAAGTAGCACCACCATCTGCTGATCCCTTATGATAAACGGATTCAGGTGAAGGAGGTGCTTAAGGCCCAGGATCCTCCACTCCTAGAGTAAAAGACATGGCTATTGTCACGCTCAAAGATGGCAGGTTTAACAGTGAGTGCAAACTCTTAATTTTAAATGCAAACTCTTAAGGCCCAGGATCCTCCACTCCTAGAGTAAAAGACATGGCTATTGTCACGCTCAAAGATGGCAGGTTTAACAGTGAGTGCAAACTCTTAATTTTATGCAGCTGCTTGGTTTGAGCTGACCTGCTGCTTGAGCTCTTCTTTGCATAGCACAACCACTGTGTGCCATAGTCTGAATGCCAGGTGAGGTAAGGCAAGGTTATGGTGGTGTGTGCTACACTCACAAAGGCTGATGAAGAAACGAATGTTCTCAGCACTTGCTGAACAAATACATTTGTGTAGTCTGCTGTTTGTTCTGGGGGAAACTTCATTTCTTATGTAAAATTATTATTTTTGAGGCTGTTTGAGGCCAGGACAAGGGTCAGCATGGCATATTTCGAGGTGACCATCAGCTATTTTGATATTAATGAAATCCCATAGGTCAACAGCCCCTATAAACATTAGTGAAGTTTTTCAAGGTGTTTGCTCAGCTGCTAGAAAAATTGCAACTGAAATCCTCCTTGCCTCCTTGCATTTTATTCATAAGATTTGGTCTGAAAAACAGAAGGAGGGCTCTTCTTGGGGAAAGCGAAGCTCTAGTGACTATACTTATTGTAGACACTAGTATTTTGTATGGTTTATAGGGCTGTTTGTTGCAGCTGTGAGAGTCTGATATCACACAGCTGTCTTCTTGGATGTGTTCTCCCAGTTCTCCTTATGCTGAGGAGTGAAGGAATGTCCTCTCTGCCCGTTTCTTCTCCCAAGACCTGGATGACAGCAACACACTTAAGCACACACGTGGAATTGTTTGCTAAAAGTGGTGGGACTCATCCAGCCCCAGCCCAAGGGTTACATGAGAGGAGTACAGCTTAATGACAGAATAAGGGAACTTTATGTAGGGTTTTGAAAGCCAGTTGACCAACAAGTGAGCAACCTTCCTTATCCTCCAAGGAGATGTCAGAGATGATGGTCATTGCAGTGTGCTTTCAGATGCAAGGCCTCCCAGCCCTCACGGTCCCTATGAGTTGGGTTTAAACCTGCTCATCCCCAACAATTCGGACAAATAAAGCACAAATCTTGTACCCTTCCTGAGAAACTGGAGGGAGAAAGGTTACTGCTTTCCTGGGAGACACAGAATTACACTACAGCTGCATGCAGTCTGACCTCACTGGTATGTGACCACTGAAGTCGATCAGAGCAAATCAGACCCGGTGAGTTGGGTTTAACACAGTACAGCCTTTCTGCTGGGTCTGAGCTCTTTATTCTATTCTGTAGCTGTGCTTAGTAGCCATGAGTACCAAGCCTTCAAAAGGCAGAGGTTCCAAAGGTGTTACCCCTTTAATGTTCTCAAGGTTTTAACAGTGTGACTTGAACAAACTGTTTCCCAGATAAGTGAATTCTCCTGTTGTTTATTTTGGCTCAGATTTGAGTTAATCTCTGGGCTTACTCAGCAGCAAAATTTCCAGTAGCTGCTGAGCACTGGTTATACCTGCTCCTCCATCTCTGCTTGGCCACCACCTATAGATCCTTTACATGACAGCTTGTGGGGTGTTCCTCAGGAACTGAATGCAGTGGAGCTGCTGCTTTCAGTCAAGCAGAGCATCAGGGGGAGATCAGGATGTGCCATAGTACATTTGTGACCGGGGTTCTGTGGGTTGATGTGGCAAAGGTGAGATCTCAGTTTTATCTCCTTGAATGCTCACTGGAGCTCTCTTCCTTATGGAGTGGATGCGAGGGTGATCCTGCTTTAAAGGCCTCAAGCATTTCCTCCTACAAAGTTGTGGGATCAGTGTTGGGCTGAGCTTTGCCTGAGGCTTTGCTGATGTTGCCACTGGGCTAGCAGAGAGCAGAAGGGCTTTGCTATGGGACCATATAGGAAACTGCCCTTGGTTGAAGCCAGCAACACCTAAAGACCAGGGATGGCAAATAAAGTCTATGAGCTGTGTCTTTGCACTTGTGGTCTGGAGTTGTCTCTTTTTCCGACTTGTTTCAGTGGAATTGGGGATCTTGGTACTTACAGAAATTTCTGGGTAACTGTATGCTTCTTGGGACTTTAGGTTGGTGGAATATTTTGTTAATGAAGAGATGTTTTAATGTTGATGCTAATTCTGTGGGTTTCATTTCTACTTTTGTTGGGCCTCTACAAGTGGGAGTGAGGGTGATAGGTGTGCTTCTAGGGGCAGTGCTTCTGTGAGCTGGAGGACTGCAAGGCAATTTTGCAAGCAACAGCTGTGGGAAGTCTAGTGCAAAATAAGGTTGGATATTAGGAAGAATTTCTTCTCACAACAGGTGGTCAGGCACAGGCACAGGCTGTCCAGGGTGGTGGTGGAGTCACTGTCCCTGGAGGTATTCAGGAATAGTTGGAATGTGTCACCTGGGGATGTGGTCAGTGGATGTAGTAGGGATGGGTTGGGAATCTTGGGAGTTTTGTCCAACCTTAATGATTCTATGATTCCAAGGTGATAAAGGATTTCTGCTCCTTGAAAAACAGCATTTAGAAATGTGTTTAAAAGTTTTTAGAGGACTTGCACTCAGTGATCTTTAGAGGTCCCTTCCAACTCCTACAATTCTGTGACTTTAGCCATGAACCACCAATTAACCACCACTATGATGTCATTTATGTTAGCGTTCATGTTATTTGCACTATGGTAGTCCATGTTTGTAGTTAATTCCAAATCTTGGAGAAGAAAATGTGCATAGGGCAATGAAAAAGGCATGTCAAGCTCATAGGATTTTATAGGTCTCCCCAGTACCTCCAGGTTTCTCTACCAAGTTGCCCATAATGCTTTAGGCATCAAGGAAAAACGTGCTACAGCCAGCTCCTCCCAGCTGGCCTCATTGTGCTCGGGCAGAGACGCATCAAAGTGACACATCAACCAGAAGCAGGAATTTCTGTGGTCTGTGCCTCCCAGAAGACTGGGCTGTGGGATTGGTGTCTGGCTTGGATCTTCTCCGTGTCTGAGTAAGGAATTCTGCTCAGCCTCCTTGCAACACTTCGCCAGTTCAGTGAGCCATCACTTTTGGTATCATTTCAGCTCTTATTTAATTGCATTTTTTTTAACATAAAACATAAAGGATTTCCCTTTATGCCGCTGGTTGTATTGCATCAAGCTCCATCTGAGTTGGGAAATCCAGTGCAGCTCTTGTAATACAGTTTCCACTTGCCTGCTCAAACCGTACAGCAGCAGGAAACGCTGATCTTGTAAAATGGGTGAAGGAGAAGCAAAACAATAAGGAAACATACAGAAAAGGTCTGGAGGCTGAACAACACCCCCGGAAGGTGCGGGAGGATGGGAACGGTGCCACGCATTGTGCAGCTGAGGTCAGCCCCAGCGGAGCTGCGTTACGCAGCCCCGCATTTGGGATGCGTGTGCTGGGGGTGTGCTCATCCCTCGCCTCCCTCCGGCATCGGAGATTGGCTGCTGCGAAGTCAGCCCATGTCTTGCTAGAGGGAAACCTGAGACCCGCCAAGCCCACGTTTACACAGTCAGATGAATGGCAGCACTCAGCGGCAGCCAGCAATGGCCCTTCCCACATTTCATCGAGGCAGTGTTTTCCGCCGGAGCTTTGTTTCTCAATGAAAGATGTAAAATCGGCTTGTGTGGAGCTGGCAGGGCACATGGAAAATCGGCATCCGCATGAGTTTTATTATTATTTTTATTATTTTAATCAAATGAGCTCCTTCCCCGTCTGTTCCCTGTTTGCTGTGAACCTTGCCAAAACAGCTGGGCGCAGAATAAGTAGCACTGATAAAGGGCAAAAGGATTCCACACATCCCAACCCCGTGGGCAGCAGCAGAGGGGGAGGATTAGACCCCATGCAGAGTTACACCAGGTCTTCTCCAGGAACCCAGCACATTCGGACTGAGCCCATGAGTTTGGGGTTGTGTGCTGATATCCCTGCTCTAATTTCAGCCCCTGTTAAAGTTTGGCACCTGAGTGCTTTCTACAGAGGGAAGGAGAAACCCCCACAAGGCACTTCCTTCAATCTGTGTTGGAAAAGAAGGCAAGATGACTATCATCCATCAATGGTGAATTTTTTTTAATGCAGCTTATGCTAAGGGAAATGAGTCCCTCTGCACCTGCCACTTGCAGAACACAAATGCTGCTGACTGCAGGTTGGAGCTGCAAGATGAGCCACGCTGTGCTGCTGTCGCCTGTCCTGCTCTCATATTGCTCTAGGGGAGGTTTTGGAAGTGTGGGGGAAAAAAGAGCTTCCTGGTATCTTTTCTGGTGTTGCATCTTACTTCTGCAAAGTTGTATCTTCCAGGATTCGATATGACCTGTTTCCATATTTAGCTGTATCCCCTGAGAATCCCAAAACACAAGGCAGAAAAACAGTGGTGAGCAGTACGTTTCTATATGTACATAGAATATATCTCTACATCTATAGCTAATATATATATATATATATATATATATGATATCTATATACTATCTATTATCAGGGTTAATCAACTTATTCCACTGGAAATTCTCTTCTGCCCAGAGCTGTGGTACCCCATCCCTGGTTGTGCCTGAGGCCACAGATGGGCCTTGGGCAACCTGAGTTGGGGGGACAGCCAGCCCACAGTGGGAGTGGGGCTGGAGGGGTTGTGAGGGCCCTTCCAGCCCAAACATTCCATGGTTCTGTGAAAATGCTGTGTGGATCTGTTAGAAGACAGGAATTCTGTGCATCGTCACTGGGAAGCTGGGGTCTTGTTGCTGACTGCAGGATTCCAGGAGCTGGACTCAGTAATCCTTACAGGTCCCTCCCGACTTGGGATATACTATGATTCTAGTTCCAGCAAGTTTCTCAGATGGAGCCAGCATCTGTATCTCTGAGAACAGCTGTGATTTCTTTCTGTCCAGCAGTGTTCTTGCCATTGCTGTTTATTCAAAATAAGGCAATGATTGGTGAAACCTAAGGTTTTTACACAGAAGAAGTGTTGCAACTGGCAGTGTAAATACCACACGATGTTTCTGGAAATCTGAGTACAAAATGCTTGCACTGAGCTGCCAAATGATGCACGAAGTCTCTTTGTTTCAAGGAATTAAGAGAAAAGAAAGATGTTTCTGGCCCTGGGCTTTCAGGATTATTGGAAGAAAAAATTTAAGAAATGTAGGAAAAAAGCACCCAGCTCTACCATCATCCCTAAGCAGTTTTTCTTTTAAGTATATGAAGTTGCATCCACTGCCCTGTTATAGAAATACTTTCTTCTAATCTCTTCATGGAAGCAACAGGTATTTTGTCAGGACGAGCAATGACTGTATCAGCAGGTTCCAAAGTGTGGACCAAGATTCCCAAACTGGTTGCTTCATTCTGCCAGAAAAAAAGCTTTTGTGTTCCTAAATATATAACTACATTTTTGTTGTTGTTGTTGTTTTAAAAAGCACCTAGTGACTCCAATAAATTACTCATTAAATATTGCAGTGTGATGTTTGAGATATATCCACATACTTACAAACATGTGATCTCCAATCACTTCTTGAGTGTGGCTTGTGACTTCTCACATGTGCTGTTTTCAAATGGAAACAATTGAATTTTGCAAACTATTGATAGTTAGGTAAGATCTTGAGGAAATCCTGAAATCACAAAAAGAGTGGATCTTTTGACCATTGTTCTTGAACCAGGAGGCATGGAGCATAGCTCAGTACTGATGGCAAAGGGAGAAGAAAGCTGTGGAGTGCTGGGTAGTGCTGATGTGGTAAGAGCAATGAGGTCTATGAGAGTACTGAGCAATTTGATTTTTAGTTGTGGAGGTAGACATGTGGAACTTCTGAGTATGAGCACTTGGAAAATGAAAGAAGTAGTGATGAATAAGGAGGGAGGAAGGAAAATATCTTGGAAATTACTAGGAAGCAAAATGGAGAAGTGGTGTTGATGTTCTGGCATTGAATTGTCTTTGAGATCCTTCGTAACCTAAGCCATTCTGTCATTCTACAGAGAGGATATGGTCCTGAATGCCTTGTGCTTAGACTGTGTCAGCAGAGCAGCATTTCTCTGTGAAGGGAAGGATGAGAGCATTATGGAGTAACAAAGAAGTTGCATAGCATTGTATCTTATGTGAATGTGTGTGCTCTAATCCAAAGAGAAACTCTCAGGTAAGATGAAGCTGAGCCTGAATAAGATTCCTCAACTAAAGCAAATTCAAATAGCAGATAAATAGATAGGTTTTGTGAGTGCCAATCCCCAAAGCTCCATCTGGAAACCAAGAGTCACTGTGGGCTCTTTCCCATTCACTCATTAATGGGAATAATCCCACGTGTCAGTCTTCATTGCCTCTGAGGCATGAAACAAGGCCATAAATAACACAGGAATGAAAATTAGCCCCACTTCTCCCAACCATACAGTTGTACATTGCAATCATCTGAAGGAAGAAGTTGCTGCTTGTACAGAGACACTTTCATATTCCTAGTTAGATCTGAGTTTTGGCATGTAGGCTGCTTCAGTGTTGCCTAAAGCTGAACCTTGTCATTGGGTTCAGAAAGTTCTGTAAGACAGGAGAGATCATGGCTGCAGTAACGATGTGGTTGTGTTTGGTTTCATAGAATCACTGAAGTTGGGAAAGCCTTCTAAGATTGTTGAGTCCAACTGTCAACCCAGACCCCACCATGCCCAGTAGCCATGTTCGTAAATAGAATTACAGAATCATTAAGGTTGGCAAATACCTCTCCAAGACCATCAAGTCCAACCACAGCCCATCCCCACCATGCCTGCTACTTCAGGACCTGCCCTCCTTCATTCTTGCTGTCTCTTAACTCTACAAAAAAGAGTACATCAAGTTCCTGGAAGCAGACTCTATGCATGCAGGAAATATGTATGCAAATATGTATGTAATGAAGGAAACAGAATGTAAAAATACTGCATCTGGCAGAGCCTCTTGGCTCCCTGAAACCAGCCCCTGTTTCTGATAGGCTCTGAGCTCATGGGGCTGCATTTATGGTTGTAAAACTTTCTTCTGGCTTTAGTAACCACTCTAAGGTGTGTTTGGTCTTGCCAAAGCCTTTCTAGGGCTTGGACATCTTGCAGGATGGCATGAAATGTGCAGTAAGCCTCAGCATAGGCTGGGACTTGCACCTCTCTTCTCTCACACCAGCTGAACCTGCTCGTGCAGTGTGGTCCCTGGAGGCCAGATTCCCACATAAGGCAATGCACATCCCCAGAGCACTGCTATTGCGACGGAGATGTGTCAGGAGCCCTCCACTTCAGAGGCTGAAAATACCGATGGTACTTTGTCAATGTGGGGTGATTTCCTAGTGCAAATGTAAGGGCTGAGATCATTGTGTGGAATTATTTCATGCAGCTGCAGGCTGTGCTCTGAGCTTTCCCTTGAGAACTACCTTATAGAGATGTGTTGCTTTTCTTTTTTTTAAGTAGGATGTGCTCCGTACTCCACCAGAACTATCATTCTTTCTGCTGTTAATGAGTGTTCATAGAATCATTTGAGTTGGAAAGGACCCTTACAGGTAATTTGGTCCCACTCTCTGCAATAAAGAGGGACATTCTCAGCTCCATCAGTTGTTCAGAACCCCATGCAGCCTGACCTTGGGTGTCTGCAGGGTCAGGGCACCACCAACTCTCTGGGCATACTCTGCCAGTTGAGGAACCCCAAGAAAGAGATCAGTTGGCACCCTGAATGTGAGATTTCTTTCAATCATTTGCCTTTGACCTATACATTGCCATCCAAAAGCAACGCAACTTATGGATGAGAGAGACAACTGGGTGCCCAGGTGTATCCATCCTTGGAGACACTAGGGATTCAAATGGTACAGCCCTGAGCTTCATGGTGTGATTCCACAGCTGATCTGGCTTCGTGCAGGGGCTTGGACTGGAGATTCTCCCATTGGAACCTCAGTTTCTGTCCTAATGCTAAGCCTAATGCTGGGATTGCCAGGTGAGTTTAGTAATTTCCTCTGGGTATTTTCCAGGTTGAGATCTGACCATTTTGGATCTGTATGCTTTTATTTTCATAGAATCGTAGAATAGTTTGCATTAGAAGGGACTTCTAAGGTCATCTAGTTCCAATCCCCCTGCTAAAGGCAGAGATATCTCCCACCTCCCAGGTATTTCCTGTACCTTGCCCAAAAGAGAAGATGGTGAACCATTCCTTTCAACACTGCAGCTGGGAAACTGTTTTCTTATGGTTCCGTGTCTTGAAGTTGATTGAGTTTGGTGCTTAAGGAAATATGAGATCTGACTGAAGGCCAGGATATAGACTCACAGATTTATTCTTATCTGAGTGGATACACATACAGAGAATCTTTTTCCTCTCTTCTCAACACAAACATTCAGAAACCTTGCATAAAAATTAGTTCTTTGAGGCCATTCTTTGTGCAATTTGCTCGGAACCGAAACTCAGCTGGTACTGCAGTCAAAACCCCATCTGAGGACCACTTCTGAGAATGTGACCATGTAGGTGTCATGTGGTTATGAGACTAGGGCAGCTCTTATGGTTAGAAACTTTGCAAGCACCTTATCTGGGAAGAAGGAATATACACTGTGATAAGAACAGGGAGGACAAGATACAATGGAGGGGAGAGGGACCTGGAACTGTGCATCTACATTCACACAAAGCATCTTGGAGAGCTGCAGGCAACCTCTTTTGGGTCCCCTTTGAAAATGTGACCCTTATGCAGATTTGTATGTGAGAGTTCCCCTGCAGATTTCTGGTGTTGTGTTTCTTCCTGTCAATGAAGCAAATCATAACATGACTTGTGACTGTACAAAGTGGGAAGGGTCTTCTTGATGAAGAACGAGATCAAAAAACAAGAGCAGTGCTCTGTGTGAGGCGCCGCGTGCCCTTTGGCCTCTGATCCTCCTCCCCCTCTGTCTGCTCTTCTTTCTTTCTTTTGATTTCTTCCTTGCTGCCTTTTAGCATTAGATTTTGCTGCTAAGAGCAAATAGTGGCTGTGTTCAGTGCAACAGGGGATGTGCAGAACAAAATCTTGCTCTGCTTTTCTCTCTGGTGGCTCTACTGATGCCTTCTGCTGTGGAACAAACACTAAAACACCATGGCACGACTGGCTGTACTCTGCCTCAGACCACGTGTGCAAACGATTTCCACATCCCTCCTTTAAACCCTGGTATTTGTGTTTATTGAAAGGGTTGACCCAAGCAAGGGACAAATCCTGCAGAAAAATGTGGTGCCTCTTGGGAGGGATAAAGAGTTGTTGCCCTCCAAAATATGTGCTGGGCAGACTGTGATGGAGGAATGCATCTTGTGTGAGGAACAGATGTGTGCTTGGCTGTGCTCTGACTGCTGCCTCTCGCAGAGGTCTGTACCTGCTGATGGGTGTAAGGTTCTGAGAAGTAACCTGCCCCATTTACAAACATTAAAATAAGTGTTTGAACAAAGAGTCCTGTGTCCTGGCTAATTCTTCATGCAGTGCCCTGAAATACCATCAAGGAGAAGATTGGCCTCACCAAAGAGAGGTCATGACTACAAAGGAACAGAGGCAAGGGAGAAGAAACAGAGGCAAGGGAGAATGACAGGAGTTTGAGGGTGCAGATCAGTGTGCTGGAGCCTCCATGCTTCCCACGCTCTTTTTATTGCATTCCAGAAAGAAATATGCTGTTAGGAGGCTGTGCATGCTGTCCTGGAACAGTGGTGGCATGAGCAGGACTTCTTGTAGGGACACTCCACCCCACAAAATGCTCTCAGCTGAGAGAAAGAAGCCAGAAAACTAAGGGGAAATGTTATAATTGCATTGCAATTATACTTGGATTTCATGTATGACATTCAGGTTGGATATGATTTCTTGAGAAACCTGGTAGGAGGTGCTGGAACTAGATGATCTGGGAGGTCCCTTCCAAACCAAACCATTCTATGATTCTTCTCCAGATAGCAGTGATGAAGTGGCATAGGCTGCCCAGGTAGGTGGTGAAGTCATCGTCCCTGGAGATGTTGAAGAACCATGGAGATGTTGCTCCTGAGGATGTGGCTACTGAGCATGGTGGGATGGGCTGGGGTTGGACTTGATGGTCTTTTCCATTCTTAACAATTCTGTGTTTCTAATTCTAGAAGTTTGAGCCTCCACCAGCAGCTGCCTGATGCTGGCTTCTGGGCCCTGAAGATCCTTTGCTGTCCATTCATCCTCACTCCACGCAGATCACCCACAGTCCTTGCTGAAACGCCTATGGAGATGCCTCGAAGCCAGACCATCACTACCTCCAGACCAGGTCCCCAGGAGGTTCTCTGTGCCTGACAGTGAGACAGAGCTGAATTCTGAGCACCTACAAACTAACCCCAGTGTAACTCTTGCCTGTCCCAGGACTGAACCTGTACTGAGCAGGTTTTCCTCTGTTGGTTTCTCGGGTTTTATTGTGAGTGTAATGACCAGAAACCAACAGGCACTAACATCTCTCAGAGCAGATGATGGCTCTACCAGGAGAATGAGAGTCAGCAATATCTGCAGAGAAAATAAATATATGGATTTCCTAGTGAAAGCACATGTGATGGGAGCAGTAAGGGCTGTCCAATATATCCTACCTGTGGTGGAGGTGAGCTCCCCCTGTTCTGCTGAGTTGTGACTGACTGATGTAGCCAGAAGAATGCCTAAGCCAGAAGCAGAGCCTTGTAATGGTCTTTTATTTATTTATTTTTCTTTCTGCCTATACTTACATTTGTGCTCAAGTTCTGGGGTGGGTTTGGCTCTTCCATCATGATTCCCATCGACTTTTGTCAAAGTTTTCCTAGGAAAAAGGACAGTTGGCCTGAGTCAGTGGAGAGAGCTGAGGGCAGATGGCCCTGAGCCTCTGTGGGCTGGATGTGTAATGGCTGCTGTCTTGACAAAGAAACCATCTGTGTGTCTCACTGCTTTTTCTATCACTGCTTCCAAATTCAATCCCGGTGCATGGAAAAACTCATCATCTCGTAAAGCAGCTGGCTGGAAAATGCAACTGGCAGGCTGAGGTGGAGAACAGTGTCCAGCACGCATCATGTCTTGGCATGTCCAGCTCAGTGCTTCTAGCTGTCTTGGAAGGTTTCCCAGAATATTTGCTTTTTATGAAATAAAACCACTGCCTCCATTGTAGCACATCTCTCTATAATCATCTCTCCAAAGTTAACTGGGCTGAGAGCAGCAGCAGGCAGACAGCTGTACCTGGTGGTGATGCAGCCACTGCGGTCAGGATAGAATCCAGTCCGCACTTTCCTGCCCCACAATGATTGCTGCTATCTGTCTTCTGCGAACATCCATAAATAGCAATGAGCTGACAACAGAATTACTGGAGAAGGCTTCTAGGAAAGTCTACTGTGCATGCTTGTCTACTGTGGAAAGTCTACTGTGCATGCCTCACTTCCTCTCATATAATCTTCTAAGCAAGCTCTTGGACTCTAAGGCTCAGGAGATGCCCTATGTCATTGTCCTGCTCAGGAAGATGGTGATGGGGGACATTGGCCCTCATTCAAGGCCTTTAAATGTGCTCTTGGTGGCATACAGCAGTGCCTCCTGGCATTGCCCAACTGCTGACCACACATCAATGATTGCAATCACAACCATCTGTAGACACCTTCGTCTTCTGAAAGACTGGATGACAAAGAGCTGGACAGGATAGGGACTGACCTTAATGTCATGATGATCAAATAATGATGTTTGTTTCTATTCAGGAGTGGTTATTTTTAGTCTGTTAACAGATGATGTCTGCTACTATGGAGTAATTAAGAATTTTCTCCACTTTGTGAGTAAGTTGGGAAAACATCCATGTGCATGCTATGAGCTCCACTGGACTCTCCATGTCATGATTTTTAATGCCATTTGAGGAATGAAATGGATGTTTGCAAAAGATGTCAGTAACAGATTGCAGTTTGCAAACAGTGGTGTCGTCACAGCTCGCTGGGAAGCTGAATGTGTTGTGCAAATGCAGAATGGGAAAAACAATGATGTGAGTGACTTTTTCCATGTGATACAAACGTTATTGTGAATGGACTATTGTGCCTGAAGCAGAAAGCTGGAGAAGAGACAGCCTTTCGTTCTCCATCCATCCATTCATTCATCCTGGGACTTTCTGCTCCTCTAGTACCAACTTCTTTCTAGTGCTCTTCACAGAAAAGTGAGGAAATCCACTTACTAGAGATGTCTGGGGAAAAAAAATGCAGACTCACAGAGGCACTGAATCATCAAGTCCAACCATCAACCCATCCCCACTATACCCGCTCACAGAGCTGCAGAATCATTAAGGTTGGAGAAGAGCTCTAAGGTCATCAGTCCCTCAGCTCATCCCTACCATGCCCACTCACAGAATCACTGAGGTTGGAAGAGCCCTCCAAGATTACTTGCACAATACACCAGGGTAACTGAAGGCCTTTGGAAAGCTTGTAAACCTAATGTTGTGCTTTAATGTAAGATTTTAGTCTGCTTAAGTAGTGTATTCCTGGAATAAACTGGGGAGAGAATTGTCTGTGAAAGGAGGAGAGTTGCCTGGTATCATCCAGCAGCCTAATTTAGCAAGCCCCCTGGGGTCATGTAATTGGGAGATAGAGTAATCATGTCCACTGCTTCATGGCGGGCTGTCAGCAAGTGACCATATTCCACACAGACATCCAAGAAGTTTCCTTTAATGTATGAGCCAAAGCTCAGCTTGGGGAGGGCAGGCTTAGTGATGCTGGCTTTTATTATGCTTTGGAAAAGTGGTTTATGAGTGCACTGACTTCTCATGCCTGCTTTGGTCTGAGCTTTCTAACAAGGCACTTGGTGTAAATGTGTTATTGAAATGAATTGGTCCAGAATTCTTCAACTGATTTGTGCTGCACTGAAATGGTGACCTGAGAGGTGACCAGAACAGGAGCCCCTGTCCTGTTGGGCTGTGAATGCCCATGGGTGAATGGAAGTACAAGGGAGGCACCCCCCTGGGCTCATGTATGTGGTGAGCTGGAGAAACAGGTGCTTGGGGAGGAAGTGAAATCGATGCGTCTCTTCTCCCTGTAATTGAGACTGTCAAGCTTTAACTAGCAAAATCATTGGCTAATTTACTTTCTAAAAGGCAAACATCCTTCTTGCAAGCAGCCTCACCCCAAAATGCTGCACCGCCTGCCTCCGTGTATGAAGGAAGGGCTTTCAGAATGGTTTTTATTTGACGTGAATTGCCCTGTGCCGCGCACACACAGTGCTCTCCTTCCCCAAAATGCAGTTCGCTCCGTAGCAGCTGAGCCCATCACCCCTGCCCCGGGCTGCAATTTGACACTTCTCTCGAGTCTGACGCTCCCTGGTTCCTTGTAACTGGGGAATGTTCTCCCTTCTGCTTTCCTGTGAGAGGAGGGATACGTGGTGTATAACTGAAAGCACAAATCACAGTGTCATCTCTTCCACGAGTCTCTCATCCTCCCCATGGTTACAGGTGCAGAACTGATATTGGTCTGAGTGGTGCTGAGCCACACAGCACCCACACGTCTCAGCTTTCTGCTTTATGAACCTCTTGCAAAGCCCACGTCTGACACCAGAAATGTTTCTAAACTCGACTCATCCCTATCTGCACTGCACTCATCTCCGGCGTTCCTCTCCTGCTCATACAAATCTCCTGAGCAGGACCCTGCGCTAATTCGGAACAGATTGAGCCTTTTCATCAAACCCCTTTCCTTTAAGCACACCGTGGCCAATCTGGACACTTAATACATTTGAAGAGAATTGCTTTTTTTCCAGCTTTGCAGATAGTCTTACCCTATAAAATATATTGGCCATAAAATAGGAAGTGCATCGTACCGAGGGGAATTTCTGCAATTTTCCAGGCGGGGCTGGGTGTTTGTTGTAGGGCTGCTCAGGGATGAATGGGCAATTCGGAGTATGGGGCATGAGATCGGGTGACACCGGTGTGGGGTTACTGCAGGTCGGTGACCTGCAATTACTGCGGAGGGAACACCTCAGCCCTCTCTTCCAATGGGAACAGAACTCTTACAGGGCGAAATCAGGAGAGCCGAGCGACCAATGAGCGCTGCTCTCGGAGTGAGTCACATTCCTGAAGACTTTTAGGTTTGCAGTCTGGCAGATGCTGGGAAATGATTAAACCCACATAAAAGAGCGTTATTACTACAGCGCCTATGGTGTTGTGCTGCTTCAGCCTGTGTGCAAATGGAAGATGGGGCAGTGCCTACTGGGGTGGGGGAGAAATAAAGAAAAGGTGGAGAAAAGTTGAGTTAACCACACTGGAAACACAAAGCCTGCTGCCCTGGGTGAGATACAGGGCTGTGATTGCTCCGTGGGCTCTGCACTGCTAGCATAAAACTCCCAGGTGCTACAAACCAGAGCTGCAGGGCTTGCAGGGGGATTTTCCCCTAGCTCTGAGCTCAGAGCTCCTGCTGTCTCATCCCCATGTCCTGTCCCCATCTGCCTGGGACTGGGACCACGTTAACCCCTAACAGCTTGGCTGGGGTTTTGCTGGGGTGTTGCCCACCTCTGAGTGACCCCCTGGCTAAATGCTTGTTGCCTGCCAGTGGCCTCAGGGTCAGAGATCTGGCTTACATTGTTCCTCTCTTGATTTGGGATGATTTGTCCTGATTTTTCATGTTAAGCCACTGTTTCTGTTTTTGGGAGACTTCTGTTGAAGGAAATGTTTCTTATTGTTGGCTGCAAGGTTGCCAGACCTGGGGAGTATTTCTGCTTTGTATTAATCTTGTCCCTCCTGCTGTGCATGACGCATCCTAATCCGACAGTGAGAAGAGCCCTAGTTTATCCCTAGATAAATAGAAGGACCCACATAGTGTTGGGGTGGGAGATGCCTCCCTGGAAGATGTGTCTTGAGAAAAATACCTGCTTGGGAACATTTCCCAGCAGAATCTGCTCAAAGCCTTTTCAGTAGAAAAAAAAACAACAAGCCTTGGCTATATCCCTCTGTGTGCTTGGTGGGTTGCAACGTGGATCTGTTCAACAGCTTCTGGTTGGATAGACTTAACGCAGGTACTGAGAAGAGATGCCTACAGAGCTGCAAGCAGGGCTGCGATTTTTCACTTACGTAGCCTGTGATCCACAAATATCCCTTGATTTTGCCTAACACAGCGGTTTTATCCTCCAATTCAGCATGAATTTCAGGTTGGATATTAGGAAAAATTTATTCTCCAAAAGAGCAGTGATGCAGTGGCACAGGCTGCACAGGGAGATGGTGGGCTCACAATCCCTGGAGGTGTTTGAGAACTGAGGAGATGTGGCATGTGGGGACGTGGTCAGTGGGCACAGTAGGGTGGGTTGGGGTTGAGCCTGAGGATCTTGGAGGTCTTTTCTAACCTTCATGATTCTGTGATTCTTTCAGGGGAAGGAGCAACAGTGGCTGTGAGGAAGCTTATCACAGCACAAAGAAAACCCATCCCAGAGGGCTTCATCAAATTAAATTCTGGAAAGTTGCATTCGTTTTCATCGAATTCACACTTTTTCTGGCAGAGAGAAATTTCTCGCTATGGTGAAATTCCCAGGGATTCATCTTCTGATGACGTTTTAGAGCACTCTGGGAAAGGGGGATATGTGCCTGCTATGCATGGACAGAGGAGGCTTTCAGCATGAGCTGAGGCACTTCTTGTTTCCTTGAAATGATAGATGGGGAATTTAGTTGGCTGCCATCAGCAGCCGCTTTTCAAGGAAACCCCCAGCACAAGCTCATATCAGTACAACATGCGAAACCTCTGCTTGAGCCCTGGTTATTAATATGGGGGCAGCTGTTTCCTGGGGAAATAAACCTTGCACCGTAGACTTCGAAGGAGAAGTGGAAAATGTTTTTCCCAATAGTTCCTTCTGCTTCTCTATGGAAAAATACAGCATGCATAGAAATACAGTTGGAAAAAATATAATTTGTGCAGTAGTGCCTACAGGTTCTGGAGCCTGTTGCACAAGAGTTCATGAGTGGAGAGCATCAGTCCTAGGGAGATTTTACAGAAATCACTCTGGGGTCTGGAAGCAGAAATCTCTTCAATGCAGATGCCTAGAGAGCAAAAGAAACTCAGGCAGGGGCAGAAGCCAGCTCTGCAGGCTCTCTGTCATTTCCTCACTGGAAAATCAGTCCAGCTCATGATCCTGGAGTTCTGTGTGAGGGTTAGCTGTAGAAATAGACCACACTAGCAGCCAGGAGGGCTTCCAAACAAGACCAGCCTCCCAAAGGGAATAACTGAGATCTTAATCCTGAACAGCAGGAGCTTGCCCATTCAGGAATGCCATGTGAATTTGGACATGAGAGCCCAAATTAGCAACTCTAGGAAACCCCAGGGTTTGAACACACCACAAGGTCTCGAGTTCCTCATGACCTCTGCTGTCAACTCCACGTCATTTCTCTGACCAATAATTCATAACATTTCAATTTATACTGAAGGTGGTCCCAAATGCAGCCGGAGGAGAAGCTCTCCCTTAGTCTCTCCATCACAGCAGAAGTGTCCAGTGGAGCTGCAGAAGAGTGAGGATGCTCTGACTTTATTCCATATCCCATCACAAAATGGGATTCTGCTCCCAGAACAGGGATCGGCTGGAGCACAAACATACCACTTGGCTTTGCTTTTAGTTTAAGTGGCACAAAGAAGACACACAATGGAATCAGAGATGTCTTTTCTGCATTCTGATGCTTGGTAAATGGTTGTGGAGTTTGTTGGGGCATATTCCTAGCTTGGAAAGGAATACCATGGTGGTGATGCCTTTCAGTACATAAAGCTGTAACATGTGCATGTGTTTTCCATGTGGAACTGAAAGTTGTGCCTCCTCTGGGAGGGGAAGACTGCAGCCCCATGCACCAGTTCAGTAATTTTACTCTTTCTCTGCTGAACAAAAACGAAAGCATTCGTTTTCTCAGTAAACTTTACTGGCTTTGAAAGTCCCCCACTGTTACTGAGACTACTGGAGAATACCAAGTATTTAAAATCACACTGTTTACTCGGTGCACTCAAGTAGTAATTCTCTTACTACTGACAGATTCATGTAGCTGCAACAGAGTGCGTTGTAGGGACTGCTGGAAATTGAGATAGGAAGTGATGAAGTTATCTGACAGCAGATATTGCATGGGGAACTCTGCAGTACATGGAGTGATTTCAAAAGGACCCTCTGATATCTCAGTGCTTTCAGTGACATTTTGTGCCCTTTGAGCTCTGAAATGATGAGGGAAAAGTTGCTGCCCTGAAATGCAGAGCAATTGGAAACCAACAGATGTCTCTGGGCACTAAAGAAGGAACAGACACACTGGGAAATGTCTTATTGCTTCACAGAGTTACGTGTAAAACTGCAAAGAATGGTAAATCAGAACTTTATGCAGGCAGTTGCCCATTCTGTCTTGATGGAGCTGGAAGAACTTGTACACATGTTGGATGGTCTGTGTTGAGACAGATGGCAATAGAGGATGTCCATGTAGAGATAAGCAATAGCGTTGTTCCTGCTGAACACTGTGCAGGTATTAGGTGCTCATTGCACATCTTTCAGAGACTGTGGGTTCATGCACGTGTCCAACTATACTGCTCCAGGCTACAGGACTTTCCTGTGATTTTTGTCACTGGAGGCAGATTTTCTCCTGCCTATGACCATCTCCAGCTCATGACCCAGTTGGCATCTGACCCAAACCTGGTCTGTAGGGGGGTTGAAAATGGGGGGCCTTTAAGGTCCCTTTCAACACAAACCAGTCTGTGGCTCCTTTCCCATTGTAGCAGTGCTCCAGGGAGGCAGAGCTGGGTCACTCTGTCCCCTTATCCCAGCTGGAAGGATCACCACATCTAGGGAGAACTCCTTGTTGTGTCTCTCCTGTGCTCACCTAGCCACACCACAAGACAAGGCGGGCAGATGAAAGAGTACATCAGGCTAAAGCAGAGATTTGGAATAAAGGAACAAAGATAAAAGAAGATAAAACAAGCAAATGGCTTCTGAAGATTATCTTTAATTACAGAGATCGTCCTTAGCTGGCTTAGCATGTTGACTGGCAGTTGCTGCTCTTTCTCCTGCAAAGAAGCAGCTGGAATCAGTCTCTATTCCCATTAACTCTTAGAGGCTAACACCACCCTCTCTTCTTTCCATTAACTAAGATTTTGAGTATTTGTCTCCTCTCTTCTGGAAGAGGCAAAAGACCCAGAGCAAAATCTATGACCCTTCCAGTCAGTGAGTCCCAGCTCAATGTCCCTTGCTGTGTTGTTTCAAGAAAACTCTTTTCCTTGTCCTTCACAACCAAGCAGGGTGATGGTCATGGGCTTGGGAGAGCAGAAGTCCCTTTCTTTTGCAGTTCACTGTGAACATTTGCATCTTACTTAGAAATTCAGTGTCCTTTGTCTGCTTTCTTCTTGCTCAGCTAAAGATGCATCGTTAAAATCCTTTGTATCTTAAGAATATCCTTCTCTAACTGACTCAAATGTTCTGTTTTCTTTTTTCATATGAGCACTATATGACAATTGTCACGGTGAAGGTAATGAGGTGCTTAGAAATGAGTAAAATACTAATCTCTGTTCCTCTCTTACTCATTCCTGAAGTTGAGACAAAGCTCTGGGCTAACTTTCCAAGCCACCCGTGGGTTTGTTTTCAATCTGTGGGGCTGCAGAAGTCCATGGCACCTCACTGGGGCCCTGTGCAAGGAAACTAGGGAAAGTCACTGAACTGCCAACAGGTGTTCCTGTACACACAGCCTCCATGGAAAAAAAGTTAGAGGCCCAGGAAATAATAAAAGTGAAGAATGCTGTGGCCGGAGGGCTCAGATGCATTACGTTAAAAATTAACAGAGATGTGAAAACCTCAACCCACATCTGTGGTTCGTAAGTGAAGGTTTATAGTTGAGCAAATTAGTGCTGAAGTCTATTAACTGGTGAAGTTTGTTGAACTTCTGTCACTCTTCTTTAAACCGTTGCATTTTGCTTTTCAGTACTTCTCAGCACTGTGTGACCAGTACAGATATTGGTATTTTGTGGGAATCCATCTTGTCCTCCCCCAGCATCTTTATGGCTTGCAAAATAGAGGGTGCAGCAGCCAAAGGACTAAGGCACTGAATGTAAACTCCCTTTAATAAAAAGTAATGAGGTTTAGAATGGAAAATAAGCGCTGGTTATGTGGGTAAACACCAGCACCAAAATAGAAGTGACTGGGATGTCCTCCTGGTAATTACCCCATGCGTCTGCTAGCGTTGACTTTGCATCCAACAGCAAGCGAGCCCTTGCTGGCTGTGTGCTGAGCACAGTGTATTCCTCCTATCATTTGAAGAGGAGCATATTTACACCACCTGAATTTCTAGGGAATTCCCAAAAGCTTTTCTGCTTGCTGGGATCTGCTCAGCATCCAGAGCCATTCTCGCGCTGTACATGCTTCATTCTTTCCTCCTGCCATCCATTATCCTGTATGCGCACAGCTGCCTTCACGTTTTGCCTCCCAGCACCATTTACATAAGAGTAAAATTAACAGCTTGAGTAATTACAAATAAGTCACATTAGAGAAAGCAGCCTTGAGGCTGAATGTAGGAAGCCATAATGTCTGACGCTGCAAGCTTTCAGTGTACTGAACTGCAGGAAGAGATCATTTTTCTTTTTCAGAAGTACCAAGGGGTTTAGGAACCCAAATCCCACTGACACTGGTGGGGACAGAGAGGAGGATTAGAGAGCAAATATTTGAGGTGCCCACGCTTGTGTCTGGCCATCCTCTCCATGATGAGCAGCATGAAGAGAAATCTGGCTTCACTTTGCACCAGGGGAGATCCAGTTTGGGTATTAGGAATAATTTCTTCTTCTAAGAGTGGTGAGGTGCTGGGATGGGGAACAGGGAGGTAGGGGAGTCCCCATCTCTGGAGGTGTTCAGTGGTGGAGATGTGGCAGTTTGGGGACGTAGTCTGTTGGCATGGTAGGCATGGATTGGAGTGGGCCTGGAGATCTTGGAGGTTTTTCCAGCCTTAATGACTCCATGATGCTACGATTCTATGCAGGTCTGAGCTTGGGCTGGTATTTCCAAGATTCAGGTTTTCATTGCTGCAAATAAGGAGGAGAATGCTGAGCTGAGTCCAGGACAGCAGCTGTTCTTAGTAAAAATAATGATTGCCTTTACTGGGAAAAAATACTGGGAAAAAAACTGCTCACTGGCAGGAGGAACAGGGTTGTACTTGAGTCAAAACTGCAGGTTCTGTCTCATAATGGTCACACTAAAAAAAACTTAAAAGGACAGCCTGTAGGAAGCTCCTGTTGTTATCTCTGTGGTCTGATGAAAACAAAGGAGTCTGGTTCATTTTTCTTTGCATACATTTGCATATATATTTGCATAAAGGCAGCTTGCTTTTTTGCAGTGTAAAGAATATCAAAATACATGCAAAAGAATGAGGGTATCACTGCAACCCCCTGAGAGCAGATGTAGCGTTGCTGGGGGGAACTCCTGTACACATGGAATACTCACAGACGCACCAGCAGAGAACCAGGTTCCAATTTTCACCAAAGAGAGACCCTCAGGGCTTTTATTCCAATTTTCCTTCCATGCCATGAAAATGCTGCAGCACATCTCCCATCCTTTGCGCATGGAAAAGATCTGGTTCTGGTATTGTGTGCTTCTCACTAGAAATGACTTTTGCAGCTAGCTGGTTTGCAGCATCACAAAGCATGGTTTGAGATGACACATTCTGAGAGCTCGACTCTCCCTCCACCATGATGCTCATTTGCATTTCATTTATGTTTTTTTTAATTCTGGGCACTGGTGGTCTCCCAGTCCTTCCCAGTTTCTTTCTGCTGCCACTCTGCTGCCTTCAGCACCAGGTTCAGACCAATACCAATGTCTCCTATTTTGGCTTCCCAATAAGCAGCCATTTGTCAGCTGTAAATCCTTTGGTTTATTTTATGTTGTTTTCTCTGCAAAAATAATTTTATGAAAAGTTGCAGCACTGCAGATACCAAAAGGTCATGGGAACTTCTTGCTAAGATTAGTGCAATGCCTTATCAATAGCTGCAACTCATGTTAGCACTTTAAAAGGAGTACTGTGTGAGCATTAAAAGACATTTTTTTTTCCCAAGTACATACTGAAAAGCACTTTTATCCCATTCCCAGGGCTGGGCACTAACTGGAGTTCCATCAGTATGGGCTGATGTTTTCTATTCAGACCCTCACAGAGAATGCATTGTTTGGAGGAGAGTTGAGCTGCAGAGGTTGGGACAATTTCATAAGCAAAAGGTTATGGCAAAAGTGTCTGCACAGAGACTTTGGGTGGAAGGAGAGCCTCCAACACAGGCTGCTGAGCAAATGGATGTTACACTGTGCAGCTCTAAGAATGGAAAAAAAGGAAAAAATAAACCCCACTCATCTCATTTTTTCATTTTTTTTCCCCAAATCATGGAGTCTTCGCAGGGTGAGGGATGGGTGCTCAAACTACACATGTAGGACCCCATGGTTGTCCTTGGCCCTTCTGCTGAACTCCAGCCAAGAGCATTGCCCCTGGTACTGATCTCCCGCAAGGGCTTTGCTGCCATGTAGGGTCACTCTCACACTTGTTCAGCTCTTGGGAAGAGGAGGAGAAATGGACTTGGAGAGACGATGAGGAAGGATTAAAGCACTGGGTGATTTCTGAGAACTACTCCATGGTGACGACAAATATCCTGACACAGCTGGAGGGAGACAAAGCCATCCCCCAAGCGCGACCGGGGCTGGCTAGCACAGCGGGAGGGACCAGATGGAATTCTTAAAGGTTTTTCTTTCTCTGTAAAACACAGACCATTCTTCAGAGAATCCCCCTTACCGAGTGAAGCTTCCCTCTGAAAACTGACTTACTGTGCCAAAGGCTCTTCATCAAAGGAATGTTATCCAGTTCCTCTTTATCTTTTCCCAAGATCCCCAGTAAGCCGTATTTGGCCAAAGCACTCCTTTAAGAAGGGCACTGTCTGGAGGAAGAAGACATCATGAAAATGCAGATCTTCCATCTCCCTCGACACCTCTTCCGTGTGGGCAATCAAAGACTTTGCCGAAAGGCACTTTGTTCTCTATCTGCATGGTCTGGCTCCAGCTGATATGGTCCCATCAGCACCCACTGATTTTTTCTCCCAGTCCAAGCTCTTACACTCAATGATCAAGAACCTCTCAAGCCCTTTTGCTAAACTAGAGAGGGGTTGCCCTGGGGGCATACACAGACACTGAGGCACTGTGGCACAAGGTGACATGGTCAGTGGGCATGGTGGGGATGGGTTGGGATTGGACATAGGGATCTCGGGTGTCTTTGCCAATCACAATGAATCTATGATTCTATAGCACCATTGTTCCCAGCCTTTCACTATCCCTGCAGATTCTGCCCTTCATCCTTTCATCTAAAACATTCCAGGACACATTTTCCCAGCTCTAACTGCAGTTTTCCATTCCGCTCAGTGAAGCTGGGATTTGTCCGAATATATTTGTCTGCAGGACCTGATCATGCCATGCAACTGCCCAGACCTCTACGGTAATGGCCACTGAGCCAATGCTAATATTGCCTATGGGTTTTATCAGTAGCATTGTGTGGGTGTATTTTGGGCTCATTGATCAACTAGCATTGCGGTATTCCCCACCTAAAAAAAAAACAACCTAAGCTGCTTCCAAATTCTTGACATTCCAAAGCCATGAAAAACCTTCCTCTGCGTGTAAAGGAAGGATGATGCTGTACTAAGGAAATTCCCTCGAATTTATAACAAGTTTATCATTTAACCCAAAATGAGGTGTGAGGCTCCTGCAGGTGCTCAGGTGCTCTCATGGGGGGTGTGCTGTCAGCAAAGCATTTTCTCCTGCAGCAGTTGGGTGTTGACAGTACAATATCTTTGGGTGGAGGCTGATGGGACTTAACAACCTGCAGCAAGTGTTTTATTTGTTTTTAATATACACTCTCAATGAAGCTATTGTGGGGCATGTGACTGCCTGAAGTGCACAGCTGGAATTTCATTCTTCATTAATTCCATGCAAAGAAATTAGGAAAGCATTTGTAATATGAGAGATTGTGAGTTCTGCTTTTCTTATTTTATTTTATTTTTTTATTTCATCATCCAGAATGAATAAGAGGACTACAGCAAAATGAAGGGAAAATGGAAGAAAATAAAGATTATGATTAATCCAAACATTTTCCCATGGGAAACAGTGGTAAGCCAACAGGTATTGATGAAGAGTCTGACGTTATATCTCAGTGGTCATCCTTCATCAGCTGATGATATTGTATCCTAGGGCAGCCCAACCTGAGCATCAGCTCTGTGCCAGCTCGCTGTGTAAGAGCATCCTTCCTTGCCAAGCCCAGCCCCAACTCACTCCACCATGCTCACTGACCATGTCCCCATCTCCACCACTGAACACCTCCAGGGATGGTGACCCCACCACCACCTAGGCAACCTATGCCAGTGTCCAAAGATGCAATGTGAGGCCATCACCTTTCATGCACAGATATTTGTACTAGCATCTCCATGTGTGGTTGGGGCTGAGCTCCTGTATTCCCCTAGAACACAAGGGATTCTTGATCTGCTCATCAGCTGGGATGTAAAGCATGGCAGCTCTGGCTGCTCCTGCCCCAGGTACCCATCCTCCCCATTGCATCCCCATCGCTGCCGCTCGGGTGGTTCAGCTCCCACGGAGCAGCTGCTCAACAGCTGCAGCTTACGCTTCACAAATGAAAGAAATCCCAAATCTGTGTGAAATTTCCAGGGGTTCAACAGCTGTTGCCTGAGCCAGGCTGTCTGTGCCATGTATACAGGGACGCTGGAGCAGGAGAGGCAGCTGGGACCAGTAATTCCTACAGCCGCTTCATTTTAATCCGCTTTCGCTCATGTCAGAGCCTTTTGACTGAACATTTGAGAACGAAGAGGACTTTGGATTGCTTTTCCTCCCCTTTCTCACCAGAGCCCCACGACTGCAGTGTGAGCTGAAGTCTGCCTCAAGGGATTTATTTCTGGGGAAGCTTTTTGGTGGAATTCATCTCCGCTGGTTTATGGATGTCTGAGCAGGTCGTCCTAAATGTTCAATGATGTGAACGGGGAGAACAGTCCAACAGAGAGCAGTTCGGGTGAATATGTGGTAGGAAAAGGTTTGCTTTCTGACAACCAGAGCTATCCCCAGCTCTGAGGTTACCTTGTTTTGGCTAGCACTCAATTTGTGCTGGACCTTCTGGGAAGGCAGCGGTGTCCCACAGAGACGAGAAGAAGAGGCACTAAAAATCAGGATATCAGTTGTGTACTTTTAGACACCCACACTGTTGTTTGCTGAAGGACCTGGGAGGCATTGCGGATATCTGCACATTAATGGGCTGTGGTCCGGCCAACGGTCCGGCCGTGTTTGCCTTGGGAGAGGATGGGTTAGAATGCCCAGAATGTAGTGGGGAGAAGCCTAGGTCACTGGAAGGGCTTTGTCACCTCAGTCAACAACAAAGCTCAGGATAAATCTGTGGTGTTGCCAGATTTATTCTAACAACACCCGGTACAAAGGCTTGCTTCTGTTTCCCAGGGTTTTGCATTTTCTCTCTGCATTTATAAAAATAAAACAACCCATTGATTCTTAAAACCAACTCTGAATTTTGTTTTTCTACTGAAATTGCATTTGTGACAGGAGTCCTTGATTTGCTCTTCATTCTCTGAATCCTCGTGTGAATTCAGGCTAACCAAAAAACCAGAGTGATTTTTAGCTGCAAGGAGCACTGCTGTCAGCACAGGGGATGGATATGGTGGTACCACAAAGTAAAAATTAAACAACACATGCTGGGGAGGTCCTGTCCTCCCAGGACTGGGTATTCCTTGGAATTACTCTGCTTTTTTTCTTGCCTAATGAGTATCCTACACCATAATGATAGGACGAGAGGTGAGTTGAGCCTGGGGGGTGAGTGCTTCAGCGCTGATACTAGGAACAGTGTTTTCTCCAGAAGAGCTGCTGGGCACTGGCACAGGCTGCACAGGGAGTGGTGGAGTCCCCATCCGTGGAGGTGCTCCAGAACTGTGGAGATGTGGCACCTGGGGATGTGGCCAGTGGACATGGTGGGGGTGGGGGTGGGCTTGGGAATCTTGGTAGTATTCTCCAAGCTTAATGATTCTTTGAATCTATGGTAAGATCAAATATTAACTGTGCCAAAGGAACTCCTCTTGCTGGAATAGGTTTTCCTACAATGAGGCAGTGGGAAGTTCATTGCTCTTGATTGCTGTGGTTGAAATTGTAATTCAGGACATGGTTTGAGTGCAAGATCAAAATGTATGTCCCAAAAAACCTTGACACACCAAAAGCTTCTCCTTGGCACAGTCACACAGCACTGCCCCATGTGCCCTGCTCCCATGGCACGACCACCCTTGCTGTCCCACCCCATCTCCAGATGGTCCTGTTTGGGGATGTGGAGTGTGATGCCACCCGCAACAGCAAGAGACAAGGCAAGGTGACATATTTCCTCCTTCCCTCCCCTATTACTGCGCTGGAGCAGAGGCTGGAGGCAGCCAGAGAATTCAAAGCAGAAGCTGTCAACTTGGGATGGGCAATGGGTTGTTTTTGTTGTGTTGTTTTAAACAGCCTCTGTGAGCAACTGTTTTGTGCGAGGGGTGGGAAGGGGGGTTGCCATGGCAAAGTGGGATTTACTGGGAATGAATAGCTTTCTTTTTCTCTTGTGAAATGAATGGGTTGCTAAGACCTCCCTGCATATGAAGATTGTAGGTGCTACTCTTGGTGGAAGAAACATGAACAATATCCCCACAGCTTTACATTATACACAGCCCTCTTAATACAGCTCAATCTTATTACACAAAAAATGTGATCTCAAGTGTAGACTGAGAGAGACAAAATGTTCTCAGTGGGATCTATCCATGCTTCTTCCCCAGACCCCTCCAACAACAGGGATTAGCTGCAATGTTTGCACTGACTGTAACTGGGACATAAAGACCTTGCTTCATTTCTTCCCATTCAGCTAATTCTTTACGTTGCAGACACTACAGGATCCATTTATGTTTTTTCTTTTGTGAAAGTAGGTTGGGATGGGAGGGGGGTGGGGGAGAATTCTGCCGAGGAAACTGTTGGCCTCACTGAAGAAAAGCATCTTTTCTTTGGGGATAAAAGAAGCCGCGGTCTGCATCTGAGGCAATGGCATTTGCAGGCAGTGCTGCTTCTAGATGGAGACCAGAATGTACTTGCAAAGATTGGCGAATTTTGAGAAACAGAGTGATTTAATCTGGAAGATTGGACTTCCCATCTCATGGTCTTTGGCTGTTTTTGTAAATCGGAGAGCTCACTCCCAGTGCTGACTCATGCCCATATTGGGTATAACGGATATATTGGTCATATTGTGCTTTTCTAAAGCACCACTTCTTGATATAGTTTTTTTGGGGAGGAAACTTTCAGGAGGCACAACATGACCATTTCAAAGTGCATGTCATGGACCCCAGATAAAATATTTTGACCTGTCATGTTCTTACTGATAGGTGCCAGCTGACATTATTCATGTTTTCTTCCCAATAGGAAAAAAAAGCTTCTCCAGAAGCCATAAACATCTTTGTGGGAGGCAGAATTTGTGGTAAGAGACTGAAAGATAAACTTGGCTATGTGCAGCAGAGCTATGCCACAAACTCTGCCTGTCCTGGGAGGGTTAATGGGGCAATGTCATCTGTAGTATCTTCATCAGGTCCCTCTTCTGGGGATGGAGATGAGACAAGGGACAGCTAATGTCATCAGAACAGCTCACTGAATGTCCAGACATGAGGTCTTGTGACACAGGCAATGTTAGGACATGAAGACCCATCTCTACCTTGAGATCACTCATTGCTCACTGCTGAATACTGTAGAAAGAGCTACAGAACAAACTGTGGAGCTTCTACATGTTAATTGGGGTGGATAGTTTTCTTACTTAATTGATAACTTCCAGCCTCCAGAGGAAAAAAGTTCAGGGTGGGCACACCTCTTGTCATCACAGTTTGAGATTTCATCATCACTACTACAGATCATAATCCACACAATGATTAATATGGATTTCTGCAGACAAGAGAAAGGAAAACTGGCCTAAAATCACGCTTTTCTGTCATTTCAGCACTTCTCTCAAAAGATGTGGCTTAGCCTGGCACTCCCAAGTTGTGGGTGTTGAGATCTGTAGAAAATGTGTGAGAGAAGAGAGAAGGAAAGTAGCTGCTGATTTGCAAGGAAAAAAGTAATACAACTTCCTGAAAACTGATCACCTCCAAATATTTCAGACAAAGAGGGTACCAATGGAAAGCAGAGAACAGCTGAGGATAAGGTTAGAAAAATCTATGGTTGAGCATCCTGGTGAGGATTTCCATCCTGGAAGGTTCCTAAGATGGATACAGGAGGTGGGAATCAGGTCTGGATGCTCAGTGCCCAGATGTGGATGTGTACCAGCATCTCCATATGTGGCTGTGGTCTGAGCTCCCATCAGAGATCTGATTGAGAGGTGTCACCCCAGGAACAATTACAGGACTGAGCCCCAGAGCCACATGATGTTCAAATTGGAGCTGTCCTGGTGAGCCTTCCTAGCAAAGAGTGATGTGTTTTTAATAGGTTAAATGATGTTATTTTTCAAAATAAAAGTATACTGGAGCTTTTGAAGGAAGTCTGTTCATGCTGACAAGTTCATCTGATGTTCATAAAAAGGAACAGAGAAAATCTGTTGCTGGATTCAGAGCTGTTAGCCCACCCCTCACCACCCTGTGCTGTGTGAATGATTTACAGCTTTAAGCCTAAAGGATTCCGAGTGAGAGTTGCATTTTGTTTCTGTGGGAATACTACTGACTCAACTTGATGTTTTTTTTATCTGGAGGTTGAAACAAAGACCGTTTCAGTCCACTGCTGTCTAACACGAGTGATGCTCTGCTCTTGCAAAAAATATAGTGTAACCAATGTCACCTTCCTCTTGCTCCATTTATGCACACAGAGATAAATCTCTGTGCTTTTTTCCAGAACAGAAACCAGTCCTGTTTGTAGGAATGTAAGGTGAAGTCAGCATGCATCTGTTAATATCTGTATCATCTTCACTTTGGATGTGAAGGATGATTAGAAGGGTGATAGAGGTAGCATAGCAAAAAGGAAATTTTGCTGTGACATAACTAGAATTCCCAAATTGGAAACACTGACTCCACTCTCATCCTATGGCTTTTTGGTATTTCAGTATTTCATCCATGACAGAAAATCACTCAGACCCCACATTGAATATGTTTCAACACTATTTTGAAGTGCATGGATCACAGTGTAGCTTAACCCTATCTCTGTGCTCTTTGTGTTGGCTGCACAGTGAGAGAGGACTGATTTGTGCTTAAAAGCCATGAGGGAAGAAGAGCAGACTTTGACACTAGGAATGGATCTGAACTGCCAGATGCTTTCCAAAGTTGCATTGGAGGTCAAAAACTCTCTGGACTTTCAGTTGCAAAAGCAGTGAACATCACACCATGTTGCACAGTGGAACAAGTTAGAGGTGTGGGACAGACAAAAACCTGCTCACTGTCTGTGATTGTCATGAGTCTCAGGGTCTTGTTCACCTGATGAGCCCAGACAGACAGCTGGCAATTAGCTCCAGGTAATTAATTAACTCTTTGGTGTTAGAGTTTTCCCTTTCATCTAGCAGCTTGATGTTCTCATCATGATGAAGCTGCTGTGGATCCCTGTGAGTACTCAGCCAGAGGAGGAAACTCTATCACCAATTGCTGGAACTCTCGTAACTAATGAGAAGTGGGGCCCACAAATCACTGCTGGATCCCACATCCAGAGTCTGATCTCAGCACAGAGCAGCTCTCCTCTCCCTCCAGTGTCATTTGTGATGCAGGTGTTCACTGTCACCTCCATAGTTAACAGAGGATGCAGCTCACCTGCAAGGGTAAGCCCTGTTGGCTTGCTGCAGCACACTTGGGTGCAGTGGTTGGGTTGGTGATGGAGTGGTGTTATCTTCAAACCAAGCAATGGTTTAGGAGATGGACCATCACTTTTATTTCCAGATGAAACACCCACTTTGAAAACGGGTGTTTTAATTCCACTGGTTTTCTTCATGAGCACTTGCTGCTGTGCGTTGGAGTCGTGGTTTCAGTACGGAGGATGTGCTGGTGCAGGTGTGCTTGGATGGGGGAGAACTGGGCAGGGGTTTGCTCCTTCATCTGTGGTGGGAGTTTGCTCCATCCTTCACACCAGACATGCTGCTAAGTACTGGCATTGTGCATCCCTGACTGTCAGTTATGATCTCATGCATTTCACCTCTTTCTGGCAGATTGCAATCTAGGAAGCAGAAACGTAGCTGGATTTTCTATTTTCTCTGTTTTAGAGAATATGGTGTATTTGGTACTGATAAAAGGATGAAGGTATTTTGGATACTCTGGAGATATTCAAGACCTGCCTGGATGCCTATCTGTGCGACCTGGTGTAGGGAACCTGCTTTGGCAGGGGAGTTGTACTCAGTGATCTCTTGAGGTCCCTTCCAACACCTACAATTCTGTGATTTGGAGATTTACTACAATTTTCTGTGATTTTTGGAGATGCCATTCTGCCCAGTTACCAGATGTGTCTAAGGAGTGTTTCCTGTCTAAAAGTGTCCTAGGAATATAGTTGTTGGAGTGGCAATAGAATGAGGAAGTATAATGGTTTAGAAAACAAGTTATGGACAGGAAGGAATATGGAAATTCAAAGGACGGTTCTTAGTTTTAAATAAATATGTGGGGGGAATAATTCAATACTTTAATTTTAGTTACTTTAATATGAACACTTACCACCTTCAGACTGTGGTTCATTTGTAAAAGTTACCTTTTATCATTTAAAATAATTCTTACTGTCAGTTTAAATGCATTTGGAGTACATCTGTATACGCATTTGATTTCTGGAATCAATTAATAGAACGATGTACACACTGTTGAAACGAATATCCACTTGAAACTCCATTTTATTAGAATCATAACTCAATGACTTTTTCCATCTCAACATACTTAAAAAACAGATTTCTCTTTTTTTTCTCTCTTTTCATTGGATTGGGAATGAAGGCACCAAGTTCACAGCTAAAAGCTGGGACTTCCTGAAGATAAAACATGAGATCACTTCCTCAGTTGTGGTCCCAGGAGCACTGCACCTTACTGAAGCTCTATGTGCAGCACTCTGCATTCAGACAATCCATCTCTCAGTATTTGGGGAGTGAAGGCACACCATTTCCTGAAATCCTTTGCATGTTTTTTCCCTTTTGTCAGTGTAGTGTGATTAGATACAAATTCTATTTATGATGTAGAAATCTTTGATCTTGTGTCTTGCCAGTGCTGCTGGGTACTGAGGAAGGAAAGAATTAAGTAGGCATTCTTCATCCTAGCTTCTCTGTACTGCTAGAGAGAGGGAACTTAGGAAGGGATCAGCCTGTTTATCTCCATGGGTGCTTGGTTGGTGTTTGTTTGTGGGTTTGGGTTCTGATTTGTCAGGTTTTTATTTTATTTTATTTTATTTTATTTTATTTTATTTTATTTTATTTTATTTTATTTTATTTTATTTTATTTTATTTTATTTTATTTTATTTTATTTTATTTTATTATAATTGTATTACTATTATTTACTCAATCTTCTGGCTTTATGTAGGAACAAACCCTCTTCTTTAGGGTATTTGCTTTTGAGAACTCAGTGTTGGAAGGGACCCATAAGGATCATTGAGTCCAACTTGGGATAGCCTGTGATTCCAGCCCACCCTTGCTCTCTATTTCCTACCTCTATAAAGGGATAAGAACAGAATTTCTTGAAGACATTTGAGACCCTGCAACAAAATGTATCGCTGAAAAAACCAGATTGGGTGTACTGCTGGAGGAGATATAGGGACAAACGGTGTGGACACAAGTCCCATAGAGCATTCCACAGGATGGAATCTTCACCATTTCCCTGGATGGCTGCAGGGTAGGGATGTCAACAACAGCAAAACGAGAGCAATTCTTCAGTGTCAGCAAAATTACTAACTGGGAGCTGCTATGATGGTTTCAGTTCAGATATTAAGAACAACTTATTCTCCAAAGAGTGATCAGGTGCTGGCACGGGCTGCTCAGTGAGTGGTGGGGTCACAGGCCCTGGAGGTGTTTCAGAACCATGGGGATGTGGCACTTGGGGGTGTGATGAGTGGGCATGGTGGGGTGTGTTGGACTGGATGTTCTTGGGGTCTCTTCCAGCTTTAATGATTCTGTACTTCTATGCTCTGGACAGTGGCACAACACCTTGAGGCACAGAAAACAGTGAGGAATGAGAAGGTATTGGGGTCAGGATACTAAATCTCAAAAAAGAAAACAACAACAACAACAACAAAAAACCTGCATTGCTGTGCGATTTTTTGATTAATCAGCTTAACTTCCCATGTATGAAACCATCTGTGGTTTCCTGTTTTCATTATCTGGCTTTTCACAGTTTGACAAGGATGCTTTCAAGAGGCAGAGTGAAGCCTATGAGTCCACCTGCTGCCTCTATCCTCCATGGGGCTTGGCAATCCCATGCAGTAGCGTGGGCATGCATGGGCTCTACCTAAGGGTTTTGTGTCTGAGAAGTGAGCAGCTCTGCATGGGAAAGGAAGGGACGAATATAACTGCTTTTAGGCTTCACTTGTCATAAAGTCAAGTAAAATCTGGCAGTGTGTCTAGTTTCATTGTTGATACCCCATGCTCCATAGCTGGAGACCATCGCTGATTTATGATATTGCATAAAGCCACAAGTGCCAAAGCAGACAAAACAGGAAGCAAACAGTTTTACAAACAGAACAAGTATTAAGAAATTGCTGCATGCTGACAAGTCTTACAAAACAATAGCCCTTCCCCAAAATGGTGGAGGGAAACAAGAATGAAAATTTCCCACTGGCAAATGTGGATATTCTCAGCATCTTGGATTATTTCTAGCTTTATTCTGTTATTTCTAATTCTATTTCTGATTAAGCATCCTGCTTTTTAGCAGTCTGTAAGACAATTTTTCCTGAAGGTGATTTTGCATGGAGAAATCAATCCTGTGATTTCCCTCCAACCCCTAGTCATACCCAGCACTGGCAGAACCACACTGAATGAGATGGATATTTGCATCCCAATGCCCTTGGGCACTTCCAACTGTTGAAATTTCCTAGAATTCAAGGTTATTTGCCAGTTCAAATGCACAAGGGAGGGGGAGTTGCTCCTAACAGCCCATCTGTACAAACTACGCATGAGCGAAGAGCAGTGTTGTGGTGTGTTCTTGGCTGTGGGGATGACTTTTCAGCAGTGTGTTCTCCCTCCAGGTTTGAGATGAAATGTGGTCAAGGGCAAACACAGGCAGAAAAGAACCTTCATTGGTGCTGCAGAGCTGATAATGGGAGTGCTAGACAAATCTTACAGACAGGAGTTCAGAGCATGTGCTGGGGTATGTCCCAAGAACCCATAAAGGCAATGGAGGATGGTGTGCTTAGGTTATCCACTCACTCCCAGCTTCAACATCTGCCTGGCTCTTTCCAAAACACCTTCTCAAATTTCAGTGACATCATAAAGAGCCATTTGGTGACCTCGTCTGCTAAACTTTTAGAGATAAAACTGCTTTTTAGCTCCTTTTGTTGATGAGAAGAACTCCTCATTTTTTAAGGGCTGTGCCCTGGCAGTCAGCAAGGATGAGTGCATTGCTGCCACGTTTCTTGGTGGTCTTCTTAAGTAGGAGGTTTATTCTATGAAAGACAGAAATGTTCACTCCATACAAATCTTTGGGAAGCAATCATTGCAGTATGAGCCGATAGAGCCATGCTACAGCAGAGCTCGGCTGCACACCCTGCAGATAATCGATCTATGGCAGTGGTATGTTGGGGTTTTCTAACTTTCTCTATGTGCAAGACAATTTCCTGAGCAAGCCTCAGGCTGCCACCTGCGTCCTACAAGATGCAGTCTGGTTCAAAGCTATCTCCAAAATCAGATTGCTGAGTGGCCTGCTGGCTTTGTAAGCAACCAGTACAAATTCGTGTTTGCTGCGATCTCATCCCCAGGCTGTGCATGAGCTGAAGATGGCCTGGATGCAAAAAATATATTGAATTAATTATCAAGGTTCTTAAAACATTCTTCTACTTCTAACAAATACTTTTTCCTTGGGAATCAAAAGGTGCAAGCAGCACCAGGTGAGAAAAGCTGCTGCTGTTTGGGCTGAAAAGGCCATGTGAAGGACCAGTGCCATTTCCTGGAGCAATATTCAGCGGAATGCACTTGGAAATGCTTTCATTTTTATGTTCTACTGCTCAGCAACAGTAAACACTGTCTTCTCTTTCACGAAAGTGACTCAATCAATGTTTATATCCATAAACACTTTTGCCAGGAATAGACATGTTGTTCTTGATATCTTCATCCACTTGAGCTACCACAAGATGATGAGGTGGGAGTGTCTTCCTGGAGTCACCCAAGGTCAGACAGGATGGGCTCTGAGCACCCTGGTGGAGCTATGAGTGTCTTTGCTCAGAGGAGTGGGACCAGGTGGCCTTTAAGAGTTCCTTCCAGCTCAAACCATACTATGAGGGATCTTGTGCTCAGGTCCTGCCTCAAGCACCTGCGGCTTGAAATTATTCTCTGTTGATGGAGGAAGGCAGCAGCAGAAATTGGAAGCGTATACATTCACATAATTTTCCTAAAGGGGATCATCAAACATTTCAATGCTGCCCTATTCTGTGCTTTCTCTGCTTCTGACTTCTTTCTCTGTGTTGAAAGGATTAACTGGATTTAAATGTCCACCTGTGTGAGATGCTCAATAAGTAGGATAAAAGCTGATGGAGTCAAGTTGCATCAGGGGAGATTCGGGTTGCTTATTAGGAAAAATTTATTCTCCAAAGAGCAGTGATGCAGTGGCATAGGCTGCCCAGGGAGTGGTGGAGTCCCCATCCCTGAAGGTGTTCAAGAACCATGGAGATGTGGCACAAGGGGACATGGTCAGTGGGCACAGTGTGGTGGTTTGGACTTCAGGTTCTTGGGAATCTCTACCAGCCTAATCGTTCTGCAATTCTATGGTCATTAAGTGGCACAGAAGCCAAGCTCCTGCACATTGCTAAGCAGAAGCTCCATGGTTATTTTCAGCTTTTCTAAGAAACTGAAATGTAAAAGGTTGCTGTTTGTCACTGCCAGTAAACGACAACCGGAACATCTGAGAAGTGGGAAAGAAAATGTGGTTTTGTTTCACAGAAAGACAAGACTGGGGAAACAGAAGAACAACAACAGAAAATTGGCTGCAGGTTTAGAAACTCCATCTAGCTCCCCAGAGCGGTGAGCTTCTGTGGGGTTCTCTCTCCTTCCAGAATGCAACTTCAAGCAAAAAACTGCACAGCTACAGGAGTGTCAAGGAAAGTGTTACGGGCCGGCTTTGTCTGCCAACTGTCTGGCAGCAGTTTGCATTATTTTAGCTTCTCTTAGATATAAACTGCAGTACACTGACAACAGGACACTGATGTTACTGGGATCAGCACTGATAAAGACTGGAAGTGTGTCAAGCCTGCAGCTTCTCAGCTGTCGGGCTGCAGACATTTCCTGCTGGAGATGCAGAAAAATCCCAACTTCATGTCCACATTTTATTTAAAGCAAAAGAAAAACCGCAATCAAAACCAAACTGCCAGGTGTGCAGCTGGAGATGCTCTTGTGCATTGAATCACAGAATCACAAAGGTTGGAAAAGACCTCTGAGATCCCATGGTGTCCCATGCATGACTGCCTTATTCCACGGCTGCAGAACCTAATTATGGTGTTTGGAAGAGAGAATCTTAGTATTACAAAGGTCGAAGATGACCTCCAAGACTTCCAAAACCCAAGCCCAGCCCAGCCTACTGTACCCACTGGACATGTCCCCAAGTGCCACATCTCCTTGGTTCCTGAAGACCTCCAGGGAATGCTGGGGCCATTGTGTTCTCCAGTAAGTTAGGACTTTGCTACAAGGTGAAGGTGTGGTTCTTCTCCTGGGTCCACCAGTGCTTTGGGTTTGATTGTTTTGATTTTTAATCAAAATACCCACAGGTACAGGTGTGATCTTTGTCTGGTACCAGGATCAGAGAGGACAAGCCATGTGCAGTGGGTGTCCTTCACCTCCCAACACATAGTTACATGATGCCCGAAGATACAACAGTGCTTTGACTTGGATAAGAACTGAAATTTGTTTCAGGAACACCCTGGGAATGAATGCTCTGAAAAGATTAAATTCTTCCCAGCCTCTGCGAACACTGACTGGGAAATGAAAAGAGGCTATGAAAAATGTGAGCACTAATATAAATAAGGGTGGCTGCTCAGAGAAGTTGCAGCTGGAAGCAGAGTGGCTTTGTGGCAGGGCCACAGAAAAGCTCTGTACAGACGAGAGATGCAGTCAGAAAAGTGATAAGCACAAATTAAACTATCTCAAGTGCTGCCTGCTCCATCTCCACTGGCAGCAGGAATACTCTGTCTGAGCCTCGGATGTCAGACATCCAGCAGTCGGAGATGAGGTGGCTCCGACCTGGCTGCCTGTAGAACATTCATTTCTGCTGCAGTGTGGCAGGCTACGGCAGTGTCCCCATCCTCTGTCCTGCCCAGGGGCTCAGAGCCGTGTCATAGCTGCGTCACCCGGTCTGGCGGTGTCATCCCAGGGGATGTTTCCCAGAGGATGCTGGATTACACTGGTGGTGTCAGGATTCCAAAGTTCTGTCTGAAGCAATGACTCTTCCTCACTACCACAGGGAATTCTGCAAAACGTGAAGCAACCATGCCCCGGGCTCTCAGACGTCACCACTGAACTGTTTTCTAATTTTGGGATGTTTCAGAGGGGCTGATTCATTCCCTTTGTATGCTTGGGACCTGCAAGCCCTCCTTCTGTTTGGTTTGTTTGAATCTGGGCACTGCAAGTGTAGCAGCACAGAGACAAAAGCCAGAGAGTCAAGGCCATGCAGATGAGCTGCCTAAACTCTGTCCTTTGCAGGAGCTGTGCTGGAGGCTCAGCTGTCACTGCAGTGGCTGTGCCTCTGTCTGTGGGCACACCTCATTCTTCTGGGCTGGGGCTGCACCTGAGCATGTTGTGTGGATGTGGGTCCCCCTGCATCTGGATGGGAATTGTAGCAATTCCCACCCAGATGCTTTCAGGGCTCAGATTTCAGCCTTTTCTCTGGTACAAATCATATTTCTGTCTGCTTGCTCTTGTCCTTCTCTGAGTGATCCTGCAGGTGATGGATGGGGTCAGACCTGGAGCAATTGGAGTCCATGAGTAACAGCAGGCTGTGTCACATTGGAAGGACAGGAAGGGGAGAGGTCAGCTTAGTATTACTCTGTGAATATTGCATATTTTGAAATCTTTCTGTAATCGTGATTGGTGAATGGAGTTACATCCAGCTGGTGACTGGTCATGAGTGGTGTTCCCCTGGGGTGGACACTGGGGCCTGTCCTGCTTAATACCTTTATTGATGATTTGGAGGAGGGATTTGAGTACACTCTCACCAAGCTGGGAGGAAGTATTGATCTGCCTGTGGTTAAGAAAGCCCCGCAGAGTGATCTGGACAGGTTGGATCAATGGGCTGAGACCAATGGGATGAAATTCAACAAGACCAAGTGCCAGGTCCTGCACTTTGGGCACAACGGCCCCATGCAATGCTACAGGCTTGGGGCAGAGTGGCTGGAAGGCTGTGTGGTGAAGGACCTGGGGGGTGTCATAGTAATAGGACATGAAACGATGGCCTTAAGTTTTTCCAGGAGAGGTTCAGGTTGGATGTTAAGAGCAATGGTACAGTGGGGGTGGGCTGGGATTGGGCTTTGTGACCTTGGAGGACTTCTCCAAACTTTGTGATTTTAAGATTCTCTCTCCAAACATCATAGTTAAACTCTGCAGCCATGGAGTAAGGCAGTCATGCGTGGGACACCTGGTCCTGGCTCAGCACCCCTCAGGAAACTGCTTGGACACTTTCATGATGGAAGACCTTTTTTGTTGAGGCACAACCTTTGGCCATGATCTATCTCATGTGGCAAGCTGAGTAATTCAGTCAAACAGTGCAGAAGTTCCTTCTGCTGCTTTGGCTGGAATTGGGGATTTTCCTGCCCTGAACCCCTGCTAGACAGGTGCTCTGTATCATCTGGTAATAGCTGCGTTTCAGCACATGGATCAAGCAGATTTCATGGAGAGCCCAAGAATCACTTTCAAGCTTAGCTTGTGTGACATGAAGAGCTGGCTTCCTGTACATTATTAAAGCATATTTCAGGGTGGGCCCCCTCTGACTGCCAAATACCACTCCATCAAAAGTACAAAGGAGATGGGTTGGGTGGTGGGAGGGTGTTCTGGGGGACTTTTGAAATCTTTTACTGCAGACTGTGGTGCAGTCAGTCTAACCCACATTAACAAAAAAACAGGTAATGTCACGGATGGAGCAGGCAGGTAGGCTCACAACTGCTGCCAAGAGCTTTCTATGGAATTAGTCGGTTTGTGTTGCCATCTGTAAAATGGCATCTATTTTCTTCTGATGTTGTCTTGATATAGTGAGATAAGACTTGATGATCTAAGAGGTCTTCTCCATCTTTAATGATTTGATGATTCTAAGAATGCTTGTACATGGCAGTGGTGTGATATCCAACAGGCAGCTTTGCTGGGTTCACTGGCCTGTAAGCCCCAAATGGCACATGCATGGCAAAGTAGGATATGGGATCCAGGTGAGAATTAAAGCTCTGGTTCCCTGTGTGACTAGGCTGTGTCCAGCTGAGGACATGGCTCCCTGGACTATGTCTGTAGGTACAATTTCTCTGTCTCTTGCTTCTCAGTTCCTGTGGAGGGGGTAACCATCCCATTACCAGGACTTGGCAGTACACAGATCTGTGAGTCCTGGGTGCAGAGCCCACAGGTGCGGCACTTCTCTGGTAGGAGCAGGCAAGCAGTGCTTTGCTTCTGGGGGCAGGGAGGGGTCACAGACACCCTGAAGCACTCCAAGGCCATTTCTTTTTCCCTTCCTCCATTTGATTCTTTAAGCTCAGTGAATTTATTTTCCTACAATGTCTCTTTTCTTCTAAAAAGGAATATTTACTCTTATTAAAACTTCTCCTAGACTACTAATACCCATCTCCTCCCAGTGCAGTGATGATGCACACAGCAGCAAAAGAAACAAAAAGGTGGTCCTCCAAAATTCAGAAGGAAGGAATTCTTGCTTGCAGAGTGCTACAGAATCATCCCTAGGTGTGAAATCCCACTGAAAGTCATTTGAAATAGGCAGGATTGTTTTTATTTTCCCAAAACAAAGGGTCCATGTTTAGTCAAAACAGCCTAGTGAGAGATACCAGCTCATTAATCAACAACTGTGGGTCTGCTGGGCTCCTTGACAGGGTGGTGGACCCAAGGCTGGGTTAGATTGCACTGGGAATATTCAGGTAGTGGTAGCACTGCTTTCAATCCAGCTGCCTTTGGGAGCTAAAGGGAGTGTTATTTTGGAAATAAAACTTTCTGCCTTGTCACTGCCCCTGGGGGCCCAGCTCCACTCTCCATAAGGCGAGAGAGCAATTAACATAATGCATTGTTTATGCTTCCCAGCTTTGCATCGCTGCTCCAGCCTGCATCAGGGAGTGTGCTCCCCCTGAACAGGCCCTTCTCAGCCTCTGTCTTGGCAGTTTTCTGTAGATCTCCGTCTGCATGGGGAGAGACAGCAGCTGCTGGCAGCAGGGAAGTGGCTGGCGTCAGGGAGCAGAAAGCAGCTGCCGTTGTGCTGTCCCCCTGGGATTTCATGGAAACACATCGCCAGGCATGGCCACACCTGCATACCTTTCCTTTTTTGGGTCCCTGATCAATAAGTACTGGGCGAAACCCCGTCCTTTTCATGCTTTTGCTGCAAATGTGAACTGCCGAGTCTGCAGGGAGCACCACAAGGCGCTTGTTCCAGAGATGAGCAGTGCTGCCCTGCAAGTTTCTAATCCTTTTATAGCCTGTTGACATCACTGCATCCATCTATGATTATTCTCAGTTTCATAAGGTGCTCAGAGTAAAAAGTCTTTCCTTTCAAGTTGAATATTAGGAGCAATTTCTTCTCCAAAGTGTGGTAATGCACTGGCACAGGGAGGAGAAATCCACATCCCTGGAGGTGTTCAAGAGCCATGGAGATGTGGCCTTTGGGTGCATGGTTAGTGGGCATGGTGGGGATGCATCAGGGCTTGGCTTGATGACCTTGGAGGTCTTTTCCAGCCTTCATGATCCAATTAGTCTAATGCTGGCTTTGAAGCTTCAGCCCAATACTTCTATTTGCTGCCTTTCTTTGTTCAGTTTGTAGAAGAGGAGTCTGGGCATCAAAGTGGTGTCTGTAATGGTCTCCTTGATACTGTCCAAAAACATACAGTTGCACCTCAGTTTCTGCACATGTGCCTTCTACTAACATGTAGTTACCAATTGCGTGCAATCTTTATTCCTGGGAATAGTTACTGCACCTAATTTTCTTTTAAGGCAGTTCTCTGCTTCCTTCAGTTTGCTGACAGCCATAAAACCCTATATGCAGCCTGACATCTTCCAACACTTCCCTAAAGCCAGAATCTATCTACGTTGGAGATGCGTTTTTCTAAGTCAGGCTAGGCCACCTTCATTTTGAATGTCTGAACAGAAAGCTTCAACCTGACAGAAGCTTTCAGCCATCCCCAGGTGCACAGCAGATGTGGAAAGTTCAGGCTGATGCTTTGGGGCTGTAGGGAAGACCATAGGGATTGAGATGGGGAGAAGAATTCAGCATGAGCAGTTGCTGCGTGCCTGGCTTCAGAAGGTCTGGAGCTGCTTACGTCAGTCATGAGGTTTGGCAAAAGGCATGAAATCATTTCGTATGTGTGGGGGGGCTCAGGGACAACCCCACCCCTCCCCCTTCACCCCCCTTTCAGTGATAAGGGATGGGGATGCAGCAGTAGTGGAGTGGGCAGCGGGTTCCCTCTGTTAATAAAGGAGAGGGAATCAGAACTGCCATATACATGGGGGACTAGGACCCCCATAAATAGGGGAGGGGGCGCTGGGACTCCTATTAATAGGGTAGGGACCCCACATATAGGGGGTGGTACCGGGAACCCCTATACGTAGTGATGGGGACATCGGGCCCCCTTCCCTTGGTTTGGGAGGGAGCACTGGGGTGGGCATCACAATTAATGAGGGGGGTGGGTGAGTGATAGATAACAGGAAGCCTGTATATAGGGAAGGGGCACTGAGAACCCCTTGTATGGAGGAGGAAGGGAGAGGTGGGGCAGAGGGATCTCCAATAATAGGGGAGAGGGCACTGGAAACTTCCCCCCAGTAATAATGGAGGTGACCCTGTATATGAAGGAAGGAGGAAAGAGGGGGTGGCACTGAGAATCTCCCATTAATAAGTTCATAAGTTCATAAGTTCATAAGTTCATTAGGTTGGAAAGGACCTATAAGATCATCTAGTCCAACCATCCTCCTATCACTATCTCTACCCAACTACTAAATTAAGTCCTTTAGCACCTCATCTAAACGCTTCTTGAACAGCGCTAGGGATGGTGCCTCAACCACCTCCCTAGGCAGGCCATTCCAGTGCCTGACCACTCTTTCAGAAAAGAAATGCTTCCTCAGGTCTAATCTAAATCTTCCCCGGCGCAACTTGTGGCCATTCCCTCTCGTCCTGTCATTACTTATCAGGGAGAAGAGGCCTACCCCCTCCTCACCACAACCCCCCTTCAGGAAGTGGTAGAGTGCAATAAGGTCTCCTCTGAGCCTCCTCTTCTCCAGACTAAACAATCCCAGCTCCCTCAGCCGCTCCTCATAAGACTTGTGCTCCAGGCCCCTCACCAGTTTTGTTGCCCTTCTCTGAACACGCTCCAGGGCCTCAATGTCCTTCTTGTAGTGAGGGGCCCAAAACTGAACACAGTACTCGAGGTGCGGCCGTACCAGAGCTGAGTACAGGGGGATGATCACCTCCCTGCTCCTGCTGGCTACACTATTTCTAATACAGGCCAGGATGCTGTTGGCCTTCTTGGCCACCTGGGCACACTGCCGGCTCATGTTGAGCCGAGCATCAACCAACACCCCCAGGTCCTTTTCCTCTCTACATTCTTCAAGCCATTCTGCCCCAAGCCTATAGCATTGCATGGGGTTATTGTGGCCAAAGTGCAGGACCCGGCACTTGGTCTTATTGAACCTCATCCCATTTTGCTCAGCCCAGCTGTTCAGCCTATCCAAATCCCTCTGAAGGGCCTCCCTACCCTCAGGCAGTTTGACACATCCTCCCAGCTTTGTGTCATCTGCAAACTTACTGAGCATACACTCAATTCCCTCGTCTAGGTCATCAATAAAGATATTAAACAAGATGGGCCCCAAAACTGACCCTTGGGGGACACCACTCGTTACAGGACGCCAGCTGGACTTAACTCCATTAACCACTACCCTCTGGGCACGACTCTCCAGCCAGTTCTCCACTCAGAGAAGAGTGAACCTGTCCACACCACGGGCTGCCAGTTTCCTTAGGAGAATACTGTGGGAGACCGTGTCAAAGGCCTTGCTGAAGTCCAGGTAGACTACATCAACAGCCTTTCCCTCATCTACCTGTCTGGTCACCCAGTAATAGCAGAGGGGGCATCAGAACCCCTTTATTAATAAAGAAGGGGACCCCCACCCTCAATATGGGGTTCCCCCAAATCCTGTGGGGCGTTGTTGTGCGAACCCATCCCCCAAATCCTATGGGTCTCTGTGGTGGGGGTCCCTAAATTTTAAGGGTCTCTGTGATGGGGATCCTTAAATTCTTTGGGTGTTTACTGCTTGCTGACCCATGCCACTATGGATAAGCAAGACGCAGCCAGATGTAGGGTTACCTTGTTCCTTGGTGTTTGACATTTCTTTTCTTGGAGACAAATAACTATGCAAAGTTGATTTTGTGGAGGAAAAAGGGGCAAGGTTATGAAATAGCTGTGTAACACCAGGACTGTGTGTTGATTTGCATCACATCTCGCACATCTTGCTGTTCCTTCTGGATGCCAAAATAAGGCTATTAAAGTCATGATGAGAAATTATAAATAAATGGAGTAAGCAGAACACTGAAAGAATGAGAGGCAGAAGGTTTCTCAGTGCTGGGCTATGGCATGCTGGTGAGGACGAGTGCTGAGAATTTATTAGACAAAAGAGATACGGAGATTTTTTTGCTTTAGAATAACTACAATTAAAAAAAGAAAGAAAAAAAAAGCAAGAGATTAAATGTCTGAATTTCTGAATCTGGGGGTTTGCTCTACTGGAACTTCCAATGGCACTGAAGACATCTAAGACTCCAGCCATGCCACACATCCCTCAACTTCGCAGAAAGCTGAGGTTTCAAGTAGATAACTATAACTGCAAGGGTTCAGTAGATCTCAGCCCATTTATATTTTCAAGTTATCAAGTTACCTATTTGTGTTCTCATTTTAAGCATGCCTGTACACCAGTTAAGTGCAGAGAAAACATTGAACTTCAGGAGTTGGTTGGCTATGAAGAGCTCAGGCACTGTGATTCAGTGCTCAGCTATTGCTTTTAATTCATAGAATCATTACATTTGGAAAAGATAATGTAATCCAACCATCCACCTACCTCCAATATTGCCCATTAAGCCATATCCAAGAGTACTGCTTCTACTCTTTCCTTGAACACCTGGTCAGGTTCCAGCTGGGTCTTGAATATCTCTGTAGAAGGAGAATCCACAATCTTTCCGGAGAAGATTTAGATTAGACCTGAGGAAATATTTTTTTTTCTGAAAGAGTGGTCAGGCACTGGAATGGCCATCCCTAGCGCTGTTCAAGAAGCGTTTAGATGAGGTGCTAAGGGATTTGATTTAGTAGTTGGGTAGGGATAGTGATAGGAGGATGGTTGGACTAGATGATCTTGTAGGTCCTTTCCAACCTTATGAACCTATGAACCTATGAACCTCTCTGGGCAACCTGTTCCAGTGCTTCGTCACCCTTACCATAAAGGAGCTCTTTCATATGGTATTATGGAGCTTCTTGTGTCCAAGTTTTACTGCTTGTCCTATCACTATACACCACCAAGAAGATCATGGCCTCCCTTTAGACATTTATAAGTACTAATCAGATCCCCTCTCAGTCCTCTTTCCCCAAGCTGAACAGACTTCCTCATAAGGGACATATGGCTCCTCAGTAATTTCTGGGGCCCTTCACAGGACTTATTCCAGAAGATACCTGACTTTTTTGAATGGGGGATCCCATAACTGAACATGCTTCTACAGATGTGGCCTCATAAGGGCAGAGTAGAGGGGGAGGATGACCTCCCTCAACCTTCTGGCAATGCTCTTATTAATGCACCCTTCTTGGCCACCAGGGCACACTGCTCATGGCCAACTTGTTGTCCACCAGCACCCCCAGGTCCTTATCCACAAAACTCCTCTCCAACAGCTCATCCCCCAACCTGTACCTGTGCACGTTATTACTCCCCAGGTGTAGGGGTCAGCACTTGCTGTTGTTAAACCTCCTCATGTTTCTCCCTACCCAGCTCTCCAGTCTGTCCAGGTCCTGTTAAGTGGCAGCGTGGACTTCTGGTGTGTCAGCCATTCCACCCAGCTTTGTAACATCATCAGACTTGCTGAGAGTGGGCTCTATCACTTCATTCAAGTCACTGGTGAAGATGCTGAACAAGACCAGACCCACTACTGACCTCTGGGGAACAGTGCTATTGACAGCTTCCAACCATACTGTGCCACTGATCAAAGCCCTGAGCTCTGCCAGTCACTAGTTCTCAGTCCACTTCACTGTACACCCAACTATCCCACATGCCCTATATTTCATAACAAGCATGCTCTGAAAGATGGTGTCAAATGCCTTGCTGAAGTCAAGGTATACAGCAACTACTACTGTTCTCCCATCTACCCAGACAGTAACAACATCATAGAAGACTACCAGGTTGGTCAAGCACGATTTCCCCTTGATGAATCTATGTTAACTACTTCTCCACACAGCTTTCCAGCTGCTCTGCCCCAGGCATGTAGCAATACATGGAGTTGTTGAGGCCATAGTGCAGGATGTGGCACTTGGTCTTGGCGAAGCTCCTCCTGTTGGCCTCAGCCCATCAATCAGCCTGGCCATATCACTCTGTAGGGCCTTCCTACCCTCAGGCAGATCAACGCTTCCTCCAACTTGGTGTCATCTGCAGACGTCCTGAGGATGCACTCAATCCCCTCCTTCATATAATCAGTGAAGATATTAAACAGGGCTGCCCCAGTACTGACCCGTGGGGACCACTGCTCATGAAGTTCCTCAGGATTTTTATGGAATAAAGGTGAAAGTCAAAAATTATGGGATTTAGGAATATGGCTGCACAACTGTTTGGCTTCATTGTGGATCTGAAGCTGGCTCTCCAGCTCAATATTTCTTCCTTCATGCATTTTTTGAAGTTATTGAAGTTATTTTAGAACTCCCAGAAGTCTCATATACAGCTGCAGTGTTGTAAACTCATGGGTTTCTTTCATGCAATTTGCCGTGATACTTCTCTAAAGTTTGATTTCTCATGCTTGTAAGGAACTCAGCTTTCATTAAATAAATAAACAAGTTTCTGGGTGTCTTGACTGTAGGCAAAACAAAACCTTGAGAAACATGGCCAGAGTACAACCCAACACTGGAGAAGAGATTGCTCCTTATGTCCTCCCTGAAAAAGGAATCAGTTAGAGCCTTCCAACTGGCTGTATGGGTTGAGGGAGGAACAACTCAGCCATGACAACTTGTAGAACATAGTGTAGTTATGGAAGGGAGACTGATGGACTGGTTATGTTATTTCTGGTGTCCATCTGGCAATTGACAGGCAGAAGATGCTCAGTACATTGAAGGATTAACAACTTAGAGACAAGAATGTCTTTTCTACCTCCTGAGATGTTACAGAGGCATAGGAAGAGCAAAGATCTTGGCACTTTCCTAAATTCCCCATCCTCATAGGATCCAGTGCTCTTGCTGAAGCAGGGGATCAGGATTTGTGCTGTCTCATCATGGTAGACATGCCCTAGGAATAAAGGATTTCCTTTGAATACTGGTAACTTCATAGGAATTGAGAGAGGAGTTTGGAGCCATTCCTTACCCAATCCTTTCACCCTTCAGTATTGATGCTATTGAGAAAATACATGGGTAATCTATTCTCAATCATAGAGTGTAATGGTGATGGAGAGCTGCCACGTGTAGGTGTGTGCAGCCTCCCAACAAATCTCCGTGGTGCAGAAGGGAATGTGAATAATTTTCCAGGTATGTTTTGCAGAATGAGTAAGCAGGAGGCTAACTGATGCAGGGAGCAGCTGTGATCTCGCTGCATCTGCTCACGTGATGTTCCAGCCCCATGGACTCTAAGAAGTGTTATGCCAAATTCCTTCTTCAGCTGAAATAACTCAGCTGAGCTCTCCTCTCATAATGAGGCCTTTATTCTAGACAAATGGACAGTGAATGTCCACACTATGTCTCAATTTCAGTACTGAGAAAGGAACAGGAAAGGACTGACTCATTTCCAATCTGACTACTACGTTGATGACTTTTCTTGAATGAGAAAACTGCTGTACTTTTACATCATGATTGCTTATTTCTGGGACTGCTTCTCTGGAGGCCTTGTCAGAATTGGAGGTTAAATGCACTCAGTGCTGCACAGATATGGGAAGGTACAGCCTTTCTCTTTGAAGAAGTGATTTAGAAATTGAGATTTGGCATGATGTTACAGAGTGTTTAAAACAGTCTGATTATAGTTAGGGAAAGGCCTATGTACAACGAATGGACAAACTCATCCATCACGCCACTATTGACTTTAGTGTTCCACTCAGTGAAACTATCAGCTGCTGTGATGAAAACCTTGCGGCTTAGGTTGAGCTATCGTGTTCTTCTGAAGATTAGTAGGCAAACACACCCATACGTGTTCTGCTGTGTTGGAGACTGGAAGTTGAAGAGCTATTTTTAAGAGTTTTAGAACTTGGAGCGATTAAATCCAACAAATGATGACTATGTTTCTGTTGGGGATACAGGGGATTAGCAGCCAGAAGTGATTCTCTATCTCTTCTGTTCTTTGATCCAAATCTTAACCCAGTTCTGGGAGCTACACTTGGGGCCTTGGAACAAGGCTGATTCCATGGAGCCCTCTAGAGCAGCCTCCAAATTGTTTGCAGTTCAGCTCATATTTGGATTTGATCCATTGTAGAAGAGCCACCCAGGGAGACTCGATCTAATTTTAAACTTTCTGAGAGCTTTTCAAGGTTTTGACAGAGATTCTCCATTGGGAACTGAAGTACGGGGAGTAAAACATATACATGAACTCCACAGCCAGATAATAAGATCCTAGCAGGGAAGGCCATCATGACATAAATGCAGATGCAACTCAACAATTAAGTATTCATGGGAACTATTTATATCTGTCTGATAGTTTGTGCAATCCCTAGAGGACTCTGTAGAGGCAGCCAAGCAAGGCAAAGCAGAGGCAGCAGTCCAGAAACACATGGAGAAGATGTGTGCCCATCATGAAGAGGCATCTGGAAGACCACCTGAAGGAGGCCAGGTAGAAAAGGGCTAGCAGTTGTTTTGCTACAGAAAGTGTCTGTAGGTTTCCCACAAACAGGCATTAGTGTTCCTGTTTGTGTTCTTCGTGTGTATGCTTTAAACAAGTTAAATATTTGGTAAGATTGAATGGGTCACTTGAATGTTTCTTCGTTGCCAGGACTCACTTTGTTGAGGTTGAGTTGCATCTGTGATTATGACCACTTATAAGAAGAGACAATCTTCAGAGTCCTGCATGCAACAAAAATCTGTCCCAACAATGTGTAGTCTGAGTTGGGGAAAAAGTCAACAGATAGACTGGGAGTGCCAAAGAGGTGGAGACATGCCTCTAGGCACAGCAGTAGGAAGAAACCCACATCTGCCAACTGCTGACTTCACTCAGCAAGGATCTTCCCTTAGCAGCTCTATCCAAAAGGCTTTTATCAATCCATGTTATTTTCCTCTTCCTCTCACACAATTATTGACTTTATTTTCCTCCACTCACTCTTGCTCAATATTTTCTCTCCCTTTTCTGATGTTCAACAATTTGATGATTTCCTTTTATCTCCCCAGCCCCTACTACCATGTATTGCCAGAATTGGATAACAATCACATTAATAGACAGAGGAATGACAACTGGTGTTTACTAAACCTGTGAACTTCTACTGAGACATATTTTGCAGTATGAATTCATTCCGAGTAAAACCAGAGAATACAGTAACACAGGGAGTGAGGCTGTTCTCTTGCACAGTTCAGCAAGTTCATGACATTAGGAGTGTTCTGGATCTCAGATGGTGATCCAAACCCTGCGATGCTGTCACTCTGGGGTGCATTTCTAAGCACTCAGGCAAAATGTTTCAAAAGCTGAAGATATACCATGGGGGCCATGTTTAGGAAAGGCTCAGACTGCAGCTGGACAAACGTAGGTTGCTCCTTTTAGGATGCACCAGTTGCAGAGCTGGGAGTTCCGCCATCTGAAAAGAGCACTGATTTTGCCAGGCTCTGAACTCCTGCAGGGTTATGGGCTCCCAGTGTGCTGTCCCAGCTAATGCAGTGGGCTTCAGAGACACAGCTGGATATGGGAATTCTGTGCTTCTACACTAGAAGTCTGCTGGCACAGCTTTTATTTATTTATAGTAAAACATGAGAGAGTGGTCTTTGTGCATAAGTGTGCTGCTGGCCAGCCTCCAGGATGGCACTCATCGGGTTTCTGGCAGTGTTAGTTGCATATGGTTCCACATTTGGGAGGGAAAGACCTTCCTCCTGTGACAAAGCAGCAGCCTCTGCACTCTCTGCTCAAGTACTGCATATTGGAGCAGATTTTCAAAAGTCCAGTTTTGAGTTTCTCATTCAGATCTCTAAGGAGAGGCACACAGAGGTTTGATTCTTCAATCCAGTTTCGTGCAACTCTTGGCAACTTTACATTCCTTTCAAGACCCAGAGCTTTATTTTGTTGGCTGAATAACTTTTTGCAGCTGAATTTGACATCAGTGTTAACTTTACCATGTGCCTGTGCATCTGATAAACCAGTGACTCTTATCCCCAGCACCAATCTGTTATTTCAGTCATTTGTCATCTGAAATAGATGTTTTATATCTCTGTGTACTGACTGTCACACCTCTTGAACCAACCTTCACAGCTCAGTACTTCTTTCCATCAGAGTGATACACAGACGTATCTGAATCAATGTAAGTATATTTAGGACCATGATAATGCTTTATTTTGAAACCCTTTGACTCACTGCCTTGCTACATTCTGTTATTGTTGAGGTTTTCATGCATGTCGTCCACATCCAGGGTTTGCTGTTGTCCTTGATCAACCCCACATTCCGGGGAATCTTTGCTCCATGTCTCGCTGGGACTACTTGAGATGTCTCTGTTTCATAATCCTCCATACTCTGGAACCTAAACTCAAAGCCGTCTATTTCCTATGACATGCTTTATTCCTACTGTGTTTAGTTTTTTGATATTTATATCCAAACTATCCATCTTGTTTACCTTTTTAGTGAGTTCAGCCCTGTTCCTATAGTCCATCACTTTGTTTTTTCTCAGCTTCTCCAAGCCCAGTCCCTTCTTATCTTCACCAAACGAGGGAGGCCACTAGTCCTTGTTCAACAAGCTGCTCAAGTTCAAATTATTTTTTTCCCCATCTTTGAGGCTGATGGTTGGTAAATTCCATTGCTGTGTGGTTGTTACAAACTGTATTACCTTGGAAAATGAACCAAATGTCTAAGAGGTTGGACTTGGTGATCTTGGAGCTTGGATCATTTCTCTTAGGTATCTTTCACATGGGGAACTGAAATTTCCACCCCTATCCAAGCAATGATGCTTTGAGGGAAGTGTTGTTCAGAAACCGAACCTCCACATCCCTGGAAGGAAAAGATGTTTGACCACCATCTTCTCTGTAAGTGCATTTCAGAAGGGATCCTTCAATTTGCAAACAGAAGAACAACAAGCCCAGAAATAAAGGATTAGGATAATCTCCCATTCTTCTCCTCTTCCCTGTTGCTTTTCTTGCTTTTCTTGCTGTGCTGGTCAGACCTTGTAGGTTCTGAAGCTGGTTTTGTATCAGTTCTTCCCCTTGCAAATTCTCAGCAAACATTTTGTCAGTGCTCACAAGTTTTGGTGTCAATAGTGACTTGGAGTCTGGGCATGAAAATAGTTGTGATCCTGAGGCTAATCATAGAATCAAAGAATGGTTGGGTTAGAAGGGAGATTAAAGGTCATCCAGTTCCAATCCCCTGCCACGGGCAAGGAAACCACCCACCAGAAGATGATACTCCTGTGCCCACAAAAACTCTGTTGCTAACATAGTTATAATTTCATAAATACTATACTAACAGAGCAAGACTATAGTGGCAGCTACCTATCACGTAGATTGCATCAAAAATTTAAAATCATAAGATATGGAAGTTCCCAACACCTGTTCCAGCTTTCAGCTCTGGCTAACATAGAAAAAATAAATTATTTTCCTCTGCATGCATGCCACATGCTTCCTGTCTTACATGGGGCAGTAACATAGTAGTTGAGAAACTGGGTTTCTGAGTCTTGAATGGCAGGCTCTTAGCTATGGAGAAAAGGTTGGGTCAGCCCTGATGTTCTTCTGAATGAGAAACTAATCATCCAGTGATGTATAGCAACCTTCCTCTTCCAGCATCACTTCTATGCTGTATAAGCAGTGTATTTGTTCTTGATAATGTAATCTCCTCATAGAATAATGAAGGTTGGAAAAGACCTCTAAGGCCACCAAGCCCAACCCCAGCTTGCCCCTACCATGTCCACTGACCACATTCCCAAGTGCCACAGCTCTGTGGTTGTGGAACACCTCCAGAGATGGAGACTTGGCCACCTCCCTGTGCCACTGCATCACCACTCTTCAGGAGAAGCAATTGTTCCTAACTTCTAGCCTGACCCTCTCTTGGTGCAACATGAGGCCATTTCTTCTTGTCTTATCATGATTAATTGATAATTAATGAAAGCCACATTGTCACTTCTACCCAGCAGACACCCAGCTCTTCAGTGTGTCAAGTGTAGAGAGGACCAGGCTCAGGAGGTGGGAAGTCCTTCAATTCACAGCTAACACACCCATGCAAACCTGCAGCTATGCTCTTGTTCAGAAACCGAACCTCGTTGGGGTTGGTGTCCTCAGAGCTGTCAGTGTGTGCCAAGTATGGTGGTAAACAACACTGAGCTGCCCCTCCTGCTAAGCCACGCATCAAGTTAATTCCCTGGGAATGGGATCAGGAGCTCACTTCAAATGCAAATTGCCGTTCATCCCAGAGGTTCACAGCTTCACGTGCACACACCGCCATTCTTCCAGCCCTGAAAGCCAGACAAGACTTAAACGAGTAATAAAGTACCTAATTAGACTTTGACCTCCTGCTGAAATGGGCCCGTGTGTGAGTGCTGGTGTGTATGTGTGTGTGTGTGTGTGTTTTGCACTTCTTGCTGAATTTTTCTCTCCAGTAACTTGCTGTCTAAATGGTGTGGGTCTGTCCGTCACGGTCTGCTGCATCTTGGCTGGGTTCCACCTGGCAGCGTTTTGGCTGAGCCCTTCAGACAAACAGTACCTCTGTATGGGCTGCCTTGCATTCTGCTAGGCTGGGAGCAGCCGAAGAACCTGGGATCATGGCAGCAGTGAAGAGGAGGGAAGGTCTGTGCCATCGCCCACCATATGCCATGAGTGTGGGTTGATCTCGTTCCAGTGCTCTGCACCAGCACAATCCTTGTCATTAGAAAATGGTGCTGGAAGCTTCAGCAAATCCCACAGTGGTTGTCTCAGAAAAGAAGCTGCTTGGTGGGTCTAGGCTGAGAAAAGAGTTGGATATGGGAAGGTGTCAGACTTCTAAGACAAGAATCCCTGAGTTTGCCCAACTTCTGCCTTTCATCCAAAACTGTGAAGAGCTTTGGGAAAACTGGCAAACAATTTCCTCCTGGTGTTCACCAGTGAATGACTGTTGGCAGAGTACCATGAAAAGGGTAGATGTGGCACTGAGGGACATGGCTAGTGGGGATGGTGGCAATGGACTTGATGGTCTTAATGATCTTTCACAACTGTAATGATTTAATGATTCAGTTCTATGAGGAAGACGTGCATGATGCACAACCTTCCTCGATCCACGGCTCCACATGTCGTCAGGGCTCTGAACCTTTTGCTGACTCCATCCTTCATCCTGGAAGGGGCCTTCCTATGTTTTTTTCTAAAAGACTTTAAGTGTTTCAGCACTGTGGTGTGTTATTTTAGTGTTAATTGGGATCTTCATCCTCTTAAAGAGAACACTGACAAACTTTAAGGTCTTGGGACTGGAGGACACAGGAGTGAGGTGGTAAAATTTGTGCATGCATAATTTATATTAGCAGGAACTATTGATGGGACTTGGCTGATTTCCCCTCTTTTTTTTTCTATGCCTTTATTTCCCTTCCTATACTTTGTAATGTTGTTTTGTGCAATGTGACTCCAGGGAAGCCCACTATTCAGTGTCTACCTGCACAGCACCTGGAAAAATGGATTTTTATCAATTTTGAGGTGAAGCTCTACCACCTTTCCCACACCATCTGGGGCTCCTGGAACAAATTCTGCTTTATGATGCAGGGTAATCAACAATCTTTCCTTTATTATCTCTAAACAATGAGCAGCAGGAATATTTAGGAATAAAGAAAAACAGACAAAATGAATAGACCGTACCAGAGACAAATGGGCTTCATATGGAGTTAATTCTTATTTTGTTGTTGCACACACTGTAGTGATTATTTGCTCTCTGTTAATTCATCTCTCTCCCAGCCAGCACAGGTTGCACAGATGCAGCTGGACATGGAGTTAGATCCGTGGTCTGTAAACACTTCAGCTAAGATTAAAGGTACTCCTTCAGAGCGGAGTGTTTTTGTAAGGTGTTTCCAGGTGAGAGAGAACTGGATGGTAATCCTTCAGCTTGGTGAAGAAAAACACTGTATTGCAGAGCCAGGCTCTGTGTGCTTGGGTTCTAGCCCATGCACTTCCTTATTTCAGTGCAGACCAGTTTGCTGCTTGAGTTGAGGACTGCTAGTCATGCCTGCAGACAAGTTATCAGCCAGCAGCAGTGTGCAAGGTGGCCAAGGAAACAGAAAAATATGGTTTTCTTGTGATGCTTCAGCAGGCGTGGTTATGACCTGTGACAGCAAGAGTTTTGGAGTTCTATCTGCTGAAGATTTTGGGTGTTTGGGAGCAAGCGCATGAGGAGGTGCTGGGTCACCAGGGGCTTTGCATGGAGTAGTTCTCAAATCCCAGCTTGACTGGGCTAGAATATACATACCCAGAGAGAGGCAGTGGTTTGGGAATGAATCAGTGAAACAATTCAAGGATGGTTTGGCACATTACAGTGTCAGCATTCTTATACGAGCTCCCTGCTGCCAAGGGACAGATCTTTGCTAAAACTATTTTATTCCTTAAGGAAATAGTGGCTTTAGTTGATAAGAGCAATATATTGAAGTAAGATGTTTTGACTTTGGAAAGGTCTCTTTGACTGTATGGAAACTGATGAAGATTTGGGTGCTGTTCCCCATGTCCATTAAGACAGGAATGTGATAGGATGATTTGGAGGAGGCTGGATTAAAAACACCAGAAGTTCTTAGAATCACAGATTGGAGAAGACTTCCAAGATCCTCAGCCCAAACCCATCCTGCCATGCCTGCTGACCATGTCCCCAGGTGCCACATCTCCGCATTTCTTGAACACCTTCAGGGACAGTGACTCCACCACCTCCCCAGGCAGCTGTGCCACTGCATCACTGCACTTTGGGAGGAAAACTGCTCCTAATATCCAACCTGCGTCCAGCTAATGAATCCTCACATCAGACACTTCAGTCAGACCCAGATCTTCACTGCCTTATGAGATTAATAGTTGACTGTGATTTTTAGTTATTTATTTCTGCCTGAAGGCAAAAGATACAGACATCACTGTAGAAAGTGTGGAAAAGTTACCAGGAATAATCAATATTACTGCTGTGTATTGTGGTGGCTATACCTGATACTCCATGGGACATTGATAGTTTAGGCGCAAAACTAAATTGATTATAACAAAACACTAATTGATTATATTATCACAGTTCTTAAGAGCTAAAATACAACTGGGAATTATTTAATGAGGAAAAAATCATATCCGAGTGGGAAATGGTACCTTTCATACCTGAAAAGTGCATCACATAAATTCTGATTCATTAGATAAACAGTTTTAAGGGTATTTCAGTGGAGATATTGTGTATTCAGTATATAACAACATGAACTTTTGCGAAACAAGTCATAAAATACTACCGTGGCCTTGAGGCATTTTGTTAAAAATATACATATTAGTTCTGCTCAATTAACTTCTTCCATTTGGCTTCACATAAAAGATATCTTGATTTTTTATTTCAGTAGCCCATGAGCAAAGATCTCTCATGTAAGTATATTTATGTACGGCCTATGTAGTTATTAGGTCTATACAGAGTGCTCTGAAAATCAAATTTTTGAGGAAAACATGTCAAATATTACTAAATGAAGTAATATTTTTGGTCAGTGGACACATGAGGAGTTAGATCTATTCATAATAAACTGCTCTTCTCCTTTCTTTTCCCAATCTTTGGCTTTCTTCTACTTTTTATTGGGAATGCACAGCTTACTGTTCCACATTTTCTAAGTCACATGCATTCAAATGTCTTTTTTTTTGCCTTTGCCTTGGCCTCCTTCATCTTCTCACCCAGAAATCTACAGCCACCTGGTATAAGCTCTCTTGGATTTTCCTGCTCTATTACAAGAGATCCTCAGCTGCCAGCAGGACCTCAGCGTGGTGGAATGTGCCAACCCAATGTGGTGTAACACCAACCCAGTGTGGTGCGAAGTGCCAGTCTGACATGGTGGGATGTGCAAAAACAATGTAGTTGCACAAGCCAACCCGAAATGTTGGTTTGTGCCAGCCCAGCATGGTGGGACATGCCAGTCCAATAGCGTGGGACACCAACATAATATGGCGGGACATCAACCCACTGTGGTGGGGTGTGCCAACCCAATGTGGTGGGACATCACCTAATGTGGTGGGACGTGCCAAGGCAACAGAGTGGGACATGGTAGGATGTACCAGCCCAACATAATTACCAGCCCAACTTGATGGGATACTAGCCCAGTTTGGTGGGAAGCATTCCCACATGAGGCTCTCAGCAATGAAGGTTTATCAACTACTACTGTAGAAAAAAACTAGGGTGCTCTGAGACAAAAAAATCCTGTGTATGTAGAAACTCCTGTACAAAACCTGTGTTTCTTGTATCTTGAAGAGAAAGTATCAAATGCAAGGTCCATAAAAATGCCAAGTTCTGGTGGGAGTGCTCACAAACATGCTGGAGAACTGGTGTGGGGGATAAGGTTTCTATATGGCATGGCCTCCTCTGCCTTAGGAGAGGGCTTTTATGCAAGAAGTGTTACCACCTGAGGTTTGTTTTTCAGATCTTTGAAGAATAAGGGATGCAATAGCAGCAGACAGTGAATACAAAGCAGAGTCAGACAAAGTCCTTCATTAAGGGATCGGCCCTGAACAATTTCAGATGCTAAGGAAAGTGCTCTAACATGATGCCTGTAACAATACATCTGATTTTGTTATTATTCATGGTCCCAGCTGTGGTCTTACTGCAGAAGTTTTTCTTCCAGGTCCTTTTGTTATCACTGGAATTTCTGAGCAAATGGAAAGAAAGTGAACAGGGTCAAAAATGAAACTAATTTTCCTTATACTTCCTCACCCTTCTTTTGCAATCTCATCCACATTCAGATAGTGATCTGAATATGCCGATGGTCTATAGAAAATTACACAGATCTTGGTTGCAGTCTGGCACCTCTTTGGCTTGACATGCTATCTGATATCAAGTGATATACATCCTTTGATTTTGTGCACCCCAACTTGAACGCTCCCAGACTGGAGACACCTGGGAAGTGCATCCCTCAGCTGTTATCCTTGTCTGTTCAAGGATCATAGAAATCACAGATTGAGTGATTCTATTCAGAATCATAGAGTCACAGAATTGCAAAGGTCAGAGAAGGCTTCCAAGATCCCTGAGCCCAACCCCAACCCACCCCACCATACCTCCTAACCATGTCCCCAAGTGCCATATCTCTATGGTTCTTAAACACCTCCGGTGATGATGACTCTACCATGTCCCTAGGCAGCCTGTGCCAGTGCCTGACTGCCTTTAGGAGAAGGTAGTTGTTGTTGTTGTTTTTTTTCTAATATCCAGCTTCAGGTGAATGGGACATGTTGGTTTTACTTCAGTAGCCCTGGAAGTTGCCCTGGATCTTCATAGGATTCTCAAGGGACCTCAGCACTGATCTTCTGATTTGTTTCCTTGAAGGTGAAAATAATGTGTTGACTGGACCAGATTGTAGGTAGAAGCTGAGAATTCAGAGCTGTCACTTGGTCACTCGATGTCAGGGGTTATTTCTCCTGCAGAATTTAATGATGTGCTCTGATAATGTCCTACAACAGAAAAAGGCAGTGGCTGCCAAGTAACATGTCCTTTTCTAACCCTTGGACAATACTGGTCCTTGATGTCACATATGGTCTGTGTCTTTCTGTTTATTCTAACTGTGCTTGCACACAGCTATGTCCAGGATTGTCACATGGGTAACTATGGCCGCACTATGCAAAGTTGCCCTGTGTTGGTTGTGTCAGACTTCCAGCTCAGAGAGACTATAGCCTCATGAGGCGGCAAGCGTGCATGTTTGTCTTTACACAGATTTCACCCTTAAATTGCCATCAGTCAGGCTGGAGTGCTGGTGGCACCCATTCCCACCTCCCATGCTTTGCCCAGCTGCTCACCTCCAAGCATGAACATCTTCACTTGTAGCAGTGGACTGGAGGTGCAGTAAGAACAGGGACTAGAGGAGTGCTGCTGAGGGAATGTGGGTGAGGATCCTGCACTCCTGGGTAGGCTTTGGGCATCCTTTAAGAAACAGAGACAAGAACCTCAGAGTCCGCTTCCAGCAGCTCTCTGAGGGATTGGTAGGACACTCAGTATTGTCTGGACCGAGCCATGACCTTAACGCTGTCCTCAAGGGTCACTGCTGATGACCAACTGTGGATGTACTATGCTGTTCTATGTCATAACCAGAGCCCCTTCCTGCAGTTGGCCAACCAGCCCTAGTATCCCATCTGTGACTGCTTCAGTGTCATTCCTGGGGACTCTGAAGAGTCAATGGGAGTCCAGTAAGCAGGCGTGATGTGCTTGGGGCATGTTTTGCAATAGGTCAGCCCGGATTCCTGTGGGTATGGAGAACGTCTGCAGTCTAACAGCACTGGGGGATTTTCTGTTGTCTTCTGGTACTTTCCTATGGATCTCTCTGCTGTGGGGTGCAAGATCTGCTCAGGTGGAAGCTATGGGATATAGGCACAAACAGCATCCTGGTTTGATGGGGCAACAGAAAGCTGCTGGAGCTGCTGCAGGGAGGGCAGTCGGCAGAATTAGGAAAACAAATTTCAGTTTAGATTTTTTTTAATAAGCTTTTTAATGGAAGTTAAAAGCTGATTCAGCAGAAGTGGAGGAAAACAAAGCAGCGGGAATTTGAGAAACAGTTTATGTTTGTCAGCGGAGCATGGAACAATGTGCAGCTTTGTTCAGAGCACGAATTATGCAGGAATAAAATAATAAATAAAGGGCTCTGAATGGGGCTGACATACTGTGTCTCTTGAAAGACGCTGAATTAATCAGGGAAATAAATCATCCTCAGTTTACAAACAAGAAGTGCACTCGTGCGCCTACCTTGCAAGGTGTAAATCAGCACTGCTTCGCCTGACACTGAGCAGCTGTCTGCAGTCCCCTGTGCAAGACTGGGGCTGATGCAAAGCAAAAGCTGCAGGTTGCTTCACCCCAACTGCAAAATCTAATAAAGCAGATGGGAGGAAGATGAGGAGGAGCTCGAGTTGGCTGAAATGCAGTTTTTCTTGGCTCAGCTCTGAGCTGTAGAAATCTTGTTCAGCAAGGTGTTGGTGAGGATCTGTTTGTATCCTGTGAAGGCTGACTCATAGAATCACATAACCATTGAGGTTGGAGAAGACCTTCTGGAGCCCAAGACCAATCCCAGCCCATGCCCACTGACCATGACCCTAAATAGAACCATAGAATCATTAGAGCTGGAGAATACCACCAAGATCCTCAAGCCAAACACTAACCCATCCCCATCATAATCATTAACAATGTCCCTAATCAGAACCATAGAGACGTTACTGTTGGAAAAGCCCTCCAAGATCTCCAGGCCCAAGTACAACCCACCCCACTATGACCACTGACCATGTCTCCAGGTGCCACATCTCCACAGTTCTTGAACATCTCCAGGGACAGTGACCCCCACCGTTTCCCCGTGCAGCCTGTGCCTGCGTCACCACTCTTTCAGAGAAGAAATTGTTCCTAACATTAAGCCACATGGAAGTGTGATTAGGAGCACTAGCACAGTTGACACTCATAGAGAGGGCCAAGTCCCTGCAGATGCCTGGCAGCAGGAGCAGCAGCTGCAGAAACACAGATGTAGGTAGTTTCCAAATAAGAGGAAAACGATGCAGAATTAACTCAAATGTATGTCTTTGCATACTTTTTAGAAACTAACGATGAACAGCAGAGCTCGGCTTTGGCTCTACTTGAGTGTATAGAATGTGATTTGATTTCACAACATCTTCATTAAAATATTTGGTAAGCATATTATTTTGGTGTAGTAGTGGAAATTTAGGGGGGTTTCTCCTGTCCCAGTTATTTCCAGTATTGGCTATTATGATTTTGAGATGTGATAATTAAATAGATACGAAATCTCTGATTTTGTCCTCCTTCTATTTAGTAACATGTAATGGGACTTAAAGAAAAAGAAATATGCACACACACACACATATGTTGGTTCTTTTTTCTCATTTTCTTTCTTGTTCCTTTGACAGCACTTCACTTACACAGTCAGATTCATTGCTTCTCCCACATAGCTGGCATCATTTCTCATAGCCCCCATCATTTCTCATAGCCTTCCAGCAAGGAAGAGGGAATACTTCTCAGGAGCACTGAAACCCTGCTACAGGGCAGCAGAAGTTAATTGAGTATCTTCGATGAAACTGAAAAAAACAGAGCTTCTCTTGGCTCCGCTTTGCAAAGATACATATCAAGTTCATTGTGTCCTGATAAGTAACTGTTGGCAAGGATGCAGAATTGGCTGAGATCAATGCTTTGATGTTGTTACTGGAGCTGTGTGGAAGCACTGTGTGACTTGGACTTCAGACAGAGATTGAGGCCAGGAGCTGGGGAAGACAAGAGGAGGAAAAAATGAGAAAAAAATACAGATGCAGGTTTATCTTGTCTAAACTTACACCTTTTTTTCTCCCAGTTTCGCAGAGTGTACTTCTCACCCAGTCATCTCAGCACAGCACCAGCTTCTGTCCCTATCCCACACTAATGTCTCTCTGTAGGGTTGAAACCCACCAAATCCCTGGTGAAGTTCAAGGAAAACTCCTGCAGATATCAAAGGGAATTCAGATGGGCCCTCCTCACCCCATCCTTTGATCTTACACACATGTGTGGCTTTGCCAGCTGTGCCTGGGTGGGTGAACTCATGCAAAGGCAGCTCAGCTTCCTGAGATGAGGAACCCATCACCACAGTGCCCACTCACAGAGTCCTAGAATAATTCAGGTTGGAAAAAGATATCTGAGATCACCAAGTGTAACTGTAGACCAATTTCAGTTCCGAAATGGAGGGATTTGAAGCATTATTGTCCAACTGATGCTTTAAGGTCTGCCTTTGGGATTTTCCTCTAGTTTGTTTGGAATGAGATGATCAGCTGGCATGGGGTGATAGCTGAGATCCTTCCCAACCCAGGTAATCCTGTGACTTAGTGCATTAGTGATACATAATCCAGCTTTTCTGGGGTGTTTCTTCTTGGGTTAACCAAAGAACTGACATATCTGGCTGTTTCACAGATGTCTGCAGAGCAAGGATCTTCTCATTAACATCTGCAGGTTTTATGGCATGGAAGGAAGATGGTCCCAGTGTACTTTAGTGAAGCTGAAGTGGCTTTCCTCATGGTAATTTGGTAGAATACGTTTGCGTTCAGACAAAAGCAGGATATAGAAAGACACACAGAAATGTGCAAAAGCTCAACCAGACTGGCCTTAAGGCTTGGTCCAACTCTTGTGTCATATCTTACTTTGTCTGAAGCCCTCTGCCTGTTTGCAATAATCAGGACAGCTGCAGAAGTGGAACAGCGCTGCTTGGAAATCCCTGCTTTATTGGTCTCTTTTCTTCATTTTCCCATCTTACTGCAAGCCATGTCAGAAGAAAGGGATTCTGAATATTTGCACTTTGTGTCTTCTTTGCAGTTTACCATAAACATCTTAAAGATTCATGCAACAGCTGCAAAACAATCTAGGGCAGAGATAGGAAAACAATAACCCAGCAATAAAAGTGATCTGATTTTAGCCTTAAATGTGGGTCAGCTCTGGGTCATGCTGCTTCACCCATCCCTCCAAACCCTCCCAATACTTCGCAGGGATTTACAAAGGTTGCCGCATTCTTTGTGCTCACTGCTGGCTGGATAGGATTGCAAGGAAGTCAATGAGCTGTATAATTTATGTTGGAATGCCGGCATTGAACAGGCATAAAATTACAACCCAATAGTGTTGCTGGAGAAGTGGGATATTGTTTTTTTTGGATGTTCAATATCATCTCTGAGTTGAGTCTGACTTGGGGGGGGGGGAAGGCTGAGATGGCAGAGTGGGGCTTCCCCATTGTCTCAGCACGGGGAACCAGCAGGGAATGTGCTGTTCCAGTTCCCAAATGGGCTTGCTGGCCATCCTCTTTCCCAGCACAGCTGTTGTATTGCATTTATTCAACCTCAGTTTTTGTAGCTTGGAAACTGCATTTGTGAGGCATCCTCTTGCAGCAGGGACTTTGCTGAGCAGTTTGATATGTGGGGCTGACAGCAGCCAAAGGCTGTTGCTACAATGGGAAACAATGCGGAAGAGTTCAGTAATTTTCGAATGTGCTTTGCTTTTAATTTACTTTAAAAAGTAGTGATGCCCAGAGAGGACCTGGTGCAATAGGGCACTATTTGTGGCAGCGCTGGTGAGGCTGCAAAGCATTCCTGGAGCCAAGCACAGCATTGCTCAGGATACCTGACCCTTGGGAAGACTGAGCTGTGGGGCTGAATGGAGGAAAGTCCTAAAAGCACTGGGGGAAGGGGAACATGCAAGAACAGAGCTTGGGCCACAGCTCCCTGCACCCATCCCAGGTTTAACTGGCATACATTGAAACTCCAAACTGGAAAAGGTGTGCAGGAATGGATGTTGATACATGCTGGGCTGTGTGATGTTAACCCCAAAATACAGAGCAGCAGGATTGGATCCACAGAAGCATTCAGGTTAGAAATCACCACTAAGACTCCCAGGCCCAAGTCATCCCCACATCACAGACTACCACATCTCTGCAGTTCTTTGACATCTCCAGGGATGGCGATCTTACCACATCCAGAGGCAGCACATGCCAGTGCATCACCCCTCTTCCCAAAAAGAAGTGTCTGTTAATCATCAGGTTGAACCTTGCCAGCACAATCTGAGGCCACTGCCTCTCACCCTAAGTCCCTCAATCTTGCAGTCAATGTCTGCTTTAGTTTTCACAGGAAAATGTTAACCAAATAATTTCATGTAAATCTCCCACAGCTCGGGGTATTTACTTAATTTGTAGAGTCCTGCTGCTGGAGCTGTGTCACCAGCTTTGGTCAGGGTTCAGCAAAGCACCATTAGACATTCCCTTAAGCTGGATGGTGAGGCAGCCGGTAGAGAGACTGAGGAAACCAGTGTTCACATACTGCTGTTCTGGAAAAGCCCATAGTAGGTTAATAATGAGACTTCACTGACTGATACAGAGCTCTTTATTTTAATCTCAAAGCTTATAAAAACTGGAACTCAAAACCAAAATTCTTTAAAACTTTACATATGTACATCATGAGAAATAAATAATGTTTAAAGTCATACAAAAACCAGAATATACAAACAGAGCTTTGAAACCACTCCAAGTATGGCACGGTAACAAGTCTTGGCTACTTGCAAAGGCTTAATCATTAAAGCCTTTACACAAAACCATGAAATAAAGATCCCCAAATGTGCTTTGGTCGGACTGAAGCTCTACACAAACTCAGAACCTCTAAGGATGCGTTCCATCTTCAGAACTCAGTGCACCACATGGCAGCACCACTTTCTGAGGTTGCCTTGCTGCATGACAAAAGTTCAGAGTTGTTACACCCAGTATCCTTCCAAAAATTAAAAAACTAACAAGTTTCACCTCTGATACAACCCACTCCGCTGCAGCAAGCAGGACAGCTGTAGAGTGTCAAGCTCAGAGCAAAGCCATGTTCACCTGGCACCAGGAATCTAAGCAAGGTGCTGTGGCAATGAGGATGAGCTGTTGGCTCAGGTTAATGCTTTACACAGAAATAAGGTCTTAATCATACACTGGTACTACAGCAGCATTGGAGCAGAGGCAAACATTCTCAGTAGTTACAAGGACAAGTGCAAAGCTCTCCTGGAACAGTGCAGTAATGACCTTCCTCCTGTGCTGGGCAGCTGCTATTTTCCTCTCTCATAGATTAATTAACACAGAGGAGCATGGAGCAAGGACTGGGGAACTTAGGAGCAAGGAGCAGCTGCCACTTTCTGTGTTTTGTCCTAGGGACAAGGAGGATGGAGTGCTGGTTGGCACACAGTGATGCACAGACCTTGGCATCAGCCAAGCATGGAGCTGGTTTAAGGCAAGCAGAGGACAGACAACCTGAAGGTAAGTGGCATGGTGCTTATTCTCCACCCCTCCCTACAAAATACCACACAGTTTGTGCTGGTCTCACCTTCCCCAGCCCACAATGCTCCTACAGTAGATGCCAAATGGTTCCTGGAATCACTGTTTCCAGCAGTTCATATAGTTCTCTTCTCAGCTCCACTGGTGGCAAACCAGAGCATCATTGCTGAGGTATGGAGCTCCAGAAGTGTCCCCCCTGTAGTTATGGTTAATGGAAGCAGGAAAGTCATGGCAAAGCTAAATGCATCCCCCAGGATCCCTGGGGAAGGAGTTATAGTTATTCGGGTCGAGGACTACAGTCAGTCAGCTGCTCCTCAGTTTCTTGCATCTGATCCAAAGTGTTATGTCCTGCAAAGCTATTTGCTTTAAGTGCTACCAAAGTTTTTGCCAGAGCATCTTCCCACTGTCATGGTCGTCATGCATCCAATCCATTGTGGGTTTCAGGGAAATCTTCAGAGTGTGTTTGAGATAGACCTGGGAAAAGCAGCAAGGAAGAAGTACCTCCATTAAATGCAGAGGTTAAAAGGAATATCAAAGAATTCCTAAGATTCTCTGGGACATTGGGAACTAGTTTACACAGTACAGGTCAGTATTTTCATAGAATTCATAAAAGTCCAACTGTCAACCCATCACCACCATGCTCTGTCCATCACCATTCTGTCCAAAAAAAAAAAAAAAAGCCCAGAGGAAAAAATTCAGCACCTCTCCAGCAGTCATTCAATGGGAACCTGACACAGACATCACACACAATGAACAGGCCGCAAAGAACTTGCAGGTCTTGTCTTTAGGCTCTGCCTACTCAGATCCACTTGATGACGTTTACAGACAAATTTCAAGCAGAGAGCTGTCATCTCCCAGTGACTTGGCAGGAGAGCTGAAGAGCAAGCAGTTGCTCAGTTTCTGGGAGGAAAGACCATTTCCTGGAAACCATCATGCTCTGGAGCTCAGAGCTGCTCCTCTGCCTCATGAAAAAGCTGTTCTCCACCAGCAAAAGCAGGAAGATATCTGCCAGCACTTCTTTTATGGGGTTACTGAGAAGCACATCAGAACAGCCTTAATGCAGGAGTATTTACTCAATCACGTGGTAGAGAAACAAGTTTTTGCACAGGGGTTTCATTCACAGAATTGTTTGCTACTGTGTGGAGAAGCCTGCTAGCTTCTGCCAGATCCGGGCCAGCAACAGCAAGCATTTATCAGCTGATTTCAACCAAGAAAGTTGTGCAAAGGGTTCTGCTAGCCCTAACAAGCACTAGGTCTCCAGATGAGAAACAAAGGATTAGGTTTACAAAATGAAATTTGAGAGGCGAGGCTTTGTCTTGAGGAAGCTGTCATTTGGTTAAACGAACAGGGATTCATTCAAAGCATGGCTCAAGGCAGCCTGAAGCAATTGGGCTGTCACACCTAGGACCAGGCTTGCTGGCAGTCACACTCTGAGGAGAGATCCTGGTGCGTGGGACATCCTGTGTAGGGCAAGACAGGCATGCTCTGCAATGGGTGAGCTGCCACTGCTGAGTCAGGGGAGATGATTCATAGAATTGTAGAACCCTCACAGTTGGAAGGGACCTTAGAAGATCCTATAATCCAACTCCCCTGCAATGCACAGGGGCACCACACTGAGGTCAGGTTGCCCAGGGCCTAATCTAGCCTCACAGTGAACACCTCCAGGGATGGGGCATCAACCATATCTCTAGACAACCTGTTCCAGTGCCTTGGTAGAAGTGGTGGGAGTTAGTGCTGTAACATCAGCCTCAGCCATGCCTTGCTCATGCACCGAGCCCACATTTAATAAAGAGATTTCTCTGCAGCTCAGAATGAAGTGATCTTTGAGGAAATGTCCTCCACCTCCAGCATTCCTGTGCTTTATAGGGCAGCAGTCTTTAATGGGAGCACCTAATCAACTCTCTCCTATGGCAAGAATCCTGAATTTATCCCCAAGCACCCACACACAGCACACAATTTCTCCCAACTGACTTTCCCTACCTTCTTTTCCATTCATCTGTGCACTTCACAAACCAGAGCTCTTTGCCAGGAGATATGCTGGTCAGCTGGGAGTCCTCCACACAGAAAGCAAATCTGGAAGGATGAAACAGCAGTCAATGAAGGGACTTGCTGTCTTAAGGTTAACAAACAAGATGTAATATGGATTACAGCTCATTCTAGGACATGTTGTTTGGTTTGACAGCCTCTATGGAGCATCTTGGTACACCATTACTTTGTCAAATGGTTGATGCAGTGCTTTCTGTCCTACTGTAAAATTGAACTGGTGGATCTTTTTACCACCCCTTTGTTTCACAGGATCCAGAAAGCAGGACACAAAACATCTTGCAGATGGCAAAAGAAGCTAATTTAAAGCTGAGTGATGTGAAAGACCATAAGCATCAACTGCTTTTGACAGATCTGGGTTATCTTCAGAGCAAGAAGATAGGATTTAGGCATAATACGCTACCAACCTGGCAGCCTCACTTGTTGCTGGCATATACCTCCATGTAATTGTACAGTTCCAGGGATCTCATGAGGAGCAATATATCTCTTGAGTTGGTGCTACAGTATTACCAGCTGCAGTTTTACACACCCATGCCAGATCAGTATGTTATCATGTAATAAGGAGCCCTGCCTACGCTTTGGGTATGTGTTCTTGGCACTGACAGTAGTTTAATCCTCCAAGTATTATTTAAACCACCTAAAAGTAGGCTGCTTCAGTCCCTAAAGGGAGGCAGGACTGTTCCAGCATCTCAATAAAGCAGAAGAACATCAGCTCTGACCTGCAGCAACTGGTTCTGCTTCAAGTTTGCTTTGTAGCTTCATGCTGCAAGCAACCTGCTCCTACACTACAAAGATGCAGGAGGTGGTAACACTGAAGATGGGATAATTTAGGCCACTAGCTAAATTCACACCCTACCCCTTTTCCTTGCTGGATTCCAATTATTGCTCCTTTTGGCTGAGTCAGCTCAGGTGCTGTCCAGCACCACCATTACCTCTGCTGCGTCTCTCCAGATTTCACACGAATCCGTCGGATGTGCAGCTCCTGGGTGGACTTGGCAGGCCGGTACCAGTAGCTCCTTAGCTCCTTCCACAGATCGTACCATGACTGAGATGCTCCCTCCCAGGTGAGCTTTATTTTTAGAAGTTCACCCATGTCCTCTTCAGTATAGACCAGGAAGGTGTTGGTAGCATTAAGGCCAATTTGCTCAAGCCTGGAAGACAAGTAGAGACTCAGTGTTTCCTCATGGAAGTCTGCCAGATGCTCACTCATTTAAGCAGAGCCTTTGCAGCTTAGCAAGTGCTTCACATTGAGTTGCCACCACTTAATTACTGATTGTACTCAAGAAATTTAGCTGGGATAGCTGGTTCAATCAACTCATCATGGATTTGGCTCAGCTACCTTTCCATGGCTTAAGGGTGAATGTCATGCCTTGTCTCCCCTTGGAGGGGCTAAAGGAGGTCAACAGCACCTCTAGAAATACAAGGGCCTGCAGACTGCCCAATGGAGTAAGGCAAAAGCAGAGCAGTCAGCAATGAGCCACAAAGACCAACATGTAGAGCACTGGACACAAATTACTTTCCAAGCAATACAATGTAATTAAGTTTCTGGATGAAATACTAAATAGTGATAAAGCGGGTCTGCTAGACTCAGTTGCACTGCTGGTGTTACCAGAGTGAAAAGAATAATGCCACCTTGCCTAGTCCCAGTGACCTTGCTGTCAAGGGGAGCACAATTGGCAGCTTATACTTACACTTCTAAAGAGAGAGGTTCTGAGTCTCCATTGGTGCCATGGAGGGTGACAGAGAAGGTGGGGTCAACCTCCCCCAGGCTCTTGTAGCTGAAGACATGCATCTTCATTTGATAGTGGTAAACTGGAGAGAACCAAAAAGAGTGCATATTAACAGCAAAAAACAATTTCAGTTTGGTCAAAAAGGACCCTGAGGATCACAGAACTGTAGTACCATAGAACAGTTGGGTTGGAAGGAACCTTAAAGCCCATCTAGTCCCAACCTCCGCTGTGGGCTGGCTTCCCCCCCATCAGCCCAGGCTGCTCAAGGCCCCCATCTTTGGCTTTGGGTACCTGCAGGAATGGGGTGCCTACACTTCTTACTAGTGCCCTGCATTGAGGCGGTGTTCCTCACCCACCTCTAGATCTTCCCCACTACTGAATTAAGGGGCACCTCAAACCTGCACTCCTGGAAATCAGTGTTATTTTAAGAAGCATACCTTTGAACGGCATGTCAGCTCTCGTTTTTAGGTACATCTTGCTGTTCCTTTTATGTCGTGTCCTCCTGGCATTGTAGCCAATGCCGCTGCAGCGGTTCTTGCGGCAGCTCAGACAGATGCCCTTCTTGAAGCGACTGGAATCAGTACATTGAAACGCGAAGCTTTGTTTATCCTGGTTCACGAGGGAGTCCACAAACAGGTGCACAGACCTCTCGTGCTCACACTTAACAACTTCACCAATTGCTAGAGGAGCAGAGTTGCAAGGGATACATTTGGTTTGAGTATTTTTCACCCCACTAGGTGCTAAAGACAGTGAGCAGAAGTGTTTTGCAGCCCAGCATGGGGCAGTGTGGCCAAAAGTGTGATTTTTTTCAAGCAGAAACAATTCAAGAAGTTAGTGCAAGACATCTGGAGAGGATGGGTCACTTGATCTCCTCCATAAAGAGAGCCAACATAGGACAGCCACAGGTTATGATCAGGTGTTAGAGGGACAACATGCTACTTCAGATCTACAAGCAGGTCGAGTTCTAGCAATCAACTCTAAGAGCACAGATAATTCAGAAAGAAAAAAATGGTTTTCTCTGCTCATGTATATCAACCCAAGGAGCGCAACCCGATCAGCAGCAACACAAGTTGTGAACTTACTGCCATAGGCAATGGCTCCCAGGACATCGCTCAGTCCACAGCCAGGCTGGAAGTCCCCCCCATTGGGGTAGATATCTACATGGCCCACAGGCATCTGGATCCCAATACTGACACCCAGCGTTTCTCTTGTGTAGGTGTGAAGGACATCCACAAAGGCAGCATCATCAGGGGAAAGGCGCCTGCTAGGGTCCACTCCTTCAAACATGGGGCCAGCAGGGTCCAAGCCTGGGTTGGAGACAGCACAAGGTGCTAGGTAAGGAACTGTGGTGTTTAGTACAGAATGGGTTATTTCCTACAAAACTGGAAAGAACCTGCTGCTGGGAGTGCCTGCCTTACTGCAAGTATTAGCACTTTCAGAGCTCTTCCCCATTATCTGAATAAGTTGCTCCTTCAGTGAGACCAGGGGGAAGAGCTCTGAAGGGGCAACACTTGCTCACTCACAACCTGAAGTCATGCAACCTGTGCCATTTCCCATCTTCAGCAATTTTACCAATACAGATATTTACTGCTAGGCTCCAAAAGCTCTCATTTAAACTTTTCCCTTCTGCCATGTCCTAGGTTCTCCTCAGTTGAAATTATTTTCCCTCCATAAGTACTCTATGCTCTCAGAAGAAGGTTTCCTGGTTTTTACCAAGTATCCCATGGAACAAACTGCACCCAAGAACTTTATGAGCTATGATCACAGAAACAGTGTCACTGAAAGGCTTCAGATTTAGACAAAGAGGGCATGAGCTGGACTTCTGCTGAACTCATATGTAATTTCAAACATATTCAAGATCAGGTCCTTTGATTTTCCACTGTCTCTCCAGCTCTTATCTGCAGTCCAAAGTGAAGATGCCTTCTCATTGGAAGAACCATTGCTGCCCCAGGTAGAGAACTTGTCCTTTCTAACTCAGCAAGCCCAAAGCACTGAAGCAGCACAGGGAATGAGGCTCTCTGGGGAAGCTCACTACTGTAGACTAGATTGCAAGAGACTGTTTCAAGAGCAACTCACCTGTGATTCTGCCTATTGTTCCATGGACATGGTTACCAGCAAAGCCAGCAACATGAGCACCCAGGCTGTACCCAATAAGATGGACATTCTCCAGTTTAAAGAGAGGGATCTCCTGCAAGGTGAAAACAAGAACACTTAATTTGTCCCTGTGTTTCATGACACGTGGCTTTGCCTCTGTTTGCAGGACTACAAAGTCCAGTTCTAAGAACAGAGACGAGAGAGGGGGCAGACAAGTATGCTTGGTGCTTTATTTCACCAAGATAAGTGCCAGCTGAATGGAGCAAGTGATACCTGTGGCTTGATCTCACAACAGCACAAAACTTTCACCTACAGAGGATGCTCTGTATTGAACCATCTGAAGCAGCCTTGCATGAGAGCTGGCAACAGAGCTCCATCTGAATTTTAGCTCAGAGCTCACAGGTGCAAGCAACCCAAAAAGCAGCATCCCATAGGTAAAGCAGTGCAGTGTGCAGAAGAGCACAATCCTTCAGCTGTGAGCCCTTTCTCCATCTGGCCTTGGGGTTGGGGTTACATCAGTGCCTTCCCCACTTGCTAGAAAACACAGAACATAACAGCAGAGCATATTACCTGCAACCAGTCAAGCAGCTTTGCTATGCTCTTCCCAACAATCTGTGTGTTGTTCACTGCGTCAGTGTAGAGTTGGTGGGCAAGAGAAAGCCAGTCTACCACCACCACATTAGCATCCTTTTCCCTCTCCTGCAGGGCGGAGACCAAGCTGCCCAGCCAGGTCTCAAACATGCCACTCATCTGGAATGAGATTTGAGCATTAGCTTTCGAAGCTCCCTAGTCACACACACACTCTTTCAGGGCAAATGAATGCTCATGTTCAAACCCCAGTGCGCCAGGCTAATGGTGTAAGAGAAACAGGTTTTGGCACTCAGGCCACAGTGAGCCACCACGCCTGTGGTGGAGAAGCACCAGCTCCTTGCATCTTATCGCTCTTTCCTCAAGAGCCTCAGCAATTCTGATGGATCATAAAATTATTCTTGAGCCCTGGCACTGAAGTTTGCTGAAGTGTAAAGCTGGTAAATCCCCAGGCGGGACATGAAATGCAGAAGCAGCTTGATGAAGCCTGCCTGCCCTCTGTTCCTGGGGCAAGAAAAGCCAGTAGCAAATGGCACAACTGTGGATACAGAAATAAGAACATAGAATCACAGAATGGCTTATATTGGAAGAGTCATAAAAGATCTGAGGACCACAGAGACATTAAGGTTGGAGAAAACCTCCAAGATCCCCAACCCACACACACCATGCCACATCTGCACTGTTCTTGGATCCTTCCAGCTATGGATCCGCTGGGGTTGGAAAGGCCCTCAAAGATCACAGAACCATGGAATGCGTTGGGTTGGAATGGCTCATACAGACCACTCTGCACTGGCCCTGGGCCATGGAAAGTCCACAACTCCATCAACTGCCACTGGTCACATCTCAGGAAACAAATCTCAGGTTCTGCTGCCTACGCTCACCTTACAGAGGTGCAGAGTGATGTAGAACAGGTGCAATCATTAAGTTCAGCCATCACAGCATTCTTAAGTTTGGCGAAGGCTGCACTGGTGCAGAGCCCCCACAGCCTGCAGTGCTCAGGGACCGCTGCAGACCTCCCGACCACAGCCACTACTCCACTCCCCCCACTCACTGTCCACCCGTGGATGATGAGGAAAGTCCTGGCCGTCGCGTTGAAGCCGCACTCCTCCAGGCTCTGCTCGCTGCCCAGTTCCAGCACACATCCCTCATCCTCAGCGTCGGCCGAGCGCCGGAGCCCGAACTTCACCCGCGGCCGCGGGGTACGGGAAGCGCCGGGGGCACCTGCAAGGACGGAGCGACGGCTCAGCGGGACGCTATCGCACAGCGGAGCCTCCCGCCGTAGCCCAAAGCCCGTACCCACCTGTGATCCCCGCGGCGAGGCAGGCGCCCAGCCCGGCGCACAGCAGCACGAGTCCCAGCACCGCCCGGCTCATGGCGCTCCGCGCCCGCACCGCCGCCGCCGCTTTAAGGCCCCGCGCGGGGCGGAGCTCATGGCCCGATGGGGCGGGGCTTGAACGAAGCGCGCCGCTCATTGGGCACGCCCTCCTTGGCGTCACGGGCAGAACCAATGAGAGTGCGGGGAGGGAGGGGCGGGGCCAGCCGCTGGGCGGGGCCTGCGGGAAGCGGCGTGGGGAGCGCGCACGTGGGTGCTGCGGTGGGGCGGGAGAGCGGGGGAGCGGGGGAGCGGGGGAGCGGGGGAGCGGGGGAGCGGGGGAGCGGGGGAGCGGGGGAGCGGGGGAGCGGGGGAGCGCAGCGCAGCGGATCCATCCCCGGCACTGCGGGCGGGAGGCAAGGGGTAGCACCGCTCACCTGCTGGGTGGGGTGCTTTTCCCTTACTTTTCGTTACCTACATCCTTATTACCTTTCATGATTCATTCCGTAGGGATCCATAGGGCTCAAACGGTCATCTTGAGATGTGGGACCTCTTTGGCCCTCTCTTGTAGGTACTGATGCAGAGAAATACTGGAGGTGTCCCTACTCGTTGCAGGGAGTTGGACCAGAAGGCCTTTATAGGTCTCATCCAACTCAAACCATTCCATGATTCTGTCACCATGGAGGAGTGCTTGTCTGCTCAAGCCAGAGGTCAAATTTATTGGTTTAAGCGAGATATTCACCATCAAGGAGTGATTATTACTCATCCACAAATGTTTAGATCCACATAGCAGCGTATTACACAATTCTTCCTGCCTGGTTATCTGATACCATTCCTTTTCTCCAGTTGAGAGGGGGTGTGATTTGCAGAGAGGAAGAGGGCAGAGAGAAGAATTGCTCCAATTATTTTTCCAGGTTATAAAACAGCTTTTCTTTTCAATTATAAACCATGGCTCAGGCGCTAGGGTGTAATGAGATTGATGTTAGCTTCCCTCTTGGCTCCTTTCCTTGTTCATTTCTGTGATGCTAGGTGAAGCAGGGCTGCAGAACAACCCAACCTGGGGTGCAGAAAGGACCTATGCAGCACCTGAAGGCCTTGGGAAGGTGACATTCCAGGGTCACCCCTATATTTCACCCTCTCCCTGTATTCCTATCCTGTAACCTATTCCTATATCCCACTATGCCCATGTCCTTCTTTGCCCCTGTATGTGATACAGTTTCTGTTGTGGGTGTTTCTGCTTTCTGAGCACCACGGCAGGGTGCAAGCAGCCCCATGCTTTTGTTTCATGGCCATTCATTTTCCCTCCCAAGCCTTTCAAACACCCCATGAATGTGCTTTGAAGGGACTGGCGCTTCCCACCCCTCGGCAGGGATGAGGCTGATCCCCATCAGGTTATGAAATCAGCTCACATGTGGTGTTACCCATGGTTGTTGAGCTCTCTTTGTCGGAGGAGCCCCCATTCCTATCCCTAAGCTGATTTCTTAGGGCCACAACATTCAAGCCCCACAGCCTTATGAGGTAAAAATGACTGGGGGAAAATCAATGGCAGCCAGTGAGCCACTATACTGCCTGACTATTAATGGTCCTGCTAGCTGCAAATTTACTTTACCACGAAGTCCCCAGCATGTAATCCTTCGATGAATGCCTTTGATTGTGAGGGAATATTTACAGCTGACCCTGCCAGCAGCCTGCAGACCTGCACGGGGCCTCCTGGCCCACAGTAAATCCGCTGGCATCTGTTGCTGGGTTCTTATCGAGCACATGCTCTGTGGCTGCAGTGTTTGGGCTGGTGGACACGGTGGGCCTTGAGGAGTAAATCCCCACATTCCTGATTGATGCTAAGTCTTGTTCGTGTTGTCACCTCGTTGGGAACTGCTTGTACCTGCCTCCAGCCACCTCCAGAGCTGTGAAGCTATTTGATCCCAGCCCTTCCCCATGGCACACCCCATTGATTCTCCATTGCACATCCCCAATGATCCTTCCCCATGGCACATCCACATTGATTCTAGCCACTTACATATGACACGTCCCCATGAATCCCAGCCACTTCCCTATTGCACATCCCTATTCCTGCTGCTGGACAGCCCTTTCCCATGGCGAAACTCTTCTTCATCAGCACTTACAGCGCTTGCTGAGAAAGATAGGTTGGGGTTGGACAGGATGATCTTGGTGGTCTTTTCCAAGTTTAACAATCCCATCATTTAGACTTTAAAAATTAGGTGGAATTTCTCTCTTCTCATGCCTTTCCCAAGCACACATTTTCCATTCAAGCCATATGAATACTAAGCATGTTTGGGCTTGAGCTGGCTTTGGATCCATGCCCATTGGCACTGCAGTGGGGCTGTGTGTGGCCAGGAGAGATGTTTTCTCCTTTATGAGGTCCTCTTTTTGGTGAGAGATTGGAGGAATGGCTCAGGGCATCCTGCACAGCTGAGCACCCAGAGCTGCACCCGTCCTAATGCTCCTGCAACCAGCAAAAGAGAGGTTCCCCAAGCCGAAGTGTGATTTTCAGCATTCATTCATCCATTTACATTTATCTTGGTGGTGCTTGAGCTTTCAAAACTGACCACGTAAATCTGAAGAGACAGCAGAATGAAGAAGCTCTGAGTATGCCATTCATCTTCCCTCTACCTACAAGAAAGAAAAGGAGCTAGCCAGTAAAACTAATTGTTTTCTTTCTTTAGCAAAGCCCAGTAGAAACAGCCTTAATTCTCAGCATTGTTACTGCTAACTCACACCCCACCTTTACTGTTGCACAACTCCAGTTTGTCTTTGCTGGAGTGACAACTGTGCACATTCTCCCTCTGTTTGTGGTCCTGACTGATGTTTGAGAGGTTTTTGACAGCACTTTCTGTGATTCCTACTGGAAAGGAATGGCTGATATTGTAAACCACAAAGGCTTCATGTACTATCTCTTGTTTTGCAGAAGCAGTGTGACAAACAATTCTGGGGCACAGCAGCAAGCAGTACCAAGGCTGCTCTTCATGCAGTGCTCCTCTTCTCTGAACCTTTTGCTGTCTGGATGGGAGCAGCACCTAAGACCGCCTGAGATGGAAAAACCTTGAGCTAGAGATATGCAGCATCTCCTGCTCTCTTCTCATACCAACAATATTATTCACATTGTTTTTCATCAGCTTGCACATTTTACTATGAGAACCCATCCTCAAGCCCAGTATTACTCATCAATGAAAAGTTAACAGCATTTACCCCATACATTTGCAGTATGTGCAGTAGGGGGGTGAATGAGATGTCCATGTGCAATAGGAACACAGGGATAAAAGAGATGTCCCTGCATGAGCTGCTTGCCACAGGGCTTTGCTTCACCCACAGGCCATTTACTCCTAATTGCCCAACTTCTCCCATTTATTATGTTTGTGGAGCATGTGGATTTTATTAGGAAGAATGGGTGGCTCTGTAATTAATTGAGAAAAGCTCAAGGCACTCCGTAGTGCTTTGTCTTCCTGCTCCTGCCTGTTATGTACAGACAGTGCTGATACCCACCCTGGCCCAAGGCCAGCAGACAGACAAGGTCATGCCATAGGGAAAACAGGAGCTGTGTCTCTAGCCCAGAGGAGTCACGGGATGGCGGGACTGAGGTGTGCTACCAAGGCTGCCTGCCACTGCCTTGCCCTGTGCTTCCGACCCATCATATGACCTTCCCGAGCAGCAGCATGTGATGAGGCCATGGAGAAAAGCCCACTTGGAAAGGATGGAGAGGGGGAGGGCTGCTCAGCAGTGGGATTAGGGAGGGCAGACAGATAGAGAAGGCTGTGAATGAGGGGGCTTGGGGCATGGGTGGTGGAAAGGGGATAGGGAGGCAGTGGAAGGAATTGAGGAGGGAGGGATGAGCGCAGAGGTGAGATTTAGGGTCAAAGTGGGAATAGCTGAGTGTTGCAGGAAGGAAGACAGTGCTGTTGCTAGAGCAGAAAGTTGAGAAATCTGTAGCAAAATAAATGAGAAAGAAAGAATGCAGAAATATACATCAACACAATAACTGGGGATGCTGGAAGGATTGCTAAGGACATTATCAGGATTTTGGGAGAAAGGAACAGAGGTTCAAGGCAGCAGTTCTAAGTATAAACCTGTCTGCTATCTGAAACTGCTCCGCTCTGAGGGCTTGGACAGATCTCACCTTAGGCCAGAATGGAGAGGTGGTGACAAATATGGGTAGGTCCAAGCTCAGAGGGCAGCTCCTACCCTGGTGCTGCCTGAAAAAGCAAGCTCAGCTGTGGTTCATCATCTGGTCCAGTGGAGCTCTGAATGAAGTAGAATGAGCAGATAACAGAGGAGAATATGTTGGCTGGGAGAAGTAACCAAAGAGTGGACAGAAGATGCAAGAGTGGATGGAGTTGGAGGCCACACAGAATACACAGCTTCAGAAGTGCTAAACAGGACTCAGAAATCACAGAAAGCTGAGGTTGGAAGTGGACAAGGCCCAAAGAGCTCCCCTGCCCAAGCAGGGTTGGTAAAGCTGTTCACCCAGGATATTATCCAGTTGTTATTTGGGTATCTGCAGGGATGGAGGCTCCTCAGCCTCTCTAAGCAACCTGTTCCAATGTTCTACTATCCCTATGGTAAAAAAAAAAACAAAGTTTTTCTCTCATGTTCAAACAGAATTTTTCCTATTTTAATTTATGCCTTAACTTTGGACACAGACCTGTGGGTACTATTGCTGATTCCAGGGATATAAAATTAAATTAAAGCAAAAAACAAGCAGTCACAGCCCCACACAAACTGCGTAAATGCTTTGCTGGCAGGGGATGCACTGTACAAACACCACCTTCAGCAACAAGGTCATTCAGTCACATTGGCGTTTGCTTTCTTGGTGATTCTCCCCTCTGGGTTTGCCAAGGGTGGATGAATCCATTGCTCTGGGACAATATGCCAACAATTGCTTTGCATTACAGTGTCACTGATTGGTACAGTGTCACTGATTGCAGTGTGTGCCCTGAACATACTCCTGATCTGTCACCAGCAGCACAGGGACAGAGCCCGCTGCATCACACCTCAGCACCAGTGACGATGGGGACAGGCACTTTGCCGTTGTAACACCATGCTCTCTCCACTGTTTCCTCACCCCTGGACTGGGCACGGTGTATACACAGCAGAAATAAGCAGACAGTGCAGCTGAGCTGTCCTCATGAAGTGGTGTTAGTTTAAGGAGCTTCTGGCCTCCTATGGAAGCACTTCTTTGAAATCTCAGGGAACTTACATACACAGACAAGATGGACACTGTAACTGCTGCAGAACAAAGTCCTGCAAGCTGCTGTCCTGATGATGGTGGTCAGCCCATGCTGTGGAGATCCATTTTCCTCCACTGACAGGCCCACAGCTCTTGATCCTGGGTAAGCATGAGGACACTTCTACACAGTCTGGTAGTGATAGGACAAGGGGGAATGGTTTAAAAGTCTAAGAGGGGAGATTTAGGTGAGATGGGAGGACGAAATTCCTTACCCAGGGGCTGGCCAGGAGGCAGAAGGTTCATGCAGTTGAGGAAGACTGAAAAACTTTCCATGACTCCAGCTCCAGTATTCAGACTGCTTTCAATTTTGTCTTCAGGTTTTTCTGCTTAAGCATTAAGTCAAGCAGCCCACTTGTACATAATTTTGTGAATGACAGCTAATATCCTCACATAACCCTTGGACTCCAAAAGCCACAACTGTAAAAGAAATGCCAAGAAAGCTACAAGTCTGAGGAATTAGCTTCTCTTCCTGTGCAAAGATCAGGTTAGAAAACCCTCTTACAGCACAGGGACACGCGGTGGGTTTTAGTGAGCTGGAGTTAAGCTCAACCAATCAGCACCAGTGGAGCTACCTGTCACAGGGCTGTTAGCACAGCCTCTCCTGCACTGTTTGGTAATTTAGTGTGCCCCTGTGGCTGGAAGCAAGCTACTTGGCAAAGCAGTGCCATGTCTCAGGCTCCAACTCTGTCAATCTTTGGAGCCCTTTGGCCAGGAGGGATGTGGCTGTCATGGGAGGTGACTGATAGTTGATTAGGATGGCATTTGGCTAGGTAGTTCCTGTAGGGCTTATAAGGCTGCTTGTTTATTCACAGCTAAATCCACAGTGGGACTTCTGTGATGTTACACTGCTGTACCCACGCGCTCTCTGCTGGCTGCTCCATGACAGGTCAGTGGCTGCCCCACAGGAGGTGTGAAGCCAACACATCCTACTGCTGAAGACCAACAGGGAGGGAGCATCTTTGCCAGTGAAGAGCCTCACGGTTAGGACAAAGCTTTGAATCCTCACTAGGGGAGGGAACCCAATGTGCGTCTCTCACATACTGGAGGCACTCCACGGCTGCTGTGCCACGGGTTAAGCTGCTGGGTGCTGCTCCACTCCACAGTTGCCCTTCCTGGAGGAATGCCTCCAAAGCACAAAGCAGAGCAATAGTTGGACTGAACAACTTATGAGCAAGGCTGAGTCCCCAGGACTGAGTGGTATAGACTGGAGAACTAAGAGGGAGAACATCAGGGGAGTTTAAGGTTAAGTCCTATGGGGCTTCAATTCCAGGAGGATTAGGAAACAGCTGCCCCCAATCCAGAAGTTTGAAGGAACGTGATTTTGGACTTATGTGCTTAATTCTGCTCACTTTGATTACATCTGACAACTTAGTACTCTTGTAAATATTACAATTCTTATTTCACATAAAACTGAATCAGCAAGAAAGTGTTGGAACTAATCTCTGAGAGAGATATTTTTTTTTTTCCTGTCATTTGTATTGTGCCTCAGAATCCTAGGACCCCAGGGAGGACATGTTTTCACATCTGTTTATTTTTCTTTGGTAATGCATTGCTGAGGAAGGCTGTTGTGTGTATTTCAACACTGTAGATCCTCCTTCACATCACCAATGTGGTTGTTTGCACTGAGGTGCCAAGCAGCTTCTAATCCCATGGATGATGACGGAAGTGCTAGTTGGAGAAAACCATTCTACACCAAAAGCAAGCATTTTCTTGAGTGCATGGGCTCCCCTCCCCTCCCCTCCCCTCCAACTCTCTCCCTTTCTCTCTCTTTCTTTCTTCTTTCCCCACATGAACCTTGTGCATAAAATGAAGGACTAATATCTGCATGTGCCCCAGCAATGCTATGAGGTTTCCCTGCTTGGAGGTTGGTGTTTAACAAGTTCCTTGGAGACATGCAGAAAGCTTTCCCTTGACAGCAAAGGGAAAGGCACCTTTTAAGGCAGGTGAATGGAGAGCTGCAGTTACAATTACAGCTCTAGAATTTCCATCCATGTAAATATTTGTGATAGTTCAAATATTTTCCTCTTCCCGTCTGGGTGAAACCCTAGCTTCAAAGCTTTGGGGTTTATTAGCACTAAACAAGAGATCCAGAAATAGCCCAGCAGTCTTTTACATGGACAGCAGTTCTTGCTCTGCTCTGCTTCCTCTAAATGCAGAGATGGACCTTTCTCACACCTGGAAGTGCCTGGACGCAGAGTATTGGCCTTGCAGAAGGTGTTTTCCTTTTTCCCACTCAAGGTTTTCATACTGGTCGTTCGGCTGTAACTCAGGTGCTAATTTCAGGAGTTACTTCAGTTTTATTGAACAGCTATCTAGCCAAATTTCCCAAGCAGCTCTAGCTTCAAACACAGCCTAAAATGACAAACATATTTTCTACTAACAAGTAAATCTTTGACGTACCTAGTTTCAATACTGCTGTAATTTTTTAACACCGGTATCTTTTATAATTCAGAAATACAAACCCTAAACTCCTGGATACTTATTTATTGCTGTGTGTTGCCCCCCCTCAACATCGCTATCCTCATCCTCGACTGCCACCTAGCAGCAGCACTCGGACTTGCTCCTTGCTTCGTGGCTCTGCTAACAGCGCTGGCCTTGCGCAGAGGGTTCACAATCACAGCGTCCGAGAACTGTAGGGGTTGGAAGGGACTTCCAGAGATCATTGAGTCGAACCCCTATGCCAAAGCAGCTCCCAGCCCAGGCTGCACAGGTAGGCGTCCAGGCGGGTCTTGGACGTCTGCAGAGAAGGAGACTCCACCTCCGTCACTGCACAGTGAAGAAGTTTCCACGCGCATTTGCGCTTCATTTCGCCGCCATTTACCCCCACGCCGTTAACGCCATCTCAAAAGACTCCTCCCCTAAGTCAGTCCCGCTCCCTCCCCCCCCCTACCACTCCACTCCCGACCTCTCGCGAGAGCTGCGGCCTTCTCTGCCCTCCGCCGTTGCTGCCCTTCCTCTTCCGCCGCCGCGCCGAGGTGAGGTGATGTGGCTGCCGTTGGGCTGTTGTAATCCGGCCCCATCCTGCCCCGTCTCGCCCCGTCTCGCTTCAGGGCGCCTCGGGGAGGCGAGGAGGGGCGCGGGGTCGGTCGGTGCCTTTGGTATTGGCGGGGTTGGCGATGGCGGAGGGGGAGGATGGGGCGGCACAGGGCCGATGGGCGGCACAGGGCTGTAGGACAGCGGAGGGCCGTGGCTGCGGTGATGGCACTCTTAGGACACCTTTGAGTTAAGTCGTGAAAAGAAATGTAGCCTCTGAGCAGCTCTGAGGGTTACGTCTCGGCCGTGAGGTACGTAATCCGCCGTCTGATTTTTTTTTTTTTTTTGGTCGCTGTTTTTGCGCAGTTGAGCTCCGAAGATGGTGCGCTACTCGCTGGATCCGGAGAACCCCACCAAGTGTGAGTGCTGTGCCGCGCACCTTCACGTAGGGCTGCAGCGGGGCGTGCGTGTGACGAGTTGTCTTTTCTCTTCGCAGCATGCAAGTCCAGGGGCTCCAACCTGCGCGTGCACTTCAAGGTACGTGGTGTGGACGCCATGTGCTTCGTTTTTGAAGTAGTTGTCTTTTATTCGGTACCAGGGAGTGTGGTGATGTGGATTGTGGCCTGTGTGTAACCCCACGGCAGTGTTATGTTATGGAGGTAGAAAGAAGATTTGTTGACTTTGCTTTGTTTTTCTAATACAGTAATATACTGAGCACAGAGTACCTGTAGCGCTGATACCTTACCCCCTGCTGTTTTTTTTTCCTTTACCTCCTTTCCCTTTTTAATTCCCTTATGTAAGCATTGTTTTGCAGCTTGTATTTATAGCTTGCGCTCTTGTACTTACAGCTTGTGCTCTAGCTGCTTTCTGTGAGATTCCATATCAGGCATTTTTAACAGGAATCAATCATTCAGGCTCCAGTTTTTTGGCAAAGTGGACAAAAAGGGTGTTGTGATAAATATAAGTAGTCAGATTTGCTGATTGAGAAGCTGTAGCCATGGGGTGAAAAACAAGGAAGGTATGAAGGAGCTAGCTGTAAACTCAGTAGTAGTGATCAGACTAAAAACTGTTGAAGTAGATAGCAAGGAAAAGTATAATCAGTTATTTTCCTTTTTTTTTTTTTTTCCCTGAGTGCTTTTTTTGGACTAAATTTATAGCAGGAAGAAATTGTTAAAGGAAGGGAAGAGTGTTCCAAGAAAGGGGCAAGTGGTTTTAAACCATAGAATCTTAGGATGGATAGGGTTGAAAGGGACTTTAAGTGACATGTGATTGAACAGGAGCACTACGACGACAGTGCAGGTGACCCACCACCTTCTGGCACCCTGTGTGGGTGCTTCACTACACTTTCTGTAAATAACTTCTTTCTTATATCCAGTCTAGCTCTCCTCTGTTTTAGCATGAAAACATTTTCACTTGTCCTGTCACAACTCCCATTCTAATTTGGGAAGAAGCATTAAAAGGAACAATTACTGTGCATTTTAGAACACTCGTGAGACAGCCCAGGCCATCAAGGGCATGCACATCCGCAAAGCCACCAAGTACCTGAAGGATGTGACCCTGAAGAAGCAGTGTGTTCCCTTCCGTCGCTACAACGGAGGAGTTGGTCGATGTGCCCAGGTGAGGATGGAGATAGGAAAACAAGAGAAGGGTGGTTTGGGTATGTTTCTGCACAGTAGAGATAAAAGGTGACTTTTGGATTGTGTGGGGAGGATCATTTGCTGGTGATAATGTGTGGAAACGAGTGGGAGAACTGCTGATTAGGATTGCTGTGATGACTTTCTTAGGACACCTTTGGATTCAGAGTGAAAAGAAATTTGTATTCTGAGCAATCACATTAAAAGAACAGATAACAGGAAGTTATTGGTGTGGAGAGATCAGGTACCAGAAGCAAACCAGAACTCTCTTTCTCATAGGCCAAGCAGTGGGGCTGGACACAGGGGCGCTGGCCGAAGAAAAGCGCGGAGTTCTTGCTGCACATGCTCAAAAACGCAGAGAGCAATGCTGAACTCAAGGTAGGCTGAGTAATGGCGCTAGCTGAAAACTGTTATTGTGACACTGTGCTTCTGTGCTCCTGAGCTTAGCAGCTCAAATATCAGATAGTCTGTTAGAGTTGTGCTGTGTTAAATTATAATGTGAGTGGTAATTTTTCATGGGTAGTTAATGCAGAGTTATGAACTACTTAGAATAAGCGTGCGTCAGATCTCTTAAAATGCACAGAAAGCAAGATCTGTAGACTCTGGGTCAGTTTTTATCTTTGCTGTGTGCTCAGCTCTTTGTCAGCTTTGATGGCAGTGATGACTATCTTAGGACACCTTTGGAATAACCATGAAATAATAATTTTGTTCTGAGCCATCAGTGTGATGTAGCTTCATTGTGACGCGCAGAAGAGCATTCTGTTTTTCTGATTTCAGTTTGTCCTTGCTTGGTGAAATGATCAACTCAGATCTGCATGATGTGCTGCAGAGGTTGTGTGCTTACAGAGAGAAGTCACAGTGTTTTGATTTTATCCCCCCCCAGGGTCTTGATGTGGATTCTCTGGTGATTGAGCACATCCAGGTGAACAAGGCTCCCAAAATGCGCCGGCGCACCTACAGAGCTCATGGGAGGATCAACCCCTACATGAGCTCTCCCTGCCATATCGAGATGATCCTCACTGAGAAGGAGCAGATTGTTCCCAAGCCAGAAGAGGAAGTTGCTCAAAAGAAAAAGGTAAAAAGCTTGTTTCTAATGTTAGGAACTGTGTTCAAACAGAAGGGTTGCTGTGATGACTTATCTTAGGACACCTTTGGAGTACTCATGAAAAAAAGTGATTTCTGAGCAACCTCAATGTTAGTTTAAAGACTGCAGTGAGAACATATTAAAACTTGCATCAGTGTGCATATTGCAGAGGATTTCTGGCTTCTTCCTTACTGAAGTTGTCACAGATGCACAGTGAGTGCGTGTAGGCATGGACCCAGACAAGGGTGGTTCCAGGGGGAGTACTGAGTTTCGAAAGCTGATGTGGGAAGATTTCTCATTGTTAACTTGTTTTGTCTTTCAGATATCCCAGAAGAAGCTGAAGAAGCAAAAACTGATGGCTCGGGAGTAAAGCAGACACAGCAGGTGTACATAAATAAAGTTAAAAACATTAAAACGTCTCATGTGGGCTTGTGCTGTTTGAGGGATGTTCTGGTGCTTGGGCTGTGTGTGGAGCACAGTTCCTCATGGTATTTCTGCTGGCAGCTGAGTGCTAGCTGCAGAACACCAAGTTGCAGCCACAGAGCAGGAAGTCACTTGAGGATAAAAGGCTGAAGTCCTCAATGTCTTCTTTACATCTGCCAGATCAATTATCCTCAGGGCATTTGATGCCCTCTTGGCCACCTACCAGCGCTTCTGGTTATCTGGAGGACTGGAGGCTTGTCGATTTGACTTCCATCTATAAGAAGGGCCATAAGGGTCTGGGGAAGTATGGTCTTGTCAGCCTGATGTCAGTATCCGGGAAGCTTATGGAGCAAATCATCTTGGGTGGGATCACATGGCACATGCATGGCATCCAGGGCATCAGGCCCAGCCAGCACAGGTTCATGAAAGGCAGGTCGTGCTTGACCAACCTCATCTCCTTGTGTGACTGGGTGACCACAGTCTGGTAGATGAAGGAAAGGCTGTTGTAGTCTACCAAGTCTTCAGCAAAGCCTCTGATGCGGTCTCTCACAGTATTCTGCTGGGGAAACTGGCTGTCCATGGCCTGGACAGGTACACCCTTTGGGTAAGGAACTGGCTGGAAGGCTGTGGCCGGAAGGTGGTGGTTAATGGAGTTAAAAGTGGTGTCTCACAGGAGTCAGTACTGGGGCCCATCTTGTTTAATATCTTTACTGATGCCCTGGATGAGGGCATTGAATGTACCCTCAGTAAGTTTGCAGATGACACCGAGCTGGGAGGATGTGCTGATCTGCCTGAGGGTAGGGAGGCCTTTCAGAGGGATCTAGACTAGCTGGATTGCTGGGCTGAGGTGAATGGGATGAGGTTCAATAAGGCCAAGTATTGGGTCCTCCACTTTGGCCACAATAACCCCACACAGTGCTATAGGCTTGGGGCTGTGTGACTGGATGACTGAGGAGGAAAGGGACCTGGGGGTGTTAGTTGATGCTTGGCTGAACGTGAGCTGACAGTGTGGCCAAGAGAGACAATGGCATCCTGGCCTGCATCAGAAATAATGTGGCCAACAGGAGCAGGGAAGTGATCATCCCTCTCTACTCAGCACTGGTGAGGCCACACCTTGATTACTGTGTTAAGTTTTGGGCCTCTCACTACAAGGAAGAAGTCAAGATCCTGGAATGTGTCCAGAGAAGGGCAATGAAACTGGTGGGGGGTCTGAAGCACAAGTCTTATGAGGAGCAGCTGAGGGAGCTGAGATTGTTTAGTCTAGAGAAGAGGAGGCTCAGATGAGACCTCACTGCACCCTACAGCTTCCAAAGGGAGGTTGTGATGAGGGGTTTGGCCTTTTCTCCCAGGCAACAAATGGGACCTGAGGAAACGTCCACAAGTTGTACCAGAGGAGGTTTAGATTGGACATAAGGAAATACTTTTTCTCTCAGAGAGTGGTCAGGCTCTGGGATGGCCTGCACAGTGAGGTGGTGGGGTTACCGTCCCTGGCAGTGTTCAAGAGGGGTCTGGATGAGGAGATATGGTTTAGCAGCTTGTGGCAGCAATGGGAGTGAGTGGACGGTTGGACTGGATGATCCTATATGTCCTTTCCAACCTTGTAATTCTGTGATTCTCTGATAGTATCCTGTTTCTGGGAAGTCCCTGGTTAAGGACAGAAAGTATGTATTTTTCTGAGATCAAATCCAACAGTGGCTCAGCTTGTTTGGAATGAGCTTTCTACAATACCAGAAACAGTTTTTAGTGACTTCCATTTTTTGTTCCTCTAGATAGGATTTTCAAATCACCAAATAAAAGCAGTATTTATTGTGGCAGCACAGTTGCACCATCATCCAGAGTCTTCCTGATACTTGAAAATACTTTTGCTTGGTATGGTGGTCAGACATCATCAGCTGACAGGATGTTGTTAAGCACACCCTGAATACAGAACTACCAGAAACAGTGCTGTCACAACAATGCCTTAAAATGATGCAGTGATCAAGCTAATCTACTTCCGGAAGTGAGTAGTTATGCAAAGAGGTTTTTCTTTAATAAAAGCCTGTAATTCGGATTACTTCAAATGATTAAAAAACGCCTTAATAGTTAATTCAGTAAAATCTGTTGACTACTGCAGCTCCCTAGACCTTAATAGTAGCACTGAAGCTCAGCTGGCAAGGGAATACAGAAGTCCATCTGCAACACACTAGTCCATCTTTATAGTGCAACAGCAGCTTCAAGGGAAACGCCTGGACCGAAAGAATGCAGCCTTGACCAGAAGCTAACACTCCCCAACTAGACCCACCCCATTCCCACGCCCCTCAGGGGCGGAGATCCGCCATTTTTGCGCCTTCCCGCCCAGTCCTGGGAGGACCCCACCACTCCTTTCCTCCTGGCAGGGCTGCAGGGGTCCTTCAGGGAAGAAGCTGCCCAACTTTTTCGCCTGACTTGATGGCGCCTGCCGCCCTCTCTACCAGCGGGCTTCTGTTCTCTTTATGCTCTATTTTATTTCAGAAGTATACTTAAGAGAGATAGGCTTCTCTCTTCCCTTTTCGGGGCAAGTATACCGGACAAAACAGAACCCCTGTGACAGGCAGCGTTGACATTAGCCATGGGCGGGCACTTCCTCCGACCGCCTCTTCCTCTCGGCGCCGAAATTTCAAACATTTGTCACGGCAGCAGCAGCGGTTTCGGTGAGCGCTTCAGAGGGACTCGGCTGCTCCCGGCAGCCATTAGCCCCTGAAGGCTGTTGGGGGAAGGAGGTTAGTGGGGGCTAAGGGACGGGCGCGGGGCTGTGTCGGCCGAGCTGCGTAGCGTTGTCTCCCTGCGCTTCAGTGCGGCGGGCGGGAGTGCGCGTTGGGCGAGCCGTAACGGCCGGCTTCGTGACAAGTGTGGGCTGCAGCGCTGAGCGCGCTACACGTAGCTACGAGCATGACAATGGCCTTGTTTAACAGACGCAGTGCACATGGGGTTGTTGGGGCGCTTACTGGATTCGTGGTCCCTTGTGATTCCCTGATGGAAATTTCGTGCGTGGTATTTCTGTTCTGAAAGGCGCGTTCCCCTTTTCTCAGACGTGTCGCTGTGTCAGGCATCCTCTACAACTTGTTCATTTTGCGTTTTATTTTGTTTTTTATTCTTTTCCGTTACAGCACGTAGAGTTACAATCCTGTCCTTCCGTTATTCGCTTGGTAGAAGCGCCAGCCTGTGGACTCGACAGCTGAAAGAGGATGTACATCAAGTCGATTATACTTGAAGGATTTAAATCCTATGCTCAGAGGACAGAAATCCGTGATTTTGATCCTCTCTTCAATGCTATTACTGGCTTGAATGGTAGTGGCAAGTCCAACATCTTGGACTCTATCTGCTTCCTGTTGGGCATCTCCAATCTATCTCAGGTAAAGAGAGAGGGCAAATTTAAGTCAGGTCTCCTTTATGTCACTAACCTTTCATTTCAGTCTCCTGAGCAAAACCCAGTGTTAATGTAGACCTGAAGTGTTATTCCTGTTAAAAAAAAAAAAAAAAAGTTATTTGTTTGGATTCTTCAGTATGCAAAACCAATTTTGCTTATTCTTTTAAAGTTTGAATTAATTACATCAATTTGCTGCAGTAGTGCAGAGGCTTAAGGCTTCTTAATTTAAGCTAAAAATATCCACTAAAGGGCAGCAGCCTGAAGCTTAAATGCTTTTGAAGCTAAAGGCACCAACTTGTGCACTTTCAATAAAATTCTGCACTTCCACATCAGGTCTTTGGAATTTGATCAAGATGTTCCTGAGAAGAAACGAACAAAAAAAAAAAAAGAGGAAAAGTCGTTTATTGTAGTGAGTTTTTGTCTAAAGTTATGGCTCATTTGTTACTTAAAAAAAAAAAATACATATATATATATTCATATATATTGCACATGCTGAGACCAATTCTAATTGCTGCCCTAAGGTGATTTTCTTGCCTGTTCTAACTCTAGGTTAATCCAGCAGGCCTCCAAGGAAGACTTTGTTTCTTTTACTAGTGCACTGCATTAGGAATGATAGATGTTCTTTATGTGAAGGTACTAGTGGCTGAACTAGTTTTTTATTTTTTTTTAAAAATCCACTCCTTTTTTTTGTCAGAAATGTCACATAGAAACAGTTGGCAAGTTCTGGCTCACTAAAACTTGAACATTCTGCCGTTGCTAGATGCACTAGCATCTTGCTTTTCTGGTACCTCTCTTTACCCTAAATTTTCAGCTTTATAGATAAACCTCTAGAGTATTCATTCATCTTGCCAAAATAGAAGAGCACAGCAGTGGTTTGATTTCTTTTAAAAGTTTATTGATCTTTTCCACACATTTAGGTGCGAGCTTCAAGCCTCCATGATTTAGTTTATAAAAATGGTCAAGCTGGAATTAATAAAGCAACTGTGTCTATCACATTTGATAATTCTGACAAGAAACAGAGTCCACTGGGATTTGAAAATAACGATGAGATCATCGTCACCAGGCAGGTGAGCACTTAATATACATATATTGGCTCAGAAAGCTGCATACGTTTTTACTGTATTAAACAGAGTAACTTTTCAAGAGGAAAAGGGTTTTTTCAAGAGTTTTTCAAGTCCTTGAGTTTTTGCAATTGTGGCAATATTTCTACTGTGTTAGTAACAAAAAGCATAGAAGTGGAACCAGTGTACTAGATTAAAAATTGTAATTACTTGGGAGATAAGAGTAATTTAATTAGATGCAGTATATTACTAATGTTTTCTATGGAGTTATGTAAAAGCATGGTAGCAGTGAAGTGATGTTCCTAGTAAGTTCTAACTTTCTATCTCGTGGCTTTCTTCTTCATTTCTAAACTTCATCTTGAATTGTCTCCAAAACATGGAACTTTTATAAGAAAACCTGCATAGTTTAGGAATTTCTTGTTTTGAACATATCTTCACCCTCTGTAACTGATCTTATTTAAAGCTTCAGTTAGGACTGAAAAGACTTTTGAAGTATCTGCAAGATCTGTTTTTGTGTTCTGTATGGTATGTGCACACAAAGTGGGAATATATGGAATTTGCTCTGATATTTTGATTCATTTAATTATTTGGTCTTGTAATATCAAGCCACTTTTAAATCACTTGAAGCTTCTGTTTCTTTTCCTTGTCTAGGTTGTTGTTGGAGGTCGAAATAAGTATCTTATCAATGGTGTGAATGCTTCCAACAATCGCGTGCAGGATCTTTTCTGTTCTGTTGGACTCAATGTCAATAACCCTCACTTCCTCATCATGCAGGTATTATGCCTACCTCTCTAAAATTCAGAAAGAATACTAGTGGATTAACACTTTTTCTTTTACTAAAGAAAATCAACTTTCAAGTGAAAATCAAGTATCTATTCAGTAGCTTAGATTTTTTTTTAGCTGTATTTCTTGTTAGACAGTATTTTGTATGAAGTTAATATACTTGCTTTCTTAAGTCCCACTTAGAAAAAGATGAGCTGACCAAATTACAAAACTATTGTAAGCGTTAATAGAGGAGCTAAATCAACCATAGATAGAAAATCAACCATAGATAGATGTTCATGGAATAGCAAAACAGTAGAATTTACTTACTTCAAATGGAGTTGTCCTAGTTATTTATTTCTCAAAAAAGATCAGTTTAGCACCCATTTTATTCCCTGCCCTACACTCCTTTACAAATAAGCCAGATTATCAAGCAGTCAATTTATAATTAAGAAGTTATTTGAAATCAGGAAGTCAGTAAGACTACCAGAACAAAATAAATACAATACCACTTTACTCGGATATAAGAAATAATGTGGAAGCTCTGAAGGCCATTTCAAGCTTGCTGCTTGAGGAAAGGACTTGTTAGTTCTCTTGACATTTCTAGAACAAAGCAATTTATGAAACTAACTTATCTTTACAGTAAAAGAAAATGTTTAGCACTTGTAATAAAGTGTATACATTGAGAATGTGGTTTTGAATGTATTTTTTACTACTGTAGGGTGATACATAATCATAACTCTCCTTTTTTCTTTCTCTATCCAGGGACAAATTACTAAAGTTCTAAATATGAAGCCAGTAGAGGTGAGAGAAATTAATATTTATATATATATTTTTTTCTGGATAAGTGTTCTAGAAATATAATATGTTCAACTTGATTTGGATTGAACCAATGTGTCATGATAAAAATCACCAAAATTTTGTCAAATTATTTTATTTTAGATTCTAGCTATGATTGAGGAAGCAGCTGGTACTAGGATGTATGAATGCAAGAAAATGTCTGCCCATAAAACCATAGAGAAGAAGGAAGCCAAACTGAATGAAATTCGAAGGGTTGGTACTATGTGGGAACATTTGCTAATGATACTGAATAACTAGCTCAGTGTGTTTTTTATTTTTGACTTGCAGACTTTCATTTCTGTATGTGTTTCTACATGAGTATGTATTAATGCTACGTGAGTTTTAAAAATCTGAATACTAATGTTCTGGTTTGTATTTCAGGTCATAGCTGAGGAGATCAGTCCAACTCTAGAGAAACTGAAAGAGGTATGGAATACTTAGAAAAGTGGTAAGAGTCTTTTAAAGAACTGAAGAAATACTTTCAACTATGTTGAATTAGTGTGTGGAAGATGAGGCATGATATTTTCAGCCTTCATAGAATCTTTTAGGATATAAAAAATTTATCATCTGTCCAAATACAGAGTGTAGTTTGCAGGAACTGCAAGAAATCTGGGAGAGGAAAATATAGAGAAAAAGGCAAATGAGAGTAGAAAACATGGAAGTCAAATACTTATCTTAGTTCTTAAACTTGCCTCAAGTGGAGTTTCTATTATACAATCAACTGTACAAATATAGCTTTGTCTGTGATTTAACTAAGATTTTCTTAAGTAAGTTTGCAGTGTACCGTATGGAATATTATGTAGCACAGGGTGTCTTTCCTCTTATCTAATAGTAATCTCAGTAGAAATGCTTGTAAGTTTTCTATAAGAGTACTACTCTAATTTTTTTCCACTCAATTTTAATTTTTTTTTAATCTATATATTATCAGGCACGAGTGTCGTATCTTGAATACCAGAAAATAACACGAGAAGTGGAGAATTTAAGACGCATCTATGTAGCTTTTCAGTATGTTCATGCTGAAGAGATGAAACATCATTCTGCTCATGCTTTGAAGGAAGCACAGGTAAATAAGAAGAAGATCTTGGAATCAATGGCAGAGAATGAGAAAGAGATAAAGGAACTTGGACAACAAATAGCAGAAATGGAAAAGAAAAATGATAAGGTAAGTGAGAACACACTGTAAATAAGTTCATCTGAAATTATTAATAGAAGGAGGTATAGGTGAAGGAAATTTTATTTGTAGATAATGCACACTTTGATTTTATTATTCCTATGATGGATTGTTTAGATTATGTACTGCTCACTCATCATTAGCCGTTCCATAACAGGCATTACTATTAAGTTTCAAAGTCTGAAATACTTTATTTCCAACTGCTGTAAATCATAACCCAAGCTGAGAGACTTCTGCAAGGATCAGAGTCCTATTCAGTAATTCCTCGAAAAATCTGGATAATTTTGTCAGGCACTAAAATGAGACTAAGTAATAACTGAAGATGATAAAATTTTTCCCTCACATTTCCACTCTGTGCATTTAGTGGAAAACTTTATTGGATTTTTTTCTTTTTATTTTTTGTCTGTTTCATATGAAATGAACTTGAAGTGGGAAATACAAAAATCACTAGTGACCTCAGCTATGGAGGTAGAAAATTTGGTTATGTATGGAGTACCCCACAGCATTTTTTCATGCATAAATGCAACTCCTACACTTCCTCTACAGGGACGACATCCCTCTAACTACATTTGAGTGCTATCAGTGGCTTCAAATTGGTTTGGATTTCTGTGGGAAGAGATGTTCTAGTCAATTTTTTTGAGTCTGTCTGCTTCATCAGACATGCATCTCCTGTGCGTAGCATGAACAGAAGATGAAATCGTAAATATTGAATAATTGTACACATTTCTGTTGTTTCTGCTTGTAGGAATTTGGTACTAAGTTACATTCACTGGAAGTCACTCTTTCAGAACTCCAAAGAGCTGATGCTAAAGCACACAGTGATCTTGATCACAAGACGCAGAACTTAAACAATGAAGAGAATAAGCGTAAAGAATTGGTGAAAATCATGGAGGAGGTAAGCCCTTTGTGTAAGATTTTCTTTGATGTAATTCCACTGTAATTTCTACTGATGCAATTCAGAGTGAGCAGGGACAGCAGGTTTTCCTTACCTCTTTGGAGTTGATTGGAAAGAATGGCATCAAGAATTCAGAAACAAATGATGGTGTTACTTGATTTGCGTGCCACAGGTAGTAGACAACCACTAAAAACAAATATGATGTATTTATGAAGGAAGTCCAGCTCTCTACTGTTGATATCTGTTTCAGTTTTGGGAGGAGATCCCAGCTGCATTTGGGAAACCTGCTATTAAAAGAAAAACATCTGCTTCATATTCTGGATGTTTAATTCGTTTCTATTACAATAGGATCACAAAATCCTTTACAGTGAGCTGTTTTTCCTAATTGAGCAGTTATCATTTCTTCCTCTATTTCATTTTTTCTGTAGATGTTGCATTGAGTGTCCTCTTGGGGCAAGTGCACACTTGAAATATGTTCAGATTGTGAAATCAAAAAAGGCTGACAAATGGTTTAAAAAGCTTTATTAATGAAACTAATCACAGCTGTGCATCTATCTTACCAACATAAATTTAAGTTAATAGGACTTGTTTTTGTTTTTCTTGTTTTTTTTGATTTGTGTTTTGTTATTGCTGTTTTTTGCTAAAGGAATATAAAGCACTCACATCAAAGGAAAAGGAAATAAAGAAGATACAGGAAAGACTAAATGATTTACAGGAGGAAAGTGAAAAAGATGCAGAAGCTTTAGCCACAGCGCAACTGCATCTTAATGCTGTGTCCACTGGCCTGTCTAGTGGCACCAGTGATCAAGGAACTTCTCTTGCTGACCAGATGATGACCTGGAAAAATGAGATTAGCAAAGCAGTAACAGAGGCTAAACAGGTAAGAGTCCAAGCTCTTCTGATGCATGCACTGTTGCAAAAATTTGTAGAACATCTATGCAAGGTATTTTGGCACAGGCATTAAGACAAGGTTTTTTATTTTTTATTTTTTTATTTACTAAGCAGGCTGTTTAAGAAAATCCTTGGGCTGATACAAGGAAAAGCTACAACACTGCCTTGAGGAAGCACAGAAATTGGTATTGGAGACATGATACAGATGACTGACAGTGTAGAATAGGAAGCTTAGAATAGGAAATTAAAGTATTTCAAATCAGATGTGTCTGAACAGAGAGTTTGGGAGGAATTTCCCTATTACATTTTATGCTAGTCACATTAGTGAAACACATGATAAGGCAGAAAACTTGCTGTGGCTATTTTGATGTTGGAATTTAAATTTTTGTTGATGAAGGTGCACCTTCCTGCAGTGTCTCAGGCACGGACTCAGATGTAAACGATCCAAATCGTTTATTACAGGTTTTAACATCCCTTATATACTTTCACAATTTCTCTCTTGTAACTTTCCCACCTGCCCTTACATATGAACAATGTAACTTCCCAGAACAGTCCTTAACCATGCATACAGGCAATTATCCAGTCAGGGCTGTGAATCTTCCCAAACCATGCACTCTTCCTCCTATTAGGGCCTGCCATCATGCAGCTTACTTGAACTTGTTTTCCTCTTCTTCTGGGAGTGTCCTTGGTTCTCAGCCTTCCTTTCTCATGCTGTTTATCCTGTTCCACAGCTGCAGCTCTAAATATACTTTTTATATTCCCACACCTTCCTTGACACACTTATGGAAAAAATCTTTTGGGGAAAGTAACAAGGGTTTCTCTGTACCGTAATATTTTGCTTTGCTTCTTCTCTGTCTTTGGTACTGTGCATGTGGTAATGCAGGTTATTGTATCCAGGAAGTACAGTGGAATAGTTCATAGAATGATAGAATGGCATGGGTTAGAACAGACCTCAAAGCTCATCAAGCTTCACACAAATCTTCTTAAAGTCATCCAACCTCCCTGAGCCTTCTCTTTTCCAGACCAGACTTTGCAAGTGTCCACATCCTTCTAGCAGTTTTACTGGCTTCGTTGCCCTGCTCTTCAAGTATAGTAATATCTTTCTTGTATGATGCAACCCAGCACTGCGCACAAGGCCTCAAAGTGAGGCTGCAGCACCACTACGTGTAGAGTATCTTCTATATCTTCTGTGCCCCTCCATCCAGATCACTGAGAAAAATGCTGAACGGCACTGGCATCTTAACATTCAGCAGTTTGTACAGGGTACTGTGAGGGACAGTATCAAAGTCCTCACTGAAATCCAGAAAGATTACATCCACTGCCTTCCCTTTGCCCACTAAGCAGGTTATCATAGAAGGGGAGAAAGTGATATAGGGTCCTAGCTTGGATGGGAGCCTCAAGGATTGCTGCGCCCAGCCCTTGGTGAACCCAAGTTGATAATGCTGCGAATGACAGATGTAGGAGGGCACTTTTCCTGTCTGGCTTACTCAGAATGTGCAGCAGGAAGTTACTTTCATCATACTTTAGGAATTTTTAGAGCTTGCTGTTGTGAGAGAGTTGTGTTCCCTGTTTGTCTGGGAATTTATAATCACCCTTAATGGCGTAACTGATCCAGAAATTTCACCCAGTTCTCTATAGGTTAGCTGGACTATAGGTGGTTGTCAACAGTTTGCGGGGCAGTTCAGCCCAGTTCTATGACAAATGGGGCAGGGGGACCCACAATCCTATGCCATAGGAAAGGAAAAAGGGGAAAGATTAGAGAGATGGGCTTAAAAACACAACAGCGGCAGCCATCTGAGGAGGAAAGCTAATTTACTAAATGAGTTACCAGAATGCAAAATAACACAGTGTAATGCATAGTGATGCAACATTAATTGGAATAGAAGCTAATAAATCAAATAAAATGAGAGAGAGGGTGTCCAAAAACCGAAGGCCTTATTCTAATGCTGAAGGCAAGACACCTGGGGAGTGCACACACAGCTGGGAAGAGAGGGATCTCATGACTTGCCAGCAGTTTCTATCTTTCCCTGTGAGTGGAAAATGGTAACAGAACAGAGATGCAAAGTCCTCTGGGGTTTGTAGTTCTCTTCTGAGACAGGTATACACAGAACTATTGACCATCCATGGAGCTGGAGCATTAACTCTTTAACTCCCAGTGTACTACATGATGTTATGATGTGGAACACTGATAACAGAAGTCATAAAACCACGACAGTAGACAGCTAGTACTGAATAATCAGTAACCCTCCATCCTAGCATTCCAGTCTTGGAATTCATCCCACCAAATCTCTCAATGGTATTGTTGATCTGGGAATTGGTCTTGTGTCAGTTTTTTTTTTTTCACATGCTGCATGCACTGGTATTTCATCTGTGTTCAGAACCCACAACGCTCCCTGGAGCAGCACAGGTGCTTCCATTAGCCTTGCCACCCTCAGACATATACAGTGATACACCATCCCTGACACACCTCACTGTTCCTAATGCAGTCTCCCTTCCTCATCCATCTTAGTTTGAAGCCCTCTCAGTCCATCTCACCAGGTTACAAATAAAATATTTCCTCTAACAAGATAGCTGTGTCTCATCAGCATGTACAGACCAAGAGTGCTGGTACCCAGAAACCCCGTCCGAAATATTTTTTGCTTTTATATCCAGATCACCCATATCTTCAGCTTTAAGGGCCAAGGCTGCTATTTACTATTCTTGCAAACAGTGGGGATTTTTACAAATTAAGGGAGAAGCTGGCTGGGTACATATGTTCTAAATCTGTTGCCAAAGATTATTCCTAAATATCTTCTGGTTCCACGTTTTCTTATTCCTTGCAGGCTCAAATGAAGTTGAAATACACACAGCAGGAGCTAAAAGCAAAACAAGACAAAATTAAAAAGATGGATAGAGGATACAAGGAAGACCAAGAAGCATTTGAAGCTATCAGAAGAGAAAAAGAAAAAATAGAGGATGAAATAAAAAAGCTGAGATATGAAGGTTTTTATATAGACTTTTGCATAATTTTGTGGGGATCTGGGAAGGAATATAGGAGAAATGGGAAAAACAACTATACTGTTTTCACACATGAGGAAATTTATCTGGTCAAAATCACAGAGGAAGTAATTTGAAATGATTCAGTTTTAAGTACTGCAAGCTAACACTTACAAAGCTTAAGCTTAAACTTGGGAAATGACCAGCTTTCCTGTTCCTTCCTGTTTTTCCCTGTATAAAACTTCATAAATGTTGTATCTTATTCCAGGTAATAATTGTTGCAGAAGATACACAAAAGTGTATATTGATAACCCTGAATTCATTTCATCTCCTATTTAGGGAATAACATTATACTTCTTACTCTTTGTGCCTTTCATTTTGTGAAAGACAATATTAACATTTGTCTAAAATTGAAATTTTAAAACAATTTTAGAAGTTTTATTTCAATTAGCTGTTTCCTATGTATGTATATAAACAGAACAGAATGCTAATTTTTAAACTACTACTATGTTTTTGTATTCTGGATGTTTTTATGCTGTAGATACAGAACGAGAAGTCCATGTAGCAAAAAAGAAGATACTGAGTTCTGAAATCAGTTCTCTGAGAGTACTGTGTGAAAGTATAACAGCAAAGCATCCTTATCTACAGTTTCAGTACAGGTAAGATCTCAGTGTCATCCTGAAATACATTTTAAAGTGCTGTTTGGTGCGTTTTATACATGAATTATGAGACTTTAAGAATTGTTCCATCAATTTCTTGGCTGTTGTTTTTCTCTTATTGTTAGTGAATAATGTTTTGCCTGTCTGAGACAAGAGAACGGGTTAGTAAAGTCATGAAATACTAGCTGAATTAATGGGCAGTAGGGAAGAGGATACTGGTCTTAAAATAATATGAATTTAAAAGTTATATAATGTGGTGCTGCAAGTTGTTAAGTCATTAGCTGAAATTTTAGTAATACAGCAGTCTAACCTGCAAAAATATTATCATTGATTTTCAGTCCTGTCTGAGATCTGTGAATAAACTTGCTTTGTGGAAGTCAGTGTTGTATCTGTCCTCCTCCAAATATATGTATCGTTGGATTTGTTTTCTTAGGTAAAATCAACCTGGGCATATTCCTGTAGCTGTGCTAATAATAGAACCTGGACTATAACCAGTTGAGAACTGTGTGAAGAAATCATGCTAAAATTGGCTTTGTAACTGACATTTTACTGGGAAGTCTCTTGCTGTAAAGTAGTTAAATTAATAATTTCCTGTTTATCTTGTCTGATAGAAGTAGAGTTTCTTCTACCACTATAAACAATATTAGTTTCTAGTATAGTTTTTGAAGATGTCAGAAGGAGAACCAAACGTGGTTATCGTAACTGATTTTGTTTTTTTAAGAAATCCAGAAAAAAATTGGAATCCCAAACGTGTGAAAGGCCTTGTTGTAACTCTTGTCACCGTGAAAGATATATCCACAGCAAAAGCCATAGAAGCAGTGGCTGGAGGAAAGCTTTATAACATTGTTGTGGACACAGAGGTATGTGCGTCACTAGACGAGCATGTGTTTAATGACCTAATGCCTGAAAGGCAATTTGGTCCTGTGTACCTGTTAAAAGTCAGAATTATCATATGTAGATACTGTTGATGAAATGGTGCTATTGGAATGCCATATTGTCTTAATATTCAGATGTTCTCTGAAAGATAGCTTTTCTCATTCTAGGCTACTGGCAAAAAGATTTTAGAAAGGGGTCAACTAAAGCATCGGTACACCATCATTCCACTAAGCAAAATTTCAGCCAAGTGTATTGGATGTGAAATCATCACACTGGCCAAAAAACTGGTATGTAAATAATTACTATATTTTTCTTGTATGTCTTCTTAATTTTTTGTAGCATAGTATAACAGCCATACTATTCCTGTAGGGTTTGAGCGTTTCTTAATTATTTTTCCCCTCTGTATCCTTGAGATGTCCAATGTTTAGATGGATTTTAATTGTCTTGCTTTTAAATGAAATTATGTTTTAAAATGCAACGATGCTTTTAGAAATCACTTCTATCGAGATAAGATTGTTGTAACTTAAGGCATACTAATTGCATTTCACTTTATTTCTAGATTGGTCATCTTGACGTGCATATAGCCATTTCTCTAATTGATTATGATTCCGAGCTACAGAAGGCAATGGAATATGTCTTTGGCACAACGCTGGTCTGTAGCAACATGGATAAGGCTAAGAAAGTGACTTTTGACAAAAGAATAATGAAAAAAGCTGTTACACTTCAAGGAGAAATATTTGACCCTCAGGGCACCCTTAGTGGAGGCAATTACTATTTTTTATTCATATACTAATTCTTTATTTTTATTTCTTTACTGTTCTGCATACTTCTAAAAATTGAAAGAGTCATTTTTGCATAAACTTGTACTTGAGATAATGTCATCTCTGAGTAAAGGTATAGTGGTTGTACACTGAGGTATGTCTACAGTTAGACTAAGAAAGAAATGAAAAACTATTAGCATAGTAGAGTTTATATATATATATTAGATACTTATTTGGCTATTGAATCCTGGAAGAGATTGTAAGGAAGGGTTTGAATTCAAGCATTTCTTGGAGCATTTCGTAATTAATTTGAGGTAAATTAATACATGACATTATGTGAAATTGTTTGATGTCACAAAATTAAATTGTAGTCTCTCCACTGAGAATGATAGCTTAGTAATTTTTTTGTTTTGTGACGAAAACAAATCTCTAACTAAACCTGCTTCGTAGCCAACTTTTACAATTCACCATTTGCCTGTTAATATAATTCCTATTAGATTAACTTTGCTCTTTCTTTCTCTGAACAGGTGCAAGCTCTCGTGTTACCCCTATATTGTCTGAACTTAAAACACTGAGAGAATCTGAAGACAAACTCAAAATGAAGACATTTGAACTTGAAGCTGTAGAGAAAGAGCTGGCAAACTTTCAGAATGCGGCTGAAAAGTAAGGTTTGCAGTGTAAAAATGTCTTGTTGTTTTTCTTATATTGCTATAAAGACATTTTGTGTAAATAAATAATCTGTGGGGAGGGTAGGACTTGTTGAGAATTAAATATTTAGAAAATAATGATTCCTCTGTCTAGAATATTTCCTCTGTTGTGACTGGTGTATTTTCAGACATGTCAGGTTGCAGTGGATGGCATTCCTTCTTTCTATTGTCTACTGCACCACTGAGCTTGATGTTACCAGCACGCTTGCTGATAGTGTTGTGGGGTAAATAACTCCCAAGGATGGTACTTCACAAAGAAATTTTATAGGTGATGGTATATTTTGAGTAGTTCTATATAGATAGGATACAAATAATACAAAAGAGAGGATGGCTCACCTTCAGGATGACAAGGCTCGCAGGGGACTCCACGTGGGAGAGATCTCCAAGAAAAGATCCTTCCCTGGTGGTGGTCAGCCCTTAAATGGGGTTTGGGAGAGGTGGAGCCAGGCTCCACCCCTTCCACTCACACAGGTATATCACCTTCACCTGTGCCCCTGTGGCTGACTAGGTGCTCACCTCAGGTGACCAATCAGTGGTTCAGGCCGTGATTCAGCAGTTCCCATACAAGTGTACACGATTCCACTATGCAATGAAGAGCACTGGTCTGAAAACAGGGTGCTACAGGATAACACTTGTGACTGCTCTCCATGACCATAGAACCCCTGACCACATCTCTCTGGTTGCAACCGTCCAACCAATTCCTTATCTGCTTTCAAATCTGAGTCTCCCATTTACAGATAAGGCTGTGGTCTGGAAACAAATCAAAGGCCTCACAGAACTCCAGGCAGATAACATCTCTTGCCCTTCTTTTGTCTGCTGATGCCATCGTTTGATCATAGAAGGCTGCCAGATTGGTTAGGCATGATCTGTCCTTGGTAAAGACATGCTGACTTTTTTAGATCACCTCACCTCAAATCTGCCTTAATATCTGTTACAGGGGAATCTGATTCATGATCTTCCCAGGTACATGTGACTTACCGGCCTGTAGTTCCCTGGGTGTTTCTTTCTGCCTTTCTTAAATATGGGAATGAATTTCCCTTTTTCCAGTCATCAGGAATCTTGGATCACAACCATGATTTTTTGTAAATGATGGAGAGCAGCTTGGCAACCTCATCAGCTAGCTCCTTCAGGACCTTGGGATGTTGATTGGCACCCTTAGACTTGTACACATTTAGTGTTTAGCTTCTCTGTTCTGTTATAGTGGGACAGGTTTTGCATGCTCACCACTCACTCAAACATTCAGATATATGAGAGGAATGGGAAGTCTGACTGTCAGTGAAGACTAAAGCAAAGAACTCATTCAGTATCTTAGCTTTCTCTGTGTTGCCAGTTCTCCCTTCTTGTTTATTAGAAGAGGTACATTCTCCTTGGCCTGTCTTTTCTGATCACTGTATCTGTAGAATCTCTTCATCTTACTTTTCATGTTCCTTGCCAAGTTTAGTTTCATCTGTAAATTGACTTCCCGGGTCGCACCTCTGTATGTCCATGTGATATTGCTGTATTCTTCTCAGGCCACACATCCCTGCTTCCACTGCCTGTACTTTTCCTTCTTTCCCTGTTTGACCAGTAGGCCCTTGCTTGGCCATACTGCTTTCCTTCCTCCTCTGCTCAATCTCTTATGCTTGTGAAAGGAGAGCTCTTGCTCTAAGAAAGACACCCTTAAAGAGCTGCCAGCTCTGATCTGTTATGTCCCTAAGGATAGCTTCCCAGGTGATCTCATCTAATTATTACTCAAACAGCTGAAGTTAGTTCTCCTGAAGTTCAGGGTCCCAACCCTGTTAGATCTGTACTTGAGATCACAAACTTGCCTAGGGATATTTGCTACAGCCTAGACTGCCTCTATCCTAGCTCTTTAATGAGCTCCTTTGTGTTAATGAGCACCAGGTTCAGTAACTCTTCACCTTTGGTTGGTCTATCCAATTCCTGAACCGGGAGGTTGTTCTCAATGGATTTGAAGAATCTCCTGAGTTGTTTGCAGCCCACTGCATTTCCTTCCCAGTGGATATCTGGATAGTTGAGATCGTCCCGATCAGGATAAGAGCCTGGGAGTGCAACACCACTTGTAGCTGAAGCAGGAAGGCCTTGTCAACAGGCTACCCTTGATCAGAGGGCTGCAATAGATCCTGACCACCAGCTGTCATTTACTAGTCTGCTCTGTAATTTAAACACGTAAATTCTCAAGCTGGTAATGGATGTTTCTCAGGCAGCTCTTAACAGTCCCTCTACTTCTTAACCTAGAGGGCAACTCTTGTCCTGCCTATCTCTCCTAAAAAAGCTTGTAGCCTTCAGTTGCAATATTCCAATTGTGTGATTTGTCCCACTCTCTCTGACAGCTATTAGGTCAGAGTTTTCTAGTTGCACCATGATTTCCATCTCCTCCTGTTTATTTCCCTTATTTTGTAATACCCCTCAAGAATTTCAGTTTGTGATAATTCTTACTATTCTCCCAAAGAAATTTAAAGATCCTGAAGGAGTCTGAATATTTGAGTGATACTGCTCTAAGAATGTAAGTTAGAGTATCTTAAGTATGTTTCAGTTTTCAGCTATTCCTTTTTACTAGTTGTGTTTTTAAAAGTAGAATTTAAAAGATATATTTAGTCAGTCCTAAAAAAATCCCCTGAGTAGGTAGTGTTGGACAGTATGGTATCTACCAGCTGGAATTATTTTCCAGATTGGTTTGAGTCATAGCAGATTTCCAAAAACATGACCAAAAGGAAGAAATTAGTTTTGCTTTCATTTACTTCTTTTTTTGTTTGTTTGTTAAACGATTTTCTTATTATACTGGCTGGAAAAACATGAGCTTCAATTTGTTTCCAAGCCTTGTGTTGCATTTGTTTTTAGAATATATTGTCAGGGCTTCATAACAATGAGTTAAATGTATAATATTTAAAATTTAAATATATAATAATAATATAAAACTTATCTGCAAACTTCACAATTACTTTTAGACATATTTGAATTTATATATTTACTTACCTGTATTTTTATTAAGTTCTATTGGTCTTCCATAAAATATAAGCTTATTTGTTTTATAGTTGTCATTGCTGTGACTTACAGCTATCACTTTGGAATGGGAATATAAGCATTTCTATATGTACTTATTTCAACTTGAAATTGAAATGCTGGTTACCCCTCACTATATCAGCATACATCATTATTTATCTTCAAAGGTACCAGCATCTACAGCAGCAGTGGGAGGTGAAGTCTGAAGAGGCAGAGCTTCTGCAAACTAAGATTAAGCAAAGTGCTTATCACAAACAACAGGAAGACCTGCTTGCTCTGAAGAAAACTATTGGTGAGACAAATATGTTTATCTTGCAACTGAAAGATAATTGCAGAGAACATATTTGGCAGTTGAGTAGCAAACAGACAAAGGAAAAAATAACTTTGAAAATAGCTGGCAAACACAGGTGGGGTTCAGATAAGGTTTTTCATGCCCTTCTAAAGGTTTTGTCCTTGTTAAGGGTTCCATATACTTTGAAGTAAAAGGAAAAAATGCTTCTGTAGGGACATTTTAAAATGCATTTAATCCTATATCTGTGTGATTACTGGTACTTACATCCTGAGATACTACTGGTAGCAGTATCTCAGGAATTATTGAAATAGGTGATTTCAAAAAAACTGGAGAAAAAAAAACCTGTTTTTTTCCTAGAAGCCTAGACTCTTATTTCAGAGAGAGGCCAGGATCTAAGCTTAAGGCTAAGAGCGCTGTTCTATCTTAATACTGTACTTTTGATTCAGAGGAGTGTGAAGAGATATTAAAGAAAGCTGAAGAGAACCAAAAGAAAGCGGAAGAAAAATACAAGGAATTGGAGAATAAAATGAAAAACGCAGACTCAGAACGTGAGAAGGAAATAAAAAATGCCCAGCAGAAACTAAATAGTGCTAAGAAAAAAGCAGATGATTCAAGCAGACAAATGAAAGAAAAGCAGCAGGTAAATCTCACGTTTGTTTTTACTTGCTCAGTGCCACAAGCGTTTCCAAAAGTCAGTTTTATTCTCCTGCAGTTTCAATCCTTTCAACTTCACAACTTATATTACTCTGTCATTACTGACCCGTAAAAATTTCTGGTGCTTTTGTGGTGTTGCTCCCTTCAACAGAAGAGCAAGTATTGTGTTATCTTCTACGTTATTTATTCCATCAAATTGAATGTTAATTCTTTCCACTGAAACATAACCTTAATAAATCTGAAAACATCTGTCTAGGAAGTTGATGCATTGGTTCTGGAACTTGAACAGCTAAGACAAGAGCACGCCTCATATAAGCAGCAGGGTGAGGCGGCAGAACAAGCGATCGTGTCCTTGCAGGAGCAAGTCAAAGCTTTGGAAGCTGTGGCAGTTAAGACAAAGGTAAAAGTGAATACTGTGTTTTGTTATTAGTTTTGATGTTACTGAGGATCCCTTAAAGCTTAAATTGTATGGTGAATTTATTTTATTTTATTTTTATTTTATTGACGGTGCTATACTATGTTTAGCTTTGACAAGATTTGGGTTTTGGTTTTTTTTTTTCCACTTTATTAACGCGTTAATTTTTTCTGCTACTGTGCCTTACAATTATATAACATCTGCTTCTGTAGGAAGTTAATAGCCAACCGATTTTCTTAACAGAAATCTCTAAAGAAAGCAGAGGAGGAGCTGGCCAAGCAAAAGGAATTAATGGCAGAACAAAGTAAAGATATTAAAGCCAAATCTGCAGAGATGGAGAAATACAGAGGGCAAAATAATGAATTGCAGCTCAACATTAATGCATTAGAACACAACATCAGCAAGTATCAACAAGAGTCTGCTGATGCTGCTTCCACGGTATTTCAGAATTGTGCTTTTTTTTTTTTTAATCTTGTGTCCAAGAGTGATTATTTCCTTGGCAAAGGAAATAGCCCTTTTTAACAATAAGCTCTATTTGCAACTCTTTATGTGAAAATTTTCCTCAGAGGTGGAGTGGAAACTATAAATTGTAACATATCGTTGTGGATTCTTAGAAACTAAGTTACAGAAGGCGATCAATGGAGGAACAAAAAAACCAACAGAAAACAGTCTGACATTATGGACAAACTGGGTAACCAATTATAGAATCTAACCCAGGTGCTCAGTGACAATGGCTTAGTACAGATAGAGAAAAATATGTTCTAAGTAAGATGGAACTGTATACATGAAAATTTCCCCCAAATCTTGATCCCTCTGTGGTCTTGGAAATAGCATGAAGCATGGTGAAGGGATCCATCTATGTTACACAGGAGTGAAAGAATTGATGCTTTGTTGTTTTGTTTTTTTTTTTTAAGATAGTTGTGGGTTGGATTTCATTGTTGTTCTAATTGAGAATTTAAAAAATAAACTGAAGCATCAGCATGTCTTCTTGTGTACAGCTGGACAAACTGCTGGAAGAGTATAAGTGGATAACTTCAGAAAAAGAGCTTTTTGGTCAGCCAGACACACCTTACGACTTTAAAGCCAACAATCCCAAAGAAGCAGGTCAGAAGCTGCAGAAACTGCTGACAAAAAAACAGAAGCTGGAGAAGTCCTTGAACATGAGAGCTATGAATTTGCTTTCTGAGGCAGAAGAGAGGGTAAATGTTCCACCTTTTAACCTTCAAAAATTTGAGAGTTTGGGTATATTGCATTTGTAATATAGCTTTACATTAATTTTCATACACTCTGTTTCTAAATACATTGAAAATTAAATGTAATCTTCATGAGATAGCAGCTTTTTGTTAGATCATACTAGTTTTATATTTTAAACTGTTACCTTTGCGTGCTAGTAAACTAAGTTGTACATAACTTATAAAACCAAAAATTTCATTTCACAGCCCTTTCTAAGCTGGCAGCAGTAGCATTAGGCAGGCTTTGTATCCGTTACAGTATGTCTCTAAGAATCAGATACGTTGTCATGATCAAGACAAGAAGCAAGATACCTTGAAGGTGTTCTGGCATTGTCTTAGATTCATGTGTATCCTGAGAGTGTTCCAGTTTTGTCTCAGGACTGATTCACTGACCTAATATCTCTAATAGAGTAGAACTGTCCTGTTTTCTCTGTGTGCTTTCATTAGTATCCTTTCCTATACAGAAAGAGAAATGAAGCACAATTAACTTGTAAACAAAGTGCAGCTTCTGGAGTAAGACTGGTTTTCACCTTTGCCAAGTGTTGGAAATTCTAGTGCTTTAATTTGCAAACATACCCTAAAAATTAAATCCTGCGTACAGCTAAACAAATGCTTTGGATTTCAATCTTGTGACTAATTTTTCTGTTTCTCAATTACACTCCCTCTGTTTTGTGCTTTGAAATTACTTTTCTTGGATAAGTACAATGACTTAATGAAGAAAAAGAGAATTGTAGAGAATGACAAGATAAAAATTCTTGCAACTATTGAAGAGCTTGACCGAAAGAAGAATAGAGCTTTACACATTGCTTGGGAGAAGGTATGTTACTTGAAATCTAATTTTATCATTTTAGCATGTATTTTATCTTGAAGATCAGATTCATCTTAGATCACTGTTTTGATGTGAAAAAATCTTGTCTTTTTCTAGAACTGATCCCCATGCCTATTATTTAAATTACAGAGTAGCAACTTATGTTTTGTCCATTTAAGCTTACTTTTGAGTAGGGCATGAATTCTCTGAGAACTGTAGAGACAGGCTCAAATTTACAGAACTACCATTTTCTTTTAGTGCCCACAAACTTACAAGTTAAGCTACTGGCATACAGAAGCCAGGTAAAATATTCTGGCTCTGTAATAGATGCATGAAATCTGTGTCCATGGACCTGGGCTCCTGTTTCTGTGCCTGATAGGCTACGTAATACTAGAACAAAACAACAGCTTATGTTTCATTTGTCCAAACATTGCTTTCTTACTAGTTCTCTCATGAAATATTACAGAAGTTTTCCCTTCTGCCAGGAGAACTTGTACTCTTTGGTCTTTGAGAAAATTGGCTACGCCAAGTCATGTAGCTTAAAATGCTCAAAACTGTTTTCATAATACCTGTGTTCAAGATACTACTGATGAAATAGTGCTTTTTTGTTACACAAACCTTCTTAACAAAATGTAGTGATTTGTATTGAAAGTGTCACAGGTAATAGAATAAGTACACTCTTGGATGTGTTCGTTGACCTTTTAGTCTTTAATCTAGCTTTGAATCTAGGTTTATTCTAAAAACATCCTCTCAATATGTGACATCTGGTTACGTTATTCAGGAGGAGCTGTGGTGGGGAGGATGCTCTTTTTCAAGGTGCTTGTGCTTTTCATAGTCTGTTAATCAGTAGAAATCACAATTTAGAAGCTGGTAAATCTGAGGTGTGGCATAACCATTTCCCTGGTTAACAGGACACAAAAAAGTGCATTTGATTCTTAGCATGCTCATACATCTTTCCTGGTGTCACTTCTAGGTGAACAAGGACTTAGGTTCCATCTTCTCGATGCTTCTGCCAGGAGCCAAAGCTATGTTAGTACCATCTAAAAATCAAAACATCCTGGATGGTCTGGAGTTCAGGGTTGGCTTAGGAAACATCTGGAAGGAAAACTTACTGGAACTCAGTGGTGGTCAAAGGTTGGTAAACTGGTTTGTTTTTTGTTGTCTTTTTTCCATTGTAGTTGTGGATATAGATAGTATGTCTAGCCAATTATACTTCAGAACTATAATGTAAAAGAAATCAGTCTTTTCCACAGTAAGTCAGAGACTGTCTTCTTCCATCCTGGCTTCATATTTAAAGAACTATTGATTCAATTCCTCTCAAAGAAGAACCTGACTTTGAAGAAGGAGGAGCTTAGCATATAACAACAAGATTCTGTTCCATGGAGTGCTGACAAAAATGTGTGATGGAAAAACTGCAGTAACTGGGTAGCATAGGTACTGTTGACACTGAGTGCTCTGGTCTTCTTTGAGCTGCAGTCTTTTGGGGAAAATAGAGTACTACTGTAGGGAAGTGACTGAGCCAACGGAGCCTGTGCTTGCAGAAACCTGGCAGAAGGGGCAGATGATTGCTGTGGATGACTCCCAGCCTGATGGAACCACATTTATTGTAACATTTTGAAACAGATTCAGGAACCCTTAGATCCTTTGTACGATGCAACCCAGCACTGCACACAAGGCCTCAAAGTGAGGCTGCAGCACCACTACGTGTAGAGAGAGTGTCAGCTCATTGGCTGGCTGTGCTGTGGTTGTTGCACCCCGCAATGGGCTTTGCCTTCCTGGCTGTCAGGCAGATGACCTTGGCTGCTGCTGAACCTGCAGTCACCAGCAGCCATGGGTCTCTCTCTTCAGAGCTGCTCTGCAGCTGCTTGTCTCCCTGTTTGTGCCTGTGTCTGTCATTGCTTCGCTCCAGGCGCAGCACCCGGCGTCCTCCTTACACTATGTGCTGTTGCTGATTGTCTGGTGTGTGTAGATGTCTTTGCAAGGCCTCTAGTCCTTGCAGGGAGTCAACAGCTCCTCCTGGTTCAGTATCATGGTAGTCTTGCTGAGATGCCTTCTGTACCCCTGCATCCAGATCACTGAGAAAAATGCTGAATGGCACTGGCCCTAGAATTGTGCCATGAAGAATTTAGGCCCATGGATTTAAGAACAGTGAGCTTCTGTAACCCTTCCCTTACAATTTTGATCACCACAAATGGGATGTAGCTGCTCCCTTAGTAAGTCGCGGTCCTCAAATTCAGAGGACAAGGCAGCCTAGGATCTAACATGAATATTAAAAAATGAGGCAAAAATAAAAAAGAACAGATCAGATGCCTCTGCCTTCTTCCTTTCTTGGGTGATCCACTTCATCTGTATGAGTCCAATTGTTTCCTTAGAGCTCCTCGTGCTGTAGGAGAGGAAAAAAAAAATCTAGATGAGAGATTGTAACCCAACCAACCTGATCTGCCAATAAAACAATAAGTAACAATCACTGTTTCTAGCAAAAGGTTTCATATTTCCTAATGAAAAGTTGTTTGCTGTTGGCAGCAGCTGTTATTGTCTTTCTCTCCCCAGAGCTCACAGCGTGAATCTGCTCCTCAGATTGCATTTTAATACTCCCGGACAACTGTTTTAATGAAGCCTCTCAAACAAGAGCACAAAACAACTTTCTCTTTCTCTGTATTAGATCATTGGTGGCCTTGTCCTTGATCTTTGCCATCCTTCTCTTCAAACCTGCTCCAATTTACATCTTGGATGAAGTGGATGCCGCCCTTGACCTTTCTCATACTCAGAATATTGGACAGATGCTTCACGCTCACTTCAGACAATCCCAGGTAGGCTCTTGAAACTGCTGTGACTTTGTGCATTCACCCAGCACGCTCCATCAGGCTTTCAATGAGCAATGTATCTATTTTTTTCTTTAAGAAGATAATATCAAAGGGAATTAAAAGAAATCCACTTTTTTGAAAAGCTTCCTGTGTTTTTATCATCTTTATTTGGACAGCAGCATTTACTTGAAGCTTTCTGTTTTGTTGTAGTTCCTTGTGGTGTCCTTGAAGGACGGAATGTTTAACAACGCCAACGTCCTCTACAGGACCAGGTTCATCGACGGTATATCTACAGTTTCAAGACACAGTCTGCTAAAAAAAAGCAGCTGTTGAATGAAGCCAATAACTGCAAAGCTGGGTGACACACGACACAGCAAACATTCTGCATCTGTTGACCATAGCAAGCCCCAGAATTACCTTTTATTTTGATGTTACTTTAACCTTGTTTTATTAAGTCATAGTTTTAGGCTTTAGCTTTTGTAGCAACTGCTATTCATGGCAGCCCCCTGGATCCTTTGTATCCGCTTTTAGTGCTCGTAGGTTTCAGAAAGCTCACTGTGGTCTTAGTGAGGGAAAAGTGAGGTAGGAGTAGATAGCTGTGCAACCTACTTACTTGTGAGAAGTACAGCAGGCAGCGGTTTAACTGCTAAGATTTTTTCTTCAATGATTTAAATAAATAATCAAACAGAAAACTTCAGTTTGCTTTCTTCCCTTGCTGTCTTTCACCCAACAGGGCTCAGTTAGAATTGCAGTTTAATGTGTCCCTGCCTTTGGTGTAAAATCCGTAGGAACACATCTTCACTCGGAGCACCCCGAGGCAGCAGCCACTCAGCAGAGCACACGGGCAGCGTGGAAGGGAAACCAAGCCACACTCAGCAGAACTGCCCCGTTCTCGTGGAGGGGGCTCAGTGTGGCAGATGCTTCTGTAACCGATTATGGGATAGAGAAGTAGCCAATGTACCGCAACACCAGGTTTGCATTCCTGTAGTGCACTCATCGCCTGGCCTTCCATACATGCGTACATGAAACACACACCCACCAGATGTAAAAGAATATGTACACATCTGTACATATAATGAACATGCTCACAGGTGAAATGTATCCCACTCCCACCCCTAAAAGTTCACCTGCTTTGTGTTTGGGGCAATACCATAAAACACTCAAGAGGGAGAGGAGAAAAAATGACCAGCTACTGCCAGGAAACAGGTCATGCATCTTTTATTTAGTTTTACCTTTTTGGTAAGCAACAGGGTTTTCTTTCAGTCCAGGCCCTTTACATACTTTGACAGTACAGATTGCAGTGAATGTGATGGAGATCTTGCAACGTTAGAAAACTTCTCACTCTACATCCATGTAAGCAACAGCTTGTAGGTCAGAATGAGTACTAGTGGCAGGTCTGTGCACTGCACTCCCAGTATACAAAGCAGCATTGCAGCAGCACGAGGATGCCCACGCTGGGCAAAGTACAGTGTGTTTTACATAGTGCAAACACTTTTAGAGGAAAAACTCTAGGAAGGCCACATCTATTTATTTATTTATTTTTAATGCCGTCGCGTTTACAAACGAGAGGGGGTTAGAAATCAAGCCTCTGACTGAATTAACTGTCGTACAGGTAGGTTCTGTGTATAGGCACGTGTTTTAGAGAGGGGCTCTGAATCTTCTGTAACCACAAGAAAGACATATTGCTTTGTGATTCAGACAATAGCAAAACACCTCTAACCTTCCTAATGCTGGCCCAGAGCTGTGAATACAGCTGTTCTTACAGTTCCTAGAATACGCTCTTCCCTCTTAGTGTAAATCCCCAATAAAGAAAGTCAGGTTGCTACTGACGACAAGTCCAGTTCCCCTTACAGCCTCTCGCCCACGTGAGGCAGTGCCTCCATGTGCTCCAGTCCGCAGTGAAAAATGAGATTACCACAGGTCTGGAGACTCTTTGTAACTGTCACTCCAACCAAATATGAAAAAAAACAAACCCAAGTCAGGCAATGAACTGCTACAGCAAAGCATCACCGGTAATATCACCTAATACAAAATAAATGAGTGCTCATGACACTACATGTCATGGTAAGCAAATTCGTCAAGGCGCCGTAAAATGATTTGCCCAGGAGAGTTTTAAAATATACACTGTGCTCAATTAGTTCAACCTACACGTAAACAAAGAGCGGCTCCCTGCAACAAGGTGTAAATCAAAGTTATAGCACCAGCTCCCAGCACCAAGAAGTCACTCGCTGACCAGTCCTAGCGTACAATGCATTAGTGCTCGCTGAGGGTTCTGCTACACAACAGCCACAGTGGGACAGCTCCACCCATTGCTGCAGATCCTCTTACCAGGTGTGTACAAAAAAACAACTAAGAAAGTTCTTTCCCTTCCCACGGACAAAGCCAGACAACCGGGTCTTACAGCACCAGGAAACAAACACCAAGCGGGAAGTGGCACCTGAGGGAGAAGTAGGTACTGCAAACCCGATGCTGAACAGATGGACGTGGAGAGAAGGTGATGGCATCACAACTCTCGCCCCAACTCTCCAACTCTCTGAATGGAGCTTCACGGATTGTAGAAGAAACCAGCCTTCCTGTGCAGGAAATCACGGACATGGTGGCACACACAAGAATGATTTTATTTCACCATCAGCAAAGCATTTATCCCCAAAAAAACTGTACACGTAGGGCTGGTCAGGTTGTGGTGCAGTGCTAACTTTATGCAATAAAAAGTCTGTCGCTGTAGTGGTCAGGTTTGTTGTTCATCTGAGGAGGGCAACAAGGGACAGGCAGCATGGCCACATCATCAAATAGCAATTTTACTCCATGTAAATGCAGACAATCTTTCCTCTTAAGTGCAAATTAAAAGGTTTTTGCTAGAAACCAGCATGACTTGGGCTGCTGAGAAACAACGTACAACTCAATTCTTTACAAATATTGACAGTTCGAAATCATTACAGGTTTCCAAAGCAAGAACAGTTACAAACATGAAGGGGAAGAAACATTACCAATGTTAAAAAATTATCATTGCCAACTTCAAACACTCTTCAAAAACGTATCTAAGAAAAGATTGTTTTCCTATATATATATTTTTTCCTGCAGCTGAGGAGTGTCCATGCAAAACAATTTTGAGAAGAGCAGTGTTCCACCTGGGCACCAAAGAGGCCCAATTCTGTCCCACACAGCTCAGTAAAGTGCTCTCTTTTGCATCCTTTGAGGAAGGAAGTCCTCATTTAAAGTTTGGGAGGCCGAGGTTACAGCTGGGGAAGGCAAAGCCTCGGTCAATCCATTCTGAGGTCAGAGAAGAAGGAGAGAAGCTAACACTACCCTGCCTTTCATAGCTCACGGACAACAGGCCACAAGGGAGGAGCAAACAGGAGGAGCAGAGGTGGGTGCCAGATGAAACTCTGCCCCTGGAAGCTGCATTTAAGGCAGTCTTCAGAGGCAGTGTTTTGTTCTTTACAGGTAACGAACACTAGCTCTACTGCAGAGTCCCAAAGACACTGGGTAACAGAACTCCACACATGACATAAGTGAAAATCAAACACGCTTTTCACTTCCTGTGCTGGTGGTTTTTTTTTTTTTTAGTAATTGCTTTGAAGGACAAAGGGGATCTGAGTAACATTCTTTTGCTGATTTAAAGGAAAATAAAAGCATCTTGCCCTCGACATTTTTCATGTTGCACACTTAGAAACATTCTAGGGCAGATCGTTAAGAGGTATTTACTGACAAAAAGGTAACTAATTATAAGCTCAAAAGAGTAAAAGTAACATTAACGGGGAACAGAATTTAAGGCATTTTTTATTTTGGCCAGGAATGACACATGCTACAGAGTAATCTTCATTTTCCCACTTAGTTTTCAGACCACTGCACTTTTTCTGTTTGTTTTACATGGCACTTTGTAGTTTGTGTTTTTACAGTTTAGTTTAGATTTTCAAGTGTTTTCTTCAATATAAATGCCTTCTCCTGTAGCTCAGGTCTGCTGTCTGATGCCATGGTAGATAACGAGCGGATGAGGTGCTCTCTGCTTTCTGGTGTCAGGCTTTCCCATTGTTTAGACTCTGTGTAGATAGAGAATGACACCAGACATGAATACCAGTATGCCAAAAGTCCTCACCAACAGTTGCCATCCCCACATGGGCTGAAAGACCACTTGCTCACACATCACCCATGCTGACTATGTCTGGTCCAGCCTCAACAGACTACTGCAGATCCAACTTTATCCATAGTTGCTTCAAACCCTCTTCAAGTTTTCCCAGTCAACAAAGAGCTAACTGGGAAAAATCTAAGTCCTAATTCACCACTAAATCTCCCAGAACAGAAGGTAATTCCATTTCTCCTCTTCCAGGCTTCAAAACCATGTGCTTTTCTTTACCCAATAGCCATTCTCCCATGTGGCAAACACAAAGTCTCACCTTGCAGTCTGGTGAGCAGTAGCTGTATCACAGACAAAGCTTCTGTTCTGATGGACGTGTAGCTTTTGTTTTCTAAGGGATTTAAAAACAGCAACAATAAAAAAAAATACCACACAAAACCGAGCAAACTCAGAACCAAAGGGACACCGGCTGGACACAGAGCAGTCACCCCCATGGCCTGACTGCTCATAGCACAGCTCACTCACACCATCAGACTGCAGCACTACTCTGTCACAGCACCTCTGAATGGCAAAAGGTGACCACAGAGGGGCTAATGAGTCCTCTAAGTCCTGTATCACCCTCCCACTAACACAGGTCTACTGCTCCTTGCACAAGTTGGAACAGCAACAAGGTTCACGTAACTGCAGTTTGATCATAAACAACCTCTGTGCATCACAGACTCTTCCTTTGCTGTATTTTAAGGGCTGTAAATCATCTAGATTTTAACAAATAACATTAAGTGTTGGTATACAAGCACAAGAGGAATTAACATCCCTGGGCACAGCATCTTGTACTATGCCGTTTTCAGCAGCTACTACAGAGCAAGGTAGGATGACATGTTATCTCTAGCAGCCTATGCTTATTCTGCACTCTCTCCACTGGCCAACAACCAAAGGAGAAACGTAATAACACGCAATTCCTTATCAACCTTAAGCTGGGCAACATCCACTTACCTAAAGAGTGGGTGATAGATGAACAGGTTTCCAGCAGTATTTCTGTAAGGGCCTCAGGGTCAACGTGCTCCTCCTCGAACAGCACCAACCTGACAAACGTAGAAGCAGTCAAAACACTCTGTATCAGTAGGACAGAGATCTGCTCTACCTTCCTCTGAGAATCACTGAGCATCTTCAATGATGTACCAGTTTGAAGCAGCAAAGAAACATAATTGAAGTGAAAGGCAGAAAGAAGAATTACCTCTGAAAATAGGCATTCATTGCTTGCAGCACTTCAAGCTGCACTTTCCATGTGCTGAGTTTCAGATGGTCACACATTAACTTGCAGAACTCTTGGCGATAGCAACCTACAGAAAATTAAGGAATTGCTGTTGTGTTACCACAGGGAAAAGCAGAAGGAATCACTTCCTGCCTTGTCTCCTGCACATTCCCTATCTTGCATTCAAGTGACATCACCATAGCTTTGTAGCACAGGACCAAGTCAACACTCTACAATCAATAGTTCCTGAAATTTTCACCCACCAAGGCGGGGCATCACGCTCATTAAGAAGTCCTGGAAGATAAGCAGCTACTTTCTGGCCTGCTAATAAAAGCACCCTGTTTTTTTCCTATACATCCACAGATCTCCTCAAAAGCCTTTCCATGCCCAACGCAGTATCTAGGTGCCTCTCTCCTCCTCCCCCTCCTCCTCTGAAAGGGGCAGACTTCAGTGTTCAGACTCAGATGACTCACGCTGTGTCTCTGGGCTCCTTGGCCAGGCTTTGCCCAGGGTCTCGAAGGCACAGAGCAAGGACTCCATCTGCACCTCCCTCTCTCTTGCATCCTCATCTTCTTCATCGAGCTTTGGTAAACTTGCACCCACATTCTCAGCGGAGTTCTGCAGAGGTGGGGAAGGCATGACAGATAGGGAACAAGAGCATGCTGGCCACACACTTCAGTTCAACTAATCTTTACATACAGCCAGTGCATCCAGTCCCTGCACTCAGCCAGCATCCCCACAGAGAGAAGTATGACTCCCCCACCCTGGCTGCCAGCAGCTTCATAACCCAGAACCAGAGGCAACCTGTACATGGAAAGCCTCCAGGGACTCATATCCAAACAAATCCCTGTACTGAGAGCCTGACTCACAGAGGTGTAAAGCACTGCAAACGCTCAAGGGAAGCGCTTCATACAGCTTCCTAGGAGTGTCCTGCAGCCTGCAGAGCAGCCAGGAAATTAACTTCTAATACAGTACCAATGCAAAGCTGGATGTCATGGTACAGGTTCTCCCTAGAGGGTAACAGGGAGAATTTAAAATTTGGGAAGCACAGCGATAACCTTCCCAGGGCTCATGAACAGTCTGACAGTCAATTCTAACAAGGATTTAGCTAAGCCCTCCTCACACTGCCTTCTCTGCAGAAAAGTGGCATGCATTTAACGTCATCAGCCAGCCCATTGCTACTCGGTTGTTCTAAAATCTCAAAAGCTGAACCATCACCTTCTTTATCATGGGGAAGATGATATCTGCCAGCTCCTGGAACCGGTCTTCCTTCGTTGCTTGCAGCACTGCAGCCATGCAGCGTAGTGCTACCATCCTGTACTTCAGGTTCTCTTTCCGACACTCCTTCAGTACAGCCTGGACAACATCAGTGACACTGGGCTGGCCAGGCACCGACTTCTGCAGCTCTGCACTGCAACACAAATGCACACAGAGACCCATATCAGCCCCAAACACAACCTCTTCCAGAAATCACTAGCAATTTCCATGTTAAGGCATTGGGTTGCCTATCAACATTAATCAAATCTACATTCCTTTGCTCTTCTTCACTGTTACCCTGTTTGTTCTCTCCAGTTCTCCTTCCTGCCTTTCTATATGTATTTTCAATGTATTCTCCTTCTCCCTTCTTCTTCCTCTTTCCCTCTTTTCCCCTTTAAGGTGGCAATCCTTCCCCTTAGTGTCTTTTTTTCTTTTCTTTTCTTTTTAGCAATTCTGGCCTTTCAACATCCTTGTCTTTGCCCTAAATCAACTGTTAGCTCTGCAGGTCCTTGAGAAGCAAGGTCCCTCAGCCCTCACTAGTGACAACATTTAAGACAGAAGGAGTGGAGAGAAACTCCTCACGTCCTGATGAGAGACCATGATGCTGTTCAGAACTTGCAGAAGAGCAAGGAGACAGACTCTTCCATGCAACACAACCCTGTACAGCAACCTCCTTTATGACATATCAGGTCCCAAGAGTATCACTTTCTTCAAGATACTTACTTGCAGGCAGAAACGACACTGGTGATAGCCTTTAACAGCTCCTCCTGCAATGAGTAAAATAGTTACCACCGAGAAACACTCCATGGCCACACAGTGGGGTCCTGCTGAGCAAGCATGTCCTTTGCACTTTGACAGAAGTACTGGGGAAATACATCTGTGATACCAGCCAATGGAAGTAACATCTTGCACCTTGCACTTCCCCCATGCTCAAGCAGATGCTGCAGCAGCCTGAACTTCCCATCTGCACTTGAACAGCAGTGTTTTAAAGGGGCCTTGCAGCACCTCAGAGCACAAGCTAGTCCCCCTCAAGGCTAAATACGGTGCAGCAGAACTCTAATCTGCAAATGATACTAAACTGGGAGGAGCTGCTGACTCCTTCTGGGGTTGAGAGATGTTGCAGGGATATTGACAAATGGGAGAGCTGGGAAATCACCACTGACACAAGGATTAATTAGTGCTGGATTCTGCATCTGGGATGTGAAACTTCTGTAGTTACATTAAGGCAGGGAAAATACTAGTTTCCCTGAACCTGATTTCCCGCATGTGGTCCTCTGTAACAAAGAACACTGCACTTCCTGCTTCAAGAACAAGTGCTGGACAAACGTTCACAAGGTGACAGTTCGTTTTTTACCTTTCCAATCCATGTTCTTCCTGGCAGGCCCTGCAGCAGTGCAGAGAGCACTATTCCCAGATGTGGAGGTACAAGGGAGCTGGTCTGTTTGGCAATCGATGACATGGCAGCTGCTCCCTGGGCTTTCATCTTCCAGGACTGGGACTGCAGAGCCTTTTGTGTAATGGCTATCAGCTCCTGCATATACAGCCTGATGCCACCCTGAGTACCTGCATATCAAACAAAAGAAAATCATAGTTTTCCCCACAGAAATGAACAAAAATCTCATCTTAAAGAAAAAAATGGGGGAGTGGGCAATTAAAGATTCCCATGTTTGTTTGTTTGTTTCTTTTAACCCAGAAACTGTGTATCAGTAATGCCTAATTCAGGCAGTGCAGCAAAGAATTCTCCCAGGTTTATTGAAGATTGGTTCTGTTTTCTCAATAAATCTTCTTGCAAACAGAATCTTTAGATTTTTGTATCTACAGACACTATACATTGTATCAGTCAGCTTCTACGGAACATAACTTTTATTTCACCCTCAAGGAACAATAACTGGAAAACCCTTTTGCAGCCCCTTCTTTTTCCAGACTTCAAAAAACTATTCTGGTGACTAAGGCACCAGACCTGAAATCAAGTCAGAGAAAGAATGAGCAAAACCAATTCCACTATGCATTCAAGATCTTCCCCTAGAAAGCATGGCCAAACAGCCCTTGTGATTCTGACAGTACATTCACTGAAGTTAAAACCAGAGTTAAAACCACAGGCATCACCAGAAGACCAGAAAAGAAGTCCAGCACCAGAGGAAGGCTGAAGTTCCCTCAAATTCAGAGCATGCAGCAGTCCCTGAAGACTGTCATGGAAAGTTCCAAAGGTGTTCAGTTACACATAACATAAGGGTAGCATTACAGCATCATTAAGTGCTGCATGATCATAAAACAGTTCTCACTGTCTCTCTGTACCATCAAATATTGACAATTCTAATTATTTCAAACAACCACAGAGAAGTTAACCTGAGTTCTTACAGTACGTTTTCAGTATGGTAGGAAATGAAAATAAGTTTCCCACATCTCTTAGCAAGGTAACTTCCTGTTATCAAAATTTCCAAAAAGCACAGTACTTCACACCACTAGGAATATTTCACCCCTCAAAATGCAACTTACCAGGTACATTTTCCTGCCAAACTTCATTCCACAGAGTAGAGTCATCTTTTTCTCCTTTCTCTTCATCAGGAACCTCATGCATGCCAAGGAAAGCCAATGGCAGCACCTGTTTGGCATGGTTCTTCACTACATCTGGACTGTAGCGTCCCATAGCATGTACAGTTAAAGCACAGCCTGTCCTGTACACTGTCTCTGAAAGAGCAAAATAAACATGTTGTAACTAGAAGGAAAGCTTTTTTGTTTTTTTTGTTTTTTGTTTAGTTTGCAGTTTCATCTGCCTCTCAGTAGAGGGAAACACAGATCACAGTGCATGGGAATTACCCAGCTAGAAGGCTAGCATCACAATATAGAAATATTTCTCTACCAGCTTCTGTCAGCACCAAGAACTTTTTTTCTATATATTCTATAACTGAATATTCAAGAAGAAACATACCTTCCTTTTCCATGTACCAACTGCTGAGTTTGTGCAGTAGCTTTTCTGTGCTACTGTCCCGAGAAGTCTGTAACAAAATAGAGACTCAGACCACACAAACACTTGGAAATTAAAAAAAAAAACAACCCTAAAACTATCTCAAACCCCTACTCACCCGAACTAGATGCCCAATTGCAAAGGCAAAAGACTTCTGTATCACACTGTTGCGATCAATCAGGCCAGTAAGTAAAGCACTCATAAGTTTGCCTGTTGGAAGAGTTCACTTTGTCAGGTGTATCATCACATTTTTACTGCTGAGACAAAAATTAGAATGGCCTGTGTTTCACTGGATCACATTCTCACTCTTCACATGTTGTCTGCATTATGTATCTGTTTGTTCCATGTTTAATCAAGTGCACAGTACAACACAACTCTTGGTGGCAGCAAAGTTCAGCCAATGCTGATGTTTTGCCACCTTTAGCCTACTCAGCTTGACAGATAATGCTCCTCTGACATGAGCACCCTAGCTGATCAACTATTCAGATGTTCTCCTACTTTGCAGCAGAAAAGAGGCCTTCTTTGTATTGACAGTTCACAATAAATCTTTCTCTTTACATTGAGACTTAAGATCCACAGGACCTAACTCCCTCTTTATGGCTCTCCTGTAGCTCAGAGTGAAGAAACAAGTGCTTATTACAGCACTACACTAACTCAAGCATTGTGACTCCACTGTAAAAAGGTCTAGAGACAAATTTCCGTATGTTTCTCCTGGGCGCTAGGGAACTCACTCAGCTTTTCTCTTATCTCTTCCAGGTTGGTGATGTATCCAACATCCCATAGATCTAACCCACTATCTCTACCTCACACACAAAACAACTTCAAACAATTCTGAACAAAATACAACAACAACAAAAAAAAGGATCACTCCTGTGATAAAAATCAAAGGTGAGTAGGGAAGAAATGCTACCTACAAAGCAGCAATCAAAAACACTTAAAACCTGACACCAGAAATAAACCCTACCTGAATAAGGTGTTAGGTCCTGGGGACACTGTGTGGTTAGTGAGACAATTACACTGGCACAGCCTCCCTAGGAGATTGTGAGAGAAAACAAAAGATAAGAAAATGAAATAGCACCTGGTTACCACTGTTAATACTTGCTGAGGTACAGGTCCATTAAAATCCCATGCATACCTTTGTGCCAAGGCCTACTCCACTCTTTATTAGTTCACACAGACGAGGAACCAGCTCACCCAGGACAGAAACATCCAGGTACTGCAAGCTCTAGGAAAAGGGAAGGGGCAAAAAAAAAAAAAAAGTTAAAAAATGTGACATGCTTCAGCTGATCTGAAGGCACCATAATGCATCTTGTACCACATCCAGATTGTACTGTCCTGGCTCTGTGGAGAGGTGACCCTGCTGAAATTATTACACTCTATCTTTGTCAAAAGCTGAAAATAACACAGAAGCAAGAATTCATTTTGGACCAGAAAATAAGAGATTCAAAGGAGTGCCTATCTTAAGACAAAACCGAACATTTGCCTTGATTGCCTGAAAGCATGAAGCAGTAACATGGCCTAACAAAATGGCAATAGACAAGTTTTTAAACAGAAGGAGGCAAATGAAGAAAAAAGCCACAGAAATTTGAGAGATTTTACTGGTGTAACTTCTGATCACTTGTACATATGATGCCTGTGAGCAAACATGTCTCATGTTACCACCACACTGCAGAAATGTCTGCTGAGGGGAGATTCATACCCTAGCAAATTCAAGGACCATACGTTAATTCAAGTTAACATTCTCTGAGCTTCTAAGTCAAATTTCCTAACAATTTCCCCTACTTCCCAGTATGGTGAGGTGAGAAAGGAATAACCCATTGTATCACTTCCAAGGATATAACCCACCATTACCCAGTCAGCCCCATAACATATTGGAATAGTGGAGGTTGCTCACAAACAAGAACATTTTCAAGCTACTCCAGAGAAGATGCACCATCTTATCTGTTCCCTAACAAGCAATGACAGAACAGTGCAACTGTCTGGAGCAGAGAGAGGTATGGCCAGGAGGAGGGACAGCAGCAGCTGCTCCAGCTTGCAGGGCATCCATGAGTACACTTCTACATGGAATCTTTCATCCCCACCTAACCACTTCACACACTATTAATAGAGTACTACACCTGACACCAAAATGCAGCTCCCCCCTGGCACAGAGGCCCAACAGCCCCAAATGCTGTTACGTGCAGGAGATCTTGCTGTTGTTATTTTTCTGCAAGTGAAGAGAATAGCTCGTTGGCTGCACATCTCCTAAAGCTTGCCCAGTGCTCACACTCCCTTGGACACCTCATGTCCCTGGCTACATGAAGTGCCCAAGCAGAAAAAGGGGAGTCCTTTTCTTTAGAAATAGGTTGTTACAGAGTCCAGGAAGATTAAAGACCAAACCCTACAGCACAATGCCTGAGCACCAGCAGCAACCCATAGTGACAAACACCAGCTACAGACATTGCTTTCATTGTCACTGGCATTTTTTTCTCAACATCTCCAACATCTAAAGCACAGCCAGTGCCCAGGTGAGCTTATCTAAGGCAGCACAATGCAAGGACTAGGCAGCATTTGTGTTTGAAGAACAATGGCTATCATCAGCCTGAGGCTAGGAGAACTGCTTTTTTGCTAAACTGTAGGCCAGAAATGAAGAGAAATGGCAAAAAAAAAAAAAAAGCAGAATCAGCTGAGCTCCCATCCAAGGAAAAGCATTTGTAAGAACCCTTCTTCATCAAAGAGGACAGGTTCTCACATAGAAAAACATTCTGATTCCAAGTGAAGCCACAGCCATTTACAGCTGATGAAGAGCAAGCTGACACTATAGGACAAGACAAATCAGCATGTGAAAAAGATGAACAGCAGGCATCCACACATGGAGATAATAAAACAAAGCCTGAAGAGAAATTCTGTAAAAGCTCCTACTTTGATTCCCAGTCTTCTTCAACCACATATCTTAAACAGGAAACTTCCCAAATCAAACAATTACCATGTTAATGGTTTCCATCATGGGAGACGACTTGACAGCACCAAGTCTGGCACTATCCATTGCAGTCTACAGAAAAAAAAACATGAAAAAGAAAATGTTAATTCAACATGAAAACAGTGGGAAGGCTGACATGAGGTATAACACACTGTCTCTTAAACTCAAGCCAAAAATTCATTTCAGATGCATCCAGGCAAAATGTGATTACTTCTACAAACTGTGAATGTTCTCTTTTTCAGAGAGAGCTGAATGTTGTAGTTGGAGTACAGGACATAGTCTATGTAATTCTGATATGATGGACAGATAGAAATGGGGAAAAAAACATAAAAAAGACTTACTCTTTCTTATTTTTCACTACCTTCTAGTTGACAGAAGTTTGCTCCCTACCCCTTCCCACAATAAAAGCAGCTCAATTTGCTCCTGAACACTAAGGTATCAGTTACTTCCCCAGAAGGCTGTGACTGATTAACATGGTATGTTGAGATTGATTAAAAGGACACTGCTGAAAACACCCAGCTTCAGCCCGTACTGCTAGGGCATGCCTTCTAACTTATGTTACAAGAATTAGCCATACAATTAACCTCCTAGGAAAAGCAGTAGCAAAATCTGACAGTACAGGTACATTATTAGACTCTCTGCCTGTTTCACAGTTGCATATGGAGTTAAAGTGATGTTTAACAACACTTCCTACCAAGGTTGTTCTTCAGTTTGTGAAATATGTGGAATCTGGGGACTAAAACAAAAAAATCCCAACATTTCTTGTCCCACAAAAAAACCCTAAATCTGTTCATCCAGATTCCAGTGATTAAATTCTTTCAGTAACCCTTCAGGCAATCCACTTCACCTCTATCTCTCAATCTAATCTGCTACTTTCTGTTCACAAACAGAATAAATGAAACTTAAATCTTTGTTATTTCTTCTCCGTTGATAATTTCCATTAATAATTGCACTTACTTTCTCCTGATCTGTTGCACAGAGACTCAAGTAATTGAGGACCTGAGGCTCCAGTGCACTCAAGGCCTCCAGCAAGGCTGGGATAAGTTTTGGTGCATGAGGTTTCAACATAGATCCAGCACTTTTACTGATCTTCACAAGAGTGGTAATGCTAGAAGAAGAATAAAGGGAGAAATCAACACAGAAACATACTTTTTTTTTTTGTTGAAAAATCTCTGGCATACTTCAATGTAGTACCAAAACATGGCCAGTTCAGGTCATTGGTATGCCAATATACCTGCACCTATACACTGTTCTGATTAGGAAGTAGCAGACCTTAGCCCTGATACTCCAAGTGATTCTATTCTTTGCATGGAGATTGCTTATATTAGCCAGGGTATCACGAAGGGCAAAGAGTACTACAGACAATTATAGGAACAAGTAACACATTTCAAAAAAGGTTCTGAGCAAAGTCAGCCAAGAGAAATCAGTTGCCTCCTCCCAAGAAAAACATTACAACGATCTGTTCAGATCCCATTGGTCAGCCTGAAATTTTTAGATCTCTCAGGTTGCTTTTTGACAGTGTTTTCCAACCTTAAAAAGGATGAAAAAAGAAAGAAGAAAAATTCACTGTTTAGAGCTTTCTAACCTCTCTAGGTAATCATGATCAATAAAAAAGAATTGTTTCTGAGGAGACCAGCTGTGTTCTAGGTCTGAAGTAAACGAAGTAAACGAAATAAGGTTACAAAGCTACAAGCATGAGAATTCCCTACATTATCAAGAGACATCAAACCATTACATGGTATAACATGTATCTGAACAGTGTGACCAAGCACAGTGACATCTGCAATGCGTACTGTCATCACTAGACATGAAATAAGACCTGTCTTCTCCAGGAATTATCATGGTATTTTTTTGTTTGTTTGTTTACAAGTTGATGAGATGCCACTTCTAAAGGGTCAATAATCTCAAGCAGAAAAAAAAACACATCTGCAGATCACTTTGCCACTTGTACCAAGACAAAAGAACTCTCTTCTGAGCACTTAATCTGCACATCTGCAGAAAGGTGAGATATTTCAAGATCAAAATGTATAACTAGTTAATAATGTTGCCTCCATTTGTCTAAATAAGATGCTTCCAAAAATATACATACAGCTCCCAATTAGAACTCAGAGAGAAAAGGGTTCAATATGAAGGCTGTTTTGGGGAGAAATTCGTGACTTCGAACACAAGTTGGGAAAGACTACTAAGATCCTCTAGCCCAACCATCAACCCACTCCATACCCAAATCATATGCACCCTCAACCCAGCAAGCTTGCAGGATGCAAAACTGACCTGAGAGATCGGACTTCAGCAACTGTGCTGACTATTCCTTTATCTAGGAGGCAAGGGAGCAATACAGCTATTGTCCTCTGACCTGCAACTCCTTTGGAGGGATCACACATTTTCACACAAACCTGGAAACAGATGAGAATTGCTGTTGTATGTACATATAAATTTCCTGCTTGTATTTAATTATAACACCTTTTGAGTCAAACAAAAGAAGTCAACTGCAACTACAGAAATGTTCACAGTGAAACTCAAGCTCTGCTACGTATTCATTCTTCACTCTAGAAAGCATTCTGACACTAAACCATGTTCTTAAAGATGTTTCAGCTAGTCAGCTTCCAAAAAAGGCAAATTCAGGCCACACCTAAGAGTTGCTGATGTGCACCTGAACAGAGATGCACTAAATGACCTCTCAGCTCAGGACAGCCCCTCTCAGACACACAGACTCAACTGTTCCACGAGATCAGGCTGCAAATTCCATGTCACAGGAGATTCTGCAACTGTAACAACAGGGTGTTGGGACCAGATTACCACTTATGTCACTGAAATTTCAAGCTGTATACACTGCAAAAGTTAGCATTTCAAATCCAGTTCTTATAATCCGTTAACATTTCCACTGATTTGACCTTTTAGAAGAATATCAAACAGAACATAAAGTGATACGCAGACTATCCCTAAAACATTTTATCAGCAATTCTTATTAAAGTTCAGACTGGTTATTTCACATTAGGTTTTACTGGGCTTGGTCAGCTACATCTTACTGCAGTTACAAAATGTTTCTTTAAACCTCACTGCTGAGTGGGGAGAAGATGTGGAGGAAGAACCACCAATTCAGCATCTCCCTCCTACACGCAGCTTATTGCATTAACCTCGAACACTAAAACTCCAACAGTGTCAACAAAAGTAAGTAGCAGTGTGTGTTGGCCAAGCTTATTACAATTGCCTTTTAAGAGACTATTCTATTTATCACCCTGTCTTATATAGATGCTTCCTCAAGATGACAGGCTGCAGCAGAAAGGCCATTCCTGAAGAGATTAAAAGGAACAAATATTGTAGACATCCAGGACACATGTGTATCTGTGTACAAATCACAAGATGAGATTTTTACCTTGCTGAGGGTTTTTAAGGCTAGTTCTGCTGCCTTTCTCACAGACTCCTAAAAAAAAAAAAACAACAAATAACACTTTCACCAGTTTTATAGCTTCTATTAACAATGCACACTCATTGATAAGTATAACCCTAGTACTGTTAAGATTATATTCATGGCTGACACTTGGAAGCTTTCAAAGGAACTTCAAAACAGCAAGTAAACAGAAAAATCAGCACTGATCTGGAGGCACATGACCCCACTACCTAAGACTCTCACTATATACCTGCACTGATGAATTAACAAGTATTGAGCAAAACTCCTGTATACTGAAACACAACCACTGACATTGGTAACTTCTTTGGATGTCAGAAGAATTCTGTCCTGTCACAAGTAAACCTTCCCAAAGGCTGTTTTACAGGTAAAATTTAAGAATTCGTGTCCTGTGGACCCATTCCAGAAGGCAGCATACAAGTAGCTGTTTTGGAGGCTATTATATTTCATTAGCAATAAGGCAGAACATTCTGTGCCAGTTCGTTTAGGTGCCCCAGAACATTACTGAACACAGTGAATTTACTAGTATAAGAGTGAATTCCTGGTACACAGCACAGTTTGGGAAACAGTCCAGCCAGCCTTGCTTTAGCCGGAAAATCTGGATCCAGAGAAAACACAAGCTCAAGCACAGTCTCTGATTTTTTATCTGCAAGGTATTTAAGCACACAAGCTGTCCAAAATTAATGTTTCTATACTTGAGAATATACTTAGGAATTCTTTAGTATCCAGGAAAAAATGCTGAACCCTCATGAGTAAGGACAGCAGGAAGGAAAACTAATATTTAAAAACATGAGAAAAACACACAATTCATAAAAGAGCACAAAAATTTTAACAGCAAAGGGCCTGAACCTGCAGTCTGCTTAACACAGAACTCCCATTAGCTTCAACTTGATTTCTCAAAGAATCTCTTCTAAACACCTCATAGTTTGATCAGTACTTTCTGTTGAATGTTTCAGATCAATTAACAGTTCCATTACCTTAATGTCATCTTGCACTCTAAACAGAACTTCCCAGATTTCTGGAAGCTTGTCTATAATGTCATCCAAAGGCCTTCCTCTTAGTAGGTCATTCAGTGCAAGACAGCTGCAAACAAGGAATTTCATTTCCATCACATGGTATATTTCTTTGATAGGGGTATACACACATTTATAAATACAAATAAACATTAAAAAGAAAAACAGCACAACTGTTCTACATTTCTTATTTTCTCCAAACCCTAAATCTCTCTTAAAAAAATGTCTCCTTTTGCAGAGGAGACAAGCATCCAGCTAGACACATGAAATCTGAAACAAGCAACAGCTGTGAAAAAACAAAGGCTGCTGTGGTAAAAATTGCTGTTGAAAACTTTCCAGTTAGGATACTGTTTCAAATTTCTTTCCTCCAAGTACAGGATAAAAAAACAAACACAATGGTCTGAAGTCTGGGACTGAAATAAAATGGAAGTTTTCAAAACAGCATAGACATGAACTGATATAAATTAAAAAAAAAAAAAGTTTATTAAAAATGCTTTTCCAAGCAGTATTACTGCTGTCAAATATGTATATAGACAGACTACTAATATTTTCTAACATTAAGCAATTCTTCAGGCGCATGGACAGCCAAAAACGTTGTATGCAGAAAACTCCTCTGGGGAAAGTTGTTTAGTATTGCATGAAATAATAATTTTCTGTCTCAAAGAAACAAACAGCTTTAAGATTTTATCATACTTCAACAAGACCAGGGTCTATCCTGGAGGACACGTCCTCTTTCCCCACAGACTTCCTCAGGTTAACAGGTTTATGATAAAGAAAAGAGTTCAAAGAAAAGTCTGTTACTTTTGCTAGCATTACCTGGATTCCCTGATTCTCCACAGACTGCTGGTTAGGTTACTGACCAAATCGTCAAGAATTTCCTTCATATACTTATCAACCTATAATTAAAAAGAAAAGTATACAAATGAGACAAGCCCAGAATATGCATCTGTTGTGCATTCTGAAGAAAGATCCTAATGGACAATATTACATGACTTCAGCCGCAGCAGACGAACCACTGCTTGCCAGAGCTGACTCTGTGAAAGTTCTTCTGATTTTGCTTTAGAAGCGCACTTCACTGCGCTGCCTTAGGGCTTGGAGCTGCAACAGAGATAATGAAAAACAGCAGCTCTTCAGACCTTTCCAACAGAGCAGTTTAGATGCAGCACCAAACATGCATTACTGAACCAGTTGTACTCTGCCGAAGGATCAGAATCAATGACTTCACCCAAAGTTCAGCCTTGATAGGAAAAAGGATTTGCAAACCCACTTCCAATTCTTTCAGAGCCTGAGCAAGGGCATAGTGAGAAGTCACTTGTCCCTGAAACATGCCTGGGAGGAGATAAGTTCAAATTGATAGAGCAATCTCTTCCCATAGATCTCGTCCCACTTCAGAACTAAGGAACCACATTTAAATGTTCTTGCTCTAAGGGATGTATTTTCAACTACAATGATTTCAAGAACTTTTCATATGCAATATCAAATCAATATCACGGTGAGTAAAGACTCCACATGCAGGCTAAAGTCAGTTCAACTTTTACATTGGCCACATAGTCTACAGTATCCTCTCACAATCAAGAGGCAACACAAAGCCTGCATGCATTCTCCACCTCATCCTTAGAGTCAACCACATCTTCCTTGAGGACAATGCCTAACCCCCACATTTCCTAAGATAAAGCTTTCCCATAAGGATCTTTGAAACACTCTAGAGTTAGCAGGAACTCACCACTGTAGTTCACAGCACACTCACCATCGATTTGTCAGTGACCAAGGTGTTCCAAATGCTGGTCATTGCTTGACGAATGCCCAGGTTGGGGTCAAACTGGTAACGGTAAAGCCGGGGAAGAAGCTGGGGCAAAAATGGAGCCAGCTGCTCTCCAGCCTTGGCAGCTATCACATTGAAACCAAAAGCTGCTCCCTGAAATGATGACAGAAGAACATCTGGTTAAAACATTTATTCACCCACTCCATTATTGCTCCTGGGCACACCACTGTCATTGGCAAAGCTGACTGACAGTCTAGATAACAAGAAGAAAAGGACAAAAGCAGAACCAGTACGATATATCAAGCCCTCCCCACCCCATACCCTCCAACTTTTATTTCAAGATATCACTTGATACCCTTTTCCAAAGTTGTGGTGGAAAATTACAACTGTAAGTATTTGACAATAGTTTTTTTTCCAAATAAGCTCTCCCTGAAGAAAGGACACTGCTTCCCTTCAACTCCTCTGCGTTCCTAAGACCTAGCATAACTTAGAAACCTAAAAATTAAAAATAAAACAAATCTATCTTAACCAGGAAACTTAAATTTCTGAGGATTACTGGTTTGCATGTGACCTTATTTACTTTAAACTCAAGTGTTCTTTCATAGTTTTTGCCAGCACAGTGGAACTGATGCTTACCCACCAAGCACCGTGGAATTTAGTAGGATAGCTCGAAAAGAAGCTTCTCAAAACAGTACAGTGACAGCCTCTGGTTGACTTATTCTATGTTTCCTGACTTGCCATGTCAAAAGCTGCCACTCAAAACCTCAGTTATAGAATTTCACAGGATAGGATGTACTGTCTGTGTCACAGTCAAGAAAAGACAAACTCACAGACAGGACTGCTGCCATGATATGCAAAGAACCACCTAGCAAGATCCAGCAAAGCTTGCTCCACTTCATTTTTCAACAGATATGCCCCAGTGTTGAGTAAGGGAAGTCTCACTGTCCAAACACATTAAGATCTCGCTTTTGAACACTCAAAAAACAAAAGAGAAAGGATCACAGCCAGTTCATAGTGATACACGCTGATAAAGCCTGAGATACCAATGATATGTTGTAAGAACTTCAAGTAATCTAAATTTGTTTCTCATGCTGATTAATTTGTACTGAACAAGTCACCAAAGCACCAAGACGTGGCCTTCACATGCAGTTATTTATGGATCACAGAACTGCTGTGAGAGAAATGCAGTCACTGTTTCTACAGTTCACAGAAGGAATAGAAGTGGTAAGAAAGCAGTAAATTACCTTTCGAGAATTCCACATGGCATGATGGTTGGCCAGATTCATGAATTTATACACCAGGTCTGGCTGACTGAGATCACTAGCCAGTGAACAAAGTTCTTTGTATGTAGAAAGACCTTGACTTTGAAAAGCAGAAGAGAAATCAGTTATTTTTAGGGAAACAGTTACTTTTATCTAAACAAATACCATAGTAGTTAACACTACACTCAAAGCACTGCCTAAAGCAGAGAGAGAGAAGTGAATAGTCCTGTCTGTTCTACAATAAAATAGTTATAGTAACATAAAGAGTATGAAGTAATAAGAAAATAATCTAGGGAACAGATTTACAAGCAAGACAAGCACTATGTTCATTGACCACTGTCAGTAAACTTACCCATCTGGGGTTTTGCTCAAGCCACCCTGAAACACCACAGTTTCTCCAGTCATCTCATGTTTGGTTCTGTCGGAAAAAAGATCCAACATTAGCTCTACCAAATTCTATCCTTGAATGTAGTACACGCTATTTAAATGAATTTGTTTCTCTTTATATTCAGTAAATTCCCATCCTTTCACTTCCAGACCCATAAGAAAAACAAACAAATAAATAAATCAACCAAAGAAAAAGAACAATATATCATGTGAGACACGGCAGAAAGTTAGGGCTTTGCTGTATAGTCAGAAGCCAAGTCAAAACACTGAATGATGGCTTATTTCAGACCAGATGCAAGCTGCATCAATAGAAAGCACATGTGTACTTCAGGATGAAAGAACAAAATGTTTCCACACATCTGATCTCCTCCTGTTCACCAATAATGAATCCCCCACACTTGCAGATTATGTTTTTGTCACCAAGTCAGAAAGGAGAAGGCTGTTAAGGAGCACATTCAACTCAGAATAAACATGATTAACAGACAGTACTGCAAAACCACAATTTTTTGCACTGAAGTAGACATGTGACTATTAACAATTATCCTCAGCAACATGTATGTTTCAGACAGAAGCAACACTGGTACTGTTCAGAGTTGCTGCAGGAGCTCACTTTGCAATTACACAGTGCAGCAGTACGAAATCTAACTAAACCCAAACTGATTTAAACTGCTTGAATCAGGACTAAATCATTATTCGGTAACTTTGTTGAATTCAGAATGGAACAAAACTGGAATAGCTTCACTCACAATAAACTCAGGCTGAATGAAGAAATATCTCAGTTTGACAGCCTGGCAGTATGTGCACAGCAGCCCCCCTGGGCACAAAGCATCTCTCTCACAAAAAAGAGCACATTTTCATCCCCATCAGATACGTAGCTTAGAGTACTCTCCAAGTTGCATCCTACCTTTTCCCAGTCATAAGGGTATCAACAAGCATGGTGACGAGCTCTTGCTGATCCTGCTCACTTCCTAGTTCATATATCAGCCCAAGACCTTTTGAAGCAACATCTTGACTAAGCTCTGCAAGATATTTCACAAAGTGAAATTAATCATGTGACTAGTAATAAACAAATTTCCACCACAAGATCCAACAAAAAAAAAGATCACGATTAAGAAACAAAAGTTGTGTGCTGCAGTCTGTGGACTGGCTCTCCATTTTAAAACAGATCTAGTCAGGCAAGATAAGCTTTGGATTCTGAAAAAAGCAACTTGCTCCTGCTCCATAAATTAAGTGACATTTTCATATTAATATTGTCACCAGTGCTTTTGAAATAGTTGAGAGCACTCTAATTGCTACCATTATTCAGACATGCTACAGGCCCCTGGAACTAAAGTTCAACAAACAGTCCCTTCTTTAACTTTGGTGAGCTCTGTGGTTAGTCCACTGGATGCCACTGCTGGACATACAAGTCAAACATTTTTAGTTCAAAGACAGCTTAGAGTTTCTGTCCAAGAAATCTGTGATACTTCTGCTCAAAGCAAAGCAGAAGCAGCAAACTGAACAGCTTTTGTTATTACAGCCTGCAGAAGGAAATGCAGAAGTATATTTATACACTGCTTCTAATTTCTACAAGATCTACAAAATAGAATTTCTGAAGTAACAGAAGCGATTAATGTTTTTTTTACAGACATATTTTAATGTTCACTGACAGAGAGGGTGAAGGTGAGTTTCTGCCTTCTGAAGAGTCTTTTTGTATTTTTAAGACCTCACTAGAAGACAAAACTGTTGCAGTAGTACTTACCATCACTATCTGACAGAACTGAAACGAATGCACTTTGAATATCCTTGAGGCGAGACTAAAATATGAGAAAGAAGGGTATTATTTTAATTTCAGGTTTATTATCCTTTGTCTGGTCTCAAGGCAGTCCTTAACAGGTAAACAGAGGGGGCCATTTCAATAGGTGAGATAGGGTTCCCTCTGTCCATTTGAGCTACAACTATTATGAAGTGTCATCCTTTCAGATTGGTAAGCAGCTGTCTGGCTGTCATTCACAGAATGTAAGTTATTTGCCCAGCACCTTTTTATAGGTACCACGTTATTAGTAAACCACACTATTTTTTTCTTTACTTAATACGTAGCAGTAATGTGTCACAAATGAGGCTTCATCTAGGCAAGGGACATCAGCAAACTAAAGGATTTAGCTACTCCCACAGTATATACTTTTAGATCAGTGAAATATCATAGTACCTTCATGTAGGAAAGGATGTTTTGGTTGCTTTAACACTTTGTGACTCCCATCACAGACAAGCACTCCAAGTGTAAGATTTTTCAAACCACAATGAAAAATACCAAGTACGTAAAACATATGACTTCTGCTAGGTAACAAAGTTGTGATGAATTCTGTGAAACAGGTAGTGCAAGAAAAAACACCTAGCTCCTTGATGATTTCTTCTCTGAAACCTCTTTTTAGTATTTTTCAAAAAGAAATCCTAATAACTAATAATAAGGGGAAAGATGAACTGGCACATCATCTTATGAAATGGATTTACACTGTGCATACTCTAACTTGTTCATCTGACAGTTACAATGTTCCCCAACTAAGAGAAGATAAGTCATGTCTCAAAAAAACCTCAGTAAGGACTGCAGCAGCCCTGGGGATAAATGAAAGTGAACAGAAAAGGACAGACAGGGAAAGAAATAGACAGAAAGGAAGAAAGCAGCAAAAACAGAGACAAGGAGCGAATTTCAAGAAAGGGACATATTCCTTACCTTAATTGCTTTGTGTGTACTCAGCTTCTTCACCATTGACAGAAGCCAGATGCAAGCTGCTTGCCTAACATGTGGGTTGGGGCTGACAATGTGCTTGTTCAAAATTATGTCTAGGACCCAGGGAACCACATCATTTACTTTCAGATCTATATGAAGGAAAGGTACATGGGAAGGAGGAAATTTGCAGTCAGCTATGCATTTTTTATTACCATACAACATGTAGCAGCAATGTAAAAATATATGCTCACGTGAGTAATCAGATGACACCTTATCCTCTGCTTATTTTGTAAAAAAAAATGTACAGTGTAGTTTTTGGGAAACTGTTTCTCCTAAAAGAAATTCTGACGAGAGCTCTCCTAACCACCCATGATAATGCTTGTGGCCCACAGGAGTATTAGCATTCATAACTATTCATAGTATATATATACTAGTATTAGTATTCATAACTATTCATACTGTGTACAGTTCACTGCACTATCTTCTTTGTTTCTTTAGTGTGCGTGTGTTCAGATTCAAAAATCCTGGAGCAAAAGCAGGATTTTGTTATGCCCTACTCTGAACATGCTCAGCTTTGTGTTCACTTGAGGTCTAACACACCATCCCAACATTAAAACATAAGTTTTCAGGTCTAAGACTGACCTGAACAGTGGTTTGGTTCAGAGGCAGCATTTTGCCAAGCTTGTATTTCAACTGACACTGAATCTCAGCCCCTAAACTGTTCTATCTATTGCATCTAACTGTCACCTCACAGTAACAGCCCAAGCTGTTGGAAAAGGACTTGCAATTTATTCTTATAATCATATTGCCCAGTGCAATCTTCAAAATGCAATTTTTAATAGTTTAGGTTAAATGTGAAGCTAACTCAACAATGGAAACCAAAATGGAAAAAAATAAAGAAATGCAGTGTCAAGTGACAATGAGCTAGATTTCACAAAGAAGCTATTTAAAAGATCACATGAAATAACTTATTTTATCAAACCCATCAGATATTACAGCTACCCTTTGAGTAGATAAGACTTGAAGAGGTGAAACAACTTGCTTACAACTCATTATTGCAGAACAAAGATCAAAGTGCAGTGTAAAATGTCTCTTTAATTACTAATAATCCAAGACCACAGATAGAGCCAGTGTTATTAATCTCACAGTTGTGAGATTTCACATTTCTCAACACAGTCCCCTGCATAAGGAAGGCGTACCTGGGGCAGGGATATATTCCTCTTCTGTGACTGTCCATGCATCTCGTGCAGTCACTGAGCTGGTTCCTACAGCAGCACTTGTAATAGCTTCACCCACAGTAAACTGCAGTTCTATTTGTCTGGCCTGAGAAACACAATAGAGTCTCACTGTCTATTGACTAAATGAACAGCAAAAGTTCTGGAATTTATTCCAAAAACCCACAGCCTATTACTCAGTCCAATACTCAGCACTTATTTAAATATCACACTTTTGGTGATCTTCTAAGACTGTCTAGTGACTTAGATCCCTTGGAACTGATGAAAGCAGTGCTGATGTCAAATACTTTAAAATGAATGGTAAAGAGTTAAAGCAAAGAATTTGACAGTCTCTACATAAAAGAACAACCAGAAAAAGCATAAGGGATAGGATCAAAACAAAATTTAAACAAGATCACCAGTCATTAACAAAAACTACTGTGACTCTAAGAGATTTTTAACATTTTTTTTTTCCCACATGAAAACAGTTCAGCCAATATTTTGCTTTGGTTCTCTGTCCTCCTTCCACTATGTTCCTAAGTCCTGAGGAACAGAATGCATAGAATTCTGCCATTTTTTGTCAGTCTTTGTGGTGAATCTTCAAGAATTGATCACCATACCTGCTGAGTACCACTGGTCTCCTTCCTCTCTGGAAGTACAAAACGCTCACGTAACTTAGACAAGCATGTCTTTAGCTTCCTACAATCTAAGATAAACTGTTTTTCAGTTGTTTTTTTTTTGTTTTCCCCTTCAAGTATGTATTTTTTTAAATGAAGCTGTAATGTCCCTGAGCTGTTCCAGGACATAAATACAACACTCAAAAACGTGACTTTGTAAATGTGTACACAATGTTCTTACTATTCCTGCCTGTTTGATCACATCAGACTGGAGGGGCCTATAAATTCAGCCTGTTTGATACTCAATAGATGCTTTCACAGTGCTGAATTCTATGCAAGTATGAACAAGGAAGAAATATAAAAACAAGCTGTAAAGAAAGACACTAAAAATCTCCCTGACTTCTAATTTTGCAGTCTGGCATACCAAAATATGTCTAGCAGCTCTGTAGTACTGTGAAAGAACATAGTAGTGAATGGTAGACCTAGACTGACAACAGATCTTCCTATAAATAAAGCTTCTAATTCAAGTGAGTTACACCAGCGGATGTACTTCTGATGAAAAAGAACATGTATTTATATTACAGCCTTGTAGCATATGCTTGAATGCCAAAATACAGACTTACTAAAAGCTTTTAACATTTTATGTGTAAAGGCAGTCCCCTTGAACCAGGGACACATACTTCACCTCAAAGACTGGGGCACAAGCCTCAACAGGCAAGCCTTTAAACTGTGGCATAAAACATTTCAGAATTTAAGTGCCTCAAACCTATTTTGGCTCACTACTTCATGCCAGCTTTAACGAAGTTAGAAGCACTACAGATGACAGCTACTTTGTAAACCTGGCTCCAGAACACAGAGAAAAACATTTGAACAGAAATGCTTATGAAAAACAATATATTGCTAGTTTCTCACCTCTACGGAATCCATTAAACCTTGAAGCAGTAGCTTTTGGTGGGGAAAATCTCCATCTCCCACAGGAAAGTAACCCAACGTTTGTATTGCTCGTTCCTTCATCTTAAATACAAAGAAAACAACAACAGTCAGGTTATCCTCCTGTAAGTCCAGAATATACATTTTCAAACCTCTCCTTCCCACCTTCTTGCTGTTTCACTTACAGTACCTGCAGTCATACATGCAATAGACTTATTAGTCAATTATTGCTTCACTCTTCCAAAACAGTTTTCCAAATGACATAAAGCAAAATAAATGTCGTGTTACATTTGATAGTTATTCTCCAGAAGATATTCCTATTTTCCTTGAATTAAAATTATCCCTTTTAATAATTTTCATCACATGGGCTCCTACTTGGGAGAAGAGGAAGAACACACAAACAACTGCTAGGGAACACCAGACACTCTGAAAACGCTTACTCCAAATCCGATCACTACAGACAACAATTAGTCCTAGTCCAAACAGGTTCAATAGTAACTTCTTTAAAAAACAAGGTGAGTTGGACAGGTAATACACTTCAGAAATCAAAAGGAACCATAATAATGTTACAAAATCTTGCCTTATTTGTTTCCTTGCTGGAATGGATTCGCGCCAGTAAGCTTTCAACAAGTTGGAGCTTTGTAAATCCTGCGCCTTCACTGGGGATTGGCAAGGGGCCATTTCTGCCAATCTCCCCAAGAGCTGTGCAAGCAGCCACCACAAGGAAGGAAGAGGTGCTGTCCAGAAAAGAACCTACAGGAGAAAGTAAACAGGATTACCTGGATCTTGTTTTATTATCTAACAAAAGGTAAGCAAGTACCAAGGTGTGTTTATTTCTGTTACAGCTGGTAGGAAGCACTATGCTCCAACAAAATCAAAACGCGAGGAGACACAGGGAGGAGTCTTGGCAATGGCTTAACTCTGAATTGGGCTATGTTCATCAGTGAGCTAAGAGTCCATGAAACACTGAAAAAGGTTATGTCCGTACACCTAATCACACAGTAGTTTTACAGGATGTAAATTTTATCATACAAAGTGAACTCAGGATTAATAGCACCTACAGGCTGAATATCTTAGAGGTCCTCAGTCTGAGGCAGCTTACAAGCAACTATTACATGCAGCAAAGCGTCAGGTGGGAAGTTACCTATTGTCTCTGTCGTTGACTTTATGAGCTGCTCTTGTTCTGGCATGACTGCAGTGTTCGGCTGTTCTATGTCATGTAGCTCCATTGCTCTGATTTTCCCTTTGGCCAAGTACCTTCCTATTGTGAATCCCAAAGCCAACAAGGATCCATGTTGGACCTCCGGGCTCTACAGACAACACCAACAGTGCAAAAAAACCCTTCATTTTCCAAGTAACATTTTCCACAAAGCACTGATTTAAAAACACACATAGACAAGCAAGCTGGGAAGGTACCCTGAAGAAAACTGAGTTGCAACACACAATACAACAGGAGTTTGATATTGCCAGTACTCTCTGATGGAGTCCTTCAGTATAAGTGAACAAAACTCCTATAGATTCAAGAGGACAGACTTAGAATTCAGCACCAGAATTGACATTTCTAAAGTCTTCCCTCTGGAGGCTATGTAAAAATAAACAAACAAACTGATAATTTCCCTCACTTTCAGAACACAAAAAACAATGACAAAGAAATATGCACTTTATTATTCTCTCCAGAAAACAAATGTTCTCAGATCCTTCACCATTCTGTAAGCGGCAAAAATAAATAAATAAATAAATAGAAGACAAAGATAAAACCAAGGGGAGGGAGATGGACAAACAGTGAAAGAAAGCCACCATGTGGGTGGGAGACACTGCTAGGGAAAGTTGAGTGCTGCCGAGCAGTCCTCAGTGGGGTGAGAAGCAGCTGGGTTTCAACCAATTCCCAAGGTGCTGTAGGCCATGTGGCTTAGCTAAGGGAGGGGGATGAAAAAGAAGCCAAGATTTTCCTTCTGCAGGTGCCTTAAATTGTGCACAAATATGGAATTAAAAAAGTATTGGTGATAAGCAGTCTAATCTATTACCATTCAATGAGACAAAGTATATATAAGGGGGTAAGACTGGAAAGAGTGTGACCACACTGGCTCTACTTTATGAGAAGTGTCTCAAGAAACCTTTTTATTAAACTGAACATCAGCTTCAGGGATTAATTTATTTAGAGACCTGTTCCAGTCACCTACAGCAAAAATCCCTTCCAGTCTTCCAACATCCAGCTAAAAGCCAGCTAGTTAATTTTACACTCGGATTAAGGCTAATACATCCTGAACACACTGTAAGAGGTTCAGATTTCCCATCAGTTACATGACACTGAGAAGCACAGCAGGAAGCAGACAAAGGAAGGTAGTTACATGACTGTCTTTTGTCATCTTGATCAGCTGCTCCACAGAGGCCCTAAGCTCATTTCCAGACATTGTAGACAGAACTACAGAGTAGAACAGGGCAGCGAGCTCACGCATTTCTTCTTTGTTTGTGTTCATCAGGCTCTACAGAATTTTTTAGGAAGAAACAAAACATGGAATCAACTATTTAAAAAGTCTGTTCATGCAGAGTTCCAAAAAGCTACAACAGTCATGCAGTGGCATAAAGAACATTTAATTATTTAAATTCAGAGTATTATCATTTAGTAAGAAACAAAGCATTCAATACAAAGCACTAATTAAACATTAACTTTTAGCAGGAATATTACCAGTAGCCCCATAATGACTATTCACTAAATCTCTGATAAATAGCTGAATGAATGCTTTGCAGAGTTTTGTTTTCAGAGAAAAGCTTCCAATATTTCACAACTACATGGAACTTAAAAACAAATAAACAAGAAAACCCACAGAAGACACAAAACTGCAAAGGCAGTTTTTTTTTTCCCCACAAACTGCCAAAGGCTTCTATTTCCTTTTTATTAATGAAATAGAAACACACAAACAAACAAACTGTAGAGGTTAAACCACTTAAATACAATGGCGATATAAAGAAAACACAACATTGAGGAAATCACAGTGCAAATTTATCCATTTTGTATTAGAGATCATTTGTAATTTAAATAGTTAAATGGTTGAATTTCTGAAGCCTCAGGCCATTTGATAAGATGAAACTGACAGCAGAGGTTAAGATTATGTGTATAAGGCAACGTGAAAAATCTACACTTTAAGCTTTGAATGATTTAGTAACAGAAGTAATATAGACATGAGCCAAATTAAAAAAAAAACAAGAAAAACAAAACCAACAAACAAGATACGAGATCTGTCAGGCTCTTGAAATGTATGCTCCAATATAAGCTCCAATTTCAGCTGAAAACATGTATCAGATCATGTTGCTGACTTCTAACAAGCTCCTGGAACTGTTCCTTTCACTTGGCATACTGAAGTCACACAGGATGATTTACAACTGGAAACTTGGTCATATCAGTTACCATCCCTAGAAGCTTGCAAATGGATATGAGACCAAAAAAAAAAAAAGGTTTTCCTGCAAATGAGAAGCAGTAACGAAGAAGAGAATGTTTTTAATTCTATTCTTTGAGGATCATATTTGCACTTAAATGAGGTGAAGTAAATTGCACTCAGTGCAGCACAGGTTTCACTAGGACAAATCATTAGAACACATTTTTTTCTGCTGACAGATTCCCCAAAAGGAAGTAGTGGCAATCTACAAGGGTTTAACAAGTCCTGGGTGCTTAAACAGAATCACAAAAAGAAAATAATCCAAACAGAGGTGAATTCTCTTTGTCTTATTCCCCAGTAGGCTTCAGTTTATCAACTCTTTGTATGGAGATAATAAAAAACCAAACAACACAAAAAAAACCCTCTGTAAGATAGGCTGTAAAACAATTCTGGACTACTCGTCACAATTTCTGACAGACTCGTATATCTTCTAAAGGGAACATTTCCATTTATATACAGTTCTTTAAAAAAGAACTTGCAGAATTTTGTTCTTGGTTTTCTTTTGCTCTCATCAAGGGAAATATTGACTGACTGTTTCAGGAGAATCACTTACATATGTTACCCAGAATGCCTAAGAAAATTAACAAAGTTGAGGAATCGAAAGGTACTTTTTCCTACCCTGCTCTATATTACACTGAATGAGGTGGTGTTCAGTGCAGGCAGAAATAACAGGATCGAAATTAAGTGCATACTTGACAAATAAAGCTCCATTTCACCACATGAAAATGCTACATTTTGCTAAAGCCAAATGCCTCCAAAATGCTCTTTCTGCCTCTCCCCTCCCCCAAAAATTAGAGAAAAAATAAACAAAACCAACAGGTTTCAACGCACCCTTATCCAATCCATTTTGTATACAAATCTAGCAGCCAGCTTCTCTGGATATACTGAAACAACTTCCAGAAGACAGTACATGACTGGCAAACCTAAACAGGAATTAAATTATCAGGTTATTTACAAGAATCCAGCAATCCACAATAAAAAGCTTCAAAATGTATCAGGCATTTCAAAGTACCTGCTTGCAATTCACTAGGGATAACAAACAATACATAATATTAGGGTATGGTATTTCTTAACGATATTGGACAAACGAATAGTAGCAAACGTAGGGATAGTATCTTTTTCTAAAGGCACTCAAGTGCTTTAAGATGACATTTGTCACAGACAAACAGTTATCAGAATAAGGAAGACAACATTCACTGGCAAGGGAACTGTGTTGGACAGAAAGTTCACAATTTTAAAACACTATGTCAACAACTGCTGAGACTTAACTATCCTACCATCTCCCACCTACACAAAAGCATAGAAGAGAGCAGATTTACACTGAAAAGTACACAGTCGGTGTGGCAGTTCTGCAATTCAAAGTAATGGGCATTCATTTCTAAGGAATGACTTCATAAAGAAGGTGCTCTTACCTCCAACACCAGCTAAGAGCTGCTGAAGTAGGCCAATATATATCTGTACAGGATTGGTTTCTGTACTTTTGGAGGAAGAGGAGGAAGAGAAAGATATGTGGTTGCCAGACATGAGGTTTCTTATGTAACGTCCAATAGCTGGGGCATGGTCTTGCATATCTGCCAGGCTCTGTGAGGTTGGTACCACACCTGCACTGTGAGCAAGACACATCCGCAGATACAGGACTATCTAAGTAGAGTAGAGAGAAACACAAGAACATTACAAATGAATGCAAGAGCACTCAGGAAACTAAGGAGACAAAAGAAGAGCAAGGAACTGGCTATATTCAACATAACTGAAATAAGACAATAATTAATAAACTCAAGACAGAAGAGTTAGCAATGATAATCGTGCATATACAAAGTACAAGAAATCACAGGATCACTCACTACAATATGCTCATATAAGCATACAATCCTACAATTCCTGCAACACATTCATCAGAGTTTTTGTTTATTATAAGCTGTTGCAACCTGTATGCAGGCTGGTCAGTACATACCTAATACCAATCAGGCAGGCACCCAAATGCAATTCAGTGCATTACTACGCAGATCCTACATCACATCTGAATTTCTGTCTCCAGTTGAGGAGCCAGGTAATCTGCTATGAAATGAACAGCCCCAAGGAACATAGCAGGGCTTAGGCAGAAGATTGCCAGTTTCCTTCTTTGAGAAAGTGCTACACTAGGTCTGCTTCAGAAAGTGGTAGGACAGTCCTCCCAGAAACACTACTCCAAACCCCTTGGAAAATTCTGTTCAGACCTCTATTTAAGGACAGAGGGAAAAGAAAAGGAGAAGTTAACACTGACAACTGATTATATGGGGAATTTTGAAATATGAGGTGACTTATAAGCACTAGCTTCTTACATTATTCTCTAAATAAATAACACTAAACATTATCCAAGGAAGTAATCGCAGAATTACCTCTCCAAACGTGGCAGGATTGAAAGGTAAGGCTGCAGTTCCTGTCATATATTTAGCCGGAGTTTTCATTCGGTGAGAGGCCTAAATAACACAGTATATTAAAAATGGAACATTCAGACTCATGTACAGCAAAGACATTGAACGGGTCAATGAAATTTTGCTGATGCAACTGTTTATCCTCCACTGAGCAAGTGAAAATCTATACGAGAACAATAATGGCCCAATACACTTGAAAAGACAACCAAAAGTGTACTGTAGGTCCATCACCATTACCTTCCTGCCAAAACGCAAAGTGGAAATTCTGAAATCATGAGGATCGAGACGCAGGGGAGGCCTGAGAAGGAACAGTACACTTTTTTGCACCCACAGGGAAAAAAAAAAAAAAAGCACTTCAAAATTCATAAATAGAATACCTCAAACTACCTCAAAGATTTCTGTGAGAAGTGGGTTTCTTTCCACATTCAGCAGACCAAGTTCTACTCCTTATAATACAATTTGTGAAGAGGGAGAGAAGGATGATGGTAACTCATGCAGGAAAGTCATTTTGCATCTTGGCCCGCTGTGCTACGCAATGCGTACAAATTCCTCAAACACCTCCAGCACTCACACTACTCACAATATATGAAAATTCATACTTAAAACTAACCAAAGGAATGGAGTTCAAAAAATGTCTCTGAGCACATGTAAGGAAGACCTGAAAAGTGCTTGATTTTTTTTATTTTTATTTTTTTCCATTTAATGCACACAGGTGAGACGAAATCTTGTTTTTCTCTGTAGTGACTAAACTAGGCTGATCCCTATTGTTACACAGTGGCAATACAAAGATCAAGGAAATAAAAAATCCCAAAACTACATGAGACAGGCTCTAATAAAAAGCCAAAACTCTTTTTTTTATTTCCTTTTTTAAAATTTATTTGAATAATCAGTGCTTTGGATAAAAGAATTTACCTAAAACTTCAGATACCTCAAACACCAACAAAGTACAATACTGGCAAAGGACAAAAATTAACAAAGAAGTACAACATTCGTGAGAGTTCTGTTGTCACAGAGCTCTTGCAAAATTATACTTCTTACATACAGAAATAATAATTAAAATATATAATAATAATTAAAAAACTGAACCATAGACAGATAAAGAAAGCACTGTTTGAGAACCATCATAACATCTGTATATTTTTCAAGCTTATTAGAGGAATAGTCCACAGAAATGTGTAACACAAACTAGATTATCAATACCTCCCTAGGCAACTTCTCAGTACAAACAGTGAAGGTTAACTTACTGATGTTGTTTGTGACATAACATTCTGCCACAAACCATTACTTAGATGGCCAAAAATTTGATTAATTGCAATGAAGATGAACAACCAAGCCTTCAAGTCAATAAATCACACTTCTTTGATTGTTCTAATGTCCTTTTTTCTCAGCCTGGAACGTTTTTACTGTTTTATGCACAGTATTACCTTGCTCCGGCCTAATCAGAGTAAGCTTTCTTCCAAAAACCTGTTTGTTAAACATGCCTGTCTGTGAGCTCTTAACACTTGCTTCTTTGCGTAGAAGACGTGGCACAAGCAATATCAATGCAAAATAATCTGTTAAAAGAAAAGCCTTCATGCCACTTAACACTTGGGTCTCTTGCAATTACCGCCAGTGGAAGATAACCATGAATACTGACTTTGGCAGTATAGCTCCTGTGATGCTATATATGGTCTTTGCTATGATCTTACTAATTCTGCTCCTTGAAGGAGGTAGAGGAAATGGATATGGGGGTGGGAAGTATCATGCTTACTACATGCCTAAGCATAAGTCTTGTTATTTAGTAAGACATAAGCACTGTACCTTCTCTTGAATATAATGAACCATTTCAGGGAAGGAAGGCATCTGCTTCCCAGAACTCTCCTTTTCATTTTTACCAGGAAATGTTCTCAGCACTTGCTGGGCTTCTCCATGTACCTCCTCCCGCCTTTCAGAAGAAAAGATGAGAAACAGACGCTATTAGCACAGAACAAATGAACAACAGTCTTTAAAAAACAATGAGATCTCAAAACTGAGCAAGAGCAAGCAGCTTTAAAATGAGAAATGCCTTTCTGAAGTGAAGTGGAAAAAAGTATGCAATGGAACTTTAGACAACTTCTTTACTATAGAGAGGTGGAGGAAAAAAGGCAGTGACAAGTGTCTGCCATAAAGCAGTCTGGACCAGGCCACTTCTGTGCATCTTACATCCTGCTAATGGTCATGCTTGGATTCCAGTTCCCATGTCCTTGTTTTCCTATCTTCCTACTTGGATTCTTCAAGTGAGGGGACATCCTGGAAGTCCTTCCTATCTACAACCTTCAGCTGACACTACCAGGTCTATTGCTCCTCTTAGCTTAAGATCAACACCTAAAACAGTTCTGACACTTCAACAATAAACTGCAAGAAACTGCTCTATTGCTTTCTCTGTTGCTAAACTTTCCTTAGTTACACAACAGCTGCACAAATAAAAAATTGAACATTTAAGTAATGTTGGGGAAAAAAAGACATCTAAGTAACAAGAACAGACAGGTGTGAACGAAGTGATTACCCTAAATCAACATTCACCTGCTCCTGAGCAGGAAATGGCAACTTGTAAAAAAGCATCTTTCAGTTTCTTCATGAATCCAAGATAAAAATAGATCGTCACAATTTACCAGGAAAAAATTATGGCAACTGTAAAGATGACCAAATGCATCATGACACATTCTACTTTGTGAGTGCAATCATTCATTAGCTTAGATTCACTGAATGGCTTAGGTTGGAAGAGACCTTTAAAGGCCACTCTGCTCAACCCCCTGCTGTGGGCTCGTTGCTACCACTAGATCAGGCTGCCCAGCACCCCATCCAAACTGGCTTTGAATGCTACAGTTCACTGAAAATGAAAAAGAATTCAAGCCAAAGACAGCATAGGAAACAGTAACAGCTGTCCACATGACTACCAAGAATGCCACTACATTAAAGGACAATTTTCAAATTACTACATTTGATTTTCAGTACATTAATTCTCAGGCATTTATACTCATTCATCACGGATACATATTTAATCCAAATACATAATGGATCTTTTATATACATATTTTGATTAAATATATATATATTTGGATGAAAATAATTTAAAGTGAAAAAAAAGGTTAAAAAAGAAAGAAAGAAAAAGGACTTACGGGTCTCCTGCTGCTAACAGCAGTAAGTATCTGGAAGGGATATGATCTGGAGGGAATACTGTGCTAGCAAATTTCACAGCCACTTGACGTACTTGAACTTCAGGCTTAAAGAGAACAGATAAACGTATGGCCAAGATGTAAACAAACACTAGTGATCCACTCTAGTCACTGTGTCTATCATCTTCTTTGTTCCTTCATCCCAAAGTACCTCAAAATTGAGTTTGTCAATTTTTGAGACATTGTGCTTGCTAACTCTTCATGCGTCAAGAAATGGAAAAAAACTAGCTTCTCATATATACCCAAGTGGAGAATTAAATGGTAAATTAAACATATACACAATTTTGGGAAATACAAATCAGAATTATCACTAATTCTGAAGTATCTAAATGGTCCCTCCCAAGCAGTTTAGAAATGAAGGATGACACACATAATCTACCCTTGGAAAAAAGAACTGCTCTCAGAAGCAGTACAGCCAGAATCACTGATTCAGGAAGATCATTCTCTCTGCTGGTTTCATACTTAAAATGGTACTGCCTGGAGACCGAGACTGCTGAAGTACATAGGCAGTGATCATGAAAATAGTTCTCTTGCACATGTATTACTGCAACTATTAGAAATAAATATACTTCCACAGTAACCCTAAGTACCCACATGAACTTGTAGTATACAAAAGCCACTCATTCTGAAAGTCAGGCCCAGACCTCTAGGGAATCATGAGGCAAACCAAGATAATCAATGAAGTCTAGTTTCCTCTGGATTAGAGTCTCAAGTTTCCTTAGGAGGAGACTATTATTGATGCACACCACAATTGTAGACACTTTGATTGTGAAACAAAGAACACAGAAAACTGCATTTTCTTTCCTTCAGCCACCACTGCAACATTACACATATTTTGTACATCTCATGATCACCTCAGCAGAATACTACATTCAGCAAAAAAAGCAAGATATTTTCCAAAAGACCTCAGAACAAAAAGTCAGGAAAAAGACAACTGCATAGCTCTTCTTTTAAGGTACTTAGTTTTGACTCTAATAGAAATACCTTTATTAGATAAGAAGCTACAAGTGCTTCCATCAGAGTACGCTGGGCTCCTTCCAAGTTACTATATGCTCCAACCATCATTGACAAGGCCTCCTGAATGGCAAGCCTCGTATCAGCATCTTCCTGCAGTAGAAAATACAGTTCTGTTACTTTACAATGTACAGTGACAAGAATCGAGCAAAACCAGCTCCAAATCTTACTGATTTCAAAAAGCCCTACGAGCACTCACCTTGCACAGAGCTTCAAAAAACTGCTGTACCAGTGCTATATCCTTGGTAAAGAGCTGGGGCATTCGGCTGAAAGAAGATATTTTCATTCATGAAGGTTTGGGCTTTTAAAGTTGAGTTGTTTCACTTTTCATTGATCTTCCCCTTACTCCATATTTTAACTTCAAACAAAACACAGCCAGCACAGATAGTCTATCCTATCCTTTCCCACCAAAATGCAGAAGATCCCTCATCAGAGTTCTGAAATCAAAATATTCTGGGGAAAAGCAATTAGATCACCAGGAAAGCACTGAACATGCCACTTGCCCAGCTGCCTTCTAATCTTTGCTCTACAATTCCTTAAATTTATGTTTCTGGCAATCTACAAAGTAGAACCATTTTATAAATTATATTCATTATTCATGAGTTGCCATTAATCACTTCTAGTGAAACTAGCAGCCAAATGCATATCTCATTCTACACCTCTGTAGTTACCAAGAAGAATGCTTTTCTCTGCGCTGTACATTCAATTGCAGAACTAGCAAGAGGTTCAGGCCTTGCTCTTGATAAATTAACACATTACTCTAAAAAAACTATTCAATGACCCATTACTTAAATGGCACTTCTGTTACCTGGAGAGTTTCCCAACTGCTGAATAAGCCATCGACAGCAATTTCGAATCCTTAAATGATAAAAAAAATATATATATACAACTCAGCAAAACTAGAAATACATAAAGGCATAGATATAAAATAAATAAATGTTTAATTATAGAGCATATCCTGTCTCCAAAGTGCTCAAGCAGGCAGTTCCTGGACAAAGAATCCTGGAACATAATGAAATCCAAGAATAAAAGCATCAGATAGATAAAAAAGAAACAGAAAATTACAAGTGACATAATGTAAATCTTTCTTCTGGTCTCAGTTAGTGTTTTATTTTCAGGCTGGTAGCTAAGAAAATTTGGCAAATGTATGAAGCAGTACCTAAGGAAGACTGAAACTTTCCACTGACCCTAACAACTAGCTTTATGGAAGGGAAGCTGTTTGTGCAGTGAATCCTGAAGATTTCACATATTTAAATATGGATGTACTCCCTCCTAAATGGTCCTTTTTCACACCCTTCAGGCAGGGGAGACTCACACCTTCAAACACCAATTCAAGACAGAGGATTACACCCAAAGGTTGAAAGGTACCAGCAAAAGCATGAAAGTTGCACAAAGGAAGTCTGCAAAATCAGTCTTTTAAAAGATACAAAGAAGTATCTTGAAGAATTTGTTTTGTGAAATTGCACTGGAAAGATCAAATTACCTATGAACCAAAGCAGCACTTGCAATTGTTTTTAACATCCTTTCCATAGCAACACTCTTACTGTGTAAATAGGAAGGAAGGTATTATCAACATTTTCACACTACATGTGCTTGGCAAATTGGAGTGGACACCTGGATTTGAGGTCTCTTGTGCGCTCTGTGTAATGACTAATAGGAAATGGATGCTATTCTGCCTCACTCTTTAGGTTAAACAACAAAGGAGTTTCCCAAGCACCTACACAGTGCAGTTATACAAATAAAATAGTTTTCCCATTATAACCTTTTAAAATATTTCCTTATTCTCTTACAACAAAAATTTCTTAAGACATTTTGGAAAGCCACCTCAGGCAACTATATACAAGCAAAAACATTAATCTGTTCCCATCATAAATACATTTGTCTTTTGATTGTATGTATATGAAGATTTACAGTTCTGCAAGTAAAGAACCTTTCAGCTTACCTCTTTGTATTCACTAACGAGCTTTGTAAGTCCATTTAGAAGCATTGGGCCTAATGGCTTTATTTTACTTTCTGGACAACTGAAATTACAAATATTAAAGAACATGTAATTTTCTGCATCCCTTAAGAATATACTCTGTCTATAACATTTTTATATAATTTTTTATCCCCTCAGCTTTGCAAAATCACAGCTTAACATGAGCAAGCACACGCAACATTCATGCCCCACTATGTCCAAGATTGAAGAAAAAAACATCCTAATTTCTATGAGTTATAGTGGCATTCTTTAACCTCAGGCTGTATCTTTAGTAATTATGGTGGCTTCTAGGCAAAGAGTTAAAACACACTGTGCACAATCCTGATTACTTACATGATACAAATATGATGCACAAACTGCAGGGACAGACTTCTCAGTTTTGCATTTGTGTTTGCACCAAAGAGTCCATCATAAACCACCTGGACAGAAGGAATACAGAACAGAACAGTAAGTGTCTAGTTTTATACTCAAAGATTTTCTAACTCCCATTCTTCAAGCACCATCACTATCAAGAAGTTCATTTAAAAGATCAGCTTAGGAACACACACGTTACCTGAATGTTGGCTGGGAATGTTTCTGCAGCTTGTCTGGACCGCAGAAGATGAGGAACAATCTTTAATTTAACACGAGTGCTGACTGACTCCCGTTTCATTTCTGGTTTCAGAACAGATCCCTGTCATAAAAAGAGTTGAAAAGAGACATGGCATCATTGCACAGCAGTACTTTCAAGTTCCAACTCAGAATGAACTGGGACAAAATATTCTTTAGGAAAAAGAAAAATCAACAGCACAGAAGTTCATTGAAAGCAGAGATCAATGGAAGTGACACATTAAAGAAATACATATGCAAGTTTAACAAAATAAGGCAACTACAACTTCAGAAATTAAGCATGTATGCAACTCTGAATGTAAATCCTACCTCCTTGGTTTTCAGTGGGATATCTCCAAGATACACCTTATACATTTTGTTGATGATAGCAGGATTGTTCCAGTCAATTAAACTAAAGAAGAAAACACACAGACCATCAACTTAGTATTCTGAACATAGATTACTTTGAAAAAATGTATTTATCTTACAGTATTTTGCATTATATTTCTATTCTTACTTGAGCTTTATTAGATCTGATTTGACTTTTAACCACTCCTCCCACATAATCAGGAAGAACTGAATTACATATCCCAACTATAAATTGCAGCAATGTGACTATAAACAATTAATCAGAAATCTACACACTCACTTCTTGTCCAGTGAAAGAAGAGAAACTTACTGACTGAATATGAAATAATCATCTGTTAAGAAATGTCTCCATATTCACAAACTGCAGTGTTCTGGTGTTTCATTGAAGAGGTTATTTGTAATGCTAAGACTGTTTAATCCTGGTTTACATGACAAATCTATCGCCCACATGATAATTACAGCCATACAATCAAAGAAGGGTTTTGGCTGCAAGAGACCTATAAGACCATATTTAGTACAACCCCTCTGAAATGAGCAGGGACAACTACTATACCAAGTTCCTCAAAGTGCTGTCCAACCTGGCCTCGAACATCTCCAGGGACAGTGCACCCAAAGCTTCTCTGCGCAGCTTGTGCCAGGGGCTCACCACTCTGAAAGGAGTTTCTTCCTAACATCTATCTCCCCTTTTCCACTTAAAACCATTCCCCTTTGTCCTCTCATATTTCCTGATAGAATCCCTCTTCATCTTTCCTGTAGACCTTCAAAAGTTTCAGATCTTTCCTGAGATAGGGTCCCCAGACATGGATGTGGTAATCCATATGGGACATCATGAGGGCAGAGCAGAGGACAATCACCTCCCTCTTCCAGATAAGGCCAGCCCTCTTTTGATGCAGCCCAGGATACAGCTGGCCTTTCAAGCTGCAAGTGCACACTGCTGGCTTATGTGCAGCTTTACATCCATCATGGATCTATCAGTAGAATTTTATTCATACAAGGAAACCGATTAAGTCTGTATGCATTTCACACACAGAATGTAGCGGTAAGAAAATCAGTCCCTTCAGATCTGAAAAGAGACTGAATTTGTCTCAGGACTTTTCTCAGAATATACTGATTGAGCTGATGGTATCTATTGGAGAGACTGTTTCAAACAAACACATATGAATATAAGAATTAAGCAAAGGAAATAAAATTATAGACACTCAAAAAGAATTGAGGAAGACACAACCTCCTCTTTCAGCAAACAGCTGATTTCTAAACAAGTGCATGGTGAGGTATGCTCTAGTTCTCATAAAAAATTGAACATTGCATATTAACATGCATTTTGTCCAAGTGCACTTTGCTTTTCAGAATACAAACACCAAGGGAAAGATGAGACAATTGGTAGAAATGCAGAATACCTTCCTTCACCAGGCTTTCCTACTGCTCTCCAGACAGTAGGACCATCCTCCCTGCAGCTTTTGAGGCACAGAAACAGACTTGAATGGAGACAGTTTCACATCACATAACTGACTCCAAGTAACTCACTGCTTCTAGTAATACAGAAGCTACCCACACTCTCCAAAGACAAGTCTCTCACTCATCTCAGAACATGAGCCAACATACTTTACATGGTCAGTGACTCAGTAAATAGGATCAACAGCAATTTTTCTAACCTTCTTAAAGGTTAAAGACAGAAGTATCATCTGTAGATGATGAAAGCTGACCTGTAGACAAGCAAAAATGAAAACAATGGCGGCTGCCAAACTTTCTAGACAACAGTCCACTTCACAATTCCAGTCTCTTTACTTCCTAGCTAAATTAAATGGAAGTTCTCTTTCCCAAGAAAGGCAGTATCTATATATATTCACCAGCTGTGAATCACCTACCAAGACCTTACACGTCAATGCTAACCCATACGGGACAATCTGGAAACCAGGGAGTAAGAAAATGGTTCAAATGTAATATCAAAGATGACTGCAAACAGTTACAGCTTCAGCTCCAGAGTCTACTATTTTCACAGCAGTGAGTCTGAACTACACTGTTCCAAATCCCAGCCCCATGTGAACATGCAGGATCTATGTGTGGGATTGTACCCCTCTTTTCCTCAGAACACAGCCTCTCTGGAGCATTACATTAGCTGCAGTGAGCATTATTAAAAACACTAGCACCACCTTTTCTAAATATCCACATCTGTACCTTTGTTTGCTCTTCAGCTCAAGGTCTGCTGCAGTGGCCACACTGTGTCTTGTATCACTGGAGGCTACAACCAGATGTACAACAGCTTCAAGTTCCGGCACTTGCTCTGCTTCGATGAACTTCACTATCCCCAGCTTACACTATTCAACAAAGTGGAAGGTAAAAGCAGTTTTACTGACAAGAAAGCATATGTCAAAATAACCACAGCAACCCAACCGTCTGAAATGCTGGCTTTTGCCTATTAAGCTGAGGTTCAAATGCTCTCCTCATATCTTTAACAGAATCATTCTCTCGTATCCCTTCAAAGCAATCACCTGCATACTGATCAGGGAAACTCTGTGGACACCTGCTAAAAGGAAAGGTTTCAGAGAATAATTCTTCCACCTTGCTATCTCCAAGAGTAAGATGCAAGAGTATGCTGTGGTCATGCCTGCTTCCCAACCATCTCAGAGAACTGATGGCAGAGTGAAGGAGGCGCACCTCCCACCTCTACACCACTTTCGGAAAGCTTGTTAGGGCACCATGTCCAAATTACTCACTACATTCGCTAAGGCAAATGAAAATCTGGCCAGAATTAGTTTAAAAATGTTTCCCTCAAGCCTTCTCTTGCTCTGTGTGTAGCTGTCCTCATTACTACCTCTCAGCTCCCCAAGATCAGTCTCTGTGACTGCAAGTACCTGCTCCAGCAGCTCTGGTGTCCATGGGCTATCTCCAATTACTCTCTTGGCTGCATAAAAGCTCATCCCTGGAGGTGGCTGAGGGATTCCAGGACCTCCCACAGTACTTGAAGAGCCCTGGCCCAAGGGCATGTTTTGCCGACATTGAGATTCATTCAGTACATACCTAAATATGGAATGGAGCTTCATTAGAGGCTTTACCACTCCACACTGCCATTTAATTCAAATGGGTAGAATTGAAATAATCTGTACAACTTGATGCATTCATCTTTAATTAATCGATGACTCTCACACAAGACAGAATTTTAATCATTTGAGACTCAGTTACCATCTACCTCCAGTGCATCCTGCAAGAGCTACAGCTATCTAAGAGATATAAAGAGAAAAAGAGAAAGCCAAGAGCAAAATAACAAACTCTGTTAAGGAAAGGTCCACTGGCATTTCTGGGAAAAGGAATCTCAGGTTACAAACAAAACAAATTATCTTGGCTATATTAAAAGTCAGACAAGACTTCACAAGGTTTTATTAAAAGCTTTAGCAACATTTGTATAACGTCTGTGAAACACTTCAAACTTATTAAGCGAAATAATGACATGTGCAACACAACAAAGTACCAGGAAGCGATTTCTGACAACAGAAACAAACTTACCCATTGGAAATGGCAGTTTAAGTGCAGGGGCACAAAAAGTTACATATACAGAGCTCAGCCATTTTGCAGACCGTCAAGTCTAGTGTTATGGTTTTGTGATTTTTGTTGTATTATTGATATTCCACATCGTAACATCATGCGGTGTACTGGGAGTTAAAGAGTTAATGCTCCAGCTCTGTGGATCGTCAATAGTTCTGGGTGTACCTGTCTCAGAAGAGAACTACATTCCCCAGAGGACTTTGCGATGCTTTGCATTTTTACATATTTCCGCCCAGAGGGAAAGATAAAAACTGTCTACGGTCACGGGACTCTCTCTTCCCTTCGGGACCGAGCTCGGCAGTGGGTGTTTGTTGCAGCCGTCTGCCTTCAGTGTTAGCGTAAGGCCTTCGGTTTATCGGACACTCTCTCTTGCTCATTTTATTTATTTGCCTCAATTCCAATTATATTGTATTATACTGTGTTATTTTGCTTTCTGATATCTTATTTAGTAAATTAGCTTTTGTAAGAGACTAATATTTTATACCATTGCCTCAAAGTTTGCTTATGAACATGTCCGAACATGTCCAAGCTAGTCCTGGGCAAGGGTTGTGAAATCCTTTGTCTAAGGGACAAGCAGATGGGCATGTCCTGGGGCAACGAAAGAGAGATAAGCTGCAGCTCAATGGCCACTGAACACTCTTTTGTGTGGTACTCATCTCCGTGGGGAGATAGCCATCTCAGAAGAAGCTTGCCTGGCAGGCTAGCACGGGATTTGCCAGTAGGGAAGAGAAATGAAGGATAAAAGAGGGATTGACCACCATGAGATTGTTGTGGTTTTGTTGTTGTGGGTTGGTGTTCTTCCATCGGAAACCTCACGAGCTGATCCCTGCTGCTGAACTCCCTGCTGGGCCTGCTGCCTGAGATGCTGCTTTCTCCTGGACCTTGCCGCTCCTTCGAGGTGTTCTACCATCTGAACCCTCACGAGCTCATCTCTGCTGCTTCTCCGGTGCTGGCTGACGCTGTTCCTGGACTTTCTCCATGCTTTTTCTCCCGTGCTGACCCGGTGCCGCTTCTCCAGGACAGCTGCTTGCTGCTCAGGGCTGCCCATCGCTGCTGCTGTTCTCCCCGCTTCTGGGATCCTGGCTGGTGACTATCCCCGCGTTGTACAAATCCTTGCTTCTTTCCTATCTTTCCTATCGCTCGCCTTCCCTTCCCCATCACCCTAACAGTGTCTGCCTTCCCCATCTCCCTGGTCAATATTGGTAATAAACTGGTCGGACCAACATTTGAACCGTTGTTTCTTAATCTCATGCCGGGTATACACATAATCAAAGAACTTCTTTATATTGGAGCGTGACAGCTTTCCTCCTCAGATCGTTGCGCTGTTTTGTTCCTAGGCCCATCTCCCTTCTCCTTTTTACCTTTCCCAATTCCCCTTCCCCGGGGCATGGGCCCGTGGGTCCCCTGCTTCAATTGTCACAATACTGGGTCAAACTGTCCCGCAAACCAGTGACACATCTAGCCAACTCTGAATACTACACACCCTGGCAAAAATCACCCTGCCTCTCCCTGTACTTTCGGAAACTGGCTCAATACAAGCAGTTCAAGAAAGCATCAAAACTGTAGTAGCGACCAGCAATAACTGTATTGCTCGAGACAGCCACACTTTGCTCCTCATTCCAGGACACAGAGAACAAATAGAAGTGAGCAATCTCAACAGTAAGGACAGATGTTCATCCTAAATCACCAAGAAGAAATTTTGATGCCATAATTGTAAACACTTCATTTTGAGTCTTAAGCCCTAAAAGTATGGGTTTCTTGTTGTTTTACTATGTGTAAACTGGCAAGGCCAATTCAGGAACAGGCAACGACTGATCAAGTTCTATCAGGCATAAATTAGCTGCCAACAATTGCAAGATCTCAGCCCAGGGAGCAAGACTTTAAAAATAGGGTCAACCAGAGCCACAGGCTAGATGAAGACACTCTCTGAGCACCTTCTGGATAGAAAATCAAACCATGAAAAGATGTCTACTCCTCTCCCCAAACATAACAGTCTCTCTGAGTATTTAAAAATTAGTTGTCAAGCTTGGCCAAAATACGAAAGCATAAGGGACTGAAGTCTCCTTAAAATGCCACAGGACTTCATCTCCTGAAGCTACAGACACATTAGTGTGGGGATGAACCTAGTAGCATACACCTGAGCAAAGTGATGACAATAAGTGACAACAGGCTGGGCATTCTGATCTCTCATCTGCTATACTATACACAATCAAATGGCAAGAATGTGGCCTCTGAAACTGCTGACAGGCACATGGCTTCCACAACAGAGCTGCATGGAGAAACATCACACAATCACAATTTGAGAAGTCACTCTTGCAGGATAAGTCAGTAATGTGTCTCAAAGATCCTACCAGAATCCAGGAGCTACTAGAAAGACATCTTTTCCAGTGATTGAATTATTTCTATTTTACCCCAAAAGTTTTTCAAGCAATAAAAAGACCTTTAAAATTGGTAGAAAATAGCTTCTGAGAATACTTGATTTTAGACACCAAAAGATTCCTGACTAACAGTGAGCAGTAAATTCAAGTTGTTCTGTAAACTATTCTTGCTCTCAGAAACGTGCTCATACAATGACACACCATTACAGTTACATTTCAGATGCAAGAAAAATCTTGTCATTGAAGGTTAAGTTCTGAAAAGTACAAGTATTCAGACTATGCTTACTTATGGCCTTGGAGGATCAAGACTCAAAACTCAACAGTAGAAGTATGAACATTTTGATTTGGTTTTCTACTTTAAAGGTTTGTTTATTTAAAAAGTAAGTTCATATGCCATATAGCTTCACATTTACCCCGAAAGAGGTCAAGGACAGAGTAGCATAATACCTAATTAACCAGAAAAAATATGTTTTGTTAAATAAGGAACATGCTGATTCCATTCTTAAAATATGGACCCTGCTTTGTATATTCCTGAAATATGTAATCAATATCATTTGAGGTAGGAAATAACACTGCATTCCAATTAAGTTTCCAAGGATGCAGTTTGTGATGTTTCACACATCCATCCAGAAGACATTACCAAACAAGACCAATACGAACTCTTACTTACCCATAAGGCATAAGAAGTACATCCAACATGAAGTCCAAAAGCAGCTGTACAGTCTTTGGTTTTTCAGCAAGATTAAATGGAGAAGCTGCTGCTTTCAGAGGTTCAGCAGGATATTTCATGTGAAAAAGGGTTGGTATTAGAAGATGCATTAGGCTGAAAAACAATTACATTTACTGCGACTATTTAAAAAAACAAAACAGTTTATTCCTAGCATTAAAGAGATCTTCAAGAACAGATACAGTCCTTAATAGCAAAAAAAAGAAAATCTTAACAAAACTTAAAATGATTAAATCCAGTGGCCTCTAATACTCATTCTACTAAACAATGGAAGGCAGAATACAAATTAAGATTTGTGTTTAAATTAAACCATAAAGTGTGCATGCATACACACACTCACACAGTGCTGGAAAGACAGTCACAATCTTTCAGACTTCAGTATTTTGCAATTACGCTGTCTATAAGAAGTGTAAAGACATAAGTTTGAGTCTGCCTACAGCAGAAGTTGACTGACACTGTTCAGCTTCAATAAAGTGCACGCACAAAGTAGTACCAGTACTTATGCACTGGTACACCCAAATTCCCCAAAGCTCGCCTCACCCATATACTTTAATTTTTGGCAGGGTAAAACCATGCTCCCAAAGAAAACAAATATCATGACACTTATCTCTAGAACACCAGCAAGACTGTACTGCAAGACTTTTCAACAAGCCTATTTTTAAAACTGAATAAAGTAGAAATATGAATAGAAAACACACAAAAAAAAAAAAACAGAATTATTTTAGGAAAAGATACAAATGACTTCATTAAAACGATACAAACAGAATTTACTCCAAGCATACATATTTATACCTGTCTTGCTGTGGTTGGGGTTTCCCTTCCATTGCAGTGAGAAGAGTGGGAGCCAATTCACACTGTCTTTCCACAGGCAAACGAGGGTATCCCATCTTAACATAAATAATGGTAAAATTCTAAAGAAAGAAAAAAAACACACATAGTAATGCAAAATATTAATTCCTTAAACTCTTCTGGAATGCTGTATTGAAACGTGGATGCTGGAAACAAATTCTGTTTGGAAGACCAATTTCTTAATTACAAGGCTGAATGGACTGAAAGTTTTTTGAGGGCTGAAAGAAAACCACTCCTATGAAGAAAGGTTTGGGAGTTGGGCTTAGAAAAGAAAACGCTGCACGAGGATGACCCTCCATTGCAGACTTCCAGTACTTGAAGGCAGTTTAAAAGCAGGAGGAGGATGAACTTTTTACACAGTCTGACAGTAACAGGACAAGAGGAAACGGGCAAGGGGAAAAATACATGAGATATTAGGAAGAAATTCTTCACCCAGAGGTCCTGGAGCAGGCTGCCCAGGGAAGCTGTGGGTATCCCATCCCTGGAGGTGCTCCAGGCCAGGCTGGATGAGGCCCTGGGCAGTCTGACCCAGTGGGTAGCAACCAGCCCTCAGCAGGGAGTCTGCAACTCTGCTTTACCTAAGCCACAACTTCAGTGAAATCAAACACACTGTTTTCACTTTCCTATTTCTGTAAGAAAAATGCTACACAACTGAATAAATACAAAGTCAGCAGCATAGGCAAGTTTTCTCGGTATGTGTTTCTGAATCATCACATTTAAAAGCTGCAAATGCAATACAAAAAGAGTCCAGGGACAAGACAGCATAGCAGTACTGAACACTGGACCATCTATAATTGCTACTATTGATCTGAATCTAGCGTAGAACTGGAGCGATAAAGAACCGTGTGTTCAATGAGCTGCTTGAAATAAGCATGCAATTTCAGTTGTCAAATTCTGTATAAAAAAACAGAGAAAGCCACAAAACACTTAAAAATTAACAACAAACTGCAACTAAGAGGTTAAAGACTAATAAAGACGAAGGATTGAAAACAGAGATTTTTCTCGTCTTTAATTCATTATGGTAGTCCCTCAGAATGAAACTACACTGAAAAAATAATAACAGAGAATTCCATAATGATGCTGACAGTTCTGCAAGCTCTCTTCTCCAGCTAGACCAGTAAAATATGAAGCCTAGTTATGACCTACTGATCTAGTTACAATCTGCTCATCCCAACTACCATTCTGTGATCAAAATAAATACCAAGTTCAGCTTGTCAAAGGGTGCAGTAAAGAGGAGGAACTCAGGGGACACCTACATGCAGGGAGAAGGCTGGCAGCCATAGTACACCACTGCAGACCAATGCAGTGCAGACCTCAGCTGGGTACCTGACTTGCTGGCCATTATTTGGCAAGAAGTACAAGCAACAATTCATAGCAGGAAAGCTTCAAACACAGAAGCATATCTACAAAGCGTTGAAGTGGGAAGCATTACATTTCTTCATAGATGGCACTTGCTAAAATTTTTCAAAGCCCACTACCTCACTAAACATAACAATATGCACCACTCATACATCAGTGAACATAGATTATCAACACATACTGCCAAAAGCACAGTTTGTCTTCAGCTACAATGGTTCTTCTACTGCTCTGCGGAACGCTTGCAGACTAGAAAATAGCATCCACTTCCAAAAGGTAAACTCTGGATAATCCTACTTTTTTGCAGGCAGTCTGAGATTACTTCCGTGTGACTGCAGTTTTAAAGCAGAAATACTTTCCTTTCTGTTTCTGAGGCTTTATGTTTCCCATTAGCACTATGTATGACGCAGGAGACAAACAAGACGAACAGAAAGCTTCCCTCCAATTTTATCACTTGTTCATGATTGGTATTTGCAATAGATTTACCACAGCTCAAATGACAATCATCTTTCTTAGTCTTACAGAACATCTAAAAACTGTTTTTCCTTTTTCATCTACATTTAATGAAACTGCAACAATAAGCAGTTTTCTTCTCTTGCTCAACAAGGGTCTTGACCCTAAAAACAAACAAAAAAAACTTTCCTCATGTTCAGAGACATGCAGATACTTCAATTAAGATCCTGTTTCTGTAAACATCAGGATAAGGATTGCCAGCAATTTGCAGAATGGGGCTGCTACAATAAGCAGGCTATCTACAACAGAACCAACAATAACGATTCATGAAAGATCAAGAGTAATTTTGCAAAATCAGTAGCTTTGCTGTTTTATGAAACTAAGTTCCATCCGTACCAGGTGCCGATATCATTTCTACAACATACTTGTTAGGAGAACAGACAGAATTCAATGCAGAAGGTTTAAGCAATATCCTGCTTATTTCAAGTAAACCAGCAGCTATTATTGAAAGAACAGATACTTACAGTGACAAAAGACACTGCAGAAGGATCTTGATATTGAACTAGCAATGTCTCTACAGGAAGTTGAATTTTTGGGCGACTTTTTATTCGCTTGTTCAGATGAACCAGCAGCTCCATGACCTGAGAGGAAAGAAAGAAAAAGAAAAAAAAAAGAAATGAAGGAACCCCCACTGCTCATCTACCTGCACTGCCTGGGTGGGAACTATAAGAACTGAGATTGAAGAGCCTGGGAAGAAGGGGGTAGGAGGAAGGTGATTTCACTTTGATCTAGTTCTCACTGTCTTACTCAATTATTTAACAAAAAAAAAAAATCATCTTCCTCAAGCCTTGTAAAGCTTGCTCGCGTTGGTAACCGGTTAGCAATCTCTCTGTCATTATTTCCACCCACAAGCTGTTTCACCTTGTGTTCCTGCTGTGGAGAAGGAGTAAGAGTGACTGGGAAGGCACCCATCAATCAGCCCAGGTCAAACCACCACACAAAGTGCCCAGAAGTAGGGTGAAGGCAAGTCCCAAAACTATATGTTGTTATATACTTCAACATATTGGCATACTGGCAACACATTGATATTATTTTTTGTTCATTTATTAATTGAAAGATAGTGTTTTAATTGTATTGAAAACTGTAAGATTTCAAACCACAGTTAAATTGTCTTATGGCTTTTTAAAACAACTCAATTTCTTTTTATCACAAGGTTGCTCATCTAACAACCAAGGGAAGCCCGGAGACCTGACTCTTTGCATTTCAAAACTCTCTCTCACATCCTTCTGCACAGGATATCCAGCAAACCACTGGCAAAATCATAGTAGTTATGCGTGACAGTTCAAGCTCACAGGGTTACATCAGTGGTGAGGACCACAAGCTGCCAGAAGTCAAGGAGTGTTCTAATTTTGGATTGTCCTGTGTGGAGGCAGGCACTGGACACCTTCAGCTTCTGAAGCTTTGTTGTCAGTCAGCACAGAGATATATTGGCAGATGGAAACCCAAATTATGGACTCAGAGAAAGGGGCACTCGATGCTGGTCATTCTCATGGCTGTCCCCTAGAGTCTCAACTCCACTTTCAGAATCAGAATTTTACAATTCTATTGTAAAGGTAGTACATAGAATTAATACTAGAATAACTGCAAGAGAGTCAGAACACAGTATGTCAGTTTAGTCACTTTGTCTGTAGTCAGTAACTGGGAGAACAAAAATTGTCCTTCTCTTTCCCTTTTACTTGATCAACTTTTTAGCCTTTCAAATGGTATGAGCATTAATGTAAAAAACATATATTCCATTGCCTTAACATGCACTCAAGGCTAGAGTTCAACAACAGGTACATCTCTGTTGCCTACTAAGCAAGATGAGCATAGGAAACCTAGGTATTTGTGTTCACAAGTCATAAGCCTTCAAAAATAATTTCTGACATTTTCTCCCATTGATTAATAGCAAAATAAAAGCAAGCTGAACTCTGATACTATGGAATAGAAAGAAGAAATATGCACACTTATCAGATTGATTTGTCTAACAAGTTAAATACTCAACAGTATCTGCTCATCAAGATTAAAAACTAGAATTGCTTTCCTCTCCCTTCTGTATCACTAACAAGTTATTTTGATGTCTATGCACAACAATAAAGAGAAAAAAAACACATCCTGAATTTCCTTGACATATCCTGAATTTGTCATGAATGAAATGTCATGACATGAAAACCTACTACTGAAAGACAACTTCCCTTCGCTGATATATCAAGAGTAGAATTCAGTCATTTCTTAAACTGCAAAGGATTTGCTTAGCACCGGAAAGCCCAAGGAAATGTTAAGTGGTGATGATATCATCACTTTGTATGGATAATAATCTTTAGTTTGACTACATGTCATGGAATCGAGTGGATTTATCATATACCCTATCATGCACCAGCTTCTGGTAAAATTGAAAGGTACAATGGGTTGTTAAAAACCATGCTGAAAGCAATGGGTGGCGGAACATGTAAGCATTTGGCAGAAGCCACCTGGTTGGTCAACACTCAAGGATCTATCAGTCGTGATGGTCCTGCCCAATCCAGCTCTCTACCTACTGCAGAGGGAGATAAGGTCCCTGTAGTACATGTGAAGAACATGTTGGGAAAAGCGGTTTGGGTTCTTCCAGCTTCTGGAAAGGGCAAACCTCTCCGTGGAACTGTCTTTGCTCAGGGACCTGGGTCCACTTGGTGGGTGATGCAGAAGAATGGGGATGTTCAGTGTGTACCACAAGGGACTTTGATGTTGGGGGACGCAGTCAATAATTCCATGTATATATGGTGTGTGTGTGTGCGTACCTAATGCACGTTAATCACTGCCCATATATGTATGTATCTATCGAGCATGATGTAGTGATGTGGAATAAAGGGCAGAATGTCATGGATTTATGATTTTTGGCATTGGTATTCCATATCATAACATCATGTGGTGTATTGGGAGTTAAAGAGTTAATGCTCCAGCTCCATGGATCATCGATAGTTCCAGGTGTACCTGTCTCAGAAGAGAAGAACTACATTCCCCAGAGGACTTTGCGATGCTTTGCGCTGTTACATATTTACACTCAGGGGGAAAGATAAAAACTGTCTGTGGTCACGGGACACTCTCTTTCCTTTGGGATGGACTCAGCAGTGGGTATTTGTTGCAGCCGTCCGCCTTCAGCGTTATCATAAGGCCTTTGGTTTATCGGACACTCTCTCTTGCTCATTTTATTTGATTTATTAGCTTTAATTCCAATTATATTGTATTATATTGTGTTATTTTGCTTTCCGATATCTATTTAGTAAATTAGCTTTCCTCCTCAGATCGTTACTGCTGTTCTGTTTCTAGGCCCATCTCCCTTTTCCCTTCCCCTTTCCTGGAGCGTGGGTCTGTGGGTCCCCCACACCAATCGTCACAGATCTGGGCTGAACCAGCCCGTAAACCGTTGACACTACATAAAAATGGAAAAAGGAAATAAATTTTATTTTACTATTAATTTTAACTACTGTACTTAATAAGAATGATGTGTGATTTCAAGACTTCTTAAAATTTTATTTTCAAAGGAGCAGTGGTTTCTTTTTCCTGAATTTCACAACACTTGCCATTTCTCAAGTGGAAAAAATTTTGCCTCTGTCCAGGGCAGGGAGACAGTGGAACTAGAAAATCATTAAGGTGACTTCAGACCCAAACCACTCTGTGATGCTATGAAAATTAAAATACAAAAAATACTCTAAGAAATTTCATCAGCTAGTTGAGTGCATTTTTCATAGTTCTAAGAGTACATGATAAACAAATAATCAGAAGAACCCTCCTGAGTTTGAACAAGTCTCTCAGCACAGTGCAATTCAATCCCCTCTCATGAGTTCACCATTAGGTCCAAGTTTTGTGCAGATCCTTTTCAACTGCTCACACCTCTGCCTTTCAGGTCAAATCCTCCTGGTAGAACAGTAAACACAAGCAGGTGCTCCTCTGTCAGAATCCAGGTCAGGTCTCTCTTGCCTTAAACACAAAGTTTAAAAACGCTTCCACACAATCATGCAATTGCTATTTCACAATACTTGAGTGTGTTGCAGCAGTTCAAGATGCAGGTCAGACAGCAGGAAAATATACATACCCATGTACAATATGGATCTCTCCCGAAGCCTGGCTCTGCTCAGAAGCTGGCACCTGGACATATAAGCCATCAAGGCTGCAGCAACAGAACATCACACACATACACAGCATAGGCCAGGTATCTCCTGGTCCCTCCAGCGATGGACCCTTCATGGTCTCAGCCCCAGAGATAAAGTCATCCACATACTCAGCTTCAGGACACCCTCCTGGTGGCCATTAGCAAATTCTACAAGGACCACATTACTAAATGGGTCTCATCCCCATATCCTTGCATCTCTCCAGCAGTTGACAAACTAACCTTGTCCCACCAAGAGCCAGATTTCCCATAGCCTCACTCTTAGAGACCATGTCTCTCCATCTACTGGCACACAGACAAGTTCCCTCTGACATCAAAATAAAGGTGTCTCATTCAAAACTCAGGCAGAAATGAAATTTAACAAGAATACAGGACAGACTGTACGGATCTGGTGCAGGACAAGGCCAGACAAGCATAACAATCATGAACAGTTCACACATCACTATCCCGTTTTATCCACTCATTCCTTCATTTCCCCACAATTGCTCCTCCCTAAGCCACTTAGGTCCACATCTTTCTCCACCTTTGGTTCCTCCATTAAACATCAAAGTTAGGCTTGAGCAATCCCAAAACACTCTTTCCCCATATTCCCTTGGGTGCACTAGCCATAGGCAGGAGCACCTCATTCTAAATAGTGCTATGACATTGGCTAATTTTGGTGGGTTCCACATCTTAACAGTGGAGCTGAGACTCTCTAGAAGCAGCCACGAGAATGATCTGCACAGAGTGCCCCTTCCTCTGAGTCCGTAATTTGGGTTTCCACCTGCCAATTTATCCCTGTACTGACAACAGAGCTCCACAAGCTGACAGACCAATGACTGGGCCTGAAAGTATGTGAAACAAAGTGCCAGTGTCACTTAGGCACCTCCCTTTTCTGCTGTGCTCCAGAGCTGTTGTGCAGACATGGAGTTGAGGTTTTATTACATAACCTAACGCAGGAAACTGAATTCCTTAGGTACATGTTCAATTCTAACAACAAAACATTTGTTCTTCTCATTGATCCATGTACAACTAGGAAAAGGCCAAACCATTCTGCAGGTAGTATTGAACGTGAATCTGAATGAACTCTACAACAAAGCTGCCTTCTGTATTAGGGACATGAACTCTGTCAGACAGACATTAAATTACATCTTCAAAATGATTTGGTTCTACTCCTGCTGTCAGGCAGTGAAAGACATCCATAAGAACACCTACATGGTGTTTTGCTCAGAGAAGGAAGCTTGCTCCACACACGCTATTAGCCAGGTAGATGTACAACAGAGCCCTGTCCTGGAAGCCACAGCAGATGCCTCTGCAGAAGTCAGTCTCTGTTTCAGGCTAACTCACAGCAAGCTGGCTTCAAGCAGAAACAAATACAGTCTATATGTGCAAAAACCACACATACACAAAACATCTTGCCGATGCAGGCAAGAACTACTTTCTTATTCTCTGTTAGGCTCATGGCACCACTTCCTGAAAGAGCAGATCTCTTCACAAAGAACACCAAAGAGTATTTTAGTGCCACAGAAAGGCATTTCCTTCTGCCTGATTAGAGCAATGTACCAGTAGGTTGCACACTTACCTTTTTACGAACTCCTTCCTGAGTGCTGGACAGCTTGAGGAGAACAGGTGGTAGGAATTTGGAAATAATATTCTGCAACTGCTCATCTGTTTCTGCATGGCCGAGGCGCAAAAACACACGTTCAAGTTGATCTGCAATTTAAAGAAAATAAGAGAGGAAAAATAAATCACCAAGACTAAGAATTGCAGTAGCATGATTTTTTTTATTTTATTTTTTTTCCTGAAATTTCCTTAGTGTGGGCTCATAATGAGATGCTATACACAAAGAATGTATCTGTCTCAGCAATGCTAAGATCAGGCCCACCTTCTATTTTTAACACTAAACCAGTAAAATTACTTCACGTATTGGCCTCCACAGCTGTGTACAAAGGACTCCTAATACAGACAGAAGCAATAAAAATTTCCTCAATATTGCTTTATGTTTTTGGGTTTTTTTTCCAAATAAAATACAAAACATGTCCAAAGGTGGTATGAAAGGTTAGCAGCTCTAAGTCACGTTCTGCACTTTCTGCTTTTGCAGCAAAGCTGTGCAGTTGTAGAGCTGCTAACTTTTTTAAGTATGTTGTGATCTGCATTCAGACCATGACGTCCCATAGAAATGACAGAGCATGAAAGATTTAGCAGCCACTTCTTATTCATCTTGTTAAATTCATGGTTCTTGTCATGCCTGGGGACCCCATTGTTGCAGATGCCATGCAAACAGAACAAAGCGACCACACAGAGCAGGACCCAATACAGATTACAGCTAGTGCCACAGCAAAATAAACAAACAAACAAACAAATAAATAAAAAGTCCAGGCAAAGTACATGGTATAAGCCCTGGGACAATTCACACCACAGCAGCTGTGAATTAATTAATCGGCTGTATACCTAGGAAGCACAAAGAACATGTTAAAATACATATATATAAAAATAAATATATGAAAAAGTCCTCAAAAAGCTTGAGACTGCTGTTCAAAGTTTGATACCAGCAGAAGAATTCATAGGACATCTTGACACAGATCCACCAGTTCTGTCCATGACCATTTTTTTTAAGCCACACAATCCAGAAAACCTTAAAGAAACCATACAAATTTTTTCTCAATCAGGTGATGACTTGTTTCAATTTCTTAATTCTTTTCTCCCAGAAAAGACATTACCATTAGTAGGAAAAGGACTGCAACTACAAAACACAGGTAAGTTCTTCCAACTTCTTCAAGATCAAGAAGAAAAAATAAATAAATGTACAAACATCCAATTTCTCATCGAGCTATCAAAAGATCATTTCAAGGAAACAAATGAGACCAAGTTCTTCAGTCAGCAGTTCAAGTACAAGAGATGAGAAACATCTGTCTGTGCAAAGGATGGAGGAGCTCCTCTTGTAAGCATTTGCAGCTGTCTTGACAGCTGTATCAGCAGCAAAGCCAGAACTGCCCAGCACAGCAGTGCTCTGGCAGCCGGGCTGGGCACTGGCACACAGTATTGGGAGCCTCCCTGCAGGCGGAAAGGAGATCCAGTGTTTTAAGGGACTACAGGCCTTGGTGCACCCTGCAGGAGGAAACTGCTTCCCTAAAGACTAACCTGGATTGATCAAGCCAAGATTAGAGGGTGACAAGAAGAACTCTCCTTCAGTGGAGAAGGATCACTGGACAGGCTGAGAGGTTAAAAAGAAAGCATAGCTGCAGAGAAGAAGTAAAAGACCAGCTGAATGTGCACTGCTGGAGGGTGATGGAACATCAAGGAAGCTCAAACACAAAACCTCTAGCCAGGAAGTCCCCCATGATGTAGCTGCAGAACAGCTTCACTGTCCTATTTTTATTTTAATCTGTCCTATCCATGTGCTGAGTCCTTACAGCATCATTCCTCCTCTGCCAGCTGTGGATTAAACACCCCCAATTTATCACCTCCAACACTTTATTTTCTGCTTAGCAAATGACAAGCAGCTGAAAAGACAGGAATGTGAAATTTTAGCATCAGGGAAATTACAAGCCAAAACTGAAGCACTTACAATGCAGAATGACTTGCAAGTTGAGCTCCCGTTTCAGACCGAATTCACAGAACATTTAGACTGTCAGCTAGTCAACAATTTTAAGATATGTATCTCCTTTTATTTTTAAATCCTAACAACTCTTCCTTTTTCAACTTCCGTTTTGTGTTGTATTTCACCACCCTGAAACACCTTCCTGCCTCAAGGATGTCTAATGACCCAGAGGGCACTCAGAGGCTGTTTGGGTCATCCTATGCAGGAGAAAGAGCTCAAGCAATCAGTGGAATCATCAAACTTTTTCCCTGGGAACTGGGATTCCAGGATGACTCTTGTAAGTCACAGTTCTCATGGCAGCTGACGTGGGAACTTCCCCAGCAACACATTCCTTCACAAGGTAAGGGATCATGCTCAACTGTAAGGAAATACAAGTGAAGTTGCTTCCCCAGGCCATTTGTTACAGCCACAAGCCTAATGGCACCTTCCTAAAGGCACAGCAGCATAGCCTGGCACTGAATTACCATGAGACAGCAGTGAGTCCTGTGGCTGTCAGGGACAATGGTATCATTGGATGCATTTAGAAGAGCATGGCCAGCAGCACAAAGGAAGTTCTCCTCCACCTCAGCTCTGCCCTGGGGAGGCCACACCAGGAGTACTGTGTGCAGTTCTGGGCTCCCCAGTTAAAGAATAGGGAACTGCTGGAGGGAGTCCAGTGGAGGGTCACAGAGATGACAGGGGACCTGGAGCATCCTCTATATGAGGAAAGGCTGGCAGACCTGGAGCTGTTTAGCTCGGAGAAGGCTGAGAGGGGATTTTATCACTGCCCCTAAATATCTAAAATGGTGGGTGTCAAGAAGGTGGGGCTGGGCTCTTTTTGGTGGTGACCTGTGACAAGAGGCAATGGGCACAAACGTAGGAAGTCCTTATGAATATGAGGAAGAACTTCTTTACAGTGAACATGACAGAGCACTGGAACAGGCTGCACAGAGGGGCTATGGACTCTCCTTTGGAGATACTCACAGACCTGCCAGGATGCTTTCCTCTGCAACCTGCTATAGGGAATCTGCTTTAGCAGAGGGCTAAACTAAGGGATCTTCACAGGTCCTTTCCAACTCCTATGATCCTGAGATTCCTATAATTCCTGTGAACTACAAGCATTTAGATAATTTCCAGCTTCTCATATTATTCAGTTGGAGTAACCAGAACTGCAGTAATGCAACAGGAGAAGCTAGGAGCAGGGAGAAAAAAAAGAGGGGGGGGGGGGGCTACCTCATTGCTTATCCTGTCTATGAAACAAGTTCATTACTTTTCTCTCCCTATTCTGCCTAGTTGGTTAAGCCCTAATGTTGCAATCACATTTCCTTGCCCTAGGTGCAGGGACAGCAGGACCATTCAGGAGATCCAAGGAATCTGGCTGCAGGTAGGAAACCAGCAAGGAATTTGTCAGCTCACAAGCAAATCACACTCCTGAGCTCCATTGCGGCCTGTATCCATAGCAGCAGCACAGGGAAACAAAGGAGGAGATGCCCATAGAGCTATAAATCTCATACACATCAATCATTCAGATCCCAGCTTTCACCCTACTGAGCAAGACCACCTCTCATGCTGCCAGTGCAGCAGAGCAGAAGTTCAGGCAAATGAATGGGTCCACACAAGATGGGACGGGGGAAGGCAGCAGACGGAGTTGGATTGCAGTCTACCCATCATAGATCTGTCCAGTACAGCAGCCCCTACAAACAACTGTAAATCTGCAGGGTTGTAGTTTCAAGGAGAGGGACCATGTAGTTCTAACACAACAAAAATAATTAAGGCAAGGAGGTCTAACTCGCTTTGCTATACAGCACAGAAGAAAAGATGGCACAACAGCACTTCGAGTAACCCGCAGCAATTACAATTAACTGCTACAGCTATCTTACTGCAGTTTGACAGAAACCAAATTTCACATCAAGGAACCTCAAGCATCTCAGCCTTTATCATTGCTAACCCAAACCAAGCACAAAATGCAGTCCATCTGACACCCTTCCCATAATTTCTCCATTCACAAGTTAATTAGAATGGTTAACAAAGACAATCTGCAAGTTGCTAGAAGCACTGAAAGGAATAAATAATTCGATAGAGTAGCACAATAGTCCCATCTAAGAAGTTGGTATTTCAGCTATGTGGGACTGTGCAATGGCATCTCCTTCCTAAATGTCACATTAAGTCCTCATCTCAAATTTAGGATGGCAATACCATCTTGGTATTTGTTGCCACCCCTAGTATCACCTGTATTAGCTAACTATCATAGCTTTATAAATTACTTGCATCATCAACAAGTCTGCAGAACATAATGATGAGGAAAGATCTCACTGTCAGAGACCACGGACCAACTTATAATAGACCAGAGGATTTACAAAAAAAAAAAAAAAAAAGAAAGTGAGAAAGTCAAAATGAACGAGAGAAAGGAGTACAAGAAGCAGGCATCAGTGGAAACAACTACTACCCAGAGTCCAGACATGCCAGGCTCTAAATAAATTACAACAAAAACAAGCTTGCACTTCAGCACCTTCATACCAATGGAAAAGATAAGGACACACACAGTCCACTGTGAGCTTTGGAAGGAACAATTCAATTAAGATTAATTAATTACTGTCATTCTGTGCAGCTCTGATCCTCTTGTTCTTGGGATACTCTCTCAAGATCTCCTTTAGATATGAACATGAAAGCTAGCAGATACTTCTTTAAAGAAAGATGATCACTGCGTTGCCCACAGTCTGGTAATGACATTGGTGACAACCGTGGTCCTAGTAAAACTTGCCCATTACATTAGCAAGAACAGGAGAAATCATGCCCAGTTAAATAGGAAGTCCTCAAAACATTACACATGCCACAGCTAAGACAATGACCTTTCACTAAGGATTAAAATAAACAGAAAAGAACAAACAAACTGCATGAGTAAAGGAATGAATACCAGAGTTTTATTTTTAAAACTCATACCATTAAGTTCATGCAAAATTTGTCATAGCTATTCATGTATTTTGGCATAGTCACAACTTATTTCCTAGAGGCTCTGCAGTATTTTCACATAGCATTCAATTTTTATGAGGGTTTTCTTGAATAAAACATGTCTACAAAAGGAAGAACACAAAAGGAATTTAACAGTAGGTGCTGTGTAGGAAGAGACCTTCTCTTCCACCATACAGGAAAGAAAGTGGCAGGACAACAAGATGAATCTTTGTATCTCTGCTTACAGCAGCAGCACCTAATCTGCTTCCAGTGACACAACGTACTTGGAATGTGAAATCCTCAAGTTACCATGGCAATGCAGTTACCTATTTGTGAGAAAACCTATGTTTTGCTCCTTACATTTTTCATTTATTTATTTGTTTCCCCCCAGTCTCCATTTAAAATTACAACAAAGATACAAGACTGGTTGCTCAAGACCATAGCTCTTGCAAAAAGCAAACAGATTCTGAAACATAAGGTAGCATATAGCATACAAGCTTAACAGAGAAGTCACACTAATTCTCCAGCTTCTGTGACAAGCTTCCAAGACCCTGCTGACCTGTGCCATAGCATGGCCAGCATTATTTCTCAGCCTTCTCAATCCTGCAGTCAACAGCAAGCCTTCAACCTGTTCACTGAGACAATATGCCCCTTCTTTAGTTCTGCTCTACAGCAGCTTGCCAAGCAGAAGAGCAGAAAGACATGGAAAAGATAAAGCAAAGAAATAAAGTGTTTTCTACCCTCAAATTAAATCACATGTAAGTTTTTGGGTGCTTGGTCTTGCTCAGGGAGCTGACCTATCAATTCTGAGTTGCCAACACATCACCTTTCATTTCTGCTGAGCTCTGTTCCCATCCTTGTGCCCAGACACTCCTTCCTGTTCTCATGAAGAGGAACTCTCAGCTCCCTCAGGCATTCTTAGGTATTATGTGCAGCAGGCTGGCCATCCTGCACAGATCTCTCAGCAACATGTACTGATGTAACAGGACCAAACAAAATATGCTCTCCTTTTCATGAACACAGGCTCTAGAAACTACCAAGAGTAGGACTCCTCTTGGTAACTATACCTGGAACCTTGGAGAGAGTTTTGGGTCCTCTGCAAAACAAAGAGTAGAAAACCAACATTATGTGTACAAAGCTGGAACTTCACTTTCCTGAAAAAAATGAAAATCTGTTTGACCTATTACTGGGACTGCCACAATAAAGCACTTCCTGAAGAATGTTTCAGTACTGCAAACGAACAAGAAGCCTCAGTTATTGGAGCTCCACAGAACCAACACTGCACCAGTGCCCCCAGCATCTCCCCTGGAGGGGACACAGGACGTCTCTGCCTGGATGGCATGCAGGTTTAGGGACAAACATCTGCTGCAGAAGCTCCAACATCCCTGTCCCTTGAGAGCAAAGCAATTGTTTCCATGCTATTCTGCACACAGAAGGATCAAGTTCAGGAATCAAACGGGTTCATGCCCACTGTGCCACTACTAGAACAGACATCAAGTTCTTGTTGAAATGGAATTAGACTGTGGGAGAAAATATATCCAGCACGCTTATAGCAGCAAACAGTGAGTCAGGATTTGCTGGTGCTATTCCTGGCTCGACCAGTAACCCATTATGCGCCCAAAGGCAAACCACTTACTGGAGCATTTGTAGAATTGGGCTAATCACCATATTGTTCTAAAGGCTCTGACTGGAAAGGAGTGGGATATAACCCTCATTCCCCAAAGGGCCTTCCTCATTTCCATCCTGTTCTTCCATATTACAGACTTCTTTATTTTTTTTACAGAAGCTTGAATAGCACTCCAAATTCCTTATACCTGCAATATGCCAGGCTTACGCCTCCCAAACAACTGGCTATTACTCAAAATTTCTCTTGCATCTGAACTCTCACAGCTTCAGGATCTGTTCAATTACTTTGCACTGATTTTTAACCTTCATTTTGATGCTGCTTGCGACCTCTTGAACAGCCAGTACCCACATACGCAGTCTAAGCAAAGAGTTCTGTTTTACTGGTGCTACAGAGCTAAATACACATACAAGGAAAACTGATCGTCAAGTCTAAAACTAGTAATGATTGTGCCTGTTATTTTATGACATTTCATCTTTCCAAAACGAGACAGATTCCTTTCCACATATACTAAAGTTTTAAGCGTATAAAAAGAGGGAGTGGTTCAATTTCTCATTCCTCCTTTGCCTGAAGGAAAAGAGTTAATGGAGAAAGAGGAATTTGAGTAAGATGACAGTGGCAGGTATGGGGGAGAAGCCAAAAAAACAATTAAAAAAAAAAAGCCAACAACACTGTCTTTCACTACTGGTAAGAAAGTACCAAATTCATTAAAATCTGCTCGCTCTGAGGATGCAGCAGAGCAGCAACGACTGTGCCACGCAGTTTTTGACACAAATCTCACTCGGAAGGCGTTGGAGAGCAGCTTAACACAAAGGGCTGTTGAGGAGCTGATCCGCAGCTCGGGACTGCTTTTCGCACGGTCAGCTCCGGGGCTGGGAAGACAGAAACGCCGCACGGACAGAACTGCAGGCGCTGCCGCACCAAGCGGCACCGGGACCTCCAGGAGAACAGCAGCAGCAGCGAGGCGCGCCGCGATCACAGCTTCTCCCAGCTGTCAATGGAATAAATAGCCTGGCATTCGTGTCCTCCAACCCGAGGCTCGTCGTAACCTGAAGATCTGCGGCCCGCCACGAGGCCCCGCGGTTACATAAAGCCCCGCCGCTCAGCGCTCCGTGTGCCACCCGGCCCCGTTCCGCTAACAAAGAGCAAAACAAAGACAGCACCTCCACAGAAGCGCACAGAGAACACCACCGCAGAAAGAAACCGCAACGGCATCAGCGGCACCAACGCGCTGCGAGCGCTGCCCTTCACCTCGGGCAGACAGCGGACCCATCGTCCCAGAGCAGCCTTTCGTTCAGCTGAGTCATACGTCGTCTATTAATTAATCCCAAACGGGAAGAGCCCCGTACACCGCAAGGGAGCCGGGGAAACGGGACGGCGCGCTGTAAGCTGCGCGAGCCGCAGCGGGGACGAGCGCACCGCGTCCCGCAGGCCCCTCCCCACCCCGTCCCTACCCACTCCCCACGGCCTCTCCCCGAGCGCCGCAGCCCCGCAAGGTCACACGCGGCGGGGCAGGCCCTGCTGCCGCCCCGGAATACATTTCCCAGCCCCGCAGTCCTCCGCCGCCGCCCCGGTAGCGCGGTGACCGCCACTCACTGAGCTCGTCCTGCGCGGCCGCGGCGGCCGCAGCCATGTTGTCGGCCGGGTAAGGAAGGAAGGAAGGAGGGGAGGAAGACGGGCAGGAAGGCGGAAGGCGGGCGGGAAGACGTGCCACGCTCAGCCTGGCCGCCGCCGCGAGGCCGCTCCCGCCCCTCTGTCTGTCTCTCCCCGCAGCTCCGGACCGCTCCCGCCTCCTCCCCCGCCCCGACGCAACCAGCACGGGGGCCGGCCGGGCCCCGCGCCGCCCTCCCTTTATATTTAGAAAGAGCTGAGCCATCGCCGCCCCGCCCGCGCCGCCATCACGCTGACCCGAATCCATGCTGCCCTCCGAGCCGCCCGCGCCCGTCTGCGCGCACCGAAGGGGCGGGGGACGAAAGCGCTGCGTGGCGGTGCGGCCGGTAGAGCCTCTCCCCCTAGCGGCTCCCCGCGGCCCCGCCCCGAGCCGGCGCGACCCCGCCGCGAGGAAGCGGGGAGGGGGGGCGGGGGTCGGGCCCGGCGCTGGTTGAGCACAAGCACGGATGCGCTGGAAGGAGTGGGGAGAAGGAGAAGCGCGGGCTCGAGCAGACTCCGAGCCGGGGCAGCCCGCGGGAGGGAGGAGCGGTCGCGGACACGAGCCCGGGCAGCTGCGGGCGCTCCATCCAACGCGGGACGGGGTGGGCGGGGCGGGGCGGGACGGGGTGGGCGGGGCGGGGCGGGACGGGGCGGGCTTTGCCCCGCGCACCGCTCTTTCGCGCCCCTTTCCCGGCGGCAGCTCGCATGCGCGGCAGTGGCGCGCTCTGCAGCGCGTCGCTCCGCTCAGCATCGAGATGGCGGCGGCCGGCGGCCGGAGCTGGCTGCTGTGCGTGTGGCTGTCGGCCGCACTGCTGTTGCCGCGCCCGGCGCGGGGACTGATCGAGGGGCTGTACTGCGGCCGGCGCGTGTGCTACGAGGTGCTGGGCGTCGGGCGGCAGGCCAGCAAGGCGGAGATCGCCCGCGCCTACCGGCAGCTGGCTCGCCAGTACCACCCCGACCGTTACCGCGGGGAGCCGGCCGCGGCGGGCGGCTCGCAGGCGGCGCACGAGAAGTTCCTGCTCATCGCGACCGCCTACGAGACCCTCAAGGTGAGAGAGTGGGACCGCCGCCGCGGCCGGAGCCGCTCCGGTAAGAGACAGCGCGGGGCCCGGGCGGGAGCGGAACCCTCGGGCGGGCGGCGGCGGCGGCCCCGCGCGCCCCGGAGGCGGCGGCGGTGCGGACCCCGCGGCGGAGGTCGGAGCCCGGGACGGGGCGGGATGCGTCCGTGTCTTGCGGCGGAATGCGCCGAGTCGGTTCTGCGTTCCTTTGTGTACGCTCAGCCGGGGGAGGAAAACGCCGCCGATGTATTCCGACGGCTTAAGAACGTGGCGGGGTGGGGGGGGACGGACGGACTGCCCTTGGGAACCCTTCGGGGAGTTCCGCTTCGCGTACGGCTGTGTCTTGAAGCAGAAAAAGCGTCGCTAAGCGGCGGACTTTGCAGGTGAGACCTGCAAGGAAAACCAGACGGGGCGAAAATGCGTGGGCTGGCCGCGGTGCACATAAGGAGCGGCAGAAGGAAACCTGCAAGCGTTTTAAGGTCGATGGGGGAAAGAAACTTGAACTTTTAGGAGTAGAAAAGGAACGCTGACAAGTTAAGGCTGACGAAGTTTAGTTTCTCATCTCGTAATTGCCTGGGTGAAAGTGAAAACAGTACGATTTTGAAACGGCATCTTTCCAAGGAATCGAGACAGATTTCTTAGCACCATAAGCAAATCCTAAAAGGTTTGCAGACAGTGTTTTGGTAGTTGGTTCGTCCGGAAATCTTTTCCTGTCAGCTCCAGCACACCCGATTTCTGATTCAGAAAATAAATTTGCTGATTACATGAATTTCAGTTGCCTGTCTTTATTTCAGTATTAAGTCAAGTCATTTCAGAGTATATGCTTATGCCCTTAAGCCTGTCAGGTGCACCTGGGGTGATGAGGGTAAGAAAAAACAATTTAGCATGTAACAAAAAGAACCAAAGAATTTCCTCATTGCTTAGTAGCTGTGCTTTAGCAGATTTTGTAACAGCAGAGTCATTCACAAAGTAACAGAGTAAGTGAAAACAGCCATCTGAAACCTATGCTTACTTTTCCTCTCTGATTCCACAGGATGAAGAAACACGTAAAGATTATGATTACATGTTGGATCATCCTGAAGAGTATTACAGACACTATTATCACTACTACAGCAGGAGGCTGGCACCTAAAGTGGACGTCCGAATAGTGATTCTGGTTACAGTGTGTGCCATCTCTGTGTTTCAGGTAAGATTTCACCTTCATGCAGCAATGTCCAATGAATTTCTGAAATGGAAGAGATGTGTGGGCAGATCGTGTGGCATGACAGCCTTCAAGCAGTGCCAGCAAGGAGGTGCTTGTATGGCTGCTGTGGTGAACTTCCCCATGGCATCTGTAACAAATCAGAAGAGTCAGGGTGTGATGAGTGGATTTTGACTGCACTTGGTAGCTCAGACAAAGGCACAGTGTGCAGTCAGTGACTGGCTTATTCTGACAGCAGGGTGTTTCATGTTTCATGCAGTCTAGTGCAGCTCTCTGGAAGTTACTTAGTTCTGTGTGGCAGGCTAAGAGCAGCCTGTTCTGTGCACAGAGCAGAGTGGTGCTCTGAGGCAGAGTATGTCAGGTTTTCAAGCTGTATGAGGTTTTTTTTTTTAAAAGATAACTTTCAAAGTAAACTGAAAACTCAGTTTAGATGACAGTAGTAAATATTGGGAATGTTGTTTGCTAATGTGTATTTTATACAGTAGTTTATTTTAAAGACCAGTTTAGTGAAGTTTTCTTCACTGAGCGTGGTAGTTCCAAGCTCAAGGAAACAATCTGTGTTCCAAATGGGAGAAGTTGTGTTGTTGCTGACAATTGCTTTAGCTAGAAGAAGGTATACAATATACAAAAAGCTTCCATTAGATGATTCCAAACTTCCTTAAAAAATCTCCAGAAGTTAGTATTTAGGAGATGAAAATGCAGCTTGGTCTGTGGTCTAGACAACTGTCTTTTTAATTGGAAGGCAAAAAAAAAAAAAACAACAAAACATGGAGATCAGACTTTGAGAGTGTGAAATATTAAATCCCAGTGGCATACTCAGCCAAATACTTAATTTTCCATCAGACTGACTTGTAATGACGCTGTTTCATTCTACCTCTTATTTTGGCTATGGAAGTGCTCACTTTGCCTGTAGGTCACCTTCCAGATTATTAAATACAACTTTACACTGAATTAGCAAACTGATTTGTCTTTCTCTTGCTTACTGGTGTTTTTGCTTCTTTTGCTCTTGTTCAGGTTGTATAGTGTGTACCTGTGTGCTCTGCTGTTTTCACAAATGAAGATGCTGCCTCTTTAAAAAAAAAAAAAAGGCACAAATGGCATGTTTATCTCAAACGCTATTTCTATTATTACTTTTTTTTCCACCAATTGAAATTTGGAGGGTAGATGGAGGTTCGAGTGGGGTACTGTGTCTTGTAAATTCAGCCCTGTCCGACAAACACAGTTATCTTGTACTTAAGTCATGGTTAATTAACTATGTAAAGTGGATAATAATTTTATAATGAAATGTTCATATTCTGGACTTCTGAGAAAGGCCACCACAGCTCCATGTAAGCTTAGTTTAAAGCAGTGGGAGATAACCATCTTCTCACGAGCAAAAACAACGTGAGCAATGTCTTTCTTTACACTCTGCTTGACCTTCTTTGTCACTGTGTATTGCTGAGTGATAAATATGCATCACACATACACGTGCTGTGCATGTCATGCAGCAGTGTACATAGTTATGGCTGTTTCCCAGGTGCCATATGGGGTTTGGAAGAATAAATACAGCTTCTGTAACCTTCAGTTTTTCTGAAAGCCTTCAGTTTTCACCCTTGCTGTAGTGCAATTGTGGTTAAAGGGATATGAAGATATTTTTTTTTTTCCTGGCAAAGCTCCAGATAGGAATGTGTTCATGTAAAGACATGGCTTATTTTTTTATTGTTGTTTTTTGTTTGTTTGTTTTTACTTTTACTGTTCTTAAATTACAGTTCTTCAGCTGGTGGAGTAGTTACAATGAAGCTATCAACTATCTAGCTACAGTGCCAAAATACCGTATACAAGCTACTGAGATTGCCAAGCAACAAGGTTTACTCAACAAGACCAGAGAAAAAGGCAAGAACAGGAGGTCTAAAGAAGAAATTCGTGAAGAAGAGGAAGAAATAATCAAAGACATTATTAAAAATAAAATAGATATAAAAGGCGGTTATCAGAAGCCCAAGATATATGATATCCTTCTGTTTCAGATCCTTCTTGCTCCTTTCTACTTGTGCAAGTACGTGATTTGGTACTGTTGGTGGATTTATTGTTTCACTATTAAAGGGCAAGAATATGGTGTGGAAGAGAAGCTGTATATCATACGGAGAAATATGAAAATGTCTCAGTCTCAGTTTGACAGCCTAGAAGATCATCAAAAAGAGACCTTTCTTGAACGGCAGCTGTGGATACGAGAAAATTATGAGGTGAGTGCCTAGGGAGGAAAAGCTAATGTTATTTATGCACCATTCCCAGAGTAAGAGCAGGTACGTTGCAAAGGTGTTTGGCACAGTGATGTGGGAAGCGCTGCTTCAATTCTAGCTATTGCTGACTATGTTTAAGATGGTTGGAGAAGCACTTGCTCTGTTTTCTTCAACATCTTATGCTCACGTGCTGATAGGCAGCAGCTCCGGAACATGCCCATGGATGTAAGAAGGGATTTGCTTGCTCAGGGCTCTCATCCACCTGTGACAGTCAGCAAATCTGTGAATATAAGATTTACTGGATGTGACGGCAGGCTGTCGTGTGACAATGTGATATGGCAAAGTTCTTGCAGTACTTTAAAGACCATGGTTCTCCAAACAGTAGCAATTCTGTAATGAAGACCACCTGTAACTCCTATTATATTAGTCGCCTGAGCTGTTAACTCCCTTTTAATAACTATCCCTTTTATAACTGTTCTTTTGCTTCCACTGAGTCTGAGGCTGTTCTTTCTGTGCTGTATACCTGCTTAATTAGAAATGGTGTATGAAGTATCACAGGGCACAACGGCTGCTTCTTGCCTGGGATAGCCTGTTGCTAAAAAGCAAACTTATTTTTTATCAAGCTTCCTGTGAGAGCCCCAGCATGAAATTTGCATTCCAGACAACTCTGGATGCCAGGAGGTGGCAGATTGACAAAGCAGTCTCATTGTTGCACTGAAACTCATCTGTGGGCCATCTGGGTAGGAAGTTTCCAGAAGAGAAACTTCTTCAAATTCTCCTTCAAACTAGAAGGAGAATTTGGCCTGCCCAAGAGATGTTGCTGCTCTTCTGCTTCTCTGAGAAAAGATGGCAGAACTGCTTTTGCTTCTGATGAGGGGCACCAGAGGGAATATCTCCTTGAAAACGATTAGAACTGGATCAGTTTAGAAACTTGAAGAGAAAAATATTAGAATTGATGCTAATGTAAGGAAAGGAATAGTCATCAGATTAGCCATATGTGTTGAGTTGGGATAGGTTTTCTTGAAAACAATCTGGAAGTTTAAAGAGCTGATAATGTTAGCAGTCAAAGCATGTGTCCTAAGGAAAATGTAAGATAGAATGGCTGTTCTGTTGTAGAGAAAACATTGTATGGTTTGAGATGCTGTTTCTAACTGCTGTGCTTCTGTTCACTGAGTGTAAAAGGGCTATATTTATAAGAGGGAAGTCTCTTTAGCCCAGAGTCATCTGTGAAGGCCAGCAGCTGACTTTTAATGAAGAATACAAGACATTTGCACCCAAATAGCAATATTTCTCCCTTGCAATCTGCAGCTTCAGAACTTCCTGAACAGGAAATGTCATAGCTAACAGCTTTAGTTAGTTTTCTTCAATAAATACATCTATCCATTCCTTGAATGCATTGAAATGTTAATTGTGTACAGTGTTATCTAGTTGTGAGTTCAGCAATATCTGCAGAGAATAGATTTTTTTTTTTAAGACACCCAGACACCTGCTGATTATTGTTTGTATGGAGAATAAATTATAGGGAGAAGTAATCACATTCTGTTGGCGAATAAATTATAGGGAGAAGTAATCACGTTTTGTTCCATTTTACTCATGTCACCAGTTATTCTCTGTACCAGTACAGTAGACTTACTAAAAATTCAGTCTTGCCTCCTCAAGGCTGAAAATAGCTGGTTACTTTTATTACCACAGCTGCCTGTCTGCATATTTAGTTGTTTTTTTTCCAGTGTCCTTTTAGAGAATATGAGAATTCAATATATTGGTACATTGTATATTGAGCTGGTGTATTTATAAAGTCATCAAGAGTATTAATAAAAACCCAAATTTTTCATTTCCTTGAACAGAGAATTCTGACAACATAAACATTGTATGTTGTCTGAAATATATACTGGTATCTACATGAATTCCTTTCCAGAATAAAGTTGTTGATACTGTTGCCTCTTCTAGATAATGGACTGCTGTTGAAATCTACAGATATCAGCAGTGGCACCCTTTCTTGCCATGTTGTCTTTACTTGTCGTTCATACTATCAATGCTTACTGTAGAGATTCTAACTTAAACCGAATTAGGAAAATCATTGCAGTCTAACTGAAGGTGGAATATAAGCAAAGTGGGAAGCTAAACTGCACTGAATGGTATGTGTGCTGAGCAGAGATTCAAAATGTAATGTATGACCAGTTCTTTACTGGCAAATTTTTTTCTGCTGATTGCATGAGCATTTACTTCTTAGAACAAACAGACAGTAAAATTGGTGATTACAGCACAGTCTTCCAATGAAGTAGTTCAGCAAAAATCCAAAGTGTCTCAACTATACCTTCTAGGCACCTAGACTGAGAGCTCTTAGGCCACATGTAGATGAGGGTCTTCTGCTGTGCCACTCTTCAGCTTTCTTTGGAATCAAGATGACAGGTGGTTGAAGTACTAAAGTTCACACCCCACTAAAGGTTCACTGAAGATTTTTCTTTGGCTTTATTAAAACCTTCCATCTGTCTTCCAGGTCTATAAACAAGAACAAGAGGAGGAATTAAAGAAGAAGATGGCTATGGATCCCCGATGGAAGAGGTATCGGAGGTGGATGAGAAATGAAGGACCTGGAAGGCTGACTTTTATTGATGATTGAAAGTTGGTGAACACAAAGTGTGCTAACGTCGGCAGCGATCTGCAAAACTTTTTCACTACATCATTCAGAGTTTTATCTGCTGGTTTGGCAGTGACCTAAAACTCAGGAATTATTAAGTCAGGCCGAAAAATAGTACAGATTTATGGTTTTTATAAATCAGACATATAAAACAAGCTTAGCTCGATGTGTATACCTTACATGGGGATCTTAATGTGGAATTCATTATTTCAAATAATGTATTTCCTCTACATATTTCATACTCCTGATGAATGGAGTTTCATACTTTCAGTCTCTCTGGAAATGTTTCTTGATCTGTCCTTGAAAGTCTTGGTTTTCATTTCTAAACCGAAGGGTTCATGTGAGTGAAAACACACAGAAAATTTTGAAATTGCCATTAAGGGCTCTGAAGCAAGGGCCATTTCCTGCTTTCTTCTCCTCTCCTAACACCTACTTTTCAACTTAATTTTTACAATGCCATTTTTTTTTTTATGTAGACAATATGGGGATTATACCAGACTACTTCTTTTGCTATTCCTTCTCCAATTGGAAATTAATTTTATTCTTTGTGGGAATAAATGATGCATGATTGATCACCGTTATGGTGCAAACAAGCCTTAATTCTTTGTTCTACAGAGTGGTTCATGAAATAGCATACTTAAGTCGCTTCTGTTTGGTTTTGAATCTTGTACATTAGATTGTACCTACTTGTTCAGAACAAGCGTACCAGTGAATAGTAGTCCACTAAATGTGAAATTTCACCAAAGTATTGGTAAGGGGAAAATGACCCTTTTGTTTAAAAGGGCAATCTCGATGCCTTATGTAAATAAAATTTTATATAATATACATCCTGAATTTGTTTTAAATTTAAATCAGAAGTATTCTTTATCCATTCTGATTAGTCTGATGAGACGTCAGCATAAATAGAACTCAGCAATTCCCTTTGCTTTCATCTGTAACTCAAGCCAGGTCTGAGTTTCCACAGTTTGATTTCCATTTTTCTACTCAGGAACTTTAACGGGGAAGAAGTATGCAGGGCTTGTAGACAGGGCGCTTCTGTCTCTTCTCACGTCTGTGAAGATCTGAATCTGTGCAAGTTGGTTTTGGGAGAGGATCTCTTAAACTTGCTGCTGCTTCCAAAGCTTGTAATAGTTAGAAGTTTTGAAATGCTTATAGACCCAATTTCTTAAGTATGACAGTTCTGATTCTGTGAAGGTGGCCAATCATAGAATAATCTAATCTGGGGAAAAACTTCAAGATCTCTAAGCCCAACCATCAACCTGACCTACTGAGTCCCTTAACTAAACCATGCTCCTTACTCTTCACCTGTCTCTTACATACCTCCAGGAGTGGGGATTCCACCACCTCCCTGTGTAGCTGTCACCAGTGCTTAGCCAGCCTCTTTGAGGAAATTCTTCCTGATATCCAGTCTAAACTTCTCCTAACACAACTTCAGGCCACTACCTTACAACCTGTCACTTGAGAAAACGGACTGACACCCACCTTGCTGCAATCACGTTTTCTGGTATCTGTAAGAGAGCAATGAGGTCTTCCTTCAGCCTCCTCCAGACTAAGCAACACTAGTGTAAACAACCCATTCTTCACGCATCTTTTTTTTTCTAGTTCCTTTACCGGCTTAGTTGCTTGCCTCTGCATGCACTCAAGCAACTCAAAATTTTTCTTACAGTGAGTGGCTCAATCTGAGCACAGTATTCAAGTTGTGGTCTCACCAGTGCTATATACAAGGAGCCAATCCCTTCCCCAGTTCTCACTAAGCTATTTCTGTTGCAAACCAAGATGCCATCAGCATTCTTGGCCACCTGGGTGCACTACTGGCTCATGTTCAACTGAGCACTGATTGACACCCCCAGATCCTTTTCTATTGGGCAGCTTTCCAGATACTCTGCCCAAGGCCTGTACCACTGCGTGAAGCTGTTGTGACCCAGATGCAAGTCCCAGCACTGAGCCCTGTTGAGTGTCATTTGGCTGGTCTCAGCCCATCAATCCAGCTTACCCTACGCTACCCTCCTTGTGTAAGAATGAGACGGTGTTGCTTATCCAATAAGGCAAGGCAGTTATCCCTATAAAATAAGACAGTAAGAGTACTTCTATGTAGACACAGCTTCATGGGCAAAGAAAGAGCTGACAGCTCAGCTGCTCTCACCAGTTTCCTCCTTTTATACTATAGAAAAGTGTTTGAGTGATAAGATTGGTCGCACAAATAGGCAGGCAAGACCAAGGCCACACATCTATCTTCCCCCCTTTTAGGTTAGTTCTGACCAAGATTAATTTTTTGGCCTGATTCTGCAGCAATTAATAGGTGCCTTGGCAGGGCTTTCCCAGGGAGGATAGAGCCCTGTCTTTCAGCAGCAGTAGCACCTCGTCATTATAAAACAATGGCTGATATCAACTGCAGAAATGTGATAATCAGTGAAAATCAGCAGGTACACTGCTGCGGGTGGAAAAGAGCCATTGCACAGTGTTGATTCTGAATTTCTGATTTCTTCTACACATGATCTCATTGAGGATACCAAGACAGAGGCATAAGCTCGTGGGTTGTGAGCAGAATTTGCTGGGTGATGTCATTTGAATCTCTATGATGGAGGCTAGAAGAAGCAAGTGCCTGACACAGAGCTGTCAGGTTGCAGTGACACCTTGTTAGCTGAGGTCACCAATCATTTACAGCCTAAAGTCTTACTTAAGTTCTAAATGTACACATCTTAATCATATATTTTAGGACCTATTTTATCTTGAAATTGAGTCCACGAAGCAGCATCATATACAGATTGAGAAAAGTGCAGTTACAGCACTGAGAGTTGTGTTAATATGCTTCGTGAGCCCAGTGTAAACGGACTTTGGAGAGAACTGCCTACGTGAACAGGAACTGACCGTACTGTGTAGTGGTGAGGTCTTCGTGTGGCTGCCCTCGTGGTGAAGAAAAACTTCCTTACGTCCATTACGAACCTCCCCAGCGCCTCTTCGTGCCGTTCCCGTGCGTCCTTTTATCACTTCCTGGGAAAAAAGAGACCTGTCTATAATGGCATCTTGAAGGAAAAAGTCGGACTCACGCGTGGAAGATGGAGATCATCACCCGACGATCGCTTCTGGGGGGCGGAGCGGCCGCGGCCCCTCCCCCGGGCGGCTCCCGCGGTGCCGGCAGAGCCGAGCGGGGCCGTGCCGAGCCGATCCGCGCCGTCCCGTTCCTCCGTGCCCGCGTCATGTCGTCTGCCGGCAGCCTGAGCACCATGCAGCGCCTGGTGGAGCAGCTGAAGCTGGAGGCCGCCGTGGAGAGGATCAAGGTGAGCCGGGCTGCCCGAGGGGAGCCGGAGCTGCCCCGCTTCGCTCTCGGCGGGGCCGGGCGCGGGTGGCGGTGCGGGGCGAGCTCTCTGCCCGGAGTGCGAAGGGCGCGGGGGGCTGTGGGGGCTCCGAGCGCATCTCCGGGTCCGCCGCCCTTCCCGGACCCGCGGGGTAAGCGGCGCTTCCTGGCGGGAGGCCGTGATGAATAATGGAGCGTTAGTTGTGCTCCGACGGCCGCGCTCCACTCGCGGCCGCGCCCGACAGCTCCGCGCAGCCCCGCGCGGGGTATTTTCCTACCAGCTGACGGCTCGGGGATGCAGGCGATTTTCTACGCATGCATGAACCTTCTCCTGCTGCATATTTCTAGACAAAGACAGGCCGGTGAGGCAACACTGTCATCTGTCTGCTCCGATGTTCTTTTTCTCTTTTTCCTTTTTTATTTTTGGTTTTCTTTTTCTTTTTCTTTTTTTTTTTTTCCTCTGTCAATCCACAGGCAGCCCTGCAGTCCAACCTTGGTTCCCAGCAGGTGCAAGGTCCACAGGTTCTTCAGGGATGTGACTCTTATGCACAGAATCCATCAAAAGCTCCAAAGCAATAGAGGTCAAATTAATGAGCATCCTGTACTTCCCTCTGCTCTCACCACCTCTGTGCATTCTCCATTTTTCTCTGGCCAGTGGCAAAACGCTAGCTTCCACTGGATTAAGTTTATGGTCTTACAAATGATTTTGTATGCCTTTTCTCACTGCTCCTGCTCTGAGCCGTTGAAAAATGGAAGCGTCCATTGCACCACAGTGAGTGCTGAATATTGCCTTGACTGATTTCTTAATGCTACTAAATGTTATTAGTGACCAATGTGTTTGGCAGGTGTTTGATGCACTAACAGTGACCACAGCTCCTCATGGCAGTGTGTGGGAGCCTGTGAGAAACACCACAGTGCAGAACAGAAATGCTCTGTGACAAGGGGTTGTTATCCCACGGGGAAATAACTGACTCATCATTGTTGTTGCTTTAGATTGCATCTGGCCTACATCTCTCTGTTATGGCTCATTTTGAGGGAGATTATATCCCCCTCCCCTTCTTTAGGTGGCTGCAGCAGATCCAGTTTGTTTACCTGGGATTGCTTTGTGAAGGTAATAGATACTCACCTGGACCTTACAAGGCTACATGGTTATTATGACTTTGGGGGGCTATGGAGGCTGGACCTCTATGAGGCTTTGGTCTCCTCTTTCTCTCAACACTGTGTACCACAGTCTCTTTCCAGGTCTGTTCCAGGAACCTCTTGGTGTCCTTTTGCAGCAGCAAACCAAGCGAAGCATGACAAAAAATGTAATCCAGGCTTCTTGATACAGAGTGTAAAAATAACAAGGGATACATCTGGCTGGCAGAAACCAGGTGGATCAGCTTTAGCTAGTAGTGGGATAGGAGAAAACATTGTTTGGGCTATTTTGAATACACAATGTGTTTTCAGGAGGAAGCTGAATATGAAAGCAGTTTTATAAATACATCCCACACTACAAGTTCCAGTGGTGATTTTGTTTACCCTGACAGCTAAAAATGTAGACAGGAATAGTATTTTCAGAAAGAGGAAACCATGAAGGAAAGAAGTACCCCCACACGTCTTGCACGCAGGAGGAGGCTGCTGCTCAGAGCATGTTTGTGCTGGGATGAAATACAGAAGAAATCCCTGTAGTATCCACGTGAGCTGGAGGAGTAGAGTGCTCTGGGAGCTTGTGCAGGGCAAAGAGTGGAAGATCTTTTCTGGAACTCAGCGTGCTGAGGGCTTAAGTGTCAGCCTTGTGATTGAGGCAGGGACATTAATATTCCAGGGAACCAACAGGGCTAGGCAGGGTGGAGTCTGCATCTTCCTTTGCAGCATCCATAAAGAGGTTGTCCCCGAGAGAGAGACAAGTGGCAAAGCCTGCTGAGCAGCAGGGAATCCTTACTGCAGATGTTCTTCCTTGTGCTTCTCCCAAGAGGATCTGGCAGGCTGTGGGAAAATGTTTCTCTCAGCAATTCTCTGAAGTGCTAACATCTGCTGGAAAGTTAGGCAGTTACCAGGATGAGTGTTCTGAAGGAGAGCTGGCAGGCAGGGAATGGGACAGCAGCAAAACAGTGAACAAGAGCATCCGCCAGGCCAAATTTACTGTTGTACTTCCAGGTGTTGTCAGATTGGATGGCCCAAATGAAATGCCCACCGAGGCTACAGGGTGGCTCCTTCAGTCCAGAGGCTGGGGAGTGTGGATGGTTATCCTGGCTCATCACTCCTCTGATGACACTGCTACACTGCATAGAAGAAAAAGCAGTATTTCAGAAGTTCTGTGGTGGAGGTGGGGTCAGAGGAGAACTAGTATTCCAACAATATGCTCAGGATTTCCTTTCACCAAAATGTGGCAGACAGCGTGAACATAGGTGACTCCCTGTAGCTGTTGTCAGTGCATGTCCTAGAAACTGGGGACAGTAACGATTTGGACCAAAAGCTTTCCATCCTCATCCTCTTGCTTTCTTTTCTTATTGAATTTTGTGTTGCTGAATAGTTTGGATGTAAAAGTCCTTTTTGTAAATGATCTGAGAATGTAAGAACTCAAACACAAAACTGTACTGTACAACAGAATGGAAAAAGTTGTCGTCACAGCCTTGTCTCTTTCAGTGAGGATGCGTTCCACGGCACTCATACCTCAACCCTATGGGCAGCTCTGGTTCATCACCAGTGTAGCAGGACATGTGCCTCATCAGAGCTCTGCAGATGTGTGCTTGTGCTGATTTACTTGCTGTTTTAGAATTCAAGAGCTGGCTTGGCTTCTAACCAACTGTTTGACAGAGTTTCTTCAAGAGGAAATGCTCAATAGATGCTTGTGAATGAATTAGTTTCCTCTCTAGATTTGTTTTTCTTTTTCTGTACTCAGGTCTCCCAGGCAGCTGCAGAGCTCCAGCAATACTGTATGCAAAACGCCTGCAAAGATGCCTTGCTGGTTGGGGTTCCTGCAGGGAGCAATCCCTTCCGTGAGCCCAGATCCTGCATTCTGCTCTGAAATCAGGTAACAAAGTCACAGATACCACCACCATAGCTCTCGTTTGAAAGCTCTCATTTGAAAGCTCTCAATTGAAAGCTCTGGCAATGTCAAAGAGACACTGTGATAGATGCTTGAATTTTGAAGTCTTCACAACAAGTTGTTTGCCACTTTCCTGCTAGCTCTATTTTGTGCTTTTTTTAGGTATGGCAACTGAACTATGGCTCCTTTTTACTGTTCTTTCTTTAGTTTCTGCCTGTTTGTTTTTACATTTGAACTCACTATCAGCATCTAAAATAATAAAAACTTCCCATGTGTAATTGACAATACCAGAAACAAGAACAGTGGTGTACCTAGCTTGAGGAAGTGAGATAAAGCTGTGGTACTTGCATGTGTCTTGGACAAGATCATAGCTTTGGCAAGTTTTGTTAAAAATACATTTTGCCTTTGATATCCTACACAGTTCATTTGGCAGTATCTGTCTCCTTAGGGCTTTTGTTTTGTTATGGTTGATTTAGCATTGTTGGAAGCAGAGCAGAGCTGGAACAGATCTTTGCTTTCCAACTCTCCAGTTCTCACTCTTGTCTCTTCAGTTTGTCACACGGATGTCAGTGATCACAGAAGGAGGAAGAAACACCATGTATGCTAGTAGACTTGGGCAGAGTCACACATTACTTTTGTTCACAAATCTTATTTCTTCTACAGGATGAACAGATGTGGAAGTAGGACCATCAGAAGGGGCTATTCTTCTGTAAAATTAAAATAGTTCCTACTAAAGAATTGAGAAAGCTACAGGGGGGGGGAACAAACATTGAATTCTCTTATTTATTTGAGAATGATATCAAAGTGAAATGGAATTGTTTGCTGTAACACCAGAATTTAAAATTGAATTCATAACATTTGTAGGGTCTTCCCCCTCTCACTGCTGGAGTGCTTGAGCTTACAGTCACTTTTTGCCTTATTAATAGCAGGGTTCACATAGGTCTCCTACATAGGTCTGAAAAACAGAATTGAACAGGAAGAGAGAATGCAACTAAAGCTTCAAATGTTATTGTGGAAAAACTGGGGTAGAAGAAAGCACAAGCTGAAGACTTCCTTAATTCAGGTGTTATCCCTTAATTCTCCCTGCATCAAATAAAGTTGATAGTGACCGTTGCACGTTTACATGTTTTTCTGTTATTAAAGCATCCTTTTTGGGTTTGTGAGTGTTATTTCTAGAGTTTGATTTTGATTGCATCATCAAAGCAGGATGTGAAGTACTTTCCCAAGCTAGACTTTGGTGGTTGATGTATGATAGTTTTAGACGTGTAGCTGGGATCAAGATATCTTTCTATCACTTTTTGCCGTTATTTTTTCTAGTTGTTAGATTAGTTACCTTAGGATCATAAAAAAGAGAGCAAAATGGAAAAAGCCAGCGTAGAAATTTTGCAATATTCAAGGATGTCAACATCCACCAGAGGAAAGTGGCTATTCAGGTTTTCTCTGTTCAAATGAGCTTTTTGTGATATAAATTATATGTGAAATGTATCAGAATAGGAAGAAAGCACTTAATAATCTCTTTTTCCTTTAACAGGGAAGGTCGTCAGAGAGATGCATTGAAGCATGACATGACTAACAATGGCCTTTTCCTCAAGAAAAGTATCTCTGTGCCCTTACTTCTGTGTGGCTAAAACTTGGATATTTATCTGTTCATTCTTGTGCGTTCGTACCTCACTATTTTGCTAATGTTTTTATAGTTTTTTAATGTAAGTAGGGTTCTTTTTTAAAGACACCATTGTTACTACACTATACTATCTATACAAATGCTACTTGGGAAGTTTACATTTTAGAGAACAAAAACGTGGTTATTTTTACCAAATTTCCTATTTCTAACTTGGTAGGTTATTAGGCTGGAGTGATAGTAAAAACTATTTGTATTTTCCAAAACAGAACATCTGAAAAATGAGCTGTTAAAACATAAAAACAAATGTTGACAGTATTACAAGAAGTGTTCTCAGAAGGAAGTTTTCTTTAAATAGCAAGACCTGAAACCAGCGACACTGTGTTTTTTTTTTTCCAAGTGCTTCTAAGTTCACAAACAACACCTCTTAGAAACTGCTTAACACTGTGTGTAGCACACAGTCTTGTTCCATAAGGCATATTACTTGCAAAAGTCCTAAACCGTTTAATGTTTCTTGTTATTTCTGTTCATAAACATGCTGCCTTTGTGGAATCTTACATTTAGATCTATAAAACGTAACCAAACTCACTGTAAAAACACAGAAGTGTCCAAGGATAGTTGCGTGCATGATTTTCAAGGTTTGAAGTACACAGAATTTCCAAGTTCCATGAATAAAACGCTTGTTCATTTGCCTTCACTTTTCTATAAAACACTTTTACAAGGACGAATTTTTTCAGTAGGTTTTTCATTTTGTGTACTTTGTATTCTTTGTACTAATCTTTTAAAAGTTTGGAAATAAAATTCCTTTCCCTACTGGCTTTGATTTCATTATTTAATTGTAAAAGACAACAAATTACTTCTTGTACACTGAAGAAGATTCTTAGATTTTGCAGCAGGAGGGGAGGCTTCAAGCTATTTGCTTTTTTTTGGAACATAAGGTTAGTGTTGAAATTTTAGAAAATATTATTTAAAAGATCTAGTATATAGTTTTACATATATACTTATGCTGAATAGTGACTAAATTATTAGGCCCACTTAAAGATTTTGAAGTCTGCAGTGGGGCCTTCAGTAATCTGAAAGTACGATTTTCATTAATGCTAACTGAAATGGTACAGTAAATGTTCTGCGAACAGTTCAGGTTCAACAAAAGATTTTTCACACTTGCTGCCCTGCTGGGAGATACTGAAACAACAATAACAATACTACCAATGAAGTACAGAAGTGAATGTCCTTCCTTAAACGCCCTTCTTTGCTCCTGCTTCCTTTTCGTTGTAGGCTGTGAGAGTATGGCTGCCAGCTTTAATTTGAGTACTTGATGCATGCACATACTGTGGAAATCCAGATGAAATACTGTTGTTCTTATTTGCAGAGAGGTGCTTAGAGGCTCAGGCTGTGGTCAAAATGTTCATCTCAGGGAGCAGGGGAGAGAGCTGAGAGTTTGATTCAAAAATCTCTGAACATCCAGCAAATGGCTACTAGGCACTGCCTCACAAATAAACCCTTTATGTTTCTTTTACCTCACAGAACAAAACATACCCGTAGCACCAAAACTTGTTATTCACCCTGGTGCCTGTGTTATGGAGTCACTGTTGAGCCCGCAGCAGAAGCAAACTGAAATGTGCAGGAGTGGGTGGCTGCTGCCAGCAGGTCAGTCTTAGCTTTTGCCTCTTGATTGCCCTGCCCTGCTCTACCTGGTGACTTTCAGCTGAAACACCACACTCAACATGTAACAAAAGTGCAGCACTTTGGAAACATATTGTGTATGCCTATGAAACAGAGAAAATATCCTAAGTTACAAGCAGCTACCTCTCAGAGGCCTCAGGTGCCCCATGCTCTGCTGAATAAAACACAGGACTTGAGTCTCTGGGGGATCCCAGCTGTGTCCATGCCTAACAGCAGCTGTAGGTGAATGCCCTGTCCAGCAATGTGAGATGGGCTGGCATGCTGGTTATACTGAAGTCCTGTGAAAGCAAGATACAGATTCAGATATCTGCAGAGGAGTGTGCTTGCTGCACTACTTTGCCTTCTGGGTACATGCCTTCATAGGATTGAAGGCCTTCATAGCAATCTGCAGGTTCCACAGGATGCCAATGATAAAACCAATTAAACGACTGCACAAATCTGTACTCATACGTGCCGAGCATGAGATACAGGGTCACCTTTTTTCTATTGTCCCTCATGGTGAGAAGTGTGATGAGTCCATCAGCAAGGCTTTTTGTTTTATTTTTAATTCTACAGCTGTGACCTAGAATCACCTAGAATGTCACAAATTTGATGCAAAAATGAGCGTACCTGCCACTGATGAAAGTCTGGTGATCAGGAAGCCTCTCATTCTCACACACACAAAAAAAATGCAATTCAAAAACTGCATAAAGCTCCCCCCAGGTTTGGAATTCTCATATATACCTGCTTTTTTCTTTTTGAGTGGCGGGCAAGGGAGGATTGACATAGCACTTATTTTTCTCTACATTAAACAGAATGAATTAGGGGAAGAGTCTTACATGTGACAAAGGTGTCATTATGTATGTAAACTGTTAAAGATTGAGTCACAAATAGAGTGAAAATTGAACGGTCATTGCAAGTTCTTTTCTGACATTGCCAGTATCTAAATGTATGCTGGTATTTTTCTACCTATTAGAAACTGATTGCAGATGACCCTTGAATTTTCTTCACTAGTTGAATGAAGGCAATACATTGTTTGCCTTTGTTTTTGTAGGAATTGACAGATTATCTGAACTAGCCTATAATGAATGTACACATTGAGTTCTGATGATGGACATAAATACATAGCTAGGGAGTGGCAGCTGTAATTTTCTCCACTGTGGTTATCTGTGAATGAGTTTTTGCAGAGCTGCGCTTTTCAAAGAAGAAATCCCTGGGCCTGGCAAGCTAGGAGACAGTTCTGAAAAACAGAGCCAAATCTGTGTTGTAAAGAGATGGAAAATGGTTAGGTCAAGCAGCCACAAGAATGGGCCAGAAATAGCAAGCAAACTGCGACTTTTATTTTAGTAGCTACTTTCTACTGGTCAAACAGTTAAAAAGAGCATGGCCAGCAGGACAATAGAGGTGATCCTCCCCTTCTACTCTGCCCTAGTGAGATCTCACCTGGAGTACTGTGCCAAATTCTAGGCTCCCCAGTACAAAAAAAGACAGGGATCTCCTGGAAAAAGTTCAGTGGAGGGCTACAAAGAGAGAAAGGACGTGCAACACCTCCTGCATGAAGAAGGGCTGAGTAACCTGGATCTGTTCAGCCATGAGAAAGGAAGACTTAAGAGGGGATCTGATCCATGTCTATAAATATCTAAGGAGCAGGAGGCAAAGGGATGAGGCCAGACTCTTCTCAGCAGTGTGTGGTGATAGGACGAGGGGAAATGGCCACAAACTGAAGCATAGGAAGTTCCACACAAATATGCATGGGAACTTCTTCACAGTGCAGTGATGGAGCACTGGAGCTGCACACAGAGGTGGTGGAGTCTCCTTTTCTGGAGATGTCCAAGACCCGCCTGGACGCCTGCCTGTGCAACCTGGGCTGGCAGCTGCTTTGGCAGGGGGTTGGACTCAGTGATCTCTGGAGGTCCCTTTCAACCCCTACAGTTTTGCGATGCTGTGGTTCTGTGAAACATGGAAACATTGGTACATTCACAATCCTATAGAAGATTTTATTAATACTACACATGAAAACTATTTCTTTTTTTAAATCCTGCAAATAGTTTGAATACAAATAACCTCTGGATGTTACTGTAAACTACAGTTGCTCCTGAAATTGCCATAGTACTTTTAGAAATTCTCAGTTAACAGTCAGAGCCGTGTTTTCACTGAGAAGCCAAAGCTGCCCCTCTAAGAACTAGTTGTATTTATCCAGATAATTAATATGTGCTTAAAGAAGACTCAGTAACAAGAAATGATTTTATTGCAGGCCTAAAACATACATACATTTTTTCTGTTACTGCATTAAACTTAAAAAAAAAATAGTGAGTTAGAAAACAGAACAACCTAAATGGCAGCCCACTGAACAGACACTAATATTCTGAAGCTGGCAGACTAGGTACGCATTCCAGCAGCGGCATGGAGTTACTCTCTACCACTGCCTCCACAAATATTTCTAGCTCTGTTGTCAAATCTTTTGATGGAGAGTGGGGACACATCTCTCCCCTGTAGCTTGCAACTGGGATGACTTTGTTGTTGTTTGTCTCCTATCCTTTCTTGCTGCAGCCTAGAATTTCTGGTACTGTCTCCCAGATGATTCTCATCTTCTTTCACCTGGAAGCAGTGTAGCAAGCTGAAAAATGGGTACATCAACAAACAGCCTCCACCATATTATGTTGAGAGTTGGAGACCAGTGTTATTTTCTGAATCAAATCTAAGAGAATCATGAAGTTCAACTATCTTTCATGTGCTGTCCATAGAACAGTGGTTTCTGTGGGTTGATAATGACTAAAACCACACTCAAGCCATAAAGGAACATCACAGGGCTTCCAGAGCAGCTGTCTGAAGGAATGAAGTGGAACCAAACCCGAAGGACAAGTTAGAAAGACCTCTTGCTTTATACACAAGGAACTTCTAAGACTTTATCATCTGTTTTGAGATCCAGGCAAATCCAGTCCTGCTATAAAATGTGGAAGCCTACATGCTCAGGGAGGAAACACAGATCTCTTGAAAACTCCATGTGCTTCAGCATGTTTTTTCTTTTTTTCCTTTTTTTTTTTTTTTAATGAAGAGTGATGAAGTAACTGTGTATGATTAATATGAACGAATGTGTCAGTATTTATATCAGTAATTCTCCTGGTTAAAGGAGCCAGTTTATTTAGTGAGAACTAAAAAAAGAAATCCTTATTTAGCTAGAAATCCCAAACACTAATTCCTCTTTAAAAATGAACAACAGCAAAACAATTAATACATTTCCACTCAAATACTTTAAGGATGGGGGACAAAAATAACCCAACCATGTGCCATGCATGTCACCATTCCATTCAAAAGAATTTAAGACGTGTTTGTCCATCAGCTCTTCCAGGGACTCTTTCACACATCAATCTCCTTTTTTTGATCCTTGGTACTTCTTCAAATCCTGAATCTGGCAAAGGAGTGGAAACAAAGTATAGGCATAACAAGCCAAAAATACAAACTCAACTCAGATGCAGTAACAGACTTCAGCTTTAGCAAGTATAGTTGGCATGAAAAATGTTAACTACCATAAATTAAATACATACAGATATTAACTGCTGATTACTATTACTCATCAGTTTGATGCATTTTATCCCATAATAATAGTACAGGACCTTATATATAAAATGAACCTGCACTGTGCTTAACCACAATAATTCAGTACAAATTTTCAAACTTATTTCTATTTCTTTAAGATTATAATCAGTACAATTCAGTAATTATAAAAGTTGATTCTTTTAAAACAGAGACAGAAGTTGCTCCCAAGTTAGTGTAAGAAAGTTTTCTGTACTCTTAAGGTTCGAGTATTTTTTACAATAAAATATTTGAGAATTTATTTTATCAGTATACTTTAATGGAAGAGAATTCTGTTTAGCCCTTACAAAATGTATTATGATAGAACTCTGACACTTATTAAAGAATTTCATCTGTGTCAGTAAAAACCGTGGCTTAGCATATTAACTTTAATTGTTTGAAGTTTAGGTAATAAGTTTTTCTGAAAATTACAGAAATCCCTGAAGGTTTCCCATATGTCTTTCTAACTCAACTCTGTATGTACTTCTTAAATCTGAGACTTCAGAAAGCTTTCATTATGTTTTTCGCATTACCTTGTACTTAACAGACTTGGATTTTCCCTTGGCTAATGGATGATAAAGTAAAACATGCCTGTTCTCCCAAAATATCAGGCAAATCAACTTACTCCTTTCTGATTTGATTCAGTTGTAGTAAGTATATCTTTGCCATATCAGGCAAGAGTATCACAGAAAACAAATCAGTGGGAGATCACATTGTTTTTTTGAGTTCGAAGTAACAGAAGAACCTGCCCTGATCATCTGAAACTACTGTGTCTAGAATTTTCTTCTGTCAGTGTCAGTTACAGGTTACTGATATACTGTTAACTATCAGCAATACTGCAGGTCACAATTTTTAATTCAACAGAGATGCAAAAAGTCTATTCATAATTTTGGTTTAGCATTTTAATTTTCATAGGTTGATTGAAAGCAGTTCAGCATATCCAATTAACTTCTCCTCAGTTTAGTGGCAAAATTGCCTTAAGTAGCTCATTAAACACAATGATACCAATTAGTTACTTATGCTTTACATGAATGAGTCTTACCTAAATAGTGAAAATATTTAATACAGTGCTGACTTTGCTCTCACCAGTAGTTTTAACTACAGACAGTAACAGAGAAAACATACATTATACTTTCTATACTGGGGGTTAGAAGCTTTATTTAAGAAGCTTATTTTTTAAGAACTTGCCATCTCGCCTTTTAAGAAGGAGCAGATTAAAAAAAAAGAAAACCTATTATATACAATAAAATAATATTTAGTCTAATAGTGACTGATGATATTTTCTTACTTATAATGCTCCATGTACACATACCATCTTATAAAAAAAATGCCTTAGCCTAACTGTTTAGGATGGATAAGAAAACAAAACAGAATCACAGAATCAGGGAATTGTCGGGGTGGAAGGGACCTCTAGAGATAATCATTGAGTCCAACCCCCTGCCAAAGCAGCTCACATCCCAGGTTGCACAGGCAGGCGTCCAGGCGGGTCTTGGATGTCTCCAGAGAAGGAGACTCCACCACCTCTGTGTGCAGCTCCAGTGCTCCATCACTGCACTGTGAAGAAGTTCCCACGCACATTTGTGCGGAACTTCCTATGCTTCAGTTTGTGGCCATTTCCCCTTGTCCTGTCGCCACACACTGCAGAGAACAGTCCAGCCTCGTCCCTTTGCCTCCTGCTCCTTAGATATTTATAGACGTGGATCAGATCCCCGCTAAGTCTTCATTTCTCATGGCTGAACAGACCCAGGTCACTCAGCCCTTTCTCATAAAGAGGCTCTAGGCCCTTTTTCATTTTTGTAGCCCTCCACTGAACTTTTTCCAGGAGGTCCCTGTCTGTTTTGTACTGGGCAACCCAGAACTGGACACAGTACTCCACGTGAGGCCTGACCAGGGCACAGCAAGGGGGAGGATCACCTCTGTTGTTCTGCTGGTCTCATTCTTTTTAAGGCACATCAAGATGCCTTTGGCCTTCTTGGCCACCAGGGCACACCGCTGGCTCATGGCCAACCTGTCATCCACCAGGACACCCAGGTTCCTCTCTTGCAGGGATCCTCTTCAGCAGCTCATCCACCAACATGTACTAGTGCATATGGTTATTCCTCCCTAGCTGCAAGATTCTTCTGTTAAACCTCATCTGGTTCTTCTCTGCCCAACTCTCCAGCCTGTCCAGGTCTCGCTGAATGGCATTACAGCCTACTGTCATGACAGCCATTCCTCCCAGTTTTGTATTGTCAGCAAACTGCTGAAGGTGGACTCTATCCCGTCATCAACTTCATTGATGAAGATGTTGAACAGAACTGGACCCAGCACCGACTCCTGAGGAACACCACTAAGTACAGGCTTTTGAGGGTTCGAGGGTTCTGAGGTTTTTTGAGGGTTGTCATTGGAAGCTCAAACCTGGACTTTGAGCTTCCAATGACAACCCTCTGAGCTCTGCCAGTCAGCCACTTCTCAACCCACCTTACCATCCACTCATATGTCCCACACTTGCTCAGCTTTGTAATAAGGATACTGTGAGATGGTGTCAAATCTTACTGAAATCAAGGTAGACTACATCCACTGCTCTCCCTCCACCATCCACCCAGCCAATGGTGTCATCAGAGAAGGCACCAGGTTGGTTGAGCATGACCTTCCCATAGTGAACCCATGTTGACTACTCCTGATACCCTACTTTTCTTCTAATTGCCTGGAGATAGCATCAGAATAAGCTGTTCCATCACCTTTCCAAGGACAGAAAACAAACAAGTAAACAAAAGTACTGAAAACAAAACAAAACAGAAAACAAGTGGAAAAAAAAAAAAGAAAAAACCCAACACAAAACCAAGTTTGAATTTTGTATGTAAAAACACGCTAAACTTTCTGTTAGATGAAACATGCATTGTACTTAATTTCAAGATTCACAGTTTAGCCCTGGAGACATTAGTTGTGAAGAAGAGTCATGGGAGACCTCAGTGCAGCCTTTCAGCATTTTAAGGTAGCCCATTATAAGAAATCTGGAGAGAGACATTTTACAAAAGCATGCAGTGATTGAACAAGGAGTAAAGGTTTCAAATATGCAAGATTTAGATTAGACAGGAAGAAGAAATTATTTACTCAGAGGGCAGTGAGGTCGCCCAGAGAAGCTGTGGGTGCCACATTCCTGAAGGCATTCAAGGCCAGTTAGGATCAGCAGCCCAATCCAGTGGATGGAACACTGCCCAAGGAAGGAGGTTTGAGCTAAGTGGGCTTTAAAGTCCCTTCCAACCAAAGGCATTCCATGATTTATATTTTAATTTCTTATTGCTCCAAACTGAACATAAATTCTTAGGAATTTTTAAGTGCACAAGAAATATAAGCACAAGAGTTTTTCACAACAGGAATCTTGATTTTGTTAGATTGGATTAAATATTTAAAGAAAATATTAATTTTAGTTTTATAGATAGTACTTTTTCTAATGAAGCTGCAAATAAAATTTCAGAAAATTTTCCTTTTGTACATACCTGTTATTTTTCTTCCTTTTCCCCGTAAGAATGGTGGACTTTGCTTTCTCTTTCCTGAAGGTTCTTGACCTTGGTTTTGGAAACACAGACTTTCAATTTCATCTGGATCAACAAGGGAATCAAAATGAACTAAGTTAGATGCAAATGAATTGTACGTGCAAGTGGATGAAAAGTCGTTCTGTGGAGTCTCATCATTCAGAATTTCTGAGCTCTTAAATGTTGTGTCTCTAAGTCCTTCCAGAAAAGCTGTAGAGCTGTCATGAGGTACACAGTCACTGAAATTTGTAAAGAAATCTTTTCCAGAATTTTTGGAGGAATAATCAGAGATACAGTGTGTCCTGAAAGCCTGACCTTTAACATGAAAAGAAGTGGTAGCACTTAGATGAGCAAAATCTTCACAGCCTTTTGGTACAACATAGACATTTTGTTTCCTTTCTGGAGCTACTTCTGAAAAACATAGTATCTCATGCATACCACTTGAAAGGTCAGAGTCCATAAAACCTTGATTATGTTTCAGTGGAAGAAATGAGGCTTCCGAATTCGCGTGAGGCGGCCCTGATGGAGAAAAAATTGAATCAATCTGTTTTAAAAATGAAAAATTTGCATATCTCTCTAAATTTTTCAATTAAAAAAGGAATCAATTGAGTACTGAAATGCAGTCTGTCTTTTCAGAACAATTGATCTTTCAATGGTTAGAAAATAAAGATGCTAATATACTTAAGACTTTCACCTGGTTTCAGACATGATACATTTTGGCAGTAATTCTATTACCTGTGCTGGTTTGTGCCTTAGGTAGCAACTCTAAAGGCTGACAAGTTTGCTTATAATCTGGATAGAATCTATTAAAGGTATTCCAGTATTCTGGAGGTGATGCATGTTTCACTGTTGTTTTCAGAGAAGCAGCAGCATTTCGGCTGTATGAAGAGGTAATGTCACTAAAATGCTGAAACCAAAGAAAAGCACTTGAGCAGTGTTTGTAGCATAAGTCTACATTCTCAAATAAAAAAAATTAAATCACTAGTAAGGACTGTAAGGCTTACATATAAATTTTTGTTTGCTGGAAATAAAAGACTTAGCAATATAGAAAGAGTCACTTATGGTAGACAATATGCCACCAGTCTTACATCTATGAAGAGACTAAGTACTAAACAGCATGTTACTTGAAACACAAGAAAACCAGTACCTTAATATACTCTCCTCCATAAGACAGAACTGAAAGAAGCACCTGCAGTGTATTGGTGCGTTTCACACATCGTGGAAGGATTAAACTGATGAAGTACTTTTCACTCAGTAAACACAGCTATACGCACACACGGTTATTGTAATAACATACGTAAGTTAATAGTGCCCAAATATCTGTTCCCTTGCCCTTCAACCTTAACTGAATGATTCAGGAAAGCAGGATGCCCTCCCGATTTCTTGACTGATAAAAGCTGTGTTTTTTACCTATCTAGCTGACAATGTAATTTTCCCAGACTTGGCTCAACTGAAACAGTAGCAGCAAACAACTGCAGCTGCAGACCGAATATCAGATGCCATAGCTTACAGAATCCTTTCTCTTAAATTCTAAAGCTCTTTCAAATGATTCGTGCAGTGATCTTGTGGTGAGTATACTACAGTGTAAAAAAGGATGTCAGAAGAAAGGAAAGGAAAAGGAAGAAAGAAAAACAACTGGAAAACAATTCATGTTTTATAAATAAACATGTATGCTCATAGGATCCTTGATATGATACAGCTTCGACTTTTTTACATTTTATTTTTCCGAGTGTTTTCCCAGTTAAGGAGTTTTTCCAGTTCTGATAATCTTCACACAAACATAATTATGGCTGAACAAAACCTGTTGAGTATTAGCAAGGGCAATAATTTAAATATGAACTCATATAAACACTGAAGTTTGGAAGTTATAACACACTGCTTAGTTCATTTTTAAATGACATTAGCAAACAGCCATGTAGCACCAGATTAAAAAAAGAAAAAAGAAGAATGACAACTGCACAAACAGGCTGAGCTAATACATAAATTACTTTTGACTGACCTTTAAAACTTTTTTTGGAACCTCTGGAAGGAGTTCCTGAAGTTGATCAAAGCTTGCAAGAAAAAGCCTGTTCAAAGAAGATTCCTTCTTTAACATTAGCTGAGCAACCAGGGGGTTGATACAAGGAAAAGTAAGCAAGTATTTCTCCATCTGAAAATTGAAATAACTTTGTCAGGTGTTTAATTTATTTTTCTTCCTTTAATTACATTCCTATCGATAGGTCACATCACAGAACTAGAGCTTTGAATCTGTGCAGCTCTAGATAGGTGTTTTATTTTTTTGTTACACTTTTAACAGTGTATCATTCCTGTTGAAGAGTAAATTTTTGCACAGTAGTTTGATAAATAGGAAGTACAGTAAAAACATATTTCTATAATCTTCTTATAGAAACCAGTGAATAATTTAAACGATTTCAAAACACTACCAGATTTACTGCTTATTCTCTGTTTTCAAGAGAATTGTTTAAGTCAAGACAAATCAACTAAACTACTTTGTTTTACAGAAGCTACATTTGTAAACAGCAGTGAGATAGGTGCCAGAAGCAGGAATTACTAGGTGGAGACTGAATGTCACACAAGGGGCTGTAACTTGAAAGTTGTAGTAATTAAAGAATGTTAGCTTTCAGTTCCTGACTTTCATAAAGCTTTGCATTCAACACATCAGGATCTAATGCTGTTAACAGAGATAAAATACAACCAATTACTTCCCTCAGTCTTGTCTGTTTTGTTTTTTTTAACAGTATCCTTAATATCTAATTTGGAAGAGTTATAATCGCGTATTTTACATTTGAAAGGCTATGCCCAGGACTTATTCAAAACGCTTTTGAATTCTGCAAGCTCTAAAAAGTACCTTGACTTTTTAAAGAGTTCAAACTTTTCATATAAGATGACTGAATCCTTTATGTTTAATTTGGAAACCTCAGTATACACACCAGAAAACATCAATATTTAAACAAGATCGGTGGACATGGTCCAGTCATATCTATTTCCAAATAATCCATGTGGAATTAAGCAGATCTTTACTTGCTTGTGGTAAAATAACTCTGTAAGCAACTCCACTGACTTCAGTAACGGATTAGCATTGACAAGTTTAGCTTACTGACCAAATGAGACACTATATTCTTGACTTTTACAGTTTAGATAGTTCAACAAATGTAGTGCTGAATGGATGCCACAGTCATATATAATAGCCTAGAGATGTGGCGGATACATTTCTCTACGGAGTAATTGTTAAAACACAGGGAAAATCCTACTTCTGATAACAAAGTTGTCAGATGTCAGAAGCTTTACATATGTGTGTGTATTTATGTATGTATCTATAACATATATACCTCCAAACACATATGTAAAATGTGTAAATTAATTAATATAGCAATATATTAAAAAAAATCCACCTATAAATTAGTCTGAGAAATGGGAAGAAAATTGTAGTATGACATAAAATTAAATAAACCTCAGATGGCAAGACAGAAAGCCAAGATCTGTCCAGCCATTTGTGGGGACTCAAACTAGATGTCATCAATACGTTGTCAGCTATTTGACGAATTAGCAGTGCTGTCTCTTCAATCCCTGGTGTAAGAACTACCTAGAAATAATGACAATAATTTTGGTTAAAGCTTATAGTAAGGAATAAAACTCCAAATGTCTTAACTGACAGTAGTAGTTAGCAGACAGAAAAGCTTAAGTGTGACCCTGAGCACAGTAGCTAGTAAGGTGGACTAACTAAACCAGATCTATGATCATCATACAGTTGAACTTCAACAAGTGACCACAAACCTGGCTCCCAATTATAGTCTTTACTTATACAAATCCAATGTAGGCAATATTTAGTTGCTTCTATAGATCTCTTACATTGTATCAGATTTATTGGCATGAGTTCAAAACAGGAAAATCTGAAATGCCCAGAATAGTTTAAGACCATTTGAAGAGATTAAGTAATTTCCAAAAAAACTGTTGACTATAGATAGTGCTGTATAAATGGATTGAAAAAATTTTTAACTTAACCAGATAATTTTGAAACAAACATTAATATGTGAATAAGCTTTTAAAAATTGTCTAAAAGGCTACTTCTTGCAAAAGGAAGACAGATGAATATTTTGCTCTGTTTTTTTTTTTTTTTTTTTTTTACTGTGAGCTATTCCAAATACTGCATTTTTTAAATTATAATGAATAAAAGCAAAATATCTCTAAGTCACATAATAAAAATGAGGCAAGCTAGCTGACAATACAAAGAAAACGTACACTTTCTTTTCCACTACGTTGATAATCTAAAGCTTCAAATTTAGGCATTAATATGATAATAAGAGGATTACTACACACTCAAGTATTCATAAAATTAAAGGCACAACCTTATTTCTTCAATTCTCATTGTAAAATACTGCCTAGCTTCTGCACAAATCTGATTCAGCTTCTACTAGAGTTAATTCATTTTTTACTGACTTTGGAAGTACTAAACTAAAGTTATCTTATTTTCTGAATTTCAAATTATTTCCCGTTTCTGTTATTGAATGTGTACTTTAATAAAATTCTTAGGAAATATCACACAGTGAAGATTAAAATAGAAGAACTGCTATGAAAAAAAAATTACCTTCACTTTAAAGTCTCCTGACTTCTGTGTAAGTTCTATCAAAGTGGCATAAATTAAAACAAGGTTGAGAAGAGTATCTCCTTTGAGACTGTACCTGTAAGAACAGTTTAATTAGACCATTAATATTTTATATGAACATGTAATAAATACTTCTCTGTTCTCTGTGTTAATAAATTTCTGTTGCCTGGAATTCAGAACACTAGTATACTTCCTTGAACATTATTATCTTTAAAAAGATAACAAGGGTATATTAAATGACTGAGTACTGAAGGAGACATTGTAAAGAAGAAAATGGAGCCTGCTTGCAGCAAAGAAAGCCTGGCCTAAAGAAAAAAACGCTGAATCAGGGTCAGTCACTGGAGAAAAATCATACACAGAGGAAAGGTGGTGTATGAAAAATTAACCACTTCCTTAGAGAGAAAACCTTGCAATAGGAAATGAAGGACTGTTTAAGAGCTGTTATTGATAAGAGTAGCACTTCCACGACAAAATAACTACTAATGAACTAGAAGAACACCGGAAGAATATCTCCCTCTTGGGAGTGATAGACTGTAATGCTAAGGTAGAAGTAATTAATAAACATGTTTCTACAGTGATTAATTTACTTCAGACACCTTAAAAGCATAGTTCTGATTGATTGCATCCCCAACACTGTGAATGTTCTGAACCTGCTGATTTGAAATATTAAAAAAAAACTTGCCCTACATTAACATTACCTGCCTCAAAGCCTCCTATTTTATTTCTTTAATTTGTATGTCTTGGGGAAGACTAGAACCAACATAAAATATGAAAGTCAACCTTGACAGTTTTTGTGGGCCCTCCACTGAGTTTTCTAGTGAAGATCAAGACCACAATGCAACAAGGTGAAAATTTTAGAGCACATCAGAAATAAAAATTTAGAATATTCACATTCTTCTAAGAGAAACGTATCCCTGCACAGAAATTCAAATAACAAAGAGTTTTAGCCTGTTCTGATACATAGCTTCCCTTAGCAATTACTTTGTTCTAAAAATACCAAGACAGCGAAACAATTTGTTTACTTACTCAAAACTCAGTCTTTCTCTGGAGCAGAAAACCACCCAACAGCATGTATATTGGAGTGATAATGCTGTCAGCTTCAATATTACATTGTCACAGGATTGCTCATGATTTAATTCATCCATATTCTACCATGAAATTAACATAAAAAGTAAAAACTAAATAATAAACATATTACTGTATCTGTCACAATGCTTTCATATGCATTGCTGTATTATACACAGTTAGATCAAACATGCTTATACATTACTATTAACTTTTTAAGACGTTCTAAGCTTTTGGGAGGTTTTATCAATGCAAAATACTGTTGCAAACCCTCATAGTAGTAAACATGACCTGTATAAATCACACTACACGTACAATGAATTTATGAAGTACAGCACTGCTAATTGCATAAGCACTTGCAGTGCATAGCATGTATGAATATCTTCCTGCATTGAGCTTGCAGTCCTATTTGATTATTTTATTCTTTATCAGTAATTGCTCTTCTACCGATTAAGGCACTTGTCCAGGTATGTAACAGAATTTACATACTACCCTGTCTTTTAAAGTATTACTTTTTTTTTATATAAAGGAGAACTAATTATTTTCTAAATTAATTCAGTCAACGATCTGAAATGGAAAGAATTATCATGCATAGTGGTACAAGAATATAGTCACACATATACTTAAGTGGTTATTACAACATTCACCTATACAATTGTATCCTCAGCTATGTATTTTAACTCTATTTATACAATCAATTTGAAGTGAAATATGATACTTCTGTGAAAAATGTCAGTAGTGAGAGAATATTTTCAGCTAATCTAGCTGGCATAGCCAGAATTTTTGAGTTAATGAATTTGGAAATAATTTGTGTCATGAGAAAATGCATGATTTTGATATTATTAAGAACTGAAGATACATTAGAAGTGTGCAAACATGGTTGAGAAGAGATATATCCCATTACAGAATTTGAACATAATATTTTCATTTTGTACCTGCAAGAAGACAGCAGTACATTCATCTATTGTCAACACAACATATCGATCTGTATCTCCAAGTAGCCTTAGGGAGTAACTGCAGCTTCTCTCAACAAAAGTAATGCTGTAGCTGAATAAGTCAAATTCTGTTACTAAATCTCAGTTGATTAAAATACTGGTATTTTCTTTAAGGAAATAAATAGCATTCATTTCTTAATACAATTTTTATGGTTGTGTGTTGTTTTCATTTTGTGATCTTTCTTAAAAGGTCAAGTTAACGTTGAGGCACATTCAAAGAACAAACATCACTGCAGAAGTAACATTCTGAAATACTACTAGGCTAAAACCAGTTAGACTCCCAAACCAATGGGACACAAGTTGGACTAGATGATCCTAGAGGTTTTTTTCAACATAGGTGATTCTAATTCAATTACACTGCTTGCTTTGTGGCATGTGACCTTGATATACACTCTTTGAGATTATAAAAAATGGTTAAAAAAATAATACAGAAATGAAGATAATTAAATAAAACAAATTACATTGATGCTTATGGAACAATAATTAAAATCTCCTTAACTTCTTTTGGAGTAATAACATGTATGTTGCATTTCTTTCCTTACTTTCACAATTGTGTAGCATGGGGAAAGCAAACTGGGTGAAAAATTGCTGACTGCTGTTTGCATGATTCTAAATTTTTTTTGACTGAAAGAGAACTGCCAGCAGCACATTATTTTACAAGCAGTGCCAGCAAAAACTCACTGAACGAACACTTCATGTTTAGAAACTTAGATGAGTCTTGGCTGACTGAGGCAGGAAGTTCAGGAGAAATGATGTCACATTAGTTGGCCTCATCCCCAGGAAACACAAGGGACCAGAATCTGATAGGAAAAAGTTTCCTAAAAATTTGTATGGACAGCATATTCAGCCATGAGCTGAAAGGGGAACTGTAAGTACCTTTGAAACTACCTCTGAAAATGTAGCTAGTGGCCAAGATGAATAGTGAACTGGAGCAGGCCAGTCTTCAGAAGTGTATTTCAAACTGAACCTTCAAATTTTTAACTTTAAGCGTTATTTCTGCCTGTTAAAATTAGGTATCAAAAACTGGAAAGTATCTTCAGCAGCACAGTGAAATTAATAATGTGCCTCTCTGGTACTAGGTTTAATAGATGATACTGCTATTTCCTTTCCTTTCCCTTGCCTTCCCTCTCCCTCTCCCTCTCCCTTGCCTTTGCCTTCCCTTCCCTTCCCTCCTTTTTCTTTCTTTCTGTCTTTTTTTTTTTTTTTTTTTTAATTTGACAGAAGACTGTCTTATTGAGAATTTATTATTAGGAAAGTAAAATGCAAGAAAGTTATGTCAAAGAAAACAATAGATATGAGCAATGGTTTACAAAGACAAATTTTTGTGCAAGCTGTAAAGGAATTAAAAATATTCAAAATCAACAACTGAATTATTTATTTTTAACATAGCCTCTTCCAAAAGCTGTGATATATCAAAAAATGAAATTTTACTTCATTTGTAGTAACTTGAGTACTTTAAAATCCAAAAATACAAAGCAATTGTTATGAAGCATTAATTAAACTTCCAAGTACAAAGAAATGGGGAAGCAAAACACGTTTGTTTTTTACAACACTGTGATTTTCAGAGAATACAGACAACTAAAACAGTTGTTTTCATCAAAAGTTCCAGCTCATCTTTAAAATAAAATAAAAAAAAATCAAAATATTATTCTCTGGTTGACATATGCATCTACAGAATAAATGAGTCCAGAGGAGATGACAAGGGTCATCAGAGAGCTGGAGCACCTCATCTGTGAAGACAGGCTAAGGGAGCTGGGCTTGTTCAGAGAGAAGATAAGGCTCTGAGGCAGACTTCACTGAAGCCCTCAAGTTAAGGGAGCTTAAAATGAGCTTATAACAGCAGGGAGCACTATTTTTTGTGTGGTCTGATAGTGACTGGACAAGGGGAAATGGTTTTAAAGTAAACAGGACAGGATTGGATGTTAGGAAGAAATTCTTCACTGAGAATGGTGGGGCACAGGCACAGGCTGCCCAGACAAGCTATGGATGCCCCATCATGGAGACATTTAAGGACAGGTTGAATGCGCCCTGCACAGCCTAATCCAGTGCCTGATTTAGTGCCCATGCCAGAGGTCCCTTCCAACACAAGGAGGGAATCTATATCCTAGAAAACTGCTTCTATACCCTGGAAAACTAGAAGTAATTAGTAAGATTAAACAGGTCATTTTCACTCACTGAGATTCCAAAAGCTGAAGAAAATCTGGCATGTTAAAAAGACCTTCTGTGGTGAGAAACACGTAAGGAATCTGTACATCCAGAAGAAATGAACCACAGTGATTCCCTGAAACATTTTGCATACATAAGACAATAGTTCAGTGAGCAAAAAGTTAGTTATATTTTGCTAAATTGATACATGTTCAAAACATGCAGCTTTTATTCATCCCCATTATAATGCTTCCATGATATGCTACTTTTTCCCCAAAATTAAAAGTCTTCTGAACACTTTTCAGATTAAGCTGTAGCTTAGATTTATTCTTCTCACACCAACATTCTGTCAGTATGAAGAAAGGCAGATACAGCTTTAATCTACTGTCAACAACCTGTAAACATGGCAGAAGTGTTTTACAAGAGATCATCAACACTTAATACCACATCCTAGCCAAAAATAGGATCATAACCTAAGAAAAACATCTTCCTATCCTTCTGTATAGATTATCAACAGTATTTGCCTAGTTTTATCCTTCATAATTTATGACTCATCCACAGATACACAAATGCAGCATTTCAGAGAATAGAAAATACTTCCCTCTTCTATGTCAGTCCAATTGTTTATTGCAAGTCTGGAAAGCACTTACCCATTTGTACTGTTTCAGGAAGGATGGTTTTAAAAGTCATGTATGTAATATTTAGATTTTCACACAGTCTTTTCCAGCAAGAGTTTTCAGAGTAATCATATTCTATCACTAATGAGAAGTGTCTCAAAGGGAAGTCACCTCCAATGTCCTGATTTTGTATAATAACACAGGAATATCCTCTGAGGATTAATAAATAAATATGTTCAGGTAGACCTACACTCACAACAAAATTAACACATTTTTACTTTGAAGAATTATGGTTGTTTGAGGTCTGTTCAGGAAAAAAAAAGCTTACCCTTCTTAAATTTAAAAACTGTGATTTCATTAAAAAGCTACTTTAAAATTTAAAGCTGCACTCCCCCATACTCCATATTTACATACATATTTAAACAATTCCTATCTTCCTGCATCCTCATAATTCATCATTATTTCAACTTTACATCTTTTATTTTACACACCAGAGATTTTTTCTAAAACACTTATTTGCAATTGCAAAGGAAGTTCCTCTAAGCCTTTTAACTAAGTATTTTACTGGTTTGGACAAAATTTTCTCCTCTCAGAATGAAGATGTAGATCAGTATTATGAAAATTTATCCAGAACAAGATACTACAATGAAAATGAACAAAACTTTTACCGAAGATAGCCATGAGAAAGGACTTCTGGCTATGTTTTTTAGAATTCAGATTTTAACTTACTTTCTTATGATATCTTTATAACTTAGAATGTTTTCTTTTTTCTTAGAATTCCAATCAATAGCTTTTAAACCTGCATAAAAATAATTAAAGTCTTAATCAAATTAATTGGCTTCTGCTAGTATAAAGCTAGTATAGAAGGAAACATTTTTTGCCACTATGTTTTAAATTCATGTACAGTCTTTGTATGCTTTAAGTTTTGCAAACACATCTGGAGATTGTAGCAAAACGTTGTAGCCTCCTTAGAAAAATTAAAGTTAGTTGGATTGGCTTGTGTTTGAAATCATGTCTTAACATATGAAAACAAATCAAACACTTACCAGTAAATATTATTATAATTAGTAAAAACATTGTGAACCCTTCTTTATCATATTCTGAAAGACAAGTTGTCTTCTTTTTAAAGATCACAGATAATTCAACTTTACTTTAAAAAGCTGAAGAATGGTACAATACATCACACTGTTGTTAAAGTTCAAGGAAAGAGTCACATACATAAGTTTTAGAAAGCAAGATGAAAAGAATCAGTGGCTTGGCCTATACGTAAGTACAGCCTCAAATATCAGTCTTCTAAATTATCCCTAAAACTTGGCATGCAAGGAGGAAAACTTCTGACCCTCAATCAACTATAAACAGGTAATCTGAGCAACTGATAACAATTATATTAGACAATAAGTGCCACATATCCTTTGTGTCCTGTTTATTACATTTTTGACTTGACACATGAACTCTCAAACTTTTGTAACAAGATACCATATCAGAAGTCTAAATCAGGTGAAAATTAAAAAGACAAATGAGGGAGAAAAAAAGGAAGGTATATAGAAGAGTTTGGAAACAGAAAACAGTGAAAAAAGCACATAGAAATGTCCCCCATGAAGAGAAGAAAGATGAGACATCTGAAAAAGCAAACAAAGAGAAAAACAGGTAAGCACAGAATACACAAACTTTTTCTTTTAAAAGTAGATTAAAATAATTTACCTTCCATTCTAGTTACAGTATTAATGAGTGCTGCTTTTTCTCTCTCAGAGTCCATTCTTGTTATGATAAGTATCTGGAAAAAGACAAATTAAAGAAGTAAAAACAAACTGTAAAAATCTTCCTTCAGTCTACTTAATATTTTTTGTTCTCTTTTAAGCCAAAAAAATATGAGATTGACTAGGCAGGTGACAAAAATGGAAACATCAGAGTTTTCCAAAATTACAAGTATATGCAAATATTATTACAGTATTTGGAGAAATTACACTATGGAAGACACCAGTACCCTAATTCACTTTTATGGACAGGTCTCTTCTAATAGAAGTCTCAAATCTGAATTTTTAAATCAATGAAAAAATAACATTTAAAGACACTACTTAAGACATTACACTATATTATTACTGTTGCACTAGATAGAATATTACTGTCACATTAGAGATATTATCCCTATGGAGGCAAAATTTAAACTGAAGATATTTAGAATTAAGGTGGTGATGTACTGGAGGGAGATACAACATACTGCCAAACTAGTGAGAAAGCTTTTCTGGACTGTAAATGGATTGCTTTGAAGCACTGAAGACAGACTCTTTCTAAAGACAGATTACATTTGATAGTCACTAAGTATTGCTGAAGATGGAAACACTGAAAAGATTAGAATCCAGCAAATAACGAAACACTGGCCACTACTGGAAAATATGTTTACCTTATCCATGATTTTTAATGGTACAAACTGAATTTGTATTAAATAATAGAAACATTTAAATAAGAATGTGTACACACACACAGGACTTGCACCAGACTTCCAGCTTCAGACAGGATGATATCTGAACTGGTATGAAATATTATGTGTGCTTTTCATGGTATAAACAATATAAGACTTTTAAGAAGACATAGATTGTCTAACTCTAAGACTCTAAAGGGACAAGATAATTATATATGTAAATGTCAAGACTCTGTTAGACATTATCAGAAAATAAATTCTGGGTATGTATCCACCTGGCAAGCTTACAACAGAAAGATTTCCACACGTTGAAGAGAACAGTCCCACGACTATGAAGTGGTTCCTTTCAAAACAGCTTTAGACTTCCATGACTTAAAATGCGGATCTATTTTTTAACTACACAATCAAAAAGTATACTCAATACATCCTGTTGTGAGCAGGTGATATTATAAGTGATATTCTACATGATCATAAGTAGAAATAAATCAAAATGAATCGGAAAGATCAGAAACTCATTTCAGATTTCTTTCTTATATTTTGTTAATAACTTATTGCTTACAAAGGAGATTTTTTATTCTGTTATAATCAATAGTAACTTTGGCTCATTTAACAATAACTAGATTATCATGTTTCATGTTGTACTATCAGATGCTGATATGATATGACAGAGTAAGAAATGACTTAAGTAATATGACTTTCACTTTGCATTAAAGCTAGAATACTTCTTCTGTCTCTTCTATTTGAACAAGACCTGTCACTGAATGCCAGTGAACAATGTTATAATTGTGGATAAAAATCACACACACTTAAATTCTTCAGATACATCCAAACTGGCAAGTCAAAACTCAGTTATATTTCAAAACTTAAAAAATCAAATCTAGTGGAGTTCATAAGAAAGGCAAAATTTTCACTGCACTGACATTAAGATTACAAAATTATCATGTGTCTCCTAGTACAGTATGATCCTGGAAAGAAAAATGCATTATGATTAAAAACAATAAAATGGTACTGAAATCAACATATAGGTACTACTGAAAGATGAACACCAAAACAATAATATTTTGTTTTAGGTTCTTCATTTCCAATTTAAATTCCAATAAAACTGCTTGGACTTGACTTCATAGCACACCTGTATTGGGGGCAATCCTGAGAACAAGTAAAAAAGTTGGGCAATGAGTGCACTGACAGTAGCCCTGAAGGGGCTTACAGGAAAAGCGGGGAGAGACTTTATTGAGGATCGTGGAAATAGGACAAGGGGGAATGGCTTTAAATTAAAAGAAGGTAAATTTAGGTAAGGTATTTGAAAGAAATTCTTCACAATCATAGAATCAAAGAATTGGTCAGGTTGGAAAAGACCATCAAGATCAAGTCCAGCTGCAACCAAACTATACTACCCTAACTCTAATAATCCACCACTAAATCACGTCCCTGAGCATAACATCCAAACAGATTTTAAACAAATCCAGGGATGGTGACTCAACCACCTCCAGGAGGAGCCTATTCCAGTGCTTAACCCCTTCTGTAAAGAAGTGTTTCCTGATATCCAACCTAAACCTTCCCTGGAGAACCTTGAGGCCATTTCCCCTTGTCCTGTCACTTCACTCGTGCTGCAATCACCCTTCAGGTATTTTAAGAGAGCAATAAGGTCTCCTCTCCGCCTTGTCTTCCCCAGACTAAACAGCCCCAGTTCTTCAATCTCTCCTCGTAGGGCATATTCTCAAAGGCATTCCCCAGCCCTGCTGCCCTTCTTTGCACCTCTTCCAGCACATCAACGTCCTTTCTGTGTTGAGGTGCCCAAAACTGAACACAGTACTTGAGTTGCTGCCTCACCAATGCTCAGTACAGGGGCAGGATGACTTCCCTAGTGCTGCTCACCACACCATTCCTCATACAAGCCAGGAAGCCATTGGCCTTCTTGGGCATCTAGATGCACTGCTGGCTCATACTCAGCCAACTGTCCATCAGCACACCAAAGTCCCTTTCTGTCAGACAGCCTTCCGGCCGCTCCTCCCCCAGCCTGTAGAGTTGCCTGGGGTTGTTGTGACCAAAATGCAGGACCCGACACTTGGCCCTACTGAAATTCACACAGTTGACCTTGGCCCATCAATCCAGCCTATTCAGGTCCCTCAGCAGTGCCCTTTACCCTCAGGCAGATCAACACTCCCAACTTGGTGTTGTCTGCAAACTCACTGAGGGTTCACTTGATTCCCCTCATTAAGATCTTATATATATATATATTTTTTCTCATTTCTGTTTAATTATGTGGGAAGTGTTCTGTAAATAAATAATACACAAATGAAAATAGTATTATTCCCTGCATGGAAATATTCACATTTTCTAAAAAAACCTTTTTGTAACAATATTTCTCCCACAACTCTATTATCAGTGTCATAACCATGCCTTACAGGTATTTGCTCATAAAAAATAAGGGGAGATTGGCTGGATACACTGGTCAAGCAGAGACTATGCATAACAACTACCATACACTCCAGCATGTCTGCATTCTGAGAACTACTGCACAAATACACAGCTCTTTCTTGTGCTACAAGTCCCTGCACCAGAAGATTGAAGCTGACAAATAAAAGATATGTGCAATTTATAATAATTGATATGACACAATATACTTTTCAGAGGAAAAACTACCATCTCCAAAAAAATGATGCTATCATACTTGAAAAGTCACGGTTGTCAGGCAAAGTCCCTGCTGACTGGAAAGAAGGAAACATCCCAGCCATTTTTAAGAGATGGAAAAAGGAAGATCTGAGACAGGCAGCACAGCTTCACAATTGGGTAGATAGTGCCTGATAAATCTGGTGGCCTTCTATGACGCAGTGAATGCATCAGTAGACAAAAGAAAGAGCAACTGCTGCCATCCACCTGCATTTCTGCAAGCCCTTTTTTAAGGTCCCACACCACACCCTCATCTCTAAATTGAACAGATATAGATTTGAATTCTGGATTATTTAGTGCATAAAGAATTGGTTGGATGGTTGCAGCCAGAGGAATGTGGTAAATGGCTCTATGTCCAGTTAGAATCTGGTCATGACTGATGTCCCTTAGGAATGTATCTTGGGGCTGCTGCTCAACATTTTTATCAATGACGTGACAGTGGGATTGAGCGTATCTTCAGCAAGTTTGTTGATGACACTGAACTGAGTGGAGCAGTTGGCACAATGGAAGGAAAGGTGACTTGGATAAGCCTGAAGAGTGGACCAACATGAACTTAAAGAGATTCAACAAGGTCAAATGCAAGGTGTTGTGACTGTGTTGGGGCAATGCCTGTGGAGCTCTGCAGAGAAGGACTTGGGAGATTCTGGTGGACAAAAAGCTGTACATGAACCAGCAGTTTGTGCCAGAAACCTAGAAGGCCAAATTTATCCCAGGATGCAGAGGGTGAATAGGGTGAGAGAGGTGATTTGACTCCTTATGCTTTGCCCTCATGAGACTCCACCTGGAATACTGAGCCCAGGTCTGGAGCCTCCAATGAAAGAAGGACTGGAGCTGCTGGGGTGAGTCCAGATGAAAGCCACAAAGATGGTCAGAGGGCTGGAGTACCTCTCCTATAAAGAAAGATTTATGAAGCTGGGCTTGTTTAGCTTGGAGAAGAGAAAACTCTAGGGAGGCCTCACTACAACCTTCCAGTACTTGAGAGTATTAATGTAGGTGGGAGACCGACTTCTTGTAGGGGCAGAAAGTGATGAACAAAGGGAAATGGCTCTAAGCTAAACGAGAGAACATTTAAATTAGATGTTAGGAAGTAATTCCTTACTCCAAGGGGGCTGAGGCACTGGAACAGAATTTGCAGAGAAGCTGTGGATGCCCCATCCCTGGAGGCATTCAAGGCTAGGCTGTCTGGGGTCCTGGGCAGACTGATCTAGTGGATGGCAATCCCTCCTATGGCAGCAATTCAAATCAGATTATCTTTCTGGTCTCTTCCAATCTAAACCATTTTATGATTTTGTGATTTTCCTTACTTAACAGATACCATTTCTCATTTAAATGTGTTTTTATAATTATTAATACATTTTAAATCAATTCATTTGCTTAGAGAGATAGTTTATATTGCCTACCTTAACACTGTGCTTATCTGTGTAAGTATGCACCCAATTTAACATTCGACATTGAAGCTCTGTTAGTTTCGGACTGGATTCATGCTTTTTCTGGCTGCTGTACTGTACAATCTTCAGCTGCCTCCAGATCTTATTCAAACAGGATTCTAAGATGTTTTTATAGATATCCTTTGCTGTAGACAAATATTCTGTTAATAAAACAACAACAAAAAAATCTAATTGCAGGACAAAAGACGTTTGCTAATTTGGGTACTTAATCTACACATACACTAAAATACGTGAGGGTAGCTTGCACAAAAAAGCTGAACACTTAATGGGAGATCAACAAGGAAGAATACTATTATTATTAAGCTTGTCTGTAACTGCCAGTTATAAAGACGCTACACCTCTTATAACGTCTACTATATGATTCCAGCTAGAGTTAAATTTCCGAAGCACTACATTCTATGTTTGTTATATTTAATTGGTCTGTATGGTTTATACTAAAGAAGTTCCAGTGTCTAAAGCTTTACTTGTCCTGTGTTTTTATTACTCTGTTCCCTATTATTGTAATTACTGCTGAGCTCTCAATTATGTATCTTATACAAATGGTGAACAATGCCAGAGTTATTCAGAAATGCATAAAGAAAAAAATAGATCTAAGATACTTATGTAATGAATCACACATCATCACACGAAGTCATAACAGTAAGTGAGAACCACAAGGCCTAAACTAAACTTGGTTTTCAAGAATCTTTTTAATTTGCCCAGTATCTTGAGGCAGATGTTGCTGGCATAAGGATGGACAGGTGCTGATTAACATAATAGGGAGAAACTTGTCCTTTCTCTCCCTCCCATCCTACTACTTTCTACTATAATAACAATTGAAAACAACTCTTTTTAGAACTCCTATGTTCATTCTGAATTTTTCTCCCCATTTTTAGTTGCTAAGAAGTGATTAGGCAAATACAAATCAATTATTTTCCCAACAGTTCAGCTTATGGCAGATGTTTTCCATTTTAAGTCATCTTTGAAGAAGCATTCTCCATGAAGGTGCAACTGAGAGTAACTCATGTTTGAAACTCGATGTTTTCTATCCCACAAACACAAAGGGATCTTAGGGCATCCAGAAAGCCACCATTTAATCTGTTCTGGTAGATCCTTCTGAAAAATCACTGTAAAATGGGAACTTGAGAAGCATGGCATTGTGGCTTTAGACATAAAATTAGGTTACAATTAATTTTTCAGATCCCAAATCTGAATGGAATAGTAGCAGAGAAACACAAAATGGTCACTGTGAGTCCAGTGCTAAGAAAGATCTGGATGGTAAATTCATAATCCCAGCCTTAGAATGCATCTGTTAGACAATATTTAAGATTGGTTGAAATAGCCTTAGTTTTAAGTCTCATTTTTGATGAACCTAAGACTATTTAAATGGTAATTTAAATAAATAAGTTCCATCTCAGAATGTGAACTGCATACAATAAATAATTTGTCACTTTTGCACGTTCTTCAGTTCAATGCAGAGATTCCAATTAAATCTTATCATTTGGAGAGAAGTAAACACATTATGCATGCAGAAGCTCACATAGATGTTCCCTGGGCAAAATCCATGTAATAACACAAACAGTAGAATATTAGTCAGGAACTGATCATACACATTATCAAAGCACAGTCATTCACATTTAATAATGTAACAGAAATAAGCAAGTAAAGGGAGATGAAAAACCACACTGAAATTATGCTGGAGGTTTACTGGTTGTCAGCCTGCATGGTTTACAGACATGAAAGACTGCAGAATAAGCATGAAAAACATGGACATTCTAGGTATCACTGTTCACTAATGAAAACAGACCTAGTGTTGTGTCCAAGCCACATGTTAACAGAAGGTCTCGACCTGTCACCAGCAGATGCACCAGAGCAGCATGTCTGAACAGCATGGTCTCTTTCTCATCTACTTTACCTTTATGAAGAGAAGACTTAGCAGTTGTCTATATAACATTTCAGAAATTACACAATACATAAGCAAGCTATTCAAAAGATCCCAATATCTTAGAATTTTCCTTAAAACAATTAATTAAGTGTAAACTTGAAAGGCTGCTCAAGAAGCAAAATAATTTGATATAGCCTAATTTTTGTCATGTTATCTGATCCAGAGCAAGTGTCACATGGGGAAGCATTTCTGAAAGCTGTGCAGGGACAGATAGTGATTGTTGAAGGAGGGAATACCAGTTCCTCTAAGTCTGATGTTAAATTCACGCTGCCTTAGTGATTTTAATAAGACAATTTTCAAGCAGACACAGAAACATACAAATTTCTTACCTTTTGATCCTTCATATTATTTCCTCATCTGACTAGTAGGTTTTTGAATACGCTTCTCAGAAATGTTTTCTTTTCTGCGATTCTCTGATACTGACATAGATTTCAGTTTCCCCCTCACATACTGGTGATGTTGATTGCTATGAACTTCTTCACAGTGCAGTGACGGAGCACTGGCAACAGTCTGCACAGAGAGGTGGTGGAGTCTCCTTCTCCTGAGACATCTAAGACCTGCCTGGACGCCTACCTGTGCAACCTGAGCTAGGGAGCTGCTTTGGCAGGGGATTTGGACTAGATGATCATTAGAGGTCCCTTCCAACCCCTACAGTTCTGTGATTCTTTTCTTTTTGAAGATTAAGAAAAGATCTCTCAAATTAAAAGAACTCTGCTGATGACACTTAATATGGTAATCATACAGATCACAGGCTGTCATCTTTCAGAGACCACTAAAGTAATTTTTGTTTATCTTCTTGCTCATTCGCAATTTCTTTGACATTACTTTTATTGTCAAGAAAAATACATTAAGCTAAGAAAGCAATAAAATTAAAACAGCTGAAGTTTGTCTCGGAGCTCATGACACATACAGAGTAGACAGGTAGTAGGCTAGACTACTTGCTGTATTATTCTACAGACATCAACAGTAAAACATATAATGATCTTTGGTAGTAAGATATTTTTTCCCCCCTCTCCTGGTACTACAGAGTTTGCACATACCAGAAATGAAATGAATATGATTCTTTTTTCCTTCTAATTTCTAAAGTTGGTTCTTAGCATTATTCATTTATTTTCCCCATAGTCATGTAGATGTGAAAAAAATAGCTACCAACAGTAACAGCAAAAACATATAGACAACTTACCACTTTAAAATATCTAAAATTAAACAAATCATTTGAACAGTTTGATATAGAAGCAACCATATATAAAATACTTTAAAATGAAATTCAATTGGAATACTTCTTGTGTTACAATATTTAATTTAAAAAATGTAAAGCTAAAAAACAAGGAGATACCATTTTAGAAATAAAATCACACAAGACAAACTGATGAAACTTTGTTACTTAACAAACACCTTGATCTGTGTGTCACCAACTTATATTAGTACGGCACATGAAATACTGACTTTTTAAAAACATACCTTCTTTAAAATGATCACATAGTACCTTCTCCTGTTGTTTTAGGAAAAATCTTGTGTGATCAAACGTAATGTTGTCAAAGCTCCAACGTACAGAAGCAAGTACACTCAGGCATTTCAAGACTTTTAAAGCAGAAGTGGCTGCCCCCTTCAACAGACAATATGCCTGGCATTGGCTTTCTGAATAAAAGAAAATGCAACAATAAAGCACGGTTTCATGTACCAGATGACAACATTCAGAACACCTAGCAGAACACAAAGAACACTTCCTCACAAAAGCTGTAACATTAACAGAAAAACAAATGCTCGCTGAAGAGCCTGCTGGGTCACAGAACTAAACTACTACAGAGAATCAAACTACTCACAGCAAGCAACTGTATTATTTCATCCATCTCATAAAGAGATGAAAATCCATGATTTTGATGATTTTATGACTCTCACTAAGATTGTACTACTTCATTTGTTATGAAAACTTCAACTTAAACAGCACTTCTCCTTCCTTGGCATTCAACTTCTAATGTCTTTGGATAGCCAAGCTAAAAAAACAATCTCTTCCATGTTTTCATACTAATAGTCCTTAATAGCTTCTAGGTGGCTGTTCTATAATTCCTCCTAAGTCATAACCAAGTTTTTGCAATTCAAATCCTTGCTGGAGCTGCTAAATGATGAGTGAGTTGAAAGGAATGAACTTTTCCACAGGAAAAATAGTGAAATTATTTAATTATTAATCATTTAATTATTATCTTAATATTTTCATCATAACATTTGAGTTGATCTTGTTAAGAAGATCAGAACTCAGAGAGTCTTCTTTTCCAAGAATTTATTATTACTTTTCAAAGTACTTTCAGCTGGCCTATACAGATCATGTAATTTGCTAGCTGACGACCTAGGTTTGGTCACAGCATTACTTCCTAAGAATTAAAAAAAACCTCACTGAACATTCAAAAAAATTACTATTATGTCCAATTTTTCATTGTGTGACAATAGCAGATACTACAGTATTTTGGATGCCCACTGCATAATCTGACCCAGGCATTCCAGTACTGATGTATCATTTTATTTTTAAAGTACAATTCTAGTCATCTATCTTCACTATTTCACTGTTTAAAAAAGAAAAGTGGATGTGAATCTTTCAAAACTCTATTTTGCCTATAGCCTTTTTTTGAGAAAGACTCCTTTCCATAGTATGCAAGGCCATCACAGAATGGATTGGGTTGGAAGGACTTAAAACCCATTCAGTTCCAACTCCGACATGAGTAGGGTTGCCATCCACCAGCTAAGGCTGCCCAGGGCCCCATCCAACATGTCCTTGAATCTCTCCAGGGATTGGGAATAAATAGTTTCTCCAGACAGCTTGTGCCAGGTCCTCATCGCCCTCTGAAAGGAATTTCTTGCTAATATGTAATCTAAATCAATACCTTATAAGCTTAGAACTGTTATCCCTTGTTCTGTTACTGCATATGCTCGCAAATGTCTCTTTGTTGTAAGTACCCACTAAATACTGGAAGGCCACAATGAGGTCTCCTCTGAGCCTTCTCTTCTCCAGACAGAAAAAACTTAACACTCTCACCCTTTCTTTGTAGGAGAGATTCTTCAGATCTCTACTCGTTTGGTGGTGCCCCTCCAAATTTGCTGTTACTGGTTTTCAAAGCCAGATGCAGTACTGTAGGTAGGGCCTCACAAGAGCAGAAGAGGACAATTACCTCTCTCAATCTGCTGGACATGCTTCTTTTGACACACCCAGAACAGCACAGGGTTTCCAGACTGCATATGCACACTACCAGCTCATGTCCAATTTTTCATCCACCAGTACCCACAAGTCTTTCTATGCAGGCCTGATCTCCATCCTTTCATCCCCAGATGTGCGCCATTATTTAGGATTGCCTCAATCCAGGTTTAGCATCTTGCACTTGGGTTTGTTGAAACACAGTTAAACACACTCCATTTCAAGGACTGTAATGGATTTGGGTGTGCTTTGTATGTGTTTGAGGCTGTAAAATATCCTGGATAAATATCTTTTTTATATTTATCTTCCAGGAATGATTCCTATCTGCAACTCCTACTGTATGGCAAAACTGTACTTCTTGGTGCACGCTCTTCGATGTAATGCCTTAAAAAAAATACAGTAGCAGGAGTTCACTGAGTAAGGCTCAGTCATTTACAGGATAAACCCATAGCAAATTGCTATTGTGTTGATGTAGCACAGCTAATTTGTTGAATCGTACTTCATTAAATTAGACACATTCACTGCTAATCTATCCTGCCTCCCGTTCTCTCATTTACTCCATGGAAAAAGCATATTTGTAATTTGAGAATACTGATTAACCTGCAGAGATTTCATGTCATCTGACTTGAGTCAGACATAACTAAAAACCTGTTACTTTCTGGTTTGCATGGGATTTGTCTTAGTCTTAAATCAGAATTACATAGCTTGTTAGGCTGTTCACTCAACAAAGTACACAAATATCCATCTCTTTTGAATGTTATCAGTAGTCACAAGGTCATCAGCAAACTTAACTTCCTATTTGTCTGTCAGTTTTTAAAATAAAATGATAATATGCTACTACTGTACTATGCATCTGTAGAGCTATAAAGTATCTTCAAAATGAGTATACCTGATGCTCGAATTTTTACTATGATTCTGCTGTCATTCTCTTGTTCTTTTTTCTCTATTCTAACAGGCTCACAAACAGAACTGTCCCCTTTGTGCTCAGGTAAATGTTGTTCTTCAGGCTGTAGCACTGAGTAGACAAATCAGGGACAAACGTTTTGATACAAACATAACAAGACACTTTCAATGATAAGAAAATTGTTTTGTAAATGGCTTTACATGCAAAAAAAAAGCTTTCCAAATTAAGTAGCTTGTTTGACACATACAATGTTTTCTTTTCACATCTTTTTTTTTTTCCTGTCTCATATACTACTGAAAAAGCACTGAGACAGACCAAGATGTGGCAGAGACGTGTTGCACTTCCCAGGAAGTGAGGCACTAACAAGCTCTCAGTCAGTATGAGTGGAGATGGTAGATAATGAGCACGTAAAAGTAAAAACGATTAGATGCAAATAGCAGAAGAAAAATTTTCTTTGAAAAATTGCTTATTGAAGATAACAGTTTTTTCCTATCTTACAGCTATCTATCACAAGCTACAAGGATTTCAGTTTTTTTTTTTTTTCCTTTGTTCTCTATAAATGCTGTTGTATGACCTCCAAGCACTTCTGTCCACAAAGCTTCCTTTGGCAACACTCTTATTTCAGAAAGGGTTTCTTGTCTTGTCTCCTAAACACTGCCAATCATTTTTAATTAAGAACTTCAATTTACTCAAAAAACAAACTGATCAATTAGAAATATAGCATTTTTGAATGAAGTTCAAAAGCCCTCGTTTTAAAAATCTAAATGAGGCTTAAAATCGGATCAGTTGCTTTTACTTCTTTTGTCTTGTATATTTTCTAAACTAAGTAGTAAGCAAAGTGGAATCCTTAAAAAGTAAGCTAAATGATAAATAGAGGAATAACCCTATCAGAAGCTCAATTATTTCTTCAGCTAAATTTAGAATGGCATTATTTTAATAAGGTTTTAATTCTTACAAAAGAATTTACACCTAGGAATCGAATAATTTACACTTAGAATAATTTACACCTTTTTCACATCAGTGCTTTTCACATTCAAAACTATATATTCTATTGGGTTGTTTTTACATCAGATGTAATGGATCCGTTACTGGGGTCCACCTGTTAGCATGTATCTTTCTATAGTTTCATTAACCTAAACTTCCAAAAACTTAACTATTCCCTGCTTGAAAGTGTAGAATTGACTGCTTGCCTTCAAAAACATTTTTATTGGTTCTCCTAGGAGATGCAGTTGTAGTCAAAATTCACTAGATGGTAGCATAAGGCTACAATTCAGAAAACTTGCTCTAGTAGTTTTAAATGTGAGACTGTGTAGAGCGGATAATTCGAAAGGATAGATTCAGAGGAGATATCATGGAGGATATTTTCCATGAGGCATTATCTAGATGGTACACAGACTACTGGTAAGTAAAGGGTGGCTCACCTTTTACAATGGCTGAGGCTTGCCAATGACTCCACATGGAAGGGATCTCCAAGAAGAGATCCTTCCCTGGTGGTGGTCAGCCCTTAAATGGGGTCTGGGAGAGGTGGAGCCAGACTCCACCCCTTCCAATCACACAGGTATATCACCTTCATCTGTGCCCCTGTGGCTGACTCAGTGCTTGCCTCATGTGACCAATCAGTGGTTCAGGCTGTGATTCAACAGTTCCCATACAGACTGTTGTGTGACATGGCCATGAAAGTATGGGCTTTTTCTTTTTGTGTTTTTTTTCCTCCATGTCTACCAGAAACCGCAAAAGATGAACTTCACCCAGAAGTAATTTGCTCTATAAGATTAACAATAATTTGTTAAATAAATATCTTAACTCAATTCCAGAGGAATGTTTCCTTACAATTTTTATTTAACATTATTTTTTTAAAGGTGAGACTTAACTGAAATGCATATAAAAAGTTGGTGTAAAAAACTCTGCTACACAAGTCCAAAAAAGGAAAAAAATTTTCTTTTTTCCATATGACTGTGTCATGAGTTTGGAAATATGTCAGTGTCTCACAAAATACCCCACTCCTTTATTCATTAAGACAGATAAGGAATTCCTCCTACTTCTTTTCCCTCCCTTACCATTCCTGCAGTCCTCACTCCTGACTGTTTCTCACTGTTATCTGTGAGAACAAAGCTGCCTATAATTTTTCTTTTTCTAACAACTGGACTGTCTCATTATCTCCTGGAGTTTTTAGAAAAACAGTTTTTAGAAACAGTTCCAACAGTTCTTTTAGATAACTTCAACTCTTATTCACTATCTAGGCTATGCTAATTCTACAAAGACAAAAGTAAAAGTAATTGATTTCTCCAAAGAGGTCTGGAGACCTTATTCAGGATATACAGAAAGAAAGAGAATCCCAGCATGGCTAAGATCTGGATCTGCCTGTTCCAAACCATGTTCCACCAGGAAGACCAAGAGCAGGATGCCTAGGACCACATCCAGGCCCCTTTGCGGATCTCCACGGAGGAAACTCCACAGCATCTGGGCAGGGCTCAAGCACTCACACAGTAAGTAAGTGCAGCTGTCATTCAGATCTTCTGGAGGAAGAACCACTTAAAGTCACTCTTCAGAACAGGAATAAACTCATATTACAATAGAAATAATAAAACAAAAATACCACCACCAACAAAAAGAACAAGAAAAAACAAAACCAAACAACACACACACAAAAAAACACAAAACAACAAAAAAAATCAAACAAAAAAAACCAACAAAAAACAAAGAAATCTAAAGAACTAATGAAGTCAAGAACTGTAGATGAAAATTTAACAACATTAAAGATCTTAAAAACTTTACTACTGCACTGAAATTTTTTCCCACATAATTCTACACACGTGAACTACCAGCATCTATGGTAACTGGCATTAGAGAGCAGTACTGAAAATGGAATAATAGCAGAATAAAATGATTCACATACCTTTTTCAGGACTATCTACACCATTTTTTTCCTGTCTTTGAGAGATTGTGTGTTTACACCTTAGCATTATAAAGTTGTTCAGATCAGAATCACCACTGTCCCATTTTGAATCAAGTGTGAATGATGCAGGCTTTGGACCCTCAGAAGTGTTGTGCTGTTTAAAAGGCACATCTTTACAGATGATGGATGCAAGTGATTTGTCTGTCTTCTCTTCTTGGCTTAAGAAATAAATAGGCTTTTCTATATTACTCTTTTGTATTCTTCCAACGTTTTCCAGAGAAGTATTTGTTCTGTCTATTTTGAAAGAAGATGCAGCATTTATAGGCAGGTCTAAGTGCTGCATTGTGGTCTGAGGTGATGTGCAAAGATCATTTATTTCATCCATCTGATGTCTTTCAGTAAAAAGCAGCTCCTGATCTGACACGGAATTCTTCTCTTCAGGCCATCCTAAAAAATAAAATTTCTCTGCTGAAATGCAGATACATTTTTTTTTAATTGATCCTAGTTGAAGTAAATTACTTTGGATTGAAAGCTATTTAGTATTTCCTTTTTCTGTCTTCCCAGATTTTCATTTTAGAAAATTTGTACTGATTACTCTACTCCTAAGTCAAAATGTTCAATTCTGAGAATCAGAAGGGCCATGCTGTTTTGTTAAGTTACCAGTTTTCAAAAGTGCTGCTTCCTGCTGCTAAGAAGAGCATGCTAAGAAGCTGCTTTCTAAGAAGAGCAATACAAGACATTTGATTGGAAAAAACTTCTCCTCTATACCCAATCCAAATTTCTTTTAGTTTGAAACCATTTCCCCTTGTTCTATCACAACAGACCCTGCTCAAAAGTCTTCCCTTCTATCTTATAGCTGCTTTTTAGACAATTAAAGGCCACTATCAGTCCTCCCTGGAGCCTACTCTTCTCCGGGGTGAACAGCCCCAGCTTTCTCAGCCTGTTCTCACAGGGGAGATGTTCCACGCCTTGGAATTACTCTTGTGGCCCTCCACTGGATGCACTCCAACAGGTCCATTTCTCTCTTGAACTGAGGACTCCTTATCCAGACACAGTGCTCCAGGTGAGGTCTCACCAGTACAGACCAGAGGGACAGAATCATCTTTCTCAAACTGCTGGACACACTTCTGATGCAGCCCAGGACATGGTTGAGTTTCTGGGGAGTGAAGGCACACTGCTGTCTCACATCCAGCTTCCCATCTACCAGTACCTCCAAGTTCTTATTGGCAGGGCTGTTCTCTATCCCAGTATTTCACAGCTTGTACTGATTGTGAGAGTTGCTGTGATCAAGGTACAAGACTTTGCACTTGGATATGTTGAACCTGAAGTTCACTTAGGTCCACTGCTCATGCCTGTCCTGGCCTCTGTGAATGGCTTCCCAACTCTCATGTGTGTCAACCACACTGCACAGCTTGGTAATATCCAGACTTGCTTAGGACAGAAAGGTGTTTATCAAAATATTCCAAATCAAAATTACTACTTCCAAAGGAATTCTTCTGAACAGAAATCACAGAATAATCACCTTAATGGAAAAGACCTCTAAGATCAAGTCCAACCACTACCCCATCACCGAAAAGCCCACTAAAATACGTCCTTAAGTGCCACATCTACACACTTCTTGAATACCTCCAGGGATGGTGACACCACTATTTCCCTGGGCAGCCTGTTCCAATATCTCAACACTTGCTCGGAGAAGATATTTTTCCTAATATCCAACCTGTACCCCAACTGATGCAACTTGGGACCATTACCACTCATCCTATATTGCTGTTACCCAGGAGCAACCCCCAGGAGGCCAACCTCCCCTTGCTACAACTTTCATTCAGGGAGTTGTAGAGAGCAATAAGGTCTCCCCCGATCCTCTATTTCTCCAGAATGAATCATCTCAGTTCCCTCAACCTCTCCTTGAAGACTTGTGCTTCAGGGCTTTCCCTTCCTTGGCCACACTCCAGTGACTGTTTTTTACCCAAGGAAGAATATAACTGCTCAAGCTACAGGCTGCAATGTATGAAATCATTTAATTTAAAAGTATTATGGTTGACAGAGGTTACATTTTATCTGCATACTTGTAGAAAATATAACTTTCTGCATTTAAACAATTTTGTTACTTCAAGATGTTTTAAGTTTCTGAAAGTATATCTTAACTACAGAAGTGTTTCTGCTTCATAGTGTTATATTTTGTTCTTAAGAACAAAATCTTTCATTGCCATCCTGTTGGAAGTATGTAACCATCCCTATCTTTTTCAGTTCCTATCTTTGCCTTTTTATAACTTTTTTTTTTTTAAGAAGATACTTACTTTCTAACTGATGTGTAGAAAATGGTGTGAATGTTTCTACTTCTGTAGAAAGTAAACAGTTTGTATTATTGGAATCCCTTTTCAATTGCTCCAAAGTATCAGTGCAAATGAGATCAAATCCCATATGAAGCCACCAGTCCTCCTCTAGTGAGATAAACACTGGTGTTTCTGCATTGATTGAGAGCATTTCCTTTAGTTCTGTGAGAGAATAGCGCCAAGACTCAAGTTTAAATCTCTGATGCTCTACAAAAACAGAAATCAACATATATTAATAATTTAGAATGAAAATAAGCAGAATGTAATCTTGGAAATGAAAAATACCTGGTAGTCATGACCTGTGTAGTACATGTTTCCCTTGTTTTTGTTTCTGTTTGTAAGTCAGTGCCCATTATGAGACTTACAAGCAAAGCAGCTACTAGTAATGAGTATTCTGGTGCTGTCAGAACCACCTGTTTGTTTTTGGGTTTTTTTTTCGCTTTGTTCCATGATGTGAATTCAGCTCTTGTCAAGTCAATTATTTTCCATTTTCAGGATTTTTCTATTGCTTGACAGATATTTTGAAACATTACTTTAGGTAAAATAGCATCCAAAATGGAATTACTTCAATAGATTTTATTACCAACTTTAAATTACCTCACTTCTTAAGTACACTTAGTAGTAATGAACAGAAAATTTTGTAGTGAAATGTAACTCTTCATTCAAATTATCTCCACAGAAGGATACATGACATACTAAATTCTTTGCTACCATATTGCTACTAGTTATATTTACTAAAAAAAGTCAGCTTATCCGAACCAAAGAGTTACATTAACAGGTTAAACTTCAGTGGTTCAGAAGACATGCTCTTTATTATAACATTATCTTTTTCACTACATTTTTTCAATATATGTAGAAATGTTCAACATAAATTAGAAGTTCCATATTTCCTTACCAACAAGTAAAAGAGAGGTCACATTATCCCAGTACTTCTCTGACTGCCATACCAAAGAGTCTAAGTATTCCATAGAGGGCTCTGTAATCAAAATACTAAGGAAATAAAAGAAGACTTAGAAGTGTGAAGTTTAACAGTATTATCTGTTGAATTTTAGAACTGATTGATCTATACAAAGCTAATTCAAAAGATACACCATCTCTCTACATTTCGTGTTCATACACGCATTCATTAAAAATATTTTCTTGTTCATATAAGACATCATTTCATACAACACCACTGTAAGAAGAAAGTTGTGAGAGAAGGTATCTAGTCTTTTTCATGAAGAAAAGTGGCGCTGAATAAGAATTCTATCTAGATTATGCTCCCTTCCAAAAAAGGTACTTAAAGCCCTTCTGGATAAGCAAAAGACATAGGAAGACAAAAAAATGCTAGTCTTACAACAAGATAAAATGGAAAGGATGAAGCCATCTTGATTCTATGTCAGTACGAAAAGGCTTAAAACACTTTCTTCAGAAACTCTTCTGGTAGGTGATTCTTGGTAAATGTAGATACTTGGTATATGCATAAATATTTATATATATATATATATGTATATACACACACACATACATACATGCTGCATATAAATATTTACTATTGTCTATTCCAAAAATGAGAATAGACAATGAAAAATTCAGTCTATCAAGTCTCCTAGGAGAAAGAGAGTTACCATAGAAACTGTGGTTTCTTTTTTCAAGCTCTGTTGAAAAAGGGCACAGATAGGGGTAACTCACATTATTTACACTGTAAGACAAAATATTTATAACTATCTTAGTGCTCATCACTACCAATTCACAAATAGCCATTTTTACACTAATTTTAAGGATTTATGGTTTAGAGTATTTATGACATAATTTATTATTATAAAGTTTTCATTACCTGTTACCAAAAAGAGGACTAAGTTCTTCTTGAAGGCCTTCACATAGAAAATTCAGCTGTGGTCTTTGTTGTTTGCGCAAAGGAGTTAAAGGTACTTCAATTTCAGCTTTCAGATATAATATGTGGTTGGCTAGAGAATGTATAAAACCCCATCCAAATCAGAAAAATCTAACGCAGTTCACAAGGCTTCATGTGAATGAAACACACAAAGTTAGAAATTTTACACTGAGGAAGTTCTGCACTAACATTTTTAATACTTTAATGGGATAATCCACTACTTCAGCAATAAAACACAAATAGGCATACTTCATATTTAATTCCCAGATAGTTTGGATATAATAATGTACAGGCATTACATTTCCTTACCCATTCTGTAATGTAATTCTGGCTGCCTACTCTTCCCGTGTAAAACAATGCTTAGGATTAAATCACAAGGTGTTATGGGTGAAGTTTGATGTTACATGATGACCACTGTTGGCATTCTTATTTCCCACACAGGTGAAACTATTTAGATTGGAGAGATCAGACAATTTGGGGTGGCTGGAAAAGTGCACATATAACTGAATAGACCCAGAAAATTGAGGAACAAATTTCAGACTTATAAATAAGTACATTTTAAAAAAAAGTTAATGTCATTTTAATTTATAGGTGTCACCACTGAAACGAATCACAGCACCGTTTTCTAAAAACAGTGTATAGACAAACTTGCTTGCTACTAATATGAGTCATTTTTCACAAGCTTTTTTTTACTAATCATATTAAATGTTAATATTTTAATTGATTATTTCTTTCAATTAAAATCTTATAGAGAATTAGAAACTTGGTGCGTTTTTTGAATAATTCCATTAAAATTGGAGGTCTATATGATTGGCTTGGTATTCATCTGTCTAGCACTCTTCTAATGGTACTGTTAATTAAGTTTGACCAGAAAGCAGAGATCACAAAAAACAACCAAACAGAAAAACCCAACAGTTCTTCCATGTTCTGTGAGAATGAACATCCAGAAAAAATAGAATTAAATTAGTGCCTCCATGCAGAAAACATTTGTAACAAGTTCCCTACTCATTGGAGCAGGCTGTAAGCAGCTGTAATCACCACAAGCACACTGCTAGGCCACGTGGCACCCAGTAAGCTACGAATCAGCCATCTCCACAGCTGCTCACGGCTGCTTGCTGTCCAGATTTACAAGCAGATTGTATGGCAGGAAGGATAGCATTAGACAGAGAATCACAGAATAAACAGCATACATCAAAAAGTACGAAATTAAAGTTGTTGCAAAAGAAAGAAACAGATTTCCAAATAGTATAATTACCTTCTCACTTAGAACCAAAAACAGCTCAGTAAACTTCAGCTGTGAACTTCAGATTCACTAATTTCTTTTTAGTGTCAAGAAACAAATTTAACCATTTTTCTTGAATGGGATAGGAACTTATCTCAGGACAGCAAGATTTCTGACATAAAGAACAATTATTTTTCCTTTAGCAATACTGTTCATTATTACTATTCATTCTCATCTAATTATTCTGGCCTTGAGACAGAAACATTTTGACCCACTACATTAGTTAAACATTGCCTACACTTAGGACTGTTATTTACTTTCTAATAGCAAATAAAAAAAAACGAATGAGTGACTTCTCTTGACTCTCATCTCCTTTATAAAAAATAATCCCTATAACTAGCAAGAGAGGTCAATAAGTAATGAAATGTTGATAAAAAATGCCATTATTTTATGACTGTTTCTTCTTGGAGTCTAAGCAAGTATGTTGTGCTTCTGTTAACACATACAGCAAAATGAAGAAAGAGGAGAATACTAAGGTTTCTCTGTTGAAATTTGACTTTGGGTATAGGAACTTCCATTGTTTGCAGTGTCTTAGTGATAGATTTGGGTCTGCAGATGTCAAGCCTACAGATCTGTGAACAAAGACATGTAAGCTGAAGTGACTGAATCTTGCCTGATTCAATAGATCTCAGCCAGCAAATTGGTAAGAATTATTAATGTCACTTTCTTTTAAAAAACAATTCAAGATGTTTTGCCTACTCCTCTATACTGGAAGAATGGATAAGATCCTAGGTATGGCCATAGCCACCTTGTTATTACCACATTCACGAGAGTCCTTCTTCAGCTTATCACAAGCACTTCAAGTAAAGAACAGGCTGCTAGTTTAGTGGGTTCAGATTAAAGTTGATCTTGAGGGGAAATAATCTCCAGAGGGAAATTAAGTTTAACTTTGTCTTGATGGGAAAACGTAGAAGCCCAGGTCAAACCCCCTGTACACCAGGCACTTCCAGCTGGTACGATTGCTCTCATCCAAATGTCTCTACAACACAGTGTCAGGAACAAGAAGCTATTAGTTTGAAGGAGAAAGACATCCGTCTTCCTTTTATCACAGTAAGACTGAGATAAAAGTACAGTTTTGGATCTGAAGAAAACACAGAATCAACTAAGAATTTTTATAAATGCTGGAAGGAGAATTAGCAATTGAACATGTACTGTATGTTACTGCCCAATAGAAAAACGGGTAGACTTTCTGCAAGATAGAACATACATTAGAATGAGGAATTCTATAGATTCATAGACATTAGCATTGGAAAAGACCTCTAAGATCATACAGTCCAACCATCCTAATCATTATTCATTTAAATACTGTTTATTCGAGTATTACCACTTCTTCTAGGACACAATGAGTTTCAAATGTCACTTTCTGTGCAGGTCTGTCAGAATGAAATTTCCTGATTCCAACAATAGGAAAAGCAAAGATTTAACCTACATGTTTCAGCTCCTCAACATTTTCAGTTTATTTCTGTGGAAAACACCTTTAGAGGCTATTTGACTTCACATCTCAGTCACACAGCATTAGTGAACCACCTGACAAAAAAAATGCCTGTCCAGTAGTTTTGTACCTCTGGAACACCTGACCTTGGCACTTCTCCCAGGTTTGTCCTACAGCACCATTCTTTGAATGTATTTACATAAAGACTTAAACTTTAAACTGCACTCTTTCACTCCAAAATCGTAATCAATTTGACATCCCTTTCCTCTGACCTCTGTGAGTAGATAAGTTGCAAGATAAAAAAACAACAACACACTAAGGCTAATTAAATGTGAACGTTAGCCAGAAGAAATGTAAAGAACCTAGAGCTGGTTGTCGTTAGCCTTCAGCATTCTTGAAAGGAGCATGGTTCCTCTACCCATCTATGGTGAAGGTACAAAATAGATAACCCAAGCCAATGTTCTTATTTTAAGTAACTGAGTCACACATGCACCCACGAACATAATATAGAGACATTCACTTGAAAAATTTATTTGAAGTATCAGTATTGGTTGTAGGTCTTCTTACCAGATTCAGAGATTTCCAACATGGTTATGCTGTTATTGGACCTAACCACTGAAGTAGGACAGTATTTGGAAACTTCCATTTTGTTCACAATTTTTTCTTTGAGATCTGAAAACAGATTTTAAAAGATGCCACGAATTAATCATTTATCGATCTTTCCTGTCAAAGCAATTGAAAAAAATCTCCTTGCTGGATCTTCGTTATTTATCACTATGAAAAATTACCATTATGCTCAGTAACACAAGTGCCACAAATCAGTGATTTTTTATAGATCAGAACAGTGCCCAGTCTTGTCCCTTAAAGGTGCTGGAAGACAATTGCAATATACTATAGTAGTCATCTGAACCAGTCAGCCTTTTTATTACTACAGTGATATGATTTCTGCAACAAGTAGGTAGCCTAAATGTAGTGTACTAAGCATTTGCATATGCAGATTCTTGTGCTACTGGATGAGGACTAAAATGAATGTCAACCTATTCCTTTTTATTTTATATACAAAATCCTCAAACATCTGCATTTAGCTTGGTAGTGGAATATGACAAGTAAAATTTAATGTACTAAAATGTATCAGATAAGTAAATATGAAACTGCCCTGTGCAAATGTTGTTTTAAAGTTCTGCTCCTACCTTCAGTAAATGACAGCTTTACTCAAAACTGCATCCCTCAAAAAGAAGCAGTTTTCCTCACTTGTTTGCCAAAACTAGCAGAAGTTTACTTATAATTTTTTTTATTTTTCAGCTCAAAATAATAAGTCCCAGGCAGTGGCTTCTTCCCTTAACCACACAAAGTACTTCCACAGATAAAAGTGCAACAGTCAGTAAGTGTCATTAAGTCACAATTATCTGTACTGTAAAAGCTTTTATTAACTTTCATTAATCTGCTTTAAAGAAGTTGCTACTGTCATTTAGAATATTTCTGTTGTCAATGGGAATATTTACCCCTTTTCCCATAGAAATGTTATTTCACATTTGCAGTTACAATGTAATTCAAGTAATGTATATGGCATGAATATATTACATACAATCTTCTTGAAGATGTCTCTGAAAGTAAAATTAATTACAGATAATAAAACATAGCATAAAATAACCATAATAACAGAAAAAAAAGGTATCATGCTTCATGTTCACTTGCAAGTTTACAACATAACTGAGGACTGAACCAAATGGCACAGGCCATTTCCCCTTGGCTATTTCATGAGACCTTTCTAATACTTTGAAATTTGGGTATGGCATAGTTTAGCCTGTAAAAACAAATGGGTAAAGCGTTTAAGAAAACCAGCTCTCACCTTCTTTGATCACACCTTCACACATATTTTCATCAGCCATAGTTTCTGGAGCTAAATTTAATAACTTTTTCAATTCCAAATATGATGGATTCTTAATGGAATCTGATTTGCTGTTGCTGCTTTTGCAGAATTCTAACTCATAAGACACCATGAAATACTGAAAAACATTAATCCCCACAGAACGGTAAGTAAATTTTAGACTTCCTTTGACATTACTGTTCAGTCTTAACTTGGAAAAAGTCTTGAAATAGTTAATTAAATGAAACTAACCTGATCTCAGAAATTTTAAGAAAGAAGACACATGAAATATACACGGCAGACACAACGCCTTGATCAATACACAGAAAAATGACAGTGTATGATTTTTCAAGATGAACCAGTGCAGTAAAAAGAGTGGATCTAAAAAGGTATTTCTGAATCAAGTAAAATCCTCATTTGTTTAACCAAATCTTTTTTTGGTAGAATATTAAAAAACAGAGAAAGAGTTAAAGTTGATTTTCATTTTGTTTGCTCAGAAAAGAAGCTTGGTTCCAGAGCATGCATTAGAGCCTCCCCTTTTCTATAGACATACCATGACTTTCTATTTCAATTAATTTTTACTCTCAGTGCAACATCACATACAGAAATCTACCAACATGTCAGGTTTCAGTAAGAAAATTTAATATGGAAGATTCCTAACAATTGTATGAAAAAATAATAATATGCAAATAATGCGAGTGTTTTTCTAACCTCAGAAGCAAGGGGCTTTGTATACTTACCGAATATAAAAAAACCTCAATAAAATTACCAGCAGATAAACAAGCATTAATACACATAAAGCAATCACTAATAAAATAATAGGGCAGAGACAACATTGTGATACCTCTTCATCTTTTAGTGCTGTCGTACAGAAGTCCTCCGTAATTCCTTGCAAGTCTTTCTTTCTCTCCAGCATTTCTATTTCATTTTGGAAAGTCAAACATCCCCTTTAAAAGGTCAGAAAATAAAGCAAGTGATTAGTCCATATCTAAGACTGAAAATCTTAGCAGTACTTTGACAACTAGATACGTGGCAAAAGGTATTTTTTTCTAAATCTATGCTTGGAGCTTCCAAGGGATGTTTTAACAAAACATAATTATACACAATTGTTTTTCAAGGAAGTATACATTACATACAGAGTAGTACCACTTATTTGGACCTGTCTTAAAAAAACTACAGAAAAAAAAATATCTATTTTTTAAAAATTGTTCCTATTTATAACTGCCCTGACTAGTGAAAGTGCTTGCTTTCTGGAAAATCTGCAGATCCGTTTTTCTTATAAGATTTCATGCTTTATACAAAATTTCTGTAAACTACAATGATATTATTTTATTTCAGTTGCTTTTCATTCTTATTTTCAGGACTCTTTGTTGTACTAAAAAAGTAGAATGTGCTGTCTATTAAAGAGGAAAAGGTATTTTCCTTGATTTAAGTGACAATACAGACTCCCACAGTATTCTCCTAAGGAAACTGGCAGCCCGTGGTGTGGACAGGTTCACTCTTCTCTGGGTGGAGAACTGGCTGGAGGGCCGTGCCCAGAGGGTAGTGGTTAATGGAGTTAAGTCCAGCTGGCGTCCTGTAACGAGTGGTGTCCCCCAAGGGTCAGTTTTGGGGCCCATCTTGTTTAATATCTTTATTGATGACCTAGACGAGGGAATTGAGTGTACCCTCAGTAAGTTTGCAGATGACACAAAGCTGGGAGGATGTGTCAAACTGCCTGAGGGTAGGGAGGCCCTTCAGAGGGATTTGGATAGGCTGAACAGCTGGGCTGAGCAAAATGGGATGAGGTTCAATAAGACCAAGTGCCGGGTCCTGCACTTTGGCCACAATAACCCCATGCAATGCTATAGGCTTGGGGCAGAATGGCTTGAAGAATGTAGAGAGGAAAAGGACCTGGGGGTGTTGGTTGATGCTCGGCTCAACATGAGCCGGCAGTGTGCCCAGGTGGCTAAGAAGGCCAACAGCATCCTGGCCTGTATTAGAAATAGTGTAGCCAGCAGGAGCAGGGAGGTGATCATCCCCCTGTACTCAGCTCTGGTACGGCCGCACCTCGAGTACTGTGTTCAGTTTTGGGCCCCTCACTACAAGAAGGACATTGAGGTCCTGGAGCGTGTTCAGAGAAGGGCAACAAAACTGGTGAGGGGTCTGGAGCACAAGTCTTATGAGGAGCGGCTGAGGGAGCTGGGATTGTTTAGTCTGGAGAAGAGGAGGCTCAGAGGAGACCTTATTGCACTCTACCACTTCCTGAAGGGGGGTTGTGGTGAGGAGGGGGTAGGCCTCTTCTCCCTGATAAGTAATGACAGGACGAGAGGGAATGGCCACAAGTTGCGCCAGGGAAGATTTAGATTAGACCTCAGGAAGCATTTCTTTTCTGAAAGAGTGGTCAGGCACTGGAATGGCCTGCCTAGGGAGGTGGTTGAGGCACCATCCCTAGCGCTGTTCAAGAAGCGTTTAGATGAGGTGCTAAAGGACTTAATTTAGTAGTTGGGTAGAGATAGTGATAGGAGGATGGTTGGACTAGATGATCTTATAGGTCCTTTCCAACCTTATGAACTTATGAACTTATGAATATTCTAAAATGGCAAGTAAGAGTCAGAGTGTTACTATCCATTTAAAGCAACAATACAATGACAGGGCTAAAGATTTTCCAGGCAGAAAGAAACCTGTTCATTGGACCTGCCTCTTGTGGCCTTTGTAGGGTGGTAAAACTATGAAAAGAATGACTCTTCTAGGGGGACAGCTTTTTCATACACCCCTGGCACTCACTTTGTAGAGTAAAACTGTAGATTGAAGAGTAAAATTAGATCCATGTCTAGCTTTGAGATAATCATCTAACTTTACAATAATATGAAATTTGTCTAAATGGATCTTCATCTACATGAGTCTCCCTGGGTGCACTACTAGGCGACTGGGGTGCCCTCCATGATATATTTGGTGCCTTGCTGGCTGTGCATCACCAGGTCAGAGATAGTTTTCTAAAAGTTCACACAGGTATTTTTTCCCATGTGACTGTTACTTCTGAAAGTTATAGGGGAATTTGGATTACATTTTCTTGAGGAAATTTACTAAATTCTACAAATGCACAATGCCTTAGGTCTAGCACTCACTGGAATAATATGTTCCAAATAAACAGGAAAATAACTCATCCTTGTCCTGTTGTTATGTAAGTGCAATTAAATTAGCTAAATTCTACTTCACCTTGCTTGCATGGAGTGAATCAGCATAAAATTTAGCCAGACCTCAGGAATGTATATACATAGATTAATATATTCAGAAAATATTGAACACATTCTGAATATACCTTAAATGTTTTCATGATCCAATTTGCTCAGATCCCTGATATTGATGCCTTCCAATTAAATTCAACCAAACAAACAGCATGAAAACAAGAAAACCAGAACAATAATATTGAAAGTTGAAAACTGCAACTCAGGGGGGTAAAATAATGGCTTTACAGACAGCATGACAGAGAGGAGGGAAAGAAGGAATATGGAAGCATGAGTAAAATCATGACTCAACTAAATTTAATGGAATTTTACTGAGGAGTCAAGCCACAAGGAACATGAGATCTCTTGAAAATGGACATTCTTCTAGCAAAGGCTAAATTCCTGAGCACAATTAATACTTACAAAATGTACTAATGACATGACTTCATTTATTCACATTGTTTTAAATAGTATATATAAATTTTATCCTGTTAATTTTTATTATGGGAGAAGAAAAGCTGAAATATTTACTTGTTCAATTAGATAAAAAGTTAATATATGAAATACGTTAAACTGTTAATGGCTTTACTTAAAAGTTAGTATTTATATTTAATGTTACTCAATTTGTAGATACCTAAAAATGTTCTCTTCTGTTAAATTCTGTCCTTCAGAATCTAAAAGAGGATCCCTCACACAAAAAAATTTTAGTCTGCCCAGAAGCGTAGACAAATTAGGAAGTTTTTTACAATAGCTTTTGAGATTATCAACAAAAACAAATTCATCTCCAACATGTAGATCTGAAGAAAAATAAGAAAAAGAATGATCAGAAGAATTGTTTAACGACAGTCCAAATGCTATAGATACTAGCAAAGCAACAATGATTTCTTAATTTAAATACTTTAGAGTTTTAAAGTTTCAAATGCAACTTAGTATAGATTTCCAGTGGTCCAACCAATAAGTTTTGATTTTCTTCAGTTTTTTTTTCCTTTGCTTTCACGTAACACTCATTGGGAAGAAAAGCTACTTTATTTTCATTCCCTTTGCATTATCAAGTATCATAAGGGTCTTTTGAGGTAGGTTTTGGCTGAGTAACTTAGTTCAATGCAATTTGTAACAGGCTCATACATTTCAACAGGCAGTAATGAGGCAATATGTCCATTACATCTAAAAGGAAATGTGGATTCACTAGTTCTGCAACCATGATAAACTTACGGAAAAAAAAAACCCAAAAAACTATATATATAGGGGTTAAGAAATGATGATGTTTTCATGAAAGAAGAAATTAATGACTTTAATTTATTCTGAACTTACATTAGCAGGAATTTTGTTATTGTATTATTTGTATTAAATATTTTGTTACACACAGGCTGGTAGAAAAAATAAAAATATCTGGAAATATATTTAGAATTACACTTTAATTGAATTTATCAATTATAATTTCAAATTCTCTATCATGTTCTTTCTTAATTTAACACTATTCACTTTTTCCAGTCAAGGCACACAGCATCACTCTTAACATTCCAGTTCTAGTAACATTAATCTATGAGTAAATTTCTGTGTTTTGGTATTCACTGTATATATCTTCATTCTTTTTCTGAAAACTTAGATGGTTTTATGCTGCCAACAGACTAGTCAGCATCAATTAGGTCTTCACTGACGCTAAATAGCTTTAAAATCTTTCAAAATTAGAAATATAAAAATTGTTTGAATAAACACTTCCCTCACCGATCAGCCTTTGGCAAAGATTTCCTTCTTCAATTTGACAATAGTTAATAAAAATTTCTTGAAGTAATGCCATGTTTATGTTGATAGGTAACTGTTAATCAACTATTTCAATAAGCTTGTCAAAAGACTAGTGAATAGCCTGATGTCTGTCATGGTTTAATGATTTTTGTTACCAGTATTCCACATCACAACATAGGACACTGGGAGTTTAAGAGTTAATGCTCCAGCTCTGTGGATTTTCAATAGTTCCAAATATATCTGTCTCAGAAGAGAAGAACTAGGTACCGCAGAGGACTATTCACTGCTCTGTTTCTGTTTTCCATTCAGAGGGAAATATAAAACTATTTGCAGGACATAAGATGTCTCCTTTTCCTTTTCTGCTCATTTCTGCTCCCTAGCCGTCTCGCCTTCAGCATTATGGTTTTGGACACTCTCATTTTATTTGATTTATTAGCTTCAATTCCAATTATATTGTGCTATATTGTGCTATTCTTGCATTCTTATATTTAGTAAATTAGCTTTCCTTCTCAGACCATTGCTGCTGTTTTGTTTTAGGCTCATGTTCCTACCCTTTCCCATTTCTTATTAGTCATGAAACTGGACCAAACAGGCCTGCAAACTGTTGACAATGTCCTCTCATAAAAAGATAATAGAGTACTTTAAGTTTGCTTCCTTACTTCTGTTTAAGTACAATAATTATCTGTAAATCCTCAAAAAAAAAAAAAAACAACAACAACCCCCCCAAAAAAAGCAAACCAAAGCAAAGCAAAAACAAACAAAAATAAAATTAAAAAAAGATTCTTTTTTTCTGTAGGGACTCCTCCTTCCCATAGCAATTTATCTCCATTGAGAGGCTTGTTTCCAAAAAGTTATGAGTTGAAGTATGTGAAAGCACACAAATTCTTTTTATTCTCTGTAGACAAATACGAGGGCTGCTCTGAAAGTAATGCCTCCTACTTTACTATGTTCTTGCACAAGGTCAGAGGTGGATGACGATGACATGGCAGTGCATACACGCTGAACCTTCCCACCAATATTCCACTACATTGTCATGCAACAGATAGCAGAGGGACAGGCTGACAAAACAGTGTTTTGTAGCTCAGTTTGCTCTATCAAAAAGTGTTACTTTGCTCTTTGTAGTTTTTGTAATTTCCACAGAAACAGGAGACATTACTTTCGGAGCAATCCACATAATATAGAGAACTTCATTAATGACTGAAATATTCTGTTACATACTGCATATCTGGATGAAAATCAACTACTTGCTTAAGGAAATGAACTAAGAATTACTAACTGTAAAACAGTTGTATTGTTATTTCCCTAGTAAATATTATCTTGTACAACCTCACAACAAGAACCACTTGTGCCCTCTATGTGTCTGTGTAGCGGCCCAAGTAAATGATTAAGTTACTTCGCTTCCCTATTGTAATCTAATTTACTGATAGACAACAACAAAATCTGATAGTTCAGAATAATATGTCATAATACTCAAATAAAAAAATTCTCAACATTTTGTTTCTGCGATCAGAATGAATTGTACCCAGCAGGGCTCAGAACATTTTTGAAAACACAAAGGCACACTACCCAATTTGAAATACCTTAATCCCAGGAACAAAACAGAAACTGCTCGATTCTTTGTCACCTTTGATATGCTAGAAGTATATGACTCAGAGATCTAACTTTATTGAAGTACAAAGGACCATTAGCATTTTGACCAATGCCTAACAAGATCTATTTATTGTGATACTTTGAATTCACTTTCTGCCATGTGCTATTATGACCTGTCCAGCTCTGCTTCTCCATTGGAAAAAAAATCTCTCTTAAACGGTCACAACTTCTGCAATTGCAAGTAATGCGATCACCCAAACTATCTCTTCCACGATCCATTAGTCATAAACAAAAAAATAATAAAAAAAGGAAGTTTACAAGCTAAGTTTTGTAAAAAGTTAGAAAATATTAAACACCTTACCTTGCCACTGTTCCTTAAGTTCACTGGCACAGTCAGCCTTCAAATATTTCTCTTCAGTTGATACATCCTTACAAACAACCTTCTCAAGTAAATAATGTGTTTCTGTGTCAGTCTGAGAATTGGGATTTGAACTTGGAATAACTTCCATTAATTCATTATTGATAAGAAACCCTACAGAACTGATTGGTTTCCTAAAAAGCAATAAAAACATTCCAGTACTTGAACAACTGTAAGAAATTTCCATAGCACCCTTGACTCCTGAGCGTACCAAAGGCATTCACAAAAATAAGAGCTTTCATAGTCACTGTAGTTGGTCATAACAATTATAGAGTTGTTATCATTATTCAAATATAAATACAAAACTCAACTGCCAATTTACATATTTAATTCTCTCCCAAGATAAAACTCTTCAAATTTAATCTCAGCATTAAATTCATCAAAGGACAATGGCTAGAAAAAAAGCATCAAAATTACTCATGTCATAGCACTTATGATCGAAAAAGCTGCTGGGTTGAATGTATATGTATCTTTCATATATCCTACAGAAATTACATGCACAGCAGCAACTGCTGAAGGTGAAACGCAGTATAACTGAAGAAGTAAAAACATCTCATTTTCTTGTCTCTCTTTGAACTGATGTCAGTGTTAATACTATCTGACAGAGAGAGAAGCTGGTGACCAAATAAATAGGAGTCATTAGACAACATTTTTTTAAAAATCACAGTTCTGCATTAACTATACACTGGATAAAATATTTGTAATTTCTAATTAAAATACAGCTATTTTAAAGCTACGTTATCTACATGCATTGAATGAACTATAAACTGACTCTGACAGATGGTGCTGACGCTTCTGAAGAATCCAGGCTTTCTGCTTGCATATAATAGCTCATAGGTTCATAGGTTCATAAGGTTGGAAAGGACCTACAAGATCATCTAGTCCAACCATCCTCCTATCACTATCCCTACCCAGTGAACTACTAAATCAAATCCCTTAGCACCTCATCTAAACACTTCTTGAACAGCGCTAGGGATGGTGCCTCAACCACCTCCCTAGGCAGGCCATTCCAGTGCCTGACCACTCTTTCAGAAAAAAGATGTTTCCTCAGGTCTAATCTAAATCTTCCCCGGCGCAACTTGTGGCCATTCCCTCTCGTCCTGTCATTATTTATCAGGGAGAAGAGGCCCACCCCCTCCTCACCACAACCCCCCCTCAGGAAGTGGTAGAGTGCAATAAGGTCTCCTCTGAGCCTCCTTTTCTCCAGACTAAACAATCCCAGCTCCCTCAGCCTCTCCTCATAAGACTTGTGCTCCAGACCCCTCACCAGTTTTGTTGCCCTTCTCTGAACACGCTCCAGGGCCTCAATGTCCTTCTTGTACTGAGGGGCCCAAAACTGAACACAGTACTCGAGGTGCGGCCGTACCAGAGCTGAGCACAGGGGGATGATCACCTCCCTGCTCCTGCTGGCTACACTATTTCTAATACAGGCCAGGATGCTGTTGACCTTCTTGGCCACCTGGGCACACTGCTGGCTCATGTTAAGCCGAGCATCAACCAACACCCCCAGGTCCTTTTCCTCTCTACATTCTTCAAGCCATTCTGCCCCAAGCCTATAGCACTGCATGGGGTTATTGTGGCCAAAGTGCAGGACCCGGCACTTGGCCTTATTGAACCTCATCCCATTGAGCTCAGCCCAGCTGTTCAGCCTATCCAAATCCCTCTGAAGGGCCTCCCTACCCTCAGGCAGTTTGACACATCCTCCCAACTTGGTGTCATCTGCAAACTTACTGAGGGTACACTCAATCCCCTCATCTAGGTCATCAATAAAGATATGAAACAAGATGGGCCCCAAAACTGACCCTTGGGCGACACCACTCGTAACAGGACGCCAGCTGGACTTAACTCCATTAACCACTACCCTCTGGGCACGGCCCTCCAGCCAGTTCTCCACCCAGAGAAGAGTGAACCTGTCCACACCATGGGCTGCCAGTTTCCTCAGGAGAATACTGTGGGAGACCGTGTCAAAGGCCTTGCTGAAGTCCAGGTAGACTACATCAACAGCCTTTCCCTCATCTACCTGTCTGGTCACCCAGTCATAGAAGGAGATGAGGTTGGACAAGCATGACCTGCCCCTGGTGAACCCGTGCTGGCTGGGTCTGATCCCCATGTTGCCACGCGTGTGATCTCCCTCTAATGTTGTTACTAATATTGTTATGTAATATATGTATATTGTTAATGCTGTTACTAATATTCTAATTTCGGACAACAAATTCCTCATTAGTTCATCCTGTTGATTTACACAGAATTCTACTAACCTGTCGCACTACACAGTCTTGCCATTTAATAGCCTTCTGGAGGTTAATCACATAAATGGCATCAGTATAGAGTACAGAGTGCATCTCTTAATTTCAGCATTAACCTTCATGTTTAGCCAGTGATAGAGAGGAGTATCTGCTACTTTTTTTTTTTTCCCCAAAACATTTCACAATGCAGCACAGTTCTAAAGTTGTTTTGCAAGTACAAGTAGTACAGCTCAGGAGTGATAACTGGGTGGTACTGACAACAATAAATGTCCAAACTTAAATGAGGTATAAGCCTTTGAAAATCCATAGAACTTTGAACACTGTGCCAAATGAGAGTGTTATTTTATTAAATCACAGCTAAGCGAGCTGCTGAGATGTGGTCAATGGCTCTATGTCCAAGTACAGGCCAGTCACAAGTGGTGCCCCCTAGGGGTCCATTTTGGGACTAATCCTCTTCAATAATTTTATCAATCATTTGGATAGTGGGATTAAGTGCACTCTCAGCAAGTTTGCTTGTGAAATATACCATCCACTGCTCACTGTGCTCACATCCACTGTTTGGTCTCCATAAACATTCAGCAGAAGTTGAAGGACATCAGTGGGTGTCTTTTTTTAAATTTTTTTTGCACGAGGGAACCAATTCCACACCTTTGCTTCATACACACCTCTATGTCAGAAGACCTTTTTGTCAGACTGTCCTCTGCTGCCATCCATCACAAAACAACAAAATGTAACAATGTTGGCAGAAGGTTCAGTCTGCACTGTGATACCACCAATACCTATGGCATTTTGGGCAAAAACCACAAAACAGGAGGCAGTACTTTCAAAACTGCCCTCATAAGTACTACTTTTAGTAAATAAGTCATCTTTAAGCTGTATCCTAGAACAGCTCCACTACAGTGTCCAGTTGGTACCACCAGAAGACATTTCCATCTTCTGTTATCACTAACTTATCACTCACAAAGTAGCTGAATGATATTAAAGAAAACATATATGCTTTAAAGATAGGGTTACTGACTTTTCCACAAAATCCTCCACAGATAAATTTTTCTTCCACTGATCCAATACTGAAACAGCAATCACATTCTGTGCTGAAGTAACTGAGAAAGAAATGGATGAAAAAGAATCACATAAAAAAATAATAAAATAATAAAATCACTTTTAAGTATAAATCAAATTATTGCAAAGGTTAAACTGCAGCTAACATATATAGAAGAGGCAAAGACCGTTGCTTCTACTGTTTTCAAGTGAATGAAAATACACCAGAAATATGCAAATATTTTTATCTAAATTCATGTATGTTTACCTCTGTGCTTGTAAATACCCATTTTTTTTTTAAATTTCAGCATCATCTTCCAGAACTCTCCCAACTGTACAGCTCTTTTCATTACTTATTTAGACAATTTTCTTACACATGTCAGGAGACATGCTGTTGTGCATTTGATTAATTCAGCAGGATGTTTTACAGAGATTTTGACAATCTGATCAAATACTGCCCTCATTTGTAGCACGACACACAAATAAATATCCATTAGCTATCAATTTCTGCTTAGGCGATGAACAAATCTTACTTTCAAATGCTATATGACTGCTACTTCTGGAAATATATATTTTCATATCATACTACATTATATCATGCCCAAACAGAAACTTTTCTGTCACTATGCAGTGAATTTAAACTAAACCAGACAAATTACCTTTTGTCCAGGGCCTCCTGTACTTATCATGAGCAAGAAGTCCAGTCAGATGATACTTTTCATGTTGTCTTAAATGGGTAGGAAAGCAAAGTGACAATCTACAGATGGTATATTTTTGCCTTGCCACACTCTGCACACACAAAAACAGGCATGTGATAAGATTATGAGACACACTTGCATTTGTCTTCTTTTTGTGCACTACATCTTTGGTCCCACTGTTTTCAAGTGTCAACTACTAAAACGTATTTTATGTCTAAGTTTTATGTTTCTGTGAAACTAGCACACAGTCCAAACAAAGATATTAATATTTGCCAGATCTGATATTTAACTTTTAATCTACAGTTCTAAATAGGCAAAACTTGGCATATGCTCAGCTATACCAACCTAAACTTTGCTTATGCAGTCAAGGGTGATTATCATCATCATTTGCACTGGCCTCCAGAACAAGTACATGTGTGCATAAGCTAACTAGAAAGGATTTAACATTACTCCAACCATGGTGGCTGTAAGTGCCCAAACATTCTAAAGCCTCTCTTTTCATGTGCCATTATGAAATAACAAAAGGCTACTTTTGATATTGGTTATTATTATTTTGTTATTATTAGTTAGTGACTCGTTTTATGTTCATTAAATATAGCAGGAAAACATAGTTGTGTTTTCCTACTAAATCCTAGAATTTAACAGTTCAACTATATGTCAACTATGCTGGCTTCTCATTCAAGACCATTTTCAATAAAATGTCCAGAAATTATTTTGTCAAAATTTCTACATGCATTATTGTATAAACAGTACAGAACTCCAGAAAAATCTGTGATTTTAGAAAGCTGAGAAAAATAATACTTACATAGGGGGTTTGGATTTGACAAGCTTATAGTCTAGGAAGAAACTGTTGTCCAAAACTCTGTTCTACAAAAGGCATATTGGAAAAGACATCTAACTACAGAAATGTGGGAAAGTGTTACATGTAAGACCAGAAAATTCCTCCAGCTCTTAGTCATGGCCTGACCAATTCTGTTGCTTCAGGTTGAGGCGATGTCCATCTGTTTCTGCATATGCTGTCAAACCTGTTACAGTTTGTACAGTTAGACATCCCAGATGACAAACTAAAGATTGGTCACTGACCTGCATTACTACCAGAACTATGCTGTCAGCTACACTTTTGGAAACCTTCCTGAATTGGCTAAGATAGAATACAGAAAAAGAAAGTGGGAGAGATAAGAAGGGGAAAAGACATGGAATGTAACATTAGCCCTCAATTATTCAGAGAACATAAAACTCAGTTCTCTCAAAGGTTATAATTATAACTTCTTTTTCCTTTTCAGTTTAATCCTGTCAGATATTTTAAATTGTCAGAATTGCTAATGACAGCCAATCCTAAGAAACAGGTGAAAAAAAAAGATTGCCATTATGCCATCTTCTCTTTAGAAAACCCTTGCAAAAAATTTTAAGCACCATATCGATGTAATAACTTTTTTTTTTTTGTCTAAGGTAAAACACTATGTTTATTCAGGGATCTTCTCTATTAATTCTGAATAAAGATGGCAGAAACAATCAACTGGAACTCAGTCTGGCCATATATCAGCTTAAGTAATCTCTATTGAAGTTATTATTAATACAGCCACATTTGCCATAAAGTGAAGGACAGCTAGTGAACTTCCTGGCACAGATCACAGAATAGAGCTGATCATGACCTTTCCTGTCTCTAAAACAAGCTATAACGACTGTGACATAACAGTTCTTGCAGCACTCTGAGGTTAAAGATAAACCAGCTGCTAGAGTTTTAAGTAGAAACTGCTGAACAGTAAATGCAAGCAATAAAGTGTCAGGGATCAGAAAGAAATTGTTAACACCAGTATGCAGTTCTGCTAAGGATACCTTCAGCTTAATAGCCTAGAATTAAATTTATTTTCAATTGCTGACATTTGCAAAATGGAGCAAATACATCCTAGGGCTGTCTGCACATATGGCGTCCTTTTAAAAAATAAGTTGAATTTATAAATTCTGCTACAAAAATTCACACAAATACTGAAATGCAAATTGAAATGCTGTTGGAATTAAAATGCTACATTCTAAGAAAGCAGTAGGCACAGAGATGTTATGGAGAATACCTTCTGCAATCTGAGGAAAGGTACTGCATAGCATGGATCTCAGTCTACCTGCAAATATTTGTACTATTCTAGACCTGTTCAGAGCTACATTTCTCCAGCTATGTGCCAGGCCTACTTGAGAGTGTACTTGCACTCTTCCTGATTTCTTGAAGGTATCATGTCTCATGACCTCATTCTTCTACTTGCACACTAGAAGTATCCCAAAGTAGCGCTCTGCTTAAGCATTTTTTTTATATGACTCATATGATTTATTTGAAAATGTAAACAAGTAAATCCTCAATAAGAAAGGACAGTGCACCAAATGATAAGCAACTGGTAACATCACACAGATGCAGATGGAAAGAAAGCAGAACTTGATAAACGTCTTTTTTATGTCATCACAGATCAATATAAATAAAAGCATGAGATTCATTGTAGACATCAAAAACATCTGCTTTGCACAACATAAATTTCATCTGTAACATACAAATCCTATCTTTAGTAGGAATACAATGATTTGTAGTATTGTTCTAGAACACATAAAAATAACTAGAAAATTGAATTAGTTCTCCAAAAAGGTAACTAATTGAATTGTATGCATTAGAAGACATAGTGCACACTCCAAAGGAAGCTCTGAGTAACAGGCGATGAAACACAGTCATAAATGCAACAGACAATCCATAAAAATGAAACACGCTCTACTGTTTCGGCAAAATTGCACTTTAACTTTCTATTAAAAAAAGGTAACCAACTTACTGTTACAGCAGCAACAGCACAGTTCAACAACCTCACTTAAATACAATTTCTAAGACATGAGTTCTCCACTTTTTAAGGCATATTGAATCTTTTAAATTACCAACATAGTTCTTTCAGAATAATACGAGAAATTATAAAACTGCACCTCATACAAATAGTCTGTTGAGTGATACTTTAAAGCTGCAAACATCCCTCCTGTTTTGCGGTTTTTCCAACACTTGCCTAAAAGAAATTCAGAGAAAGGATTAGTTTAAAAGTTCTTATATAAAAGAGTTGAATGAGAAGACTGAAATAAAGGTTCAACGAGAATAATTACTGAACTTCTTCTAACATATACACCTGGAACTGAACTTCCTTTAGAAAAGTATTTGGTATTCCTCCTTTGCAAGGATGTTAGCAGATGAACCAGTGACCACAGGCATCTGATCTAGTGCAAAAGTGCCATTTTCTCTCCTCTCCCTCTCTGCCTTCTGCCTCTCCTCTGCTGTTCTTCCACTCGCCTTTCCTCTCTTCCCCCTCCTCTTTCCCTCCCTTCCCACTACGCCTCTAGCAGATCACAGAAAACCCTTCTGCCCTTTGGGGGAATGTAAGCAGTCCTAGTTACCTCCCCTAAGTGGTGATTCTGAGAATTTAACAGATTTAATTGTTGAACTGATTGAACAGATTTCTTTATATCTTATGGATTCTGATTCAAAGATTGTAGCTTAGCTATCTAAACCTAATTTTTCACTGACCAATGTGTATACTGGGGGATTTTTTCCCCACTCCTTCAGTTTTAAAAGCCAAAAGGAATCACATGGGCTAGTTATAAGCAAGCAAGAGGTCCTGTTAGAACACCAAGTCTCTAAATTAATTAGGGATTCTGATGTAACTAGGAGCACAAGAACAGATATATCATGTGACTGCTCACGTATGTACAAGGTAGGAGTACCTGTTCTTAAATAAATTTACAGGTAATAAGAGAATCCTATCCAAGCAGTGTCTGATGCAAATGAAACATTGCCAGCTTGAATTGTAGGGCCACAGGGGAAGGTTGGGACTGAAGGCTGACAGTAGTTATCAGTAACATTATTAGGCATTAGGTAACAGCATCAGAAAAAAATCCAGCTATGAAAGGAACAGAGACTAATAAGGAAAATATAATTAGGAGCTCGTTGCTTGCTTGGAAGTAGCTTGGACAGGGAATGCTGGTTCCAGGGAAAGGAAAACAAAAACCCACAAAAAAAAAACAACAACACAAAACCACACCAAACAACAACAAAACCTAACTAAAACGTGAACAGCGGTGTAAGAGCAGATGGAGCAGACACAGAGGGGAAACCCCTGTCGGAAGGAAAGGCAGACCGCGTTTTACTGCTGCTTCCTTCGAAACGTCTCGCTGCCTCACACCGGCCCCACGAACCACGACCGACGGCACAGGCAGCGTGTACCTCAGGAGCGACCTGAAGGCGGGAAGCCCGCCTGCCGCCTCTGATTGGCTGCCGCACTCCCGCCCTCGGAGAGACCCCGCCCCCCACCGCGGTCTGGCTGTACTGCGTGGCTGCCTTCCAAATGCGTTCCCACCGCGCCGGGGGATGTGATGAATGGCCGGCTAATGCCGGGGCGGTATTATTTTCATGTATGTGCCTAACTTCATTGAACCTAAACCACCTTAGGGTTTAGGTGATTTAATTATAGAATAGAATTGGGATCTCTGTATACATCGGCACTGTGATAGGAGTATATGAATTAAATAGAGTATGTTGGAAAGAAAATACATCAGGTAAAATTACTTCAGGACAAGAAAAAATTCTAAGTTCTTTATTAACCCTTTAAGTGGTAGAACTGCTAAGGCCGTACTAGCTCATCAGTCTTTCCTTCTTGAGTGTCAGTTGAGTAATTGAACCACAGTTGTAGGGCATTCCACATTGCACTGCACTGTTTATCAGAAAAATAGGGGGCTTTTTATTGAATTCCTGTATGTATGCAACTGTCGTGAAAAATGCAAAACTTTTGTTCCTAACTAAATTCTGTCCAAATCAACATTGCAGATAAAGGATATGAAGAAAAAATATAGGAAAAGAAAAATTAAGACCCTTTGATTGCATCGCTGCGCTTTGTGAACACCACTGCTTTGAGTAACAGTAACACTTGTTGCTTTACTTCTATCCACCTACATGTGAAGCTCCTGCAGAGAAAAACTGTCTGGAAGGTACACATGACTCTTGGAGCACTTGTCTGATTAAACTTTGAGTAAGAGTTTAGAAAAAGCAGGCTTTTTTTCCTTCCACAATTAAATTATGACATTGCTGATATGCTAACACTCTCAGATTGAAATAACCAAAACCAGGAAAAATTGCCTGTCACAACTGCTTAGCTCTGCAGCCAGAAACAGTTATACCCAACTGAAGGTATTGTATGGGAACAGCTGAATCACAACCTGAACCACTGATTGGTCACCTGAGGTGAGCACCAAGTCAGCCATGGGGCCACAGGTGAAGGTGATATACCTGTGTGAGTGGAAGGGGTGGAGCCTGGCTCCACCTCTCCCAAACCCCATTTAAGGGCTGACCACCACCAGGGAAGGATCTTTGCTTGGAGATCCCTCCCATGTGGAGTCCCCTGTGAGCCTTGTCATCCTGAAGGTGAGCCATTCTCTCTTTTGTATTATTTGTATCCTATCTATATAGAACTGCTCAAAATATACCATCACCTATACTATTTCTTTGTGGAGTACCATCCTTGGGAGTTATTTACCCCACACTTGGTGAGCCAGCCAGCTCTAGTGATAATAATCCATACTTACCCAACATGTCCTTTATTTGGAATATGCTTAAATGGGCCAGGGGGGAGAACATTACCTCCCCTAGACCAGACAATCCCTGGTCTAATTCCAGGGTTCATGGGGTTCCCCTACTATGGGTTGGCATCCATTATTGAGAAATGGGGACCCATGCGGGTTCCAGGGACTGCCTCTCTCTCCCCATCTTATTTGACTGACTACATTCTAGGATTAGATAAGGACATACTCATTACCAAGGAGTGGTGGCTAGCCGCCTCTGTAGTAGCCTGGCCTTTAGTAATGGCCATACTTAAATTAGATACTGCAAATGTTAACATGGAAACTGAAAATCAATTATTAAGAGAGCGTATTGAGAAACTTGAGCAACAGCTGGGTACATTAACAACCAAAAAGCCTGGCCTAAATGTCCCCACAAGACAAATACAGAGTATATCGGTAGAGGACATCCAAAAATCAGAGGAGGCAGACTTAGATGTGACAGGAAAAAAGATCTCTAAGGCAGATCTCGAAACTCCGTCTATGATGGACCCATTTGAGATTCGGCCTATTATAACTCAAAAAACAAAAAAGGTACAGGATAGACCAGCAGGGGTGCCTCCTGACCAATGGCCCCCTGCTGAAACCTGCTTCCATGTGACCGCTCGTCCATATACAGCTAATGAGTTGATGGACCTAGTACAACAGTTCCATCAAAAACCAAGGGAAAGCATACCATCATGGCTCCTAAGGTTATGGGATGCAGGAGCTGAAAGTGTTTTAGTAAATGGGACAGAAATGTCAAAATTAGCGTCCATAACAATAAACCCGGCCTTGAGACAAAGGTTATATGCAGCCGTCCACTACAGTGACTAAAACCATTCTATTATAGATTGGTTGATGGCAGCATGCCGCCTAACATGACCTAACAAAACCGATGTTCCCCTCAACACCGGTTTGTGGTCCTCTATGGAGGACTTCCAGACATACATCAGAGAATTAGGTATGAGGGAGGCTATGTACGCAGACACTTTTGAAAGCCCCGATACAGAGAAATTTACAGCGGGCATGAGAGATCTGATACTGCAGCAGGCCCCCTCCCACCTTTACAGGATGCTGGTTTCCATACTAAATCCGTTGGTGGCATCAGAGGCCATCATACAGCAGGCAGCCCAGTTAGTGGCAGACTTAGGAGAGATGGAGCGCGTAAGAACCAGGCACAATGTTCGTGTAGTGGAAGATGCTGAGGCCTTCCCTATTAAAACTAAAAAGCCTACTCCACGGATACCCCGATCAGGCCCTGTACGGGTATCCTGGAAGACTATGTTTAACGACCTCATATGGGCTGGGGTTGCGTTTACCAAAATTGATGGACAACCCAACCATGTTTTGTTACAGCTGTGGAAACAGCTTAAGAATGATCAAAAATTTCAGAGTGTTCCCAGAAAATCAGGAGTACAAATTATACAAGAAACACCGACAACAACCTGGAATCTGGACGACTTTATAATACCAAACAGAAGGAAAAACATCCGCAGGTGTCGCGGGCTACAGTGCCTGAGCCACCTGTGGCAAAAGATTTGGATCTGGCAAAGTTCATGGATAAATGAAAATCACTGGTCCCCATAGGGCCTCCAAATGTGACCGGAGGCCCTAAGTAGAATTAACAATATTCTGGTCTAAGACAAATTTGCAGAAGGTGATGGCTCCCGTGGATACCGGCACAGAAATGTCAATTATATATGGAGACCCAACAAAATTTAAGGGTAATAGAGTGATGATTGGTGGGTTTGGGGGACAGACTATTCCAGTCACCCAAACATGGTTGAAACTGGGGGTTGGGCGTCTCCCGCCCTGGAAGTATAAGGTGTCGATTGCCCCAATTCCAGAATATATCCTGGGCATAGACATTCTATGGGGTCTGGCTCTCCAGACCACTGTGGGAGAGTTCAGACTACGGCAAAGGTACATTAGTATCTGGGCAATACGGACAATATTGAGTGGCCATGCAAAACATGAGCCCATTTGTTTGCCGAAACCACGCCGGATTACTAATGTAAGACAGTACAGACTCCCGGGGGGGCAAGAAGAAATATCAAAGACGGTGCAGGAATTAGAGAAAGTAGGTATTATAAGACCTGCACACAGCCCATATAATTCCCCCATATGGCCAGTACGGAAGTCGGATGGAACATGGAGAATGACAGTGGATTATAGGGAACTGAATAAGGTCATGCGGCCGTACCCAATATTGCTTCCTTAATGGACGCTCTTAGTAGGGAAATTAAAACCTACGATTGTGTCCTGGATTTAGTAAATATGTTTTTTAGCATACCTATTGCTAAAGAATCACAGGATCAATTTGCATTTACGTGGGGAGGCAGGCAGTGGACCTTTCAGGTCTTGCCACAGGGGTACGTGCACTCACCAACATACTGTCATAATTTGGTGGCACGTGACCTGGCTGATTGGAGAAAACCGAAGAATGTGAACCTATACCACTATATTGATGACCTCCTGTTAACATCTGACTCACTGGAAGCAGTAGGGGAGGCAGCAGATTCATTAACTGCCTACCTAAGTGATAGAGGATGGGCTATCAATCCTCAAAAAGTGCAAGGTTCAGGTCTGTCCGTAAAATTTCTGGTGGTAGTCTGGTCAGGAAAGACCAAAGCGTTACCTAATGCCATTGTAGATAAGGTTCAGACATTTCCAGTCCCTACAACACCAAAGCAGCTGCAGGAATTCCTAGGTATATTGGGATACTGGCGTTCCTTTATACATCATTTGGCACAGCTGCTGAGACCTTTATATAGACTTACAAAAAAGGGTCAATTATGGGATTGGGGGAGTACGGAACAAGATGCTTTTCAACAGGCAAAACAGGTGGTTAAACAAGCCCAGACATTTGGTATATTTGATCCTATCCTCCCAGCTGAGTTAGATGTTCATGTAACTAAAGATATCTTTGGCTGGGGCCTGTGGCAACGTCGAAGTTCTGTTCGGACCCCCGTTGGATTTTGGTCTCAGGTGTGGCATGGAGCAGAGGAAAGAAATAGTATGACTGAAAACCAGTTATTGGCTGCCTATTCCGCATTACAAGCGGTAGAGCCAATAACCCAAATGGCCGAAGTTATAGTCAAGACTACATTGCCAATCCAGGGGTGGGTAAGAGATCTGACCCACCTTCCTAAGACGGGGGTGGCCCAGGTGCAGACGGTGGCATGATGGGTCGCCTATCTCAGTCAGAGGAGTAGTCTGTCTTCCTCACCGTTGAAAGAAGAGCTGCAAAAGATTCTAGGTCCAGTAATGTATCATAGTGATGCACTGAAACAAACTTTGGTTGCTCCACCACGGAAGAGTCCTATCCAGGAAGGAAAATATCCTATTCCTGAAGATGCCTGGTACACAGATGGGTCCAGCAAGGACAACCCAAGTAAGTGGAGAGCAGTAGCGTACCATCCTACCACAGACACAATATGGTTCGAAGAGGGGGATGGTCAAAGCAGCCAGCGGGCAGAGCTGTGGGCTGTGTGGATGGTTATAACCAAAGTAACTTGCACAGATAGTTGGGCTGTGTATCGGGGGCTCATTCTTTGGATCGCACAGTGAGCACCCAGGATTGGACTATCCACTCCTGACCGATCTGGGGCAAAGATATGTGGTTAGACATATGGAATACTTCTATTGCTTGAATTTTTTAAATTGCTTTTTATTTTTTTAGAAATTATGTTCATTTGAAGAGTTAGCAAATCTTTTAACAAAGGAGAAGTGGGTTTACAGCAACAAAGTCACATGAAACTCCTGAATGTTCATCATGGGTATTATAGCACAATCTAATGATATGATATTTAGAAACATTGCATGTGAAAAAATAACAGAAATTGAACAACACAAAACAAGAGTAGCATATACTACCAACAAGTGGTTTTGTCTCACAGGAAAATCCTGTCTATCTGGTATCAGGTTTCCCTTGGACCTCCCTTCACCTATCTTCCATCCGCCACTGGGACTTTGTGCCATCCTTTGTACTCCCAGTACGTAAGCTCTAAGCACGAACAAAGTCATAGATGTATTTAATGTTAACCATATTGCTGCTGGCAAGCAGTCCCCACTCCTTGCTTTTCTAGGCACTGGCCTTCAAATGTTTTCATTAGGAGATACCCCTTAGCCCAACTTCACAGATGATTTTGAGCTTCAATAATAACAGATTTTTATTTTGCTGTCCTTTCTGGCAGTTATTTCTCGCATGGTGTACTGGGACCTTCTGTGAAGGATGCTAAGCAAGAATAGGGATTGGATTGGCTGGGTAATTCTTTTTGACTTCATCAGGTTGTTAATCCTGCATGCCTGTGGTGATAAACCCAGAAAATCCAAGATAATCCTATATAATATTCAGGCAGAGCTCACATAATAATAAATACATATCTAACTGTCAAAAAACATTATCATTTAAGCTACTATGTATTCCCTTCCAAATTACATTAGAATATCCAGGCTTAACTTTTAACTCACTCCCCCACCCCATCCTTTCTTGCCTCTTAATGACATGGTCCTATGTGCAGCTTACCTTGCAAGTTTAGTAATGGATATTCACTGCACACCTACCTTTTAATGCAGTTCCATGTCTACGCTCATCCTGCTTCCTCATGAATCACAGCACGGTGAGGACTTGCTTTTTCCTACGTAAGGAAATATTTTTTGGTGCTTTCCAAAACTAAAGGATCACAATGCCAGAAGGCTTCTGTAGCAAACTACATGGAACAAATGTTGCCACTGCAATTCTGAAAACACATCTTAAATATCTACTTTCATTAATATGCTGTTGTAGTCTTAGTGTCTGATTAGATACATAACACAATAACAAAAGTTTTTTGTTTTTGTTTTTTCCCTTTTACAATTTTAGGTTGGCTAATAGCCAGATACAAATAACCATTCAGTGTCTGCACTGCAGACCCCGTATTTAATACAATTATAATTATCAGTAGGCTGTGAGTCTTTCTGATAATAAGAAAACCTCAACCTTTATCCAAACTGCTCTTCTGTCCTTTTAATTCTTCCTTACAAGGGGGAAATATTCATCCCCTTTATTTAAGATATGAGAAAACATTTATTGTTAAGTCCCTGATTAATTATACAAGTATAAACTGGGAATTTCTCTACTTAGGTCAGTGGGATCATATAGAAAGCAGGGTCTGAAAAGGAGTTATACCTTTTTTTCAGAAATATAAAAGAAGTGTGCAGTGGGCATCTTTTCTCTGCCATTTCCTCCCTCAATTAGCTATCCAGAGACTCAAGCATGTAATTAATTACCCGGGCTAATGTCAGAGAAGCTGAAACCAAAATATTACATACAAGGTCTTTTCAACAGAAATTAGCTCTTGGAGCACAGACCTATTTTAAAATCATTTGATCCTGTTCTTTCAATTGGATAAAGATCAGATTGTGCTCACCTGATAAGGAGGAATGCACATCCTATCAGCTTTCTATCTGGAAACTTAATGCAGCATTCATAGAATTACAGTAATGTTCCAATATTTTCTGCCTCCTACCCAGAAAATATTTCTATAGTTCTTGCTTTAGTTTTAAACGCTGAGCTATTACTGACATAACTGCATTTCAAGTCTTATTTCTTCTAGCACAGAGCACATTTAAGAGGTCACATCCTAAAAGAACTGAACTCATGAGAGCACTCCTGCTCTACCTGCATTAAGAGGATCTCACACAGGAGCAGACTCTGTCCTTATCTTTGCCATCACTAACCACTCACTGTCTTTTCATCTTCTTTTGTTTTTTTTATGGGACGTTATATTTTGGCACAGGAGACAAACCAGCCCAAACTCACCAGTCATTGTGAGATACCTGAGAACAGCCTGATGAGGATCAGTCTGAATCTCCAGGCATGTCTGAACACTGCATTAAGGTATGGACTAGTGGTAACGTGGATAACAAGGTGTCACTCATGACTCTGAAACTGTCTGTACTTGCAAGAACCAAGGAGATGGCACTGGAGTGGCCTGACTTATGGAGAAAATGCCATGGCTCAGAAAATGCAATCATTCACATTGCTACTATGCTGAAGTAGAAACTCTTCTATAATATTTTGTAACAGCATCTAGTTGGGTCAGAATGGTGGTTCCTAGAGTATTCAAAGGGTCACATAATAGAAAAAATGCAGCATAGAGACATAGCAACATCTTAGGAGATGTACAGAGCTTTCTTCCGAGTATCACTTCCAGTATAAATCTCAGATAGTCAATGAAGCGAGGAAAAAGATGTCTATTAGAGAAGAAGACTTGTCTTCCCATTCAGTTAGAGCAGAGAGCAAGGGCTGAATTTGGAGCTGTAGCTTCTGTAATTGATTTTTATCTTAGAATGTTCTTATTTCATGGTGACTGATCTTCTCCTGGTCAATGGTCTCTCCAAAGAGGCCATACGAAGAGTTAACAGTCACCTAAATGTTAATCAAAAGCCAAATAATGATTGTGTTCTGCTTAAAAGATTTGTCAGTCCCTTATCAGCAATTTTCATAGCTGTTAACCTTATTTTGGGGTCATTGCAATAAGATGAAATGAAAGTAGATAAAATGCAGAGGAAGAATATCAGGGTCCACATGTTATGTTTATTGTTCTGTTGATTTGTTTTGTGGGTAGACTATTTTACCTGCATGTATAGAATTGAGGGAAGGCAGTGGTGTAGTTAAAAGCAAGGCACTGCACTGCATTCATTTTTATTTCAGAGTTTTGACTTTGTTTATCATGAGTATTGGATATACATATATTCGTTTTTCAAGCCTTTGGGATTTTGCTGGACATTTTGGGGCTAGCAAAAAGAGAAAAAGTATATATAATTTCAAAATGCAGAAATGTTCTTTGTAGTGAGTGTTCAATTAGAGAATGGTGTTTTTGTGGCTTTGTTTTACAAATAAATATGCATTTGAAATCTCATTTTTTAAACATCTGCCTTTTTAAAATCAGCTATTCTTCAACAAGCTTTGTAAACAAAGAATTATAGAATCATGGAATCTAGAATGGTTTGGGTTGGAAGGGACCCCAAGGATCACCAAGTCCCACCCCCTGCCACTGGTAGGGTTGCCAGCTGCTTGAGCAAGTCTTGATGAGATTGCCCAGGGCCTCATTCAAACTGGCCTTAAACACTGACAAAACAAAGGTTGCTTTTCCCTTCAGAGTCGGTGAACACCTGTACAGAGATTTTCAGTGATCACACTACATTGCCTCAAGAAGCTGTCACGGTGTTATCTGTGACAGTGACCCAAGTGAAACCGAGAAGGGAGAGAGAAAGGAAAGAAAACTGCACCGTCAGTGGCCACTTGGCAGCCCGAGCAGAGCGAGCAGAGCCGTGTGCTCTGGGGGGAAGGGGAAACAGAGGGAATAGATGGGTTTACAAGAAACAACGGCACAATCTGAGAAGAAGTGGTAACTTTACTAAATCTAATAAAATTGAAGGATTGAGAGGGAGAGTTTCCTAACCAAAAGATGTGAGCTTATGTTAAGGAGGAATGGCTCACGCGCTGAACCTCCACAGCAGCCCAGAGGAGCGCGCCCAGGCAGAGCGCCGCCTGGCATCCGGTGCGGAGCTCCGCCCCTCTGCTGCTCCCACAGCATTAACTCCTTCACTGCTGCGTGATGCTCTGGTGTGGAATACTGGCATCAAAACCACAACAGAGTAATTAAGTAAAACACTTAACATATCATCTTCACTGATATACGCTATTGTTACTTTTTTCTTGTAGACATGATGAGCTGGCAAAAGCTAATATGAGCTCCAGGTTAACACATGGAGCGTTACTACAAGTGATACAGTTTTATCATTTGCCAAATTTCAGTCCCTCATCTCTCATTACTCCATGTCCTCCACATTCTGAACAAATTTTACCAGTAAGCGTTTATCACACATTATCTGTATTAGAAAGAGTGTAGCCAGCAGGAGCAGGGAGGTGATCATCCCCCTGTACTCAGCTCTGGTACGGCTGCACCCTGAGTACTGTGTTCAGTTTTGGGCCCCTCAGTACAAGAAGGACATTGAGGCCATGGAGCGTGTTCAGAGAAGGGCAACAAAACTGGTGAGGGGTCTGGAGCACAAGTCTTATGAGGAGCATCTGAGGGAGCTGGGATTGTTTAGTCTGGAGAAGAGGAGGCTCAGAGAAGACCTTACTGCACTCTACCACTTCCTAAGGGGGCGTTGTGGTGAGGAGGGGGTGGGCCTCTTCTCCCTGATAAATAATGACAGGACGAGAGGGAATGGCCACAAGTTGCGCCAGGGAAGATTTAGATTAGACCTGAGGAAACATTTTTTCTCTGAAAGAGTGGTCAGGCACTGGAATGGCCTGCCTAGGGAGGTGGTTGAGACACCATCCCTAGTGCTGTTCAAGAAGCGTTTAGATGAGGTGCTAAGGGATTTGGTTTAGTAGTTCACTGGGTAGGGATGGTGACAGGAAGATGGTTGGACTAGATGATCTTGTAGGTCCTTTCCAACCTTATGAATCTATGAACCTATGAACACTGCTGGACATTTCTGAGCTCTTCTGGAGTTTAGAGGATAAAAGTCACAGGTTATGGGGGGGGTTGTACATTAACAGGAACAAGCATGAGTCACAGAAGACTCTTAGCTCTGTGGAACTGTGGCCATACTAATTTTATAACAACAAATTGAAACAACAGAAAACAATCATGGCCCTTTGTATACCTGTAGGTGTAAAACAAATATTACATCACAGTAATATGATTAGATGTTTCCTGAAGTTTCATCTTCTAACCTTTGGCTCTGGTGTGCATTTCTGTTCTTACAAGGTCAGAATCCTCCTGCTTAGAAGGGATTATGAATGTCTTATTATTACTTTTCTGTTTTTCTTGAGTAAACTTGTGCAGTAGTCAGAGTCTCACATATCTTGTCTTGCTAGCTCCCCAGATCTTTCTGGAAGAAACAGAGGATGGAACTTTTCATCCAGAATATTGCATGAAAGTTGCAGAGTTTAAAGTTGCAGTTACAATTTATATATCTCCAATAATTCACCTGCACCACTGAAAAAGTCAGCTAAGTTTTATGCACACATTTCATTATGTTAACAAGTGATTTCATTCTTCATTTTCTTCTGCTCCCTGACATTTTCTCCCCAATATGTCTTTGAGAAACAACACAGAGAAGCAATTTTACCCACCTAGGTAATAATTATTCAGAAATCTCACTGCATTTATGTTCATTTCATGCAATTTTCCACAAACACCTGCTAGTATACACTATTCAGATTCATTCTGACATTGTTTAAGCTCTCAGAGAGAGAAAAAAGAAAAAAGAAAGAAAATCAAGAGCTCCTAGTAGGAATAGCTCCACAATTTTGCTCTAATGTTCTCTGTTGTGCCAAGCTGGTGCAGAAATAAAAGAGAACTTCATAGACAAAAGCAAATTGTGTAACATAATATCTGGAAATGTTCTTTCAGCCCTCACATGTTCACAGAACTCCTCATACAGAAGGAAAAATTGCCTTTTTCTCTACATGCAACAGTTCTTTCTACAGCTCAGATGACTTAGAGAGTCTTACATAAATTCTATTTAAACAAACTAGTCAATTAATACTTATATTGAAAACATGCATCAGAGTTGTAGGAAAGAGGTTTGGATTTGGGAGGATGGTGATTTATTTGTGTTCTTGCTTCTTACTGCAGTACAGTAGGTTTTAAGTTGGGTTTTGAAAGCACTGTGTATTTTCTCTCTGCGATTCTACTAGCATGTCATGTTTAAGAATACATCCCATTGCAAACTGAAGTGCAGACCATCAGCAGCCCACTCATTCATTTTCCATCCATACTCCGAGGTCAGTCATGGTTTGCGCCTCTCTCAAAGACAGCACCAGCCCATCTTAGGGTTCATCCCACTCCCAGACACAGTGTGCTCAAGCTTCCAGTGATTGCTTGAGCCTGGCCAGTAACAACATACCCAACATATTGCTGGTTCACTGCCCCTGCTGAGGGGTTGGAAGCAAAAACCAGAAAAACTTGTGCTTGGAGATCAAAACAGTTTATTAAGTGAATGAAAGAGAAACAAAAGACAAGTGTTGTGAAGACTGTCATTCATCACCTCTCACAAGTATGCTGAAGGCCAGACAGTCCACCCTCTCCCTCTCACAAATATTTACACATTTGTTGTTGTTGTTGCTGTTGTTTTGTTTTGTTTTGTTTTATCACTAAGCAGGATATTATAAGACATAGTCAGTTTGGTCAGTGTGGGTCAATGTTTCCTACGCAACATTTTGCCCACACAAATCTTGCTTGCTGGAAGGAACAGAGTGGGAAGCAGATAAAGCCTTTTCACTGTACAAACATTGTTATGAAACAGCCAAAATACTGATGTGTTATCAGCTCTTCAGTCTCAAACGTAAAACAGCATAATAGGAGGCTGTTATGAAGAAAGTTAACTCCATCCTAGCCAGAGTCATTACATGCTCTCCTCCTCAGAGATCCAGAAACCAAGAGATATTTTGGTTTGCAAAGAGATATCTGAGTTACTAGTCTCACCCAAGCAGATAAGCAGCAAAAGCATATCAGCATCTCTCTCAACTGTGCAATAGTTTTGAATGTAAATAATAGACCAAATAGCCTTTACTTTATGGTTTACACAACCACAATTTCAAGGAAAATGGAAAATATCTTTCCATCTCCAGCAACTACCTGTGATACAAACTACTATGTGCTCTGTCACAGAATTGTCGGGCTTGGAAGGGACCTTTAGAGATCATCCAGTCCAACCACCCTGCAAAGCAGCTCTTTAGACCAGGTTGCACAGGTAGGCATCTAGGCAGGTCTGGAACATCTCTAGAGAAGGAGACTCCACAGAGCAGCCTGTTCCAGAGCTCCATCACCTGCACTGTGAAGAAGTTCCCATGCAGATTTGTGCAGAATTTCCTAGGCATCAGTTTGTGGCCATTTCTCCTTGTTCTATCACCACGCACTGCTGAGAAGAGTCCAGCCTCATCCCTTTGCCTCCCACTCCTTGGATATTTATAGATGTGGATCAGGTCCCCTCTGAGTATTCTTTTTTCAAGGCTGAACAGACCCAGGTCTCTCAGCCTTTCCTCACAATGGCAGTGTTCCATGCACTTCATCATCTCTGTAGCCCTCCACTGGACTCTTTCGAGGACATCCCTGCCTTTTTTGTACTGGGCAGTCCTGAACTAGACACAATACTCAAGGCTAATAAGAGAATGCTTAAACAGAGAAGCAAACAAGCAGCTTGCAAATGTGGGATAATAATCTGCAATAACTTAACTTTCATAAGCACCAGTAGAGAAGAAGAGTGCTATTTCAAAAATTTTATGTAGATGCAGATGGCAGGTATCTTACATGAACATACTGCAGTGTAGATTGCCAATGGAGACAGCAGTGTGCCTTGGAGAGAAGCTGAGAGTCCATGTGAATGTGAGAGCCCATGCTGGCAGACTACACTGCAGGACAAAGTTTTGCCTTTCAGCCTATTGCCTTTCATTAAAGGCTGAATTCCTAAATAAATGGTGGCTCCCTACCCATCCATAGAGCTTAATTTCTCTTAATGCACATTCTGCCTGTGAGTTTTAATTCCTTCCTTATTGTCTCTGTTTCCTTCAGACCAGATGGAAGCTTTGCCATTATACAGTTCCACAGAAGGGATGTATAAAAACATAACCACAGGAATGGAAGATGCAGATTATGCTGTACTGTATCATCTAGGCTTATAAACTTCCTCCCTCCAACTCTGAAATAACACTGTTATAAGCAGAATTCTACAGAGAAGTGATTGATTTTAGTTGTGCTTTGTCAAAAAAAAAAATTGAAGATTCTCTGTAAGGAAGATGTTCATATTTACTCAGATGTCAAGTTTTGCCTTTCACTTTCTGGAAAACAAATTAAAGCTGATGCAGTTACACCAGTTTGCATCATTTGGCTAGGCTGTAAGAATAACTCATCAGCATTCGTAGAAATAGAAGGTTCTTTTGTACTTCTTAGTAGTAGTACTTTTCATTTTATCTTTGAAACAAAAACAAGGAAAAAATTGTTTAATTCCCACTGATACTATGATGAATACCTGTATTATGTTAGGTAAAACAGTTTATTGCATCCTACGTCTCAATTTGAATCCAAGCAAAATAATAAAAAACATCTTTGTGTATCTACAGATAACAGCTTTGTCTTGAAGAAAGCAAGTTAATGTCCTTGGATAACAATATATATATATATATTCAAAGTCCAATTTCAAAGGAAAAAAATGTCTGATCTGTTGCATGCTGTTACAGAATCTCAGGGGTTGCAAGGGACCTCAACACATCATCAACTCCAAGCCCCTTGGCTATGATAAGTAAGTTGCACAGGTAGGCATTCAGCCACGTCTTGAATATCTCCAGAGAAAGAGACTCCACAACCTCTCAGGGCAACCTGTTCCAGTGATCCGTCACCCTTACTGTAAAGAAGTTCTTATGCATGTTCATATGGAACTTCCTATGTTCAAGTTTTAGGGCATTACTCCTTGTTCTGTTGCTACACACCACTGAGAAAAGCCTGGTCTCATCCACTTGCCTCCCATCTCTATTTAGATATTTATAAACATTAATCATATCCCCTCTCAGTCTTCTTTCCCCAGGATGAACGAAGCCAGGTCTCTCAGCCTTTCCTCACAGGGGAGAGCCTCCAGCCTTTCTCATATTTTTGGCCCTCCACTGGACTACTTCTAGAAGATCCCTGACTTTTCTGTACTGCAAAGCACAGGACTGGACACAGTCTAAATGTGGCCTCACCAGAGCAGAGTAGAGGAGGATCACCTTCTTTGACATGCTGGCCACACTCTTTTGAATGCATCCCAGAATACCATTGGCCTTCGTGGCCACCAGGACATGCTACTGGCTCATGTCCAATCTGTTGTTCACCAGGACCCCCAGGCTCTTCTCTGCAGAGCTCTTCTCCAGCAGAGCATCCCCCAACCTGTACTGATGCATGTGGTTATCCCTCCTGAGATGCAAGACTCTACACTTGCTCTTGTTAATCCTCATCAAGTTCTTCACTGCCCAGATATCCAGTCTGTCCAGGTCTTGCTGAATGGTAGCACAGCCTTCTGATGTCAGTCACTCCTCCCAGCTTTGTATCAGTAAAGTTTTCCTAAAGTTTTTCCTGAGGAGAAAGTAGTTTATACTTGTGGGTTACATAAATTTCTGACTTTATCTGTTCTGGATGAACAAGATCATGTACTTCACACGTAAGGAAGATACACATACCTGTACTATGTCTCTGGATCATCTTCTTCCAGACCAAATAAAGGCTAAATTCTGATTTTTCATCCAATTCAGAGCAGGGAGTGAATAGCTCATTTTGATATTTCCACCTATTGCTTTTGCCTCCATAGTGCAAATGAGTGCAATTTTCTGAGCAGCAGCATCCATGTGGAAACAAGGCAACTTGGCTATAAGGATTAATTATGCTGTAACACAGTCCCAGGAACATTCATGTAAATGAGTCACTAGAGTGAACCAATCAAACTTGTGAATCAAATAGAAACATGAATACAGAGCTAATTAATAATTTCATTTCTTGGAAATGTACAAGGCACTTCTGGGAGCTGCATACCTCCTACACAGCCAAGTCTACGTGGCATTTTCTCATATTGCAGTAGAGCAAACTGAAACAGCGTTTGATGAAGAATTTGAAGAAAAAAGGAATGTTTACATAGTGGCATGAAATTAGGTGTTCTATCATTCTATAACAGATTGTACTTTTAAATGAAATATATTGCTTGTTCCTTGAATACTTTTTGCTCTCGCATGATTGCCAAATAAATAAAATGTCACTGTCCAAAATTATATTTATTTTGTAACAGGGAAAGAAGTTTGAATATTTTCAGTCAAATTATGTATTTGGTTTTGTGATGAAATCTGAGATTTCAAAAACAAGAAATCTGTACCCAAAGTGTGGTGAATAAAATAGCAGTTTGATATTTTCAACTGTATTGTCACATGTACATAGACACCCCAAAAGAAAATAAAATTATGAAATTATTAAATGAAAGAATTCTAAATGCCTTACTAAACATACAATTAATTAATCACACTTTGAGGTACAGTTTCTAAGTGAGTTTTCAAGACGTGCACCATATTATGTTGACCAGTAAGAACACATTCTGCAAAAGACCATGAACAACAGAATTCATGATGAAAAGCAAACATGTAAGTCATTTATTATTAAAAATAAAAATGATCTGCTCAGGCTTTGCTTTTGTCAGACTGCTTTGAAAATTCGTTGTTTTGTAAAAGCCTGCTCTGCAAGCAACAGAAATGACAGAAATTCACCAGGAAACATCAGAATAATCTGGATCCCAAAAATAAATAGTCAAAGTCTTTCAGAGACTGGGTCTTACTAATTGAAATTGTGTACTCATTTCCTGGATACCATGGTGGCAAATAAATGCAAAAGATAGGTTTGATCTTGACAGATTAGCTTGATAAAATAAACACATAGAGTGATTTAAGGGTAATGGAGCACTGGAACAGGTTGCCTAAAGAGGCTGTAGAATCTCCTTCTCTGGAGATATTCAAGACCTGCCTGGAACTATGCTATCTATTTGTAGGGTACCTGTGTTAATAGGTGGGAATGACTTGATAATGGTCTTGAGATCCCTTCCAACACCTGTGATTCTGTTATTCTGTCATGCAATTTAATCCAGTCATCATGGGTTTACAAATGACAGATCCTGTCTGACACATCTGATTTCATTCTATGAAAGTAATAGAAGGTACCTTCTATAAGGTGACCTGCTTAGTGGATGAAGGTAAGGCTGCTGATGTGGTCTACCTGGACTCCAGTAAAACCTTTGACACTGTCCTCCACAACATTCTTGTGGAGAAGCTGGCTGCCCACAGTTTGGATGGGAATACGCTCCGCTGAGTGAAATGCTGGTTGGATGGCTGGGCCCAAATTGTTGTGGTCAGTGGAGTTAAATCCAGTTGGTGGTTGGTCCGGGTGTCCCCCAAAGTTTTGTACTGGGGCTACTTCTATTTAACGTCTTTATTAACAATCTAGATGAGGGAATTGAATGCACCCTCAGTAAGTTTGCAGATGGCACCAAGTTGGGAGGAAGTGTTGATCTGCCTGAGGGGTGAAGGACACTACAGAAGGATCTGGATAGACTGGATTGATGGCCCAAAGTTAACTGCATGTGTTTCAGTGGAGCCAAGTGACGGGTCCTGCATTTTGGTCACAATGACCCCAGGCAACCCTACAGGCTTGGAAAGCTGCCGGATAGAAAGAGACCATGGTGTACTGATGGACAGTCAGCTGAACATGAGCCAGCTGTGTGCCCAGGTGGCCAAGAAGGCCAATGGCATCCTGGCTTGTAGGACTAGGAAGGTAATCCTGCCCCTGTACTGAGCATTGGTGAGACCTCACCTCAAGTACTGTGTTCAGTTTTGGGCACCTCAGTACAGAAGGGACATGGAGATACTGAAGCAGGTCCAAAGAAGGGCACCAAGGCTTGTGAAGGGCTTGAAGAATATGCCCTGTGAGGAGAGACTGAAGGAACTGGGGCTGTTTAGTCTGGGGAAAAGGAGGCGGAAAGGAGACCTTATTGCTCTCTTCCAATGTCTGAAAGATGCTTACAGTGAGAGCGGGGTTGGTCTCTTCTCATTGGTGACAGGTGACAGGGGAAATGGCCTTAAGTTGTGCCAGGGTAAGTTTGGGTTGGATATCAGGAAACACTTCTTTACAAAAGGGTTTGTTAAGCACTGCTAGGCTCCCTAGGAAGTTGGTTGACTCACCATGTGGATGTGTTTAAAAAACATTTGAATTTGGTGCTCAGGGACATGATTTAGTGGAGGGCTATTAGAGTTAGGGTAGTATGGTTAGATTGTGGTTGGACTTGATGATCTTTGAGGTCTTTTCCAACCTGAGTGATTCTATGATTCTACCTGTGCAACCTGGTCCTAGGGAGCTGCTTTGGCAGGGTGGTTGGACTATGTGATCTCTAGAGGTCCCTCCCAACCCCTACAATTCTGTGATTCTGTGAAGTCTGCACTCAGTGCAGTTTCTTGGAACAAAGAGCAATGCTTATGCACAGCTTTCCCACTATGAGAAGCATTTAAAGACAGGGAAATCTGTTAAGAATACAGGCTGCAAAGAAAAAACATGGGAAGAAGAGCTTTCAAGTTTTCTTCCCATTGAGGACTTTTTTCTCACTTTTCTTCTGTGGATTCTCCCTGGAAGGAAGAAATAAGAATGAAGACACTGTTCTGCCCTAACACCAGCAAACCACTGAAGTCTTTCTTAAGCTGTTATCACCGATGGGCACACAGGCAGTCTTATTGCAGAATTTTCTAACTGGCAAGCTAAGAGTACCTGGAGTAGTGAAAGAAAACAAATGTATCAGGCATGACAATTTACAGATAAGAGCAAAATAGTCAGGACTTAATTTTTAAAGTTATGATAAACAACTAGAAATGCATCAGCATTTTGTCCTCTCTTGTCTGCTTAGCTAATACTCTACAAGTACCTGAATGTTATTTTTCATTCAAGTGGGCACAAAGACTCTTCAGGTAGATATGGAGTTGTAAAATCAGTCATATATTGTTAAGAGTCTGTGTCATGAAACAGTCTGACACTTTACTTCACATGGCTGAACCTATGAATGAAACAAGGAATTGAAGTGAACTTGAAAATATCTCATAGGCTACAGTAGGACCTGAGCTGATAATAAGGGGAATCTTTTACAGTTCTTCACCCTCAACCCTCATGCCATCATCCTGCTGTCTTGCTTAGTTTTGGTCTAGTGAACAGATCTAACAAGAATGAAAACAAAGCACACTATCACAGGAACTCCAGATAGATGTTCTACTTGAAGACACAATCTAATACCACAAGCTTATCTCTGAAAGGTTGACAAGCATTACTGAGACAATCACCAGCAAAACACCAGCTACATTCAGATGAGAGATGAAAAGAATATGTCATTATCTAGTCAGTAATTTCAATCCCTACCAAACTCTACAACTTCATCACACTGCTACATAGTTCTTTTAAAATATCACTCATTTTTTATTCATACATCTGAAATGACCTATTTCCCCCTTAAGACTAGTTACACATATGCTTGTATTCACAAGTTGCACCGCTGTCTTAGAGAAAGCCATTCTCACTCCTAAAAGCAAGCTCCTTAAAACTAATGATGGCTATGGAAATCAGTACAATCCTCTGTAGAAGATTCAGCATTCAGAGTCAGCTGATTGGTTGGACACAGTGCCAGTGCTAGAATATTTCTCTCTCTTAGTCTCATAGAGGTAGCATTTAAGGAGCTGAACAACCAAAACATAAAGAAACTCTGATGACGTTTTCTTGTAATGTAATGGAGAAGTTATTCCCATATTCAGAAATCTTTCCTCCTGTTTTCCAAAATAAACGAACCTGCATTATCCAGTCTTTATAATAGCCATCTTTGTATCCATTAAAAAAAAATCACAATTAAGGGTCTCATTTTTGCAGTAACATGAAAACTGTTTTGATGACTATCATCATAATCACCAATCTGAAAACATTTGAGATGCGCTAACACAGCATCAGTGGGCACTCACTGGAACAAGAACACCCTGAGTCTTGCTTAGAAATTAGGTCCCTGTGTCAGTCTATACACCTGCCAATAAATAATGTCATAGCCCAGGATTTGGAAATATCAAAAAGTGGGAGAAAAAAAAAGAGAGACAGGTCCATATTCTCTCACCCTGAAACAGAACTAAAACACAAATGCATCAGCAAAATCACAGCCAAACAGGTCAGAACTTCATTGGCATATTCTTTAGAAAATATACTTGTACACATAGATATTTTTATTTGTTTATTTTCCATGGCCAAGTAATGCTTACAAAATGGAATGTGAAATGGAACAGGGGAATCAGAGAAGTGTGTAGCATGTTCCATACTGCTTTTATAGTTTGAATAAATGGATAATGGACATCAGTAGAAAAGGATCTGATTTTGAATGAGTCTGACTGACTCAGTCCTGATAAGCTATGTCCAGGCAACCTACATTTCGTTTTTAACAGAAATTCACAATAAAATTAACTTTCTTCCTACATCAGTTATGATAAGGGTGACAAATGTTTGAGAATATTAGCTTCAATGAATGTACCTTAATTTTACCTTTATTTTCCTGAGTTATGCCAAAATCTTCCTGCCAGCCTCATTTACAGCCAGACAGCTGGGACCACCAAGAGTCCCACTGAGGAAGAAGAGACCTGCAATTCCACTGTTCACAACCAAACTTCACAGCCAGCTCAGTATCTTGTTTTGATTCCTAGATCTCTCTTTTTTTAATGCTTTGTTTTGTTTTACATTTCATTCTTGAGAAAGAAGCTGACCTTGGAGGTTTGAAATCTCATTTGATTTCTTTTGGAGTCTTGGGCTTCAGATACATCCAGGATGCCTTTAATGAATTTTAACTGAAACCTTGACTTCAGCCTTATGAAGCTTGCACAAACAAATAAATAAATGAATTCATATAAGAATTATCACCCTTTCTTTTCTCTAAACAATTCCTTTCCAACACTCCTTTAAGGCTGCACCTTTTTGAAGAACACAACATCAGCTTATAATTCGTATGTATTAAATGAACTCTTTAACTATTTGTACTTTACTGCTGTTGGCCAAAGCACGTGACTCTGCTGCTCAAGTTGAGAACATAAAGGAGGTGGCTTTGTAGCAGAGTGAAAAATAAGCAGCAATTTCTCTGATCACATTCTAAGATTTATCATTCTTTGAAGGCACTGTCAATGTCTAACAAGTTCAGAAAGTGAATAATTATTCTGAAGTGGTAAATGGACCAGCCAACTTACCTAAGAAAATAACAGCATTCTCGAATACTGTCTGATAACTGATGAGATACTTCTAGCTGCCCTTCAGTCTGTTCCTAAATCTCTCCTGCATTACATTATCTTAGAAGAATCATACCCAGCAGGCAAGGAGCTGTTGTGCTACAACTGCTTTTCGCCCAGTATGCCTCCAGGCGATTCATCTTTCTTCAAGTTCCCACTGGTCCGAACCCTCCATTCATTGTCTCCAATATTATGAACCCATGGCAGATTCCTAGAGGGAGGGCAAGGGTTTCTCATCTGTGCCACTAAACAGGTCTTTGCATGATTGAGGGCCACAAGAAGACCCCCAGGCATAACAGCACTGCAGACAGGCATGGTAATGGGAACCTCAGCCAGAGGAGGGGGTTCATTGCAATATTCCTTCCTTCTTTCTTTTTCTCACTCCTTTCCGGTTCTGTATTCATCCTAGGATTAACTGACTATAATAGCAGCAAATGATTTTAATGAAGGAGAGTTACTCTAATTAAATTGTGAATGGATTATGTACTTATGTATTTAATCTCTTTACAGAGAAAACGAAACACGGTTCTAGCATAAAAAATGGATAGTATTTAAGACACACTTGGAGTTCACAAAGAATTGTGAGGTAAAAGTAGTCCACTTGTGATTAGGGAAGTTTTGCTATTAATGGCCTAATAATTTATTTCCAGAGATCAGTATCATGTGAAGGGGAATTCTGTGATTCAAGTAAAGTCTCAATACCTATTGGTTACTCATAAAGTACTCTTCCAAGGACACTGACTGTCCTCTCTCTGCCTCTCCACCTGCAGGTGAAGCATCACATGCACTGCCTTCTCCCCTGCAGAGCTGAGCCATCCTGCATCTCTTAGCCTGTCCAATTGCTTCCTCTGCTCCAGTCACATGAAGTCTGGGGATCATTCATGGTATTTCAGATTGGCTACCAACAAATTTCAGCCACTGCTGCTCTCCTTGCCTAGTTGGCCATTAACAGGACTATCAGCCTACTTGAGACAACCATTTGATCAGCACCAGCCTGCAATAGCTCTTGGCTGGACTGTTCTAGCACTGCTGTGGCACAGCCTAGCACCAATCTCCAGAGAGGCATCACTTCCCGAACAAGTGTGCACTCATGGTGTAACAAAACAATCCAATTTAGAAGTTGTACTGAGTTCACAAAAGACAGTCAGATATCTTCAGAATCCATTTGCAACATTTCCTGAAAATGTGTGACTTACTTGAAGCATCTGTTTCCCAAACTTTTGAAAAACCACTTAAAGAAAACAAGTTGAGCTTGTAGTATGCAGAAAGCAGAAAGTTCTTTTTTGTTAGGAAATCAATACCATGGAGAATCAGGTGGCAGTTTTAGTATTAAAAAATCAAAGGAAACCCTTCTCTGGAGCTGAACGGTGGTTATTTGAATATACCTTGAGAAAATGAGACTGGGTTGTCTTCACATGGCAGTCAGTGGAAAGAAATTAATCTCACCACCCTTCAGATAGTGTTTCCATCTAACTGATGAATAGGACTCTATGTGGTGAGTGAAGTGAGCTATTTCTTTGTAAACTCAGTTCAGCTGACTTTTTCTAGGTGTTCACAACTTGAAGGAGGTAGCTGACCCTGAGAAGGATTGGTTTTCATGACTTGCAGAGGCACTGGATGCTCCCCGGGTCTCTGCCAGTACTGTTCTAACACCATCTGCAAGTATCAGCCAACAGCATAGTGCAGGGTGGGGTTTGATGTTCCAGGGTATATCTTCCCTGCAGTTCAGTGAATACACAGTGAAGAGAGAAAAGACACAGTTAGGAATGGGAAAAGGTCACAAAATCAAACCATTGCACTGTTAGGAATTTAATAAGGTGATCTGCTTCAGACAGGTATCATTATCACTTCACTAATGTGAAGAGAGAAGATGACATGATACAAGATTGACATAGATTAAAGAATGAAAAGGAAAATAATAATAATTAAAAAAAAAAAAGAAATTGAATGAAAGTAGGTTGCTACATTTGCTCTGCAGAAAGCAGATCATGTCTCAGCCACCCAAACTGGTGTGAGTGCTTTCCACTTATAAAACTGCTGTTTCCAAAGATCTTCAAATAGTCCAGATAGAGCTACAGAATTGAAAAATTGCCATCACCTGGAAGAGAAATGCTAACTTTTTTTTTTTTTTTCATTTTGCCTCCATTCTCAGAGCAAGGGAGGCAGTACCACGCCTGGCAACAGATTCTTTCTCTTTGGTGTATGGGAGGAAGAGTAAGCACCATCTACTGTTTTTGCCTGTTTTATCCCTCATCTGTCTCTTCCTCTTTGCCTAAGCCACCTCATACCTCTTACTTTTGTAGCCCTTTGGAAAGTGTTTTATCTTTGATCACTCCTAACACTAAGATACAGCAAAAATCTTTTCCTGATGAGAAAGAAAATCACAAAATAATTTTGTAATACAAAAACTGTGCTTTAGCTAAAGTACCATGAAAAATAGAGACTCAGTACTTTTTACTCTTAATGGTTATGTCAGGGTTCCTGCAGTTTCAAATTAGAGCTGTGTTAGTGCACTGGAGAAAATAAAACACTCAGGGCTGCAACTCAATCTTTAGCCCTCCTGCATTACAAAAGTTAAGATTTCCCCTTTTGCACTCACCTCAAACTCCTGCATCTGCCTAAGACTGGAAGTCGATGCCTGTGGTGACATTTCTGTAATGACTGCCAGCAGTGAACACAGCCTCAGTGTATCTGTGACCATGGCCTCCAACTGTTTGTCAGTTTTCCTTGGGAGCTGGATTATTTGATTAGTCTCATTCCTGGATTTTCACCCTGCCTTGTGTAAAGATGATTTCCCCTCCATGATGCCACAGAAGTCTGCAATGGGAAAAGTTCAAAAAGAAAGTGCTTGATGAGAAAATTCACAGGACTGATTTCCTTGATGGCTCATTCTGCAATCCCTTACTCCTTCTGCAAGCCTTCTCTGCTCCTTCCCCCCATCTACCCCATCACATGCAGCAGCAGATGTGGCAGCAATGGCCCATGAGCAATCTGTCATGACTCATGCTGGTGAAGCTGAGAAACCCACTGAACCTTTTAGTCTACAGTGGCAAATAGAGAACTCCTGCTTTCCTTCAAATGAACCTCTTCCCAGGTGGCAGCTCTTACACAGTGCTATCTCAACAGAAAATCCCACCCTTCCACAGCACTGCCAGGCGCAAGTAAAGGATCTCAACTCTGCACACACTCCCTGTGCTGGACAGGAGAGGTGAGAGACACATCCTGAAGGCTCTGGAGGTCTCATCCTTGGTGTTCTCCATACTGACTCCAAATGTCAGAACTAGAACAATGCTGTGTGCTCACCCTTCCATCTTCTTTGGAGAAGTAGAGGCAAATGGGAAGAAGCAGACCAATAGAAGAGGCAGCACAGCCTGTCAGAGCTCAGCACTGTGCAGGGATAGCAGGGATTCTACTTGTATGTGAGAATGCCCCAGTCCTCAAACCCTGAGAATTACAGCCATAACCTCACCACACTGTGGCCCCACTGCTTCTGCCAACTAGAAAGATATATGTAAATGTTTTCTTTTAAAGACTGATTAATGTTACTTGATAGATCATGTTTCATTAGATTAAATAATGTTTCAATTAATTGTTCTGTTTGCAGACATTCTTAATTTAGTAAATGCTGAAGGAAATGCTAAAATTACCATTATATTTCTGACACAAGCACTCTGAAGTCTGATAATAGATAGCTTTGCTGTTTTCTCTGATGACCTGAAAAGCTTTTAAAGCTGAATTCTATAATTTGTTCATCTTCGGGAATTAGTTTTGTGAAACCACACATTTGCTTCTTGCTGAGAAATCTCATTTTAGTCATTTTTAACATAATTTATAATGCATAAACTAGATTAGCTTTTGTAGCTAAACCGGCACATTTTTCTCTAATTTATATCTCTTCCTGATATATTTTTGACCTTGAGAACAGCAGCGTCTGTAGGATACTGCAGCCTCGGAACAAAGGAATCATTTCCATTGCATCACTATGGTTACACTTTCTTCTATCTCCAGCATGAAGCTGGCTGGAAATATTGTACCTAAGTCCTCAGGAGGGCAAGAAAACTTCATTTAATGTCATTTAGTTCTGATTACACAAACAAGCACAAATAGCTGAGTCCTGAATGTAGCAAATGACAGCATTGTGCTTACATTGCTCATGAGATTAAACCAACAATAATAAACAGCACATAATGAGGTGCTGTCCCTTTCCATGCTGTTCCTTCAGCCATTAATGCTCATTCCTACTCATTGCAGGTGGTTTGAGCAGAGTGCTCTGCCCATTCAGTTCCTCAAATGTCTTCATTTCCCATAGGGACAACAAAGACAGACCAACACTGAGAATCACAGCTTCTCTCTGACCACCTGAAATTTTGTTTGGAATATTTTTAAATGTTCTCTCATGGCTTTATTCCAGACCATCCCCACCATGGACACTCCTATGTTCCTCAGTGTCACATGCCCATGCTTGTTGAACCCCTCCAGGAATGGTGGGTCAAAATTCCCCTCCTAACATCCATCTTTTTTTTTAGGCAAAACCATTACTGTTATACTTAGCACTTTTTGCTTGGAAAAGCTTGTGCTCTGTGTCCATGAAGGAAGTTTTACTAAGAAAAATATCCTCCCAAAAAACGTCCTCCCAAAACTCAAAAGAAAATACAACTTTTTCCCTCATATAAGTTTAAGGGCTCAAGAAGTTCTTCTGAGAAGTAACTAATATGGAAACGAAGAAAAAAAAAAAATCACTTTCCAGATTTCAAATCAGCAAAGGTTTCCTGTGCCTGAAAAAATTAAATCCATGTTGAATGTTATTTTTATTTGAAGTGTGGCCTTTTCACTAATTATCACCACCTCTACATCACAGTGTTTGCAGTTCATCTTTTTTTTTTTTATTGCTTTTTTCTCTCTGTCTCATTATGAATAAAAAAAATATGTCATAAGACATTCAGGCTTTAAAAATATTTATCTGAAAGATCTTTTTGCTTGGAGGTGTTAAAAATAAGAAAGAAAAAAAAAAGAGAGACAACATAGCAAAGCATTATCTGACCTGAAAGGCAGGCACTTTTTATAAAATTTCAGTTTTCACTTAAAAAAATATTAGAAGATTCCTTTTAACCACAATTTTTCTGTGAAAATCTTATTGACAAGAACCTATCACTGAAATGATTTTGTGAAAATCAGCTCTCTTTAGAGTTCTCATGCCAGATTTTTTTTCTTTACTTTATTCAGTCCCCACTATATACTCCCTTCTTAGACTTATTCCCACTGTGACTCCTCCATTCTACCACCCTCCACTTGCTTTGCTTTGCTGTCTGCACAGAAACTGCTCAGTTCTTGCACTATAAAAGGCTGATCTCTTTTTTGTCATTTTCCTCTGAACAGTCCTAAAAGCAGGCTGCTGATATTTTCCATTTTCAACAAACACCATGATTTTGAAGCTCTTTAGCTCTGTAATGTGATCAGAACAGGAAGTGCTTAACACCTGAAACTCATACAGTATGTCACACCATGGCACTAATGCCCAGCTAAGGCAATTCACCTTCACGAGCTCAAGTGCGTCACATAAGCCTTCAAAGAAACACCTTCCAAGAGTCTAAGGAAATGTGAGAAAAAAGTATGTTCAATTTAAAACAAACACTAAAACAAATAAACAAAAATACTACAATCATATGTAATATCTGTGAAATACAAATGAGTGTATCATTTGAATAAGTTACTCATTACAGACTGAAGGAGTTAGATCTTTTCACCCTTGAGAAGACTCAGAGGACTTCACAAGAGTATTTTAGTAGTTAAAGGAACAGCTGCAAAGAGTGCAGGGACACTTTCTTCACAGGTAGCCACATGGAGAAGATTTACAGCAATGGGGGCAAGTTGTGCTTAGAAAAGTTTCATTTTGATATAAAAAAAAGAAATTATTCGCAAGGAGAATCATTCACTGAAACAACCTTCTCAGGGATTGTTGAATACCCATCACTGGAGGTTTCCAAGGTGCTACTGGATAGAGTGCTAGTTAATCTCATAGTAGGTTTCCTCTTCCCTCAGAAATGTTGAATTTGATGCTGCAACAAACAGGACCCGAGGAAATGACCAAATGTGTGCCAGAGGAGGTTTAGATGGACATAAAGAAAAACTTTTTTTCTGAGTGGTCAGTTACTGAGATGACCTGCACAGGGACTTGGTGGAGTTGCCATCCCTGGCAGTGTTCAGGAGTTGTTTTAGATGTTTTAAATTCTTAACTATCATAATTTAATTTGAAATTATATTCAGACATTGTACATGGGCTATGAGTGAGAATATTCTAGGGAAAAATGGCAACAGCAGTTAAGAGTAAGGGCTGTTCTCATAAAACTGTCATCATTTTAGAAATATCTGTAATAGTGTTTTCTGTCAATATAATTCTTTTCACAGGTAATAAAATAAGGATGTGTGTTAACAGCATGTATACTGACAAATCAGACCTGCAGAAACTATTTTTCCTGTGTTCCTTATCCAGCTAGACTTTTAATATCTGGCTCCCACATAAAGTGGGTGTAAATTTCTTCACAATAATGTGAATAAGTTGTTTTTTTTTGTGAATAGGTTTTATTTTTGTAAGACGTACATTACAAATTTTAAATTTAGTGTCTAATTTCCAGTTCTAAACAAATATGTATGCTTAAATATGTACGTACACACTTCCGTTACTTTCATGAATATTTCCTCAATAAACTGATGCTTTGGGCACAAATACAATAACCCCAATAAATTCTTGGGCTAAAGTGTTTCATGCTAAGACCTGCTCCTCAGGAAGAATGGTTTTGGAAAACTTAAGCATTTCAACCACTTCTGAGAAACAGAAAAAGTTGTTCTGCTAATTAAAAATAAAAGAGGAGAGGGAGTTTCTTTTGTTTTGCCTTTGAATAGAGAACTGTCACTTCCTGCTTTGTAGCAAGGACACAAGATTTTGTAATGGAATTACTTTTTTGACAAAGAAATGCCCTTTACTGCCACCATACCTTAGAAAAATATTGGTTTGCCCACACTTAGCTGAGATGTGCTCAGTAGTGAGTGCAGCTGTGGCCACGATCTCATAGCGATCATGGAGACATGGACAGTTCACATGACTGGAATGCTGCCATGGGTGGCTCTGTGCTTTTTAGGAAAGACAGGATGGCAAGGTGGAGTGGTGGAGTTGCTCTTTATATGAGAGAGCAGCTGGAATGCACCAAACTTCACCTGGGGAAGGGTACCAGTGGAAAGCTTGTGGGTGAGAATTAAGGGGCAGGCTAGTATGGGGGACACTGTTTCGGCAGTGTATTATAGGCCCCCTGATCAGGAGAAGGAAGTTGATGAGGCCTTCTACAAACAGCTGGAAGTAGCCTCACAATTTCAGGTACTGGTTCTTATGGGGGACTTCAATAATCCAGGTATTTGTTGGGAAAGCAACATGGCCAGGCATGCAAGTTCCAGATGGTTCCTGCAATGTGCTGAAAATAACTTTCTGATGCAGGTGGTGGAGGAGCCGACGAGGAATGGTGTGTTATTGGACCTTGTTCTTACTAATAAGGATGGACTTGCTAGGTAAGTGAAGGTTGGGGGCAGATTAGCATGTAGTGATCACAAGATGATAGAGTTCAAGATTTTGAGTGGAAGAAGCAAGCCAAAAAGTAGAATTGCTACCCTAGACTTCATGAGAGCCAACTTTGATCTCTTCCAAGACCTTCTTGGAGCTATCCTGTGGGCTAGGGTTTCAGAAGGTGAGGGGGCCCATGAGAGCTGATCAGCACTTAAACAGCACTTCTTCCAAGCTCTGGATCAGTGCAACCCTATGAGTAAGAAATCAGGCAAGGGTGGCAGAAGACCTGTGTGGATGAGCAAAGAGCTCTTGCATAATCTCAAAGGGAAGAGAAGGGTCCATGAAATGCGGAAAAAGGTGTCTGATCACTTGGGAATAATATAGGAATGTTGTCAGGGCCTGCAGGGATGTGATGCAGGAAGGCCAAAGCCAACCTGGAACTGGATCTGGCAAAGGAGATAAAGGATAATAAGAAAGGGTTTTTTTTAAGTATGTCAGCAGTAAAAGGAAGACTAGGGAAAATATGGATCTCCTGCTAAATGAGGGGGGTGTTCCAGTAATGGAGAATGCAAAGAAGGCAGAGATACTAAATGCCTTCTTTGCTTCTGTCTTCACTATGGGAACTCCCCCTTGGGACTTCTGGACTGTGGGGGTAAGTGAGAGGGTCTGGAGAATGGAAGGTTCACCTTTGGTGAGGGAGGAGATGGTCCAAGAGCATCTTGGCAACATCAGTGTATGTAAATCCAGATGCCCCTATGGGATGCATCCATGTGTGCTGAAGGAGTTGTTAGAGGTGATTGCTGAGCCACTCTCTACCATCATCAAGAAGTCTTGGAGAATGGAAGAGGTGTCTGAAGACTGGAGTATAGCCAATGTCACTCTGGTCTTCAGAAAGGGCAAGAAGGAGAATCTGTGGAACTACAGGCCAATCAGCCTCACCTCTGTCTCTGGAAAGGTGATGGAACAGTTTGCTCTGGATGCCATCTCCAGGCAGTTGGAAGATAAGAGAGTTATCAGGAGTAGTCACCACCAGGGGGGAGGTTGTGCTCAACCAACCTGGTGGCCTTCTATGATGTAATTACTGGCTGGGTAGATGGGGGGAGAGCAGTGGATGTAATCTACCTACATCTGACACTGTCTCCCACAGCATCCTTATAACAAAGTGAAGAAGTGTGGAATAGATGAGTTAGCGGTGAGGTGGGTTGAGAACTGGCTGACTGGGAGAACTCAGAGGGCTGTGATCAGTGGTGCAATGTCCAGTTGGAGGCAGGTACTTAGTGGTGCTCCTCAGGTGTCAGTGCTGGGTACGGTCCTGTTCAACCTCTGATGAGAGGATAGAGTCCACCCTCAGCAAATTTGCTGATGATACAGAGATAGGAGGAATGGCTGGCATGCTGGAAGGCTCTGCTGCCATTCAGCAAGACCTGGACAGGCTGGAGAGTTGGGCAGAAAAGAACCAGACAAGGTTTAACAAGAGCAAGTGTAGAGTCTTGCACGTAGGGAGGAATAACCACATGCACTGGTACAGGATGGGAGATGACCTGCTGGAAAGGAGCTCTGAGGAGAGGGACCTGGGTATCCTGGTGGATGGCAGGTTGGCCATGAGCCAGCAGTGTGCCCTGGTGGACAAGAAGGCCAAAGGAATGCATTTGGAAGAGTGTGGCCAGCAGGTTGAGGGAGGTGATCCTCCCCCTCTATTCTGCCCTGGTCAGGCTTCACCTGGACTATTGTGTCCAGTTCTGGGCTCCCTGGTACAAAAAAAGACTGGGATTTCCTGGAAAGAGTCCAGTGGGGGGGCTACAAAGATAAAACACCTCCCTCATGAGAACACCTCCCTCATGAGAAAAGGCTGAGAGACCTGGGTCTGTTCAGCCTTGAAAAAAGAAAACTCAGAAGAGATCTGATCCACATCTATGAATATCTATGTAGCAAGAGGGAAAGGGATGAGGCTGGACTCTTCTTAGCAGTGTGTGGTAATAGGATGAGAGGAAATGGCCACAAACTGAAACACTGGAAGTTCTGTACAAATGTGCATGGGAACTTCCTCACAGTGCAGTGACGGAGCACTGGCAACAGGCTGCACAGAGAGGTGGTGGAGTCTCCTTCTCTGGAGACGTTCCAGACCCGCCTGGATGCCTACCTGTGCAACCTGGGCTAGGGAGCTGCTTTGGCAGGGGGTTGGACTCGATGAGCTCTAGAGGTCCCTTCCAACTCCTACTGTTCTGTGATTCTTCTAAGAGAGGTGCAATTTTGTGTTGACAGAATAGTAGGTGGACTTAAACAGAATGTCAGAATTAAAACCAAACTGGGACAAATGGCTGAGGAGAAGAGAAAGGAAAACCGAGGTCCGAAGTGGCAGGAGTGAGGCAGACAAGAGGCTGGAAAATGGCAGCTACATTTTACCTAATTAGGGTCAGAAAAGCCAAATCCCAGACCCAACCTGTAGACTGAAAGCTGTCTGAAACCTTTGCAAAACTGTGTGACTAAAGACAGTGTCTGTGTGCAAATAGACACAGGCCAAAATCAAAGTTTTTGTCTGTCACCTTAACTGCCATTATCCATCAGTAATTATCTATTTAACAGCTTCATCATCAATATCTATTTGTAAAACTAAACTCAATCTGAGTAGATAAAAATAAATTCAAAGGTTAAGTCTTGGTACAGTTGAAAACTATTGTAAATTAACATTGAATTTCAGCTGACTGAGGTTATAACAGCATCTGAGTAGAATATCACAGAGTCCAGTTAGCCTCTTTCGAGTAGGTTTTGCACATCAAGTTGCCAAGCCATCAGGCTTCCAGTAGAGTGGTAGAATTTACTACATTTGTAAAATTTGCAGCAGCACAGACTGTGTTCTGTTAATATATTATCATCAGTTTCTGAGAATATAGGGACACATCTATACAAATATCTATTAAATCAAAACAAAGAGGTGAAAGAACAGTCTCTTGACACCAAAAATTCAGTTATGATCAGCACCTTCTTAGCCAATAGTAAGTTTCTTGTTAAGCACGCTCAAACCAATCAGCAAAAAAATACAGTGGGAATAATCATTCAACTCATAATATTGTAGGTGAATGCATTCTAGATTACTTCAAGCATGAAGCAAGGGTCCTGCAGCCTAGCAGCAAACAACTTGCAACAATCTAAATGCAAATGTACAGATAAAATGAAAATCAGTCTCCTGGAATAATTATATGATCCTTCAAGCTCTTCAAACAGATTGTAGTGAAAAAAAAAAAGCAAATAATGCCTGGCTATTCTCTTGTACAAGTAGAAGTTTTCTACTAGCTGTAAAAGATCAAAAATAATTTGTTGATGGTTCATATTTGTTCTGCTGAAATACTTGGGTTTTTTTTTGTGGCTTCATTTAATGCTGCAATGGCAGTGAGAATATTAACCATCTAAGTTAACCATCTACTTTCAGAAAAAACAAGCAACTACAAAGATGGTAAAATATACTTTGAGCAGAAACACACTGGAAAAACTTTCTTTCTTGGAGGCTCCAGAAAATACTGAATTCAGTTCAGGAAGATAACTGGGTCTGTCTCAGCCATCTTCAGTGGTACTTAACTCCCTGCAAGTAATGCTAGTCCCCTAAAAAGAAACATGAAAATTGCAGGGAAAAACAGAACTTGCTTCAGAGAAGTTATCTGAAATTAGAATGGGTTCTGGACAGAGTTCAACTATCAGCAAAGTGCTTCTTGCTGATGCAGTTGGTTGCCTACCAATCCAGATCTTATAAGCTCTTGCCATGTTTATATTGTGCTACAGATTTGCCTAAGAAAAACTCATCTGCATTCCTCCAACCAATGGCTCTACTTCCCAGAAAAAATATCACACAAATAGTACTTAATGAAGGCTTCCAGAGACTCAGCAATGACAACTGCATCCCAAAGATGGGGAGAAAAGTAGAAATGTCATCACCAAAGCAGGAGGATCACAGAATCACAGAATTGTAAGGGTTGGAAGGGACCTCTGGAGATTGAGTCCAACCCCCCCTGCCAAAGCTGCTCCCTAGACCAGGTTGCACAGGTAGGTGTCCAGGCAATCCTCTCTAAATTGTACTGGAATGAGAACATTCCTACTGAGGTGAACCAGATATATTGGCTACTACTACAGATATCTTGGCAAAGAGAATAAAGATAATAGAATCACACTAGGGTAGTTTCTCTAATCTTATCATATCTAAAGTAATAACATAAACTTCTTACAGTTTTTGATAAAAGGTGTTTGGGAACTGGACGAGAAGAGCATAATTCTTTTGGATTCATTGCAATAAAAATAGAAGTCTAACACCAGGAGCTGGCAGAGAAGGCATAGGAAAGAAAGAGAATTTCTACAGGAATATCTTTATTTTATTGAGTTTTAGAATCATAGAGTTGTTAAGAGTTGGAATGAACCCCTGAAGGCCACCTAGTCCAACTTGTCGGCAATGAACAGGGAGACTATAGCTAGATCAAACTGCCCAGAGCCTGACCCAGCCGCACTTTGAAAGCCTCCATGGATGGGGCATCAACCATATTACTGGGCAACCTGTTCCAGTCCCTCACCACCCTTACTGTAATCCCTTATATCCAACCTAAACCTACCTTCTTTGAGCTTGAAGCCATTTCCCCTTGTCCTGTTACCACAGACCCTGCTAAAGAGTCTGTCCTCTTCTGCCCTGTAACTCCTCTTCAGATGCTAACAGGCTGCCGTCAGGTCACCTGGCCGCCTTCTCTCCTTCAGGTTGGCAGCTTTCTCTCCTCCAGGCCCCAGCTCTCTCAGCCTGTCCTCGTACAAGAAGTGTTCCATTTTGTGGATCATTCTGGTGGACCTCCTATGGATGTGCTCCAACAGCTCTATGTCTCTCCTGTACTGAGGACTCTGCATCTGGATGTAGTACTCCAGGTGAGGTCTCACCAGCACAGAGCACAGGGGCAGGATCACCGCCCTCGTCCTGCTGGCCATGCTGTTTTTGATGCAGCACAGAATACAGTTGGCTTTCTGGGCTGTGAGGGTGCATTAACTTACTCACCTCCAGCTTTCCATCCACCAGTACACCCAGGTGTTTTCCAGCAGGACTGTGCTCAATCCTTTTGTCTTCCAGTTTGTATTGGTAATGGGGGTTGCCTCGATCCAGGTGCAGAACCTTGCACTGTAATTTGTTGAACCTCATGAGGTTCACCTTGGCCCACTGCTCAAGCCTGCCTAGGCATCCCATCCCTCTGGTGTGTCAACTACATCCCACAGCTTGCTGTCAGCAACAAACTTGCTGAGCATACACTTGATGCCACTGTTAATGTCATTTATGAAGATATTAAAGAGTATTGGTCCCAGCACTGATTCCTGTGGGACACCACTCATCATCAATCTCCATCAAGACACTGAGCCATTTACCACCATTCTCTGGACTCTGCAACCAGTTCTTCATCCATTGAACAGTCCAGTTTTGAATACACTGTGTGAATATTTACTCTTTAGAGAAAAAGAAACACTGCCATTGACTTCTTTTCCTGATGGGTTTAGTTATCCAATGAAGTACAAATATGCTGAGCTGAAGTGCAGGAGAAAACAAAAGATCCCCACTTTGGCTCAAACACACCATGTTTAGCAACTTCCTGCCTTTCCCAAGGCACCTATATTTACTCAGACAGTGTCACATTTCTGTTTTTAATAATGTGTATAAACTAGTCTGTTGAGAAGGAATTAAACAGACTGCTGAAAGATAATGGTATTTAAAAATTTGTGTCTGCTGTTGTACAGAAACTTTACAAAAAACAAAAACAAACAAAAAAACCCCACCTGTATTGAGTGCATACATTTATATTTATAATCATTATAACATATATGATAGCATATGAATCCTGTAAATTTCACAAGTCATAGTAATATAATTGAAAAAGTTCAAATTTATATTATAACTCTGAGACTTCAAATCTGATCACTGTAATCCATACCATACCAGTGCTATTTGTTGTAAGCTCTGAATCTTAGCAAATGAACTGCAGCAAGTCTCTACAACACATAACATACGTGTTACCCACAGCTTCATAATGTCATACACAGTGTTATTCATTAGACCCTGGCCAATGTAGTGTCCAATATCCAACAGTTTTAGCACTCTTGAAAAGCAGGGATAAACTTCTGCAGTATGAGTGCATGTCACAGCAGCACTAGTAGCCTGACTGCACAATGGGAGCAGTGTGAGAGTCACAGATCTTGGCCAGAGGAAGACACAGCCAATGGAGCACATAGTAGAAAGCTGACTTGCTAGTTTCTTAATTACACAAATTAGAAAAGAAGAAACAGTCAGAGATGAAGTTAAAAAAGGTCCCAGTAAAAGTCATTGCCCAAATTTTCCATAAGTAACTCAACAGGGAAAGCCTGGATTAAATAGAAGAACTGAGGTATGCACCTTGTGAATCTGTATTTGGGTAAAATGCAGACACGGAAAAAAATGCATCTCTGCCTAACTGCAGTAGTAATCAACATTTTTGTGTGGTTCTAAAACAGGGCATTTGCTTAAAACAAGTTGAATATGGTTTTAAAATTGTTTAAATTCTCTTGGAAAGCCCTCAGACACTATACCTTTTAAAGAGGTGACCCAGGATGAAAAATCAGAGTTTCAAAGATGTTTTTATTTTGTATACAGTCTTGTTTTTCCTCCCAACAGGGGGGAAAGTCAAAAGCTGCCTGAAGCAAAACTCTCATCAAGTTCTGATGGGAACTGAACATTCAAATCAGTGCACAGCATGAAAATGTCAGCTAGAAAGTCTCAGCCTTAAACATCCTATTTCTCTTTCCTGGAGGTTCAATAAGGCCAAGTGCCGGGTCCTGCACTTTGGCCACAATAACCCCATGCAATGCTATAGGCTTGGGGCAGAATGGCTTGAAGAATGTAGAGAGGAAAAGGACCTGGGGGTGTTGGTTGATGCTCGGCTTAACATGAGCCAGCAGTGTGCCCAGGTGGCCAAGAAGGCCAACAGCATCCTGGCCTGTATTAGAAATAGTGTAGCCAGCAGGAGCAGGGAGGTGATCATCCTGTGCTCAGCTCTGGTACGGCCGCACCTTGAGTACTGTGTTCAGTTTTGGGCCCCTCACTACAAGAAGGACATTGAGAAAATCATAAAACCATAACAGTCAGGAAGCAATCATCCACACATTCTAGAAATCTCATGAATTGCTCCCTCTGTGCAGTATTATATTTCCAGCATATGTCAGGGAAGTTGAAGTCCCCCATGAGAACGAGTGCTTCTCCCCCATGAGAAACATTGTGCAACATCTACGAGTTGTTTATAGAACACCTCGTCTATTTCTTCATCCTGACTAGGTGGTCTATAACAGACCCCCACCACGATGTCACTCCTAAAGACTATCCCCCTGATCCTTATCCATAGGGACTCTACTTTATCATTTCCAACCTCAAGCTCTTCAACATCAAAACACTCTTTGATATAGAGAGCTATGCCACCACCCTTTCTTCCCTGTCTATCCCTTCTGAAGAGCTTGTAGCCATCAATCCCAGTATTCCAGTCATGGGAGAGGTCCCACCATGTGTCTGTAATAGCCACAAGGTCATAGTTAGCCTGCCTCACAATGACTTCAAGCTCTTCTTGTTTATTGCCCATGCTGCATGCATTGATATAGATGCACTTCAGCTGAGATATCTGCCTCACCCCTTTCTCCAGCACAGCCTCCTTAGGCTCTTTACTGGTGAGCCCTGTTTTATCCCCTTCCCCCGTCACAGCTAGTTTAAAGCTCTCTCAATGAGTCCAGCTAGCTCCTGTGCTAGGATTTGTTTCCCCCTTTGAGATAGGTGCATTCCATCAACAGATAACAGGCCAGGAGCTGAGTAAACTGCCCCATGGTCAAAAAATCCAAAGTGTCTGTCTCTACACCAACCTCTCAGCCAATTATTCATCACCTGTGTTTTCCTAGCCCATTCTGTGTCCTTCACCGCCCCAGAAGGTATGGAAGCAAACACCACTTGTGCTCCCACCCCTTGAACTTATCGCCCTAATCCCCTGAAATCTCTTTTCATAGTTCGCAGACTTCTCTGTGATATTTCATTGCAGTCTGCCTGAACTACGAGTAACGGGTAGTAGTTGGTGGGGCGTATCAAATCCGGGAGTCTTCTAGCAATGTCCCTGATCCAGACCCCAGGGAGACAGCACACTTCCCTGCGGTTTGGGTCTGGTCTGCAAATGGGGCCCTCAGTTCCCTTTAGAAGGGAGCCACCCACTATGATCACCTTCCTTTCTTTCTTAATAGTAGCAGTCTCAATGCACAGAGTTGACTGCCGTGCCATTGGTGACCTCCTGCGGGAATCTTCCTGCACTTCACCCCTTATCACCTCTTCAACATCCAATGCTGCAAATCTATTGCTTAGGGGTATCTGGGGACACTGGAGAGGCAGAGGGGGAGATTGTCCACGGTACCGAGCAGGGTACTGAGCAGGGACTCTCTGCCAGCCCTCCCTATCCCTCAGATATCCCCCTTCTGCCCTACGGGGACAGGTCAGGGAGTCCACCACCAACTGCGGGGGATCTCCCCGCTGCCTTTCTCTCTGTCACTCTAGGGAGCTACTCCACCAGTCAATCTCCCGCTCACAGTCCCTGATGGCCCTCAGTCTCTCAACCTCCTCTTTCAGTTCAGCCACCATGCTAAGCAGATCTTCCACCTGCTCACACCTTGCACAGGAGAACTGCTTAGCACCCTCATCCAGCAGTAACAGGCTCTGGCACTCCTTGCAACCAGAGACCTGTGTAGCCACGCTTCTAGGCAGACCTTCTGTCTGGGTCGCCACAGCCTTTTTAAGGCAAGCCCTCTGTCTAGTAGAGACCATGGCACAAAAAAAATCAAAACAATAAATGAGAAATTAAAAGTAAATAAATAAATAAAAATAGTTTATAATAATATATATATAGATATGAATTGTAATAACTTTAAAATAAATAAATAATAATAATAATTAAAAAAAAAAACCCACAAACAAACAAACAGTGGGTAGTGACACTTCGCTGCCCTCCCTGAGCCCTATTCAGCTGAGGGGTGTGGGCGAGGGCGCTGAAACCCTGGCAACGCCTACGCCTCGTTAACGCCTCGTTAACCTCTCGCGAGAACAGCCTACGGGACTGGCCGCTCTCACTCGGTTCCCTTGAGACAGGAACCTCCCGAAAACCCGCCCTGTACCTCAATCAGCCACTGCAGCTCCGGCTGTGCCGATTTCAAAGCAGTTGATCATGAGGACTCATGTATGGAATACAGAACTGGAAAGAAAGAAACTTTAGGAGGCTCCACAAGGGTAAGTGTAGGTTAATACACCTGGCATGGAGTAACTGCTCACACCAGTTACAACATAGGGGCTGACCTCATGGAAAGGAGCTGTGAAGAGAAGGACCTAGGCATCCTGGTGAACAATAGTCTGACCATGAGCCAGCAGCGTGCCCTTGCGGTCGACATTAGTGGCAACAGTGTCTCAGGGTGTATTAAAAAGAGCATGGACAGCAGGTCGAGGGTGGTGATCCTGCCCCTCTACTCTGCCCAGGGGAAGACACATCTGGAGTAGTGTTGGCAACACAGCCACCTGCATCCCACACATCCCTTTCTGCAAACAGAATTGCAGGCAGTAGCAAGCAGTGCCTCCAGGTTGCTGAAGCAAAAACACATCCTACCACCAAGTCTGTCTGTCACCACTCTGTTGCCTGGAATGCTTACAGATCCTCAGCAGCCATTGCATACAGGTAGGAAGCCCAGCTTCTGCCATCATTATTGTAAATATCTAAAGGGTAGGTGCCTAGAGCATGAGGCCAGGCTCTGCTTGGTGCCATGACAATGGCAACAGAAACAGGAACGCAGAAAATTTCATCTGAACTTGAGGAAAATCTTCACATCTTTTTCTCGTCACAGAAGGGCCATAGGCCATATCAGGTTTGTACTACAGGGCACCCATAGGTCAGACTCATTCCTCAGTGGGTGCTTGAGCTCCATCTGGTGAGGCAGACGGCAAGTCTTCAGCTTCTGCTGTGGCTTCAGGTCCTGGGTTGGAGTGGCACCATGTGCCTATCCTTGCCTCACTGCCTAAGAAAGCCTCTCCCATGGCTGCAGAATCTCTAAGGGAGGAAAATGAAGTGTTCCTATCTCTATCTGCATAAGGGAGGAGAAGTAGCAGCAGCTGCTACTGCTAAGCTTGAGTCACCCAGGCCAGGTCCAAGAAAAAACCTTGGATATTTCAAGATGACATCAAGATCGACCAGAATGAAGATTCTGCTCTTGTGTCCCACCAATCTGGACTGTTCCTTCTTGATGAATTAAGGCTGATGAACAATGTTATCACCTGAATTATGCAGACATCAACTGAAAGGACAGAATGCTGTATAGGCTTAACACACAAAAGCTCAGAACAATTGCATAAATATAGGCTTAAGGATAGAATCTTGAAAGTACAATGAGGAAAAAAAATGGACGCCTCAGCAATGCACTAGCAGAGAACAGTTTGGGTTCAAGCTCCTGATATAGGTTGTTTTGCTTAGCAATAGGAATTAGTACATTAGTTTAAGAACCACTATATTAGTTTAGCAAATGGAATCTGCAAGTGATAGTTCTAAAACTTTCCATTTCAGCTTTAGTGGGTGAACAATCTTGGTTTTCCTCAATAATTTTTCACTTAAGACAAAGCAGAATACTTTTATCTTTTGTCTCAATGATTTTGCCTCACAAGAAGTACTGGAGTCACAACAGAATTTTTATTTATTTATTATTATTTTTTTTTGCCTTGAAACATTTAAAGACATTTTCCTTGAGTTCTGTGGGAGTATAAGAAAGTATATTCAGAGCAGAAGCTGTGGAACAAGAGAAACAGCATGAGAAAGGAAAGCTGAGAACCAAGGACACTCTAGAAGAAAAAAAAAATCAAGTAAGCTGAGTGATGGGCACATGATGATGACCCTGATTAGAGGAAGAAGGCATGGCTTGTAATGACTCATGACCCTGACTGGATAAGCACCTGTATGCGCAGTTAAGGAACATTTGTGGAGTATTATGTTGACATATAAAGGCAGGTGTGAAAGTTAGAAGAGAAAACTTGTAAATGTATATAATGGATGTTAGAACCTATAATAAACGATTTGGATTGTCCACATTTGAGTCCATGCCTCAGATGCTGCAGAGTTCCACATACATTGTTTTTAGATAGTGGCTCACTGTGGTTTAATAAGCAATGGATCTTCCAAACTGGGGAAAAGTGAATGAAAGTGAGTCAAAGGCTTCAGTGATAAAGCTGATGGTGAAAAAAGGAGAAGAAGTAGGTGGGCACTCGACCACCCTGATTACCACTGAGTATGCCCAAAGGGACATTAGCATCTATCTATGTCCTTGAAAAAGAATATGCCTGCCAACATACTGTGTATGTATGTCCTAACCGCATAAATGTAGAACCTGAACTCTGAGGTGTGCTTGCTTGGCAAGTCACCCAGTGCATGTTGTGAGGATAGAAGGAATGCCTCATTCTAACACCACGTTGGATGTAGAGAGTTTTCTTCATGGATTTTGGATGATACTCCCCTGAAAGTTCAGGAGCTTGCAGCAAGGAAGCCTTCAAGCCTTCATGATGATGACTACTAGTGTTCATCCAACAACCACCAGATGAAGCCCAGAGATCCTCCACATATTTCAGGATGCATGCTCAGAGGGACAGGACAACATTTCAACAAATTATTCTCAGAAACTCTGTGCATATGTAACAACTTTCTTCGAATGTAATTAATATGTATATGTTATGTATTTAAATATGTAATTGTTGTTTCCGTTGGTGTGCATGTTCAGTGGAGGAATGCCCCATGAACCCAGAGCTGTAATAGAGGGAATACCTGCTTGACATAATTCACTGGCATGCCAAGTAACTCTGTTGGATTTCATGGCTTCATCAAGATGAAAGTGTATGATTTTTTCTGCTGAATAAATGGGAAGACACCCACCTGGATCCTGCTTGGCCCTTGCCTGTACCAGCAGCAGAAGGGCTGTGGTCTCAGGGGCTCCTGAACACAAGGACCAGAAACTGGGGAGAATGGGAGCTCTTCGTAGCTGTTGTAGTTTCCATGGAAATAAATAAGAGGCATTACTTATAGAACAACCAGTGTAATTTTTTAAGTGAAAGCCATACTTGACTGTTACAGACTCAGATGCAGTTGAGATGGAATGAGCGTAGAAGATATGGTTATCTAATGTGATCTACTTTCTACTTTTATCAAATGGAAGTTATCCTGTTGATAAACAAAATCTCCAGTTAATTTCTTATGTCCTGTGATTTAATTCTACAGAAACAGTTTATCCTCCAGAATCTGGAAGCCCTTCTACAGCCTGAGGGAGGAGGAGGAGGGAGAGGGTGTGATGGGTGCAGGTCTGTCCTGAATCTCCTTGAGCAAAGGGTCTACGGCATCTCTGTTATAAGGAAAGACTGAGTAACCTGGGACTGTTCTACCTGTGGAAGAATGAGGGGGGATCCAATTGATGTTTATAAATATTTGAAATGAGGTGGGAAGCAAATGGATGAGGCCAGGCTCTTCTTGGTGTTGTGTGGCAACAGGACAATAAGTAATGGCGTAAAACTTGAACATAGGAAGTTCCATACAAACATGTAGAAGAATTTCTTTTCAGTGAGGGTGACAGAGCACAGGAATAAGTTGCCCAGTGAGGCTGTGAAGTCTTCTTCTATGGAGACATCAAAGATTCACCTGGATGCCTCACTGAGAGATGCACTTTAGGGTACCTGCTTTGGCAGGTGGGGTTGGACTCAATGATCTCTTGAGGTCCCTTGCAAGACCTGCAATTCTGTGAAGTCCAACCATCTACCCATCACCACCATGCCCACTAATTCTCAGTGCCAGATATACACATTTTTCATCACCTACAGGGACGTTAACTTCATCATTTCCCTGTGTTCAATACATCATGCCAAGCAAAATTTGATTTGATATCACCTGTTTGGCACTACTACATATAATAAGACTGTCATGGGAAAATGAAAACAATAGACCACAAAAAGAACAGTTTCCTCCAAGGATAAAAAAGGGGTCACTGCCAGCTTCTGCAGAGGCATTTTTCCTTCATTTGGATGTCATACAGTGTTGTATTGCAGTCTTTTTGCACCTAGTTGTGTTAGTTTTGCAGTTCTTTGCAGTGAATTAATCAGGCTTTTGCTTTCTGAACGAAGTCATTGTCAGCATAAAGGCAGGGACCCTCATGAAAGTGTTTGAAAATACACAGAACAACTTCCAGTGCAATATTAACTGTTTTCTTGTACAGCACATCAAGTTAGCATGTCACTGCTGACATGTTTCTAAGGAGTCTTTTTGTTTCTCTTCAGTATTACTGTTTGCACATATGTATTTCCTAGTACACCTACCTCAAGGTCAAGTAAAAAGGTTCAAGTGAAAATTCAAGTAGAAAAATGGTTCAAGACCAGTTTTTCAGAGTCCCTTTCCATTTATCACTGACAACTGTTCTGTTAACAATTTTGGAAGCACATAATTAAAGTGTTCTATTTGCTTATGAAGTAACCAAAAACTTTATCAGCACTTTCTACTTCACTTGTGGTGCTGGAGGAGATTAACATGTTTCTTCCACACTCTTCCTATAGTAAGATAGCTGAAATGGTGGAGTGGCAAATGACAAATTATCTGAAATGGTTTCTATGCTCTCTGAAATGCTCTTTCCTCTTGGTGCCACATCTCTTTTCAGGAGTCACCTCCTTTTTTAGTAAGATAAGTGATTTGGGTATAAAAACTGCCAAACTGCCACTTCACTCACCTACTCCCTAACAATCCATCCAGTTTAATTCAGTAGTGTTATAAAAGCTCATTTTACAGAATGAACTGGCTTCTCTGGTGGTTGTAGGAGCACTTCCATTATATTAATTGAATTTACAAGAAAGAGAACATGCTGGATTTAAATATATTTTGGTCTTTGTTAAATTTTCCTAATAAAACCTTCCTCTGATGAGCCATCAGCAGCAACAACACAGCAGACAAGGTATTTTATATGTACAGCTTTTGTAGTAACCCCAAAGCAGTGATTCCTACCACATGACTGACAGACTTTTTTAACCCTGTATCATGGTGAGTGGCTGGAGACAAGAAATGAAGATCAGTCTTTTACCAGAGTCTTGACAAGCCACACATTTACAATAATAGCACATTACAGGCACTGTTAAGGGAGCACTTTTCCATTTGTCTTGGCACACTCAGAATACTTAGCCATAGCAGTATTTGTGTCCCTAATCTGATTAGCTCAATGGTACCTAAGTCTCCATTCCAACAGCAGTCAATTTACAGCAACTATTGAGCTGAAATAAAATGATGATTAACAACGTGAGTGTGGGCAAAGGTGCTTGGAAGCACAGGGGAGAAGAGGAAATGGAACAGTAGATACTGTGGGCTCTGAACTTCCAAGTAGTATAATTTAGCCACTTTGTTTGTCCTGCACTTTAAATAGAACCACACTTGGCTTCACTGCCTCATTTGTGTGTACAGAGGATTCAAAACTGCAAATTGCACAAGTTCCCTGTCATACAATGCATCATTGCATGATTTTTAGCCAAAGATTATTTATTTTTATTCTTTTGTCCTGTGTCAATTCTCATTAGTGTAAGGAATGGGAAAATTCAGTAATTTGTACATCCAATGATAAATACACAGTTGACTAATTACCAGTTCCAAAAAAGCAGTCTTTTTCTTCCTGTCCAAACTGTACAGATAACTCCACCAAACCAGGAAAGTTTACTCACTCATCTAATAGCCTGATTTTACTGGACTAGTGCATATGCTTTAAATCTACCAATTATGAATGTCTTTTTTTTTTTTTTTTTCTCAGTGTTTGAAATGCTCTAAGTCAAGAATTTTGGGTTAGGCAAATATCTCAGTGATAGCATCAATGGGCACACACTCCCTACTGACAAGGGAGAAATCATGTGCCTAGTCAGTGAAATCCATCCTGTTTATATACCCTGGGTCCGACGCAGATAAAACCTCTCCTGGCACTCATTGGTTGAGCATCTCACGTTCACAATCTTCCGATGCTGTTGCTACATTACATTTCCATACAATGTCTGTTACCAATCCCACATTCTTCAGGTATTTTATGATGATAAGAGGACAATATTTTCAATAAATTATGCACTAGTCCTGTCCTGTACCAGATTCTCCCCTACCCTACATAATTACCTTATGTAGTGCCTGGGCCAATTTTACTGAGGTTGGAATGCCCCAGCCTCAACTTTACTCTGTTCAGCAACTTATCCAATACTACATACAGAAATACTGGAAATTTCCACTGCAAAAACAACATGCCGATGTGACTCCCATCTACAAGAAAGGCCGTAAGGAAGACCCGGGGAACTACAGGCCTGTCAGCCTGACCTCGGTATCAGGGAAAGTTATGGAGCAGATGATCTTGAGAGAGATCACACGACACGTGCATGGCAATAAAGGGATCAGACCCAGCCAGCACGGGTTCACCAGGGGCAGGTCGTGCTTGTCCAACCTCATCTCCTTCTATGACTGGGTCACCAGACAGGTAGATGAGGGAAAGGCTGTTGATGTAGTCTACCTGGACTTCAGCAAGGCCTTCGACACGGTCTCCCACAGTATTCTCCTGAGGAAACTGGCAGCCCGTGGTGTGGACAGGTTCACTCTTCTCTGGGTGGAGAACTGGCTGGAGGGCCGTGCCCAGAGGGTAGTGGTTAATGGAGTTAAGTCCAGCTGGCGTCCTGTTACGAGTGGTGTCCCCCAAGGGTCAGTTTTGGGGCCCATCTTGTTTCATATCTTTATTGATGACCTAGATGAGGGGATTGAGTGTACCCTCAGTAAGTTTGCAGATGACACCAAGTTGGGAGGATGTGTCAAACTGCCTGAGGGTAGGGAGGCCCTTCAGAGGGATTTGGATAGGCTGAACAGCTGGGCTGAGCTCAATGGGATGAGGTTCAATAAGGCCAAGTGCCGGGTGTCCTGCACTTTGGCCACAATAACCCCATGCAATGCTATAGGCTTGGGGCAGAATGGCTTGAAGAACGTAGAGAGGAAAAGGACCTGGGGGTGTTGGTTGATGCTCGGCTTAACATGAGCCGGCAGTGTGCCCAGGTGGCCAAGAAGGCCAACGGCATCCTGGCCTGTATTAGAAATAGTGTAGCCAGCAGGAGCAGGGAGGTGATCATCCCCCTGTACTCAGCTCTGGTACGGCTGCACCTCGAGTACTGTGTTCAGTTTTGGGCCCCTCACTACAAGAAGGACATTGAGGCCCTGGAGCGTGTTCAGAGAAGGGCAACAAAACTGGTGAGGGGTCTGGAGCACAAGTCTTATGAGGAGCGGCTGAGGGAGCTGGGATTGTTTAGTCTGGAGAAGAGGAGGCTCAGAGGAGACCTTACTGCACTCTACCACTTCCTGAAGGGGGGCTGTGGTGAGGAGGGGGTGGGCCTCTTCTCCCTGATAAATAGTGACAGGACAAGAGGGAATGGCCACAAGTTGTGCCGGGGAAGATTTAGATTAGACCTGAGGAAACATTTTTTCTCTGAAAGAGTGGTCAGGCACTGGAATGGCCTGCCTAGGGAGGTGGTTGAGGCACCGTCCCTAGCGCTGTTCAAGAAGCGTTTAGATGAGGTGCTAAGGGATTTGATTTAGTAGTTGGGTAGGGATGGTGATAGGAGTATGGTTGGACTAGATGATCTTGTAGGTCCTTTCCAACCTTATGAACCTATGAACATCTACTTGTCACATCAGCTACCTGACAGGAAGGAAGTTTAGGTGCCTAAATGACAGCCACATTGTAGTATTTGCATATTCAAGTTACATGCCTGTACAAGAAATCCACATGTAAGGATGTAAAACTATGCAGGAACATTTACTTAAAATTAGGAAACATTTAGTGTTTTATAAATACAAATACCAATTATGACCCTGTATCTATCTGTGTGTGCATCTGAGTACTATGGTACTGAGAAGTTGTACGAATGTGACAGCAGAATTAAAGAGCATGTAAGGATTCACCACATCAAAGGGATTCTTTTCCTCCACCACTGGAGACAGAATGTTATCATATGAATGCAATCACAAATGCAATTTGCAACCCTTAAGCTCTAGAGAAATTCTGACAGGCGGCACCCTTTCCTGAGAGTGTCATCCATGCACTGCTCTTTTCACCATCCATATCCTTTGAGGGTGTTCCCCAGACAGCCTCTAGCTCCAGTTTTGCTCCTCAGGTCTCTGCCTGAGGCCAGACAGCTGATGAACTCTTCTGCTTTTTCTTTTCTTCTTCTCTCACACATCTCATCTGCAACAGGAAGACAAAAGACAATTTTTACAGCTAAAAGTTGGGCATGCCTAGCTAGTTTACATGAAAGCAGGAAAGTTTAACACCAGTCCCTATGTTGCTGTCAAATTAATACTTTGATAAAAAAAAAAAAAAAGAGTAGAAATGCACAGATGCAGATATTAATGAAATTATGCTTCTCTCATAGTCCCTGTCATCTATGAAAGGTCATTTGCTTACCAAACAAATCATGTTATTTTACATCCATGGGTAGCATTTCAGTTGTGGGAGGCATTTCATTCTAAGTTAATAGCAAGGAGGTATGCCTAACTAAAATACCTATTAAATGCATTTTCTAGATATAAGAAAATTGTTTTGTAAAGAGAGACATACATGTCTGTACACATTAAATTTTTAAAATCCATGTATTTAAACTTTACTTAGCACACACAATTCTATCTGTTCTTGCAGAACCTCTTTATTGACTGAAGATTTTAATGAATGCTATTAATAGACTGAGGAAGCAGAATCTGTAGCACTATTGAACAAAAGCATGAATCTAGCCATCCTTATGAGAGAAATTAACTCTCATTTACTACAAAAGAGCCCTATATGAACTTACAGCCTCCCTATATTTAGATCCAGCTATGTGTTCTCTTCCTTATCTAATTAGCTGCTCAAGACTAATAATAAATTTCCTCATAACTCTATAACTGACATTTCATTCTTAATTACTTGTTTTAAAGTCAGAGAGACACACTGAGACGATAATCTGCTTATGCTAAGTGCTGTACATACTACACGAGATGTCTGAGCCTAGAGATTTTATAGACCAGATCACGTGCTTCTCTGTAGAGTCAGGGCACTGCGAAGGAGCCAGTATGATGGACAGTGTGATATCAGAACACAGTACGAGGCTGTATTTGCAAACACACTTTGCTCTCTATGTTCCTGGTAATTTCAGACAAGTAGCATCTTTTAATGTGGTACTATTATGCACTCAGCAGTACATCCAAATCAGTTTGTGAGCTTCCTACTTCCTTATAAAGAATTCTGATGTACAAAAAAACCAGAAGCTACCTAGTAAGTCAGCCAAACTAGTCAAACCTGTGTCAGTAATACTCTCAGTTTCTTTAACAATCATTGAGATTAGGAAATGCTCCATAATAAATAGGCTCCCATAACCTACAAGACAGGTAATTCAAATACATCAAAATAACAGTGTAAGACATTAGGTAGGCAAGTTTTCAGGGTCTTTCAAGTTTCCCGTGAATAAAGTAGTGCTGTACACTGACAGTAGTATTTCAAGCAGCATTTCAGAATCGGTATATCTGTTGAAGTTTTATTCAGCTGATAGATTTCATCTCATAGCAAAAAGAATTTGCCACCTCAACCTTTTATTGACTAATTTGAAGGCTACCATTAGAATGGAGGTTAATACAAAAAATGTATATATATATATACACACACATGCATATATATACACATGCATATATATACCCATACCTATATGTATATATACAAATATATATACATACATATGCGTATATATATATATGTATACATATACATATTTCTTTAAGTTCTTCTCTAGTTTGATTTAGTTTTTGTCACTGTATAGACAAGGTGTGCTCTTAGTTGGGTGCTTAAGGCTAGCCTCTGTGGACGAGCAGTCACTTCTATGTCTAAAAAATATGATTTTCTTTGTTTCATGGTATGTTCTTCTTTGCACCTGTAATGCAGGAATGCACAACATACCCTGGCAAGCATCCAGCTACCACAGCCTTACCTTTAATTTCTGACAGTCTGAAAAGCTGTCATCAGGATGACAATTTTTTTTTTTTCCAAATGAACTGTGAACATTACTTCCTTAAAATACCTTAAGCCAGGAAAAACAACAACAAAAAAACCAGATTAATTACAATCCAGTGAGAGCTCCTCACTGTCTCTGCGTAGACCAATTTAAAAAATAGAATTTTAGTGCCTCCATGGGGCCAAAAGCAATGATGTTCATAATTGTAAAGAAGATTTTTTACCTTGATGTGGGATAACAGGCCAAAAATAAGAGACTTGAATATAACGACATTATTAGAGGCATGCCTATGCAGCAGTATTAAATTTTGTGCAGAGATCTTCAAGCTAGCTTAAGGACAGATACAATACTATATTTAACACAGAATTCTGTTCTTGTTAATCATCTCTGCTAAGAAGCTGGCAACTAGCAAGGGCGTAATAGAACTAATGCATCCACACTGTTCCCATTAATAGCTTCATACAAGATAGTGTAAGGTGAAATACCTTAGGTGCTATCTGAAGTCAGTTTTAAAGATCCACCTTACTCAGTGTTTATTTTTTCCTTCTTGTGCTAAGAGAATTTACAGATTTATAGTTCAAGCAAATGCAGTGTAGAAAAAATCTATGTTGCACTGCAAAGTTTTAGCAATACTCTTCTGTCTTCCCTTGAATTTATTCTGTGTGCTCACATAGCACATCTTGAATATTTGTTATTCATTTGAGAATACCTTATGCAGGTTGATTATATCTGAAAAAAGATTCTGGTTCCACACTGTGAAAGCAAAATTTGTTCTTGCTTCTAAGTTGGTTCTCTTTTAAGCATTCTTACTACTGGATAAGTAATATCATAAAAGTGGTATTAAATATATGTAGCTTTTAAACCTTCAATATTCAACTCTGGGTAGCAAACCAGCTACAAACATCGGTTATAGATGAAAAACAAGTCAACAAGATGCAGCTTCCTTTCGCTGAGAGTTGAAGAATCTGCATTTAAATAGACTTTTGTTAGAGTCTTTTTTTCCTTTCAACTTCTCTTAGATCACCAGATGTTATATTTTCCTTTTAATTATTTTTAACGGAGACTTAGAAGACTACCTTTTAGGACTTGAGTAATTTGTTCTTACACCTGCTATCACTGTCTTAAATCTAAGCTTAACACACACACAGAATCATAGAATCATTACAGTTGGAAAAGACCTCCAAGATCATCAAGCCCAATTGTTGACCCATCTCCACTGTGCCCCTTAGTGCCACATCTCCACATCTCTTGACTATCTCCAGGCACAGTGACTCCACCACCTCCCTGGGCAACCCTTTTCAGTGCTTGCCCGCTCTTTTGGAGAAGAAACTTAATACCTTAAAACCTAATATCCAACCTCTGTCTCCCATTGATGGCATCACTTAAGGCCATCACTTCTCATCCTATCACTATTACCTGAAAGAAGAGGCTGACCCCCACCTCATCACAACCTCCTTTCAGGTAGTTGTAGAGAGCTATAACATCTTCCTTGAGCCTTCCCTTCTCCAGATCAAACAATTCCTTCCTCAAAAAACTTGTTCTCTGCACCCCTCTCCGGCTTTGTTGCCCTTCTCTGGAAATGCTCCAGGGCCTCAATGTATTTCTTGCATTGAGGGGCTCAAAACTGAACACAGTACTCAAAGTGTGGCTTCACCAGGGCTGAGTTCAAGGGGATGATCAGTGCAGGCAAGAGTAACAATTGCTGGACATGACTCCTAATGCCACTCAGAGAGCTGCTGTTACATGGTGGTGATTTTCTTGCAGCAAGCATTCAAAAACATTGCAAAAGTAATGGATCAAAATTAAGTTGAGTGTTCCATCACTGCTCGGGAGAAGAACAGTTGGTTTGGGTTTTCCTGGCATTTTAAGTAGCTCTTGGAAGGCCATACTTAAATGGCTACTCCAGTTTCAGCTGAAAGTACTCCATCTGGGAAGAAGGGTCAACCTGCTCACCCACATGCTTTCCAGCCAGCTGAGTCACCTAGACTATTGTGTCCAGTTCTGGGCTCCCCAATTAGAAAAAAAACAGGGATCTCCTGGAAAGAGTCGAGCAGAGGGCTACAAAGATAAAAAAGGGTGTGGAACACCTCCCTTATAAGGAAAGGCTGAGAGACCTGGGTGAGGCTGTTCAGCCTTGAGAAAAGAAGACTCAGAGGAGATCTGATCCATGTCTATAAATATCTAAGGAGTGGGAGGCCAAGGGACAAGGCTGGACTCTTCTCAGCAGTGTGTGATAATAGGCTGAGGGGAAATGGCCACAAACTGATGCATAGGAAGTTCCACACAGATGTGCATGGGAACTTCTTCACAGTGCAGTGGTGGAGCACTGGCACAGCTGCACAGAGAGGTGGTGGAGTCTCCTTCCCTGAAGACATCCAAGACCCACCTGGACACTTACCTGTACAAGCTGGTTTAAGGAGTTGCTTTGGCAGCGGTGTTGGACTTGATGATCTCTAGAGGTCTCTTCCAACCCCTACAATTCTGTGACTCTGTAGTTCTGTAAAAATTCATGATAAGAGTGTGCCAGCTTATGTGCATAGTCACTGATATAAATATACTAAATTTGTGAATCTTTATGGACAAACATTGTTAATACTGACACTGTTGGCATTACTTTGAAAAACCGGATTTCACAAAATTCTCTTTACAAATAAAACTCCTTGATCACAGCAGTTATAAAGGGTCCCTTTATCCAAGCTATACCTACTTTAACCACTACTCAAATCCAAACATATGTCTACACCATAAAAAATCTAAAATCATACTATCAGCAAAACAACGAATTTGCTGAACTACACTACTTTTCCTCTCATGATCTCGCCCAGTTTCACCAAAACAATGACTTTTTCCTCTGAGTCTAAAGGATTAAACATTAGGCTGTTTTGGGGATTAAATTCACATTCTGTCACCTCCCTGCATACAATTCGGGATTTGAGAATGAAGTGCTTAAGCATCTTTTTTAATCAAGAAAGTTTCAGAATAGCAAGGAAGAATTACTGGGAGACAGGAGCTAGAAAATCCCTTTCTAGGAGCAAAGGTGCTCTGTAAATATAACTAATGTAAAAGCTGCTCTGTAAATTCTGAGATGACGATACAAGTCTTATACGCAACTGAATGATCTGGGATTGTTTAGCCTAGAAAAGAAGAGACACAAGGGAGACCTTATCACCCTCTACAACTGCCTGAAAGGAGGTTGTGGCAAGGTGGGGGTTGGCCTCTTCTCCCAGGTAACACTAACGGGACGAGAGGAAGTGGCCTCAAATTGTGCTGGCAGCTGTTCAGGTTGGATATTAGGAAGTTTCTTTTCCAAAAGAGCGGTCAGGCACAGGAATAGGCTTACCAGAGAGGTGGTGAAGTCAATGTCCCTGGAGGTGTCAGAAAACACGTAGATGTGGTACTAAATGACATGGTTTAGTAGGAAACACTGGTGGAAGGTGAACAGTTGGACTGGATGACCTTGGCTGTCTTTTCCAGTCTTGCTGATTTTGTGGCAATTTTCAGATGGTTTACATGTCATACACAAGCAAGTCTCTTCTTTACAACCTGTTTGATCATCTACGTAAGGCACAAAGTCATTAACATGCAGCTATGAAAGAGCACCTAAAAAGTCACAGTACAAATAGTGTAACTCATAAGCGCTTAGGAAACGTTCTGATGATTGAGATGTTCATATGCAAGTAAGAGGAAAAGCTAATTGCTCCCATTTATAAAGAAGCCATTTCCCATAGGAAGACCTACAGGATTTAACATGTCTTCAAGAATTCAATTCTTGTTATCATACTAACCACAGTAACAGCTAATTCAGTCAGCAGCGCATACAGCTCTGGTTTACGCCACACTAATTTGGGAAAAAGGCAACTATGAAATTCAGAAATGGCAGTCTGTAGAAAAAAGGTATAGGGTAGGAGCACAGTGCACAAATACTTTTATTTTACATTGCATTGCAGGAAGATTTTTCTCCTTCAAAATTTTAAGATGCTGTGATTTGGAAAAGTATGTTCTTAACAGGCACTCCCCATTCCAAATGAAGAACTTGATCACAATGTACTTTAATCAGAGATAACCCCTAACATCAAGAACCATTGCTTCTGAGTGCTATTCCTCTCTGTTGGTTTGAGATATTGTTTTATAGCTGTAGTTAACATAATGCAAAATGTAACACAAATAGTTGCATTACATAATTCTGGTGCTAAGTAGCTGTGGGAATCCCACTGCTTTCCATTTTTTAGGATGTAAATCTATAGCATATCATGGAGTTGTGATCTGCAAGAAGCTCACAAACATAATGCCTTTTGGACCAGCACTAGCCAAAAATGGGAGCTCCTGTGGACTGCTTCTGCTAGAAGGGGAAATCACAGGTGCAGTTCTTGTGGCAGAGCTTTGCAGAAACCAGGTGCTACAGCATGACTTCTGGAACAGGACAGAAGCCAGCATTTAGGCTAAGAACCCTGCTTAGACAAGGCATGGTAGCTATATGCCAAAGAAACTCAGCTGTCCTTCAGAACCAGGCTGTCTTCTGGGTCCACTGTTACTTTTTCTATCCTTTTCTGTGCAAAGCATTCAGAAAAATAATAAGGGCAAGCCAAACCTCTCTCTCGGCTATATCCTGTATGTTTCTAGAGGATAGCAGTGAAAAGCTGGAGGAAATTGTTTCCATAATCAGAACTGACCTAATTTCTACAACTCTTTGACAGTAAGTAGCTAACACTCCTTTAACAATACTCTCCCAATCTGGGACAATGCAAGTGTTCTTAGGAATTTAAATGTCACATTTTCTGTTGCTTTTAGAATAGATTCCTATTTCATCAAGCTCTTTACAGCTGCTTGAGATACTCCATCACCTGAAATCAGTGTGCCCTGACACTGAGAAAGTCTCACAATGAGCAGTGTGTGAACCACAAAGGGATATTTGAATGAAACACATGCAGATTTCACTTTCTAAAGACACAGTTACAGGAGCCACTTACTGTTTTCAAAAGGAACTACAGGCACTTAAGTTTCTTATCAAAATACAGAAACAAAACTGAAAACTTGAACATCTGTTAGGAAGCTAAGGGTAGGTGTAGCAATGTGAAATCTAGAAGTCAGGCATTGTAACTCCTGATGTAAACAAAAATATCAGCTTAGCGGATGAAACAGGCAAAAATATAACCATTCAGAGAAATAAAATTCACTTTGTATGCCAAATGTTTAAGTTAACAAAGAACACAGAATTCACAGTTATCTGGCAGTGCACCACCTGCCAGAATAACCATACCCTCTTCTGCAGGGCACACAAAATAGCCTCTTCTCCCTTCAAACCTATGTACAGTAGAACAAGTTTCCTCAGTTTCTGCAAAGACCTCTGCATTCAAGGTGAAGCATTTAGCTTACCTGTATAAATAACCAGTATTTTAAGGCTACAAATACCTCATGCTTTGAAAGCAATGTCAAAAGAAACCTACTGACATATCATGGAAGCATAGAAACAAACAGGTTATTAGAGTGCTCTGGAAATAACCTGGTTAAACAGCCTGCTTAAGATAAGTTCATAGACCAGGCTACTAAGGAATTTGTCTGGGAGAGGTTAGAATATTTCCAGATACAGATTCCACCCAAATTTTCACTGATTAAATCTCTCCAAACCCATCAATCCTACCCAACTTTTCAGCTACTTTCACATTCATTTATTTATCTCATCTAGTTAATGAGAAGAATACTACTTAAAGTTGGAAGTCTGTAACACCCACAGTGCTGGCCACCTCTGGATTTGCCTTTGGGACACCCACACTGGCAGCTCCTTCTACTTCCTATGTCTGGAAGTGGCTTCCAGGACCTTTGCTTTGCCTCAGACTATGGGAAATCTCCTCTAGCTTCACAGAACTAGCAAGCCCCTTTCCAAAGAGAATCCCAGCTGAGAAGTCTCCATTTTTTGAGTAAGGTCCCCAGGAAAGAATACTTGCTCATATATGCATGCATGACAATATTTTCATCATCATAAAAACTTAATGTTTGAGAGAGGGTTTCTGCTTCAGATTCATGAGTAAATATCTGGATTTACTACTGATTTTTACTATCATCAGGCTTGCTTCTCAGATAGGGAGAAAACCAAACCCCATTCAAGCTGAGAATAAAGAATGCAAAATATAGAAAGATATAGGTATATATTACATATGGACACCTATAAGCATTCAACTTTCACATTATCCTCTTGAATGACTGTAGACTAACAGCCACCACAATTAATTTTAGCAACAAAAGTATGAACTACCCAACTTGATTCAACACATTTCTACAACCTATGAAAACTGTGCAAACCTGCAAGATATTTTTGAGTTTTGTACAGCTAAAATGAATGCATAAAGAAATACTATTGTAGGCTTCAGATTTGAAACTAGTTTGCTTTGAGTTTCTGGCATGCTACTCTACAGTGCTTCCAGGTTAAAGCTCACCTAAATACAGTTTTAGGATACAGTATAATTCTTAGGAATTGTGATGTTTGTATTATTTCTCAATCAGAATGCAATAGGAGACCTTTTACCTTACCTTACCTTACCTTACCTTACCTTACCTTACCTTTACCTTTACCTTTACCTTTACCTTTACCTTATCATCTTACTGCCTCTGCTCCACAAGCTGAAATTTGTGGAACTTTGTGTATTTCCAGAATGCTTTACGACTGTAGAAGATAAGATCTAATTAGCCAATCTTAATATTTTTTCAAACTGCAGTTGGACAGTTGTGATTATTTACTGCTATATCCTACAGCTGCCGCCTTTTTCATCTCTCACTGTTCCTTCAGGAGCTGGAGAAAGATGACTTAAATACCTCACACAATGCAAAATGATATCCTTTATTTTACTCAAAAACTTACAAAGGTACAAACAATCTCAAGAGCACAGAGAGGACACAGCTGAATGCATGAGTGTCAGCAAGAGGAAATGATATAATGACTGTGTTAAACTACAACAAGATAGGCAGTAAGAATTTTAACTGGATAGCCATAAAATGAATAATTCACCATTTAAGCTAACATTGTCCTAGTAACTACAGTAAGACAAAAAAAAATTCGGTCAAGCTATTACATGCTATCTGAAGTTTCTCCCCACCACATTTTACAAATTCATAATATGTCAGTACGTATATTTCAAAAAGCTAGCTACCTGGAATACTTTCAATGTAGGAAGAGGGGACCACAGGTTTCACCTCTGCCAAGCCAGCAACCTATCTATATACTGAGAACAGAAGATCCTACTCAGGAGATGGCCACCATTCCCCTGTTACTAAATTATCCAATTCCCTTCTCTTGTTTGAAAGGGAAGCTACATTACTCACACTTGAATCCTCATGGTTTTCTAGCCAATACTGATTATTCTCAGGTGCAAAGACCAAGTCTCAGTCTTCAACATTGTCATTCTTTTCTATCTGGGTAAAAGCAAGGCAAAAACAAACAAAAAACCCACAAACTGAAATGTTATTTACTTATTCTGTAGTAAAATGCATCCATATACATCCTTTTTTTAAAGGGGAAAATTATTATTTATTCCTAAAGTACATAAAAAATATTTCTAAATATCCTGGTGAATAAATAATTATTGTTATAGCTAACAAAGAACTGCCTTCTGCTACTACAGAGTGACAATTAATGGAAGCTGTAAGCTTTTAATTTATGAATGGACAATTTGCTTTACAGCAAACCGGGATAGATCAGCTTCTTGCAGCCTAGCTGATATAAAGAACAAAGCCTGAATTGCAGGTGCATTGTCACATCCGCAAAATGAATGCAAAATCGTAGAAGCATCCTCTCTGCACCATAAGGAGCATATTTGACAGGATAAAGGGAAAGAAGAAATCAAAAAGCTGTTTTGTTCAGGTGGTAGGCATGTGACTCAGGAAACAACAAAAAGATTTAGGAGGGGAGTGCTTTCCTCCTCTGACACACAGTTAAGGACAGCTCTGATGCTCAAAAACCCATAGGAGTTTGCAGCCCTTTAGCAGACAGAACAGACCTTTGCAGATTTCTTGCAGCTAATCCTATACCGTCATTAAAGAAAAGCAATACTCACACTCTGATCTGTCTTTCTGCTATCTCCTCTTCATCAGTGTGTAAATGCAGACATCAAGCTGTCCATCATCAATCAGCATGAAAACGTTCTACAGTCACTTCTTTTACAAGAAGAAAGTAGCAACTAAGTCTTCCTGAACTGCAGCAATAGCACAAACATGATCACTTTTCTGGAAATTAAAAGCAAAAAGACAATGCATTGCTAATATTAGTCTACTTCATGTATTTTATTTGCAGAGGACATATACTAGTTAAATCATAAGGATCAACAGCCTCACACTAAAAAGCCAATTGAAATGAAAATAATTTCTTCTGCATACTTCTTCCCAAATCTTACTCTTACAGCAAAGGAAATAAATTGCTCTGTAAAGCAGAGCAATGAGCTAGAAAGAAATGGTTTTAAATTTCTACTTCCAGCATACAATTTTTCTTCTTGGTGGTTCTCAGACATTCCAATGGCTAAGGCACTGGAAGATGAATCGTTTCAGATAGTTTGTTTCCCTGCAACACCCTGAACCACTGCTCCGAGCCCATTTGTGCCGCAGTTCTCCATAACACATGGAATAAATAAAACTTACGCATGCTGAGCTGAGATACTGAATGGAAATTGTTCCTGGTAAGCCAGCAACATATCACATATATTCTGCCTTGCCTTTTCTTAGTGTAGTCTCTTAGGCATTCAGTGATTAACAAAATATATGACCTAGTTGATTCATTTTGTCCATTTTGTCTTAGGCAAGGACATTTCTTAATTGCATATGAAGTCTGTTCCATCAGGAATGCTGATATCCTCCTGATAAATCCCCAACACAGAAGAGCATAAATACAGAAGTAGAGAAGTTAGGTCCTTCCACACACCAACTGTAATACTTATTGCTGTTTGACCACCTATCAACTGCATATGCAGTCTTCTCTGAAGCAGCTTCTTCCCTAGTCACCTGAAGATTTGTCTGTTCCTAAAGAGCAGCTTTTTTTTAAAAAAAAAAAAAAAAAAATTTTCCTAAAATCAATACAAATAGGATGCCCACGTGACAAAATTCATCACATGTTGACTATCATATGCTATGTTAAAACACTGACTTGAACATTATCTGTTAAGTACCTGGATGACAGCTCCTTGGCTTGAACAGACACAGGAGGAGAATTAAAATCAGCATAAGCTATTGTGCAGGTTGCTTTGATTCTGAATTCAGTTTGAACCGATATTTCAAAATCCTGAACACTGCTCAAATATTTTACAAACACAGCATATACATATTATTTCAGTGAACTGCTTCTACTACAGGTTTTCTTTTATAGAATTTTGAACTTCCTGAAACTCTTCATTTTTTAAGCGTTAATTGCCTTTCACTAAAATACAAAGAGACAAAAGGTTTCCAGCAATATAGCCAGTATACATTTGATAAAGAAAACGTTCTATTTATTTCTCTCCATCTCAACAGTTAGCACCTGTTGACCATGGAGGGGAAGGGAAAAAGAATAAAAAAGTTATAATTTTGTTGTTTTACTCTCTTTAAAGCATTTCTATATTACAGTACCACAAATTATGGCTTATAATGGCTTTAGTAGTTACCATCATTGGTAGCTGCTGTGTTAAAGGTCTACGACTGGCCCCGCATAGGCGTGCACTCTTACCCTGCCTGGCCAGGGCCAATTGACTGCACTTCACACCAATGGGGTGAGCAGCAAATGGTGTTTATTGTCTGAAAGCACTCGCTTATATGCCTTGTGTCCATGTCCCCAAGCATGTGCAGTATTCTACTGCCAACGTGGCACTTCCTAGCGCTGGCGTGACACTCCCTACAAGCTACCACAGAGTTGGAAACAGAGCAAGGGAGGGCTTCTACTGCGTCACATCCGAAGATACCCCACAGGTGCCTACTCCTGTCGCGTTACACTGTGAGAGTTTGCACATCGCCTACTGCAACAGGTAGCTGGCCTTTTTCTTTCACTTTTTCAAGTCACAGATCTTGGAAGACATTAAGATCAATTTTCCACAGGGTAATATAATAGTCAGGCAGCAGGAACTATGAGTTTGGCTAAAACATTCATTTATATACTTTTTTCCTCACTTTCTGCAGGACAACCTTTAACAAGAGCTAGCAAGATTTCTAGTTTCAGTTGTACAAATGAAAAACAAACCTTATGGCAAAAAAATTGCAATTGCTTAATAAATGTTGCAACTAGGAGCCTAGAATTTGGGCTATATCTCACGATTTCCTAAAAACCTTGCATCTGGAGGTCATCAAGACAAAGATTACTTAAACACATTCACCTATTTCATACGTATAAGCATTCTTTTATATTTCATTTCAAGTCAACTACTGTCTGGAACAAACCAAAGCTAAAAAAAAAGCAGTGTGTACTATAATGCAGTGCTCAACAAAATGTCTTTTTTCTTTGTTGTGGTGTTGATGCCGGTATTCCACACCAGAGCATCACGCAGCAGTGAAGGAGTTAATGCTGTGGGAGCAGCAGAGGGGCGGAGCTCCGCACCGGATGCAGGCGGCGCTCTGCCTGGGCACGCTCCTCTGGGCTGCCGTGGAGGTTCAGCACGTGTGCTTCCCCTGCCATTCCTCCTTAACGTAGCTCACAGCTTTCGGTTTGGAAATGTTATCTCTCTCTCAATTGTTCAATTTTATTATACTTAGTAAAGTTACCGTTCCTTCTCAGATCGTGCCGTTGTTTTTTTGTAGACCCACCTCTTCCCGCTGTTTCCCCCTCCCCCTGGAGCGCGGGTGGCCACTGACGCAGATTTTTTTTCTCTCCTCTCTCCCTTCTCAGTTTCCCTTGGGTCACCGTCACCTATAACACGGTGACATTCTTAAAGTAGCATGTGCAACAGGTTGGCTTCTAGATATATTTTATACTTCCAGTTAAATTATTTTAAAGGTATCTCAACTGTTTTCTTAAAAGAATTTTGTTTTTATTTTAAGGCAAAAGCAAAAAAAAGTATGCATTTTTCCTAAAATAACCTCAAACTGCTTCTTCAAATATTGAAATAAAAAATTCATGCTTGTCTGTAGTTTGGAAATTAGAATAAATATTCTGGTCTGCATTGACAGTCATGGAAAGTACAGGAAATTCTCAAAGAATGACTGTTTTCTGACTATGTACAAATTAACTGGAGGGCTTACAACATTGCAGTACTCCAATTTACAAAGAGTAAATCTTCTTGCAGTGAGAAATGCCAGGGCTTGGCAACACATACCAGACTGCCTAATGTTTTTTGTTTTGTTTTTTTCCTAGGAATTATTTTGCTTGAACACATTTGCTTTGATGAGGTCTCTGTTGGCATTCCACTCAGTTCCTCATATTCTCAAGTCATTCTTATTGTTAAGATTAAATAATTAAGAGAAAAATCAAACCAGAAGTCTCCCGTACTATACCCTGAAATCTACCGTGATATATTTTTTGGCAGCTGGATTCCTTTGACAAAAGAACTGAAGGTCAAGAAAAAGATAGTGCTCTTCTGTTAGTCCAATGTCAGGCCCAGTATAAATCTTAGTGAAGTCATGACTTTGGTCGCCAGCAATACACACATATAATCAATATTGCAAAAAATTTTTACTACACAAGACATCAGTGTGTTTTTGGTCATTCTTATGCTTCACTGATATTATCTGAAGGCACTTCAATAGTTTCAAATGACACTTCAGCTACCAAATACACATTTCATAGAAGGTAATCAAAAGGATTAGCAAAACCTACTCATTACACCTACAACAGAACACAGAAGTACACAAAATACAGAAGGGAATCCTGTGCATCTGTTTCTGAAGAGCAAAACATCTTTATGACTGTATGGATTACAGTTGAAGGGTATATTTCAAATATACTTAAGTGGAAACAATAAACAGTGACAGTGGGAGTTAAGTGAGTCTCTTCCCACTATAACCCAACCAGACAGATCAACTGCTTAGCTGAGAAGTAGGTCTTGGATTTGGGCATTTTCTTAGCTACCAACATGCCACAGGAAGCACAGGCATTTCAGGACAAGAGATAGCTCTACTGGTGGATTGTTTCTTACTCTTGCATTGCAGTGACCGGATATGTCCTACACTTCTCAATATTTAGAGCTAAAATTTCATTCAGTAAGTTTCAGCTGTACACAGAAAATTCTTGCTTTTGAAGAATTAAAGATGTATTTAGTACAATTACAAAAATTCTCTTAAATGATCACATGGAAGCAAACTTCTGTGAGATGCACAAATCAGTATAAAACACCACTGCAAGATAATCGACATTGGCTGAGTCTCATCACTCACTGAAACAGTGTGTGCTTTTAATCTGAGAAGCTGAGAGGTAGTCCTACTTTCACGTATCATTTGTCAACTAAGCCACGTGCCTTAATTAAACATTAAATAACTATAAGTTGTAATAGTTACTTTGGCTAGCGTGATTTCTCCAACAGCATGCATGCAGTGCACTGGCTGCATTAAGAAAGTTTCTTTTTCCACTCCAGGAGCCTGAATAATTTACATCCTTTGCATAGCCAGGCAGGTGTGAGAAAAACACCACTTTGCATGGCTTACGGGTACACCAGTCTGCATACAGGCCGTGAGGGAGACAAACAGCTGCAGCTTCTGGGACGCTTGTCAGAGGAGAACAGTGCACTACTAGGATGGTGCCTTCCATCAGGACTTCAGTTGCTGTACAGGAATAGCTGGAAAAATGTAAACAATCCACATCAGAGTAACTCTGAGTTATGTAAAAGACCAAAGGTTCCTTTTCTTGAATTATGTAAAAGAACAGAGATTCCTCTGAAGTAATAAAATAGAAGCCTTCTTGTCCTAGTAACGACTATGATTAAAGAATGCTACCAGCTTGAATATCCCCTTCTGCATTCACTCTGTCACAGACAAATAAAGCAAATTCAGGATGTGGATCTGTCCTTCACTTCAGTCACAGTTCATCTTCCATGTTTAAAATGTGACTGTCTTAATGTGAGCAAAATCAGCAGTTACAGTGATGAACAATGACAACACCATTAATAGGCTCCTACTTAAATATCTCTGCTAAACATAGACACTCATTGAGGCAGAGGTTATGATGTCAGTTTAACAAAAGCTGACTGGTGTATTAACGAGAGAGGTTCATTAGCAAAATTAGCTCTACTGTTCAGCAAGGGCTGATATTGTCACACTGCGAGTGCTAGAAGAGAGTGCTCTGGCACCCGGGATCTCTGCTAGAAGACTCCTGGGGATAAATCCCAACCCTTTCCTCATGACACAGAAGCTCAAATTCAAGAGCAATGCCATTGGAAGCAACCCAATACAGCATTTGGCTGACAACAAGGAAATACTTCCTGCTGGCAGCAAGCCATCCCCCCTGCAATGCATATGTTTATGAAGGAAGCTGTAAGCATGAATGGTAGACTCTGAGTGTACTGCTATATCTGATAGCACTACCAATGGTTCGTGTCACCTTGTCACTTGTCAGAAACTCCAGCAAAGTAAATGCAGATCCTTTGGGTGAATAAAGTGGAGGTGCAAACTGCAGTCACAGCTTCCTGTCTCACTGCATATCACTTGTCTTCCTGAGCAACATGGTCTCACTTGTCTGCTTGTAGAAAGTAGCCACAGTTAATGCTTGCAATAGATATCAGTCACAACACGACAAATGAGTTCCAGGCTATCCTGTAAGAGAAGCTCATGCACAGGAGGTAAAAAAAAATGGGCCTCAGCTTTATTAGATATTTGGACTCAGAACTGTTCTTCTTAGAAGTCCCCTTCCCTCACCTCTATCATGAGGGACGTAGTCTGTGTGTGTGTAAGGGATTGAGACTGTGGTGCTGCAGGTTCTGTTAAAAGTATTTCTGACAGCTTATTAAAGTTTTGCTATGATCCAAGAAGCTACTGATTACAGGAGGGATAGATTCAGCTTCTGATGAATTGAAGCTCATATGGTTAAAAAAAATAGGAAAAAACATTCAGACATAAGAGATTCAAGTCAAAATTTGGTATTTATCATAGTTTACTTTGAAGTGTTCACTTCAAAGGGTCCATGAAACACCTACTCTTCATCTAAACCATCAAATCTTGGCATTTGAGTTTGGTCTTGTAGTAAGTGCATCTACCATGCATTAAACTTCACATTAAAGGGGAAGTCTAACACTGAATATATTTATAGTTAGACAGTACTAATTCTTTAACAATTCTAAATCTTCAATCATGCTTTGTTGCAAATATTTTCAAACATACCATGTAAAGATCCAGGATTGTATTTTATTTACCATGCAGAGAGAAACAACACACAACTACTAGTTGCCTTTAGAGACGTTTAATGCTGAACAGTAGGAGCCAAACTAGCATTAGTACTGAATGAGTTTGGATTATTTGCCAAAATATTTAGGAAACTTCAATTAAGCACAGAGTACAGGTAGAGACAACTAGCGTGGCCTCAGAAACCTCAAAGAGGAAACCTGAGATAAATGAAACTGCCTTTTTCATGAAAAGATTAGTACTAAAAGGAAAATTTAAATAAAACAAAAGCACTGATGAGTTACATTTATGGAAAGGAAATGAAGACTAGAAACGCAGAAGAGAAAAAATATCAATTCCCAATGAGAATCCCCAGACTGTTTTGCATGAGGGGGAACAAGCATCCAACAAGGACAGGGACAGTTCCTAGAAAGCCCTAGTAGAATGCTGCATGCACAACTTTAAATGGTAATTTGCATATCAATATCAAAGACTTCTATTAGAACAAATTGTTAGCTTGAATCAGAGTCTTGTCAAGTAGCTTCTTTGAACAAACACATGAGCACATTTGCTGGATTTCAGTTCTCAAAAGCAGACTTCTTACAGTCTTCATCTTAAACACCTGAGACATTGCCTGCTAGTTACTAGTGAGTAAGGAGACCTCACCTACATCCAGATGTGGAGACCCCAGTACAGGAGAAAGGTAGATATGTTGGACAGCATCCAGAGAAGGGCTACGAAAACAATCCAGGAGATGGAACAGTGCACCCTGGTGGCCAAGAAGGCAAATGGAAACCTGGGGTGCATTAAGAGTATGGCCAGCAGGTTCAGGGAGGTGATCTTCCCCTTCTACTCTGGTCAGGCCTCACCTGGAGTACTGTATCCAGTTCTGGGAGGGATCTCCTGGAAAAAGTCCAGCAGTGGGCTACAAAAGATGAGGAAGAGTGTGGAACACCTCCCTTATGAGGAAAGGCTGAGAGACCAGGGGCTGTTCAGCTTTGAGAAAAGAAGACTAAAGGGGATCTGATCCACGTCGATAAATATTTAAGTAGCAGGAGCCAAAGGGATGAGGCCAGACTCTTCTCAGCAGCCTGTGGTAATAGGATGAGAGGAAATGGCCACAAACTTAAACATAGGAGGTTCTGCACAAATGTGCGTGGGAACTTCCTCACAGTGCAGTGACGGAGCACTGGCACAGCTGCACAGAGAGGTGGTGGAGTCTCCTTCTCTGGAGACGTTCAAGACCCACCTGGATGCCTACCTGTGCAACCTGGGCTGGGAGCTGCTTTTGCAGGGGGTTAGTCTCAATCTCTAGAGGTCCTTTCCAACCCCTGCAGTTCTGCGCTACTCAGCCTGTGATGGAACACCTCTCCTTCAAGGATAGGCTGAGAGATCTGAGGCTGTTCAGCTGGAGAAGAGAAGGCTCTGGGGAGACATGAAAGTGGTGTTTCAGTATCTGAAGGGGAGACAGAAAAAAGAAGGGGACAAACACTTGACCACAGCAGAACAAGGGAAATGATTTCAAACTAAAAGAGGGGACATTCAGACTGGACATAAGAAAGAAAGTTAATACAATAAGGACAGTGAGGCACTGTCAGAGGTTGCACAGAAAGGTAGTGGATGCCTTGTCCCTAGAGACATTCAAGTTCAGACCAGTCCGAGCTCTGAGCAACCTGATGTACTTGTAGGTGTCCCTGTTCATTGCAGGGAGTTGGAACAGATGGTCTTTAACGGCCCCTTCAAACGATTCTGTGAAACAAGAAGCAGGTTATGAGAGAAGACTTGTTTTGTGTTTGTTCTCCTTTGATCATTAGTCCATGCACACTCACTGGTTAATGACTAGGAATACATAACTGCTCTGATCCAGAAGGGAAACGCGAACTCTGAAATCACAATTCCTTTCAGTGTTACTCATCATCAACATGTATCTTGAAAGAATATAACACCAGAAAAAATCAAACTGTGATCCATTTTCAAGTATTTTGTCATGCTGACTTTTTATTGTGTGTTGTGAAAGTTGTTGCTTCTTTCACCTTGACATCAGGATGTTACTCTGTAAACTGGAACCTGTAAAGACAGCTCTGTTTTAAAGCACAATAAAGCTGACTTTGTATTTTTCAAAATAAACCTAAGTACTGATGTATGGTAATGCTGCTTTCTAGGATAATCTGTACTTCATTTACATTGTGCTCTGTAGATATTTTTGCCAAGTACAGCAAGCAGGCATGTATAAACAATTACAGACTGAGTGAAGATTGTCTTCATTAAAGAATCATCTAGAAGATGATGTGTAGAAACTAACCACTTCTTGCTGAGACTACAGACCTTTTTAAAGTATACATTCCTATTTACAGATCTTATTAAAACTACACGTTTTGAATTTTTAAACATTTAGCTGCTACAACTGTGACAACTTCAAGGCAGAATGGAGATGAATTAAAGCATATTACTGTGTATGCAATGACCTAGCAAAGCAATGGTTTTGTAACCAGACTTTTGAAAAGACAAATCATCCATTACCTCTCCATGTCTATATAAAAAATTACACATTTTAAATCTAGAACATCAGAAGTTAAGCATTTTTTAAACTTCTCTTTACATCTTCATCAGTGTCTTTAATTTACAACCCCCCCCACCATTTATATTTTCATGAAGCTCTTCCCATGTCTTTTAAATTATTATTTTACATATTTAAGTATAATGACAACAGAAATGCAAGTAGAGAGCTTCTTCCATTAAAACTAATATCTCAAAACTACTTTATTCTGCTTTAAAGAACTTGTATACCGACAAAATTTAACACATCTTCAAGACAAATGTTTAGTTCCTTGAAGAGACAGAAAAGCTGATGTAACTGCCATATTTGAGAAAAAAATCATGAGCCTCAACCAAATTTTACATTTTTCTGGTAGCAACATCTTGAGGTTCCTTTCACAGATAGGAGCACAAATGACAGTTTTGGATGAATCAAAGACACAGTGTCACCAGCTCTTTGCAAATAGCTGAAAAGCATGAGAACTCCTCACCTTCGGTGCTCTTCCCATTTTTTGAAAGGAGCTGACAGTCACACTAAATCCGAATAGCCATGGGATAGAGTTGGGGATTCGCACAGACTTTTCAGTATGTTATATCCTCAAAGAAAACTCAATAGAAAGCAAGCTACAGAACTTCAAGATACAACTTACTGCTTCTGTGAACTCAAGTTTCCTACATGGTATCTTCCTGCAGTTAGCTGCTGCAGTCTGTGGAGTAGGAGATGATGTATTACTTTTGCATAAGTAATAGAAAATTGTGCCAAAGGGACATACCTCAGAACACATTATACAAGGTAAGTTTTTGTCTGTGGTTAAAGAACAGGGTATGCATATTCTTGTGAGGCAAAAGGAGAGTCTGGTTGGCATGTTAATTTGTGCACTCTCCCTCCCTTGGGGAGACTGTGGGAATTGTGGGTTGACCAAAGGTATAGACTGTAAGATACACATCTGCACCCAGAACTGTGCAAGAAGAAACAAACTTACCTGGCAGGGCATACGGTAGAGATACTGAGCTGGTGATTATTTTATGGATTCTGCTTACTTGGAGAAACAGAGAGGTGGACTTTGTCAACTTCCTATAGGATATGTGTGTGAAGAATGTGAACCTGGCATCTGGGGAGGGAGTAAGCATCAGCACCTAGGAAATATAAGAGCTTGTTTTTCTTACAGCAGGTGCTTCTGCTTGCAGGATGCCTGTCACTGAAATTGCAAATTAAGACTTTTTCAGAAGGTTTCTGGTCTCCAAAAAAATCATTTTAGGTATTTCTCAGTTGGGTCATGGAAAGTACATAAGGTCATCTATTTTCCTAATCAGACAACTGACAGCAGAAGCCAAGAGATTAAAACCTGAACTATGGCTTTCTACTATAGCTGCATTTTCTAACACAGCAGAAAGAAAAATCCACCAACTGATGCTCATGCCAGTCTTATTTCAGATGTTGCATCTACTACTCCAGAAAACTGCTGTATAAATGTCTTTCTATACACACAAGAACAAAATCTATGATACAACTCTTCAGCTGGCCTGATGGGCATTCAGAGATCTTCTGTCAAAATCACAGAATACGTAGAGTTGGAAGTGATCTACAGATGTGCATGCAATAAAACCTGTAAGACACACTGGTCAATCTGCATTTTTACACATACCAAATTGGGTTTTGCAACAACACCCAGTTGCTCAGCTGAAAACTAAAAGCATACAAGTGACAGAAAATAGAGTAACCAATTACTAAGCAAACAGCAGGGTCTCTTGCTGTTAATCAACCCAGGTCAAGGAGTTGTCCTATAAACAAAGCCACATGGCTGCACAGTAAAACAAGCAAAGCTACAGTCACACAAAGCTCAACACATATCTGTGCAGACTCAATGATTGCCAGCATTCCCTGATGTAAATCACTCCAGATCCTCATGGCATTACACGCTGAAGCTACATGCACACAATGCCTCGATGACCTCTGCTGGATCTCACAGAATCTAGCAGCTGCAAGTGACTGCACTGGCTAATTATGCTCTATAACAAAGCGGATAAACAATCCTGATGGGAAGACAACTCCGCCAGTGAAATGTTAACGCATTTTTAGGCAGCTGGTGTCTGTGCTAAATTTTAGTTAGATTTTAGTTGCTCTTCTCCTGCTTGTTTTTACAGATTTGCAAAAATAATAGCATGGTCTAGAAAATATTTGAAGAAGTCCTCAGCAGTTAACATCTCAGTCAAAGTTCAGTACAGTACCTTTGTTTTCCTTGCTTTGGGGACCACTTCTTACCTAAGCCTATATGCTCTTGTAGAGCACCAGCAGTTCAAAGAAATATTTCACAGCATCTTCTAAACACAGCTGAATGTTCCATTCTCTGGTTTGTTACAGAAGTCATTTCTTAACTACAGTGTCTTAGAGAATGCTTTTCACTGAGCTTATTAGCACATTTTCCAGTACATTACTGTGCCTTACTCCAGATGAATGCAGGTGCCTTAGTGACTCTTAGTGCTGATTTGCTCTTTAGCAGTCACTGATGAGGCATTCAAACACAGGATATAGCATGAAGCAAACTGGTGCTGCAGTCTAAAAGCACTAGCAAAGATGATCCCTGCAGTTTTTGTAGCATAAACCATGAAGAATAGCACATAATAACGCAGAAATTTGCACATCATTATGCATTTACAGCTAAGTGAATATGATGTTCTAGATGACTGGTGAGGCACATATGGAAACTGTTCACAGTACGGACGAAGTATCTGAAATCAGTTTGAGGCACTCCTTTTATATGTAGCTTCAGTAAATTAGTTATAACATTCATAGCTTTTAAAGTAGGGTTTATTCCCACCAGTGGAAATAAGTTCTTCAAAAGCATTTTCCCTCTGACTTGCATTTTCTGTAGGGGAGCATTCCTGCTCTGCACGTGCTTCACAATCTCCCATGAAAGGAAGCAGAAGCATCAATCACATCTGCAGAGACATTTGGGACCAACTTACCAATGCCATACTTTGATGCACGAAGGTTTTCTTAGCCTTAGTCAGAAACAAAGCAAATGGAACAGAGAATCACAGGAGAGCTGATAAAGCAGGTTCCCTACAGAAGGTTGCACAGGAAAGCATCCAGAGAAGACTCCACAAAATCTCTGGGCAGCTTATTCCAGCACTCTGTCACGCTCAAATTTTAAGTTCACTGTCGTGCTCAGATGGTCCAGTGAGTGCTCCCTGTCCTAACACTGGACACCACTGAAAAGTGGCCCCATCTTCTTGACTCCCATCCTTGAGTTATTTATAAGCACCCAAAAGATCTTTTCTCAGTATTCTTCAGGCTGAATGGTACCAGCCTTTCCCCATCAGGGAGATTCACTATTTCTGATAACCTCGCTCACTTGCTTGTAGGTGACATCCAGAATAAGTTGGTCCATCACCTTGCCAGCAATGGAGGTGATGGTTATTGGCATGTTGTTTCCCACCTCCTCCTTCCTGGTCTTTTTGAAGACTGAAGTGACACTGGCTTTCCCGCAGTCCTCACGCACTACTCCCATTTTCCATGCTCTGTCAGAGATGATAGGGAATTCAGCAATCATTTCTGCCAGTTCCCTCAGCACTTTGTGGGTGCAGTCTGTTGTGGCCCATGGATTAGTATACGTCAAATTGTCCTTGATAATCTCTGAACAGATGCTCCTTGGAAAAAGGGAAGTCTTATTTTCCCCTGACTCTTTATCTCCATGATCTGGGATTCCCAGGGGTGAGTCTTAGCAGTCAAGGCTGAAACAAAAGCAGCATTCTGAAACTCTGCCTTCTCAGTGTCCTCCATTATGAGGGCACTCATCTCATTCAGCAGCAGGCCCACATTCTCTGTAGTCCTCCTTTTGCTGCTGATATACTTAAAAGAAGCTCTTCTTGCCCTTGACAGTCTTCACTGGATTTAATCTCAAATGGGCCTTAGCCCATTTCCCTTAAAAAAGGGAACAGAAGATGCAGGTTTCCCTAGCTTTCTGAAAGCAGTTTTCAAAACAACAACAAGAAAACAATCCAAAAACTGAAAACTTGCTTGTTTGAAAGCACTATCTCCTGCTCCCTCTTTCAGATGGATATCTCCCTCCTGTTGCGTTTACACAGAACACTTCCAGTAGTATTCCCAAAATATAAAAATTCATTGTCAAACAACTGACTGCCAGGGTGATTACTTATACATCATAACAACTCTTGCTATGCGCAAAACTGTTTTGACAGCACAGCTCTGGAATGTTCATTTTTCTTTGATCCTGAAATTCTAGCAAAATTGTATGTAAATTTACTTGCCAGTGGTTCAGTGGAAATCATTGTGAAGTCTCATTTTCCTCTCCAAAGTGATGGTGCACTAAAAAAGAAAATATTAGCGGTGGGATTTTCATAAGCTCAAACTACACACAGAGTCAGAATTGTAGGGACCTCTAGAGGTCATCCAGTCCAACCTCCACGCCAAAGCAGCTCCCTAGCCCAGATTTCACAGGTAGGTGTCCAGGCAGGTCCTGAACATCTCCAGAGAAAATGTTCAAGACCCACCTCTCTGTGCAGCCTGTGCCAGTGCTCCATCACTGCAATGTGAAGAAGTTCCCACGCACATTTGTGCCGAACTTCCTATGTTTAAGTTTGTGGCCATTTCCTCTCATCCTATTGCTCCTTGCTCATCCACACATGTCTCCTGCCACCCCTGCCCAATGTATTACTCACAGGGATGCACTGATCCTGAGCTTGGAAGAAGTGCTGTTTAAATGCTGACCAGCTCCCACAGGCCCCCTTTACCTTCTAACATCCTAGTCCATGGGATAGCTCCAAGAAAGTCCTGGAAGAGATCAAAGTCAGCTCTCCTGAAGTCCAGGGTAGCAATCCTACTTTTTGCTTTGCCTCTTCCACTCAAGATCTTGAACTCCACCATCTCATGATCACTACATCCCTATCTGCTCCCTACCTTCACTCCCCTAACAAGACCCCACTCCTCATAGGCTCTTCCACCACCTGCAGCAGAAAGTTTTCTTCAACACACTGCAGGAGCCATCTGGAGCATGTGTGCCTGGCCACATAGCTTTCCCAAACAAATACCTGGATAATTGAAGTCCCCCATAAGAACCACTGCCTGAGATCATGATCAGCTGCTTGTAGAAGGCCTCATCAACTTCCTCCTCCTGATCAGGAGGCCTATAATACGCCCCCACAACAGTGTCCCCCATGCTAGCCTGCCCCTTAATTCTCACCCACAAGCTTTCCACTGCTACATCACCCTCCCCCAGGCAAAGTTCGATACATTCCAGCTGCTCTCTCACAAAGAGCAACACCACCCTGCATCGCCATCCTGTCTTTATTCTAAAGAGCACATAGCCCTCCATGGCAACATTCCAGTCATGAGAGCTGTCCCACCACCGCAATGAGATCACGGCCTTGCGACTGCACACAGACTGCTACATCTTCCTGTTTATTTCCTATGCTGCACACGTTAGTATTGTTACAGGCAAAGAGCAAGATATCGTGAGAAGAGACACTTCTCCACTTTTGCTGAGTTGCTTCTAGAAAGTTTAAGAAAGTAAAATGCTGAGTCACTTACGAGTAGTAACGTGCATGCACGACCCTAACTTATATGGGGATGCTGCTGCTAACAATAAACGCCATTTGCTGTTCACCACATTGGTGTGAAGTGCAGTCATTTGGCCGCAGCCAGGCAGGTCGGGTGCACAAACCCTAGCGGGGCTGGATCCGCAGGCCATTAACTCCTGAAAAAGGCAACAAATGGTGACCCCCACGTGATACGTGATGTCGTCAGGAGTTTGACATTGCCTGCGAGCCTGCGGAACCAGGACCGCGGAAGGCCGGTGAGGTGACATTCCGCCGAAAGGGTGGTGCCTGTGGCGTCCTGAGCGCTGAGTCCGTCAGCGGCCACGGAAGTGTGGAGCGGTGAAGATACTGCGGTCGGCAGCTAGGCGTTCCCGAGCGCGATACTGGTGCCGTGCCGGTATGGAGTAATTAATTAAGGTACTCCTTTATTTGTCTAAGGATTACTGTAGCAAGAATGCACCTTCAAAGAAGGAGATTGCTAAGCTCATGTCTTGCTTGATGGGGGGAGCGGATTATCTTCGCTCCACGGGATGTTAGATACCCCGAAAAGTGGGATGATATCACGCCCTAGCACAGTATTCTATGCGGGATACTACGACTAAGAAAGCCGCGGAGTTGAAAACTTGGGGGTTGGTACTGGGCACGCTCAAGGCAGCCAGGGAAGAAGGGAAGCTCACGTGCACTGTGCGCGACCTTGACAGCCTTGAGAAGGTTACGGGGGATAAAGGGGGGTCGGGAGGCTCTTTTCACAGATGATCGCGTCGAGAAATATGCGCAACAAAGACCGTCAAACTCGAATAAGATGGTGCCTGACGACGATCAGAACAAAACGGTTTCCCTGGAGCCACCTCGACCGGTTGAATTTCCGCCCCCCCGCGTCGGCTCCACCTCCTTACCCGCCCTTGTATCCTTCTCTATCCCCGTTACCTCCCACAGCGGGGCAGGACGATCCTGTTATCACTCCCGACCATAGCAAGGCGGATCCCTGCCGCCCCCCTCGGAACCACTCCTCTGAGGGCAGAGCACGGTCACAGTCCCGATCACTGATTGGACAGGGATCAGAGAGGCCTTGTCTGGAACATCCGTATCTGATGCAGTTGTACTTCGGGTGGTGGTTGAGGTGGTGGTTGCGGTTTTTTTCTGCTGGACCCAAAGGGTGTTGCCCGCTTAGTAGAGGCAAATGAGAAAAAAGGCTTGGGACCACCACTAACGTTGAATGCGTTACAGCTTTTGGCAGGAGTGATAAGGAATGCTGTGCATGTGCACCAAAACAACAGAGTTGCATGCCGACCACCTGGGACTGTTGCTGCAATTATACCAGATGGTGGAAGCAATATGGGTGGGGATATACATACCGTCCATACAGTCTTAACGATGGTCTAAGACAGAAAGAAAGATTATGGGTAAATGTAAGCAGGGTATTACCTCCGGGAGTGTTGTTGATTTGTGGAGATTGAGTGTGGCAAGGAATTCCAAGAAAGGTGTTTGGGGGGCCATGCTACCTGGGAAAATTAACTATTCTATCACCACAGATGAGGGACTGGATTAACATAGCCCAGAGTTTCACACAGGGACGGAGCAGAAGGTCAAAACACACACTGAAGGAGGACTGTGGCGACGAGGTTCGGCTGTGGGGACTGGCTGAAGCAACACATGCAAAAGATAACAGTTCAAAACGACCCGATTGGAGACTGGCTGAGGAATATCTTTGGAGATTGAGCTAATTGGTTATCCCCTGTATTCAAGTGGCTAGGAGGTGCCCTTTTGACACTTGTCATATTGTTGCTGATCATCCCATGCATACTCTGATGCACACAGAATTGCTTACAGAATGCACTAGATCGCGCTTTTGATCAAAGAATAGATTATCATAGGGTTAAGGAAAGCTTGTAGATTAAGGCACAAAAGTAGCCATTACATAGAAGGGCGTAGAATTGGGAAAACTGTATTCGCAGTGTAACGGGGCAAGGCTTACATGGCTTACTCGAGTGGACAATAGTATGTATAGGCGCAATGCGTGGATTTCGGGATGTATGCGATAGGGTCCTCTTGAGTTGTATTAGACTTGCTTTGGCAAAAAGGGGGGGAGATGTTACAGGCAAAGAGCGAGATATCGCGAGAAGAGACACTTCCCCACTTTTGCTGAGTTGCTTCTAGAAAGTTTAAGAAAGTAAAATGCTGAGTCACTTAGGAGTAATAACGCGCATGCACGACCCTAACTTATATGGGGATGCTGCTGCTAACAATAAACGCCATTTGCTGTTCACCACATTGGTGTGAAGTGCAGTCATTTGGCTCCAGCCAGGCAGGTCGGGTGCACAGACGCTAGCGGGGCTGGATCCGCAGGCCATTAACTCCTGGAAAAGGCAACAAGTATAAGACACATTAGGGAAGCAACAGGTGTATTTATCCCTAAAGGGACACAAGAAGATTTCAGGCAGGGAATTCACAGTGGTAATTCCTCTGAGGAGTCCCCACAAAATCCTACAAGACAATCCAGAGGTATTTCATTGCAATCTCACACAATAACAACATCCCCAAGCCCTTCTCTGTCCTGCTGACCTGCAACCCCTCCCCCATCAGATCACGGTCAGCCTTTCAATAGTCATTTCTAGTGTAAATTTGTAGTTTTGGGCAGTTTATTTTCCTGCAGCAGACACAGTCAAAACATTTTTTTCCTTAACTATACTGGAAACAATTGCATATATTTGCAACCCAAGTAATGGAAGAACTGCTAACTGCTCTGACTGAAGGATCAATATTTGTGCTCCTGATGCTACATCTAACGTTATGTTTTGTCTTTCACCTCCTCCAGCTCCCAGGACAGGGACCTGGCATATGGTACAACCAATACAACACCTTAACTCACATGACACAAAAACTAGATCTGTTTTACTCTTTCCATATAGCTATTATTTTAACTCTTTCTCACAATAAGACAGGTCACGATTTCCCAGCATATGCTTTCAGGGAGCTCTTTAGCATGTCTGGAACCTATTCTCACTTAAAAAAAAAATCACTATATTATTTCCAAGAGTGCATATGCCAGAAATAGTGGAAAAACTGTATGAAAACAATGACCTTACATGTGAATATAAACACTGTCAGACACATAAGAAGTCCGTGATGAACCTGCCTTTATCTTGAGGGAATTCTGCCCCTGGAAGCCAAACACTGCAAAAGGTTCAGTGCTGTGTTTGATGTTTGAGAATCACTTGGGTTCTGGTCCTATACTCCTCTCAAATCTTTGAGCTCTGGAATAAAGAGAAGATCATGCTTAAATGCACAGCAAATTATGATGCTAAAGTTACCAACAACACTAACTTTTCTTACACGTAAAGACCTCCACTGGCACAGAAATCCAGATGAGCTTTCCTCTTTTTAAGAAAGCCTCTTCTGCTCTCAGCATCAGTGACACTGGCTGCTTCTATTCTGGAGTCTCCTCTCTAGCAGCACCTTGAACAGATGCATCTCGTCAACTGCATTCATACAGCATGCAGGTATTGAAAAAGCACATGCAGCCTAAAACAAAAGAAAAAGAAGTTAGTATTTACACATCAAGGTAACTCTCATACCCTCCTGAACATTCTAAAGCAATTGAAGCATCATGTTTGAGGAGATGTTTTGTTTTGTCAATCTGCTGATAGTGCCATAGTTCCAGAGCAGCAATTGCTTCAATAAATCTATAAAGAATAATAGAAATACACGAGATTAAGAGATTGTTGTAATTTTAAGACAAAGCCAATAGGAACACAAACTCAAGCTTAAGTGCTGCATTTCAATCCACACAAGAGGGAAGAAGACAGCCATAAGGACATAAAACACCAGCATTCAACATAAAGTGATACTTCCATATCTTTCTGCTCACCTCTTTGCACTGGTTCCCAAAAACTTCATAGACATAATACTGATCTGGTAAGAAAATCCAAACTTGAAACAATGTTCCTTCCATCACGCATTCTACACAAAGCATCAAGATGAAGTGGGAACAATACACAGCCAGTTACAGCTAAGATGCAAAAAGTACACATCTCCCCTAAAATTTTTGCTGGCTGAACAGTCCTTACAGAGCTGGTGAGCAGCTGCCTAAAGTTAGATGTTCAGAATCCCTAAGATTTGCCAGTTGCTGAAGGTATTTAAGAGGTCACAATGAGAAACAAAATCTTTACAACCTTATAAGTGAAGTGCCATTTTAAGTGAACATGACACTTCCTCACTGACAGCAAAGGAGCCTGAAACAGAGCAGACAGACAGAATTAAACCAGGTAGATCACAGTTCAGTCTTAAGTCAGCCTGGAGTTACTCAAGCAGAGTATCAACGCGTTGTCATAATGTAGCTCTGGGATACAGGAGGGTTCATTCTCTGAAAGAAAAACATCAGCAAGTCTGAGGGGACATTAACATCAGATGCATCCAACAGACTCCCTCACTCACAGCCAAGGTGATCTGCTGAAGAGGATAAAATGCTCATCCTTTAGATAAATAGGCTCTTTTGCTCCTACAACCAGGCTCAGTTGCTTGTCTCATCCCATTTGTTACTGGCACTCTGCCTCCACTAGATGGAGGAAAACTCATTACATAATGCCTCAACAAAATCCTCCCCAAATCTTATACAATGTCCATTCCTTGTATTAGACCTTGCAAGGATTGCTTCATGGTCAAAGTCTAATAAACAGAAGATTCAGAACAGGGCAACGTCTTAAGATCTCAGCCTTAGCATACCTAAGAAGAAAGAAAATATTCCCATCTGGAATACTGTAAATAATTGATCTTCTTCAATGGAAGACAATACCTGCTAGTCCTAAAAGACAAGGAGGGTTCAGAAAGGCTTTGCAGTAGCATTATTAGGAACTAAAAGTGGTCAGAGATACCAACTTTTTTTTGTCCCAAGAATTCTAACCTTGCCTTTGTATGCTAGGTAGGACTTCCATCGTTGTCCTAGACAAACAGCCCTCTAGAGCTCCTGCCAAGGAGAAACATGTATGCAAAAGAGAATGTACAGTTATTTTGATACAAATGATAATCACCTTAAATTTGTGAGGAAGAAAATTCAGTCACATCTCACAAATTTCTCACATCTCTTCCTTTTGGGGTAACAGCCAATGAATCTGATTTTGAACAGTTTTACTGAGGTCTTAGTCTACAGATTTAACACACTCAGATCAAGTCTCCAAGAAACATACACTTCAGTGGTGACAGTTCAGTAAAACCCAATAAGAATTTTACTTCATTTTATTAGAGTTCTTTTATTATTAGACATTTCATTTAAAAAATACTTAATTAGAAATCCAATTCCAGTTTTTTAGCTCACTTTTTGTCTGAAATCTCTGTGAAGCAGGAAGAGTACAGAAGCATGCTACCACCTGTCAAGACATACTTTATTCTGTGTTGTCAGAATTCTAAAGCTCTAGTACACAGGCTTCTACTCTCTTTGCTTTCACAGTTTTGATTTCTCCTTTTGATTCTTGTCAAGCCTTAAGCACACCATACTCCAACAACTTAACTCTCCTTTTTTAGTAAGATGCAACTGTTTCAAGTTTTGCCTCTTGCCTCCCTCAGTTGTTCTGGGATGAGTCAAATTCCTAATTCATTATCTTCAGGATATATAGCAACTGTTATATTATTAAGCCATCTAGAAGATGTAAGAGAGTAGCCAGCAGCATCCAGGAACAAGCTCTTACTTGGAAATAGGTTTGTTATTCAGCTACGGATTGGATTATGTAAATCCTGTTTGGGAAACCTACTGAAACTAATTTGAAGATTGCCCTTTCTAGTCTTTGCTGAAGTACGTAAAACACAACCCAATTCTTATTCTTAGGCTTTTCCTCTGTTACTTGTAGAAACCTATTTGAATGGCTTGGAGAAGGGCAACAAAAGTGGTGAGGGGTCTGGAGCACAAGTCTTATGAGGAGCGGCTGAGGGAGCTGGGATTGTTTAGTCTGGAGAAGAGGAGGCTCAGAGGAGACCTTATTGCACTCTACCACTTCCTGAAGGGGGGTTGTGGTGAGGAGGGGGTGGGCCTCTTCTCCCTGGTAACTAATGACAGGACGAGAGGGAATGGCCACAAGTTGCGCCGGGGAAGATTTAGATTAGACCTGAGGAAACATTTTTTTTCTGAAAGAGTGGTCAGGCACTGGAATGGCCTGCCTAGGGAGGTGGTTGAGGCACCATCCCTAGTGCTGTTCAAGAAGCGTTTAGATGAGGTGCTAAGGGATTTGATTTAGTAGTTTAGTGGGTAGGGATGGTGATAGGAGGATGGTTGGACTAGATGATCTTGTAGGTCCTTTCCAACCTAATGTACACATGAAAACTATGATACACAACAAACAAGTCAATTATTGAGAGATCAGAGAGGCAGGAGAAAACACTTGTTAGCTTTTCATCTCCCTTTAACTGATCTTTGCTTGTTAGATTGCTATGAAGTATATTGGGAAGAGAGAGTATATCACACTAGTGAATGATTAAGAAATCTGGTATGAAATAGGAGAAACAAAATCAAAGAATAGGAGAGACTTTAAAGATTAGAAAAGGAACACAAGTAATCATAAGGTTCAGGAGAAACAAGAGTCAGAGAGAAAAGAACATGCCATGTCAGAGAGACTACAGAATAAAGTCATATTTCAGTCAATCTACACAACACCTGTATTATATTACAAGCACATCAGTTGGGATGTAGTCTCAGAGCTACAAGATAACATCAACTGTCTTGTGTGGCTATTGAGCATTAGCACAATGAACATAAATCTGAAGAAGCCTGAACTCCTTCAGAGAATCTTTTGCTTATACAAAAGAATAAAGAAAGTCCACCGTTCATGTGTAAGTTATCTGCCTATGTTTGTTTCAAAAACAGTAAATCAAAATTCCAGTTGTGAACGTTTTGGTTTCTGGTAGTAGATATTGCAGCTGTTTGCAATGTATAGCAGCACATAAGTTCAAGACAGAAAGCAGTTAAACATAAAATCTCTGGAGTAAATCCCTCAGAAAAGACTGTCAACTATTTAACACAGAAGACAGACAGCTTTAAGTAGAATGCAGAACATTCTGCATATATGCATTTATTTTATTAAGTATACTTTGACAAATCTCTTTCCTAGAGAACAGGCCGCTAGGGAATATGCTGCATTTCTAAAATGTAACTTTTCAGAAAGGTGGGAATAAAAAACAAGGAACTGATTTTCACAGTTACAAAGCTCTTTGAGGCTGTTTGTCTTTCAGAGGTACTGGTAAACAATCCTGTTGTATCAGCAGCTTGGTGACCTGCAAAATTCCTATCAGCAGAGAGAGCATCAAGTAGATACCTGAAACTAAATCACTGCACTCAAAGCAAGTTCAGTAAGGGACTACTGCCTAAATGAGGATAACTTAATGATAGAAGTCGTTTCAAAATAAAAAGCAGCTTTTCTGGTGGTTTTTGTAAAGCATAAAGCATTTATAATCTACATGTTGAGAGCACTTCTATCAGCTTTTCTTGCAGTACTACAGGGTCACAAGAAACACACTGACATCAACTCATGCACAGAAATCATATGACATAGTACATAAAACAGCTTCCATGAACTTTATGTAGTACTGCTTGGTTTTTAAAGCAAGGTCCTTCAAGAATAAAGTTTTCCATGTTTGCATTGGTGTCTCAAAACACTGGTAAAAACCAGTGTGTACAAGATGATACAGCAAGGTACCAGACTTGACCGCCCAACTTCATTCTGTCTCCTAAACCACTGAAATTATTCATGCTGTTTTGAAAGTATCAACCAGCTTACATGGCTTGCTTTTTTTTAATTACTTTTTTTCTCTAGTGTGCAGAGTAACAGAAATCAAGCCCTTCAGATCCAGGCTACGTTTCCCATAACAACAGACGCTTTTACATGTCATTAGATAATCTATTTCATCTTTTTCCACCAAATGAACTCAAACTAGACCCGGCTTTGATTTGAGCCGCTTTTCCCTGATTATTTTCTATGTGTTAACAATACCTGCTGTCCCAAAGTACTAGACATCATTGCAGTGCATCTTTTTGAAAGATGCCATCTACTGCAAAGCTTCATTAGCATCAGTATAAGAAAAAAAAAAATCAGATCATCCTCGCTTTTAACATCCACTTACTACAATTTCAAATCCAAAATGCCCCAAATGAAACAAAAGCTGCAAGAATAGCTGGATCAACGAAGGTGACAAAACCAATGTGTTCAATTCCAGGCTCTTTCACACATAATGGAACAGCTCAAACTGTCTTAATTTCTCCAGCTGATGTACAAAAACCCTGTTTGCCTTAGAAGAAGCTACAAAATTCTGTTGGGGAAGTAACATTTAATTCTTGCTATTCAAAATTTTGTTTTAGCCTAGTTCACCATTCCTACTCATTTAGTAAACTACAAGCCACATGTTAAGTGATGATGCAGCAAAATGCAGACATTAAGCATTTGTCAGGACTGCCCAAAAGTACAGCTAGACGGTACTTCATAGCCACTGGGTGTCATACAACAGATGCATACCATAAGCATAGCCAACGTTAAATAGCTGACCACTCAAAAGCATCTTCCCTCTTTGCACCAGGAAAGTGCTCTCTTGTCAAAGGAAGGCTTTTCTAGATGCTGATGGAAAGGTAATCTTCCACAGTTAGTTTCATTGCACACATTTTGCACAAGAGGAAACACAAGCCTCAAGCATGCTTCTGCTGTGACAAATCCTTCCACAAGTCTCCATGCTACCACATGTTCTCTGGTCACAGTTCTCTCTCCCTCTAGGGTCATGTTTCCTGCTTATCTCATCTGTCACTGTTAGTTCCCAAACTTCAGGGGAGGTTCCTGGAACTCTTATCATATAATTAATTACAACACTCAAGAAGGAACTAGTCCTCCATCACCACACCCTCATAAATGGATTTCGTGTTTTCTTCCATAGCTTCACCATGAGATGTAAATATAGCAAGAAAAATACCCTTTCTGTAAGAAATCCCATCAGGTTCCCTTATTCACCAGCTCTGACTTACCCAAAGCGTTCAGCAATCACATTTCAGAACTTAACGTTTTTCTGGACTTCTGAATTTACAGCTGGTAAATTTTAGTGTTGCTCACTGACAGCCTGTTTACCTGCAGCTAATGCTCAAAACATAAACAGTTTTCATTTTAAACTGAAGGCAATTACAAAAACACATTTTGCTCTTACTTCCACATAACAATTCTACCAGCTACTCACGGTGCTTTAAGCTCTGAGAACTTAAACCACTCTTCTGTGAAAGTATGCAAGCTGAACAAAGATTTCTGCTGGAATATGAACTCCACATACAGTCATTCTATTGTTGCCAAGCTTTGCAACTGGCACCATTTCAGTACTCCAACTACCAAATTATATAACTGTATAATGTCACCAGAATGCTTCTGTATGTAAATAATTTGTTAACATCGTCTGTGATTAATAGACATCTTGTGGGATCTATCCTTCACACTTACAAGCAAATCTACGTAAACCGCACTCCAATGCACTGCACTGATGGGAGATGCTCCATAGTGCAACACATACAACATGGTTATCCATCAAAACACTCTCACATTGAAAATGTGAAAAAAAGTGTGAAATAAAACTGCTATAAGTTACATGCTGCATTTGCCACTACTGGAGTTTTATCATCACTGATGAAAAATCATTCTCACTCATTTGAGAAAAAGTCAGTGAACTTATGAACACGTATACTTTAAAAGTCAATGATAAATGTAAGCATTCTTCAAGCACTGAAAAGGTGAAAGAATGAGGTAACCAGTTATTCATTAGCCACGCACTCAAAGAATAAAAGGAGAAAATTCAGTAATCAAACAGGAAAAAAAAAACACTGAAGAGTACATCCTTCTCCCTCCTTTGTAATTTCCTAACACAGTATTAATTTAGCTATTCTGAATAGCAGGTGGCTAGACAGTAAATTCACCTTTCATGCAATGTGTTTAACAATCCTCATTTATTATATCTGCCTCAGTACTGAGCAGTCCATGAAACAACAAACTGAAAACACTTGATACAAACCCTAACAGAACTGGTGTGGAGCTCCACTGCATTGCCTGCTTGTAAGTAACTAGCAACCTAAGCTAAGCTAAAGCAACTCTGCAGACACCTTTTGCTCAGGTTGCTTACCTGTGAAGAAGACAACATAACAAAACGTGCTTCATTAGACTGTTTTCCCTTCAACTTTGTTTACTGATGTACTGAACATGAAAAAGTACAAAGAATCCAAACAGAAAAGAAAACATGTACAACCTCTTAAATACTCAACAGAATATATTTTCTATTCCAACAGATGTGAATTAACTATACATCTTCAAATAAATACCAACCTTACATTTTACTAAGTGCTCTGATAACACTGTAAAGTGAAGCCCAATTTACATGCCTTCTCATCAATGCTGTTGTTTGCTAGTTATAAGGAAAGAAGCAGGTTGATATTGTTTTCCCTAAATTGGAAAGACTGTGTTTCCTATAGTATATACAATTTAATGCGAAAGAGCTTTAACAATCTAAAAGCACCTAAGAATGATAAAGTACTCAGGAAGTCAATTGATTTTTGAATAGCATTGAGTGGGTCAGCATGAAAACTCGCTTATTCACTTTAGCACGCGCTTCGCAGTATAAGTACTGTACTGTACTGAAAAATTTGTTAACTACAGTTTAAAAGAATAAGAACCAAACGCAACAGCAAAAATAGTGTACAACTATGTTTATGCAAAGAACATTGCTTTTTTTCTAAGGGGAAGCATATAAGCATCTCAGTTTATACAAAAAGCAGGACATAACTATATAGTTGTCAGTGCATCCTGGCGAAGGAATCCAAACCGTCAGCTTTTTTTTCTCCTCAAAAATTTAATATAAGCTAGATGCTAATCAGAAAATATTCTGTAATTCTTTAATTTCTTCAATACATGGTAAAGACCTTCTATGCCCCCAAATAGTGACTGAAGCATTATACAAAGTTAAGTTTCAGTAGCATACAGGTAGTTATGGGTTTTGTACGAAAAATGTAAGGAAATTTGTTCAGAACTTATTATTATACTCATTTTTAACCACAAACATTTATAACTCAGAATGTAGCATCACTATAAACAGCTGAAGCTAGACTATCTACAGACAAAAATAGCAACAGATTTGATGCACTGTAAATTCAAGTCCTCAGGACAACAAAAAGCAGACCTCAAGTAACAATGTTAATGTCATTTACAAAGAAAAAAAAATCAAACAAAAACATTCAGAATTACCATCACTTGGCATGTAAGTTGAAAAACAAACAGAAATCAAAATTAGCCAAAAGATTCATAACTCAAGTTCTTATTTACACTACACAAAGCTCAGGTGTTAGCCTTGGACATAACTTTCAAATACCTCCAAACATACCCAGCTGCTGTGCAAGCCATGCACAATGTCTTTTCTTAGGACAAAACAAATCTTCAAACAATAGCGAGTACATCACTAAACACCATGAGCTCAATCTGAAGGGAATTCTTTAGGAAGAACAGATTTTTTTTCCCCCCCGTCTCTTAGTATTTAAGTTTCCAGCTTGCTCTTACATAGATTTTTTTTTTCAGTTTAATCTTGCTTCAAAATCACAAATCAATGTGAGCCACCTATGTCAAAAACTCCACTGATGATTACAAAAATGAAACCAACAGTGCAGCCAATCAACTCTACTTATTAATAGAAATGTCTCAAATTTCTACATCACAAAGCTTTCTAAATTTTCCCAACAGGAAATTTCCTGTTAAGTTTTAAAAGCTCACAAGGTGTCATATGAAGATATTTCTCAAAGTATTCAAGTCAAAATATTTGTTCCAGGACCAGTACAAAGTTTTTGCAAATTTTTTTTTTTGTCTTCTATTTTTTTTTTTTTTAATAAAAATAGATGCTTTTTTTTTTTAATTTTTTTTTTTTTTTTACACCCACATCAAAGAGGCTCGTAACTCTTTGGCAACGTACTGCTTTACGAAAAGTTCTCCGGTATTCTTACAATAAGCTTTTATAATATGTTCCCCTTCCTCAACCCAAACACTAAATAGAAAATAAATACTGTGTATAACTTTATAAATAAGATGTAAACTTCAAATACTTTTCAACAATGACAACAGCAACTCATCAAGTTGTAAATCAAACACAAGGCGGACCAAGATATTGTAAAACAAACTTAAAACAGTACATCACAAAGCCTCAGCATTTACCCACAGGTTAATGGCAAACGTAATAAAAACAAAACAAAACAAAAACTTCTTCCCTTAGCTGAAACATTTTAAAAAGTCCACCTTCTTCAAAGAAGGCAATAGAATGCACTGTGACAGGTAAAAACCCTGTACCTCTTTTCAGTAATCAAACACAAAAGGTATTTAAGAAGTTCTAATTCAAATATTAACAATAAAAAAATCTCACGTATTCTTAGGATGCTAAATAGTCATTTTATCCCCATATCCACACTGGTATACAACAAAGGCATTTACTATCAGAAAGCTTCTTGGAAATTGCCTTTGTTGTATAGATTTCAAATATTAATGCACTGAGAATCACTTGCTAGGCTTTGTGTGTTTTGTTTGTTTTAAAGGAGACCTGCAGAACTCTGTCCCCGAGGCGGTATCCATTCAGACTAGCTATGGCCATAGCTGCCTCATCATAGTTTGTCATAGTCACAAACCCAAAGCCTTTGCACTTATTGGTATTAAAGTCACGGATGACCTTCACGTTGGTTACTGCTCCAAAGGGTCCAAACATTTGCCAAAGGATACTCTCATCAGCATCAGGAGCCAAATTGTACACAAAAATGCACCATCCAGTTCCTGCGTGTCCAGGGATATTAATTCCAGCCAAACTTGTCATTCCATCAATGGTCATGGGAGGAAACCTACTGAAGAATGAGGGGAAACAAAACAAAAACAGAACACCTGTTTTAATACAGCAAATAAGTTTCAAAACACAACTTTTCATAGGTAGTAGACATAGCTGGAACAGTGAAGTAATTTGAGATTTTCATCATTCTTTTCATCTGTACAAAATTCAGCGCACAGATACACAAGTGTGGGAACAATGTTTGGTTTGGTTGAAATGGAATAAGTAACACAGAAGAATAAAAGGAAAGCATGCCAGAACACCAGAGAGGATTAAGTCATTTGGTACACTGATCTTCAACAAAAGGTTTGTCTTTCATGCACAATTCACCAAAACAAACACAGCTGAAGTCTCAACAAGTAAAAATAAGGCTTACTGAAAAAGTAAGGCTAGTCAAAACATTTTCTCTCAATGAATTGGTTCATTGAATCTATTCAGGAACTGAATAGTTCTTTATTACCTCTTTACTCCGTAAGCCATGTTGAGCAGATTGTCCAACCTGAAAAATAGTCAGCAAAACTGTCTTAACATTTAGGCCTGGAAAAGTCTTGAGGAAACCTCGTATGTTATTATCAGCTCCTCTGCATCGTATTCTGTAGAAGCTCATTAATAGCTTGAATATGACCATTACAAGAGCTGCAGCAACCTACTACACACCACACAGTTAATGTAATACTACAGATGTTCTTAGGTAGCATCCACAATCCCAAGCGGATGTGGTTCATAAGTGTTTTAAGTTCAGAAAAGATAAACTTATTGGACTTAGTGCACCACTACCATAATACCAGCAGCATAAAGTTGCCATCTGCATACACTACAGTGAAACCTTCCAGATTACAGAACTGTTTCTGAGGAAGATTCTCCTAAGACTTCTCTCAGTATGCTGACATGAGCAGACAGACGTAAGATTTCGGAACACCAACAAGTACTAGAACATGCGTTGGAAAAAAAATGGTTTTTTAAACTATTTTCTTACTCTTTTCTGGAATAAGCTGTTTCAGAATATTGACATATACACTACAGGCTGTGAACTTCTTCCAGGTTATTTCTTCCTTCAGCTTCTCCCAGTATGCAATCCCATCGTTAAACCCTCTGGAGCTACCTAGACAATATTTGAAGCAAGCAGCACTTTCTAGTCCTATTATAATAATTTCAGTAATAAGACGGAACCTGCTTCTCCAAGAAAAATATCTTCCTAAAGCAGCTCTTGTCTCCTCCTGGCAAAGTTTAGATGTGAAGGGGACAACTTTTTCTTAAAGGTTACCTTCAGGACACTACATAATATGAGCTTAATAGAATATTTACATTATTCAGTTTTTAGCTTGCAGCTGTCTTGCAGATCTGTTCCTTACTGTTATTTTTTCCAGTAATGAACTGTAAGATTCAAGAAGTGCTGGTATCACAAGGAATCTAAAGTCAAGGGCTGTAATTGTGTAATTAATGCACCAAAATAAAAGGAAATGAAAAATGATTTGGTCTTGCAGGTAAGTGAGGGTCAAACTACAGAGTATTTTGATTTTGCAGTAAACAGGGTTTGAAGGACACACGGACAAGACAGTAAGCCGCTGATCAGCTAGAAGAGCATAAGAGGAAATGAAAGCTGCCTGCCAACCATCAGCATGCTTGTGGATTACACAAGTTTACTCTCACTAAAAATCTGGAGGGGAGAGAAAGGTAAGTTCCAGAAATATCACCACTACAGGTATTTGTTGCACAAGGGACTGAGAACTTCATACAGTAACAGTGTCAAACTAACTGTTTTCATCAGTTATTGGATGACCTTAAGAGACATGGCAAAGATGGAATTTACCTTACAATTTTTAATTGCAACCTACAGGAACTGAGGAGCAGTTACAGAGTTACAGATTAAGCTGCTTTCCAGAGCGCAGACCAACATCTCTATTGAGAAAAGCATTTTAGTGACCCTTTTATTTCTCACTGGTAAGTACATGCTGACAGTGCATTTTCAGGCCTCAATCATTAATTAATTGAAGACAGTAATCATTAATTAACTGAAGACAGTACAGCTGCATCAGGTTATCCTGCTAACATCTGAAATTTTAACCAGGATTTTTTTCCTTTTTTTTCCTGTGGAAGACATGAAAGACCTGAGCTGTCAGTGCAATCTGAACTATACCATCAGCAGCAGCTGAAACGCTGCAACAACAGCATGTAAGCAACACCCAAAATAAAGACATCTCTCTTAACAGTTACCAACACTTAAAATTTAGCAAAGGCTCTCTCTTCCAGAAAACAGAAGTCTGAAGACAGAAGTAAAATGAAGAACTAACATCTGCTGTTCCAGTTTCACTGCCTGACCAGTGGGTTCTCCATCAGCTCAACCTTCTACTTCTTCCACACCTACTAAGGAAGAACTCAGCCTTCCCACTCACTGCAGGCCTGATATCCACTTGATATTTCTTGCTACAATTATGCTTTTAAGTGGAGTAAATTGCAGCATCTCCGCATGGTTGTCACAAGCATTAACTTTACACTTAACATCTTAGCAAACACTTCCAGTGAAATTTAAACTGGCATTCATAAAAATGCACTGTTTATTAAAGAAGAATCAGGAACAACCACAGGTTTAGAAGTTTCAGTTGCAGCAGGTGACTACTGAAATTGCATCATTTTTCTTCCCTAAGAAGTACCATGAAAATTCCCTGAACACTGAATACAAACGAGTACCCCTCCCATTAGTGCTGACCTCCACTGCTGTTGGGTACTTGTGGTACAAAGGGTGAGAAGTTAGAAACAGTCTGGTCATTCCACCAGAAGCTCTGACCACTGGGACCTACAAGCAAGGGTGGCCCACAAAGAAACCTCTATAAGAGTGCTAAGTTGTCTTTGTTCTAAGCAAATGGCAAGCTAATTTTGTTGTTTGAAAAATCCAATAGCACATCTTAAAGCGTACTAATATACAGCACATTCCAGTAATGCGGTCTGTAGTGGAGGCTGAAAATCAGCAATCAAAGTCACTGAAAACAGCAAGGGGCTCAGGAATGTAGATAATATGATTTTTGCTTCACTCTGTTCTCACCATCTGTCCTTTTCAACACTCTGAATTATCACACCGAACTATATGCTGAAGTTTCCACATAATCAGAACATATAACCACAAAAACAGACACAGAAGATACAAGTTTGGAATAAGGGAAGACAGCAGCATATACTCAGACAAAAACCGAGGACAAAATCTGAAAGCCAGAATGGGGGGGAAGTACATGTGGTCTTCTGGAGTAAGGCTTCTGCCTCTTGTTGTGCATCAGCTTCTGTCAGAGCCTTCTCCTGTCATCATGCTCTTACCTACCAGCTCTCATTTGGGGATGAATGCAGCATGTACACGAATGCTGAGCTGCAGGGCACATCACATAATACTTTGTTTTTCTAACTGAACCCCAGTAGGCTATGTCAGGCCCCACATGATTTTTGGCTGGCTGCTGTCACATACAAACATGGGAGATTGCAGACACAACCTTAAATGCGCTGCAGGCCACTTCAGTAGTTAAAGCACATTAATACTGGCACCATGGGTGGTTAGCACTCCCTCCACATACAGTGCTGTTAGATACAACACTAGATTATACTTGTGCATACCCTCATTTTCTTGCCTTATTTCCACCTCCTCCTTCCATAGAAATGGAGCAATTGCCCACAGGCTTCCTGGTATCATGACTGGTTCTACAGTAGAATTTATCTAGCAATCACTCGTTCAAAGGCTCAGCTGACAAAAGTGATGAAGTAGGTGCACTGCATGAGTAAATATGCACTGGCAAGATAAAGTGTCATTTCAGCTGAAGTTGTGATTCTGAAACAAAATCAGCAATGTTAATTCCAGTTTCACTGAGCAGGGGGAAGTAACAAGGTTTGCCAACGTGATGGTAATTTTCAGTTCTCTAAAAAGATGCAAAAAAAATATATACTTCTGTAATCTGTACTCTGGTTTTAATTAACCAATGGAATACTTTCCTTTCTCTTAATGGACTTTAGGACTGAAAGGCTTTGATAGTCTGAACTTTATTTTAGTATAATTGAAGACATTTAAGAAATTGGCAGAATAGCATTTGATGAATAAAGTTAATAAAAGATGGACTTGAGTGGCCAATACCCAGATCATTAGATCTTAGGCTTAAAAGGGCCACTGAATATGATCTGTTGTAATCAATGATGTGGCATTTTAAAAAGCCTTTCTTCCTTACACTTAAAGAACAACTCTGCATCGTTGACTTTTGTTGGGGTTGTGATGAGAAGGCAATATTTTTAAAAAACTAATACACATACATACATGCTCTTTATAAGAGCATAGTCTGTATGAGTTGTCCCTTTGCTCCTGCAGTTGGAAGTACTTGCATCTATAAGCAGCGCTATGCTTATGAAAGTCTCACAGCTGATAATCTGAAAATTGCTTTCACCTCAATTGTCACACTAGGGATTTGATTTAGTAGTTCAGTGGGTAGGGATGGTGATAGGAGGATGGTTGGACTAGATGATCTTGTAGGTCCTTTCCAACCTAATGAACCTATGAACCTACATGGGTTTGGGAAGAGAAGGCGTGATAGATATGTGGTGTATCACGTGGCTAAGAGATAAGTTTAATTGCTCATGTTGGTTTAATCAACTTTCAAATTAATCAAGAAACCACAAAATTAAACGCAACCTTAATTTTGATTTTTAGTGACTGTCTAGAATAAAAAGAAAGTTATCTCATTTTTAAACTCTCAGTAGATTTACTAAATGCCTTCCTGCCATCAGTAGGTTGGAAAACATTCTCACATTCAGCTATCACTTGGAGCATAGCTGCAGAAACTCCATGTTTCCATGGGTTTCCTTCATATAAATCACACAGAACAGAAAGAGGACAAAGGAGAAAGCAAAGAGTACAGGTAAACCAACAGGCCCAGGGAAAACATCTTCCAGCTCAGTTACGCAGAAGTATCTAACTTACCTAAAACGTTGAGCCTGCTGAGCTAGAGGCGCTGGATACCTTCTGTTTGGAGAATGGTACAGCTGGGAAAGGATGGCCTGACTGGTTTTTTGGCTTGGATTGTTAGCAAACTTTACAGTAATGGGCTCTGCAGCAGCTGGAGGCTTCTGGCCATTCAAGCGTTTGATAGCTTCTTCTGCCTCAATACGCTTGTCAAATCGAATAAACCCCACACCTCTTGACAGACCTGCATACGGTGAAGGAGACTAATAAATTCAGAGGCACATTTGACAATATTTGTTTTTTTTCAACAAGTGCTATAAACAGTTGCAGAATTTTTTACTTACTAGAACTGGTCTAGTACTGGTAGAAATAAGACTTAAAAAACACTGCAGTGCTTGTTTTTTGGGTTGCTTTGTTTTATATTAAATAAGGCAAGTCTCTTCCTAAGAAATCTTGGAAGATTCAACTCTTGTTCTGAGTGAAGAACACCGTCAAGGCAGCTTGAAGGCAAATATACAGGCTGAAACAGTCATTTCAGAGGGATGAAGGTAGACTCAGAAGTGCAGAACTCATTTGCACTAACCTCTGTAGTATCTAGACCATTTACAAAACTCCAAAAATACATTCTTCTATTCCCCAGAAAGGAGAAATGCCTTACGCTATTCTGCAGCATGCCATCAAGTTCACTTTGAAGCCAATATGGTAGAAGAATAAAAAGAACAGAGAGGGTTCTAGGTTGCACTAATAGGAATTACAAGGCAAGTTTATTTCTGTGAGACTCCTTTCAGCATACAATCATGTTTTTGTTGGGGATGCTTTTGAAGGAAACTGATTTTTTTGGACCACAGATTTTTCATAGGTACAGGCAAGTCAAAGATAACAGGCAAGGAGATTAAGTATTTTTAGAAAGTCTTAGGGAAATAATAACTCAAAACCTTATTCTGCTGCTTAAATGTAAATGTACTGAGATGTTAATACTTGCACCAACCACTATTAAAGCTTCTATAGCTAATACTCCTTTGTTGTGTGCTCAGTTTAGCACTCCTGAATGCATGTAGAAGTCTCTTACATTTCTGTTGTGAATAAGCAGACAAGTAGTAATACCTTCATTAGGTAGGCATTAACTAGAAGAAATATGCTGTTATAAATAGTGATTATTTAAATCAAAGTGACAACAGGCATAAGAAAGCACTGGAGGCAAGTGTCACAGTCTCAACTTCGCATTTTTCATCGGACAGTTTTTGTCACAACCTTATTATTGATATCATTTTGAGTCTCTCTTCCCTTCTTGGCAACTTTGAAAAAACCTTAAACTTGAACAACAACCCATGTCAGAGAAGCACTGTGTTCACAGCAGTATTTATGAGTACTGAAGAATTACAGCAGGCAATTTCAGAAGTTTGCATGTACTTATTAGTCCACATCAAATCCCACCTTTTCTGTGCAATAATATAAAAAAGCATTCTGTAAGCAGTTATTTGTCAAACAGAGTAGAAATATGTCCAGCAAATCTGCATCTTCTACAGGTCACTACTTGGTATTTATTATTCATTTTCCAGCTTCTCTGTACTCAAAGCATCAATATTAAGATTTCAGTTAAAAGAATTGAAAACAAATGACTGTGCAGTCAACTATATCAGCCAACTGTCAGAAAATACACATGCTTGTAATATTATCAAAGTAAGGCCATTTGAAAACCTTAAGCCAGCATGGATGCACAGCATAAATGCCTTACTGTCTTAGTTTGAAGAGTAACCACAGATGTTATTGACATTCATTTACTTATTTAGAAACACAACTAAAATGGGAACTGAACTGTAACTCACCACCTACTAGAGCTTAATTTTAGTTAAACATGCAATCTCTGAAGACATCTAAAAGGTGTGTGAATGTGATTCCTAGGCACATAGTTTAGAGGTGGGCTTGCTACTGCTTTGTCAGCAGCTGGACAACATTTTGTGTCTTTTCCAATCTAAATACTCCTACAGCTGTTTAAGGCATTGCTAACTAAATGCAGAATTTAACTTCTGAGAAACTCAATGTTTATGTTCTTCGGTGTGCCTCAAGTTACTGAGGCAATCATGAAGACAGTCTTAACAGCAATTAACACTCCAGATCTGTTCTGCATAAAACTTAATTTAAAAAAAGAAAAAGGCGTTTAGTAGCATTTCATAATTAGCATGGGAACTACTTTGATACAGAAGCTTGGAAAAGGTGATAATAGGTATAGATTTATTGCAAGACATGAAACAGGCTTCAAACCAGCACCTTCAGGGTGGAAATGACATGACTCAAACTGGTTCACAGTACTCCACAACCTACTTTTGTCCATACATATTTATGAACAATTCCAGCAGAAATTTACATTATCTAGCCCCTGTACACCTTTAAACATTCTAGAAACAAGACTACTTTCCTGCAAGGTGAAATATTTTTCAGATCTCTAGTCTAAGAATGAAAGAGTGCAAAGCTGCCTACTTACCAGTGACTTGGTCAACTAAAATACGTGAAGTAATAATGCGTCCACACTGGGAAAAGAGTTGTTCCAGCTCTTTCTGACTCATTGTTTTGGGAAGTCCACTAACATACAAGTTTGCATCTCTGATAGAAGCCGAACTCGGTCGCGCATAGGAAACCTAAAAAGAACATGAAGAAATAAAAATGCACACTACCACAATATTTGAAACACAAAAAACTACACTTATGAGATACTGAAATGTTTTTAAGGTCAGCCAAAGCTTACTCCACAATGACAACTATGTGGTCACTGGTGAGAACTGCTGTACTAAAGAAATGCAACACAGATTGGACGTTGACTGTGTAAAGTATCATGTATAAAGCAACTTAAGCAGTATTCATAATAAAGGAGAAAAACTAGGTATATACGCCACGAAGTCAGTGTAGAAGTATTCTTCCTCACCAATTTTAAGATTAAGGAGGAAGATTATGATCTAAAAATACTTTGAGATCTAAAACTACTATTAACCATCTATTCACCATCTGAACTGCCACACTCCATCTGAACTGCCACAAGTCCATGGGGCCAGATGGGATCCACCCAAGGGTGCTGAGGGAGCTGGCAGAGGTGATTGCCGAGCCACTTTCTGCCATCTATCAGAATTCCTGGTTATCTGGAGAGGTCCCACAAGATTGGAGGCTTGCCGATGTGACTCCCATCTACAAGAAAGGCCGTAAGGAAGACCCAGGGAACTACAGGCCTGTCAGCCTGACCTCGGTATCAGGGAAAGTTATGGAACAGATGATATTGAGGGAAATCACACGACACGTGCATGGCAATAAAGGGATCAGACCCAGCCAGCACGGGTTCACCAGGGGCAGGTCATGCTTGTCCGACCTCATCTCCTTCTATGACTGGGTCACCAGACAGGTAGATGAGGGAAAGGCTGTTGATGTAGTCTACCTGGACTTCAGCAAGGCCTTCCACACGGTCTCCCACAGTATTCTCCTAAGGAAACTGGCAGCCCGTGGTGTGGACAGGTATACTCCTCTAGGTGGAGAACTGGCTGGAGGGCCATGCCCAGAGGGTAGTGGTTAATGGAGTTAAGTCCAGCTGGCGTCCTGTTACAAGTGGTGTCCCCCAAGGATCAGTATCGGGGGCCATCTTGTTTCATATCTTTATTGATGACCTAGATGAGGGAATTGAGTGTACCCTCAGTAAGTTTGCAGATGACACCAAGTTGGGAGGATGTGTCAAACTGCCTGAGGCTAGGGAGGCCCTTCAGAGGGATTTGGATAGGCTGAACAGCTGGGCTGAGCTCAATGGGATGAGGTTCAATAAGGCCAAGTGCCGGGTCCTGCACTTTGGCCACAATAACCCCATGCAATGCTATAGGCTTGGGGCAGAATGGCTTGAAGAATGTAGAGGGGAAAAGGACCTGGTGTTGGTTGATGCTCGGCTTAACATGAGCCGGCAGTGTGCCCAGGTGGCCAAGAAGGCCAACAGCATCCTGGCCTGTATTAGAAATAGTGTAGCCAGCAGGAGCAGAGAAGTGATCATCCCCCTGTGCTCAGCTCTGGTGCGGCTGCACCTCGAGCACTGTGTTCAGTTTTGGGCCCCTCACTACAAGAAGGACATTGAGGCCCTGGAGCGTGTTCAGAGAAGGGCAACAAAACTGGTGAGGGGTCTGGAGCACAAGTCTTACGAGGAGCGGCTGAGGGAGCTGGGATTGTTTAGTCTGGAGAAGAGGCTCAGAGGAGAGCTTACTGCACTCTACCACTTCCTGAAGGGGGGTTGTGGTGAGGAGGGGGTGGGCCTCTTCTCCCTGATAAATAATGACAAGACGAGAGGGAATGGACACAAGTTGCGCCGGGGAAGATTTAGCTTAGATTTGAGGAAACACTTTTTCTCTGAAAGAGTGGTCAGGCACTGGAATGGCCTGCCTAGGGAGGTGGTTGAGGCACCATCCCTAGTGCTGTTCAAGAAGCGTTTAGATGAGGTGCTAAGGGATTTGATTTAGTAGTTGGGTAGAGATGGTGATAGGAGGATGGTTGGACTAGATGATCTTGTAGGTCCTTTCCAACCTAATGAACCTATGAACAACAAAAAATACAATCAATGTCAAGTTAAATATCAAAGCAAAGACAGTACAAAGCATTTAGAGATTTTAAGATGTCAAAGATTAGAGATTTTAAGATGTCAAAGATTAGAGATTTTAAGATGTCGAATGGACTACCTATGTCCATTTTATATGTACAGAGCTCACTATAAAATGACACACAATCATACACAAGGTGAAAATAAACAGTCACATCACTAAGAATGAGCAGCTGAAGAGGTAATACAACAATGAATGGCCTGAGTTGGAAAGGACCTCAAAGCCCAGCCAAATTTTACTTGCTGCCTCAAAGTGCATGCTAGCATGTTATAGAGAAGATCACAACTGAGCAACCACACTACTGGAACAGGACAGAGCGAAATAATTCGGGGTTTTCCTTGTACAAAATATAAAGGTAAGAGGATCTTCAAGCAGGAGTTAGATTTATCCCCCTTCTCCTCCGTAATTCAAATTCTGCCTCTGGACAGCTGGAATTTGACCGTGTAAATCTATCCTTTGCATAATCCTTTGGCATCTATTTTCAAATGCTTTCCACCTCATTCACACACAGGTCATTGAACTACAAGACTCCTGTGTAAGGTGAACACAAAACAAAAAGCAATTAATACTGATTGCCCCAGCAACTGAACAAGCAGAATCCTCAACGCTGCTTTTATCATCTGATCTTCTACAGAGTCTTTACAGAAGGTTGTCTCACTGATAGGGGTCGATGTACAAGAATTCTATCTGTCCAATGCAAGACATGCTCCAACACACTCCGACCTGCACCACCTCCCTCTTTAACCTGAAAGCTACACAAGAACTACAGAAATGTTTTCGAAATCCTTGTTTTTTTTGTGTCCAGCATATGCAGCGGGGAATAACAGCAACCTTTTTCACGTACTTTGAACATTTTAACTGAGGTGTTCAGATTTAATTTTAACAGAAAAGCTGTCAGTGCCCAGTTTCACAAAGCAAGAATGAAGAAACTTCCCAGTTTACACAGTTTATTTCAGTTCTTTGTAGAATAACATTCCTCACTGGATCTGAATCCCCTTTCCTTTAAGTGTCATTTTCTCTCCTCTTTCATCTTCCAGAAATATGCTCTAGGGAACTGTCCAAAAAAGAGCTGATGAAAGTTACGACTATCAAGATACGAGGTTGCCAAATATCCTTTTATAGGAAAAATAATCTAGATTCAGTTTCTATTACATCATGTGAATAAACTAAACCACCCCACAGAATACAGGGGAAAAGATCTATTGAAATTTGCTATGTGATTTTGGGCGAACATAAAACAATTTTTTGGACAAATCTAAATCAAACCTCCCTATGAGGACAGACTGGAGGAGTTGGAGCTATCCAGCCTGGATATGAGAACAGTCAACAAGGAGCACTAACAGATGATGGACAGCAGCTCAGCTATCACCTCCTCCAGATCCATCATCACTCTTGGGTGAATCTCACGGACTCATGGCAGTCCAGTTGGAGTAGTAGGTTTCTGACTGTTTCCTCCTGACTCGTGGGAGGTTTATTCTTCTCCCCAGCAGAGACTTTCAGGTCAGAGTGTGGAGTACCCTGAGAATAAGTGCTCTGACTTCTAAAGACAGACATAAAAAGACATTGAGAACCTGATCCTTTTCCTTATCCTCAGTGGTGACATTCCTATGCTCATCCAGTAAATGGAGATTCTCCTGGTCCTCCTCTTACTGCTCACTTATAAAGAATTTCTTGTTCCCTTTTACCCCAGTGGCCAGGTTGAGTTCAAGCCGGGCTTTTGTCTTTCTAATTTTCCTCTCTGCACATCTTAGCAACTTCTCGGGATTCAGTTTCTGAGTTGCACATCCCTTCTTCCACAGGAGATAGATTCTTTTTCTCCTGAAGCCTCAAGAAAAGCTCCCTGTTCATCCAAGTCAATTTTCTTCCCCACCAGTTCATTTTGTGGCTCAAGGGGTCAGGCTGCTCCCGTATCTTTAAGATTTCCCTCATAAAGAGCAACCAGTTGCCCTGGACTTCTTCATTCTCCAAGACTGAATCCCAGGGGATGGCCCCTACTAGCTTTCTGAACAACTCAGAGTCTGCCCTCCAGAAGTCCAAGGGAGGTTTTGCTGTCCCCCATCTTGGCTCTGCCAAGAACTGAGAGCTCTACAATTTCATGGTCACTCTGTCCAAGGCAGCCCCTAATCTCCACATCTCCCACCAGACCTTCTCTGTGAACAGCAGGTCTAGCAGGGCAGCTCCTCTGGTAGGTTCTTTCACCAGCTTCAGCAGGAAGTTATCTTCCATACACTCCAGAAACCTCCTGGACTGCTTCATCTGTGCTACATTATATTCCCAGCATACGTCAGCGAAGTTAACTCCCCCATGAGGATAAGGGATGGCCATCATGCAGCTTCTGCCAGCTGTTCGTAGAACAACTCATCTGTCTCTTCACACTGGTTAGGCTGTCTATAACAGACCCCAAACCAGGATATTTGCCTTGTTAGTCCTTCCTCTGATATTTTATCAACAGGGATTCAACCTTATCCCCAGTCACAAGCTCAGTAACATCAAAGCACTCTCTAACATAGAGAGACACACCACCACCTTCCTTGCCTATCCTTTCCAAAGAGCTTCTAGCAGCCATCCATTGCAGCACTCCAGTCATGGAAGTGATTCCACCACATTTCTGCAATGGCAACTAGGTCATAGTTCACCTACCGCAAAATGTCTTCCACCTCTTCTTGTTTGCTGCCCATGCTGCATTCACTGGTGTAGATGCACTTCAGATGAGCCCCTCGCATCACCCCTAATCCCATTAATACTCTCCCAGGCTCACCTCTAGCAGGCTTGGTTTTATCCCCTCCACTCTTCATATCTAGTCTAAAGCTCTCCGTACAAGCCCTGCCAACACCATTTCCCCCTTTACAACAGGTGATACCCATCAGCAAGATCTCAGGCCAGGTGCCAAGTAGACTGACCACCCCATGATCAAAGAACCCGAAATCCCTGCGCTTGGACCAGCCTCTCAGCCATGCATTTAGAAGATGGGTTTTCCTAGTTGCCTCAGTGTCCTATGATTCTATGTTCTACAATTCTATCTCAGCTTCCAACATTTCACAGAGCTCTTCTGTCATCTGGTAATATACACTGACCAAGATTATTTTCTGTTATTGAAGGAAAGAAAAAGTAAATTCTTTGATGTGTGTTCTAACTTTTTCAATTCACCATAAACAAAAATAGTTCATTCTGAGGATTTTACACAGCAGTTGGGAACTGATAAAGCTTCTCTTTTGATCAGTTTTTGCTAACTAAGAACTTAAAAGGGAGTAGTACCCTATAAAAAGACAACTAAGGATTATTCCTAGAAGATTATATGAACTACTAGCTAGAGTAAGATAAACACAGCAGGAGTGTTTCAAGGTATTAAGTGCCCGTAACTTGCTGTATGAAGCCTCTAATTATCACAATCATAGTACCAAAGTATCAAAATGGCTGATTATGGTTGTTTTGCAGCACCAGACAAGTAATTTATTCATATACTATACAACACTTCCACGTCAATCTCAATGACGAAATCTCATGAACAAGGCAGCAGATAACAGATATTAGTGACAACAGCAATTGCATTCCTGTGCAAAAGCACAAGGCAGATAAGAAGTTTATCAGGTTCTTCCACAGAGGCAAACAACTGTGATTTCTGAAAACTTACTAGTTGTGATTTCATACTCAAGTCCAAGTCACTGATATTCTCAGAAAGACAGCAACAGAGAGATACCCAACCAAATAATCATTTTCAGATGAGCATTCGCAAAGTGAAGTTATGATGAGCAGAACTACAGATATGAAAATGAGTGGGAAAGCACAGTATTAAAATCAAACAGAAGAGGAATCAGAATTCAGCTACTAGAGGCATGGGAGATCTCCTGACACAGCCAGATCAAATAACTGATTCTGTGAGTTCTGGGCTGAATGGTCCGACACATGCTCAAAAGAACTTTTCTTGAGTGGTAAATCCGCTACCACCTCAGGGCTGAGCAGCCAAGACCCAGTGCTTACAAGTTATGTTTGACACCAAGTTCCTTTTTATTCTTTATATTCAACCTTCATTCTGCCTAATGCATGGTTTTGCTTGATCTTGGAGTTTTCTTTACTCTTTTATGAGCAAAAAGGTGTAAACCTTTAATATTCCCAGGTACACAAAGGTAAACTGAACCAGTGACAGGAAAACATACAGAGAATGAAGTTATGCTGCAATCAGATGAAAGAAAGATAGTGCTGGATACCTAAGAGGTAGAAAAACATAACAACTAAGGAAAAGGGGACCAACAAAGCTGCTGTGAGCTTCTTTAAGAAATAGAACTGCTATATTTGGTATAATATCTTGAGGAGATCCAGGTCAGGTCAGAGACAGACTGCTTGAGCAGCAGGCATAATAAAACATCCAACTTAAAAACAAGTAGGTCTGAACAGCAGGGTTCATGCCTGTTTTCAAAAGGAACCCCTGCACTCCTCAGAATTCAGCACTGTTAGCAAAGAGGGGGTACAGCAAAGTCCTTTTGGTAGTGGTACACCATGAACCTTCCAAACAAAATTTGATGCAAATGGAAGCAGGTACAAAGGGGTTCTACTTTACTTAAAAGTAGATGAAGAAAGACAAATAGCTGCACAGATCACTGGCACAACTCAATTTTACTGGTCTTTTTTTCATTCTCTTTGCAATCAAGATGAAATGAAAGCTGCTTTATCTAGTCTGAATTATACTGTCCAGCAAGTTTTGCTTTCTGTATTTGTTCTTGTCCCCTAGAGAAAAAGTCAGCATTCCAGGGAGTGAGCATTCACTGGAAAAACAGTTAACTTATTTTATACGTAAGAATGCTGTATGATCAAACATTTCTCTGCTAAGAGACTTAAAGGGAAAAAAAAAAAAACAGCAAGAACAACCCATAGTTTGTTCAAGATTCATTTGCCAAAGAAGTGCTGTGGCTAGCTCTGAACTCAGATAAATACCTGTTACTCAACAGTTTTCTAAGCATGAGTATTTCTAAGCTTATAGAACAGAGGCTGCAGAACATAAGCCTTGCAAGCTGTTTTCAAACAGGAAAAGCCCATAAGAACAGAAGATACCCAAAAGCTTGCTTACGACAAACTTCAGGCTGCTACAGTTTTCCCAGACTGTCTTGAGTTTGTTTTAGAAGTAGATTATATTGCTCTTGATAGATTAAATAACTCAATTTTCTACACAATCTGTAGAGTCTTATGTAATAATTGGACTTCCCATCCAGCTGTCCACTGCCCAAATCATTCTGATTCAACACATGAGACGAGTTAAAACAACACAAGCAGAAATGAGTGCTGTAAGGTGTGCAAGAAATCCTCTCCAAGAAAAACCTTATTAAGCCAGTTAATGGACCTGTGAGGCACTATTTAATACCTTCTCCTGCTCAGCTGTACTAAAGCAGGCTAGAAGCAAATAGCCATAGCACAATGTCTGCCTGATCAGCAGTTGGATCCAGCAGTGAAAAGAATGAAAATTCACCTTTCTTCCTCATACACTGGCCTGACAGATATCTCTGCTGATGAGCATAGCCAAGCAACAGAGGAACGAATACCACAGCTCTCATAAGTTAAATTGCTGGAACTGTTTTTATAGGTCTGGAAGCACGATGACATCCCTAACTACTACTGGTTTCCCACTCACCATCCCCAGCAAGAACATGTAGCAGGATCATACTCTAGAATTGCTTCTGCCTAACCATTTATCTCCTTTTCTCTGCTACTTTAGTTTTGTGTTGTGCTGCACAACAGGACATGTTGCAAAACATTCCCAGTTGGGTCATGATGGGTATTCCAGGAATGATAACAAGCATATTTTGCTCCTTCTAGGTGATGTTCTCAGAAGCCTGAGTGAAAGCAGATGAAAGCAGATATAACAACAAGCTGAGTACAGTGATGCAAGCTTTATAATGGACACAGACCATGAACAGGTGCTATCTGGATGAAAAGAAAGGTCTAGAATAACCAGTCCAAAAACCTGAGAAAGTTCACAAGCAATCCCTTGAGACAAAAACATCTCGCACACTATGAAGCATAGGATTCTCTTGTCTGGAAAATAGCATTTCCTCCCAGTACTATTCCCAAGCGTATCTTAAGATGAAATACCGCAATACCTTCTTCTGGAAAAAAAAAAAAAGACATTTTTTAAATTGCCGAAGACAATGCATACAGCAGCTGAGCAGTCATGCTGACACAGGTAAGACCAGCAATTGGTCTTATATCAGTAAATCATCAACTCTTTCCTGTTACCATCCAGTCAGTCATTAACCTGTGGATTTTCTAATAGAATATGGCCTATTCTCATCATTTGTCTGGAGCTCTACTGATCAATAGTAGAACTGTATTCAACACATACCAACACCACACCTGAATAAGGTGTTTCATGTAATAATGTAAGGGGTACTTACCTCCCAATGTCTGTTTAGTGTTCACAGCTAGATGAATGCCCTCTACTTAGTAAACAATCAGCTCTGATTCTCATTCACTCCCACACCCTTGTATAGCACTGTTATCTAAGAACCATGTTTCATTTGGAAAAGCAACTACAGTTCAGTGGTTTCTTCAGAGAGAAGAGATGCTTCAACTCGAAACTCTTAAAACTTTCAGCAGCTACAAAAAATAACCCACTAACTTACCTAGAATTCTCAGGAGGAACATGTCTCAGGAAAAAAAAAAAAACTTCCCATTTGTATGAGAATTTTCTGCAAGCAGCCATGTCAAAGGTATCTGAATTTTCCTCATACAAAAGCGATAAAACATGACTGTGTAAGCAAGGACAGACCAAGCTGGTACTGCAATTAAAAACACTGTTCTGGTGTCTTTTATGCTTATATCATAGAATTGCTCAGGTTGGAAAAAAACGTTCAAGATCATCAAGTGTGACTGCAACCAAAACAAACTACCCTAACTCTAACCACCCACTGCTAAATCATGTCCCTGAACACCACATCCAGACTGTTTTTAAAGACATTTAGGCATGGTGACTCAACCACCTCCCTGGGGAGCCTATTCCAGTGCTTTAAAAGTTATAAAGTTACAGTGTACCCTCAAAAAATCCTTGGAGAATATGTATTTAACTGTCCTAACATAACCCTGAAATCATTAAGATTTTTCATAATCTACGTTTTGAAAGAAGTCAGCTAAAGAATCTCTATGCAGCAAGTCATTGCATCAAGCAGGGATTTTCAAACATCAGTCTAAATTTGTCTTGGCCATGGTTAAGAGTAGCAGCTTGGTGTGTAAGAGTAGCACCATCTATTTAAGAACATGGTCAGCTTAGGCTAAAGAAACATTGGTAGTCTCAGAGAAACTGAGAAAAAAAGATGAACAATTAAGACCAAGGAAATCTAGAGCAATGCTTACCAATTTCTGCAAGGATGCCTCCAGGCATTTTAAACTAAGTGTCCACAAAGGTTGTCCTTGACAAGAGTAAACTGGTTTTCCTTTCCCATTTCTTGCTATTAGCACTGATGAAGACAAAAGGGGGCATTCGTTTCAAAGGACAAGTACGGTACTTTTGGTCTGACGGGCCCTAAATTGCATTCTGCAGTTCTGATTTTTTTAATCCTTCTGTAATCCTAATTTTTGGAAAAAAGTGGATGGGAAAGAGAGCTGAAAATACAGAATTCAACACCTGAAGAAAGTCAGCTCTTCTCTAAATTTAACCTCGTATTTAATCTCCTGTTGGCAGCTACATTTCAGTCCCTACATTGTGTTGTTTTTCTTTTATGATCAGTCTTAACATGATTGAGACGAAGGTGACCAGGAGTCCTCCTTAGAATATAACTGATAAAAGTACAGCGTATTTCTTCAAGAGGAAGACCTAGCAAAACTACCTACCACAAAGGAAAACAAAACAAAAAAAAAAACAACCCAAGCTTTCAGAAGACCTGGTCTAAAATGGATACAGGAGATTTCAACTGCACGGAGCCTGCTTTAGTAAGGGGGTTGGACTCACTGATCTCCAAAGGTACATTCCAACACCTACAATTCCGTGATTCAAGCTGCTTCCATCTATCAAATCATACATGGCAGAAGCACCTAAGTTAACAGCAGAAACCAAATGGAAACCCTGTTAAAAACTAACAGGTTCAGGTTTTCACGCAAGTCCTTGAGAAAACACAGGTGAAATGCTGTACTAACAGAAATTCATTGCATTACAAGAGAAAGTTATTAAGAATACTGATATCTTTCTACAATAAAATGAAATAAGGACTACAAAGGGTATGAGGATAATAGGATTTGGATACAAAGAAGTACTTTACAGTGAGGGTGGTAAAGAACTGGAACAAGTTGCCTAGAAATATTGTTGATGCCCTGACCCTAGAGACTTCCAAGGCAAGGCTGGATCAGGCTCTGAGCAACCTGATCTAGCTGCGGTGTCCCTGTTCATTGCAAGGGAGTTGGACTAGGTGGCCTTCAGAGGTCCCCTCCAACTCTAAGGACTCTATGATTATCCTAGGATAGCAACTCTGCTGACAGCTTTGCCTTTTAAAGGGTCTGTAGTACAGAAGACTGCAGCCAATTATTGTCTCCTTAAGAAAAATGACTTACAATGTTTAATTTATGTGCAAAGGAAAAATAAAATAAAAAGATTCCCCAAACTCCCCTCTCCTTGTTTGGAGAAAAGATTTTTGACTGTCCTGAGAGACCTCTCCCCATCCTTAACATTCCTGATTTTGTTCTGATGAATACCCTAACTCATGCCCAACAGCTGTAACAGCATTACACACATCAAACACCTCCAGGAAAAAAAAACACAACCATTTCACTTAAGACAAGACTGTGCAGAATAATATTCAGCCCTTTATAGGAATATACAAAGAACAAAGCAAGTGGCCTCAATTCTGCTTCTGTTTTTTGGGTTGAGGTGAACAAGAAGTACAATTCAATTTCTCCACATTCCTCCTCAGCAGCCCTCCAAACACGGAAAGACTGACAAGCACATTATTGGATCTGCTCTACATTAATCATTCCACACACATTGTAGAGATGTAAAAAAATTACATACCAAGTTATCATTTACCTATGAAGCCTTTCAGGAAAAACTATTACTCCAAGAATGAAAGATGCCTGGAGTCAACACGTAAAAATGTCAAATAGCCCAGAAAGCCAACAGCTTAACAGAGGTCAATCATTCTCAGTACTTCTGTAGTTTCCAAAGAAACTGCATCTATATTTTAGAATTATAAAAGGACTCTTGAGGAGAAAAGCATCTGTTTTTAATAAGCCCAAGGAGATCTTCACGCTTAACATTTGCAGCTTTTTGTACACATGCAGAAAAATCATGCTATTTAAGAGTTTCTATAGTGTGGAGATGGCAGAGGTCAAGAAAGTGTAATATTAGTTCCTGTATTTTATTTTTGATTATTTTATTGCTTTCTTAGAATGCAGCTCTTTGGCAACATTCACAGTCTTTCTTCAGTCCCAGTTTGCCCAAACACATCTATTTATGTTGGATACCTCCTGTGCAGGCTCAAAGACCTGCACCACTGAAATTTTTGTCTACTAATTTGCTCAGCAGTCTTAGGGCAAGCTGCATGGGTGTGAGGGGCCTCTGATTCTGGGAAAGTTGCAGCAGACTCCTGCAAAAACAAATCAGGAGATAAGCTATGCAATGGCAGGAGAGATGAGCACAATTTTAAATACAGCCTGACCCACTGTGTTATTTCCTCAGAGAAGTGGCTCTTCACTAATGCCAGACATCATCTTAGCATGGTTTACAGGACATGACAGCAATATGCATTCACAAATGAATCCTCCTCTTAACCAAATGAGTAAGCACTCAGCTTAAGCAGAATGGTTAAATAAAATTAATTGTCTGATAGTATGAAGGGATTTGAATTTCAGTGAAGAACAAGTTTTACTTGGAGGTGAAAAGGTACATGTGGGGTAAGGAGGGACTTAAAATAGTTAAAGCTTTGACAGCATCTTCATAACACAGCTAAAAGGTTGTATAATTACCATTTACATAACTCCTACAGAAATTTAAGGGAAAAAAGATCTTTACCTTTGTTCTGAGATAAATTGTTCTGCTGTCACAGATTTGCTACAGAGCTTCCATTTTGCCTGAATAATCCAGTCCTGAGGTATTTAATTACCCTATCAAGACCACTAAACCATCTGGCACCATATCCCCCCCCCTCCGATTTTTGTTGACTGATAGTATCAATAAAATTCACTAGCTTTAAATCTCCAAACAGAACCTCCTTTTGCCACTCACCAGATCAATGTACTTTAGAACTGTAAAAAACTTATCAGAGGCAGTAAGGTTTCTTTCACCTTCACATCACAATTGCCACACGGTACTCACAATTAGAATGGTTCAAGTTAGAAGGGGCCTTTGAAGAACATCTAATCCACAATTCATACACTTCACTGCACACTCACACAAGAGAGATCAGTGCAAGTGACACAAATAAAATTTTCTTTTAAAAGTGTCCATGTTGGAGAAGACATGAACAATCTCAAGCTCCTTTTTTCTGCTGCAGTAATTCAAAAATCAAACTAGTACTTCTTTTATTCAGCATTTTATTATTTCCTATGAGGCACTTTCAAAAGCACTGTCATAGGATCATAAAGGTAGAGATCTTGAACAGCCAAGTTAGAGGGCAATTTTTTTAAAAATGAACCCTACTGTAAACCTAATTATGGTCCTAATTAATCTAATTAATGGTTCTAGATAATAGTTTGCAGCATCAGTGAAGCTGCACTGTAATAATGCCAAGTGCTTAAGGACATGGAGTCTCAGGACATGAACAAGGTTGTTGCACATGCCTTCAAGGCTCCCTTTGCTGTATTTCCAACACTGAACCAAAAGCTCACAGTTCTAATTGCACAGCTTTCTACATTACAGCACTGAATAAGAAAAACTGATGCCAAAGTAGAACTTCACTGCATGTAGCCAGAGAATCTGTGAAACTTACTTCCAACTTTCTGTTGGAAATGGTTTTATACGTTAAGTCTAATAATTATTTTTTTAAATATATGCAAAGCAACGAAGGAGTGGGAAGAAAACCTATGTATTTAATGATTTAGGTAAAATATTTCTTAAATCTATATTCCCTTGACAGGTGATAATTACCAATGTAAACACTAACAGTGAAGTACAGAACTTGGAAGAGGAAACCACCTCACTAAATTTGATTTTTAAAAAGCAGGTAGAAGGCAGTTAGATAACCAATGCTATCTTACACAAAAGGCTAACTGATATGCCTGTAGCTAGGGCAAACTATTTTCATTCCCATTTCCAATTCATATTTGTCTACCTGACTACACCACATATTACCTGCATTTAAGAAAACCATCTGCCACTCCTGCATGGGGAGGCACTACCATGTGGAGAGCTGAGGCAAGGACAGAAGGAAGTTCCACATTCTCAACTCACCTTGTGAGGAAGAAACAAGCACTATATTATTGCCATCAGCCCTGGGAGCTCCGACCCACTCAAGCCCATATGCATCATTCAATCAATCTGGCATCCACAAGAAGAAAAGCTGACCTCTAGAGATTGTGTGCTCCTGCTAGCCTTAATCAATGCTAAAATCTGCTTCCTGACACAGCTTTGTACCAGTTCAAGAACAGGACACTGATTTTTCTGTTCCTTTTAAGAGAAACAATCTTGCCTGTGCATAAGTCACAACCAAAAGATATTGCCATTCAGATCATCTTATAATTTAATCTATCTTTCTGCAAAAGTTTTCCCAGGAGTGACGTGAATGAAAATCACTGAGGACTTCCTCTCTCATGCAGAAACCTATCTAACAAAACAAAGCATGTGCTGAGTTTGCCTAACACAACATGAAAGAACAGTAATACTTGCACATTGTTTGCTCTGCTCAGCTTTCCACACTTGGAAACTGATCTTTTCAGGACAGAAATGAAAAGAACAAAGTAATGTACAAGCAAGTGGGCAGAGATCATCACTATATACACATGCAAATCTACAGAGGTTCTGTTCTGTTTAGGAGTCAGTGAAAAAGTATTTTCCAGAAACAACTTAAACAAGAGTTTCATCATTTCAACGTTTCATCTTTTCTATGATGCAGCTAACTTTCATCTTGAAGTTGAGTACCTCAGTGAAGCCAAAATTTCACAGATTATTGGCAATTCTAATAAGCCTACTTACAAGTATTCCGTAACACATTAAGAAGGACGGTATTATTTCAGAAAAGGCAATGGGTTCAACGTTGTTACCCACACAAAAAGACAGCAGTCTGTAAATCCATGTTTTAAATATATTTTACTTTAAAAAAAAACAACAGTAAGTGACCAGTGTTTAACAAGCTAGAAGAGAACCTGTGGATGAGGGCTATCTGCCAGGTACCCAATCCAGAATACCTCACACTGGGATCAATTCTCCCTGAATGGGAACCTCACAGTTCAAGCACATGAAAGTCCATCACCTAAACAACTTACCTCCAGAACAGCATACCATTAGGGAAACAAGCACTCAATAATTATCTCAAAAACTGAGAAAATTTTAGAGATCTCAAGAATATGGGGAGAACACACATATAACCATCTTTCCTTCTGAAGTAAAAATATCCACTGAAGACACTATTACATCACTTTTCAGGAAAAATTAAAACCTGACTGATATCCATCTTTTAAGTTTCAAATCTAACTTCAAATCAAATTCAATTAGGAGCTAGACTGAGTTTGTCAAAACATTTTTTTAACTGGACTGTCAGTTCTTAGATAAATAGGAATACTGTAGGCTTTACCAAGGTCCTGGCACTGATTGCTCAGAAATGACTGTTCACCCCAAATGATCCTGTGCAAAGAGCTCTGATATCAACTTCACTTCTGGTCAGGTTAGTCCCTGGGCTTATGAGAGGAATATGAAATAGCTTGCTCGCCAGCTGACTATTTATATTGCATCAGAGATGAAAACAAACATTTCTTCTCTCCAGGTACTAACAGACAAACAGCTCTTCTAACAGAAGCAACTTCATAGCACACAAATGTCCCAAGTCCTGAAACACATTAGAAATCCCCCAAACCAACACTATCCATACTGTGGAAAGAGGTCAACCACTTCTAACAGCATCCGGGGTGAGTCCAGGCATGAGAACTTGCCCTGAAACCCAGCTTATGTTTAAAAATGGAAGGGAATGATGTAAAGCAGTCTTTTCCCAACTATTGTGCATTAACAGCGAAAGAATCTGATGACATTGAACAGAAAGGCACATGAAAAGGAAGTGTCAGACCTTGCCAGCCTGACACATGAAAAAAATTAATGCTTGCAGTTACTTATCTTTCTAACTAAACAGAGTCCACAGAATACCCAGATCAGATGCATTTCTTATTGTTACAAACCAAGACATTTAATCCCAACTAATGCTGAGATGCATATATTTGCATCATTACTGTAGTAAAAATTTATTCCCTTTTGAAGACTCCTTCAAAATCTGCATATGCTTTTCAAGTGTCAAATTATTTCCTTGCATCTCCCACTGACAACATGGGAGAGCTCCCTGCCTGCTGCAAATATTTCCATGACTTACTGATTGTCATCAGCAGTACATTTAAGTTTCAAACAGCATCAATTACTTATTAAACTTCATGAACACAGAACAGGTAAGGAATTCTAACTGTAATCACTGCCACCTCATATTTATTTCAACTATGTTTAAGTGGCTCAGCACTGCTCTTAGCTTCAATTAAACTTCAAATATCTTAAGAGAAAAGCTTTCTGTTAGAAGTTTGAGGACCAAGAGATGAGCTAGCAAACCCTGCTGTTTAATGAAGAAGGGGCTGGCTGACAAATGTGTTGCCTTCAGGCACTAATACCTCTGAAACCTGATTTGAAAGCCTCCATTTCCTGACAATTTTTTTTTCATCTCCTATCCTGCGATTTCAGAACCTAAATGACTGCTTGAATGATTATCCTCTTCTGAGAGAGGAATAATTGTGTAATGCCACACTTTAAAGATATTAATAACAAAAGAAATATACAAGAAACATATGCTAATTATAAAGCCATTTCCTTACCACGACCCTACTTTTCATAAATTTGTAAAAAACTGGAGCCATTTTATAAGAAATAAAATGATGCTATTGAAAGAAGAAAGATAAAACAATTGATGACCCAATGTCAGCGGTTTGCGGGACAGTTTGACCCGGTACCGTGACAACTGAGGCAGGGGACCCACAGGCCCACACCCCGAGGAAGGGGAAGAGGAAAAGGGAAAAAGGAGAAAGGAGATGGGCCTAGGAACAAAACAGCGGCAACAATCTGAGGAGGAAAGCTAATTTACTAAATAAGATATCAGAAAGGAAAATAACACAATATAAAATAATAAAATTGGAATTGAGGCAAATGGATCAAATAAAATGAGCAAGAGAGAAGAGTGTCCGATAAACCGAAGGCCTTACGCTAACGCTGAAGGTGGACGGCTGCAACAAACACCCGCTGCTGAGCTCGGTTCCGAAGGGAAGAGAGTCGAAGAGAGTCCCGTGACCACAGACAGTTTTTATCTTTCCCTCTGGGCGGAAATATGTAAAAATGCAAAGCATTGCAAAGTCCTCTGGGGAATGCAGTTCTTCTTCTCTTCTGAGACAGGTACAACCAGAACTACCGATGATCCACGGAGCTGGAGCATTAACGCTTTAACTCCCAATACACCACATGATGTCATGATGTGGAATATCAATAATACAACAAAAATCACAGAACCATAACATTCCACCCCTTATTCAACATCATTACATCATGCTTAATATATATACATAAAAACACAATGATTAACAAGCAATAAATACAAACACATACAATATACATATATACATAGTAATAGAATTACTGAGGGCGCTCTCCCCACATCAAATTCTCTTGTGGTACACACCGAACATCCCCATTCTTCTGCATCACCCACCAGGTAGACCCAGGTCCCTGAGCAAAAACAGTTCCACAGAGAGGTTTGCCCTTGCCAGAAGCTGGAAGGACCCAAACTGCTTTTCCCAACATGTTCTTCACATGTACTACAGGGACCTTATCTCCTTCTACAGTAGGTAGAGAGCTGGATTGGGCAGGACCATCGCGACAGATTGATCCTCTGGTGTTTAAGCACCTCCCAGTGCTTAAATGTTCTGCCACCCATTGCTTTCAACATGGTTTTTAACAACCCATTGTACCTTTCCATTTTACCAGAAGCTGGTGCATGATAGGGGATATGATAAATCCACTCGATGTCATTATCTTTGGCCCAAGTATTTACAAGAGAATTTTTGAAATGAGTTCCATTATCGGACTCAATTCTCTCTGGAGTGCCGTGTCGCCATAGGACTCGTTTCTTGAGCCCTAAGATGGTGTTTCAGGCGGTAGCATGGGGTACTGCATATGTTTCAAGCCACCCAGTAGTTGCCTCTACCATGGTGAGCACATAACGCTTACCACTGCAAGAACGTGGCAAGGTGATATAATCAACCTGCTACGCCTCCCCATATTTATACTTTTGCGATTGCCCTTCCTCCCAAAGAGGTTTCATCCTCTTGGCTTGTTTAATTGTGGTGCATGTCTCACAGACATGGATAACCTGTGCAATAGCATCCATAGTTAAGTCCACACCTTGGTCGCTTGCCCACTTGTATGCTGCATCTCTCCCTTGATGGCCAGAGGTCTCATGGGCCCACCAAGCTAGAAATAATTCACTCTTGTGTTGCCAGTCCAAGTCTGCTTGAGCCACCTTAACTTTGGCAGCTTGATCTACCTGATGGTTATTTTGTTGTTCTTCAGTTGCCCAGCTCTTAGGAACATGAGCATCTACATGGCGCACCTTTACAACCATATTCTTTATTCGGGCAGCAATGTGTATTTCCACAGTTCAGCAGCCCAAATAGGTTTACCCTTCCGTTGCCAACCATTTTGTTCCCACTGCCGTAACCACCCCCATAAAACATTTGCCACCATCCATCAGTCAGTATAAAGATAAAGCACAGGCCACCTCTCTCGTTCAGCAATATCTAAGGCCAGCTGGACAGCCATTACCTCTGCAAATTGGCTTGATTCTCCTTCTCCTTCAGTGGCCTCTGCAGCTCGTCGTGTGGGGCTCCACACAGCAGATTTCCATCTGCGGTGCTTACCCACAATGCAACATGATCCATCTGTGAACAGGGCATATCTCTTTTCATTGTCTGGTAGTTCATTTTATGGTGGGGCTCCTTTAGCACGTGACACCTCCTCTGCTGGTGTTGTTCCAAACTTTTTACCTTCAGGCCAGTCCATGATCACCTCCAGGATTCCTGGATGACTGAGGTTCCCCATCCAAGCTCGCTGTGTAATCAGCGCAGTCCATTTACTCCAAGTGACATCAGTAGCATGATGGGTAGAGGGAGCTGTCCCTTTGAACATCCAGCTCAGCACTGGCAGTCGAGGTGCCAGAAGGAGCTGCGTTTCAGTACTGATTACTTCGGAAGCAGCTTGAACCCCCTTGTACACGGCTAAGATCTCCTTCTCAGTTGGAGTGTAGCGCTCCTCAGACCCCCTGTACGCCTGACTCCAGAATCCAAGGGGTCAGCCTCGGGTCTCTCCAGGAGCTCTTTGCCACAAACTCCAAGTGGGACCTTCCTTTCCAGCAGCAGTGTAGAGGATGTTCTTTACATCCTGTCCCATCCGCACTGGCCCCAGGGCCACGGCACGGGCTATCTCCTGCTTAATTTGCTCAAAAGCCTGCTGCTGCTCAGGGCCCCCCACAAGATCATTCTTCTTCCGCGTCACCTGATAGAGAGGGCTCACAATGAGACTGTAGTTTGGAACATGCATTCTCCAAAAGCCCACTACACCCAGAAAAGCTTGGGTCTCTGTCTTACTGGTGGATGGAGACATGGCAGTAATTTTGTTAATCACATCTGTAGGGATGTGATGACGTCCATATTGCCACTTTATACCTAGGAACTGAATTTCCTGTGCAAGCCCTTTCACTCTGCTTTGCTTGATAGCAAAGCCAGCTCGTAGGAGAATTTGGATAACCTGCTCTCCTTTCTCAAAGACTTCCTCTGCTGTACTGCCCCATACAACAATGTCATCATCAATGTATTGCAGATGCTCAGGAGCACCACCCTGTTCCAATGCAGTTTGGATCAACCCATGGCAAATGGTTGGGCTGTGTTTCCACCCCTGGGGCAAACGGTTCCAGATGTACTGAACACCCCTCCAGGTGAAGGCAAACTATGGCCTGCATTCTGTGGCCAGAGGAATTGAGAAGAAGGCATTAGCAATGTCAATGGTGGCATACCACTTGGCTGCTTTTGACTCCAGTTCGTACTGGAGTTGTAACATGTCCGGCACAGCAGCACTCAGTGGGGTGTGACTTCATTCAGGCCACGGTAATCTACCGTCAGCCTCCATTCTCCACTGGCTTTACGCACCGGCCATATGGGGCTGTTAAAAGGTGAGTGAGTTTTGCTGATCACTCCCTGGCTCTCTAGCTGACGGATCAAGTTATGAATGGGGAGCAAGGAATCCCTGTTGGTGCGGTACTGCCGTCTGTGCACTGTTTTTGTAGCAATTGGTACCTGTTACTCCTCCACTTGTAGCAACCCCACAACAGATGGATCTTCTGACAGGCCAGGTAAAACAGATAGCTGCTTAATGTTGTCTGTGTCCACAGCAGCTATTCCAAAAGCCCATCGGTACCCCTTGGGATCCTTAAGGTGCCCCCTTCTGAGATAGTCTATACCGAGTATGCATGGAGCCCCCGTCCAGTCACTATAGGATGCTTCTGCCAGTCCTTACCAGTGAGGCTTATTTCTGCCACCAACACAGACAGTTCCTGAGAGCCCCCAGTCACTCCAGAGATCAGTTCTGTCCCTTTATAACCCGAAGGCATTAGAGCACACTGTGCACCAGTATCCACCAGTGCCTCATATTTTTGTGGCTCTGATGTTCCATGCCACCGAATGCACACAGTCCAATACACTCTATTATCCCTCTCCCTCCTCTGGCTGAGGGCAGGGCCCCTCTATTGGTTACTTTTAGTGACAGGGACAACTTCACTGGTCGTTGGTCTGTGTTGTAATTCTCTCACCCGTGCTCGCAGTGCAGGGGTGGGTTTTTGATGCCATTCCTTCATATCTTTTCCATTTTCACATAAGTAGCTCCAGAGCCGTGCGTGACATGAAGTTAGTGCTGTCATTTGCTCGAGCAGGACGGCGTTTGCTTCTGATAGCTGCAATCTTTTCAACCCTATCAATCAGTCAGGATACTTTCTCTAACATGTCTTCCATCTGTCCTTCTAACCTTGATAGGGCTGAAGTGGAAGCGTGTGATGGCGGAAATTTTTGTTCAACGTTTTCAAGTGTAAGAATCAGTTCAAAAACTGGGGGTTTTCTGTCTTGGTCCTCATATCTGTTGAACGTTGTCACTAGTGTACCGGCGTACCTTTCTGGTGCTGTTTTTGAAAGCTTTGACATATTTCGGGTGTACTCCTTACTTTCTCTGGATCATGGTTCCGATCTTCAGGATCAAACGTGGGATCATACAGCATTTCTGCCACAGCTGTTTCTCTCAAATACTGGATGCCTTCCTCAATAGTTTTCCATCTTTTCACTTTAGGTGCCAGGTCACTCTTGTAGGGATATCTTTCCCTCACAGCTACTAACATTCGTTGCCAGAGGCTGGCGATTCCATCCATATACCTGCTGATCCCTCTGTCGACAGCTGGGTCACGGGCAATGTTTCCTAGTTGGCGAGCTTCATTACTGTCGAGGGACACGCTGTTGGCCCCATTGTCCCAACACCGAAGCAACCAAGTGACAATACTCTCATCCGGACGCCGAATAAACTCCTTTCTTGAGCCTTGGATCTCAGACATTTTCATGGGTCGACGAAACGTGGTAACTTTGACTTTCTCATCATCCTCATCATCACTATGTCCATGCCTCTCACTTTTCTTTGTTGCCTTTCTTGGTGGTGGTGGTGTTGAGGACCCCCCCTCGCCTGGATCTTCCTCTTCTTTCACCACCTCTTCTTTGCGTTCTAGGCATGAGGACACACGTTTCCATTTCTGGCCTTCCACCGGGGCAACCGACTTTGATACCGGTGCTTCGTTTGGCTGGTCAGATGTGCCTGGGAGGTTTTCCTCTTTGGTCTGAGCCTCAGTTTGGACACTCTCTCTCTCTCTCTCCCGAACAGTATATATGCCTCGGTAAGCATAAGCCAAGCCCCAGATAAGCTGTTCCACCTCAGATCTTTCTGAGCCGCAACACCCATTCCTCAGATACAGGCCTAGCTCCTCAGGATCCTGCAAGTGTTCAGGAGTAAAATCCCATGGCACTGGGGGACCCCATGCTTCTAATTTCTTTCCTAAAACTCTCCACTTTCCCTGCCATTCAGCATTCTCTGTTTCTGGGAAAAGCTTCCTCCACATGGTGTAAAGTGCCATAATAAGGGATACATACAGGAGGACTGATAGCCCAATCGTTAACATAGTCCCTAAGCTGTAATTTTGAAAATTCATAAGGAACTGAGAGGAGAACCTGGACACCCATTCAAATATTGTTTGGTTTGTTAACATGGTATTGTTTGTTACATTAGCCAGGGTGCCCAGGTATTTGGTAGGTGCCTCCATCGCTGCTTTTAGTTTTTCACATAGGGACCAGGCTCCATAGATCAGACTGGCAAGCTTAACCAAGTTCCAGTACGTTTTGAGCATTAAAAGGGAAAAAGCAATGAAATACAATCCCTGTAAGGGCAGTTTTAACAGAAACAGTAAAAACATTTTTTTTTCTTTTACTCAAACAAGCTGGCAGCACCCGAAAAGTTTACAAATATCCCAGAAGAACTGGCAGTATGCCTGGACTTCAAGGTCGTGTTTTGCCATACAGGACCTGCAGTACAGATAAGCTTCCTAACAAAGACAGATTCACTCTAAAAGTATTTCTCTGTCCGGCTAAGGCAGCTAGTTTTGCCCCACGTTGGGCGCCAAAAATGTCACTGGTTTGCGGGACAGTTTGACCCCGTACCGTGACAATTGAGGCAGGGGACCCACGGGCCCACACCCCGAGGAAGGGGAAGGGGGAAAGGGAAAAAGGAGAAGGGAGATGGGCCTAGGAACAAAAAAGCGGCAACAATCTGAGGAGGAAAGCTAATTTACTAAATAAGATATCAGAAAGGAAAATAACACAATATAATACAATATAATTGGAATTGAGGCAAATGGATCAAATAAAATGAGCAAGAGAGAGCGTCCGATAAACCGAAGGCCTTACGCTAACGCTGAAGGCGGATGGCTGCAACAAACACCCACTGCCGAGCTCGGTCCCGAAGGGAAGAGAGTCCTGTGACCGCAGACAGTTTTTATCTTTCCCTCTGGGCGGAAATATGTAAAAATGCAAAGCATTGCAAAGTCCTCTGGGGAATGCAGTTCTTCTTCTCTTCTGAGACAGGAACACCCAGAACTATCAACAATCCACAGAGCTGGAGCATTAACTCTTTAACTCCCAATACACCACATGATGTCATGATGTGGAATATCAATAATACAACAAAAATCACAGAACCATAACACCCAAGTATCAACATCTGTACTTGTTCTTCTTACTAGAAATTCAGTAAACAGAATTAAAAGACTTAGGAGCATGACAGTGCACAGATCCCTTGCTTGCCCCTTTCCAGCCTGAACCTCTCACCATCAACCTTTCTCAGATGGGTGGCAGCGACAATACTGGTTACGTCCTGGGCAAGGCTAGCAGATAAAGAAACTGGCACCTTGTTCCACAGCTAAGGACAGGATGACCCAGAGCCAACCTCAGTCATAGTGCTGAATACTCCAGCTTAAGTTTCAGAAGAGCTAACATGCAGCTCAAAATCACATTCAGCATCCAAATATGAGTCAGTCACCTTTCCCCATATATAATAAACAGTCCAGGAGCACTTGAGCTCTCCTGTGTGACAGCAGATTAAACAACAGCACGATCCTCAATGTTACATGTGCTGCAGTGACACCTTATGCCTTGCCATCAAGAGACTTCTTGCTGATTCAGATCCTCAGTAAATGATTAAAAAGCTCCCCAATTCTAAATAAGCTAAGATTATATCTTTGATTGTGTACATGTAATTCCTTAGACATAAACAATTGGCAAGACTGTAACAAGGAGTGAATTCAAACATTTAGATCAAGGAGGAGTTTAGAAAGCAACAGAGTCTCTCCTAAACCTTGTGACTCAATGGCAGGGTCTCCCTGAGAAGCCTATTTAATCCTATAAACAAACCTTGTCAATCAAGGGTACCTTGCCATCTCAAATCTTGTGATGTCTCATTCACGATTTAAGTTTCATTAAATCACTATTTTATAAATTTTATGAATACGCTGCTGTTTTTTTGCTTACAAGCAAGTCATACAGTTCCATCCATGATACAATTAAAACAAAAACATAAACCCCCAAAAAAACCACCATATAAACACTAGCTACAGAAAAACCCTGTAAAACAAATTATTCATGGATCTTTGTAGCCAAATCAGTTATCTCAGCATTTCATTTTAAGGATATGCAAGAAACTACTAGGCTGCTAGTGCCTTGTTTACTAAGTGAATTATACCCTCCTAGTTGAGAAAGTAAGTAGGAAGCACATAGTGCAGCCTTCAGACAACAGGAAATATTCTATTTCTATAACTCAAAACATTTGGTCTGATTTCTCAATTAGATCACAGTCACATACAAGTGTCAAGAATTTAGCAACTCTCCCTCCCAGCACTTGATTTTTCTGTATTTAATCATAATCTAGCTTTAAATCTAGCTCAACTACAAAGAACCAATAATCTGCTTCATGATGAAGTTCTACACTATTTTATTGTCAATAGAACACTTGAATTTTATTTGGAAGAAAACAAGTCATACATCTTGTAAGTCAAAAGCAAATTAGTTTCTTGACGTCATAGAAAACACTACATACTTTTATTGTTTTAGTTTGAAGTCTCAATCCATTCAGTGTGTTGATAGCCTTTCTGGTATCCTTGGGGTCAACATAGTTCACAAAACCGTAACCCAAGCTCTGTCCTGGTTAAAGAAAGGAAAAAGTGATCATTAGTACTCCTGTGCTGTCTAACATAACTAAATATGTTTAAAAAACCTTAAATGGACACACAACAAAGAACTATACTGAAGAACAGTTATCTGCAACAATCAAGTTTCAAAAGTTCACAACACTTCATTTTTTCCAATAAGGCTAGTATCTTTAACTAGCCTCTTTACACACAGACTGCCCTAAATTCAGTGAAGAAAAGGCTACAGTTAATCTAAGACTTGAAAAAACACATGAAATACGTTCAGTAATTTATGAACTGTTAGAGACAAGTAGTAATGAAGGATCTTCCAAGTTTAACATCAAAAATCCAATATTCATCTTTTTAATTGAGTACAGAAAGCATAATGGTAAAACTCCATCACAGTACTTCAGTGAATTTCAAAGGCACCTCACTATCAGAATTTGACCCAAGAGATCTCCAAAGCTGTTGACTGCAGATGTTAGTCATACTGAATACAGTCTCATGGTAGCAAGGGGTTTTAAAAGACCATTTTGTTCCTACATTCCATCAATTCATACAAATAACTGGACACCAGTTAAATGTGATTAGAACAAAGATGAAATACTATCAGGTTCTTCTAGCATCAGCAGTTTAGATCACAGATCACTCTACAGCACTTTTAACTATTATTGAGCCACAGCCCACTTCAATCAGTGTGCTGTTCTAAGCACTTAAGCACTTGGGAGTTTAGCAGCAGTGATCTCCTGAAAATTTCAGAACTGAGCATGTAACATCCTTAACTAGCTGCCTGCAGTGTACTTTTTTTTAAAACACTTCCACCAGCACACTAGAACAGACAGCTACAAAAATAAAACATAGCAACAGGACAACATCTAGTAAACATTCCTTCATTAGTACATTATTCTTTTTTAATAAAAAGTCCTGCAGTCTTTCAGGATTATTTTAAGAACCTGCAAAAATTAAGTCCAAAAACCCAAGTCAACAAGGCAAAGCCATGGGAAGCAGCCAGTACAGTCCACCCTCAGAACATTAGTTTGAGATCTTACGTGACAATGCACTGACACAGTGGATAAACAGTATTATGTAACACAAGTGGGAAATCCATTTACTGCAGTAAAGATCTAAAAGCATTAATGGTCTATGAAGTTCTTATATGTTACCTAGATAATGCTACCCATACACACAGCAAGAATACCAGATGGGCAGAGGTAAGAAAGGTTTTAGCAAAGAGCCTGCCACTGCTGGTAGTGTTTTGGACAAGTTACTATGGCACCAAAAGTTTAGCACATGTTAAACCTCACTTCCACAGTGCACCCATTTTTCTCCATCTCATTCAAAATAATACAGAAATAAACACAAGAAAAACACAAGAAAAAATGACTAGAAGCAATTGTGAACAGACAAGCATATACAAAGTGCCAAGTTATTAACAAAGAGAACAGCAGTACTCAGCTGGACAATGCCCTGAGCAGTCTGTTCTACAAAGCCTTGCTCTAGACAGGGAGTTGTACTTTATGATTTCCATAAGGGCCTTCAATTTCAGTGGTTCTGTAACAAACAATATGGAATCCACAGAATTATGATCTGTGTTCATTTATGGCTGTACCTAGACAACTAAATTTTCTTAACCTATGCTTTTTTTTTCCATATCAGTTTGACTTACTGTAGAGCAATTTCTACACCTGTCACCTCCATCACTCCCACTGTCTGCAGAAACTCTAGCTGTTTCCAAAAAAAAAAAAAAAAGAAAGAGAAAAAGAAAAGCAACTTCAATTAATGTCTTACTCCCTAAAGCAAAAATGCTGATATTTGGTGTTCTCTTAGTCACGCTCAGTATGATCCCCAATTAAGCCGCAAATTTGTAAGAAAGTTAAATCTAAGACAAAGCTACTTCATGTAAGATGCTCCTAACACATTATTTCTAGAATACATTAGATGGACAGAGGAATTTCCACACAAGGTTAATTTGCCTTTTAAATAAAAACAGACCACTGCAAACAAAGACCATACTATAAGACATGGCAAATTTGCTGATGATACCACACTGAGTGGTGCAGCTGTCAAGGAAGGGATATCATCCAGAGGGACCTGGACAGGATTGAAAAGCAGGCATATGAGAACCTAATAACAGTCAACAGGACTAAGTGAAAGCAATCATAGACGTATCCAGACTAGGAGATGAACTTTCTGACTAAACAGCATCATGCATTTTCTTGAAGCACAGGTATACACAACATTTAGAAGAGCTGATGGCTGGGTTACTGAACCCTCAAAATCTACTACAAGCCATTTCATTTCACTTTGCTATAGTTAATTACTTACATAAAAGTTTTCTCATGAGCTTGGAGAAGAACAGACTGTGATTTTCCCCGATTACTACACAAGTTATTAATAATGAAATTTTAAGAAAGAAATACTAGATGACAAAGAAAAAATAAGCCCTGGTGCTGTTTAAATACTATCAATAAAGATGTTCATGCCTGAAGTACTGAACTGCAGGAAACATTTAATGCATCCTGAGGTACACCTCAGTTCAAGGTTAAGAGACATTAGCTAGTGTAATGCGTCTCAGAATTTGCTTTAGGTAAGAAAATTGGGAGAATATTGTCAAGGAAGACAGTAGAGCAGTATCTCTCTGCCCACACCTTCCTGCCAAGTTTCATTTTAAGTCCACTATCACTGTATATACAGCTCATTTCCACTTGAAGTGGAAACCTGACATCACTTTTTTCTTGCACTGCCTCCCTACAGGCTTGCACTTATGTATGTGCACCCTTCCAACTTTCTATCAATTTAGAGAATATATTCTGAATGTAAGATGAGGCAGAGTTTATTTAGCTTCAAATGAAGTGTTTCCACTGTAAGCCTGGTGCTTCCTTCTTGTCAGTGTTTACCTACTGGTCAGCAGTTTTAGGTCTGGTTGTGGTCATCTCTCCAAGGCAACAATATCTCCCAAGATCATCTACAGACAATTTTCTCTCAGAAGTTTGACTCAAACCATTTGTACTGCTTCATCTAAATGTGCTGTTTCTTGTTTCAAAACAGTAATTTTAAGTACAGTTGAGCAAAGGAAAACTGAAAGAAATACAAAATTATTTGTCTCCATCAAGCCTAGTTCCTGTCTCCAAAAAACCTGCATTAGTTTACTTTTATGTTAAGAGTTGTATGAACAGCTAAACCAGGACAATCCATCCACAGCAGGACAGCAATGAAGACACTTTTTAGAGCCTCTCCTAGGAACTAGACTGCTGATATTAAGAAAAAATACACTAGTAAATTTTTTTTTTTTTGAAACAGCTACAGTACCCACAGGTAATGTGTCCTCTTCTAAAGCTTTATTAGAATGGTCACAATAGCTAAATTTCCTCTTGCTGTATTTCCATAGAAGTACAAAAAGCACAAGAGCCTCCAGATCAGACAATTTCCTTGAAGCTGAAGAGATTTTTCTAAAATAAAAAAATAAAAACCTACAGTGACTACGGTACCTAGAAAACTGACACAAGCAAATGCAATAGAAGAAAACTTCCCTACAGAGCTATCTGCATAGCTCCTTCCCTCTGCAGTGGGCAAAATATGACAGTATTTTATAACACAAGATGGTAGAAAAAAAAAATAAATGTTTCTCTTACATTTTTAACCCAAGATCTACCACCTAGTTCCAGGAAGAACATACTTCTGAACCCTACAGGCAACACAGAACCAAGAAATACTATTTCAGACAAATGCCAAAAGCAGCATCTTCAACAGCTCTTTGCTGCTGAACAGGATGTGCAGTAAGAGGGTGCTTAGCCATCTAAGTATGCGGTCCTGTTGACAAAAGTTTGCCTGAAAGTTCCCAAGTGTCATTTACAATCTGTTACATCTTAAGAGAAAGGCTTGAAACATTGACAAGCATGAGCTTTGATTTAATAGATGCTAAGTGAACCATTTTTAAAGCTACTTCTGAAATGCAGTTATGGCTGTATCATTCAAAAGTCCTCAAGAGGTCAATATACAAAGTGAACTCAAGTGCTGCATTTTTAGTAGTTAGCACTGTGTTAACATTCACATAAAAGGACATATACTGTTTGCTGCACGAGGATGTGCTTAAAGAGCAGCTGATTAGCTTGGTAGTTAGATTTCATGACTGACTAAAACATCCTGGTAAATTATAAGGCCATCGGAATTTGTTTTTTTGCTTTATTTTGCGAAACAATCACAAGTTTCCCTCCAGAAACTTTCACCAGCACCAAGCCTGCTTATCTTTTAGTCTTGAATTCCCCTGTTGTTTCCTTAACCCGTTTCCTCCTATTTATTTAACACAGCTTCAGACTAAAATGATGTTCTTATTTATATCCCAGATAAAATCCAGAACCAATGTTGTTGAACCACTTTTGCTTCTTTGCATCAGCAAATACAGTATTTTTCCAGCACTACTCTATTAGCTTAACTCGTAGCTTAACCAGACGACTAACACGCTGAAAACAGCAGCTTTGGTACTAAAAAAAAAGTTTCCACTGCTATACTTCTTATTGGAGTCAAACACTTCTATTACTTTGTCGTGTTCTCCCTGCTCTCAGGAGCCAAGAGACTTCTAGCACAAACGCAGAAAGATGCCTTTGAAAACTTGGCACACCCACCACACGAGGGAGTCCTTGGCTGCTTTGTTTCAAAGCTACCGAGCAGCTAACGCAAGTGCCGAACAAGCCACCTCTCCCAGCCTATCTGCGATAGAGCATCAAGCTCATCCTGCTCCTTCTCTGGAAGTTTTAAACACACATTAGTAGGGTATGCAAGACCAAGTAAAATAGGTAACCGAAAATTTCAGGCAATCTCTTTTTCCACTAAAATAATAATCTGAGTTTAAAATGATTATCTGAGTTTAAAGTGTTCAATATCAAACACTGCAAGCACCTGAACTGCAGAAGTGTTATCAGTGTAAGGCTGAACTTAATGAGTTCTCTGAAAGACACTAGTTTAAGGTGGAAGTTTAACAATAAAAACCTCTCCTCTAATTCACTTAACAAGTAAACTAACATATGAAGTGTCCCCACCAGTTAACTGATATCTCAGAACAAAGAACTTACAAGTATAATTCAATTTCAGGTGAAGGTAACTGAAGCATCTTTCTAAATTAAACCAAAGTAGAATACTTAAGTTTGATTAATAATGCATTTGCAAAATGAAGAAATGCTAAAGCCCAGCTTGAAATTAGACTGGCTACTGCTGTAAAGGAGAACAGGAAACCCTTTTACAAATATATTAACAGCAGGAGAAAAACTAAGGAAAATTTCCCTCCTTTACTCAACGAGACAGGCAGTGTAACCACAAATGATAAGGAAAAGGCTGAGGTTCTCAATGCCTTCTTCACATCTGCCTTTAATAGACAGAGCAGTTGTCCACAGGGTACTTGCCCTGACCTGGAAGTCCGGGACGGGGCGCATAATGCACCCCCTGTGATCCAAGCAGAGACGGTCAGAGATCTACTCCTCCATCTGAACTGCCACAAGTCCATGGGGCCAGATGGGATCCACCCAAGGGTGCTGAGGGAGCTAGCAGAGGTGATTGCCGAGCCACTTTCTGCCATCTATCAGCATTCCTGGTTATCTGGAGAGGTCCCACAAGATTGGAGGCTTGCCGATGTGACTCCTATCTACAAGAAAGGCCGTAAGGAAGACCCGGGGAACTACAGGCCTGTCAGCCTGACCTCGGTATCAGGGAAAGTTATGGAACAGATGATCTTGAGGGAAATCACACGACACGTGCATGGCAATAAAGGGATCAGACCCAGCCAGCACGGGTTCACCAGGGGCAGGTCATGCTTGTCCGACCTCATCTCCTTCTATGACTGGGTGACCAGACAGGTAGATGAGGGAAAGGCTGTTGATGTAGTCTACCTGGACTTCATCAAGGCCTTTAACACGGTCTCCCACAGTATTCTCCTAAGGAAACTGGCAGCCCGTGGTGTGGACAGGTTCACTCTTCTCTGGGTGGAGAACTGGCTGGAGGGCCGTGCCCAGAGGGTAGTGGTGAATGGAGTTAAGTCCAGCTGGCGTCCTGTTACGAGTGGTGTCCCCCAAGGGTCAGTTTTGGGGCCCATCTTGTTTAATATCTTGATTGATGACCTAGATGAGGGAATTGAGTGTACCCTCAGTAAGTTTGCAGATGACACCAAGTTGGGAGGATGTGTCAAACTGCCTGAGGGTAGGGAGGCCCTTCAGAGGGATCTGGATAGGCTGAACAGCTGGGCTGAGCTCAATGGGATGAGGTTCAATAAGACCAAGTGCCGGGTCCTGCACTTTGGCCACAATAACCCCATGCAATGCTATAGGCTTGGGGCAGAATGGCTTGAAGAATGTAGAGAGGAAAAGGACCTGGGGGTGTTGGTTGATGCTCGGCTTAACATGAGCTGGCAGTGTGCCCAGGTGGCCAAGAAGGCCAACAGCATCCTGGCCTGTATTAGAAATAGTGTAGCCAGCAGGAGCAGGGAGGTGATCATCCCCCTGTACTCAGCTCTGGTGCGGCTGCACCTCGAGCACTGTGTTCAGTTTTGGGCCCCTCACTACAAGAAGGACATTGAGGCCCTGGAGCGTGTTCAGAGAAGGGCAACAAAACTGGTGAGGGGTCTGGAGCACAAGTCTTATGAGGAGCGGCTGAGGGAGCTGGGATTGTTTAGTCTGGAGAAGAGGAGGCTCAGAGGAGACCTTACTGCACTCTACCACTTCCTGAAGGGGGGTTGTGGTGAGGAGGGGGTGGGCCTCTTCTCCCTGATAAATAACGACAGGACGAGAGGGAATGGCCACAAGTTGCACCGGGGAAGATTTAGATTAGACCTGAGGAAACATTTTTTCTCTGAAAGAGTGGTCAGGCACTGGAATGGCCTGCCTAGGGAGGTGGTTGAGGCACCATCCCTAGCGCTGTTCAAGAAGCGTTTAGATGAGGTGCTAAGGGATTTGATTTAGTAGTTGGGTAGAGATAGTGATAGGAGGATGGTTGGACTAGATGATCTTATAGGTCCTTTCCAACGTTATGAACTTATGAACTTATGGAAATCCACTAAGTTTGGAAAACTTATAATAAAAAAAAATCTTATAATACAAAAGTTCAAAGAACAAAATCATACTCAAGAAAGTTAAGAGATTCAAGTAATAGCAAATACCTTCATGCATTTTCTTTCCATACAGAATAAAAAAATCAAAGTAAGGCAGGCTTAAAAAAAAAACAACTAGGATTTCAGTATGATTATTTTCTAGAAATCTCATCACTGTTCCGACTTTGGCTCAAAAAATTCCATTGTGAAATACAGGAATATGACCATTAAGAACAGAAGTATCACAAAATACTGAATAACATTTCATATTTATTATTTTCATCAGTATTTTACAGGATAGAATGTTTCTGAAACTAAATAAAGCCTAAGAGCTGAAATTATCAACAAAAAATATCTAAGAATTCTGACTGGGTACTTTTTTTTTTTTTTTGAACAAAAGCTGAACTTCAGCAATGTACGTTATACCTTCAGCACTTTACTCCTTCAAGCACCAAATTATCTACTTGAAATCAAGGACTGCTTATTTTTGTAGTATTATTTTCCTGTCAACACTCACATAAATGTCAATACTCATTTATGCCAGACACTTAACTAAGAATAACTTAGTTGAAATTCAGGTTTCTTCCTCTGTGTTCAAAGCTAAGCAGTACAGATTCATTGAAGTACTGTTTGAACAAGCCAATATCCTTTCTTTTTAAACAGTAAAAAGTCAAGTTCACAGCAGGTTTACCCCGGACATCATGAAAGGCAGTAGGAAGCCTGAAGCTGTAAACACTGGTTAGAAGAAACACCAAGGACATTAAAAGCCTATATCTAAAGGCTCTCATTTCAATTCACCCCTTGGACCTGCATCATTTTTTAGGCATCTTCCAAAACCTCAAAGCAGTGGAGATGCTGTGTTACCTGACTGACACACCAAAGCACAAGCAGTGCTGTCTTTCATGCAGTGCCACATGAAGATCAACCTAAAAACTTAAATTAATCACAGCCAACAATGAAGCCAAGCCGAAGAGGCCACAGGAAAGATCAGTGAGCAGCACATACAGTTGCAAGTCCAACTTCACGAGTATGGTGAGTTTGACGAAGAGTTTCAGGCACAGAAACATGAAATTTGTACAACTGAGTTGTCTTGATTTGCAGCTGAAAAAAAAAATAGAATATTCCACAATGCACTAGGCTAATCCTTCTGATTAACAAGACCACAGAGCACTGTGTCACAACAGCAGCACCAGCTGCTACCTACCAGCTCCATTTCAAAGTAAATTAGTTCAGAAACCAGTACTGTCAAAGGAGCACAGTTTAAGCCATTGATATTACTGTTGTTATCACAACACTGAATGAGGCTAGGAAACACACACCTGGTGATGATGCAAGTCACTCAGCCATAATACTGCATCAAAAATTGTACTTCTCTAATAAGTACTAGGAGTTAAGTACTGAATACCAACACTACTGTCTTCTCACTGTTCTCCTTCAGTAGAAACCACAGTTCAGGTTTCACAGACCTTTCAAGTTAGTATTGAAGTTTGAAAGTATTAAAGAACACAAGAACATCCCATATCATTATAAAGGGACACAATTTGCAAGACCCAAAACTTCCATGAGTTTCTTGTACATTACTGCAATCTCTGATAAGAGTGGGTTTCAATTTGCTTACAAAGAAGTGAAAGGAATTGTATCCTGCATTTATCCCAATCATAAAAAGCATCTGCTGAATTGAACACTGATGAAGGTGACATTATGATTTACTATATATACTAAGTTTTAAACATTAAGTTCCTATGCTACACATCGAGGTCCACCCTAATGGAGTTAGGACATACAAGTTAACATTAACCACCTAACCACTTAAAAAAATAGTTTGTTCCAACAACTATTTTTTTGTTTCGAATAGTAAGAGCTGACCAAGCAGCCAACTTAACTGAATCCCTGGAAAAGACTTTGCAGGTTACATCAAGCATTTTTGTTACTTTATTTATAGAAGTGATTCACACTAGATGCATCTTATCTCATTTTCTAGGCAATACAGGCTGGCATATTATGCCACAAACATAAGGTCAATACACATACATTATTAGTAGCTTAAACATGATACTTCAAAAGACGATGAGAAAAACAGACGTCAACAATTAGATTTCTTCAGAGAAAAACGCAAATTTTATGAGCTCATGAGAACCCTACACACTCTTTGAAGAAAAAGAAGTTTTTTACGTTCATTCTAAGTGGCAGCTAATACTTTACCTTGCATTTCCTCATTTGCTGCTGAATCAATCTGTCTTGAAGGAGCAGAGACTCTTTACTCCTATAGAACTTTCCGCTTTTTTTTTCTTTTAATCTTTTAATGTTAATTATGTGCAGTTCGGTAAAGAGTTACCTGCTGCACTTAAAAATGCAAAAGAACTTAAAATAAATAGCTATTAAAAAACAAGCTACAAGAACTCACTTAAACTGCTTTGTTGAGACCACGGTCTCTGTACAACTTCGAACAATGTGCTAGTTAAACAACAGCTGCTCTAAAAACAGTGTCTCCTACTTTATGATGTTGGCTCATGCTGCCAGTGGTGGATGTTGGTGGTTCAACTCTGCTGGCATACCTCTCCACATCCTGCTACATTTTACTGCTGTGCAGCTGATGGCAGCAGAGGGGCGCTCTGACATAACAGCAACTGACATGGAAGTGCAGATGAAATAAATGTGTGGAAATGAATTTCTTCATATGGAATTAATTGTACCCACTGATGACCACTTATGTCTGCTGAACATTTATTAAGACCAACCAGTGGATGTGAGCACAGCAATGAGGTGGGTAATGTGTTTCAGCAGTGACAACAGTGAGTCACCTCCAGCAGTGCAGATTCTTTGATGAGCAAGAACCTGCATGCCATGCTCATAACCGGTGAAAATGCATAGCTAGTGGTAGTGACTATGCTGAAAAGTAGCTTTTGGCAGATGAGAAATTGTTCTATCAAACAGCATTATTGTACTTGTTATATCTGTTGTAGTTGCCATGGAAATAAATAGGAGGCATTACTTTTGGATTAACTTACAAATATCCACATTAGCCAAAGGGATACTTCAATTAACAGTGACCCCTAAATATCAGGATGCAATAACCCACTCCAGATAGATTCTTTGATTATCAAGCTAAGTGAAACTGAAGCTTCAGTTGTCAGATGGTGCTCTTATTGATGGGACTCCCTACATGAAGGCTTCATACTGTAATATCACACTTCAATTTCTCCACTTTCAGAAAAATGGTAAGTATACTGGTTGCAAGGTGGTTTAACTTGTTTAGAACACTCTACATACTTAATTAATAGGAAAACACTGACATTTCACAGCAGCAAAGAAGAGTGACCCAGCATATCTAGTTGTGCCTGTGAACTGCATGCCTGAACACAATCAGCAGCAAACTTTTTCATGTCAGCTTTCTCCTTCATAAGCATAACCTCTAAATGAAGAGGATATAGAGCACAATTCATAGCATTGTTGCATAGAGACAGATCAGCATTCTTGTTTCCTTAACTGGTTAATAATTCATTGTTGTGAAAAGCTTTATCGTGTCTGGCACTACTCATCCATTTATACAGTACAAGATTTCTTAGTATTCCTATATTAGAGTTGTCTTACTGTTTTGGCAAACAGATCTTGGTTCCAACTTCAGATTTCCAACTGTCCAATTTCACTTACCAAGTGAATATACCATACAATACTGATGTGGACCAACCTGCATTAGACAGCTGAAGGCAGATTTAGCATTTTGCTCCTTTATGAATTTCCACCTGCAGTTCAGTTCATATGAAAATGTATTTAGATTTCTATACTCACAAACTTCAATTTAAGGTATTCATCAAGTACTGAGTATTCGTGGCAGCTCATTTATAACTATTTAAATACAAGAATTGAAGTAATTCTGAAATCCATAAGACTTCTCCTAATAATTTCTGATCTGAATTGAAAAAACAAGTGTAAAATTCTAAACAGTTTGAGTAAAACCTGAAGATGAACGAGAACAGGTCTCAAAGCAGTGTTCTCAAGCATCCACTAACACACGATAATCTTACTACAGACTGCTAAAATTAGAAGCACTGCTCCCTGTGCAGGTTAGAAATAAAGTTTCTTATTTTTAACTAACATCTTTTGTTAGAAGACTAATATCATGTGTTTGCTGGCAGTTAAATACACACATCAAAGCTGAGAAGCTGCCCCCAGATAAAGGCAGATATGACTTATTTCCCCAAACAGTTCCAAACAAGAAGATTGTCATCAACTAATTTAATCACCAACTACAGACTGTATTTAAAGAACCTTCTTAGGCACCACTTTATGCTATACAGAAGGCATCAAGAGTTTCAAACAAGGTCTGCAATTACATTTTCCCCTGTTGTAATCCCAGGAAAAGTCATCTGACACTAAGTAGCAGCATTATGAGCTTCTAGCATAGAATTTGCACATCACCAGTAAGACCCCGAGGCTCATTTCCGTTTGCCTGCAGCAATCTCATAACTGGGAGAAGCACTAATCCCTAAACAACATTAACAAAAGACGCTGAATATGTGAACTCACAACTGCAAGAGCAGTAAACAGCTTGAAAAGCCATCTCATAAACAGGTGAAGTACCAGCTATATCCTTCTACTTTTGGAACAAAAGGTCAGGAAACAGCTAAGTAAAGGAGCTTTTTGTTCAGAGATATGGAAGTCAGTACCTATAGAGAAGATCAGCTTGCTTTCAGCTGAGGGCAAAGTGTGGCATCAGCTCAGACTAGTTTCCTTGACATCCCAAGCCATTTCTGATGCTCACCACAGTGATGAGATTGGTGCATAATTCAGTAGCAAAGTCAAATACGAAGGACGGAAAGCAGCAGCTCCCGCAGTCATAATGCCAGATCATGAATCTCCAATTTATTAATTTTGCTACACTGACTTATGAGCAAGTCATCTGCTATGAAGTAGTGCTGATCATTAAGATCCAAAGGGTAGAAAAGCAATCCTAACTAAAACGCACAAAACCTAGTTAGACTACCTGAACAAGAAAGCAAGAGCTGAGCTCTGAGTGGCCTCTCAGCTTGATTCATTTTGTGCCACTGAGTAGACCCTGCCTTAGGAAGCTTAAATTGTCAAATGCTAACTGAAAAGAATCACCATGAAATACAGCCTAGTGAATTCACCAACATAGATCTACACTGGCAGACTTTTAAGTCTTCCTCTTCGGGCACGACTGCCTTCGTTTGTGGGAAACTTGCTTTCAAATTAATATATATAAACTATGTGTAGTGTAGTTCAATTGACAAAAACATGACTTCAAAATCCCATTTTTGCCACCTTAGAAGCAGTTTCTCATCTCTAGGCTAAGAACAGTTATTTAAAGAAAGTGAGGTCTGAGAGTCAGCCTCGCAACACAAAAGTGTATCTCATCAACAGAACTGTCTAGGGGTAAGAATAGTAGGCACAACCTACATTCATGAGTAACCAAAGCCAAGAACACACCTTTACGTTCACAAGTCATTCTCACATCACGCACTAAACTTATCAAACATTGCCACAGGTGCTGTCTCCAGTGTGCAAAGAATGATTACAAAAAGCATTTTCAAAAAGCAATGGTAGTTATCCAGAAGCAATGGAAATGTTTTGACAATATTTTCATCCATTGCATGTTAGCAGAGTATAAGGACTGGAGATTAAAGTATTTGCGTTATCCAAAGGCTTGAGGCTCCAGTCAGTCTTCACTACTGTCTGAGAAGCAAACTAGACAAAAGGCAGAACTTCAGCTTAGCCCACTTTGGTCAGCCCTGGCAGAGACAGGTGTAGGTATAGTAAATACTGGGGAGTATTCACAACCCACAAGTTTCATGTTTTTTCACTTTTCTTTTGTTTTAACAAAATTATAAAAAAAAACAACAGTATTTGTTGTTACCTACGATACCTACATTATAGTATTTTACATGTAGCCCAAGACAAATTCCCCTTATTGCAGCCTAGACAAGCCAAAAAGTTGTTGCTGTTAGATTCTTGCTTAAGCATCACCCTTCCACCAGTGACATAATAGTGTCCATATCAATGGGGGAAAAGCTGGAGAATTTCTGCATAGTTGAAAAGAGTAAATAATAAATAAATAAATAAATGTAGTAAGGACACAAGAAAAAAGCACATGTTTTATGCTGAAGACAAGTCCCAAGGTTGGTGCCAGAGCTGCCAGAGGGTTTTAGTCTCTGTCACATACGCAGTTGGGGAACATCTCCAGCACACCCCAGGTATCAACACAGACATGCAGAGAATGCAGTGAAGTTACATGTAACCTTTCTAACCTAAAGTCTTTTCCTACCACTGCTTCCCTGGGAAGGCTTAATCACAAGAAAGTCTATGCCATGTGAGTGCATAATGTTTGGCCACTATCCTCCAGTACTGATGGTTTCAGTCCCTCAAAGCAAGGAACAGTTTTAAACACAGTACATTCAAGAGCTGCATCAGATATATTTTGAAAGCTAGGTATTGAACAGCTGTGCAAAAAAAAGAAGCAAGGAAATGCAGAGCCAAAGTCAATTTCTGAATAAAAATACTGAAATGTCAACGTAAACCATACACCATAATTTTCTGATTTGACAGAGCTGGGGTTCACAAATGGAAATGAGAGAAGCTGAACATTGCTAACAATCCCTTCCTTTAGTTACTGAAGTGCAGGCATCCATCTGGTAGTTCTTTCAAAATTAAACAACTGGTCTAAATGCATGCACTCTGAGCAACAGCTGCTGGTAAAATGAAGTACTAATCGACAGCATCACTCTGAAGTTCATACTTGCATAGTCAAGACAGCACATGTCAATTCAAGAGCATACCCTAAAGAAATTGTTTTTAATGCTGCAACACAAAAGCTGTATTAATTAACCCACCTTCTCCCAAGGTAGAAATCTAAATCCCTGCATCTTTCAAAATGTAGTTTTCTATCTGCTACAGCTAAAAGGCACAGCTCTAATAATAGAATAATTATAATGACGCTTACTTGAGTTTTTATCTGCTTTTCAATATCACAGAATGATTTGGGTTGGAAGACCTTTAAGCTCATCTAGTTCCGGACCCCCTGCTATAGGAAGTGGCAACTCCCACTAGACCAGGTTGCTTACACAGCCCCATCCAGCCTGGCCTTGAATGCTTCCAGGAAGTGAGCATTCACAACCTTGCTGGGCAACCTGTTCCAGTATCTCACTATCCTCACAGCAAAGAATTTCCAATATCTAATCTCAACCTACTCTCCTCCAGTTTAAAGCTGTTAATCTGAAACTGCTTTCCAAAGAATCAGAAAGCACAGAAGATTTAAAAGACTCATTAGCGTTTATAGTACTCACATAACTGAATGAAATACAAACATTCATTTTTTCTGTTTGGAATAGACTAGCTCCTTCAGACCAGCAACATCCACATTAGCTTCCCTGAATTTATTCTTTAACTGAAAAGAATTGCAAGACATCATCTGACAACGCAGACTATGGGAAAATGAAAAGACTAAACCAACATACCTGTTATTTTGTCCCTGACAAGCTTGCAGGACTCTATCTCACCAATACTACCAAACAGACTCTTCAACTCCTCTTGTGTCATGCTCTGTGGAAGGTAGTTGACTATCAAATTAGTCTTGCCGTCTTCTGTGTTTCCAGAATCAACTGGTGAAGAGCAATTATTTATAGTGTTTGAACCATGGGCTGTGTTATTGCAAGTTGGTCCATTAGACAGTTGTGTTTCCATGGCAGCAATTACCTGCTAAAATATAGAAAATAAAAAACATCAACATTTATATTTTACCCTTTCTTATGGAAAATCCAGACAAGAATCTAAAAGAACCACCACTATGCACAAGTGGCGTTATCACAGCCAGATAACGCTTCTACATGCAAAAACACTACTGAAGAATTTTTCAAGTGTTGACTTGATTAACAATTTCAAACTTACCGGCAAATTAAGCCATCACTAAAATCATCAAGATTGACCTCAAATTAATACCAAAAACTTTGTTTCCCCCACATCCCATCCTCCAATTCATTTAGGATACCAGACTTTCTAGTACAGAAGTTACCAAGAACTTTTTCAAGAGCTATCAACACTATTAACCTACAAGTGACAAGTGAAGTACATTGTTTTTAAAGTATTCTTTTTTTTTATTATTTGGGGGTGTTATTTTCAAGATAGTTGGATATCTAATTGCATCTTGACCCTATGTCTAAGAGCATTATAAAGACTAATAATTTAAAGGAAATGCTTAGACATGAAAATCAATGTGCTGAAATGGAAAATGAACCCTTTATTCATAACTTTTGAATCATTCTTCTGACACCACAGGCTGGAAGTAGGTTTCCAAACATGTTTTGATTAAACAAACATGCAGTTCTCACCGCTCCTTTACACCCTGAAAACAGCTGTTTGATACTTTGATTCAACCTACTTATAGATATCAAATGAGTGAGCAATTGCTACTCCAGAAACTCTGCTGTTTCACCTTAAAGTGACTAGTTGCTGTGACTGGCAGATTTGATCCACAAGTACAAAGCCTTTCTGCCTCTCTGGCAGTCATCAACTATTAACAGTCAGTAAAGACAGCACATTCTCTTAATAGCAGTCTAATACACAAACCTTGCGTAGCCTACCTTGTTCACTACCACATTTAAGGACAACCATCAGGAGAAGATTCTACAGAAGTTATCCATTAACAGATCATTTAACAAAGAAGCAAGACTCAAGACATTTCACTGAAAAAATCACAGAAATCCAATCTCACGCTAAGATTTCTAGGAAGAGTTTTCACACAGGGAAACATCTTGTAAAGTTGCAGAGTAGCATCAAGTTGGAAAGGACCTCTCAAGGTTATCTGACCTAATCCCCCTTCTCAAAGCAGTATATCCAATCAGTGCATACCTAAAGAACTGTTTAGGGGCATATCTGAATTTCCCAAAAACATTAAAGGAGTGTCTGAATCAAGTTAAGATGTTCCCAGAAAAACACATCTGTTTTGCATATAAACATTTTCCAAGAAGTTACTTCATACTTCAGCACAATGCAAGAAAAGGCAGATCCATCTATTCAGAGCATTTAAAGCAGAGATGTGTTCTGGTTTTCCTGGGGAACTACCACTGGATCAGAAGCATCTTATTCCCTCATGACCAATGACCAGGGAGGGGGTAAATTACTACTGGTATTGTGAGGAAAAGTCTACTGAAGAGATGAGAATCAGACGATCCCAGGATAAACTGTTTCTCAGAATTCCACCATATTTACCAGAGCTGATAGTCACTAATGCTTTCTATTCATACCATAACTGTGGCTGCTTCCTTCCAATCAAATTTTAAGTCTTCAGTGACCAAAATCAGGAGTTACAAGGACAAAAAGTCCTCACTTAATTGCATGCTTATTTCACATTCAGGTGGCAAAAATGCTATCTTAAGACAACATGCAAGGGAACAGCTGCAGCAGCCTGTTTGTGATGAAATTACAGCATTTCCCAGCTATGGAACCATCTGCTCTGATGGAAGCGATACTAATGTCTTACAGTTAACACACATTCCCTTGATAGGTTGCATATAACTGTTGGATAACACAAGCCACATCTTCAGCATTTACTAAGTATTTTCTACCCAAATAGACCCAAGATAAAATTACAATTTTTAAACAGTGTATTAGAATAAGGTTTTTAAACACACTTTAAAAAAAGTAATCATAAACACATAGTATACAGGTTTTTAAAGTTACTGCAACTTAGTATTCAGACCATACCAAAACAAGTTTAATGTAATACTATTCAATTATCCACTGGATATTTTGAAATATCACTAAAATCTCATTAGAAGAAAGGCAAGCCTCTGCAGTATAATTTCTACAGGAGATCACCATATGTAAGTTGTCATGGTATGCCAGTTTGCTCTAGAACCTTACAGAATAGTGACACAACCTACAGCCTATAATGAAACATAGAACAGCATTAGCATTTCATATGAGATTGGAGTTTGGTATGGCCTCATCACTATTAACATGTAGAAAAAGTAGCCTACAGAATTTAAGAAAAGTCCCACAGACCCCAGTCCAAGGCTCTGCTGCCCACGAACCACTTCTAAGCAGAGAAGCCACATCACACAGTCTGACTGCCATGTTAGTTTGGAGTTGCCGTCTGCAATATGGACACAAAAGGACTGAATGTTAGATTAGCAAGATAATGCAACAATCAGTTTGAACAAATTTACAATAATTGCATTAATATTCCCAGCACATCCACACAGTGTGGCTTAATTGAATTTGAGGCAATTCCAATCTAATCTTTCCAAATTAGTTATTTTTCTTATATGAAGTTGGATAATTTCTTTTAAGACTTAAAAGATCATTACCTCTGCATCTACCCTGGAAACTACTCTAAGAACCATATATCATACCCAGAAGGAACCTTAACACATCATAGTTGGTGGGGGGTGGCTGTGTTCTTCCCCCTACACCCCAGTCTTCAAAACAGAACAGGAATCAGTTTTCAATTAGTATGTTCAACCATGTGCGCACCACAGAAGAACACCTCCCACTACATGCCTTTCCAGTCCACAAAAGGCAGAACACTCTACTTTGCGAGGATCCAGTCCATTACCAAAATCCTAGGTTTTAATGATTAAAATTTTGCAGAGAAGATATTCAGAAAGTTTCCTGCAACAGGTACTCCTAAAAGGAGTACCTGCAGATATGCAAGTTGCAAGGTAGTTGAGGGTTTCTCAAGTGGAATACCTGGACAAAATTACAAATGGATTAGTTCTTCATAATGGCATTTTCATGTTCAAGAACATTGTTTTATTTGCTTTAAAAAAAAAAATTACCACACACCTAGTTGTATTTTAACTGAACAGTGGTAGGAGGACATCACAAAAGCTAATGGACCATTTGCAGCTAATTACAGCTGGTCTAAATCTTAAATACAACCATAATACTCAGCAGGACTAAGAAATGTTCTCACAGTTTGAAGCAGGTATAAATCCCAGAGACTTCTCCTGGTTAAAAAAAACTTAAGCAGTACATTTAACTTGATTAGTAAGACTTGGTAAGAACACCACATCCACATCCAGGTTTTTCAAACACATGCTCATCAAAATTGTTTTTTATTAAACACTTGAAAAACTTGTCCTCTCATTAGCTACCAAGATCTGTGTGGATAACTGGCTTCAGACTGAGCTTTTAGTATCAACCTAAATTAAAAAAATAAAAATAAAAAAGACTTCTAAGGATTACCATAACTGTTCATGCATAATACTAAGACTTTTGTTATCAGCCAAATTCTCTATGGCCTCAAACCACAAAAAATGAAAAGACACACACTTCTGAAGCAATCCACGGCACCCAAGCAAACACATTTGGCAAACTGCTTATCACAAGAGATCTGTTACATATATACAGGTTTTACTGAGGAGACTGCATTACAATATCAGATCTATGAACCTATCCCACCTATATGCTTCCCAGCAAAGCAGCAGTAACTGGTATTTGCTTTCTGCATGCCATGGTTACAGATAAAGAACACCTCTATTATCTGTAAGTACTTAAGGTGCACTGACTATAGGCATCAGTGAGCCCCTAAGAGAATCACCACACTTCTCAAAGTACTTCAAGTAACTTCCAGCCCACATAACACCACTTTACAGCTTCGAAGTTGAACAGCTTTTTTGCACCTAATTTGGTGCAATTCAGTACAACTTACACCTCACCAGGAAAATAAGGAATAGGGCCAACTTGGCCAAAGAAAGGTTTTTGAAAAAACCTATCTCCCACCTAAATCACACTATTAGAAGATTAAAATGGTACAATTTTAGCAAGATTCCCAAGTTAAAGCAAGTGGACTATACATGTACTATAACATTTTTTACTGTATTACCCTCAGAATATTACTTTTCAGATGAGTACAACAGCTTAGCAATCATTCAATTCAATAACTGGGGAAAACTGTTAGACTCCTTATGAAAGAAATGCAAGGCTGTCTAAAATGCTGAGATTGATGACAACTTGGAAAAGGAGTTGAGCTGTTTCTTTTCAGTCCACATTTGTGCAGTCCACCCAATACTGTTTGGTTCCCTTTGATAACACTCTGCACTGAAGTCGTGTATCTTTAAGTAAATTCACTTTTTATTTATCAAGCGCAGTTACAGTTTTAAATCCAAACAGTCTTAAAAACTGTCTGTGACATTAACTGAACTAACTTCTAATTAGCTGATTTTTAATTCATGAGAACTGCCTGCACGGCAGAAAAGGAACTAGCTTTTTCTGAGAAACACCGTTTAAATGATTTGCCACAGAACAGTTCAAACTATAGTTTTTGTTTTTAAAGAAGGCTTTAGAAAATTAAAGGAAGGCTACCGAGATGAAGACCAGCAAGATAATATTCACTGGTCTAGTACTCCTTCCCCCTGAAGAAAAATATTTGGTATGGAATACATTCAATTGCTTATAATTAGCAGAAAACAGAAGGTAAGGTTGCATTCCTGGGCAGCACTGACAACCACGGTGAGGTGACCAAAGAAACAGAAGCTGCTGTTACCATCTCACCTGCACACAGCAGAGAAGTCTTCAGTGCATCATACTTTTGGATGGAGATACACTACTACCTGTTTTTATTCATTTTTTCATCCACACCTAACATCCTTGTCATCAGAGGGGAAATCATTTAATATGGGCTTCATACAAGTAAGTTACTTCTACTTAAAGATACCACAAAAATAATTGCATATGTGCCTGTCTCAATTTATCTCATAATTCCATTTGTAAGCTTAAGGCCATCATAGAAAACTGGCGCCTCAAAGCCAAGTGACCAGATGTCACGGTGTTATCCGTGACAGTGACCCAAGGGAAACCGAGAAGGGAGAGAGGAGAGAAAAAGAAAAAAAAAACTGCGTCAGGTGGCCGCGTGCTCCGGGGGGAGGGGGAAATAGCGGGAAGAGATGGATCTACAAAAAAACAACGGCACGATCTGAGAAGGAACGGTAACTTTACTAAGTATAATAAAATTGAACAATTGAGAGAGAAATGAAAGTTTCCAAAACCAAAAGCTGTGAGCTTACGTTAAGGAGGAATGGCAGGGGAAGCACACGTGCTGAACCTCCGGCAGCCCAGAGCAACGCGCCCAGGCAGAGCGCCGCCTGCATCCGGTGCGGAGCTCCGCCCCTCTGCTGCTCCCACAGCGTTAACTCCTTCACTGCTGCGTGATGCTCTGGTGTGGAATACCGGCATCAACACCACAAAACCACAACACCAGACACTATATATTGAACATCCGCCCTCTCAAGCCAGTTAGTATTTGTCAGAGGCAATTAAAGCTGCACCATGATATAAATACATATCTCCAGCCTCAAGAAGGGTCACAACTGACAGTACTCCAGAAATCCTGAGGGATCCCACTCATGCTTATGAAGATCCTCTTAAAAAAAAAACAACACAGCATATGACTTTCAGAATATGCTTCAGTGTTCAGTGCTGCCCTTTTCCCCCTTTGGGAACAGACAGTGCAATGGAAGTGAGCCATCACGTGTTGTTGCTTGAATAAGCACAACACAGTTCTTAGCTTTGTGACCTAAAACAGATGAACAAGAACACACACCAATGAGAACGACGTCCTTCAAATCCTTGATCTCCAAATATGAAGATCAAAACAGAATTTTATTTAGCCTCTGCTTGTAATAAAATTGCTCTTTTAATATCTGAAGTACGCTACCTACTTTGAGACATGCCAGCAATGAAAACTATTAAGCAAGAATAAGTGGTTTGCCTAAGGAATATCCCTCAACACCTTAAAAACAGAAAAACTATGGATTATTTGAAGGCTCAAGGAACAGCAATAGCCCTGACATAATCCGTAATGTCAACTTTGTGTTAAAAACAGAACTCCAAACTTTTATTTCTTCCCAAAACATGTAAGTGCTCTGTTATTCGTACATGAATGGTTACCCTGATTGCCCAGAAGAGCAGACAGCTTGGAGAGCTTACACAAACAGGCGCAGCAGTTTCACTTATTTTGAATAAAAAAAATAGGTCCATAGGTTCATTAGGTTGGAAAGGACATACAAGATCATCTAGTCCAACCATCCTCCTATCACTATCCCTACCCAACTACTAAATCAAATCCCTTAGCACCTCATCTAAACGCTTCTTGAACAGCACTAGGGATGGTACCTCAACCACCTCCCTACGCAGGCCATTCCAGTGCCTGACCACTCTTTCAGAGAAAAAATATTTCCTCAAATCTAATCTAAATCTGGCCTTCTTGGCCACCTGGGCACACTGCCGGCTCATGTTAAGCCGAGCATCAACCAACACCCCCAGGTCCTTTTCCTCTCTACATTCTTCAAGCCATTCTGCCCCAAGCCTATAGCATTGCATGGGGTTATTGTGGCCAAAGTGCAGGACCCGGCACTTGGTCTTATTGAACCTCATCCCATTGAGCTCAGCCCAGCTGTTCAGCCTATCCAAATCCCTCTGGAGGGCCTCCCTACCCTCAGGCAGTTTGACACATAATATAATCCTTGTCCTGCCACCACACACTACTTACAAGAGTCTAGCCCCATCTATCTGACATATATTTGGAAGCACTGACAAGATAACCTCTCAGTTTTCCCCAGGCTGAACAGCAACAGGTATCTCAGCCTTTCCTGAAGAGAGAGATGTTCCCCTAGACCCCTCATCAACTTTCTAGTCCTCTACTGGACCCCTCTCTGAACTGGTGAGCCCAATACTTCAGATGCGTGCACTCCAGGCCAGAGGTAAGGGGGAGGATCACCTCTCTTACTCTGCTGGCCATGTTCTTTTTAATATACCCCAGCATACCGTCAGCCTTCCTGTCCACAAGAGCACACTGCTGGCTCATGGCCAACCTGCTGTCCAAGAGGACACAAAGGTTATTTTCTGCAAAGCCTCTTTCCAATAAGTCAGCACCTAACGCATACTAGGTGCAAGGTTATTCCTCCCAGGTGCAGCACCCAACACTTGCCCTCAGTGAATCTCATCAAGTTCCACCTGCCCCAGCTCTCCAGTCTCACTGAATAACAGCACAGCCTTCTGGTGCGTCAGCCACTCCTCCCAGGTTCATGCCACCAGTAAATTTCTGAAAGCAGACTCCATCCCTCCATCCAGGTCATCAATGAAGATGCTAAACAAGACCAGACCCAGAACTGACTCACAGTGTCGTAAGAACTATTTCAGTTTATCAACAGCCAGGAAAAAGCATAATGGTTTAGTCTGATTCAGGGGAAATGCTGAAATTTAAAAGCAAACAAGACCGTTTCTGATTAGAAGGCATGCCTCCAAAGACATCTCCTACTTCATCTCATCTCCCACTCATGTACCCAAAGGAAAACAAGATTTTGTCCATCAGGCTTCCCAGTATCTACGGTGCAAGACAAGGAATGAAAATAAACCCCTTCAAAACATGTTTAGATAAACTCTCACATCCCTTCAGTTTTTCATGACAGCACTCATCTTGCTCACTGATCCTCATTATCTACAGAGGTAGCTTGAATCCAAAGCCCAGTAGTACCACAGACACAGCAACAACAGATTTTGATAACTTTGAATCTCCCTATACAGTCCCACACACAAATTAGAAAGCAAGATGCTGGAAGTAAAAAGCAGTAGCTTTCACATAGCTTTGTCCTCCACACATTTTCTCAAAGCAGTGTCAGGCTGGAAAAGCAACAGCAAATGTGCACCTGTAAACTTGCACAAGCCCTGATCACCCAATACCTTGAAGAGAACCACATTATTGGCTGGAGACAACATTATTCTCAGATCTAAAACTGTTTACAAGCAAAACATGTGCAACAGGAAGAGACATTCAAATAAACCTGAAATATGCACACCCGCCTACAGATGGCTAAAATAAAAGCAAATTAAAACTAAAAAGTCAAGCCACAGGAGGTATTGTTTCACAGGTTTCTTACTTCTACACAAACAATTTAAAGAGGATGAAGAACCCCATTTCCACTTTGAGAACTATTCTCACAAGGGAAAGTAAGAAGAATAAAGATTGCCCTGCCTAAACTGGAAAGCTGAAGCTATTCTCTATTAGGATTCCATAAGAGTGAAAGCAAACAAAACAGAGAAGGATAAAGTAATGTTAGTTACATCCTGATACAATTGCTTCAATGCATTTTTAGCTGCTTTATAAATTTAAAATATCCACATTTTTCCTTCCTTATATAAAGTCTATAAATGGCAAAAAAAAAAAAAAAAAAAGAGATGGTACTAACTGACTTGAGCCACATTACTTTTCTTTTCCCCCCACAATAGGCACGGGTGAAGAATCAAATCAAAAGAGACACTATTCAAACTTCAGTCAGCATTTTCCATCTCCTTAGAACCAAGAGATGCTCAAATGTTGCTTTACAGCCGTGTGAGGCTCCCATTATTAACATTTTCTTTGAAAACATACAGAAAGGTATGAGTGAACACCTCCATAAGCCATGAAAGGAAAGTCAATAATTATAAGCAAGTATGGCCAAAACCAGACTTTTCTTGCACTTTATTCTGAACGCCTATTACAGATTAAAGCTATGTAGCCTAAGGAACATCCTCAACCACCTAGTGAAGCTAACAGTCACTCATTTGAGAAGGAAAAAAAAAAAAGACTGAACACAGCTGCAACACTCTACCCTGCCTGCTCTTCCAAGAGCAGGAAATCACTGCAGTCCCATGAATGCAGCAGACTTTCACAGTAGCAGATGAAGAGAACTTCGTATTCTCACCCAGATATACAAGTAATGAATAATGCAACACAGAGAGAACATGACAGATCCATATGCTGTACTGAAACAACTTACGTGCAAATTTATATAATCCAACTAAAAATGTAGGAAGATACAGACTTAATAACTTTTCTGCAGTAAAATAACCTCATAATTGATTATAATCAGCACAAAAACTTGAACTCATCTGCAGTTTTGAACTCTGTGGAAGGCATTGCTGAAAAAAAAAAAAACCCACAGAAAATCAAGAACAGTAACATAAATCAAGGTCCAGAACCACCTGTAGAACATAAGAGATGGATAAATCATTATTAATACAGATACCATATAACTGTCTCCATAAAATAGGTTTTCTGGATAATTTAGCCTCAATACACGAGCACTTTTGCTCAATCATTTGCTGATTGGGATACATCTATAGTCTTGCATCTCTAGCGTTTCCCAGTAGTCTATTTAACATTTACTGCCACTAATTTAACTTGGAAGAATGGCCAACACACCAGAAGGCTGTGCTGTCATTCAGTAAGACCTGGACAGGCTGGAGTGTTGAGCAGAAAGGAACCAGATGAGGTTTAACAGTGTACACTGAGTCTTGCACATAGGGAGGAATAAACACGCACACCAGTACAGTTGGGGGATGAGCTGCTGGAGAGGAGCTCTGAGGAGAAGGACCTGGGTGTCCTGTGGATGACAGGTTGACCATGAGCTAGCAGTGTGCCCTGGTGGACAAGAAGGCCAATGGGATCCTGGGATGCACTAAAAAGAGCATGGCCAGCAGGTCAAGGGAGGTGATCCGGTGATCCTCCCCCTCTACTCTGCCCTGGTGAGGCCTCATCTGGAGTACTGTGTCCAGTTCTGGGTTCCCCCGTACAAAACAGACAGGGATCTCTTGGAAAGAGTCCAGCGGAGGGCTACTAAGATGATAAAGGATGTGGAACACCTCCCCTGTGAGGAAAGGCTGAGAGACCTGGGTCCATTCAGCCTTAAAAAAAAAGAAGACTCAGAGCAGAGCATCTATATCTATAAATATCTAAGGAGTTATATATCTAAGGACATCTATACATATATATAATAGACATGTATATGTCTAAGACATATCTCTATGTCTTATGTATCTCATATACCTTATATGTCTCATATAGCTAAGACATGTCTCTAGACATATATAAGGACATCTATATAAATATCTAAGGAGTTATAATATCTAAGGACATCTATAAATATCTAAGGAGTGGGAGGCAAAGGGATGAGGCTGAACTCTTCTCAGCAGTGTGTGGTGATAGGACGAGGGGAAATGGCCACAAACTGATGCATAGGAAGTTCCACACAAATGTGCAGGAACTTCTTCACAGTGCAGTGATGGAGCACTGGAAGAGGTTGCCCAGAGAGGTGGTGGATCTCCTTCTCTGGAGACATTCAAGACCCACCTGGACGCCTACCTGTGCAACCTGGTCTCAGGAGCTGCTTTGGCAGAGGGTTGGACTAGACATTCTCTAGAGGTCCCTTCCAAACCCTACAATTCTGTGATTCTGTGAAACTGACTAAACATTCCCCTTGTTCTTTATGGGCTAGAATTTTATTTTATTATTATCATTTAATTCAGTACCTTGTATTAAATGTTATAACAAGCCTATTACAACTTCCATCCAATATATTTACACACTTCTATATTGACTTTCGATGTCCAACCCACTAAAAATTCTACCTATTAAGTATGAGATATAGACATTTCCACAGCAAATTCTGTATTTTCTTTTTAATTAACTTTGAAAGGCTGATTTGCAGCTGTATTAATTCTTCCTCATGGCATCAAAAGCCTGAAGTAATACTCCATTCCATGGTAATATGTCTAACTAAATAATGAAACAGCCATCATGGAAGCACGCTGCTGTGAGAGAACTCGCAAGTTCGCAGAGTTCTATATTCCCCAATTTATATTATTCTCTGTACGTCTTACAACTTTTGATATTAAAGGAAAGACTAGAGAAATGCTAACAAAGTTTCTGAGAAGTCTCAGGATAACATGAAAGCAAGAACAAAGTCAATCCAACAGCACATGGCCCTGAATAATTTCATACCTTCCTTCCTTTATATGAATACAGATCAACTTCCAGGAAGTCTCTTACACATCCCAAAAAATTCTAACACTTTCTACAGGACAAAAATGAGCCTTGCTAGAGAAATACAACATGCAGTAGAGAACAAAATTTTTACCTGAATAATTTTAACAGGTGGAAAATATGATACTAACATTATCTGACTTAAGATGCCCTTGTCTCTAGCATGGGATAACCTATGTGTTTTTACTTAACATTTCAAAACAGCTACAGACAATTCTAAGGCAGTAGCTTTCACTACGTTTGAGACAAGGAAGCTAAGACCTTTTTCTTCTCCATCACTATAACAGACCTGTCAAATTACATTACTATGCCATGACACCCAAAAGCTGATTTCTGTCAAGCACTGAATACCTCAATACATCATATGGCAGACTTTACAGCATGAGATTCCTCTGACACGGAGACAGAAATCCACATTTTGAAGCTTTGCTATTTGATTCATCAAGAAGTACTTACGAAGAGCATCAAGCCCACTTTCAGACAAGAAACAATGAACCTGGGGGGGAAAGAATAATGACCTGATAGGGCTGGGGGCAGCAGAACACCCTAAGAACCAAATCACAGAATGACCTGGATTGACAAGGACCACACCTCAAGGCCTGCCTGGATGCCAACTTGTGTAATGCAGTCCAGGGAGCTCGCTTTGGCAGGGAATTGGACTAGATGATCTCTAGAGGCCCCCTCCAACCCTTCTAATTCTGTGATGTTGTGATTCTGTTAAGCATCATCTAGTTTTAATCCCACTGCCAAGGACAGGGTCACCAGCCACCAGAGCAGGCTGCCCAGAGCCACGTCTCCAGCCATGCCTTGAATGCCACCAGGAATGGGCCATCCACAATCTCTCTGGGCAACCTGTTCCAGTGTGTCACTGACCTAGAGTGAGTAATTATAATACCTAATATCTAACCTAAATCTCCCGTCTTAGTTTAAAATAATTCCCCTTTGTCCTATCACTATCAGACCATGTAAACAGTCATTCCCCCTCCTGTTTACATATGCCTTTCAAGTATTGGAAGGCCACAATTGGAAGGTCTACCCAGAGCCTCCTCTTTTTCAAGCTAAAACCATCCCAGTTCTCTCAACCTCTACTCACAGGAGAAGTACTCCAGCCCTCTAATCATCTTAGTGGCTGTCCTCTGGACCTCTTCCAAGAGCTCTGCATCTTTCTTGTGCTTGCGGCCCCAAAACTGGACACAGTCCTCCAGATGGGCTCACAAGAGCTAAGTGAAGGTGGACAGTCACCTCCCTCTCTCTGCTGACCACTCCTTTAATGCAGTCCAGAATACAGCTGGCCTTCTGGCTGCAAGCATGCACTGCTGGCTCCTGTCCAGCTTCTCATCCACCAGGCATCAGTAAGCCACTAATGTCTGTTCTGAAATAGTACCCACGTTCCCTCAGGACACTTCCATCTTGCAAAAAGATGACACTTTCTACAGAAAATTCTGAAGCACAGTTGTGGTTATGCAAACATTTCACCAGGAGGAAAATATAAAAAAAAAAACAAACCCACCAAATCTAAGCACAGGAGACTCACTCACACTATACAGCAGCAGTCAGTGCCAGGGCAAATCTAGATGATTTACAGACCTTGCGGTTATCAGATATGGATTCTTATCCTATCCTGTAAGACCACACCTTGCCATTAGACAAAAGATTTTCAAAATAGTTACCAAAGCAGGAGATGCACTGCTTAGTTTAGAAATTTTAGTAGCAGAAAGAAAAACAGATCCTACTTTCAAGGAAACGCCATCCAGACAGCATAAGAACAGGTTCTTCAATAAACTGTAATAGCAGCAGCACCACATTTGGAAAAGGCAGTTTCTTCAGCTGTCAGCATGGTGTAGTATAGCTCTAGAAGAATGCATGTCTTTAAGAACACAACTTATTCCACACTTCATTAGGACAGTAGCTCATGCTCTGCTCTTTAAGCTTTAAATACTCATTTTAAAAATAATAGCACAACTAAGACAAATCATTCACACCTGGAAATGAACTCAAATACACTGGAGTGAGAATGGCCAAAATCTGAAAGAAATCAGTTGATATGAAGTGCTGCACTGTCTCACAGACAGAGAGCAAGGATTTTCTCTCATGCTGTGGTTAACTACTTCTAGGAAAATGGTATTTATTTGAACTAGCATCATCATTCTTTTTCTTCCTCTGCTGCAAAAAAGTCAAGATCTACCAGAACCATCTTGAAACTGTTTCCTAACACGCAGACCAACATCCCCAGAACCTGAAGACCAAACAGTAGTAATCGGCACATCCCTGCTTGAAAGGTCCAAACTGTATGTCACTGTCCTAATAAACATGAGCATTATTTTGAAAATAACTTACTCCTACGTTCTTTAAATACAGAAGTCAAATGGGACGGTCATTTATTTTTCACTGAGAAGGCATGCTATACATTCTACATTAAATAGACCTCCCAGAAAACACTAAACTTCAGAAGGTTGAAGGTTCATTTATTGCTTTGTAATGTTTTTTGGGGAAAGTATTAGAAAAGTAAGTTAAAGTGTGCTTACTAACAAGAGCAGTAAGGATAGTTCGAATCTCTTACTGCAAATCTGGTTTAAATACTGCATGAAGTGCGTGGGTACAAGTTACCTCCAGGTCATCTCTGTAAGACAGCACTTGGGATAGAAGACCTGCAAGTGCTCAGCCTACATGTAACGCAAAAATGTTTACAACTGTTTATGGCAGAGAACACAAATTGAGACTAGTCACCTAAGGCTAGCAATAGCTCCATCTACAGCTATAAGCTAGTTAATTTACAGAAAAAAATATTAAGAACATCAGTTTGAGTCTCTGCAGTTCACTTAACCACATGAACTCTTATGACTGGCACTGCAAAGACTTGCAAAGGCCGATGCATGGGAAGGCAGGAAAAATTAAAGGTGAAAACCTAAAGCCAAGAGCTGAAGTCTCTTTAAAGAGACTTCAACATCATCAAGACAGACATGGACAAAAGCAGGAGGAGGTGAGGACACTGTACAAGTAGAAGTTGAAAACCAGCCTCCTGACACTGAAGACACCTCAGCACCAAACACCAAGTAAAACAGTGATTTCTAACCTCTAAGACATACGCTACTGGTAACTTATCTCACAGTCTCTGTCCCAAAACTACCACAAATTGACAAAAGAAAATCACTAAGTAAACTGCATGCGCTTATCTCCTGTGTCACACAAGTACACGAAGGTTCAGTTTTTTCCTTCCTCACAGTGAAACTCAAAAGTAAAACGTCAGTAGCATTCTTGTATCTACTTATTCAAAAGTAAATTTTCATAAGGTCACCAGAATCTTAAATTCCATCAGAGGCTTGAAAAAGAGATGTGGCAAGTATTAAGATTGCTATTCATTTAATTTTGCATTGGTGTAAGATTAAGGGCTTCTTGCATTTTGTTTTTAATGGAAATCCAAGAGTAGATAAAAACAAAAGCAGAATGCCTCAACATCAAGCCCATAACAAGTTCAAAGAGAGCTTCCTTCCCCCTCAGATCTACAGACAATGACAACAGCACTCAAAGCTGTATTATAACTAGCTGATAAAGTAGCTAAAAACGTTTAGGTACAGAAAGTGCTTAAACACGAAGTTTCTCAAGTAGCAGAGACTGTCCTCACAAAAAAAGACATTCCATATGGTAACTATTATTATCCTGTTAAGCATCAGAGGTTACAGAAATCACAGAGATGTCTCCAAACTACCAGCTCTTCAGCTGAGTATTTTATCTTCCACATAAATAAAGGCAAGTTGGAATCATTTTCAGAACTAAAAGAAATCAGACTCAAGAACTGTACCTCTTCTTTGAAGTATATTCAGCTTTTATAACTTATCAGTCTTCACTGTAAAGAACCAGAGGAAAAACAAGCATGAAAAGCTCTGGCAAAAATACCTAGAACATCCACAGTTGATCAGCTGAGTTCTATTTAAGCCAATTCTAATTCATAGCAGCTGCATCTAATGAATCACAAAGAAAAGCTTTCTGCTACAATACAAGCAATACAGCTCAGAGCTCAGCAGCTGCATACTCACCAAGCTATCTGCAACCTCTCGTTGCCTGTTCTCAGCATCAGGTACACAACGATCTCTGTACTAAGCAAATCCAATGCTGAAAATACTGCCCTGTTCTATTATCTCTATGGATATATCATTGCCATGTTATCAGACCAGGTAAGCAGCCTGATACATTCAATGCTGTTAGCATATCATGTCTCTTTATTCCTAAGACCCACCATAACTCACCTGTTTTACACAAGAAAAAGCAGCAGTCCTCTTTCCTGTAAAGATAATTCATATATAGATACCTTCATAGAAGCTGATGATCTGCCACAGTGCAATGGGGTGAATAAGCTGAGCTGCCTATATGAATATCATACAAACCTTTCCAAGAGAAGAGACTATGGGCAATCTGAAACCATCAGTCATGATGCAGCTTAGGTGAATACAAAAATCATGTTGGGATTCTAGTCACAAAACTGTCTGGAAGATTTAAAACCAGTGGGTAGTAAAATAAGTCTACAACTGAACTCAAGATTTCAGAATATTGTCAGTTTTCTACACTAAGAACTTCAAAACTGAGTAGACTGTTGGTAGCCACTGAAAGTCGTCAACTGGCTGACTTTGATATATTAGCATAGTTTTATGAAGGCTACTGTTTAAGACCAGGATTGTATTACAAAGTTTAATATCCCCTTCTCTTATATAAGCATTTTTCCAGTCTTAGGGAACTTCTTTGGTCTCCAGAGAGTCTAACTAATCCATATAGCTACATGTCAGTCACTGTATCAAAGAGCAAAATGCTCCATTAAAAAAATAAACTTAGTTATGAGACGCTAAGTAATATAAAGTAACTGCATTTAGATGTGAATGCTTTATCTTCTTTCACCTTCTTTGTAAGAAAGGGGACAGAAAAGGAAGGAGAGTAGTGCAGGAAAAGTTTCAGGAACTACTAAAAGTTTTCAGCTCTGACAAAGTTCTATCCACATACAGGTGCTTAAAAAAAATCACTATCTTTATGGAAAATCAGCAAGCTGTAAAAAGGAATTACCAGAAATGCTGAACAAAAACTTCATTTTGCCAGCTTCATTTCTGATTGTAGCAGCACTCCACACGTGGAAAGATTCATACATGTGCTGGGAATAAATAGGAGGAATGGAGGAACAATGACAAGCATTTGGTTCTGTAAGTATGCTACCAAGAGCTTCAAGCTTTTTACGTCATTAGTCAGAGGAAGCATGTCATTAAGTCAGCACCCTTAAGGAAACCCTTCAGAAGCAAGCCAGACAAGTCTCACGAACAGGTAGATTATCCACACCAATCTGTCACAGAGCAGCAGCACCTCAGAAATGTCTTCTAACTGAAGGTATTCCAAAAATACACCATTAACACTAGATTTACAACTTAAAATATGAAAGCTTATTTTTTGTACTGTGCAAAAAATCAAAATGGAATTCAAATTTAAGAACAATTTCAGGGGAAACATTTAAATTGTATATAACAGGAACATCTGTAAACTAGTGTCAAGTATTATCTGTTTGGGAGAATGCACAAAAACCTACTTTACAGCAAACAATTCCACATCCACACCCTTCTCCCAGCTTCCTACAACCAGGAAAAAACATAATATTGTATGAAAAACCATCCTCAAGCAGTACAAACAGAAATCTCAATAAAAATGTAAAAGAGAAAAAACTATCCTCAATTCTAACGTTTTTCTTCAAAAAACAAAAAAAACAAAACCAAAAACAGTGGTGCAGTCTCCCAGCTGTTGCACCAGTCTGTTACATTCTAACTCGCTTAAGCAAAGTACAAACTGTTATATTTTCCTACCAAATTCACTACAGTAAGTGGATTAGCTATAGAGACTAACATTATTAGTAAGACTTTTCTCCAAAGCACTGAGAAGAGGAATGACTTTGGGGGTGAAGTTCTGCATTTACTGAAGACGGGTGCCAGAGAAGCAGCAGCAGGAATCTTTCCACAGACCCCAGAAGGGAGTTAAGTGGTAGACAGGATTCAGCTGAGAGAGCCCAATTGAGAAGGAGAAAAGTACTATCAGCTGTTTGCAAGAGTATTGCCACTACTTTTCTTCACCCAGAACAAACTGCAACTCCACAAACTAATTAGTAGATTATATTCACCCTTGGATGCAATCTGCACCTAGGACTCCTTGTTCCTCCTGGTTTTCAATTAAATATTCGTAAATGATTCAATCATACATGACCACAGGAGCATAGTAAGAGTATCTTCCTACCTACCACCTTCTTAAAACAAATTCCTTCACTCCATAAAGTTGAAATCACAAACAGTGGTGCTTGTCAGGACCACAGAGAACTGAAGTAACACTGGTCAAGTTCACAGAGGGAATTCAATCATAAGGCTATGCAAACACTGAATTTGTCACCCTATTAAGAGCAGGTTATTCAGCTGTACAAGCGTAAGTGTAGTGTGACCCCCAAAAAACTCAGCCCTTTTTCATTCAGATATCTCAAAGCAAAACTTACTTAAAATTTAGTGCACCTGAAATTTTATGTGTATTTAAACAGTACAGGAAGTCCCATATCTGCATTATATTAGAAACAGTTACATGTGGAAGCTTGAAAATAAAAACATCTGAAGTCAAACCTGACAAACTAATCCCATTTCATTCTGTAAGTGATGATAATAACAAAAGCTTTCATTGGGTAAGCTCCAATACAGCGGGAGCCCTCAGGCACACAACCTTCGACTTTCACAACTTGCACATCTAAATGTTTTGCTTACTATCTTAACAAAAAGGCTGTTACCAATTTTCACAGCCTCCTGTAGCCAAGCCAGTCAACAGCTTTTTCAGAAATGACTTTTACATATACAATATTACCACTGACAGTCTTGGGATGACTGAAAGGACAATCACATCACTGGTCCTAGAAAAAACTGGAAATTCTGTCTTAGTTCTATATACAATACTACTTCCCCAGTTAGAATACTTACTGAGCTTTCTAAACTTAGGGAAAACACGTTAAATGAGTTTGAATAATAAGAAAAGACTTTACAAAAGGCTCCAAAATAAATTCTCTGGGTGAAATTTAAGCACCAGACCAAAATCCCTCATTTCACAGTGTATAGGAACTGCTGAATCACGACCTGAACCACTGATCGGTCACCTGAGGTAAGTACCGAGTCAGCCATGGGGGCACAGGTGAAGGTGATATACCTGTGTGATTGGAAGGGGTGGAGCCTGGCTCCACCTCTCCCAAACCCCATTTAAGGGCTGACCACCACCAGGGAAGGATCTCTTCTTGGAGATTCCTCCCATGTGGAGTCCTCTGCGAGCCTTGTCATCCTGAAGGTAAGCCATCTTCTCTTTTGTATTATTTATATCCCATCTATATAGAACTACCCAAAATATACCATCATCTATACTATTTTGTTGTGAAGTACTATCCTTGGGAGTTATTTACCTCACACACAGACCTTACGTTTTTCAAACTCCAACAATAACATCTTCTGTTTCCTAAAAGTTTTCTGAAGTTTAAATTCAACTCAGTCAAGCATACTTTTGGAATACCTGCCCTTATAGCTATTTTTGACTTTGATACATTCACAAGGAACCAAAAAATCCAGAAGGCCTGAGTCAAGGAAAAGCAAACAGAACTCTCTATGATACACTTTCAAATTGTTCCCATGAAAGATGGGCAGAATACAAATATCTGATTTCAGCTGTTAATGATGCAAACCCTAGATACCATTACCTAGGAGATAATGTTTGAATTTGTTAAGACACTCATTCAACATCTTATTTCATCCCACTTCCATGATACTGTAATGGCACTTCTAGCACTGATGCTACACAAGAGATCTATTTGTACCTAAGGACACTGCTAAGTCTCATAGCTTACCAACAGCTTCTATCTTCAAGCTTTCTCATGCCAGCAATTCCAGAAATTGCACGTGCATCATCAAACTCATTCAAAAGGCAGATTTCTTCATACCTCAAGTTTTAGAGCAGCAATAAACAGCAACCAGTTATAGGTATCAAAAACTTACTAACAACTTGAAATTAATTCACATCTCAAACGTGTTCAAGGGAAGCCATTCTGCATCTTGATATTGTTGCAGCAGCCCTACAGCATTAAAAAATGCTCCAACAGGAGGCTTTTCCTTCAAGCAAGCCTCTTGCAGTCTTATGTATACCAATATTAAATATGTTACCCAAGTTCAAAAGAGACATCAGGAAAGAGACTAAAAGCTACCCTTGTATGCTTTGATTAAAACCTCCTTTAAAAAAAAGTCATTTTCAGCAGGAGATGACAGAAGCTTACAAATAACAAGTCCAGACCCCATCTGTATTCTGGCTTTTAGAACATGTAGCAGTGGAGAGTCTGTGGGTGAGAATCAAGGGGCAGGCTGGTAAGGGTGACACTGTTGTGGGTGTGTACTACAGGCCCCCTGATCAGGAAGAGGAGGTTGATAAGGTCTTCCATAAGCAATTAGAAGTAGCGTCACATTCCCAGGCGCTGATTCTTATGGGGGACTTCAATTATCCAGACACTTGCTAAATGAGCAACACGGCCACGCACGCATGGTCCAGACGGTTCTTGCAATGTGTTGAAGACAACTTTCTGATGCAGGTGGTGGGGGAACCAACGTGGGGAGGGGTGTTACTGGACCTTATTCTCACTAACAAGGAAGGACTTGTTAAGGAAGTAAAGGTTGGGGGCAGCTTGGGTTGCAGTAATCACGAGATGGCAGAGTTCAAGATCCTGAGTAGAAGGAGCAAAGCAAGAAGTAGGATTGCTACCCTGGACTTTAGGAGAGCCAACTTTGATCTCTTCCAGGACCTACTTGAAGCTATCCCGTGGGCTAGGGTGTTAGAAGGTAAGGGGACCTGTGAGAGCTGGTCAGCATTTAAACAGCTCTTCTTCCAATCTCAGGATCAGTACATCCCTTTGAGCAAGAAACTGGGAAGGGGTGGCAGGAAACCTGCATGGATGAGCAAGGAGCTCATGCACAGACTCAAAGGGGAGAAGAAGGTCCATGAAATGTGGAAAATGGGTCTGACCACTTGGGAAGAATATAGAAAGGTTGTCAGGGCCTGCAGGGATGCAACAAGGAAGGCTAAAGCGCATCTGGAATTGAATTTGGCAAAAGTAAAAAAGCCTTTTTTATTATCCTTTATCAAGTATGTTAACTAAAAAGGAAGATAAGGGAGAATTTGGGCCCCCTACTAGGTGAGGGGGTGTTCTGGTAACAGGGGATGCTGAGAAGGCAAAGATACTGAACACCTTATTTGCTTTTATTTGCTTCTGTCTTCAGTGAAAAAGCTCTCCCTCAGGAATCCCAGACCCTGGAGGTTAGTGAGAGAGTCTGGGGAATGAGAGACCTTCCTTTAGTCAGGAAGAGGTGGACCATGAGCGCCTAGGCAATGCTAACGTTCATAAATCCATGGGACCTGATGGGGTGCATCCACAGGTGCTGAGGGAGCTGGTGGAGGTGACTGCTGAGCTGCTCTCTATCATCTCTGAGATGTCTTGGAGAACGGGGGATGTGCTTGATGACTGGCAGATAGTCAATATCACTCCAGTCTTCAAAAAGGGCAAGAGGGAAGATCCTGGTAATTATAGGCCAGTCAGAATCACCTCTGTACTTGGAAAGGTGATGGAACAGCTTGTGCTGGATGCCATCTCCAGATAACTGGAAGAAAAGGAGGTTATCAGGAGTAGCCAGCATGGGTTCACCAAGGGGAGGTCATGCTTGACCAACCTGGTGGCCTTCTATGTTGTCGTCACTGGCTGGGTGGATGAGGGGAGGGCGGTGGATGTAGTCTACCTTGATTTCAGCAAGGGCTAGATACTGTCCCCCATGACATCCTTATAACAAAAGCAAGGATGTCTGGGATAGACATCCTTGTGTGAAGTGGACAGTCAAGTAGGTTGAGAACTGGCTGACTGGCAGAATGCAGAGGGTTGTCACTGGCGGTGTAGAGTCCGGTTGGAGGCCTGTAACCAGCAGTGCCCCCCAGTGGTCCTTGCTGGGTCCAGTCTTGTTCAACATCTTCATCAATGACCTTGATGAGGGGATAGTGGCCACCCTCAGTAAGTTTGCTGATGTTAAGAAGTTGGGAGAATTGGCTGACATGCCTGAAGACTGTGCTGCCAGTCAGCGAGACCTGGACAGGATGGAGAGCTGGGCAGTCAGAAATCAGATGAAACTGAACCAAAGCAAGTGTAGAGTCTTGCACATAGGGAGGAATAAACACGCACACCAGTACAGTTGGGGGATGAGCTGCTGGAGAGGAGATCTGAGGAGAAGGACCTGGGTGTCCTGTGGATGACAGGTTGACCATGAGCCAGCAGTGTGCCCTGGTGGACAAGAAGGCCAATGGGATCCTGGGATGCACTAAAAAGAGCATGGCCAGCAGGTCAAGGGAGGTGATCCGGTGATCCTCCCCCTCTACTCTGCCCTGGTGAGGCCTCATCTGGAGTACTGTGTCCAGTTCTGGGCTCCCCCGTACAAAACAGACAGGGATCTCTTGGAAAGAGTCCAGCGGAGGGCTACTAAGATGATAAAGGATGTGGAACACCTCCCCTGTGAGGAAAGGCTAAGTGAACTGGGTCTCTTTAGCCCTGAGACAATAGGACTGAGAGGGGACCTGATCGATATATTTATAAATATCTGAGGTGTGGGGGACAAAGTGGCAAGGCCAGATTCTTTTCAGCAGTGTCTGGAGACAGGACAAGGGGGAACAGACAGAAACTGAAGCACAGGAGGTTCTGCACGAATGTGCGCAAGAACTTGTTTACAGTGAGGTTGACGGAGCACTGGCACAGGCTGCACAAGGGGATTGTGGAGTCTCCTTCTCTGGAGATATTCAAGACCTGCCTGGATGCCTACCTGTGCAACACGGTGTAGGGAACCTGCTTTGGCAGTGGGGTTGGACTCGATGATCCCTTGAAGTCCCTTCCAACCCCTATGATTCTATGTATTTTCAGGCTATCTGCCTCTTCAGGGGTTTTACACACTCAAGCTTTAACGCACCTCAGCTTATCCAGCACACTGTGCGCCCTACTATTTGGCTTCTAAAGTGAAACTTAACTTAAAAACAACAGCAAAGCAACAGAAATGTGCCAGGCTGCACTATCAAATTTCATGAGGCTTCACCCAGCTGCTCAGAGAAGCTGTGGGTACTCCATCCTTGTAGCTGCCCACAGCCAGGCTGCACGGGGCCCTGGGCAGCACCAATCCATGGCAGGGGACTGGAACTTGATGTACTTTGAGGTCCTTTCCAAACCAACCCATTCTATATGATACGCTCCTCCCAAAATGCCACCCTATCCAAACCCTCTTAAGTCTTTAGTGTGCTCTTCCGCAATTTAAATTTGTTAACATATTGAAAGAAAATCAGTGTGAACTCAAGGAATCAAACCCTTACCTTCCTCCTCAGCACAATCTGTCAGAGAGGGGTAGCACTGTCTCACAACCAGGAAATCTTACATAATAGACTATTTTCAAGCTTATCAGAAGTGTTAATGGACATGAGGCTCAAAATAGTAACTTTTCCTCAGCCCATAACACCTCATGTTTGTACAGACTGCTGAAGTTTCTTTAAGTCTATTTTCTATTCTTTGCACCAGTTCAGCTCAACTGGTGCACAGGACACAAAGTTTTGGCACAGAACAAAGTTATTTAAACACTGACAGTTACATACAACCTAAAACAGATGGTTGGTTCTCCTGTGAGTTTAAGATTTGTGCAAGTTTGGATGTGCTTACCAGGCCTACTTTTCTGATAAGCTAGTGAAATTAATGAAGCCAAATCTATAAATCTGCAGTTATTCAGAAAGACCACCCTACACAGGTTCAGCTTCTCTTCTAACATATGCTGTTCCTCCAACTTATAAATAATGCGTGTAAGTTAAAGCACAGGAAATTATCACAAATCATCCATAAAGACAACTGATATAAGAGCTTCTGTCCAGGTACTTTACTCTTGCTCAAATCATACAGTAAATAACTGTACTTTCCACACCTGGGCCCACTAAAGACACCACTGCAATGGTGGATTTTTTGTTTTGTGTTCCTTGGGTTTTTGTTTGTTTTAAGTTTCTAAGAATTTAAACTCCTAGATTTTCTCCTCAGTCCCAGATCTATGGTATCCCTTTGTTAAGTTTTTGCAGAGCTAGAAACTGGTAACTGCAATCATGATGTTGTCGGCTTGCTATACCATTGTACCCTAGAGATCTCATCAGATCTGAACCAGGCAAAAACAGCACTCTTACATAGTCGTGGCATTGCAAAGTCCTACACAACCTTGATAAACTAGATTTACAAAGCTATAACGTTTTGTTTCCAACACAATCATTAGTACATTTTTCCCTACTAGGAATCAGTACTCAAATTAAGATGACACAATGCTTCAGTGTGTTAAAAAAAATGAGGTATGTTAGAGAACTCACCAAAAAACTAACTACAATTTTAAACTATTTTTGGAACAAGCAAATGAACTTTGCTTTTAATATCTGTGCTTTGAAACTCAGTTTGTGAACAGAAAGCTACTGTGATGTAGCTTTGATGGGAACAAAAAAACAACAGAACACAGATAAGTTAAATGTCAATATGCAATTAGTTTCCAAGGAATATTGCAAATAATTTCTTCCATAGGTCTCAACTGAAATACTAGCTTACCAAATCAGACATCTTCCACCCTTCTGAAGAAGTGACTAGTGGAACATCAGGTTTTGCTAGCATCTTAGCAGTCCAATATGCAGACTAGAATTTGAAGCTTACTGTTAGAATTTAGCCACAGAGGAAGTAAGACTGCAGAAAACAGACCTATACCTAACCCTTTTTCAGACTTTTTGGAGGGAGAGAACTGCACTAAGTGTCTATATCAAGATTTAGCAATAGCTTCTACAGACAAGCTCTGTACAGATCTACTCAGCCACCAGTTGTTTTCAGACTTCAACAGCTTGTTATGTATTTATGGCATTACTCCTCTTTTGCAGCATCAGTTTTTTTTGTTGTTGAAGTTTTCTGGAAAAAAAACAACAGTGCAAACTGTTTCTTACAGTGGAACATTATTCTTCATCTCAGTGTTTGAGAAAGGAAACTCCAGACCTATATGTGACTGTTACTGAGTTTCAAACAAGGTTAAAAATATGCTCTAGACCTTGCAGACCTCCTAGTAGCAACATTCTTTGAAGGATTAGGCTAATACCACACTAAAAATGCAGGGCCTACTAAAAAACATATCCATTATGTAGTGCTTCCCTATAATGCAACCTATTATATGGAAGTCATTATGACTAAAACAGTAAATTGAAAAAGAGGCCAATCAAGCATCCTCTAACACAGATAGTATCCAATTATAGCCTAACAACTAGCAGAGAAAAAGAAACACACATGGATAACTATGATGTTTCTGGTCAGACAGTGACTCTGATTTGAAGGTATTTCTGAACTACTGCTCCATGTTGCACTTTAATATAGGGATATTGACTGCTCTTACTTACTGAGAAGTTACTGTGTCTTATGTCTAAATAAGGTGGTTTGGAGATCTTTACTATCATCAAAGATTTATAAAGTGTACAGCAGAACTAAAAGCAGACTGACAACAAACTCTTAAAAAATAACTTGTACTCATATACAGAGGTAGGAAAAGGCACTGAGGTTTTTCATTCCCCCCCCCCCTCCGATGCTTACATGTTAGCCCATCATGCAAAACATGTACTTTCAAAATGCGGAAGTTCATTCAACTTACCAGCACTGCTAGAGATTTTATTCAACTTAGGATAGTCATTTGGAAAGACAAAGGCTGAAAGAACAAGACCTTACAGCTGCACAGCGCTGCTAACAGTGGTCATGGAAAAAGATGAATTATTTAAGGTGCTTTCACCTTGATCTTTCCGAGTAAAATCAAATATCAAATGAAGGGAACTATGGGAAGACTTGAGCCAGATAGTGGTATCCAGTGAAGAGACAAGAACCAGGTAGTTCTTAAACACAAGAAAAGACTTCTCCACTTGGTGAACGCGGCCAAGCATCAAAGAGGTTACAGAGATGATACAGAATCTGTCCAGGCAGAGCAGGATAATTTAAACCCAGCTGCACTTGGTACTGGGTAGGGTGCTCCATGCTGACTTTGAAGGCAGGGATTGAAAATGTTTTATAATACACAAATACTGAAGAATAAGAGAGTATACTGTCCATGTGGCCTGTGATGATTACCTTTAACATGTCCCTTACAGAAGGTAATTAGACAAAGGAATTACTTGTTACTCAATTAGCCAGAATAAAAGCAGAAATAATTCACATGTTTGAGACACCATAAAAACAGTGTCTGGCAAAACAGCACTCAATTTTTAAAATACTGACTCATTAACACTTACTTATTACGCACTCAGATCAGAACCTTTCATACAGACATCCCCTCACCACGCTATTCAATTCTCATTTTGGTTTTTCAGACAAAATACAACCCATAAAAGCAACATTCTAAATGTAATGTTAAAGCAACCCACCTACACTCAGAAGGATAGCCCATTCTGTTTACCAAGCAACATTTTTCTCCAACGTCTAGACTTAAGAGACCTGCATGTTCCCAGCGTGCATACAGAAGTAAAAGCAAGACCTATGTTAAATGTCTTTCTTTTAAGAGTCCTGCCAATACTATCCTTAACTTCTAGGGAAGCCACTTTGCTTAGTAAGTTAACAGACTTACTAAGGAAGTTTGAAAAAAACCTTTAGGCTTCAAGTTTTTAAGTAAAATATACAAAACATCAAATGGGTCTCTCCAAAATTCTGCTGACATTACTAATGCACAGTCTACTTCTTTGAGGCTGTTTGTGACAGCTTCCATCAACTAGACAGACAAAATGTGTCATGCCTTTACAAAGGCTTCAGAACGGAGTTCTTCACTTTTAAGGAACAGATGTACAAGAGCTATAAAAAGAAAGAAAAAAGCACACTTGGGAATGAACTAAAGCAGAAGAAATTGTCTTGAACAGCAACTGATGCTTAATCCATTCTGCAAGTTTATCACTGTTTTGGTTTCCTGAGATTTCTTTCTTCCAAATAGTAGATACTGCCTATGAAATTCTTCACCAAGCAGACTCAGATGACATCTCCCAAAAGCACTGAATTTTACAGTTGCATTATACTGAATGCAACTGTAGGCTACTGTCATGGTTTTATGATTTTTGGTACTGGTATTCCACATCATAACATCATGTAGTGCATTTAGAGTTAAAGCTCCAGCTCCGTGGATCATCGATAGTTCCAGGTATACCTGTCTCAGAGGAGAAGAACTACATTCCCCAGAGGACTTTGCAATGCTTTGCGTTCCTACGTGTTTACGCTCAGAGGGAAAGATAAAAACTGTCTGCGGTCACGGGACACTCTCTTTCCTTTGGGATGGACTCAGCAGTGGGCGCTCGCTGCCGTCCGCCTTCAGCGTTTAGCATAAGGCCTTCGGTTTATTGGACACTCTCTCATTTTATTTATTAGCTTTAATTCCAATTATATTGTATTATATTGTGTTATTTTGCTTTCCGATATCTTATTTAGTAAATTAGCTTTCCTCCTCAGATCACTGCTGCTGTTTTATTTCTAGGCCCATCTCCCTTTTCCCTTTTCCCTTTCCCCCTTCCCCTTTCCTGGGGCGTGGGTCCATGGGTCTCCGGATCGTCACGGAACCGGGCCAAACCTGCCCGTAAACTGACATTTTTGGCGCCCAACGTGGGGCAAAACCAGCTGCCTTAGCCAGGCAGAGACATACTTTTAGAACGAATCTCTCTTTGCTCTCAGAGAGAGCTTCGTTAGGAAGCTTATCTGTACTGCAGGTGCTATACGGCAAAACACGACCTTGAAGTCTGGGCGTACTGCCAGTTGTCCTGGGGTATTTGTAAACTTTTTGGGTGCTGCCAGCTTGTTTTAGTGAAGAAGAAAAAAAAAAAAAAAAAGAAAAAATATGCTTTCTCTTTTTAAACTGCTCTTAAAGGGACTGCATTTCATTGTTTTTTCCCTTGTAATGCTCAGAACGTACTGGGACTTAATTAAGTTTGCCAGTCTGATCCATGGAGCTTGGTCTCTGTATGATAAACTAAAAACACTGATGGAAATACCTTCCTGGCTTTTGTATACGATGTGGCATTCAGTTCCGGAGGGAGTAACTCCAGATGAAGTTGCTAACTCTATGGAACTTGTGATTTTTAAACAGACCCCTGGCCTCTCCTTTGAATTCATTATGTGTTTTCTGAATGCTCATCCAATGCTCGTAATGATTGTGGTGTCAGTCTCCCTGAATGTACTCTTCATCATTTTACTCAGTATTTGTATTTATAATATTTTGAAAAAACCCTCCCTAGAGCCAGAGAATACTGACTGGCAGGGAGTTTGGAGGGACTTAGGAGAGACTTTAGAGAAATGGGCATCACCGGTGTCATGGAACTTTTCTCCTGAACATCTGCAAGATCCTGAGAACTTAAGCAGATATTTGAGACAGCGATGTTGCAGCTCAAACAGATCTGAGGAGGCCCAAATTATTTGGGGTCTGGCTTATGCTTACCGGGCCTTATTCAATACTATCCCAGAGAGGCATAGAATTTTTGAAATAGAGCGAGAGAGTCTCCAAGCTGAAAGGGACAGTATCCTGATCCAGAAAAGGGAGTCTTTTAGCTGACAATCAGACTCTCCAGTCCAATCTGGACGCCCTCCAGACTGAGAGAGACGCCCTCCAGACTGAGAGAGACGCCCTCCAGACTGAGAGAGACGCCCTCCAGACTGAGAGAGACGCCCTCCAGACTGAGAGAGACGCCCTCCAGACTGAGAGAGACGCCCTCCAGACTGAGAGAGACGCCCTCCAGACTGAGAGAGACGCCCTCCAGACTGAGAGAGACGCCCTCCAGACTGAGAGAGACGCCCTCCAGACTGAGAGAGACGCCCTCCAGACTGAGAGAGACGCCCTCCAGACTGAGAGAGACGCCCTCCAGACTGAGAGAGACGCCCTCCAGACTGAGAGAGACGCCCTCCAGACTGAGAGAGACGCCCTCCAGACTGAGAGAGACGCCCTCCAGACTGAGAGAGACGCCCTCCAGACTGAGAGAGACGCCCTCCAGACTGAGAGAGACGCCCTCCAGACTGAGAGAGACGCCCTCCAGACTGAGAGAGACGCCCTCCAGACTGAGAGAGACGCCCTCCAGACTGAGAGAGACGCCCTCCAGACTGAGAGAGACGCCCTCCAGACTGAGAGAGACGCCCTCCAGACTGAGAGAGACGCCCTCCAGACTGAGAGAGACGCCCTCCAGACTGAGAGAGACGCCCTCCAGACTGAGAGAGACGCCCTCCAGACTGAGAGAGACGCCCTCCAGACTGAGAGAGACGCCCTCCAGACTGAGAGAGACGCCCTCCAGACTGAGAGAGACGCCCTCCAGACTGAGAGAGACGCCCTCCAGACTGAGAGAGACGCCCTCCAGACTGAGAGAGACGCCCTCCAGACTGAGAGAGACGCCCTCCAGACTGAGAGAGACGCCCTCCAGACTGAGAGAGACGCCCTCCAGACTGAGAGAGACGCCCTCCAGACTGAGAGAGACGCCCTCCAGACTGAGAGAGACGCCCTCCAGACTGAGAGAGACGCCCTCCAGACTGAGAGAGACGCCCTCCAGACTGAGAGAGACGCCCTCCAGACTGAGAGAGACGCCCTCCAGACTGAGAGAGACGCCCTCCAGACTGAGAGAGACGCCCTCCAGACTGAGAGAGACGCCCTCCAGACTGAGAGAGACGCCCTCCAGACTGAGAGAGACGCCCTCCAGACTGAGAGAGACGCCCTCCAGACTGAGAGAGACGCCCTCCAGACTGAGAGAGACGCCCTCCAGACTGAGAGAGACGCCCTCCAGACTGAGAGAGACGCCCTCCAGACTGAGAGAGACGCCCTCCAGACTGAGAGAGACGCCCTCCAGACTGAGAGAGACGCCCTCCAGACTGAGAGAGACGCCCTCCAGACTGAGAGAGACGCCCTCCAGACTGAGAGAGACGCCCTCCAGACTGAGAGAGACGCCCTCCAGACTGAGAGAGACGCCCTCCAGACTGAGAGAGACGCCCTCCAGACTGAGAGAGACGCCCTCCAGACTGAGAGAGACGCCCTCCAGACTGAGAGAGACGCCCTCCAGACTGAGAGAGACGCCCTCCAGACTGAGAGAGACGCCCTCCAGACTGAGAGAGACGCCCTCCAGACTGAGAGAGACGCCCTCCAGACTGAGAGAGACGCCCTCCAGACTGAGAGAGACGCCCTCCAGACTGAGAGAGACGCCCTCCAGACTGAGAGAGACGCCCTCCAGACTGAGAGAGACGCCCTCCAGACTGAGAGAGACGCCCTCCAGACTGAGAGAGACGCCCTCCAGACTGAGAGAGACGCCCTCCAGACTGAGAGAGACGCCCTCCAGACTGAGAGAGACGCCCTCCAGACTGAGAGAGACGCCCTCCAGACTGAGAGAGACGCCCTCCAGACTGAGAGAGACGCCCTCCAGACTGAGAGAGACGCCCTCCAGACTGAGAGAGACGCCCTCCAGACTGAGAGAGACGCCCTCCAGACTGAGAGAGACGCCCTCCAGACTGAGAGAGACGCCCTCCAGACTGAGAGAGACGCCCTCCAGACTGAGAGAGACGCCCTCCAGACTGAGAGAGACGCCCTCCAGACTGAGAGAGACGCCCTCCAGACTGAGAGAGACGCCCTCCAGACTGAGAGAGACGCCCTCCAGACTGAGAGAGACGCCCTCCAGACTGAGAGAGACGCCCTCCAGACTGAGAGAGACGCCCTCCGGTTTCAACGAGATGCTTTCCAATCCAATATGGATGCTTTTCGGTCCCAGCGAGATGCCCTCCAATCTGAATTAGACACCCTCCAATCTGACCAAAAACACCTCAAAGCTGAATATCTTTCCTGCCAAGGTATATTATTCCATTACAAAAATGAACTGACCCATGTTCAGGCTCAACAAGTCAAGCTCCAAGGTGAACTAAATTCCCTCATAACTCAGCGAGACGAACTTTGAGCCGAGCTAGAGAGAATGATCATTAATACTAACCAATATGATCAACCACAGGTGACACCAGAATCGATGTCAGTTGCCCCTGTAAGAGGACGGAGAATGAAAAAAGTCTCAACTCCCTTAGAAGAGAAGAAAGAGGAGGAGCTGAGGGTGGAAGAAGGAGACTCTGAAAGAGAAGAAGAGAAAGCAGAGGAATCAGACGCTGCAAGAGAAGAGGAGAAAGGACGTTCAGAGGAGTGGTTGAGAACTCTAGATTTTGCAGTAGGAGGGCTGAGTCACCCAACAAGATCACGGTCACCAACACCTAGAATGGCAATGAGTCCTGACAGAGTAGGAGATGAAAGAGAGATCATTACTGATGTTAGTCGACCTCTGAAAATGAATGAAATTCGAAGTTTGAGAAAAGACTTTACACGCCATGCAAATGAACCTATTGTCACCTGGTTACTACGCTGTTGGGACAGTGGGGCCAACAGTGTGTGGCTAGATGGTAACGAAGCTCGCCAATTGGGTAGCATTGCCAGGGACTCTGCCATTGACAGAGGCATTTGTACATGCCACAATAGACCCTTCACTCTCTGGAAGTGGATGCTGATAGCCGTGAAAGAAAAATACCCCTTCAGAGATGATCTGTTGCCTGAGGAGAAGAAATGGTCTGATATGGAAAAGGGCATAAATTATTGGAGAGAATATGCTGTGGTGGAAACGTTACATGACCCTGCATTCATTCATGATGAACCAAACCAAGAGCATGATCCTGAGAGAATCAGATGTACACCAATTAAGTGGCATATATTCACAAGGACTGCACCAAACAGGTATGCCAGTACATTAGCAGCAGTGTATGGCAGAAGACAAAGAAGACCCCTTATAAATGACCTGATTAACAAACTTCAAGACATCGAGTTACATTTAACCCCTCCACAAGCTTATGTTTCAACCTTGGTAAAGGTAATTGAAAGAGTGGACAGCCTAGAGAGCAATCAAGAAGATATAATGGACGAACTGACTACTGTGCCTAATTCTGATGAAACTGATGGATCTGATGGGAACCAGGATTCCCAAAACAGTAACGTCTCAGCTATCAAAAGAGGTCATTCTCCTGCTCGAGGAAGTGACAACAGTAAGACTATGTCACGTATTGCCTTGTGGCATTACCTATGTGACCAGGGGGAAGATATGAAGAAGTGGCATAAAAAAAACCCACATCTGCACTTCAGGCACGGGTAAAAGAGTTACGAAACAGATCAAAATCAGGGTGAACTTCTCCAAGAAGGTGACTGCTCCAGTGACTGCCGGACATGGCAGTAGCCGTAAAGACAACAGAGGTAACAAATAGAGGGGCCCTGCCCCCAGCCGGGGCGGGGAAAGGGATAATAGAGTGTATTGGTCTGTGTGGATTAGATGGCCTGGCACATCAGAGCCACAAAAATATAAGGCACTGGTGGACACTGGTGCACAGTGCACTCTAATGCTATCGAGTCACCAAGGGACAGTACTTAATCTATATTTCTGGGGTGACTGGGGGTTCTCAGTTGACCATGTTGGAGGCTGAAATAAGCCTCACTGGTAAAGACTGGCAAAAACATCCTATTGTGACTGGCCCAGGGGCTCCATGTATAATTGGTATTGATTACCTCAAAAGGGGATATTTTAAGGATCCCAAAGGGTATCGATGGGCCTTTGGAATAGCTGCTGTGGACGCAGACAACGTTAAGCAGCTGTCTGCTTTGCCTGGCCTGTCAGAAGATCCGTCTGTTGTGGGGTTGCTACAAGTGGAGGAGCAACAGGTACGGCAGTACCGCACCAACAGGGATTCCTTGCTCCCCATTCATAACCTGATTCGTCAGCTAGAGAGCCAGGGAGTGATCAGCAAAACTCACTCACCTTTTAACAGTCCCATATGGCCAGTGCATAAAGCCAGTGGAGAATGGAGGCTGACGGTAGACTACCGTGGCCTGAATGAAGTCACACCCCACTGAGTGCTGCTGTGCCGGACATGCTACAACTCCAGTACGAACTGGAGTCAAAAGCAGCCAAGTGGTATGCCACCACTGACATTGCTAATGCCTTCTTCTCAATTCCTTTGGCCACAGAATGCAGGCCACAGTTTGCCTTCACCTGGAGGGGCGTTCAGTACACCTGGAACTGTTTGCCCAGGGGTGTAAGCACAGCCCAACCATTTGCCATGGGTTGATTCAAACTGCATTGGAACAGGGTGGGGCACCTGAGCACTTACAATACATTGATGATATCATTGTGTGGGGCAATACAGCAGGGGAAGTTTTTGAGAAAGGAGAGAGAATAATCCAGATCCTTCTGCAAGCTGGCTTTGCTATCAAGCGAAGCAAAGTGAAAGGGCCTGCACAGGAAATTCAGTTCCTAGGTATAAAGTGGCAAGATGGACGTCATCACATCCCTACAGATGTGATTAACAAAATCACTGCCATGTCTCTACCCACTAGTAAGACAGAGACCCAAGCTTTTTTGGGTGTAGTGGGCTTTTGGAGAATGCATGTTCCAAACTACAGTCTCATTGTGAGCCCTCTCTATCGGGTGACGCGGAAGAAGAATGATTTTGTATGGGGCCCTGAGCAGCAGCAGGCTTTTGAGCAAATTAAGCAGGAGATAGCCCATGCTGTGGCCCTGGGGCCAGTACAGACGGGACAGGATGTAAAGAACATCCTCTACACTGCTGCTGGAAAAGAAGGTCCCACTTGGAGTTTGTGGCAAAGAGCTCCTGGAGAGATCCGAGGCCGACCCCTTGGATTCTGGAGTCAGGCGTACAGGGGGTCTGAGGAGCGCTACACTCCAACTGAGAAGGAGATCTTAGCTGCGTACGAGGGGGTTCAAGCTGCTTCTGAAGTAATCAGTACTGAAACACAGCTCCTCCTGGCACCTCGACTGCCAGTGCTGAACTGGATGTTCAAAGGAATGGTTCCCTCCACCCATCATGCTACTGATGCCACTTGGAGTAAGTGGACTGCGCTGATTACACAGCGAGCTCGGATGGGGAACCTCAGTCATCCAGGAATCCTGGAGGTGATCATGGACTGGCCTGAAGGTAAAAAGTTTGGAACAACACCAGCAGAGGAGGTATCGCGTGCCAAAGAGGCCCCACCATATAATGAACTACCAGACAATGAAAAGAGATATGCCCTGTTCACAGATGGATCATGTTGCATTGTGGGTAAGCACCGCAGATGGAAATCTGCTGTGTGGAGCCCCACACGACGAGCTGCAGAGGCCACTGAAAGAGAAGGAGAATCAAGTCAATTTGCAGAGGTAGAGGCTGTCCAGCTGGCCTTAGATATTGCTGAACGAGAGAGGTGGCCAGTGCTTTATCTTTACACTGACTGATGGATGGTTGCAAATGCTTTATGGGGGTGGTTACAGCAATAGGAACAAAATGGTTGGCAATGGAGGGGTAAACCTATTTGGGCTGCTGAACTGTGGAGAGACATTGCTGCCCGAATAAAGAATATGGTTGTAAAGGTGCACTTTGTAGATGCTCATGCTCCTACGAGCCGGGCAAGTGAAGAACAACAAAACCATCAGGTAGATCAAGCTGCCAAAGTTAAGGTGGCTCAAGCAGACTTGGACTGGCAACACAAGAGTGAATTATTTCTAGCTCAATGAGCCCATGAGACCTCTGGCCATCAAGGAAGAGATGCAACATATAAATGGGCTAGAGACCAAGGTGTGGACTTAACTATGGATGCTATTGCACAGGTTATCCATGACTGTAATACATGTACCACAATTAAACAAGCCAAGAGGATGAAATCTCTTTGGGAGGAAAGGCGATGGCAAAAGTATAAATATGGGGAGGCGTGGCAGGTTGATTATATCACCTTGCCACGATTTCGCAGTGGTAAGCGTTATGTGCTCACCATGGTGGAAGCAACCACTGGGTGGCTTGAAACATATGCAGTACCCCATGCTACTGCCCAAAACACCATCTTAGGGCTCGAGAAACAAGTCCTATGGCGACATGGCACTCCAGAGAGAATTGAGTCCGATAATGGGACTCATTTCAAAAATTCGCTTGTAAATACTTGGGCCAAAGATCATGGCATTGAATGGATTTATCATATCCTCAAAGCCCAGAAAGCAATGGGTGGCAGAACATTTAAGCAATGGGAGAAGCATTTGGCAGAAGCCACCTGGCTGGTCAACACCAGAGGATCCATCAATCGCGATGGTCTTGCCCAATCCAGCTCTCTACCTACTGTAGAAGGAGATAAGGTCCCTGTAGTACATGTGAAGAACATGTTGGGAAAAGCAGTTTGGGTCCTTCCAGCTTCCAGAAAGGGCAAACCTCTCCATGGAACTGTCTTTGCTCAGGGACCTGGGTCCACTTGGTGGGTGATGCAGAAGAATGGGGATGTTCAATGTGTACCACAAGGGAATTTGATGTTGGGGGAGTGCAGTCGGTAATCCCATGTATATACACATATATGTCATGTGTGTGTATTTAATGCATGTTAATCATTGTTCTTCTATACATATATATCAAACATGATGTAGTGATGTGGAATAAGGGTGGAATGTCATGGTTTTATGATTTTTGGTACTGGTATTCCACATCATAACATCATGTAGTGCATTTAGAGTTAAAGAGTTAATGCTCCAGCTCCATGGATCATCGAGAGTTCCAGGTATACCTGTCTCAGAGGAGAAGAACTACATTCCCCAGAGGACTGTGCGATGCTTTGCGTTCTTACGTGTTTACGCTCAGAGGGAAAGATAAAAACTGTCTGCGGTCACGGGACACTCTCTTTCCTTTGGGATGGACTCAGCAGTGGGCGCTCGCTGCCGTCCGCCTTCAGCGTTAGCATAAGGCCTTCGGTTTATCAGACACTCTCTCTTGCTCATTTTATTTATTAGCTTTAATTCCAATTATATTGTATTATATTGTGTTATTTTGCTTTCCGATATCTTATTTAGTAAATTAGCTTTCCTCCTCAGATCACTGCTGCTGTTTTATTTCTAGGCCCACCTCCCTTTTCCCTTTCCCCCTTCCCCTTTCCTGGGGCATGGGTCCGTGGGTCTCCCACACCAATTGTCACAGAACTGGGCCGAACCTGCCCGTAAACCATTTGACAGCTAAGGCTTTAGATAACCTGATTCCACAACAGAAAGGTTGGAACTAGATTGTCTGTAAGAGCCCTTCTAACTCAGATTATTCTGCAGCTCCACAAAATAATTCAGAGCACTTGCTAGACTGAGCCTACCCACCAGGTTTCCTCTTACAGCAACCCCTGTAGTGCTGTATTGACCAAGCACCTCCAACTTCAATTCACTGTCACAGTGATTTTGCTTTCCTGTCACCCTGCATTCTGAAATCTAAAGGTACCCCAATAAGAAATTTCAGTACACTTTTTCAAAATGTTAAGACAACAAAGCAACTGAGCAACAGCTCAGTCATACCAGTTAGCTACCAAATCATTTCCAGTTCAGTATCTGTAGTCAACCCATTACTTTCTTCAACACACAAGAGCCTGCCTACTTCGTAGAAACACAACCACAAAGGATTAGCTGAAGCTGAGCAGGACACACTACTGTTTTGCACAAGCTAAAATAAAAGAGACAGTAGGGAAGTAAAGCACTGAAGTTCTATTTTGCCCCAGATAAGATGCAATACTCTTAAATCGATGTATGTTTGTTTCTTTCCATACACATTAAGTGCAAGGACTAATAAAGAACAGAGTAGAAATGTGAAACTGCAAACAATTCTGGTGTTGCATAACCAGTGGTCCAAGCTTTTTCAGTGTCTTTGTTACTGCTGAGAGAGAAAACTGTCACTAGAAACATCATGTACTAGAATCAGCCACAACTACTCACAAGTGGGCACTTCTGCTTCCAGGAACTCCAAAGAGCATCAGGCAAGTAAGAACTCCAGCACTGGTGCACATTTTGCTTTTATTTCTTGACTCGTTGCACATTAGTGTATCGTTAAGATTTTTATGTAAATAAGTTTAAATTAACTAACTTATAAAACAGGCAAAAAAAAGTCACTTGTTTTTACTGGACTGTAAAGGAACATAGCTACAACCTCAAACGCTCACTGACTCTAGGCCAAGCACTGAACAGGGTTTACCTGAAGTAAGCTCTCACAGCATCCACTCTCCTCCAAATCAGACAGTGTTAACACAGAAGCAGACAACTTCATAGAAGGTTGCACACTTTCTCATGAAATAAAGCAGAACATACTTGAAACTTAAGTCACTCACAATCTGTATGTAACAGAATCTTTTACCTACCCAAATACTTAGGGAGTTGAGGATTGAGAAAGGACAAAACCAGCACAGGTCTGAGTTCAGACACCACCTTCAGAAGTGTCTTCTTAATAAACTTCAGAGGTTATTAATATACAGCATAGTGATGCAGGCAATAAAGACTGTTATTAGATTGAGCAAGATTAGTTTTGTAATGAAAAAAAAGCAGAAAAATGTTGATAAACCAGTAAGAAACTGTGCTCTGTATACATCCACACAGCACAGTAAGTCCTAAGTACTTCCTAATCAAGGAACAGAAAAGCATTTCAAGGAAAATATACTGCAGATACCTACTATAAAGTGTGCTTTTAGGAGAGTCAGAGACTGTCACCTGCTCAAACTGTATGTTAAAAGACATACTCCAAATGCTAATCTTATCAATAAACTGATGAGAACACCCTGGTTTACTCCAGAACCAGACCTTGAAAAAAGGCTATTCATTTCATAATCTGAACAACTAAGTCACCGGACAGAAAATGCACATAAAATCCAAGCAGGCATGATAGAGAATTCCTTTCATATGCTTCCCTCTTGACATCACTTGGGAAAGTATGAGCTTGAGGATCTTGACTAGGTAATAAGGAAGTTTTGTGACAGAATAACCTATGACAACCTACTTTTATATAAAATATTAAGTAAGAAATGCCAAAAGTTTCATCTAACTACCAGACAGATTTTTCTTCTGTTCCCCATCATATCAGAATGTTTCCAAGCTTTTCAAGGTTCCTCTGTACCATTTCACATGACTAGATAAAGCACCTTTTTACAAAACAAGATTCCCCAAATCATCACTCCCATATTTAGATTGTATCAGTGAGACTTTTACCAGTGCCACCACAACTGATTCTGTTCACCTCACTCAACTCCTCAGAACATTTAGAGTTTACTGGATTAGGCAACAAATAAAAGGCTTCCCTGGGAAAACTAGGAGTAAAACCCTTTCTAACTCACGTTTTCTTAGACAAATACTAACTTTTTTTAAATATTCTAGTTCTATGAATTCTCATTACATTCAGACTCACAACAAGAGACACTACACTTCAACACCACAATGGCTACTTAACAAGAGTCTGACACGAGCAGCTGTATTATTAGTCTGCGTCTCTTTCCTCTTTCAAGATCTTCTGGATCTGAAGTGACAATTGTAGACAGCTATCATCCTGGCTTTGATCGGCACAACCCCAGAAACTAACTGGAATCATGACGCAGAACACATCAGTAGAGCAATTTAGGATCCACAGTAAGTGTCTTTAGCTACTCACATTAAGTAAGCACTCACACTCAAAACAACTGCAGGTAGTAAAGAACACATCAACATCAATGCTATCTTTCATAACATCCTTCTGTCCAAATTTGAAATATATAGATTTGACAAGTGGACTGTTCAATTTAAAAAGGTCTGGTTGCAAGATTGTGCCCTGAGAATGGTGCTCAACGTCCATATAGAGATCACTAATCATTACTAGTGAAATCCCTCTGGTGTCAGTACCGGGACTAGTGCTCATTAATGTACTTATCAATTGCATAAACTGTGAATGCACTCTCAGCATCTTTGTGGATGACACCGAACTGCAGCTGACACACCCAAGGGATGGGATGCCACTGAGGAGACCTAGACAGGCAGTGAGTGGGCACAGAACCTTAAAAAGGTTCAACAAATCCAAGTGTAAGGTTTTGCACCAGGGTCACGGCAACTCCCACTATCAGTACAAGCTGGCTTACATAAAAATGGAGCACAACCCTGCAAAACAGACTAAGAACACTGGTGGATAGCAAACTGGACATGAGTCAGTAATCTGCCCTCAGAGCCTAGGAAGCCAACTGTACCCCTGGCTGCATCAAAAGAAGTATATCTGCAGGACAAGAGAGGTGATCCTGCTCCTCTGCTCTATTCTGGTGAGGCCTTACCTGGAGCACTAATCCAGATGTGGAGTCCTCAGTACAAAAGAGATGTGGACTTATTGGAGCATGTGCAGAGGAGAGCAAGAAAAATGACTCAGGGGATGCAACACTTCTCTTATGAGCACAGGGTGAGAACTGGGGCTGTTCACCCTGGAGAAGGCCCTAGGGAGGCCTGATAGCAGTCTTCCAGTATCTAAAGAAGGGATGGAAGAATGAGGGGACAGACTCTTTAACAGGTTGTGATAGGACAAGGGAAAATGGCTTCAAACTAAAGGAAATGAATTTTAGAGTAGGTATCAGTAAGAATTTAGAGATTTAGATTGGATATAACATGAGGCACTGTAACAGTTTGTCCAGAGAGGTGGTGGATGCCCCATCTTTGGAGACAATCAGCATCAGGCTGGACCAGATTCTGAGCATCCTGATGTCCTTATTCTTTGCATGGGAGTTAGACTGGCCAGCCATTAAGGATCCTCTCCAACTCAAAAGATTCTATGAGTCTGTGGCCAAGGCAAAGAAGCTGATGCACATCATTAGTTATTTACTGCAAAATATTCAAGTTTTCAAATCTTCCATAATCCTCCAGGTAGTCATCTGGTTTCCGTGCCTTGCACTAATCCTCCTGAGATTACCCAGTATTATATAACAAACAGGGAGAGCAAGTAAGGTAATGTTGATACAAACAAATTGTGACCAACTCAGCCACCTACCTGTTGAAGGGCAAGCATCATGCCTCTTCTGCAGCATTACCAGTTCATAACTAGAACATGACATTACTGTCAGAAGTAAATGGCTATAGACAAAGCTTTTACATGTTTTACTTACTGTACAAAAGCACCTCTGTTGTCTACAAGGACAGAAGATCAACTAGCCCTTTGCCTCCTGTAAGTTAACACTTAAACTGACAGTATTACAGTCAGTTCCACGTGTTAAATGGTAAATCTATATTGCTCCCTGACTTAAGTCCACTGCAGCATGGAACAAATCACATTAAGCTGCTAAATGACCAGGTTTCAACTGATCACCACTACAACCACTCCTTCAGTTTTCTGACTAGTGAACTCAGCATTTTTAGAAAGATAAATATTGTCTACACCAAGCTACTCTGACCCGTGAGACTCTGTATGACTTGCCTCTGAAAGAGCCTGAACCTAGCCAAAGCTTAGGCGTCCTAGAAGTATGCCCAAAACCTTACTTGTTGTCTAAACATGTACCAGTATTCCAGAAGAAAACAAAAAAAGTTCAACAACCAAACTGATACACAAGTAACATCTCTGAATATGTTCCAGTTGGCACAAAGAATTGTGTAAGTCTTAGCCAGTAAGCTCTTTCAGTTCTCTAACCTGAAGAGCAGCACTAACACTTTCACATCCCAGCTGTCAAATTTGGTCCAAATCTACTCTCAGGGACTTCTACAAAAGGCTTGACAGCCACTGCTCTCAAGAGTGGCTCACGAAGAGGTACATCATTTTATCTTTAACAGCGCTCTGAAGACTTATAAAATCTAAATATGGAGCCTGTTTGCCTCTAAGCTAATCCCCACCAAGAAAACAAGTTCAGACACATCACAGTATTTACTTTTGATTAGGTCACTTAGAGGAGTAAGAGACAACTAAGTTCCTTTCTTCTAAGTTCTCTCTAACAAATTACATCATACAGCTTCTAAGGATCAGAAAACATTTGGCTCTACTATCCCAAGCATCACAAATAGTTTAAATGTAAAAAAAAATAAGAAGGGCTGCTGCCCACACAGTATGTAACAATACTAGCTAATTGCCATCCCAAATATCTAGAACCTGAAGGAGAAAATGGAGAACCTAAAGTAGTTATAACTGTTAAACAGCATAAAGGGCTGGATTTCACTTTGAAAGGCAGTTCATTTAAGAATAGTCAATAGTTTCATATTGTGTTAGCATTTCTGGTTATTGAAGTATTCTAGCTCAGCTTCATCAGCTTCTTTACACAACTATTCTGTCAACTGAGACCAAAAGCCACAGTTTCTAAACCGGTAACCTCTCTAACAGTAAGCAGATGGCAAAGCAGAATCGAACCCTGACACATACCTAATCACATCCTTAGTTTTTTAGGTCAGGTACAGCAGATCAAACTTACCCCAAAGATTTTTCAGCTTTCCTACGAAAGCCAACTGTTTCGTTTTTTGTTTTTTTTTTTTAAAGAACTTTTTTCTTCCTTTATGTAAGACCTAAATCTAAGGACCCTGCCATATTTCAGCTCTAATAAATGCATTTAATAAGCAAAGAGATAGACAAATGTGTCATTTAGATCAGGAGTAATGCTGTGTTGATGTAGGATCTGGACTCAGTCTTTCTTCATGAATTTGTCTAGCTCAGAACACAGAATTTTGTGATAGAAAGTGTAAAGTCTGACCGCTGGAGAAAAAGGATCAGCCCTGAAATTAGAACAGGTTGTTCAGCACTCCATCACCAGTGGCTGGAAACCCTTCTAGGAGTGGGACAACACGTCCCTGGGATGTGGCTCTGTCATCCTTGAGGGGGAAAAGCTTTCCCTTCTCTCCAGCCTCTCTGTCCCTGCTCAGAACAAGGTGCAGGACCTGCTCTGCAGAGAAGCTCTGATCCCATCAGTATCACTGCTAGCCATCTGTCTGCCTGAGTCAGGACTGCACTAGAGCACTACTGCCTTAACTGCAGTCCTTCAAAGCCCCTTTCTCTCAGCAGTTCCAGACTCTCCAGTCAGCAGACCTGCCCTGAAGAACAGGAATGACATCACTCAAGTAGATGCCATCTACAAACCCGAGGAAGGCAAGCTCCTCCATACTAAACATGCTACGTTTTCATATTCAGTGCTACAGAATACTTAAGAATTCTATTCACAGTAAGGAAAATCATCGAGTATTAGCCACAAAACTCAAGAATCCCATGCATTTTCCACCTCTAGACTAGACCTTCACATCCTGAAGTTGTTACCACGATTCTGCAGGAAGCTGCAATCATGCTAGCCTCAAGGCAGATTACATATATCACTCTCTCCTCAGCTGCAGATTTATGCTTCAAAGATATGCATTCCGCTACAACTTACTCTTGGTAAATCAATGCTGGGTACTTAGATTCAGCTTCTCCTTGACTTGAACAAAAATGATTCCAACAACTTGGTCAGTTGTGCAAGACTCCTCAGATCACCCTTACTGCACTCATTTAATAGCAGCAAGACTTTGCTCCAGCCATCAGGAACCTTCCCAACCTTTCTGACACAGCAAGTATTTGACAGTGGCCTCACCCACCTGCAAAATGAGGCTGTAAATAATATGCAGCTGGGTACACCATCTAATGCCCACACCAATATCTCACACCTTTCTCACATTCAACAGAAAGCACACCTACCAGACATAGACAGTTTAAAGTCTGTCACTTCTGGGGATGGATGACTGCAGATCTTTAATTATGGCAGTGAACGCTAGCAATATTGAAAAGTACCCTAAACCACAGACAGATAGTAGAACCAACTCTGACAGCTGATATAACCAATAAAAGAATGAAGCAAGTCATATATCTTAGAAATACTCCCTTCTAAAAATTAAGAAAGCTTCTAACACCTCACTCCCTCTTGAGAAGGATAGGATCTGTGGCTGCCAAGAACACATGTTCCACTGACATTTAAAAACTTCAAATGCCAATATAATTGGAGACAAAAACCTGGTACCAGGTCAGATACTCATACAAAAGGAATATCACACCGATAGCCTGCTTGCTGACTTAGAACATCCACCCACAGCAACCATCCCAGCCTTTAAGCATAAACTGAAATACAAAGGAAGAATGCTTTGAACAGGAACAGCTTGAACTCCTTTGCCACTTCAAAGCCTTGTTAACTAGGAGACTGTTTGAAAAAGTCACATCACACAGACACACAAACATTAGAGCAGACAACTACATTTGGAAGCCAGCCTCCCCAGCTTAAGGAACATTAATGTATTGTCAATTAAAAGATTTGACAAGTATGAAACAGAATTAGAACAATAGCTTCTGCTCACCATGCCTTCATCTTTTCAGGCTTAACTTCGCTCTTTTCACTCAACCACCCCCTGCCCCTCCCCCCCCCAAATGACAGGATAAAAGACAAGGAGGCTTTTACAGGTACTCCTCCATTACACATTTCACCTGCTCCACCACGGTCTCTCCACAGGCTGCAGGAAAACAAAAAGACTAAAACACCTCTTCCCACTCTGACCTCAGTGTACACAGGACTGTTTACCTCACCTTTCTCCTCACATGTGCATATAATTTAAACCCTTTCTCAAATCCATTTTCACAGAGGCACTACTAGTGCCTCCTGACAGGTCCCATCATCGTACCCTGTGGTGGACAATCACCTGTGTGCAAAGGACAACCACGGCCTCCTCCCACATCCCATGGGTCCTCCTGCATAAAACCTACTGCAAAGGCCCAACACCATGGAGAAGAACACACAGCCAGTCCACACACAGATCAGCATTACCCAAGAAGTAAATTTCTAAGTGGAGGAAAAAAAAAAAAAAAAAAAGGAAACACCCACTTCTAAAGACTGTTTTTCTTAAAAAATCCAAGGAGTTCAGCAGACCTACAGCAACCGTGGGAAAACCCTGCAACCTCAGACATTGCTGATATTTCCCAGGGCATACAGAGCTACATCAGAAGTACTTTTCCAGGGGTGAAGCACCCCACCTAGTGCCTATCATCCTAAGTAAACATTTTAAATGTTTAACTTGAGCACAACTATGCCACTAATGTTTCCATTTGCGGGCTGACACCAAATGAGACTAACAGTGCAAGTAAGGGCATCTTCCTTAACTCAGGAAAGAAAAAGCAGAAAGAAGAGCACACCTGGACACCAAGGATTCACTGGCTCCTTGATTTTCACTGGCATAGCAAGGAAGATGGAAATAAAACATACATGAATAGATATCCCATGAGTCTAGTATTACAAGCTCTCAAACTTAAGTCAGATACTGCTCAAACTACTCATCTGCCATCACAACATGAAAGGTCTCTTGACCCCTCTGCTACACATATAATACTTCAGACACTTTTTTTCTTACAAGAAATTCCTATCCCCATTAATCCTGTCAAAGAATTTCCATGTTTTCTATCTGAGATTAAGAAACCTTTTCATTCATGTACATTATACAGGAACCTGCCATCCACATTTCAAGTGTTCACAGCCATCCAAGTAGTGCAAGAAGTCTAAATCATGCACTTCATATGCATTTAGGTAGTTCAATGCAAAGTCTTGCAAACCTGTGCAATCTGAATTAGTTATTTTAATTAAGACTAAAATATGTGATCAGAAAATATAAGGCTGCCCTTCCTGATATTCCAACAGTCATATATTCCAGATATGTGCAGAAAAAAAAAAAAAAACAACAACTCAGCCCCATCAAGTGAAGTCATGAGAAGAGATGTTGCAGAAGGACTGAATGGCTAAGACAGAAGGCACTGGAGCATGGTCTGGTGCAACTGCCATGATCAAGCATCTGCCTCAAGCTTTCCCACAGGACAGGCACTCCAGTTACTGAAATCAAGGAAGACTATCCATGACTGCCCTTCAGCCACAAGTCTGTTGAAATACAGCAGAATTCACATTTTTACTAACGCTATCTTGGACAAAAAAAAAAAAAAAAAAAAGAAAAATCCTTCACAGACTTTGTATGCATAGCTTATACACCCCTCGATAATGGAAGCAGTCAACCATTTCATACAAGTTTAGCTATGGAAAAAACCTTACATGCACAAAAAAAAAATAGTAACCCCATGCCCACTTAAATTCACTTGGTCTCCAACAAGATCACTGGTTTTACATTGCTAAGTTGCCGTGGCTCAGAGAAATTTTACTACAAGGGCCCACCTTAGAAAAACAGCCTTTACTAAAAGACAAGTATGACTCCATTTACTTTTCTTTCAGTTTGTTCAACCATTACAGAAAAAAATTCAGCTACTCAGTTTGTTAATGAGGCTGTAATTCTCATCTTGCCTACCAACTTCTCAACCATGGATGCTGTCCAATACAACTACTATTGCTATGCCAAGTTTCACAGTTTAGCTATCTGAATGCAAAAGCAGCTCCAAAACTCTTCATTTCAAGCAGTTCACTTTGTCAGCAATTTTCCAGTGCCCTTTGGAATGGGTGTTCTGGCAGGACTAAGATAAGTAATGTCAATAATTATATTTTGGGATATAGCTAAAGGTACAAATACATCAAAAAAAGTTAAGCTTGTTAATAAACTCACTTCACTATGCATGCAGACAGTGCATGCACAGTCTGTTATGAAAAGCATATGGTGTTTTTGAGTTATGACTTTAGTCGTCCCTCTTTCTAGGAGAAAACAGCTTCTATTGCATATTGGGTAGAAATAAATTGCAGCAGTAAGTCTGACAAGATTTCTAAGCATGCTACTGCAGATTAAAATAATACCCTTAATAACAATTATAGCAGGTATTGGAATTTTAAAAGCTCTTAAAAGAACTCGTGCAATTTTATTTCCCACATAGCTTTATCTAATTGTATTTGCTGGCTCAAGATTGTAGACAGTTGACAGAAAACAGAAAGGAAGCTCCAAGATCTTGCTCTGCACCACAATTTGACTGCTATGTATGAAATTTCATGCTAGTGGATGAATAAAAATGCAGGTCACCATCAGGTATTTTTGCTATTTCAGGTGGACAAATAAAATGGAGGGCAGATTCCATTACAAAAAATGGAGGAAGGCACTAGAGTTGCAAACCATGGCAGGTTGGCATAACAATTATTACCTATTTAAGAGCTATGACTCCACTCATAGAAGCACAGAACAATCAATCCAAGCACTCATCTTTCTACTTCCCTCCCACACCCATTAGAAACACTCACAAAGCCCAGAGCTCCAAGGGCACCTCTTCCTTGTCATCCAAATCCACTTTTCTACCTGGAGTTGCAAGAGACTTCAGCATTGTGGCTGAGCACATGTGCTCCTGCCCCACGGGTTCCACACAGTACTAAAAGCTGTTCTGCCATTCAGCCTTTTCTGAACTGCATCAGCTTCAGGCACACCTGCTGCTGCTGGGAGACCACTGTAACTGCAAGCAAGCATTCACAGGTGCACTCAGAGTACTGAAGTAAAGCACAGTTCTGCACCAGCACGGAACCTGGAGGGGCATGCCACAAACAATGCCAAAATCACAAGGCACAGGTTAAACAACAGATAAGCAAATCAGTGACCTTCTACTGGCGCCCACGTACTTCATTTCTCACTGTAGATGCTTCCTGCAAGTCTAAAACAGAATTATTTCCAGGAGGCACTTCATAGTTCCAATATTAACAAAAAAGCAATGACATATCATCATGAAATCCACTGCTGATTTTATCTATACAAAGGCATGCTACTACTAAGCTTCCCATGTAGTCACACAGTAAAAAAACTCTGCAGCCCTCTGCATCTTGTATGCATACTCTGTTTCCCTGTCCCAGCTCTGAAAAGACAGCTCTTGCTGCAAGACTCCACCCAGAGTCCGGTGTCGACAATCCTAAAGTATTATCAACAAAGTAAGAAACAGCGACCCTATCATTGCAGATGTCAAACTTGTACTGCTTACCCCTTTCCGCAAGTGAATCTCCATTCCGTTTAAGTCAAACTAAGACATTTACCTACAGATTTCCACCAAAACCAAGCAAATAATGTTTTTATACACCTGTGCTGTGTAATAAATCCTACTATTTTTATTAATTTTATTTCTGTCATGTTCCTCTGCTGTTCAAATTTAAATAAGTACTCCAGAAGTCACAGGAATGCAGTTTCACCCCATAAACCTGCACACATCTTTTCAATTCAAGGAAAGAAGGAGTGAAACTCACTGTAAGAAGTCCAAAAATGAATGCAGACAGCACAAAGCTGCAGAAAGGTTGTTCAAATAAATACATCAAGCACCTTAAACAACCTTTCCTACCTCTACTTAAACTGTTGTACGTAGCATGCAAACATGTATTTTCTCCTATCTCACTAGTACTCTGGTACTAAGCACTTAAGAAGTTACACCAAGTTATTATTCTCAATCACTTTCCAGCAGTTCAGTAACTCAACACTGCCTCAATCTGCTCCACACTTGATGAGGACCGGAGAGAAAGCACTATGCACCTTTTTTGGACTTTTATGAGCTGATAGGGTCCTCAGCACTCCACTGCATTCTAGCTTGCATCATGTGGTCAACTACTGCAATTTTTATCAGAATGCACCCTTCTTGCTAATCACAACAAACCAAGATCCTCAGATATACCTGCAACATCTTACATCTTCATCTGCCCCAACCATTTGTATGTGCAGCATCTGAGTCAACCGCAAACCCAGGACTGTAGAAGGCAATGAAGAATCACTATCAAAGTGAAGCCTAGAATTATCTATAATGACTCCCAGCAATCCCAAGCTAGCGTACTTCATAGTGAGGCAGAGCCAAGCCACATTTGAACTCCTTATCTTCTTCCAGACTTTTTATTAGGAAGCCATAGCTTCTTCCTGCACATGTCCAGGCTCACTGTGACTATCAAAACAAATGAAGATCCCCAATGCTTAAGTACTGGTGTACCACAAAGAACAGTGGCTCAAACAGAACAGAAACCAGTGTGACACTCATTTTAAGCTCCATTTGGAAAGCATACACTTGTTCCCAATTTGCATGCTCAAATGTATGGAATAAAGACTTCCCATTATAATTCCTGTTATTCTACTTAAAGCAGACCCTAAAACTCCACATAACTTGCCAGAAAAAACAGATTTGAACAATGACTTCAAAACTATTAATGTACATTTAGAATTTCTAAAGCTTCTCAGAGTTGTTTTGTTTTCCAGATGTCTGCAAAAAGGAGCTTGTAACCCTCTCACCAGTTTTTACAAAGAACTGAACTCTCCACAGCACACTAGATCCTCGTGTTCCATTGAGGGCTTCCTCCTAAGGTGCAATATCTACACATAAAGCCTATTCCGAGCTGCAAGAACTTACAAATACAGAGATGATCAAGTTCTGACAAGCTTAGTACAATACGTCATTGCTCAGCACCAAAATATTAGATGCAAGAAGTCCCTACAAACCAGAAGCAAAGCCTTCTGGGTAAAAGCATCATGCTCACAATTGGCACTTCCCATGCTCAGTACTCATACCCGCCTCTCCGTGGTCCTCTGCCATTGGAAATGCAGGATGAATTCAAATTTATGAAGAACTGGGCAACAACGCACCTTGATACCGCCCAAGGGGTGGGGCAGCTGGAAGCTCCATTATCCCAGCTTGGCCTGGCTAACCCTTCCGACCAAGTGAAATTAGATATATTTGGACAGACAAGACCAAAAGTTGCTTCTTTCAAAATTGCAACTACAGACAGCAAAACCCCAACCATCATCAGCTGACCCTGCTGATAGCACTGATCTCTGTCAGGACAAGAAAGCTGTGCATAAGGCAATATTCTTACTTTTAAACTCATGGCAGCAGCCATTAACATTTGCTGCCTTCTACAGACACCAGCTTTTATGAGGAGACCATTAGACTGAAACTGAAGACGGCTTTGAAGTAAGACTGAAACATACATTCATCACAAATCGAATTTCTCCATTAGCAAGCATTATGTTTTATTGCCATGAAGCACCTCAGCAATAGAAACAGAAGTCATTACGCTGAAGGACAGCAAGGACTCTGCCCATAAAAGCATTATTTTAACATCACTGCTACCAGGAAGGAGCTCAGCATGCATCCCTGTGCTATTTTTACCTGCACAGTCCACCTCTCCAACGGCACTGACTTATTTTAAGAAACAAAAAAGTTGAAGTACTCCTTTTTAAAAAGATAATGCTCGATCCACTGGCATCTACCTTCAACTGTGTCCCTAAATAAGGGCAGCTTAGCTCTGTCTCTCCCAAAAAGCCCCTGGATTTGCAAATGCTTTAATGGGAATGAGTCCATAGCTCCAGTGCAGGTTGCATGTATCCTCCTGATAATTGGAAAATAGCCTAAAAGCACTTTTTTTTTTTTTTATCTCCCATGTCAGCAGCTCCTTGGAGCAAATTTAAGCACACTACACCTGGCGTCCAGCTCAGCCGTGGCTGTTCAGGGTTTGTGCTGCAGCAGTAAGGGTACAAATCCTGCCCCTCCCTGCAGAACAGCACTAAGGCAAAGTCAGAAGACGGAGTAAAAGTTTACTTTCACAGTGGTACAGAAATGTAAACTTACATCAGAAATACTATGTGAACACAATTAAGCCACAAATAGAAGAGATATATGCATGCTGGAAAGGTAAAAACCTTTACTAAAACCCAAGCAATTAAGATCTCTGCTACACAAAGGAAGTCTGAGCCACTTCAGCAAAATAAAAAGATGAAATTAAGGCAATGCTGAGGAAAAACATCAGCTCAGGTACAGCCAGAACACAGTTAACCTGGTACCTAAGCTGCGCTTGGCCGGATTTTAATGAGCGTGATAAAATTCCTCAGCACTTTCAAGGTCATTTGTATGTCGTCTACAATCACAAACGCTCTCAATTTAACAACACCAAAAGGCCTCAACAACGGATTTTCTTTTTAAAGACAGCCAGCCTGATTGCAGATTTTGTTCTTAAAAATAAAAAAAAAGATTTATGAGTAATACAACCCCAATTCACAGTCCAGTGCTCAGCTACCACCCCCAGCACAACAATCCCAAGAGACCAGTAGGGAAGGAGGCACTGAGTGCCACTTCCAGAATTGATGCTGTAGCCACATGTGCGTTGTCTGCTGCCCCAGTATGTCCCCATTTACCAGAGTATTTCCCCAGCTCCGTTTAACATTCACCATGAAGGCAGATAAAGTCAAAAGGAATAAGATGGGCTGCTTTTAGTACAAACATTGGCACACCTCACTATTATAGAGCACATATATGCTGATACTGCTACATACACTTTGCAGCAAATGCCATTTATAAGAAAACCAGACACCAAGGTTCTCGGTTAAGTCATCAAACCAGAGTTGACTTCTGAACTCCCAGTTGCGGCAATACATCGTAGTTTTAGACACCAACTAAACCAACTACGATAACATGAACATGTTAACCCCACAGCAAAAGCTTTCAAAACGAAACTTCTTGCAGCACCAAACCCCCGCCAAAAATCTGGGGAGAAAAACAACAAACTGCTTCGGAGCGCACAGCGCTAGCGAGGCCGGCACAGAAGAGCTGCGACGGCAGCCGCACCCAGGCCCCACCCGCGACCCCGCAGCGCTTGAGGAGCAACGAGCTGCTCCGCCACCGCCGTCGTCGTCGGGCGATGCCGCCACGACACAAACGGTCGGTCCAGCGGCCCGCCCGCAGCACAGTACCGCGGAGAGGTCCGCAAACATCCTACAGCGCGCTGAGGAATATCTACATCGAGGCGGGGGGAAGGGGGAAGGGCAGCCTGTCCGCAGGGAAAGGACTGCCAGCGCCCGTAAGCCCTCATGATGCCACACCGCAAATACCGGGGAGCTCTCAAGTTGGGAGTGAAGCGATCCAACGCTGCCAGAAAGCCGCAGGTTACCTACGACGACAGCGCAGGGTGAGATCTCCGTCCGCCCCGCGCGTCTGTGCCCGCGCACCACCGCCACCACTGCTGGCCCCTCCCGCCCCGTCCCGCCATCCCCCGCCCCGACACCCGCGTTGCATCGCGGCGCTCCGAGTGGCTACGTGGGGTCTAGCAACCCTTCGTCCCCCCAATATCCAGCACCACCTCTTCCCGCACCCTCCAATACCACCTCCACGGAAAAACCTGAACCGGGCGCTGTCGGGCCGACAAAAGCGCGCACCGCCCGCTCCCGCCTGAGTGACACTGCCGGCGGCCACTCAAGGGGCCCCACGCCCGCGGGGCCGCGCCCCATGGACGACCCCCCGCACCCCCTCCCTACCCGCCCGCTGCACTTTCCCCGTTGCAGAGGGAGGGCAGAGGTGGCGACACTCGGGCACCTTCAGTTCCTGCCCGACGGCGGCCCATCGCCCGCGGGATCGGGCGCGTGTGGCTGTCTGCCCCTCCGCCCGGCAAAATACAGAGAGCATCGTAGTGTTGTTCCGTTACTGGGAAATACTCTGTGCCGCTACTGTGCGGGTCTCTTCCCTACGGCAAAAGGTGGGCGCGGAGCGACGTGCCGGGCATACATTAAGCAACAATGGCAGCGCCCGACTCTGGCCCATCGCGATGGGGCCACAAAGGGGCACGGCCACTCCCGCAGTGCCCCCACCCCGCAACTTCTCGCCCCTCTCCCTCCCCGCAGCTCCGCATCGCAGTCGGACGGAGCGGTCCACCAAGTCCGAGCTCCGTCGGGGCCGCCCCCTAGGGCGCATGCACGGCCGGAGCGAAGCACGACTTACCTCCGTCCGCTCAGCTCAGAGCGAAAAGTGACAGCGCAGCTCTCCTGGGTAAGGAGCGAGGGACAGAGGGAGCGTCCGCTCAGGACAAGGTGCAAAGAGAGAAATCGCGGATAGTTCTGAAAGGGCGTGGAAAAGGGTAAAAATAAAATAGTATAACAAGCAGACATAAATCCTCTCCCTCCCTCTCCCTGGAGTCCCAACACTTGGGGGGGGGTAAATAAAAAGAAAAAAAATGGGGGAAAAATTGGAAAAATTAAAGCCAGCGAGGAGAACCCAAAACAGCGTGGCAGTAACAGCGCCGTGCTCCGCTGCACAAAAAGGGGAGGAAGAGAGCCGTGAACAAAGAGCAGGGGGCGCGGGGCGATGCGTTGCCCCTCGCTGCCGCTCCTAGCACCGCGCCGCCGGGGCCGGGGCCGGGTCACGCTGCCGCATCGCGGGGTGCGCGCGGGGCCGGGGGGAGGACGCGTGCCGTGCCGCGCCGCGCACAAGAGGCGGGCCGCCGCACTGATTTATAGCAGCCGCGCCGCCGACTCGTGCCCGCCGGCGCGGCGTGGGGGCGGCTGTCTGCACCCCCTCCCCAACGCACACACGCACCCACAACCACCGCACCGCCCCGCAGCCCGGCGCAAAGTAGCGTGCTGCCGGAGCCGCGCGCGGCCATTGGCCTAGCCCTGCCGCTCGGCCCGCCCACCGGCTAGACGGCTGTCGTCCATTGGCCGAGTGGGATGCCACTCGGACCGGCCCCATGGCGCCGCGGAGGAGGGTGCTCTGCGGCGCGCGGGGCCGCAAGCGCGGGCACGGCGGCGGGAAGTGGACTCGGAGCGGGCGGCGGTGCGAGGAAGCGCGTGAGGTTCCCGGGAGCCCCGGGTGAATGCTCTTCTATGTTTGCTTTTTCCTCCTCTTCTCTCTTCTCCTCTTCTTCGTTTTTCTTTCCTTTTTCCTATTTCCTATCTTTTCCCTTCTTTTTATTTCCCTTCCCCATTTCTCCTTCTTTCCTCCTTTCTGTGCATTCTCCCTATTTCCTGTTCGTTATCCTTTTTCCTTCTTTTGTCTCTTTTCCCATTTTTTCTTTCTTTTTCCCATTTTCCCATTTACACTTCTCCACCTTTTCCCCTTCTTTTTACTTCTTTTCCATTTTTCTTCTTTTTTTCCTTTATCCTTTTTTTCTCTTTTCATTTATTTATTTCTTGCCCTTCATTTTCCTTTCCCCCTTTTTTCCCTATTCCATTCTTTCCTTTCTCCCTTTTTCCTTCAGTTTCCTTTTTTGTTTTTCCATTTTTTCCTTATTTTTCCTTCTTTTTTCCTTTTTTCTTTCCCTTCCTTCCTTTCTTTCCCTCTTCCCCCTCCCCCCCCCCCCCTTCTTTTCCCCCCGCCTCACACCATTCTTGCCATTGGCATGTCAGCAGCATGTACATAAAGTTTATACCACTGCCCAAGGGCCATTGTCAAGACTTTGACTGGTGGTAGCATGCATGCAAGGAGTATGATTCATCAGCACAAAGCTTCTGGGAGAATGGAGGATGGGGGAAAGAAAGGAAGGGAAGAAGGAGGGAAAAAAGAGAGAAAGAGAAAAGAAGAGAAGCAGGCAGACAGGAAGAAAATACAAATGCCTTTCACTCACTGAGTGCCTCCCATGTCCCATTGACCGTGAACTGTGTTTGAGGAGTTGAAATTGTGTGGAAGAAAACACCTGCATGAGGCCCCGAAACCTCATGTTCCTGTGCTGTTCCTGCACTGTACTTGGCCCCAGTTTCTCCCACAGTCTGTGGGGCTCCTTGTGCATGTGTCTCTTACCCTGATGCACAATAAAGTGCACACAGTGACAAAGTGTATGTGATATATTTCCAACAGCAGAGATCTTGCAGAAAGGAAGTGCTTTAGGCATGTGTTCAGGATATTCTAGCATTTTGCGTGCAGCATGACACAGAGACAAACACACTTATGATAGAGGCATAAAAGAGTGTTCTTTGAGAGTGTCCTTGAAGGTTTATAAATGATTAATGCAAAGAAGTAGGAAAGATGCTCACTGGTGGTTCCTTGCCATCACTGCATTCTGTCTGACAGTAGCTCTGTGTTGCACAGGCCCTAACTCTGCAATTCAGGCAGTTCAGCACAGACTATGCATGTGACACAGGCAGTGATGACTTCTGTCTCACTATGGCAACTTTTACACCTTGGTACCACAAACTCACTTGTGAATGTTTCCCAGGGATACCACCATTAGCAAACTCACTCCCATTCTTCCCACTGTGGGTATAGATTTCTCCAAATTTGTATACATATTTTCTGGGAAAAAAATAAAGTATTTATTTCTTCTCGCCCTAGTTTGGAGGTATGGCTTAGGGACAAAAAGAAAGCATGTAAAATTAGTGCACTGTGTTGTGTTATAGGAACTACTGAGTTTGGTTGCTGGTTTGGTTGCAGGATTCCTCACCTGATTCAGTCCTTGTGCTTTAGCAAATGACCACAGTCTTTTGGCTGAATGTTAGCAGTGTAAGAGGGGGCTGAAATTCCATAAGAGTTCAATGTGTTGTGCCCCTCCCCTTTCCCTCCTCCTAAATAAAAATCATAGGATCAAACAGCTGCTCTCAAGAGTAAAGAGACTTGGTTTAAAGAGCAAACCAAAATGTATTTTATTAGAAACTAGACGTATGGCTTTTTTGAACTTTCAGGAAATTAAAGGACTCCATTCTCAGCAGCCTCCCTTGTCAAGTCTGATTCTCAATGTTCAAACTGCATCTCTCCCTCCACCCCCACAGAGAAAGATATTCTGTCTGTAATTAGTGACAAGCCTGTAGCAGTAAAAGCCAAATTGTACTTATTTTCTTCTAAGCCTTTAATATCTCTACCTTTTATAATCTCATAATAATATCTCTACCTTCAATAATCTTATGCACTCATGTTTGTCATGTTTGTCGATACATAGCACTAAGATGAAATTAACCAGAATATAGCTGCTAAAGAGAATTGTCTTGTCATTTGCCACTCCTGGTCCTGGTGCACTTTCAGAGCCTTTTGATGCAGTGGCAGCAGAAGAAAAGCTGAACTCTGTCCCTCCTGGGGGATACATCATTCCTTCGGGGTAAGCTACCCCTTACTGTGGTGATGCGTCTTGCAAAGAGGTGCTCATGATCGGTGTTAGCTACCTGTCTGAGCACAGCCTAAAGCTAGAACATGTACAGGTTTATCAAGTGCTCTTTTTACAAGGGAAAGCTGCAGGAGATCTCACTGCTGTTCGTTTAGGCACGCTGAGCCCCGGACTGGGACAGGGAGGGGAGGAAAGCAGCAGCTGCAGTGTGTTGGGAGAGATTAAACACCAACCAAAAAAATAAAAAATAAAAAAACGAAGGAACGAGGGGGGGGAGGGGGGAAAGAGACAATAGTAAGAGGAATGAAGCAACGAACCATCGCTGCGTTGCGAAGCAGAGTCGTGGCCGCCTGGAGGGCCTTGCCGGGAGCGAGTCGCAGCCGAAGCTGGGCCGTGCGTGTTCAGTACCATGGACAGCGGCACCCCGATGGCGCGTCCCGGCTCGGCCGCTGCGGGCAGCGCTAGGTGCGTGGGGCAGCGTCACGCCCAGGAGGGGACGTCTCACCCTTCCTCCCCTCGGAGCAACTCCTGTTAAGTTACGTGATGTCGCTGTGGGCGTCGTCCCTCTCGAAGGGTCTTCGGCCAAATGGCGGTGCTCGTGTGGAAGCTGTGCGTGGGGCAAGTGGGCCTGGGGCCTTCATGGGTCACGTTTACGGTGCACGCTTCTGTGCATTCGATACATGGAGAGTAACTGGTTGGAAGGCTTCCGAGCTGAAAGGCTTTGGAGTGGCTCTTTCTGCTGCAAAAGCCATACAGACACTGTGTTTTGGTATGGATGCATGACTGCTTTGCCTCCTTTTTTCCTCATCCCCTCTGTGGTCATAAGATATGGGTGTTGTGTGAACACACTGTGGGATGAACGCTGTAAATGACTCTGCTCTTCTCTGTTATGCAGTAATGTCCGAATATGAATAACCTGTTTTGCAAAAAGGAGTTAGCAGAGCAATGCAGAGGAATGGAGATGTTTTATTTGCCTGAAACTCAGAAGGTATTTCAAAAGTCAGTCTGACACAAGGTTATCACAGATGCAAGGAGTTGTTCAGAAAACTGTGTTGCCTTGATTCAAACACAGCACCTGAAAGTAGCTATCTATTTACTGAATTGACTGTATCTTCACTTGTTTCCTAATGTGACTGGACAAGAGTCAGATTGTGGCTACACTACAGCTTAGGCAGCTTACTTTATCGAGAATTTTTATTTCCAACGATGTGTAATACACATTCAATTGTGAAATAATAAGACTGTGTCAGCTGCCAGTGAGTCACTTCCATCGACCTCTTTTGTGCTTGGATCAAACACTTGTACAGCAGACAAAGTGACAGCACCACCGCACAGTGACAAAGCTGTAGTTTGCACCAAAAGAAGATCATGGCCCAGAGAGACACTGCAGCTACAGAAACAGCTGTCTTATCAGCACACAGCAGAGATGGAGATGGCTCAAGAGGTCCTCAACAGATAATCACTCAAATAGGTTTGCAATGCACCAAACTTCACGCTTGATAAGACCAGACCAGTGTAAAGAACAGCAGCGATGCAGCTCCATTCTGTTTTATCTGTGCTGTAAATTCAGAAATTGAAATTCAGGTGGCACAGCCAGTATGCTGCTGATAATCCACTGAAATAAACTGTCATTAGGATGTTTTCAGCAAAGAGAAATAGGTTTCTCTTACTCAGTGCTGTTTTAATAACACACTCCAAACATCTCCGTCCCTAATTGCTACCCTAGCAGCACCTGAGATGGGGTGGGCTCCTCATCTGTTTCATGCTGTGACATGTCTGTGACTCATGGCAAAAGCTGTCCAAAGAACAAAATCATCCACTCTGGAGCTGGAGTAGTTTATTTTAATTCCCCATTTCCTCTACAGGAGAAAAAAATGCACTGTGATTTTTAATAAACAACAGCCACACTCACATTAAAGTATGTAAGCTCAGTTCTATGACAGGCAAAAAAAAAAATCATGTGTTTGTGAGCACATAAAAAAAAACCAACAATAACAAAACTGCTGATGTAAGAAGGATATATAATGGTCTTAAAACATACTTACTTGATGAAATTTCAGCCGAATTACATGCTGAGACATCTTAAAGGAGCAGAAAATCTGGCTTCAAACCATGCATTTTGTTTGACTAATGCCAGTAAATTAGGTTTCTATAGCTCCACCTTTCTTCAGTGGAAACATTTAGTACAGACAGACTTCAGACGAGCTTTGATTTTTTAATTAATTATTTTTTGTCTGAAGAAAGCCTTGTTGAAAATGCAATTAAAAGGAATGTACATGGAGCATATAACCTGAGGTCAAACAGCATTATGTTATAAAGGAGAAACAGCTACAATCATTTGACTCCTTGTGATTGATTCCTTAAGAGCTGGAGTAAGTAGATGGGTTTACAAGCCATTATGTTATCTAATTTTAGCCATTAAAGCTAACTATCCATCTCCCCATCTTCTTTGGATAATAATTTAAGACGTGGTAGGCTTTTTTTTTTTTTTTTTTTTTTTTTTGTAACAACAGACAAGTTGCTGGGTAGTTTTGCCAAAAGAAACTTGAAACTTCAACAGTAATATAAAGGCTTATCACTCAGATTTGTTAAATGGAGGGCAGAGAGGTGAGACTACTGCTGTTCTCCTGGTAATCCAACCATGCACAGTTGGCTTTTGCCTGTAAATTAAATCATGTCTGACAGGGGACTATCAAGGAAGAAGAGGAGCAATAAGCACCACGGAAATTATGGATTTCTTGTTTTATGATTATAAGCATTCCCAGAATCAAGAACAAAACTGGAAACAAGGTTGGGTGGGAAGAGAGACCTCTTTAGCACTTGCAGGTTACTGGAAACACCTCTGTGCTTGTCTCTGAAGTTTGGGGCCCTTCTAACAGTGTGGTGGAGAGCAGACAGTATTGGTAAAATTGAACTCACACAAGAACTTGGGAGGACTGTGGACTTTTCACACATGGAAATTTGTGGGAACATGTAACCAGGGCCTGAAGTCACAGCTCTGCCCGTGAAACACTGCACAGATGTGAGGAGAAATAACCCTCTGTGAGTTAAGACAATTGAAAGCAGAAAGGCAATCTATATTTTTAATGCTGTTTATTATCCAAAAATAACAAGTGCATTTAATTTCTGTGAATCATCTCAAATGTTGTCAGTTCAGTTAGGTTAGTCTTCTAATCTTGTACTGTATCAAGTTTCTCCAGGAAAGAAAGGCACAGTTATAAACTTACAGTAATTAGTATATCCTGTTACAGAACTAAGGTACAGCAATACTGATTCAGATAGATTTTAATTTTTGGAAGCATCTATTTGTTTTCATTTGTTGAGGTAAAAGCGCATATTACACAAATAGAGCTTTTTAGTCTGCAAGCATATTTCCTGCTGACAGCACAGAGGAATAAAAGAGAGGATGTTGCTACCATTATTTTATTGAATAAGTGCCTATAAATTCCAGAGTGTTCCTACAATATGTTATTGGATGATCTTCAGATAATCAGATTACATGCATAGCAGACAGATTTTTTTTTACTTTGCAGAGCAATTCTGAAATACATTCTAAGTTATTTTAAATATCAGCTTTAGTTTTTCCTTTTTTTCCTTCAGTTAAGCTAATAAGAAACCAGCTGGCAATTATGTTTCAGCACAGAGTGTTCCAACACTTACGGGTTCTGAAGATACATGAAAGTTGCACATTTTCCTCTTCCTCCAAACAAAGTTAATCTTTTTTTTAATGGACACCTACTCTAATGGTTTGGTGGTGTCGAGAAGATGAGTAGCTATACATGCTTGAGAAGGGATATTACAAACAATTTTTCTTAATGTTACATTAAAAGCTTCCTTCACGTGTACTCCTTTATACTTGAAACAAAACTACTCCCAGTTATTTGCACTTTTCTTTCACAGATATTACATAAATCACCTATATTACAGTTGGTTTACGAGGCAGTGATTCAGTTTTTAAAAGTAGTAGAATTATTCTTGCTGATTACTCTTTTCACTAATTAGCTATGAAGACCCAATCACACTTCCAAAAATAAGCTCACATGGATCACCGAGATTTTACTTTTTATGGATCATGCTGAAAATATTCTATTAACCACATTATCTTCTCTTTAATGTCAGAATTATTCACTTGTGGATGACTTAACTGTCTTTCACTGGTGCTGGCCTACTTCTCTTGCCTTTAAATGATAGAGGTTTTGTTTCTTCTGCATATACAACTCAGTTTCTTGCATCAGAAGTACTCTGCAGAGCTCTCTACTACTGTGATTCTGCTGGATATGAGTCAATAGCAAAATCCAGACCATAAATGATCATGTAGCTGCAAATATCTAAAAGGTTATTCCAACAAATATCGATGTACGGAGCAGAAATATGATTTACTGGAATAAAACATGTGATAACATTACAGCCAATTATTCTGATGATGACAAGGATGTTTATCCATTGCTGAAAATTCTCTCTTGCATCTGCTCATTAGCTAATACAGTACACACTTCAGAATGGATTCAAAGGTATTATACTGTTTCCTTTTGTAAAAAGAGATTCATGAAAAGGCACACCTCTCAGACTGATTTCAACATGCCAAAACACACTGTTTATTAATTCAAAAGAAGACCATAAAATTAAGCATTAAGAAACACTCCATGTGCCAAGAACAAATTGTCAGACAAAACCTATTTCCTTCTACAAGCACAGCACGTTGCACGAGGAAGAGTAGTATGTGCTGATTTTAAAGCTTTTATTTGCCAACCTTCACTGCATTTTCACAGAGTAACAAGAAAATATAGTATTAATTAAATTACAATAAAACCAGCATACAAAAAATATATCTAGAGGATACTCTGTTATAGTTCACTGGGAAAACAGATGGCCACATCAAGTAAGTTTTTACCAGAGTGTTATCTTTCAGGGCAAAGTGGGTGCTTCTGTCTGTGATTTATAGAGGATAGAACATGGTGGACTGCAGCAAAAGCAGAGAAGGTTATAAACATTTGGTGCTCAACTGCTGAATACAAAATCATCTCTTGAAAACAGAGAGACAGACCAGCAAGATAAAGTCAAATAAAGATTAAGTGGCAAGTGGCTGTGATTATAAGGAAAGAAAGATTATAATCAAATGTGAGAAAAAAATAAACAGAATTATGACAGCACTGAGGAAGAGAATGTATGATACTAGTTCACCACAGAGAAAGCATCTTGGGAATGTGGTGCTGGAAAAAAAAATTACAGAAAAGAGATTTCATCCTTAGATGTGATTTGAAGAGACATACATGAGCGCAATTCCTGTCTGGCATTGATGAGTCCAAAAGTGAATACTGTACCCAATCAGTCCAAGTTTTAAGAAAAATGAGAGACCACAAGACTGTACAGAACACGAAGATATAGTGACATTTTAAGAGTGAATTTGTTTAAAATTGGAACAGTGGTTAAGTATCTATTAAACTGTATCGCCACTGACAGACTGTTATCAGAGTCTACAAGCACATCTTGAGTTGGGAAAAAAAAAAAAGGAAAATGGCTTAATTCACAGTAAATAAGCTCTGGATTAATAACTGGAAAAATATTTGTAAGGGTAATAACGTACTGGATCACAGGTTCAAACTTATATATACACATTATTTTTCCTCAAAAAGCTTTTTTAAATTTTTAATTTTTTTTTGCCTTTTATAGTCAATTGAATGTTTAAGAAAAATGGCAAACAAACAAAGAAGTCCAAAAAAAAAAAAAAAAAAAACCCTCCTGAAAAACCCCACACCAAGAAATACATTTGACAGCCTGAGAATAAATCTGTAAAGTACTGATCAAGTGCTCTACACATTTTTCCTCTTAATCAACACTGAAACCAAGCAAATGCAAGTCCAATGAAATAAGCTATTTACATTCTAATTGTCATTTTTTTAATTAGTTCAATATATATATATTTCCTACACCTTTATCTTCAAAATGCCTTTGAGTATTCAGCTATTGATTTTCAGTGACTTTTTTTTTTGTCTTAACTGAGGACATCCCTGCCATCTGCAGATTAATTGCATTCTGAACTTTTATATACTTTTTCACAATTCCCATTTGATCATTTAGAATTTGTGACAAATTAACTTCCTGATAAAAACTTAAGAGCTGAAACTACTGCATCAGTAATATAAATGACATAAATCTCTATGAGGGGCCAAAATTCTACATTTTAGATTACATGGATTCAATATTAATGGTCTAGAAATAGATCCTATTGATAGGAAAGAGTTTGCTTCAGTGCTGTCTCAATAGAACAAAATCTCTACTCATTTTTCTTTCCAAATGTTTCCACAATCATATATAGGTCAATTACTACACCCTACACATGAAATGTAAGATAAATTAGGAAAGGTAAAGCCAGGTGATATTTAGCACAAATCAGAAAGTGAATTCACATCATTTTAGAAGTAAATTAAAATAAAAGTCTTTTATTCTCACTGAGCACATTTTACTTAGAATAAACCAGTTTTCCATGTTCGATATGGAAGAAAGAGAGATGAACTATTTTTAGCTTGCACTTGAGTAGAGTTACCATAGCTTCAATATAGTGTGCATCTTAAGTGTACTTCAATATTTAAACACATCTGGATGGAGCAGGTTTATTAACAACAAGTGAAGAAATTATGCTAGAATGTAGTATTTTAGGTGGAGATTGCCTTTGTTTGTGCACCGGAAGGAAGAAACAGAAGCTGTTCCCCTAGTTTTGCTTTGGGTGGGAGAGATGATGTAGAAAGTTAGGGCAGATTTGGAATAGATCTACATTCCTCAGAACTGATTTTTTTTCCCCTGGGAATGTCATTCATAACCTAATAAAGAGGGAAAGTCAGCCCATCTTCCATCTCCAGAGAACATGGGAATGATGTTCTGCTCTTCGGATTCTAACATCCCTGATAAGTCTGCAGGTCTATGTTTCTCCTGGTGCTTGGCAATGCTGAGAGAAGGGGAAACAGGGTTTGAAATAGCAGAGTTGAGGCTACTCCCCATATTATTTCTCCTTCTCTGACTTTCCCTCAATTTAACCTCCAATTTCACATTCACCTATATCCAAGTATTGTTTTGAGTAATTAAAATGCTATGAACAGAAGGAAGAGATAACTATTGAATGCAATTTCTTTTTTTTTTTTTTCTTTTTCTATAAAAACAAATGTACAAATCCAGAAAATGTTTGCATGGTTTCAGTGAGGGGACAGAATGTTTCATTACTTGCTTTCAAGTTTTGAACTGTTATGGAAAATGACTTTTGTAATTTCTTTCAGTGTAATGCATAGGAGTAGCTTTGTAAAGCCATCATACAGTGAAATCTTCAGCACATATTTAACTCTCCTTGCTATGGCAATCTCTCTGAGATCAATGAAAATATTTACAGTGTGTTAAGTATAACTCACAGAACTGTTAATCTCCTTAACTGTTAATAACCTGTGACTTGTAGCTCTATGCATGTATCATTTTGCAGGAAATGATTTTTGGAGTTTGTTTAGAAGCTGTTACCACATATAAAAGGAAAGAACACCAAAAATGCCACCTCCTCCATTTTGCAGCTTCAGCGTGACACAATAGGTTCATAAGGTTGGAAAGGACCTACAAGATCATCTAGTCCAACCATCTTCCTGTCACTATCCCTACCCAACTACTAAATCAAATCCCTTAGCACCTCATCTAAACGCTTCTTGAACAGTGCTAGGGATGGTGCCTCAACCACCTCCCTAGGCAGGCCATTCCAGTGCCTGACCACTCTTTCAGAGAAAAAATGTTTCCTCAGGTCTAATCTAAATCTTCCCCGGCACAACTTGTGGCCATTCCCTCTCGTCCTGTCGTTATTTATCAGGGAGAAGAGGCCCACCCCCTCCTCACCACAACCCCCCTTCAGGAAGTGGTAGAGTGCAATAAGGTCTCCTCTGAGCCTCCTCTTCTCCAGACTGAACAATCTCAGCTCCCTCAGCCGCTCCTCATAAGACTTGTGCTCCAGACCCCTCACCAGTTTTGTTGCCCTTCTCTGAACACGCTCCAGGGCCTCAATGTCCTTCTTGTAGTGAGGGGCCCAAAACTGAACACAGTACTCGAGGTGCGGCCGCACCAGAGCTGAGTACAGGGGGATGATCACTTCTCTGCTCCTGCTGGCTACACTATTTCTAATACAGGCCAGGATGCCGTTGGCCTTCTTGGCCACCTGGGCACACTGCCGGCTCATGTTGAGCCGAGCATCAACCAACACCCCCAGGTCCTTTTCCTCTCTACATTCTTCAAACCATTCTGCCCCAAGCCTATAGCATTGCATGGGGTTATTATGGCCAAAGTGCAGGACCCAGCACTTGGCCTTATTGAACCTCATACCAAATAATAAATATATCATAAATAAATATATCATGATTAATATAATAAATATAAATAATATTAATATCATAAAATAAAATATAATTGTTGTTCTGTGGGACCTGTTTTAGTACTCCTAAATCAAATGCCTTAATTTAAATTGTAATAAAGATTTTTTTGAATTGTTTGAGTAGCAACATGCTTTCATGAATTATTCTGTCATTCTGCACATGAAACAACTATTTTTATTCTTACTTTGCTTACCTTAGATTTTGGAAGAAAGAAATATCTCCTTGTGTTATATTCTTTAACTCCTACTGTGCTGGCATTTATCTGTTGTGCCTTTTCTTCTTATAATGCTTTTATAACCATTACCTGTACTGAACTTTCCTTTTCCTTTTCTTTCTTTGTCTTTATTTATTTATTTATTGAAAACGTGTAGAAGTTTGGCCCATATACCTGAGAATGAAGAAATACAGAATATTTTCTAACCCTGCAAATTTAAGCTCTAAGTTGAACAGGGTAATAAGAAGCAGAAAATATAAAATTAAGGTCAGGAATCTAACATAAATAAGCAGAACCTGCAAACTAATAAAAAGGAACCAAAATTTACAGTTGTTTTCCATCTTAGTAAAGCACTGCTAATATGGCAAATTATATTTTGCAATTCATTACTAAACATTCTACCTTTGCACAGCTTTCTTTTAATACTAATTCTGCAAATGTTTTAAATGCCTTCCATGCTCATTTCCCTTAAAATATTTACTCTGAATGAGAATGTATGAAGAAGTAAGTGCAAGCAAGTGATTAGAGAAACTGCATAAATGTTTCTCCAGCTGTAGACTACAAGAACATTTTGTGAGTAAAGTTATATAGCATAGGTAGTATGCAGCGAGGGCTACAAAGCACCATTTGCCAGTGGAGAAATGCAGGGTCTACAGAGACTTTGGATTGGGAGTGGTATGACAGAATTCACATCATTATGCCATAAACTCACCAATGCAAAAACGCAGTTCAAATAGGAAGCAGATATGCAACTAAGCTACCTTAGAAAGATAATAAGCTTATGTTGTGGTTTTGATGCCGGTATTCCACATCAGAGCACCATGCAGCAGTTGAGGAGTTATTGCTGTGGGAGCAGCAGAGGGGCGGAGCTCCGCACCAGATGCCAGGCAGTTTCCTTAGGTCACTGTCACGGATAACACCGTGACAGCTTAGAATCAAATACAGCATTTTGTTAGATAAACCATTTATATATTAAGAAAAATTAAAAAAAAAAAGAACACCCTCTTTCTACAGCCTTCTTTCCCAAGGCCATCTCCTGTTCCCTTCCTTATTAAGTGCACGACATTTTCCAGATACAAATTTGCATTCCCAAGTGGAAAAAATGAGTCCTAAATACACTCAGAGGATGATATAGTACAATTTCCTATCACATGAGGATGGAAAGCAAGTAAGATTTTGAGACAAGATTTGCATCTTAGGAGATCCTGACCCTTGTTAACTCTGTATTTTTCCAGCTGAAGATAAATGACCAATCTTTACTTGGCAAAGAATGAGAAGAAGGTAATAGCTCTGTCAAACTAGTACAGCTGGTCTTATCTGCCACCTATCCTTTACTTCCTCTACAGATTGGGCTGACCTCAGTGCTGCCATTCTGCATTCAGCAAGCGGTGCCAGGAGGATACTGCAGCCAAAACTGGTGTTCCTGGTAGTGTGCTGCCATCATTCTGGGATTTATATCTTGGTCTCTCTCCCTGCTGAGCCTCAGTGGTCTTCAGGACAGTATACCATCCTTTATGTTGTGCCCACAGTGCTGCAGTTGGTGAATGTCTCTGCACCATCCTCTCTATTCAGAGCAGTTTTTCTTCCTTCAATGTACAGGCCCTGCAGTTTTCTTACAGCTCTATGGCCAAAATTTGGCAACAATCCAGCTAGAAAGATACCAGCTTCTGTGATTGATGGATAGGGGATTCTGATGGCCAGAAAAGATTATCCTCTGCTCTGATACAGGCATTTGAGTTTAAGAAATGAAAACACTCATCAGCCTCACTGTGAATGCCTACCTTTTCCTTTATCTTCCTGGTCATCTGATTGACAAAAACATATCGTGCAGGGGACTGAAGCTGTGAAAAACTATTGCTCTCTTTGATGAAAGAACTGTCTTTTCAGACAGCTGCTGCAGTCTGTCTTAGAAGAAACTGTTGATGGTACGAGTTTTTTACCGGTCCCCATGAGTAGTAAGCTGTGATTTATGCAAAAGCACTGAGCTGGCTGCCAGCATAAAACAAGCAACGGAGGACAAATGGCAGTGCATATGGTGAGACTTCTTCCACCAAACTGCAAGAGTCTTACTTCAGGGAACAGGTAGAAACAAAACTATTTTCTACTTGTAAGATAAAGAAAAGACCAGAAGATATGTAGAAATTTGAATATGTGAGTTATTTTAACTGACTAGGTGAAGGAGGGAGCAGTTTTATAGGTGTTGGGAAACCTCTGTAATCTGCTACTAGTACTCATGGACTGCCAGCATCTTGGTGCAAATTGCAGGGACCTCCTCCTCTCTGACCTATATACTCACAGCAAAATTTCTCTAGTGCTGCTCTTATAACAAAATTAACCTGAACCTTACTGCTGAATTCTGGAGAAACCTTCTGGTTCACCCCAGCCCACTCCAAACAACACCAGGTCTGATGTGAACACCAGATCTGGGCACGAACCCTTGATGAAAATATCTACCATTTGCCTATTTATTGCCTTCAGCCTCGGCCCATGTGCCTGCCCTGACCTCCTTTCCCCCCTCACACTCTAGTGATTGCTCTGATTTCTCATTTCTTGAAGAGAGGTCAGACAAGCAGATGCCCTGCAACATCACTGTCAGCCTACTTTATGTCCATCCTCCAGAAGTGGCCCCAGCCACCCTCCATAGATGGTATCTCCTGACACCTCTGGCCTCTGGTACTGCATTTCAAGCTGACACGAGGGGTCTGGACTCACAGTTGGCAAGGCTAATATAGTGCTCGCTATGTCTTAGTGCCTGAAAGGAAAAAGGCCCCCTGCTTTAACACCTCCTGTTATCTCAGTAAAGTGATGTTTAAATAACTAAGCTGGCTTCAGTGAACTGTAGTTGTCATTTTCCTGCTTCTTTGTGAGATCAAATGGGGATAATTATGAAGTGGATGAGCAGGTTTAATGAAAGCCAGTTTCTTTTGGTATATTCCTGAAGCAGCAATCATCTGTTTGGCTTTTGAAGAGCAACAATTATAATCACTTTAAATCCCAAGGGGAACAAAAATAGAACTCAGATTAGCATATAAAATATACAGCTGGATTGGGCAAGCCTATAAAAAGTCTGGGAAAATCATTCTAATTTGAAAGCTATTCAAAACCACTAGCAAAATGAGTTCAACAGTATTTTACATGTTTCTTCCCCCTTTTTTCTCCTTTTCAAAGTGGTAACATAACAACATCTAGGATTAGGATTTTCCTAAAATATGGAAATTAAGAAATCAGCACAAAGACAGAGACTCAGTGGAAACAGGCTAAAAAAGTTGTATTTTCAAAATAACAGACAAACATAGGTGTTATGGAACAGGTATTAATGTCCCAAAGCTCTGAGATAAATGCATTGCAAAGCCAAGGAAAATAGAATACTACTACACTTTTCAGCTTTAGCAGATGACTGAACAATGATAATATGTAAACGAATACAGCAAGAGCAAGTAAGTTGTAAACCATGACACTCTGACTTTCTAACACAAAAAATGCAGCTCTTGATCACAATTTTGTATGGACATTTTTATCGTTAAGAGAAATTCAGCATCAAGCAAAGAAAACTGTTTTCCTTACTCTGCAACATTCACATTTGTTTTTACTCATTTGAGTTTCTGTAAAGAAATCATTTCTGTAAGCTTGGAACGCGAAGATGGAATGCATTTTCAACACAACTGACTATGTAGAATTTTTAGTTGCTTTAGCTTGAAATACGACATGTACTTATCTCCATTAAAGTTAAAAAAAGACAGTATGCAGCTGTGGGAATGAGATTGCAAAAAAAAAGAAAAAAAATCTCTGTGGACAAGCACATGACAAGTTTGTATTGCATGCTATTTTTAACACCAAAAATATGCATGCATATATTCTCGGTTTATCAAATATCTCCTAAAAATACATAGCATTTTATAAACTCTAGTTTATACACTGGGGTCTGATTTTCATGCCTAAGATTCTCTATGTGAAATGCATAGCTTGATTTTAGCTATTAGATCCTATGTGCTCTGAGTGTTTGATGCCAAAACAAAGCAGGTCTTGAGGGTGCAGCTGCTATTTCCACACGGAGACCTCTGAAATCATAATTTTAAAATAATAATAGTAATAATAATTAAAGACTGCAAGATTTAGCTTCTGCTACACTGTGCCTAAAAACATATAAAGACGGCTGGTGAGATTCCTGAATAGATTTATTTTCCTGCATTTTTCAGCCCTATGATGAGCCCCTTCAAGCAAACATCTGCACTTTCCACTCCTCTACTGCAATTTTCCCTTTCTTTCCATTACACATCTCAATTTTAAGTAATTTTTATTGTTTCATTGCTCCCAAATAGATATTCGTTTTGATATCTGTTACTGTGATTGAATAAGCACACCTTCAGAAGACTGAGCTTACTGAATGCTGTGCTAAGGCCAAAAAGTACAGTGCATTTACTCATCTCTTCTCTTGCTTGAAGGTAACACCAGAAAAGACCCAGCAGGTTTTTTTGACAGCCTTCCCAAGCCATCTGTTCCATATTCTGCATGCTTTGAACAACACAGTGCACCATGGGATGCAAAACCCAACTAGAGCACATTAAGTTTAATGTGAACTCAAATAAGCAGTCATTTTTAAACAAATTGTAACAGAAAGTTTTGAATCAGGGGAATCAGTTTTGCTCAATTGTTACTTCCCCTGATAAATGCCCTTGAATTTTATTTTTATTTTATTTTATTTCTTTGGATGCGGGGGGGAGGGAGAGATTTTTTTTTATTATTTACCCTTTTTTTGTTTTTGTTTGTTTTTTTGTTTTAAACAGTATTTCAATACATGGGTTCAAAACATTTTACAACATCTGTATCTAGTACCCCAGTGTGCTTTTATGAACATGTCATAACTAGAGAGACAAAATGAGCTCAAGAGGCAATGGGATCTTATAACCTAGAGGTGTCAAAACCTTGACTTACTTATAAACTGCTAAAAAGCATCCTGCCCTCGTTGGACCTTAGTGCCCATTCCTGCCGCCCTGCTTATAAATCATCACTTCTGCAGATTGTCTGATGGGTCATCAGGGCTACGGGAACAAGAAACTATAGAATCATGCCCAGAGGGAACAGCCACTCTGCACTGAACCCAGCAGCTCAGACACAATGTAGAAAAAGTACTTGGTGAGGATTGAAACACCTTATTAACATTAGATGGTCCTGCTGGAGAGGGGAAAAGTGCTTAGTGAAGATGTATTTGTAAATTACTACCTACACTGAGACTGAATGTGGCCATACGTTTTGACATTGTTAATGACACTAAGTATTTAGATTTTCTACTTTATATATATATACATTTATATATATATATATATGTATATATATATATATCTATATATAAAATAAGAAATAATTTTACATTTCTGTGGCCAAAGAAGGGTGCTGTAAATTTCAATATGGGAAAAGAAATGAGTGTTAACTCACAGGCTGAACATAAGTATCAGCTGTAGAGGAGATGGGAATCATCTCATAACCTTCAGAGAAACTAAGAACTAAAACCACAATAAAAACAAACTGAGCAAGGCTTTGTGCAGTGCATAACAACACTTATCTAGACATTAACCCTACTTACTGACAGACTGCTGAATGGACCCTGGTCATGTTAACCTACAGGTTTTATATCTGTAATTTCCAACAAACGCAGCTCTATTTCTGCCATGGTAGACTGCTCTGACATTTTTACGACCAAATTACCAAACAAAATGCTGGGCAAGTAGACATCTTGTGAAACCAACTTTCAAGAAATACACAGCTCTGATGAATGGCACTCTGCACTGCCTAAGTGATTAGACTTCAGTACAAGTTCTTCTTAACAGTTACATTTTTTCACAGGGCTGAGGTCCCCCCAAGTGTGTGAAATCTGAAGTACTGACCTTAGTACCACCAATTTATACATAAAAGTGAATGTTTCTTTTAAGAATTCAAGTTTTTAATGACCTCTTAGTAACTTAAAGGGCAGTTCTGCTCCTACACATTTTAATATGTATTGCATTTCTATGATCCTTAAAAAAATTTAAAAAAAAGGCAAAATCACAAATGTTCAGTTCTCTGTAATGACTATGAGACACTTTACCTGTGCAGGAATACCTGCCAGAGCTCCACTATAAATATGGAACTGATGCAAACCAAGGGGGCACCAACTCTATTGTTGGGAGCACCAAAGGTATTTGCATTTTCCCAACAACATTCCTAAAGCTTTGTAAACTTTATAAGCATGCATGAGTATGGGCAATATTTCAGGCAACAGTTTTCCCTGGAAGAATTAGTCAACATTCATTTTAGGAATGTTAACTGGGATTAATATTATCCAAAAAGACACAGGTGGTTTCTAAGCAAAGCAGTATGACTATTTTAGTTTTCATTTCTCCACATATATAACCTTGGAAATCAAAAGTCTTCAGCATGCAAAAAAGCAGATAAGCTTAAAATTTCTCAGATGTTGCAGTGGTTTCCTAAATTAGGTTAAGATACATTTTTAAACATTTCTTACATTTCTGATTAATAGAGATGTGCATTATTTAAACATGGGAACCCTGCAACAGCTGTGATCTTATTTTTCTATGGATTCTTGAGAGGCAGGCAAGGAGTCTCAGAGTTTTCATTCACAAAATTTCAACCACTTTTCTGAGCAGAAGAAACTTATTAGTTAAGTTCATTTACTAGTGAAATGTATTAGTTGAAATAGTGAACAGTTTGATATGAAATCATGGTTTGGTTAGCCTTCTGCAAAACTTAAGCTTGAAAAATGTCACAAATCCCTTCTAACATACTAACAGAGAGATACAAATACTTCGGCAGACAGGGGAGCATTCAAACAGTGCTTACTTGGTTTGAATCCCACTCTGTGTAATCACTTTAATACTACAATACTTCAATATTTTAAAAAAAGAACAGCAGTGATAAGGTGCTCCAAAAGGTACTTGAAGCTGTGTTTCCTGAGTCTCTTGAGTGTGAAGCTTATTTAATGAGTTCTCTCCTTTTAACAGACTAAATGTCCCATGCCCTGTGAATGTTTGGTACTTGATACCTAGCAACTAGAATGGGTTTTCACACCTTTGTAAAGAAATCATCCCAAAGCATAATTTAAAAGTTCAGCCCACAGAATGCAGGAGACCATCAGATTTCCCTTTCTTTAAATCTTCAAGAAAATCTTCACTATTTCATGTTCTTCTGATACTTTTGGTATTGCTCCCTAATTTGGATTCTCACTTCACAGAATCACAGGGGTTGGAAGGGATCTCAAGAGATCACTGAGTTCAACCTCCTTGCTAAAGCAGGTACCCCACAATAGGTTGCACAGGTAGGAATACAGATGGACCTTGAACATCTCCACAGAAGGAGACTCCACAACCCCTCTGGGCAACCTGTTCCAGTGCACTGCCACCCTCACCATATAGAAGGCCTTCCACATGTCAGTATGGAAGTTCTTATGTACAAGTTTTAGGCCTTAACTCCTTGGCCCGTTGATACACAGCACTGAGAAGAGCCTGGCCTCATCTACTTGCCTCCAACCACCCCTGAGATATTTATAAACATTTATCAGTCTTCTTTTCTCCAGGCTAAACAGCCTCAGGTCTCTCACCCTTTCCTCATATGGTAGATGCTCCACTTTGCAGGGTTTTGTGTGGTGGCAGGAGGTCAGAATCTCCTCCCCACCCATGAGGTTCCTGGTGCTTGTGGAGAACTGCTGCAAGGAAAGGAAATCCCCCTTTCTTCTAGTTAGGTGAGTTTCCCAACATATTCAACACCTTCTGCACTCTTTCTGGTTTTCTCCTGTGTGGTGCTTAAAAAATATTGGAAATAAAAGGTAAGTGAGCCACCAGCAAAAAAGCCTACAAAATTACACTCACTTAAGTAGTTGCAATAACAAAAACAAATAAACAAACAAATATACATGTCTGGTGTTTCCAGTTTCCCTGGAGAAACAGGAGAAAACCTGGCTGAAGAAGTTATGTGTGCAGTTTACTACCTGTGGTTCATCAGAGTGGGTCTCCTGACTCCAGCCTGTACAGTGCAAAAGTGCTGAGGTCCATAACAAATATTAAAGCACTCATGTGCTGAATTTTTTCAGGTCTTTGTCAGCAGCATTACCTTTTTTTTTTTTCCAAAAAGTAAAGAATATGGTTTGAAGCAAGTTAACACAGAGCACCTGCATGCCCATCGAGATTTACTTGTGGGAAGTGTTAACCTGAATATTACTGCCTTTGAGCAGACAGAAATAAAAAAGTAAACCAACCTGTTTTCATTAAAGATTAAATGATTTTGTGGGAAATACGTATTAGCAGCTATCAGAAGTTTATGCATCCCTCTTACGCACTAGTGACTTTTGTTCTTAATGTTTTCTGCTTATATACTGCAGACCAAATGTGAATTCCGATCAGTTTCTCTGATAGCCAATAGCCCAGAAGTATAACAGAACAGTGATAAGGCACTGGAGACAGCTACCTGCACAGCCTTCTGTAACAGTGAAGTTAAATAATACCCTCTTAAAATAATAATGTCTTACAGCTACACTCTACAGAAAGGATTCTGATATCCACATAGAGTAAGTGTCGGTTAATTACTGCTTTCTGCCACATGAAATAAAACCTGACCTGCTGCTAAGCCTCAGAAAGTTACCCTGAGTAACCATGAAGTCAAAAAACTTAGCATTTTTACTTGGATTAAGCAGAAGTCCGACGATTAAAATAAATAAATATATATATAAATAGAAGCAAACAAAAAAAAAATTACAATTTTTTATTATGAAAAACAAAACAAAACAAAAACCTTACCATTCCGCCCTCCCAGCACTTTGTCACGGGCTGAAGGAAAAACAGGCACACACGCACAGGAATGTCTATGCGTTTTCGGAACCGCTGTGCTGGGGGCAAGGAGGTCACAGTGAGAAAACGCTGTGGGCGTTGTACATCGCGAAATCAGCAACTACAGGGCTGCACTCCGCCCGCCCCCGGAGTCGGCTGGAAAGGGCTAGGAGGAGGTGGGCAGGGTAAGAGTGGGAGGACCCGGGCTCCATCCGACCTTAGGAGATGCCTGCCTGAAAAGTAATAATAAAAAAAGATAGAACGAAGAAGGGAAAACTGCGCCTGGAGACGGATCTTCTGCTTCTGTCCCTGCTTGTTGGAGGTTGGAGGAGGTGTCATTTCAGTGAATCATCCCCAGAACGTCTGTCCAGGACAATTACTGCTTGTGCACATTGGGTTGCAGGTGTTGACAAGTGTCCCGTGGAGTGCTGGTGGTCAGCTCGAATATCTGTACAAGAAGACTCATGTTTGCAGAACTCCCTGCACTGGAATCCCTGCCCAGGGCTGCCGCTCCTTTCCTACCCATAAGCTGGCATCTGCCCTCTCCTGCAGCCTTCCTTTCCCCCCACTTGCTGTTTCCTTCTTGTTTAACTTGGCAACTTCTTTTCATGACCCAGGGCTGAACAATGAAAATCTGAGCTCCTTTCCCATGGTTAAGCCCTGTCCTGGCCCAATTATGTACTCTGTTCCTTTGGGTCATAACAGAAATGATATGATCTTTGATAACAGAAACACAGAACAGCTCAGGTAGGAAGGGACCTCAAAAGACGATCAGATACAATCCATCATGGGAAAAGGAGGACCTGATGACATTTTCTAGCACACTGTCCAGTTGCATCTTGAAAGTCTTCTGTGTTTAGAGTCTTGATAGTGTCCCTGTGGAGGTTGTTCTGGTTGAGTGTTTCATTGTAAAAAAAAACCTCTTATATTAATAGGAAACCTCCCCCTGAGCAGCTTAATACCCATTGCCTTTATCTTCTGTATCTGGCTCCTCGTGAAGAGAGAGCCTTCACCTCCTTTGTAACTGCCCTGCAAGGACTGGAATGTTGGGATGAGGTCCACTGTAAACCTTGTCTTCCAGGGTGAAAAGATCTAATGCTTTCTCTCTCTTCTGTTTCTCTCTCCCTCCTTATCAAAAGCTTAAAGAAATTAGTAGCTTTACTGTAGTTCTCAGGAAGGGCAGAGTATGAATAAATAGAATGCTTAAATAGTGTCTATTCAAAATAACCTATTGCTTGTATTTAAAAAAAAAAAAAAGCAGCTAAGCCATTGCATTTAATTCATCATTATGTTAAATTCTGTTGATTTTTCTTTCCATTTTATTACTTTTCTTTTTCAATTTTAGCAACACCTCAATTTCTTCATGTCCTACCTATGAGACTGACCTTGTCTCATAACAGCCAGCACAATGTTCTTCCCATCAGAATGTACAACCTTTGGAAGAGCCTTAATGGTGGGTCAGCAATTAGATCATCTCTTTCAATGACTCAATCAATGCATTTTTTTCTCCAGGAGTTCACTATGAGCTGCATAGGATGAGTCAAATGGAAAGGAGTTGCACGTGCCAGAGACTGTGTTTGCAAATTTCTAAACTGTGGATATCTAAAACCTGCTTTACTCTGAGGTGGCCTGGGGGAGCTTAGCTTCACTTTGTTGTCTGAAATGAACAATTCCTAGGAGGTAGATTCATTTTTCTAAGTACCTAACTACTGCCAAAACCTTCAGGCTAATGCTACTCAGCAGAGAGGTGCCTTGGGCACTTTGAAGGCTCATTCTGATCAGCTCTGTAACCATGCTCATTACTTATCCAACCTCTTCTTGACCCAGTCCTTCACAACAGGCAGCTGCAGGGGTGGCATTGGCACTGCTGATGCTGTCCACCTTAAACATGATGCTTTAACAGTTTGAGGGCTTGACTATGAAATGAAAAGTCTTTGAGTATTGATTTTTAGACTTGGGATGCTCAAGGGCAGGTCTGCCAATTCCCACCACAGCTAGAAATTTTTTTAAGTGTAGGAACTACCTATCTCTGTGACAATGTGTTGTAAGAACTTAAAGATTCAGAAGATTAGAGGAAGAGAAGGTTGGCAAAGCATAATTATACCCTTGTTAGTACATATAAGACAAAAGTTATCTCCAGTCTCTAACTTCAGGATTATTCTGGGAATAGTTCTAAATTACTCTCCTGAATCTTTTTCTGTATTTCTTTAAGTTTTGTGTGTGTGTGTGTCCATGTGTGTGCGGTGTGTGTGTTTAGGGACGCTGTATAACCTGGGTTTTATATTCTGAAGGCATATGGCCACATTGCTGAAAAGGCATATGTTGTTGTATACAGTTCTTTAAATTTTTAAAATTCTCAAGGGTGCTTTATTCACCTTATTTCAGCTTCTCTGTAACATTTTCCAACCTACAGTGAGTACCAATAACATACTGCTATTAATATTGCTGAGTTGCTTTTATCTACTGATGAGTATTGAAGGACAGGCTGCATAGTAACTGCATTCCTCCATGTCTTAGAGGAAGAGCAGAATACTCAAGAATTTCAGATACATTTTGTCACGGTGTAGTCCGTGACAGTGACCCAGGGGAAACCTGGAGAGATGGGTCTACAAAAAAACAACAGCACGATTTGAGAAGGATCGGCAACTTTACTAAATCTAATAAAATTGAACAATTGAGAGAGAAATGAAGCTTCCAAACCGAAAGCCGTGAGCTTACGTTAAGGAGGAATGGCAGGGGAAGCACACGTGCTGAACCTCCACGGCCGCTGAGAGCAACGCGCCCAGGCAGAGCGCCGCCTGGCATCCGGTGCGGAGCTCCGCCCCTCTGCTGCTCCCACAGCATTAACTCCTTCACTGCTGCGTGATGCTCTGGTGTGGAATACCGGCATCAACACCACAAAACCACAACATTTTCTTTCCTGAAATTATATAAACAAACTATGTGCTTAAAAAATAGCACATGCATAAAAATACATACAACTGTCTGACTGTGTGACAGTCATATCTGAGAACCTGAGTTTAGGACCCTGGTTGTGCCAGGGTTTAAGGTTCTGCTCATAAATCATTCAGTTGGCTTTTACAGGAAAAATAAAATAAAATAAAATAAAATAAAATAAAATAAAATAAAATAAAATAAAATAAAATAAAATAAAATAGAATAGAATAGAATAGAATAGAATAGAATAGAATAGAATAGAATAGAATAGAATAGAATAGAATAGAATAAAATAAAATAAAATAAAATAAAATAAAATAAAATAAAATAAAATAAAATAAGTATCAGCAGAAAGAGAGATGTTTGTTGAGTTAGGCTCTTTTCACACCTAACCGATACAGAAATGTTGCTCTGCTCCTCCATCAAGGCTTCTTTTGAGACCCACTGCACAATGACTAGACATCAGATAGTGTGGTATGAAATGCTAGAAAGGGCAAATCCCTTAGTAAAGCCCTTGGGCATTTTTTTGGCAGTTATAATGTCCTTGGTGTTCCATGTTTGTGCATGTAGGATGGATGAAGAAAGAGACAATAACTTGCAATGGAATTTGGGTCTAACTTGTAAAGTATATTCTGCTTATGCTTGTTCCAAAATGCTGCCTAGCATGAGTCTCTTAGTACATGCAAGGACAAATGATTCTTGGAAACCACAAAGTTTTCTGCTTATTTCATAATGTCCCTAATTTCTCCCCAGCTTTTACAAGCACTTTATTTCTTTGATGGTGTTTCTTGCTAAAAGTCAAAGAAATCATTTCTATATTATGCAGTGGGCACATATAACTTCTCATCTTTAGCTTGCTTTTGAATTCTTCAGTGTTCTGTCTTTTCTGTCCTACTTGCTATCTTAATTCACTTTTAAGTTACTGGAAATATTTGGAAAGTAAGTGAAGTTACTCATTATTACCTGGAATTCATGGTGATTTAAGATGATCACACCTTCGAAAAAAGAGTCCTTCACACTGAGATTTGTGTCCCTCTGAAATGAGGGAAAAAATTCAATGAACAAAAAATGAGTGACTGTATAGAAAAGATTTCCATTTGCTTAGCCAACAGATGTATTGAAATACATGTTTGAGAATAACAATTAGAAAATATACTACCATAATCCTTATCATGGGTGACTACACTTAATGACAGAGGGATTTTTTATTCCTCTTCTTACTGAAAGCTGTTCTTTCTTTCCTTTTCTTTGGGATTTCATACCAGACTGAGGGTAGATGAGCTCAATTGAAGTACAGATGCAAGGATACACCTCTTTTATCATCACACTGCCTGATATGAGATATTTTGAAGTGAAAATTCTTCTAATAAATTTACATTTTTAATATAATTACATCTCTTATAGAGATATCTGTGTTCACCATTTCAGAGTATTTTATTCTCTTACAATCTGTGTTTTTAGGTTGATGTTATTTATGTAACATGACAAACACAGAACAATTAGTTTCTTATTAGCAGCTAGGCAAATGTCATGCCCTCAAATTTAATCAGCCAACGCAAATATCATCTCAGTGTAATATGTTTGCTATGTTTTTCTCATTATGTCTTCCAGTATGACGGCTGATATTTTTCTTTTTAATTCATATGTATATACTTATTCATAGACCTAACTTTCTGAGTATCCATTGGTTCTGCAAATAAACACTCCAGAATTAATTCCATTAATAGTATTATCAAAATGAAGTGAAATATGGACTTCATTATATGCTGTGGATTTGGATCAAAACATTTTGTCTTCATTCTGGAAAGTTGAATATTAATAAAATAAAAATGTTTGGGATTGGCTTTCTATCAGGCTGAGATGGTCTAGGATTTTGGCTCCATGCTTCTCCTGGTACCTAAGGTGACCGGTCTATCATCTCCAGTGTAGCTGAATTGCGCCCCTAAGTGGCAGCCACATCTGCAGCTAAAAATGGGAGTGTACTAACTGAACTGGTCTGCTTCTTTCTGCTTTTCATTTTGAGATTCTGCATAAGCAGTTTCCAATTTTCTCTTCTGCCCCGGGGGCTGGAGATATTTAGGTGCCATTTGGAAAGTAGATTCAGAATAATGTATGAAAAATGTTGTCTATTAATAGAGTACTGTCTTATTCTGAACACAGAAGTACCCAGCCTTTAACAGTAGGAGATGCATCTTGTCATCAAACAGTGCTGCAGAGAGCCACTAAACCATTACTTTGTGATATTTTTTGTGTCAATGGTTAATGATGCATCACCATTATCAGTTATTGTCATGATGCACTTTAGCATTTAATTTAGAGGCAACATCAATTAGCTTCCACTCCTTCTACTTTAAGCCCACTTGCAAAAGTAAGTGATTCACCCCACTTCATGTCCTCATGGTGGTTAGAGGAATGCCAGCTTTCTCATCTGTCCTCCCAGGAAGGCTATTTGAGTTCTCCATGTTACGACTGTCACTGTGATGAACATCCACTTCTTCAAGAGTTAGTTATTCCAGGAAATGTAAGGGATAAGTATTCCAGTGACTCTTACAGAAGGTTGTTCATATTTTCATTTGGGAGCACATAAATGGGAAAAATTGTACTAATTTTTAGTTTGTTCCTTCCAGCTGTATCAGTCCTCTTTCCAGGCTTTGCTTTCACTTAGGAAAGAGAAAGGACACACTAATTGTGCAAAAACACAGGAAACAACACAGAAATATAGCTTGACAATCAAAGGAATAAGAACTTGAAAGAAGTTTCATGTGGGAGGTGAATAAATGGACTTGAGAGTTGTGATGGGAGACAATCTGCTGTCTGAGATAATGTCTACGTGTTCAATTTGGGTACAAGCTGAAGAGTCGTGTTTTTTGTCTGTTGAAATAATAAGCGTTTGATCTCCACCACTAAATCTGAGAAGAAACATTCCCTTTGTTTCTTCTGTTGTTGATTTTCATCTTAATGAAAAAGATTTGTATGTGTTTTACTTTTCTTTATTTAGCTGCTTGACAAATGTTATTATCTTTCCTACAGGAATTGCTTTAGCCTCTCTGGCTGACCACTGCACATATGTGGACTACTATATTTGTGGATTAAAGCATGCACAGTCGTGGCCTAAAAGATTCTGTGGCTGCTGGAAGAAAGTTACCCTGTTCCTCACACTCTCTTGATCTAAGCTTGGAGGGAGCATGTACCTTCCATTCTTTGGTTTTGAACAAGATAACCTTACAAACATTTGGATGGAAGGAAGGTAGATTTTTAGAAGACAAGTCTTTGCCTTTGGGTGAAGAAAGATAGGATGACTCGGATAATGCTTTTTGAAGATAGATAAGTAGACGGAAATCTTGTTTTGTTTTGTTTATGTTTCTTTTTTCATTTGTCATCTGTTTCTATCATAAACCTATTTTCTACTGTCAAAATGCTTTTCACTCACACATCTTAGGATGAATTTAATTTACTGTAATCTTAGTCTTGTGACATAAGGATGTAAATGTGTAAAGCTACAATGAGGAATTCTATCTCCATCATCAATGAAATTCCAATAACAAAACCTGAAAATAGGAAAAAGAGTTTTCGCAAATCTTAGTATGTATGTAGAAAAATGTCCATCACATACGTACAGTTGTTAACCTGGCTAGTCAACTACTCAAGAACTACCTGCTGAAGGCAATCCTAAGGCTCTCTGTGCAGTTATGCCCATTCAGAACTTTCTGTGTGAGGTGTCTTTCATTATTATGTAGAAGCCTGTGATGTAGGATTGTAGAAGACTGCACAGGAGTTTAAGGCTGATCATATTCTGCAGTTCTGCAGACAGTGCTAATTTGCAGTCAAGTGTACTAACAGTTCTGTGATTTATTAGCAGTTCAGTGTAGTTCAGTGGCTTGATCTGACCAAGGGCACTTTGCTAAGCCATGCTTTTGAGCATATACTTTGCACTGACTGACCAGGTTGTTAAGGTGGAGTAAACCAGGGAGAGATGAGGAGGTTGAATGGGAGTACAGAGGGGTTAAGGTGCTGGGCAGGTGGTGATGGGTTTTTATTTATTTAAGGTACAATAATGTCTGAATCATATGGTGAGTGGTTGCAAAGTGTGAAGGATCAATAGTAAGAGCTATTAATTTCCACTCTCACTTCAGCCCCCACATCTGTGATTACATTTAATTAAAAAATCATATTCACAGGTAAAATAGCCAGCAGAGAAAACCAATTATTTCTCTATATACTAAAAGAATATCTTCATAAGGGCAAATGCTTAATGAATAATTGTCTCAGAAAGCACTTTGTGCAGTAGCTTGGGAAAGTAGCTTAATTTGGAAGACGGTGAGTTTGCCATGCATACGCAGGAGGCCCCATTCACTAACTGACGGTTTTGCAATAATAAAAAAAATAAAATGCTGTACTCGATCAAATTTTTCTTTCCCACCTCAGATCCACAACCTAATGACACTTTGGCACTCTGTCTGAATTAAGTTTGAAACTCACAAAATTATTATTTCTTCTTGTTATTGTTTTGATGCTTTTAACAAATGGAGCTCCTTAATCATGAGCGGATATTCTGATACATGAAGGCTTCGAATATGTAAGGGAATTGGTAACATATAAATTCAAGATACAAGTAAATTTCCATTTGTTTCAATCATCTTCACACCTTTTGTGAGACTTTAATTTGAGCACTCAACTTTGTAACAGGCAGTAAACTCTGGTGCTCTTTACAATTCTCCTTGTATTTATTATATTTTATTGTATTTATTTTCAGGTGTTACTGCTTTCTTATAATCACATTTTCGCAGCTTGCCTGGTCCTTGTAAGGTCCAGAGCTATCTGACTGAAATGAGTATGTTCTCCGATTTGGATGGCATGTCTGTTTGTCAGATTTCCCAATAAACATAAGAATGCAGAAATCAGACTCAGTGTGAACTATTATGCACAGGTAGTTGTATGGAATCACTACCATCCTGTGAAATTCCTTCTCCCATATACATACTAGACAAAGATTTCCTCATTATCTCCATAGATAATCCACAAAAAGCAGAAATGAACTGCCCTGAACATTATTCCTCAGTAACTTGTGAGAAAGAAAAAACCTTAAACATGGAGAATACCTCTGTTCATATCTTCTGAGACTTATGAAACAAATCGTGTGCTATAATATCACTAAACTGAGACAGCTCCGTATAAACTTAGTAAAATTAAACTAAAAGACAACCACTTTAATTTGGCTAATAATTATTTGGGCTTACGTGTCTGTTTGGCACACCATAAGGTGACCTTGCATGGGGGTGTCACAGTTGGAACCTATACACTTGTGGGACAAACAGTGTGTTGAAAACTTTATGGTTAGAACCACCAAGTGTGGATGTGATTCCTGAACTTGTGTGGAAACAGAAGCAATTGATCAATATGACAGGTTTTAAGTATTGCATGTTGATCAGTGAATAATGAAAAGTAAAAGAAATAAGAGATAAAACCAGCAACCATTATGCAACTACTAATCATAGAGTTTTGCAGAAAAATGAGCCTGATATATTATTGACTTTCTGATATGGAAATTATACGGTTAATTTGTAACCTTGTCATCCTCAAAAATTTGATATGAATGCTTTCTTCACCAGAGAATCTATAGCTAGCTTCTGAAAACTTACAGCTCTTAATAAGAGTAATGTCACAAAATGTATGCAAGGTTTTCCGATTTTGTAAATATTTTGTCAGTTGGTTATAGATGTTATGTCTGTTTTCTGTGATGGGTAAAGTAAAAAATACAGTAAAAAAATTACTGTATAATTTACATCTCCAAACCATTTGAAAAAAAAGGTACAATTTTCTAATTGCAGTGAGAATTGAAGGTGGTTGTTTCTGGAGGGTTTGGGATCCCTGTGGTGATGATGTCAGCCTCCACATGTGAGGAGTATCAAGGTATATAAATACCAAAAACAGCATGAGAATTTTGTTTCCTTAAGGATGTGCACCAAGCAAGCATTTTGCAAGAGCTGGACAATGTAACAGACATAAAAGGTTAACACAATCATCTAAAGAAGATACTTTAAAAATGGTTAAGAATGAAATAAAAATGAAATAAAGCCTTTTTTTTAATTTGTTTTCACAACTTTGAATTTTTTATAATTATTTTGTTTTGTTTTTCACTTTACTTCCCACATCAGTGTAAAGTTTCAAATAGGTTTGCTACAATAATTACTAGAAGTAAAATTTGAATTTGGTTTCGAGATAAATGATACTCAAGTGATCCTGAAATAATTTACTTACTTCACCAACTGATCTTTCTGCCACCTGTGAAACCATTTCACTCTCTGAGGAAGTATTTACATAAGAGTCATTTATATTTCTTCTGAGTAATATGAATTGTTCTTTCTCCATGTTGTGACTGAATCTGTCAGGCGGATAACAACACACAGCCATGCACTCTCCACCCCCCAAATGGGTCCAGTTTCCATCATGGCCAAGAGTCCAGGCCTGGCCTTGGGCATCCTTCAAGCAACAACCAAAACATCAGAGTGCTGTTAGCACTGTTTCAGCTGTAAACCAGGATTTCACTCAGCTGAAACCAGGATGCTCCACTATTTTGCCAAAAAGAAATTAAAAGTATCTCACTTTTAGGAGATTTAGGAGATCACTTTAGCTAATGATTCCATTTGTGCTTTGGGTCTCTTACTGCAGTAACTCAGTCTGAATGGAATACAGTTCTTGAGAGTCTGTGAATATTTCCTCAGGCCAGTTAGAATATAAAGGAATACAGAAATGCATTGTGGCAGGAAACCTGAGAATATGATTTTGAAACACCATCTTAGATAGCTAAGTGAAAAATATGAAAACAGGAAAGTCACAAGAAATGTTATCAGAAGGGAACACCCTAAATGTAAATGCTATTAAGTTCTAGTAGCAGAACTAATGCTTTAGCATATATTAAGGATCAGGGTAATACAAATCAAGGCTTTTGCGATCCTCTGCTTCATCTGAAGGTGTACTCTGTTCTAGATCAGTTCATATCACTGGATGTATATGCACTGAAATCATATCAAACTGACAAACTGAAATTTAGTCTGTTCTTTTGCTACATTTTTTGAATATTGGCAATTAAAAAATCATATTTTGTCACAATTTTAAATTAAACAGTAAGTAATGAAGTAATAAATCTTCCAAAATTTAAAATAAAAAAGCCGGGAAAGATACAGCTTGAGGTGTAGAACTGTTGCATTCTTGTAACTCACAAATTCTCCCTTTCTGCTATGAAGACTTACAATGAAAGAAAACTGGACCAAGTGCATGATTTCTGGTTATGTAGCATAATGCAAAACTGCATGTGACTTCCCATGTACAGTACTCAGGGATAGGGCAATTTGTTCAGGGAGTCACTTCAGAATTTTTTTCCTTTGTGTACCTAAGATCTTGTGTACCTAAAGAGCACTGCAGGGACACAGAGTGCAATCTTAGAGGGTGGAGCATGCTTCTCAAGATTTATTTTCCTTTTCTGCAACGGGTTTCTTGATAATTGCACTAAACATGGCTTCTGGCATCCTACACATTCTCACGCTTCTGTGCGATTCTGTTGGAATGTACATGCATTTTATGAATGATAATTGAATTAATGTTAGAATATCCTGGTCAGGGGAAAAGTGTTTCTCTTCTTGCTTCTTTTATTTCTGCCATACAATATGAAATCACTCAACAAAGTTTTATTTCTTTTCTGTTTTCCATAGGACTTTGTCTCATCATCTGACTAGTTTTACATTTTATCCTGCAATTGAACAGAAGTTGAAGCAATACAATGGTCAACTCTATCTACTCTTCAATAAAGTTATACTGGTTTACAGAATACATGAATTGGGCCTTTTCAGATCCTCTTTTGGTGTCAGAAACACATTCTGAAGGTGTAATATTCCTATTCAGTTTACAAAATCATTGTTTCATTTGAGGAATTATACCCTGGACAACTGTTGTTATTTGATTTCTATAGCGATATTTATTTCCGTGGGGCAGTGAAGCTTAACTCAGCCTTACACAAAGGATGCAGTGTAAACTTGCATTTTATCCCCATGGCTGCATAAGAGCTTCCAGAGCAGAGATGTGGTTACAGCTCAGTGGTTCGTTTTATCTTTGTCCATTCAATGCTGAAGCACAGGCAGTACAAACAAGGTGAGAAGAGAATCAGCTGCTTCTCAGTTAAGCATTGTAATTCCTGGATTTTGGTCATAATCTGCCTAAGACAGAACTCAGGAGGTTAGAACAGACTGTGTTTACCTGCCCTGGTTGCAAACCCCAATAGGTTTATGATGGCTCTTATTTTAAATAAAATGCCTTCATCTACTACAGACATAGAAAGCTCCACCTGGACAGATCTGAACAGATCAAGATGGCTTAATTAAGGGATACATTTGTATTTGCAAACAACTTAACCGTGAAAAGTCATGTTTTTAAAAATTCCTGATTCTCCACCTTTAATATTATTTTACTGTTAAACATAATGACAAACATAGTAATATCTTTGAAAGCTTCTGGGATGCTGAAGAGCACTCTGAGGTGCATATGATAAATGAAGTTTACCTCTCTAAGAGATAGAAGTCTTTGTTTCCCTTTAGAAGAAAGTGACCTCTAAACAGTGGAAGAGGGGTTAACTCTGTTTCTTAGTCTTATATTCTAATCTGCATTCTGTTTTTCAAAAAAAGTTTACCTTGGATACATGCCATGCTCAACCAAAATAATCAGATAGTTAGCAAATGGCAGCATCTTCATGTTGGCAGATGCCAATCTGTTCGCACTACTTTTGTGCTACCCACTGTTTTTATTTTGGCTTGTACATTGTAGCTGTCATCCCAACTGGTGTGGTAATTCAAAACAGCTACTAAAAAACGTATTTATTTAAAAGTGTCTGCATTTAAATTGTGCCACAGAGCCGGTAAGCAACCTCTCTGTCAACTTCATTCTTATTTAAAATTATGATAGCAACATCCCAATTGGAGACAGAAGATCTTTTTCTGCCACTTTCTATGTAAGATTCAGTGTTGCTCGTCTTAGTTACGGCCTCATGAATTTGTACACTCTCAGGTGTACCAATAAGACCTATATTGAATAAGTATATATTCATTAACATAAAAAAATCAAGGTTAAAACAGTATCTTCACCACGTATAATACTAGCAAAACAATTCTGGTAATATATCCTGATTAAAAATCCATGTAAAACAAATCAGATAATTCCTCCTAGAGAAAGAACAAGGCAAGATAAATGTGTAATAAGAGACACCCACAGTCTTGCTCAGCACTGATTGGTGACTACTACTGAAGAGATGCAAAGTACATTTTCTGATAAGAGGAAAAACGATTTATGTAACATTGTATTATGGAAGACTGCAACGTAATTCCTGAGGAAATAAGCCAGCAGTAACTCTTGGCAGGCCACTTCCCCATGTTAGATCATCCCAAAGCTGTAAAAGAAAAATCTGTGCACTTTCAGAGCCCAACACTATTTTAAAATTCTTCCCTGGTGATGTGTACTAGCACACCAGCTTGTATCTACTACGCTGTTAAATCATACTATTAGAAGGAGGGTTTCAAAGGTGAAACTTGAATCTTGGCTCAAGAAACTTGAAATAAAATCACCTGAAATTGCTGATGTAGCAATGTGGTGTGGTAAAGAGCAGCACAATTTTGTTATGCTGTCCAGAAAAGCTGTGGATTCCCCATTCCTGAAAGTGCTCAGTGCCAGTTTGAAGGTGGTCTACTGACTGGCAGCCCTGCCCATGGCAGGCAGTTGGAACTAGATAGTATTTGAGATCCCTTCCAATCCAAACCATTCTGTGGCTCTATGATTCTACGATGTGCTTTGCTATGCACTTTGTATTCCTATAAGCTCATTGTGAAGTTGGAACACTGGTGAACTGGATGTGTCAAACAGAGGAACGCGTGACTCCAGCTTGGAGAAAGTTACAGTCCTTTTAAAGCCAAATTGCAGTGTCTTGTCTTCTCACAGACACTTACCTTTCCATGCTCTTAGTTTGGGGCTGAAAGGCTTACTATCTTACACAGCTAGAATAAAAATACCTATGAAAACTTTCACTATAGGAAAAATAAATTGATCTTTCCACAAAGAATGAATATTAAACCACAACATTTTTATTTATTTATTTTTATTTTTTTAAGAGAGAGGTAGTCTCTAAAGTGGTAAGTAGGAGTTAAAAGCTGCCACTTCGATTATTTTAGATGATAATCAAAGTTAGCAAGAGATTCTGATGAGAGGATAGAATATTTATATATCATCTGTTTGCTCTCATACATTTCACATCTATCTGGGTGTTAATTACAGTTGTTGGAGAAATGTCTTTTAAATTACTCACATAAAGAAATAAATGGCACCTTTCATTCAATCTGTTGCCTGGTTTAAGTGTTTCTCTCTTTGGAATTAAGGCCCTCAGCACTGAATCTGGTAGATTCTGCCTGCAAAACTGTCAAGCTGTCTGTCACAGAGGAAAATCGGATAGAGAAGAAGTTTGGAATCAATCAGTAGTTAAAAAAAAAAAAAGACTTTCTGAATATGCTTAGTATTTTTAGTATCTTAATAGTGCCTTAGAAGTTACAAAGGCACAAACATCTGATGTGTACCTACAAATTTCTGAGATGCAGACTGCCTGCTGCAAGTGAAGATCACATTCAAAGACCATCTAAAGAACCTGAAGGTGCAGAAGTCCATGAGAGTTGATGAGATCCATCCATGGGTCGTGAGGGAACTGGCAGATTAAGTTGCTAAGAAACACACACTAGAGGGAAGGGATGCTATCCAGAGAGACCTGGACAGGCTTGAGAGGTGGGCTCATGCAAACCTCATGAAGTTCAGCAAGACTGAATGCAAGGTCCTGTAGCTGAAATGGGCAATCCCAAGTGCAAATACAGGCTGGGTGAAGAATGGTCTGAGAGCAGCCCTGAGGAGAAGGATTTGGGAGTGTCGGCTGATGAAAGACTCAACATGAGCTGGCAGTGTGTGCTTGCAGCCCAAAAGACCTACTGGATCCTGGATTGTACCAAGAGAATTGTAGTCAACACGTGGAAGAAGGTGATTCTGCCCTTCTGTTCTGCTCCTGTGAAACCCCACCTGGAGTACTGTGTCCATGTTCTGGCTTCCTCCACACGAGAAGGACGTTGAGCTGTTGGAGAAGGTCCACAAAGATGATCAGAGGACTGCAGCACGCCCCCTACAGGGGCTGGTGAGAGAGTTGGGAGTTTTCAAACTGGAGAAGGCTCTGTGGCGTCCTGAGACCAATCTTCCAGTACTTGAAGGGAGCTTACAAACAGGAGAGTGATCAACTTTTTGCACAATATAATGATCAGAGGGTGATGAAAAACTGGTAAAGACTGCTCAGAGAAGCTGTGATGCCCCATCTCTGGAGGTGTACAAGGCCAAGTTGGATGGGATCCTGCGCAATCATCTATTAGAAACCCCAGCTGAGAAGTACAGCAATCACAGTTTCCTCACAGCAGTCAGCATCAAGTTTTTCAGAAGAAGATGCAAAAATCACCTCCAGCCTCTTCTAGAGTGAAAAGATTGAAACTGTTCTCCTGGGGCAAATTTCTCTTCAACTGCTAACATCTTGACTTAGGAGAACAGGACTGTATATGACAACCATGGTTTTGAGTACCATTACTACTGTGTATCCTTTGCATAGTTCTTTGTTGCTGCTTACAGGTTCCCACATACAAGAGAAGTCTATGAGTGGCAGTCACAAAATATGAGAATTAAGAAAAACATAACTATAGCTTTTGAATTACAGTTAATTCAGTTTCTTGACAAAATGGCATCCTTTCAAGTGTAGGTAATACAATTTATGAATAGCATCTATAACAACATTTTATTCAATCTATTCCTAATGATGGTAATTAAGAATGGATTATGGGTAGCCATTTTAAAGTAAGATTATCAGTTATTTATTAAGGTACTAAGCTTCATGTTTCACGTGACATCTATATACAACTCCCACATTTAATCTTTTATGTTTATCTCATTCTTGTGTGAAGTTGATGTTAGGATCAATTTGCTCTTGGTTCTAATACAGAAGCAGGAAAAAAAAAAGATTTTAAGAAAGACTTAGACAAAAAAAGGAAGTACCTGAATCATTTAAGTTTGTATGGGATGGCAAGACATTTAAAGAAACAACTTATAAGCATTTATATTTCACTTTCTGTATTCATTGTGTTTGAATTCTGAGAAAACATCTGACATTCTGGATTAGATATGCACTCTACTGTTAAATCATCGGATGCAGTATCAGAAAATCTTTATCTGATTTACCCTGGAGAAAAAATATGATTGTCAAGGACTAAAATATCCTCAGGCTAGATTCTATAATACTCCTGCTTCTAAAATTTTATTTATTTATTTATTCATTTGTTTAGGCATGTGTGACAACTGCAAACACAAAGTTTTCAAATTCAAAAGGTGAAAGGATGGAGAGGAGCCAAAAGCTTAAATTAATCTTTTATTTATTTGTTTATTTATTTTTCTGAAATGGCACCCAGAGCAGACAGAACAACAAGAGTGCATTTATTATGTCATCCTAAAATAAAGGTGTATCATGGCAAAGAAGGAGGTGAATTAACAGCCCTGTGTGGGGATGCCTCCATTACACCTAGCTGCCTTATCTACAGATAAAAAGCAATATGTTTGGCTGCTAAGGGCAGCAGTATCATGGCTTCCATACCATCAAAAAGTAAACCTATGCATTAAATGAAGGGAAATGATCTGAAGATGTGAAAGAAACATTTCACCCACTCGCTTTCATTACAAAAAACATCAATTTGCACTGAAGCAGAATGGTGACACTGGGCTGTGGGGCTCCTCTGCCTGCAGAAGGGTGGGCAAAAGGTGGTCCCGTCCCAGATGGGCCCTTCATGATTGTCAGGCAACTTCAGCAGTGCCTGCCAGGAAGAAGAACACCAGGAGCACTGGCAGTATCTGTACCATGCTTACAGTACTGGAGGGCTGTAGTTTTAATTCCCAGTTTGAGTTACACAGTATTGTCATATCACAGGGAGCGCAGTTTCAGATGCTTTGTTTTTTTAAATAACAAGTTTTATTTCTTGTCTTCCTTTAGAATCAGAGAAAGAGTAAGCTTGCAAATCTTTTAATAAGGCAATTACATGCAGACAAAGATTAGATCTCATGGCGCAATGGATTTTTTCTATGTTATGCAGTATCTTTTTGATATTCCACTGTCACTAGACAAAAGCTGTGAATAGCAATGTGACAAGCCTATTCAGGAGACAGCAATACAAGATTCCCTAATTGTGCTCACTTGTTTGCCACACAAACCTGCACTTAATTTCCCTGTCTATTTTAAAAAAGTGGAAAGAAAATACTATTTAGATTCAGCAGTGCTTTTGCTGTTTTAACAGTGAAATCTGCATTTTGTATTTGTAAAATGAAAATGTTGAGATAGGCAATCATTTAATTTTTCCCATACAGTAAAAATCTTATAATCTCCTGTTTCAAAATGTCAATCATAATATAAAAGTGAATTTCTTAGTAATAAAAAAGGCTAACACAATGAGAAAAATACAGACTGTGAAAGGCAGGCTGTGCTGTTTTCAATACATGGAGTTTGAAGTTTGTGTTTGTTTTCCCAATGCCTGTCTGAGAGATAAATCAAGAAAGACATGGGAGCATATTTTCTCGCCACCGCTTATTTTGTTAAGTGGCATTACAAAAGCAGTAAAATTTTCACATTTTTCTTTGCTACAGTGATACACATAAAAGAGCTAATTATTATTACTTCCAGGTTTTGGAGGAAAGCTGAAGCAGAAGTGCGGCAGTTTGCCTGAGGTCATGCTGCATGACGGCAGCAAATTGAAGATTGGAGCCAGTGATACCCATGTCCTTCCATATGTTGTTATGGAAATGGAGGAGGTCACAACATCTTTGAAAGGGAGAAGGGAAATTCCTGCCATAAGCTAACTTTTCTCACAGACAAAATCATAATCAATAGTATATATTAAGTCCAAACCTACATAGCCATCCTGGATACCTCTCAGAGGTACTGCGGGAAGGTCACCAAGGAAATCAGAGGTGGTGATTTTTTTTTAATTTTAGATATACAGGTGAACAATAACTGTAGATATAAATACTTGCATAAATATTACATTAGCCTCAAAATAAACCAAACATTAAATCTTTACTTGTTTATTCTTGTCTCATAGATGAATAAGTTCTTGGGGAAGTCCATCAAATTTGAAATATACCCTTACTTAATTCTACATTTATTGCTGTAACACTTTTCTGCTTCTTTGCTTTTCCTCAGAATATGGATGTCCATGTGTATTATTATTACATAAGACTTAAGATTTTCAAGAGTTGTGGTTGGTCACCTTACAACACTAGACCTTTTCAACAACTGGAAGGCATTTCTTTATTTGTCAAATATAACCAAGATCTCAAGAAGGAAAACAATACACTTTCTCCAGTCTCATTGTCACATTTTAATTAAAGGGTTAAAATTTTTGCTTTTGTAACACTTACTAAAATCACACTATATGTTCTATATGTAAGTGTAATTTTTCATTTAATAACATTCTAGCTCCACAAACTCTAATGAATAAATACTTTACTGACTTTGTCTCAAAGAAGGCCATGTGATTAGGCAAATAACCAAATATTGGCAGAAAGAGTGGAAAATCAATTGCAATCGATTGTTTAAACTCAGAATTTAAGAGCATTCTGGCAGGATCTATATGTAGTCTAAATCCGGTGAGATATAATTCCAAGTTCTGCAAGCTGGGTAAGTTGTTCTCCAATGTATTATCTCCAATTTCCCATTAGGAATTAAAACAGCAGGCACATATTTACACTTCAAAAGGAATTCCATTTTTTTCACAAGGGATCTTTGTGCTTCTCTTTTCCTTACTTTTTTCAGATGTTTTTAATAACTGTACTGCTCAACCACTGGAGGCACAGCAGCTAAACAAAATGTCCAGAGTCAATAACTTATACTTGGTGTCATAGCCTCAGCATAGGCCTTTTTTCTTTATTTGTGTGGAGCAAACAAAACAGCTAAATGAAAGCAAAGATTATAATCCTGGATGTGCAAATGTTTAGTGTTAGTTCTTGGAAACTGATCTAAGTAAGCAAATGTGTTTGCAATGTGTAGCAGTTTACTATCATGAATTAGCCCACTGATTTGTCTTGACTGGGTCAGGAAGACAGTGGACATGTTGTCTTTTGCTATGTGTTACCACAGGACCAAGCTCTATGTGGAAAAAGTAGAATAACAGTGCTTGTTACTAACTTACAGTGTGAGATTTCAGCTCTATCAAGGAAAAAAGAAGGGACTGGAACTGGATTTCCATTAATGATTTTCTGTGTATGGCCTTTTTTTTTCTTGTCAGGACTACTAAAAGTTGAACTGGTAAGTTACAAAAAAGGTCTATTAATTCCAAACATCATTTAAAAACCTGGACAAAAAAGTTGCAGGTGTGTATTCAGTACCTTCTTATAGATCTCCAATCTCCAATAACAGATAGTCCTATGAAAACTCAACCTTCTACTCATCACCAGTGAACATCATATTTTAAAAGCACATACAAGCCTTAGCTGTGAACTCCATTTCTTTTTTTTTACGCTTACTGCAATGTCCATTATTTAATTGTCTAATCCCAGGGTATAATCACTTTTCTTTTCCTGCTTCTCCCACCTTGTTCCCACTTCTGTGCACTGGTTGTAAATACGTTGCTTACTTTGCATTTTTGAAGATACTATAAAGAGCATGTTTCATACAGAATCAAGCAAATAAACAAATGAGGTGGATGCTGCCTTGCCCACAGAGATGTGGCTCCAAGTGTTGTACCCCTACTCACTGCATGCATCGTGTGAGGAATTTTCATTAATCCACAGTGATCATAAATCTTTAGTAATTATTTAATGCTACTGACAGCACAGTCATAGTAGATGCAGCAGTAAGCATGGCAATTTTGTAGCTCAGCTTCTTTGAGCTCCTCATGAGAACAAATAAAGGGGGTGGATTCTTGGAGTCCTTCTGAAGAACCTGTGGGCTTCATCTGCAGATAAGGTTAGGTACAGGGATATAGAGAGCAAATTCTAATAAAAGGACAGCTGTCCTTTGCAAAGGATGCTTGCAGCCTTTGCTCTTGCTGACCTGATTAGGAAGGATCCAACAACACTTAGGTCATGCAAGGGAGAAACCTGTTTAAGAGTCATGCCTAAATCAGTGATGGTAGAGGCAATAGTTCGCACAGTAAGGCATGAAATAGTGGCCAGTAAACGTGCTCTATCCTACATACCCATCCATAGCTCCCGTGGTGACATTCTTCAGGACAAGCTCCCCAGAAGTTTCTGCAGCAATACTCCTTTCATTCTTGGACTAAAACAAGACTTCAGAAAGCAGCTGTAGCTCTGTAAATCTGAGGTTCTGGATGTGCTGGGGGACCTCTTGCTGAATTTAGGTTGCATGGTCTTCTCTCCTGCAGGAGAGATACAATCACTGATAAGCTGAATCATCAAATGGAAGAGCTGCTGGAGGAGGTCAGAGGTCTACACAACATCAGAAAGGATGAGAAAGAAGTTGATTGCGTCTCCTACAAGCTCCTTTAGCTTCAAGAGCCCAAATACTCAAGGGTAGCTGTGGAGGTGGAAGAGTCTCTACCTAAGAAGTTGGAGAGTTGAAACTCCAGCCATAAAGAAGGCTGAAAGTTGTTGACTTCCTACAGCATGAGAAACTCTCCTAACCCAACTGAAGACTTGCAATTATGGCGAAGTACAGATATGAGGAGCTGGGAATTATATCCAATGGAGCATCCCCAGAAGCTGACCCACTCAGGAGCAGTAAGTGGTGGGAGATTTTTTTCCATAGGGGACAGAGATATCCATTTGACAAACTGATCTGTCGTCTTGGGAAGTTTGTTGCTTACCCAGAGGGCCATGCTTTTTGGGAGCCAGTGAACATAAAGCAGGTGCACAGGTTGGAAATTTACTAGAAAACTTGTTTGTAGGCATTATTTATCAAATCTGACTAAATTGTGAAAGACATAATGTTGATAGAGAAGTAATGTGCATAGGGAGCACACTGAATTGTCTGCCTAACCTTAACACATATAAATATAATCATGTTAACCTATAGAAACAATCTTAAAAATCTCCTGAAATATAATATTTTCAATAAATCTTAATACATCATACTGATAATAGTTACTTGATGTTTACTTAAACAAAAATATTGTAATATACACTCTACAATATGTACATTATATGCATGTACATGTATGTATTTATACAGTTTTTATACAATTAACTGGCAAATGCAACTAGGCCAGTAACTAAAATGACTAATTTCTCTAGTCATTGTTCAGTTTCATTGTAAAACTGGAAGTTCATCTGCAATGCTGATCATAGTAACAATTCAGTGAGTGGTATAAAAATAAAAGGTGATTTCTGATAGAATGTAATTCTAATAGTGGTTTTAAAATCTAAATTATACTTTTTTTTCACTACAACATTTTAATCATAATATAGAATTATAATTTAAGACAAAGTAGTTTATTGTATATTTTATTTCAGTGAGTTAATGGGAACCCACACAGTAAGTATGTGTGCTAGTGGAAGTTGATTATCTTAATCAAGAGAAGAGGTGAGAGGAACTCCTTTTGGCAGCCAAATGTCCCATCTTCTCCAGAAGTCCCTGCTAGATGATCTTCATGGACTTAACAGAATCAGATGAAAATCCCCCAAGAAAAGTGAAGCTGAACTGAGAGGGTCCTGCTCCTTGCCCAGGAAGGCAACATTACCAGCATGTCTGCTATGCACTGGGGAAAAAGCAACCAGTGTGAACAGGCATCATCCCACTGCAACACAGAGCCATTTTCTGAGTGTTTATCCAATAGGCTCAACTTATTGTGAGAGCACTCCACTGGGGACATAGTAGAGTGTTATTTGGTAGCTTTCTATTGAGGTCTCCTCTCTTCAAAATTAGATGCTGAGTTTTAATGCTGAGGCTTCCAGCAACAATTCTCAGGCTTCAAGACAAATGATGGAGGACCAAGCCTCAAACACCTGCTGTAGTCACACCTGAAGTTAAACATATGAATTTGGCAGACAGAGAACTTCTTTTAAGGCTTTATATAATTTGAATATGTAGATAAAATGTTTACTTGTTTATACTGTCATTTCAGAATAAATGTGATACCATTCGAATGTTAAGATATCTCTTGCTTTTCTATTTCTAGTTCTGGATTTCACAGCTACAGAAACATCAGGAAAGGCCAGACTTTTCCAAAAGGGGATAGATAATGACTTTGGATGTAGTGGATGGTAATTTCTTGTCTAATAAATTACAACAAATTAAGATCAGGATTTAGCCTGATTCTTAAGTGCTTGTTGGATCTGCTTTTCACATCTTATAGGTTCTTTGATAACTATATGGCTTCAATACTGTTCCTTATACCTCAATTTTTTCCCTATTTTACTGCCTTCCTTCAGACTTAATGACTAAATATGTTCAATGAAACTATATCCTTTGCCTATAATCCTATAATCTAAGTGATTAAAATAGCCTTGTATATAGTTGTTACATGCAGATTAAGTTAGACTGTACTCTGGGAGATGATTTGATTTTCTATTGGATTACTAAAATAAAATGATTTTTCTTTTTTTCCTTCTAAACAATACACAGGCTGCAAGCCAAACCCTAACAAGGAGAAGTGATTCAGTTGACCATTAGGCGTGGACTTCTAAGCCAAAGAGTGGGCTGACTGTGTTTGCCATGATGAGACATCTTGCAGATTACAGAGGCTGTCCTGTCACTTGGCTCACCATTATCTGCTGCTCCTTATTTTGTTGCTGTGCATCCTGCTGTGTGCTGAACCACTTTACTAACTGCTCCACACACAAGCTGGTATGTGGCTAGAACCTCGTGAGCTAAAGATAGATATTCAGGTGATAATATGAATGCTGTGAAAATGATTAAAGCATGGATAAGGCTTGGTAGACTGTTCAAGAAGAAACCCAAGAATAAGAGAAGACAAGAGAAATTCCCCCACTGAATTGCCGGTATTTAGGCTCCAGCTGGTGAGAGCATTGATTCAGGGTACTCTCATCATTTCTCACTGTAGTAACGACTCTACTGTTAATAAAATCACTGAAATCTTTACTGTAAAAATCCTTTGTCTTTTATTTTCCCTTCCAAACCCTTTTGTGATTCAGAATAATTACACCAACTTTTGGATACCACTAGATTACCATTTACAGTCATTTAAGTCATTTACAATTTTATAAGTGAGAAGTGGGAATGTACTGTTCTAAGACAGGTCTGCCTACAATGTATGTAACTGAACACTATCGTAGATTAATGAGGTTCCTAGGGTAGCAAAAAAGACACAAAACTCAAGGCTTCCATGTGTATGCTTAACTAGAAATATAACTGGTTGCCTCTAGCCAGCAAACAGGCACAGAAACATGTTTGATAATTATTGTAATTATGTGAAAACATGTACAGAAGATGGTTATCACTATAACAGTACTGAAAAACATTCCCTTTTTCTTGCCCTTCTAACAAGGAGAAACAAACTTTGAGAACAAATGACATCTATCATGTTCAGTGTTACCATGATACATACATAGGAACACTGCTTTTGTTGTATTTACTTGCAGGCCTCTTCTTTAACGTACAAAGATCATTTTACAAATATGTCTGATATAATAAAGGAAGAAGTCTCTGGCAAAACCTTAGCCACTTTCTCTCTTCCAAAGGAAGAAGTCTCTGGCAAAACCTTAGCCACTTTCTCTCTTCCAAAATAATCAGTAACATCCATCAGTACTATATCCACAGCTGTGCACAATTATAAACCAACCAACCAACCAACCAACCAACTAACCCACCACAAAAAGAAAAGAAAAAAAAAAGAACTGGATGTATAAATGCTCTACACTGTCCATTGCTTTCCAGTGTTACAGAATCATAGAATGGTTTTGGTTAGAAGGAACCTTAAAGGACTTCATTCTGTTCCAAGTACCCTGATGTGGACAAGATTGCTAGCCACTAGATCAGGCTACCCAGGGCTCCATCCAACTTGGTCCAGAGCACCTCCAGGGATGGGGCATCCACAGTTTCTCTGAGTAGCCTGTGCCAGTGCTTTACCACTCTCTGAATAAAGAATTTCCTCCTAGCATCTAATCTAAATCTCCCTTTTTTTAGTTCCAAACCATTCCCTTTCATTCAGTCACTATCAGGCCATGCAAAAAGTCACTCACCTTCCTGTTCTCAAGCTTCCTTCAAGTACTGGAAGGTCATAATGAGGTCTCTCTGGAGTGTTCTTTTCTCAAGGCTGAACAAGCCCAACTGCTACACTCTGCGAGAGGTTCTCCAGCTCTCTGATCATCCTTGTGATCTGTTCTGGTCCCACACCAACAGCTCCACATCTTGTACTATGGACCTGTCAACGGTTTATGGGCCCGGTTCCGTGACGGTGCGGGGGACCCATGGACCCACGCCCCAGGAAAGGGGAAGGGTGAAAGGGAAAAGGGTAAAGGGAGATGGGCCTAGAAACAAAACAGCAGCAACGATCTGAGGAGGAAAGCTAATTTACTAAATAAGATATCGGAAAGCAAAATAACACAATATAATATAATTGGAATTAAAGCTAATAAATCAAATAAAATGAGCTAGAGAGAGTGTCCGATAAACTGAAGGCCTTATGCTAAATGCTGAAGGCGAGACAGCAGCGAGCACCCACTGCTGAGTCAATCCCAAAGGAAAGAGAGAGTCCCGCAGACAATTTTTTTCTTTCCCTCTGAGCGTAAACACGTAAAAATGCAAAGCATCGCACAATCCTCTGGGGAATGGAGTTCTTCTTCTCTTCTGAGACAGGTATACCTGGAACTATCGATGATCTATGGAGCTGGAGCATTAACTCTTTAACTCTAAATGCACTACATGATGTTATGATGTGGAATATCAGTACCAAAAATCATAAAACCATGACATTCCACCCCTTATTCCACATCACTACATTATGTTTGATATATATATAGAAGAACAATGATTAACATGCATTAAATACACACACACACAGCATATATATATATATATATATATATATATATATATATATATATATATATATATATGTATGTATATACATGGAATTACTGACTGCACTCCCCCAACATCATATTCCCTTGTGGTACACATTGAACATCCCCATTCTTCTGCATCACCCATCAAGTGGACCCAGTTCCCTGAGCAAAGACAGTTCCACGGAGAGGTTTCCTCTTTCCAGTAGCTGGAAGGACCCAAACCACTTTTCCCAACATGTTCTTTATATATACAATAGGGACCTTATCTCCTTCTACAGTAGGTAGAGAGCTGGATTGGGTAGGACCATCACAATTGATTGATCCTCGAGTGTTGACCAACCAGGTGGCTTCTGCCAAATGCTTCTCCCAGTGCTTAAATGTTCCGCCACCCATTGCTTTCAACATGGTTTTTAACAACTCGTTGTACCTTTCAATTTTACCAGAAGCTGGTGCATGATAGGGGATATGATAGAGCTGGACAAATTATTTCAAATGGGGCTTTATTAAGGCAGAATAGAGGGGGACAGTCTCCTCCTGCCTGTTGGCCACTCATCTTTTGATGCAGCTCAGGATACTGCCGGTCTTCCAGGCTGCAATATCAGTATCTATAGAAAGTACATCATAACTTGGCATGCTTATGCTTAGCCCTATGGTAACTCCTGGGCTGCAAGAGCACACTGCTGGCTCATGTACAGCTTTTTGTCCATCAAGACCAACAAGTGTTTCTCTGCAGGGCTGTTCTCCATGAGTTCTTCTCCAAGTTTGTATACAGATCCAGGATTTACCCAACCTAAATGCAAGGTCCTGCACTTGGCTTTGTTGAACTCCTTTAGGTTTACATGAGCCCACTTTTCAATGTTTCCAGGTCTATGGCATCCCTTTATTCTGCTGTATCAACTGTATCACTCAGCTTTGTGCTGTCCACCAACTTTCTGAAGTGCCATCAATCCCATTGTCCAGGTCACTGATAAAGATATTAAAGATGAAACCTTGAGGATATCAGTCAACATTTACCTCCATCTGGAAATAGATTTGTTGACCACAGCCCTCTGGTTGCAGCCCTTCAACCAATTCTCTATCCACCAAATACTCAACTCTTCAGATTAATATCTCCCCAATTTAGAGATAAGAATGTTGTGTTGGACACTATCTAAGGTCTTTCACAATTCCCCATAAATGACATCAGTTGCTCTTCCTTTGTCCACCAATGCCATCATAGAATGCCACCAATCGGTCAGGCATAATCTGCCCTTGGTGAAACCACACTGACTGCCTCAGATCACCTGCTCATCCCTCATGTGCTTTAACACAGCTTCCAGGAAGATCCATTCCCTGATCTTCCCAGGCATAGACATGAGGCTCACTGGCCTGTAGTTCCCTAGGTCTTCCTTTCTATCTTAAAATGGTAGTGATATTTCCCTTTTTCCAGTCACTGGGTCTTTCATGTTATAGCCATGACTTTTATCCTTTATCTTGTCCATCTAACAACCACCTACAAATGATCTGAACAAAGTTACTGTACCTTTAAATTTTCAGTTATTTTTAATATACATATATTAAAAATAACTGAAAAAAAAATATAAAATATATATATATATATTTCCCTACAAATTTCTCTTCCATTCTCAGAAATATCCCTTCTGCAGGACATTTAATTTAGAGTGGAATAATATTTACCTGAGTAAGTCTCCTGGCCACTTTATGCCTCAGTTTCCCTGACAACAGAATAGAAAAAAAAATACACAGCTTTCATTGCATGCAGATAGAAAATACTATGTAAATTAATATGTCTGTTTAGCCTGTAATCTTTCATTCTATTACAGTCAGTGGTGCTGCTATTTCAATACTTCCTACTTTCATTTTCAGCTTGGACACATTGATTGCAAAGAGTTGGCATCCTCTGCTGGTTTAGACAAGGAAGGTTCTTCCATCTGAAAGAACACAGTACAGCTACCAACCCATCACACTGTAATTCTCTATGTATAATTAATCCTCTTTCACTGAGTCATTTTGTGTCTCCTGCTTGACACTTTGAAATATCACTGTGCTAAAGCACAGCAGAATTTTCTTTCATCCTGTGGTATCTTGTGAGATCAGTCATCATATAGAGCTGAAGTCTTTAAATTGTCCATTGGTACTTCAAAGGAGTGCAAAAAACATGGCATATATATCTTTCTAGCCCAACAGACTCTAATTTTAGCCATTGGAAAGATCACATATTAGTTTAATTGAATTAGTAATGTATCATTCTAGTATAGTCAAATGAAAATGCTGACTTTCTATTATCTTCCTGAAATGTCGAATTTAAACTTTTTCTTTTTTTTAATCCCAGAAAGACATGTCATTTAAAAATTTTTCTATAGATCTGAACCTACTTTTGTTCAAATCAATACAAAATCCTTACAGGGATCCTTTTGTCAGGTGACAGCTGACTCATGCTGTCACTCCTCAAAGATAATGGGGATTGCACAGAGCATGAGGGCTTCTTTTAATTTTATTACCACAAGAAGTCAGAAAGTGATATGAATTTGGAAGCTGTTCCATCGTGGCAAGGGGTGAGCTAGGACAAGCAGATGGAGAGACTCATCATTATTATCTCTCCTTTAAGCTGTTTATGTGCATGTGGTTACAACTGCAGAAAGGAGAATATTGCTAGCTAAGCAAAATTTTGAAACCACTATCATACATTTTAGGATTTCTGAGTGATCCAAAAAGAAAATTGACAAGATATGAGTTCCACAATAAAGGTCAAAGCACAGCAGTCCATCTAGTGACATATTACTATGGCTTCTAGCACCATTCCATATTGAATCTATAACCTTCAACTTAGTATCTCACCTCTGCTGTGAAGAAATCCTTGTGATTAATAGAAATAAAATAGAAAACAATGTGTTAAAAACATAAAAATATACATAGACTGCAGGTCTATGGGTACCATTCTTCCCCTAGACTTTACTGCACAGAATTATTTTACATTGATCTGAATACCTTGGAGTTGATTTAATAATAAAAATGACAAAGTCATAGCAGTTTAAATCCTTAGAAACACCAGATAATCTTACATTTAATAACTGCACCTGGGCCATATTGTCAGCTGCTTATAAACTACTTGAGTAATGTGATCCAGTATTGCAAATTTTCCATAATTCCTAATATTAAGGAAATGTGAAAAGTGCAATTTCCATTTAAAGACTGCAACATTGAAGAATAGTGATTTTTTTTTCTAATTTTGACAGTGATGAAAACATGAATATGAAAAATATATTAGGAGTGTTAGGAGTGCTTAAAGCAGAGAGCGTTAGCCCTGCTTAAAGACTGTAAGGAACCCAGAGTTGGCTGTTTGCTGCTGTTGTTGTTTCTCCCCAGGAACAGCATGACCCATAAAGCTGAACAGTATTTTATGACTTATTTTGGATCTTTTGAATGCTTTGGATATACAGTACGCAGTGAAATGCTTTCATATTTACAGTCTAATGTAACAATGCAGTCCATCTCATCTGTGAGGCATTTTTTGTCTTGCATATCCCAGACAGTTGTAAGCCAAGACAGCAGAAATCTCTTACAATATGCTATAGATAAAACATTTTCAGTAGCACATCTGTACTGCTACTGTCATTAGTACCTTAGCTGATAATGTAAAGGTTAGGTAGCTGACCTTTAGATATTTCTTATTATTGTTAGCTATTTATTCTAAATTGGTTTCACCTTGTCTGTCTGTCCAAAAGTTAATGCTGAATCCTGAAGTATCCTGGAGAATGTATTTCTTTGCTGCAACCTACAGTTGCAAAAACATAATTTCAAGAATGTCTCTTTCCAAGTTGGTACCACAAAACAAACACACAATATCATCAATAAGCAATTTTTTTTCCCTTCCATGGTATTTTGAGCATTCTTTTTATCAGTAGTGTACATATAAGCTCTGAGGGAGATAGGAGAACAATAGCTAGCATGCCTCCTTGTGAAACAATGCAGCTTGTTTTGAAAGGCGGTGGATCAATAAAGCTATTTATTTAATCCCACAGACCAGTTTAAAGTGACTCATGCTATATGTTAGAGAGAAACAGCTTCCATTCTTTCTCGAGATGACATTGCTATTCTCTTTATCACAAAATCTTTGTCTTCAAATTTTAAACTGCTCTAAGTTTAGAAGAAATTTCCCCAAACCAGATTATTGGCACTGCTGTGCTTAAGTGCAGGACTGTGAACTTTAAAAGACCAAACAATAAAATATCTCTCTCCACACCAACAAAAAGTATGTGAGTGAGTGGTTCTTGGTGCTGGAATGCTGGTAAGTTCATGGAGAAGATGGTAAGTACCTCAAGGAACTGTTAATGTTTCCATAATCCCAGAACCGGAACTTTCTATTTTTCTTTTATCTTTTTCAAGAATGAAGGTGCCATAAAACATACATACATACATACATACATACATACATACATACATACATACATATATACATAATTTTTGTTGTTGTTTGTGGGAGACATGTTCCAGAGCCTTAAATGTTACTGTCACTTTGGAGGCAAATCAAGAAGCACTAAAACTTAGATTCTAACACCCTACGTCACACATGCATTTTTTTCCTCCCTCCAGTTCAATTCTGATAAAAGTTGCTGCTGTCAGGTGTGATGTGCTGTGAGACACCACTCACAGTCTGATATCCAGATCCTAGGACCAAGGAACTTGCTAGTGCCTTAGTCAAACCTGTACAACCTGATTTCCTTTCAGCTGTGTACTTAGGTCTTCTCAGATGGGATTTGGGATACAGCTCAGTATAACACAGAGAACTGCAGTGAGAAGATATCAAACAGAGAACATCTGCTCTGCAGTGTCGGCACAGCTGCTCAAGTTATGGAAAGTGAGAACAAAGAAGTGACTTTTGTGGATGGTCTTCTGTGAGTAATTAGCCAAGGCTGCTCAGAACCACTTTTTGTTCACCTTTTCATTTACACTAAGCTGGGAACATGTCATGTTTTACTGCACAGCAGTTTCCTCCTGCCAACACACCAATTACTTGTGCCATGGCATGGTGAAGATGAGGGAAGTGGAAGACTAAGCTAGATGTTCACAGGTAGTCATCTCAGAAACAAGAAAGGATAAATCAGGGCATGGATACTGGAGCTGGAGTCATCTCCACTGGACCTCTCAGCCTCTTTATCTCTTGGCTCTGTTTCTGGTCTGGTATTCTTTGTGTATTTCTCTTCTCAATGCTTCTGGCAGAGGATGCATTCCACATCTGGGAGATACCACTGCTTCTTGTTCTGTCAGTCCTCAATAGGCCAGCCAGCATAATTGAGTGGGAGAAGGGAGAAATTAGTGGTTTCAGGAAAGTAAGTTGAGTTTTTACTTTGCGAATTAACTCATAAATAATCAGTCACTAAGATATTTCTTTATTGCTTTTTTACTGTGGACTAAAAATGAAGTGCAATAACTGATAAAAATTTAAATAATTTTACAATACACTTGTTGTATCATACACAATTTCACCCAATACATCCTCTTGAGTAGTGGAAACTCATTTTGTGTTTTGTGATACATGTAGGCTCCTACCACTTTGTACTCGTCATTGTTGTGCTTCATATACTACTGTCCTAGATCATAGCTGGGCTTTGAAATGCAATCTGGAGATTTTCTGACCTAAGTAATTCAAAGTCATCCGCAAGTTTTGTCATCATACATCTTCAACACATTCTGTAAAAATCCGTGTTTTAAAATCAAAGCCAATGTTTTTCTGGAGAATACAGATAACTGGTATCAGTTTTGCAGTTAACACTGAATTACAAACATTAAGTTAAAAATCTTGCCTGTGAAAATACTGACATAGATATTTTTATTTTTAAGATGGTTTCCAAAATCCAGGAAATGTGGTTTTTTGACTATATAGTAATTATACACAGAATGGGATAAAGACACGTTATTCTGAACTTATCATAGAAGATAAGAATGTTCCATATACCTGTGTGGAAAATGTTGCATAACACCTATCTCCCATAATGTGCCACCAACTGTGGTGGAATGATCTTTGTACAAGGGTTGCTCTGAAAGTAATGCCTCCTATTTTATGATGTTGGCCAACCATGTCAGAGACATGGCATGGCAGTAGAGACTGAACCTTCCAACTCATATCCTATTACATTTTATTGTTGTGTAACAGATGGCATCAGAAGTGGAGTCTAACAGAATGGACTCTGACATGTGGGTGAAGTAAAGATGTGGAACTCAATTCCTCCATGCAGAAAAAATGGTACTCACTGACATTCACTGATGCTTGCTGAACATTTACAGGAACCAACCTGTGGATGTGAACACAGTGAGGTGATAGGTGGTAAATTTTGGTAGTGGTGACAGCAACAGTGGTCACCTCCTCCAGTGCAGATTGTTAAATGCACAGCATGCAGGATCTTATTCATCACTGGTAGCAAAAATGCAGAGCTAATGGTAATGAATATATTGAAAAATAGTATTCTGAGAATTTTTCCTTCCAATGGAACTATTGTACTCTTCATATCTGTTGTAGTTTAAATGGAAATAAATATGAGGCATTATTTTCAGAGCAACATACATAAGTGTTTAGCAATAGACATGGAATGAAGAGGAAAATTAGACCAGTACAAAGGCAGACAAGGGCAACAAACTGTGCTAGAAGGTGGCTATGCATCAGAATAATATCAATTTGTGTCTGTGTTTCATCTAACAACAATTATCTTTAATATTTTATCATTAAAGACATTATAGAAGTAAAACTAAAAAAAATAAATTGTGATTCTTTGTTACTTCCTAGCAGACAAATCTATTTAAGAGCTCAGTAGCAGAGTAGAAATCTTTGTTAGGATTCCCAGTCTGCCAGTGAAGCCAATAATGAAAGAAAACCACAACTTCTCTTGGCAGGAGCTTTTGCTTTGGAATGAATAGCCTAAATTGTAGTCTCTATGTTGCAACTTCTCTATCTGTCCTTGCTATGCCTATTTTGTAGATAAAGAACATCATTTTTCAGAGATGTTAACACACCATTATTCACAAGTTCACTGAAATTATATTACAGGGGGAAAAAAAAAGACATCCATTCAGCATAAGAAAGTCCTATATGGCTTAGTATTCCTAATGTTCAGAGAAATAGGCTATAGAGACTTACATCATTTATATCAGCCTTGAGAAGAAGTACAGTAAGAATGTGAACTTAGCTTTCTTTATCTTCTAGATAAATAATTCCAGATCTTAAGTGCTTCAGTCTTTCTGTGATAGACTTTAATACACTTTGCCTCTGCCTCATACTCCCACATAAACCAGGCTGAATTTAACAAATGAACACAGAATAACAGCTGACACTAATTTAATATGCAGGAAGATAAATCCAATCACAGCTCCTAAGGTAATGGACATGACAAAAGTATGCAGATGACTGAAGAAGAGATAAGATGAGGCTATGCAGCTCCTTCATCCATAACTGCTAGAAAATACACTTCAGGAATAGTGCTTTAAATACATTGGCCCTATAGCCTAAAGGGATTTCTAGTAAACATTAAGTGCTTCAGTCTAGCTGTTGCAATAGACCCTCAAGATGATAGACTTTCTGATGAAAAGAGTTCAAGAAAACTACCAAACTCCCCTCTCCTCATCCATATAAGCAGTTCTGCCCAGATAGGTCCTAAGCACTTGCATTTCAACTTACTGTAGAAAAGGAGTGCTGTCAGCCAGTCTTGAAAAGGAATATTTATAAGCATGATAAAGCCAATTTGGTGGGTCCCTGCTGAATACATGCCAAAGACCTGAAAAAAACCTATTTGATTTAACATCTGTAGATTAAAGCTGTGGACTAGATGTTCCCCAGAGGGGCTACTGCGAGCAGCAGCTGATGGTAGCTAACAGGAGACTGCAGTTGGGGACTTTGCTAGCTGAGCCTGTAACAACTCTCTGTAGGGCAGCAGGATTAAGGATAAGGCTAAGATAATGGAATCTGTGCATGCCTGGTCTGCTTGCACTGCCTGACCACGGCACTGATATCACCGTGACAACTGCTTTCTCAACACTCTCTCCCTGCAGCAAATGCTGGGCCAGGCTGTCAGCTGCATATATATTCTTAACATACTGGCAATTAAGGAAAGAATGATACGCATTTGTAGTGTATAAACTACATATAAGTGAGTGAATAAACAGTTCATGAAACTCATAAACATGAATAGAATGGGAGGGGAGTCCTGGTGCAATTCAGGGCAGTTTTATCAGGATTTACTTTTTCTTCTTGCAACAGAAAAAAAAGAAACGTTGAATTTGAAATTACTGTAATTATTTTAACAACTGGAGTATGTTTTGTAATGTCCATCACTTAAGAGTCTTGATTAAAGCAGAAATTCTGTCTAAGAGTAATAGAGAATTAATCATTTATTGAAGTAATGAAGCATGGATAGCAGAGGCTAAATTTCAGTACTAATTTTTGAGAACCTCAGCCATGTATTCTATAAGAGTAATACAACTCTGAAGCTTCACTGGCATGGTACAGCTTTAGAACACTTTCTGTCTGGTGATTTGATACCATTTGACAAATAAGTGCTGAAGAAAACAATAATAAAAAACATTCCTTTGGAAAGGGAAGATTTCCAGTAAGATAAACAGTTGTCATAGCAAGACTGGAGAATAGTGCTTTAATATCACATAAACTGAGAAACATTTCAGACTTCTTATCACTGAAGTAGTTTTCTTTCTTGCACAGATGGATTATTGGCTTGTGAGGTGTGTATACTCAGAGACATGGAAGAGGCAGAAACTGCTATGTTTTCTGTAACAAATAAGCAGATGCTGAGGTTCCAAAGAAGAAATAAAAAAGAAATTCTAAATCAAAATCAGATAAAGAAGCTGGAATAACTGCTCTTCAGGTCATTCCTACCTATGGAGAAGCTTCATCTGAAAGGATTTTACATTATTTTTAGTTAGTAGCTATAATCTAAGTGAATTCAGAAAACCTGAAGGTCTGTACTTAGGTTTAATGGTGTCAGTTGGTGCTGGTAGATCCATTTGTTTTAATCTATTCTATTCTATTCTTAATTGTAATCACAGTGCTGTTTGGTGGTCCACTATCTGCCCAGCTTCTGATTTGCTGAAATTAGGAGAAAGATAATAGTGTATTTTTCATACTGAACTATTTTTGTTCTGCTTTTCTTCTGGAAAAGGTATTTTTTTCTGTTTTGACGGAAAATTAGATAATATTTAGCAACTTCTTCTTATTATTATTATTTTCCAAAAGTGATACAACCTCAAAAGAGCTATATGAAAGAAGATATTTACAAGTATTTACAGCAACTTCAGGTGCTGTTACCGTAAGTGGGAAGTTGTACTTCACCATAGTTATCAACATTGCTACCACCATGCAACTGCTCCACCTGCCAGCTGTGCCTTGCAGGAAGCATATACTGCTTGTCTTACCACTTTTTCTCATGAGACAGAGGCAGGAAAAGCTCCATCTTTCACCTGAGGAATTGGCAGTATTTATTCTTCCCTTCCCTTCCCTTCCCTTCCCTTCCCTTCCCTTCCCTTCCCTTCCCTTCCCTTCCCTTCCCTTCCCTTCCCTTCCCTTCCCCTCTCCCCCTCTCCCCTTCCCCACCCTCTCCCTCAACCAAACTGATTCTCATGTTTCGCTTCTCTTGCTGCTTACTGTGTCATTTTAAAAACAGGAACACAAAAGCATAGTATTTTGCTCCCTTTGGTCGCCAGTTTAAGAACCAGTACAAATACACGGCACTGACTGATGAGGCAACAAAGTGCTGTCAAAAGCATTATACATACTTTTTTTTCTACAATTCAAAGTTTTCTTATTACTAGCTGATAATCTTGATATTGGAAAGCAGAAAGTTCAAATGGCATTTTTCTTAGGAGTTACTTGTGTCTTTAACATTCAGAGAAAAACAGCAATGAGAAAACAAAGAAAAAATGAGATAGTATCCTTTATGTACAGATCATTTTGATTATTGTATCACTGATTCATTTTTCTTACATCACTTTATCCATCTCTAGCCACATTATTCCTGGAAAGAGATGGGATGGCAGGCCTCCAGATGGAACACTGTTAATTGTTCTAGCTCAAAAGATTTTTTTGTTTTGTTTTGTTTTTTTCCTTGTGAAAATCACTAGTAAGTCTGCATTAGATTGGATAGATATGGATAGTGAAAGGAGGATAATAATCAGTTTGATTATAACTAAATGTTCAGAGTTGCTAATGCCAGTAGCTACCAAAACCTACTCACATCTTGGGAAAATTTTAACACCATCCTTTAAAAGATTATTGAGTATTGGCAGTGAATCCAGTGACGGTACTCCTTACTGGTTATCAGTTCCTCAAGTTAGGCCAAAATATAGCTGAATACCTAAAGAAATGAAGTTGCTTCCACCATCTTGGGCCAACCTGTTCTTGGGAATGCTTAGAAAAAGTGACAGAGGTATAGGGATGTGGCTAGCTATAGATGGTTTTCTTTTTTTATATCTCAAATACTAGCAGCTTCTGCTTTTAACTGTTGAGGATCTTGATTTAGTACAAGTGCTGGCTGAAGGGATAGCTGCTGTGAAAAGCACAAAGTCTCTCTAGGGATGTTGAAGTCACATATTTTATCAAAAAATTGCAAAAGTTGATGTGTGAAGTACCTAGTAGTGGCATACCCTGGAGCAGCAGTAGACAGTCCAGATAACTACCAACTTCCAGACAATGATCTAATGACCAATGGCGTTGAGGGTGAAGGAAAACGAGGATATTTATCATGCATTATATTGTAGACTGTCGGAGTCAGAGAAAGACTTATTTGTGAGTTTTTTCTAACCTAACATAATGAGTGTTTGGCCATTTAAAAGAGGTGTGAATGTGGGATTATTTTTTTTCGACATCATATATGTCATGTTGTACTCAGATCAGTACTTCACTGCTATCTCTTCACTGTCTGTCTCAGTGCTGAAAATATGAGTACATAGACATAAGGATTATCTGAATGTGTTTGCACAAAAATAGGTGCTAACTTGCATCATGCAATTGAATACTGCAGCTGAGCCTGACCAGAAGATACTGGCATATGCCCAAGGTACTTTGTTTCCATAACTCAGCTTTCCATAAGAAGCTGAGTTAGCCCTTTAGAAGCCCTACATCATAGCCTAGGGATATACACCCAACCTCCATCTGAATAGAAAGAGGGTAGGAAGATGAACAACAGCAGAGGGAAAGTAAACAGGATAAATGAAATGGGGGAAAGCAGTAATGAAAAGTGATTATTAAACAACTGCTGTCACCACATAATCCTGAAAAAACTGTCCTTGATTTATCATTTCACAGAGATCTTGCAGACCAGTAATTACTAAAAGTTCTTGTTTAATAAAGGTGAGAGTACATAGGAAAAGTCCTGCTTATACTATTCCCACTGTCCTTCTTCTATTGAAAACGTATGGCTATGAATTCAGATATGAATCTCAGAGAGATAGGTAAAAAGAACAGTTGAAAACAGATGGCAGTAGTTACAACTGGCATATTCCCAGTTGGTGGCTTTAGCATTTAGAAATGAGCATCTGTTCTTCTTCCCTATTGCAAAGTGGTTTTAACTCCGAGGTGTTAAAAATACGTAAGCTGCTGTTTTACTCATTTGTGCTGTTTACTGACTCTAATGAGTTTTATCCAGTAAAATGTACTATGTTTACATGTGTGCCAGGGAAATGTAGACAGCAAAACTGGTCTCTGATGCACAGCCTGGGGCTGAAAAGTGTTCGCGAATATGGAGGAGGTGGAGATTAATTTATGTGTTTTTGTCCTAATGCTGGAAAAAAAAAGGATTTGCTGAAAGCTGAAACCGAAGCAACATGAAGGTCCAGCCTCTGTTAACAAATTTCTTATGCTCCTTTTCAGCACCATTTCCTTTCTATAGTTACTAATAATTTTTTTATTCTAAAGGAGAATATACTTAACTATCTTACTGCTGCACCAGTGCACTGAAAATTCCAGGTTTGATTTCAGAGAGGAATAATAATAGCCTTATTTTGTTACGCACTAGACTTTAAACAGGGTAGAGCTAATGTCATTAAAACTGGAAAAAATAACATTATAGGTTGAGCACAGTTTTCATTATCAGCTGTTTTTCATATCAGCTAAGATCTTTGGGAAATGGAAAAACATTTACAAACTGGATTTTTAAGACAATTCTATGAATGTATTTATCCATTTTAAAAGAAGGCTATGATAGGTGACACCCTTAATTTGTTGTGACTGTGCATAAACTCATGGCAATTATGCTTTTAAGCCTGAGACTTTGCTATTTAGTATATATACAAGGGTCCATCTGGATGGATGTGTCCATGGGATTAATTTTTTGCATATCTTTTGAAACATTAATGCCTATTATATGGACAATTCAATAGGCTTTTCTGCTGCAAAGTACTGAGAATATGGTTGCAGATCTTGACTGAATTAGATGGAATTATTCTTACGCTGACAGATTTTTTTTTATGAAAGATCACAAGATACCATGACAGACAGCTGACCATCTGCCTGAAGGATTCTCTCATGTGAGAGGGCTCTGCTGTATTATGTGTTTACTCAATAGATAGAAGTGAGTAAAAAAGTTTCAAGTGGTGACACTTTCAAGATGATATTTCAAATGGTGACACTTTCAAGATGATATTTCAAATGGTGACACTTTCAAGATGATATTTCTGTTTCCTGATTTTTTTTATTTTTTTTTCAGACCTTAGAGTAGGTTTTTTTTTTTTATTTTTCAGACTGAGAATCCTAACTTGGGTTGATTAGACATCAGATAATTAAAACAGAATATTGACAAGATAAAAACTATGCTAGTTGGTGGAATGGAATCAGAAGATATGATAGACCTACTGAGCACAGTTTGGATTTTAAGTTTCCCTCCTTCTTTGTTTATTTACAAGCCCAGGGATCCCACTAAAACTTGAACTACTCACAGAGCAAAGTAACACAAAAGTATTCTATTCAAACAACATACAGGTATGTTTGGGTGGGTGATGAATGTCTCCAGTTTTGTGAGATGATATGTACATGACATTTAGGTAACTTAAAGTACAGACTTTCAGTTTGTGATGGAAAGTTATATGTGAAAAGTTGAAGAGTAGATTTTGACACAGAAGATGTTTTATTCATACTTACCAGGAAAACTCATGCGCTTTACTGATCTTCCAGTAATATATCTGTTGCTCAGTTTCCCAGGAATTCACTTACGGACACATAGCTGGAAATATGCAAAAATAAAAATATGCATGTCACCACTTTTCAGTAGAAACTGGCATTGAAGACTCTTGCTGCCCATTTATCCTTACCTGTCTACATAGGAGAGGTTCTCCAGCCCTCTGATCATCTCTGTGACCCTCCTTTGTTACATCTTTACTTCTTGTGCTGGGGGCCCCAGGCCTGGACACAGTACTCCACAAGGGGGCTTCACAAGCACAGAGCAGAGAGGGACAATCCCCTTCCTCTCCCTGCTGCCACTCCTCTGTTAATGCAGTCCAGGATGCTGTTGGTGCTCTGGGCTGCACACTGCTGGCTTGTGTTAAGGTGTCCATCCCCTTCTCTTCAGGACTTCTCTCAATCTTCTCTCAATCATTCTTCCAGCCTGTAGTTGTGTTTAAGACTGCCCCAACCACGGTGCACAACTTTACACTTCTTAGCCTTGCTGAACTTGTTGAATCTATCCTAAAGACATACCTGTGGTTACACCGAACTTCATGAATATGTACTACTGGTTGCGAAGACTTGAGATTAAACTTGCCTCCTTGTGGCATTTGGCAGTTAAAGGTATGAGTAAACAAGACACAGATTACAATCCTGTCTTTCAGCCTCAAAGATCTGCTATTCTGTGATGCACTTAGTGGACTCACCATTAAAGTTGTGTTGGAGGAAGAGATGATCTGTAATAACTGTTTACGAGACTGTCTGAATTTCTGGTGATTTATGCCTTCCATGGAAGTCTGCCTTTAATTTTTGTTCCAAACCCTTAACTGTGCTAATCTGTGTTCTTCTTTGCCAAATACTTCTGTTGAGTAAGAAGAATATAACCTACTTCTTTGATCTCTTTTGTTGCAGCTTCACTGCAATTTGTCTTTAAATTCAGTTTTTGTTATTTTTCAAAAACCTATGTGCCCCTTAATGTGCAAATATATATATGCTTCTATGCTGTTTTAACTCTGTATGATTGAAACCAATTTTTCTTTTTAAAGTTATTTATGCTGAACAGAAACATGTTTTTTTCAAAAGGAGGGTATTTACCAATTAAAGAAATAAATAAATTGAATCAGTTCAGTCTTATTATATTGGCAAAGTTAATGTGAATTTTTGTTCTGAGCTGTCTGTCTGAATGAAAACTATAAACAAACAAACAAATAAATAAATAAAAAGAAGAGTATATAAAGGAAGAACTTTGACCTGACAATGTCTGTATTCCTCACAGTTTGCTTACTTTACATCATGGGCAGTAAGATTATTATCATTACTGTGCAAGGTTGATTTGCATGTGTACATATGAAGACTGTAAGCAAATGCAATAACTTAATAAATGGACATAATTCTATTTCTGTAGGTTCAACCTGTCACTTAGATTTCCACTTGATGGTAATACAGTTAACTTTCTGTGCATAGTAATGACAATAGACAAAAGCCATGCTTTAGAATTATTTTACATAAGTATTTTTCCTTTGCAGGGAGAAAGTATTTAACCAAAATCTGTCATGAAGATCTTGACTCTCATAAATAGCCCATGTTATCAGCATAATGGAATGAATTGGCTACCTGTGTCCAGATGCAGCATTTTGTATGTTGTAGTGATATAACTGTCCTTGTAAAAGTCTCCAGATAAATCTTTCATATCATAGGCAGCAGTATGACAGCCTCACTCATCCAGAGATTATGATGAAGAGTGAAGAGTAAGAAAGACATAAAGCAAAGATATAAAAATTACTATCATTAAGTGATAAGTAATGTCTATAAATGATAATTAGAACATTTGAAAACCAGAACTATTTATATATACTCTGTATTTTTATTATTTTCTGGAATAAATCTGTTCCTGTAAAAGTAAGTATAATATAGCACATATATAATCAGTCATATATATATATATATATATATATATAGGTTTATAGAACAAAGCAAATAATGTGAAACTTATTATAGAGCTAAGTGTTTTCTTTTTTGTTCATGTCTGTAAAAGAAATAAAATATTCCACACATTTCTAGCTATCTGTTGACATGAAGAATTCAAAATACTGTTTGTCTGTAATTACTGGTTTTATGATCTTGTTTCAACCATTTACTGGAAGGGTGATATTGTTAAAATCAGGTAGTTGGTGCAACTGTTTATAAAAAGTACATTTGATTTCTCTGGGTGTCCAAACAATTCATCTTATATTTGCATATGCTGTGCGTTGGTACTGGCAGAATCCATTTGGATTAATTTACAAGAAAGAAGATAACTACATTCTCAATATAGAAAGGTGTTATGACATATAATCCTTGAGATTTCTTAATCTCACAACCTTGATTCCCTCTGCTTTCTTTGCCCACATTTACAAGTTTGATTACTGTAATTCTTGTCCAGTGTAACTCAATTAGGATTCTGAATGCAATTGAGAAGCAGGTGCTTGCTCTTCATCTTGAATTTGTGCATGGAATAAATATTTCAAGAGCCAGGCTCATGCCCGCGGCTGTAAATGTTACTTAACATTTTTGCCAGACACAAAGTGATCGAGGTATCTGTAGTTCCCATAGGAGCCTCTGGATAATATTTTTTTTTCTCTCTCATATTCCTAGACTACTAGAAGATTTGTGAATCAAGACCTTCTCAAGTTCTTGTGGTGCTCTGTCAGCCCAAAGATGGAGTTGCACAATGTTCTAGGAGAGGACAGGTGATGTAAACTGGACAGAGGGACGTCTCACACCATGTGGTGTCATGCTCTGAAATGAAAGATGGGTTATAAAAGGAAGGAGGAGACATTTGGAGAGACAGAGTTTGTCATCTCAAGAACCTGTTACTTCTGAGGTCCCTGCTTTCCTGAGAGTAGATGAACATCTGCCCAACAATGGGAAGATGAGAATGAATTCCTTGGTTAGCTTTGCTTGTGCATGTGGCTTTTGCTTCACCTAGTCACCTATCTTAATCTCAAGCCATGTGTTCTCACACATTTACATCTGCATTTCTCCAATCCCACTTAAAGAGGGCATGCAAGTTGCTTTGTGACACTTAGCTGCCTGCAGGAGTTAAACAACAGCACTGTTTTTCATATAATATTTATTACCAGAGGACTAGTACATCTTTCTGAATAATTAGATCTATTTGATATAATTATATATATACAACAGCACTGTGTTTTATTCTTTTTTTGTTTTGTTTTGTTGGTTTATTTTTGTTTTTTGTTTCTTGCATCATCACAGCAGTAGTGATTAATCTTCGGAGGCATTATTTCTGGAGGCATCTTCAGAAAATACAGAGCAGCCATGCTTTTTCGTGAACCTCCCTCCCTCCCTCCCTCCCCCCCTCCTTCCTTCCGAATTCCTTCTGAATTCCGAATTCCTTCCTTCCAAATTCCTTCCGAATTCCTTCCGAATTCTGAATTCCTTCTTTTCTTCCTTCTGAATTCCTTCCTTCAGGAGAGGTCCCAGAGGCATGGTGGCTTGCCTGTGTGACTCCTATCTTCATCAAAGATTATAAGGATGATCCAGGGAACTGCTGCCCTATCAAGCATGACCTTGGTGCAATGGAACAAATCATCTTGAGTGAGATCATGTTGCATATGTGGGACAATGGAAGTTCAGGGGCCAGAATGTGTTCATGAAATACAGGTGCTACCTGACCAAACTAATCTCTTTCCATGAATGGAGACCTGCCCGGTGGAGAGGGAAATGCTGTTGACATGGTCTACTGAGACTTCCCTAGTATTTTCCTGGGGAAGTTGGCAGCCTGTGCGTTGGACAGGTACGGTCTTTGCTGGGTAAAGAACTGACTGGATATGGGCCCAGAGAGTGGTGGTGAATGAAGATTGTCATGGTTTTATGATTTTTGGCATTGGTATTCCACATCATAACATCATGTAGTGTATTAAGAGTTAAAGGGATATTGCTCTAGCTCCGTGAATTATCAATAGTTATGGTATACCTGTCTCAGAAGAGAAGAAGAACTACATTCCCCAAAGGATTATGCGATCCTTTGCATTTGTATGTGTTTCCCCTCAGAGGGAAAGATAAAAACTGTCTGTGGTCACAGGATGCTCTCTTTCCTTTGGGATTGACTCAGCAGTGGGTGCTCGCTGCCATCTCGCCTTCAGCATTTAGCGTAAGGCCTTCAGTTTACTGGACACTCTCTCTAGCTCATTTTATATTTATTAGCTTCAATTCCATTTATATTGTATTATATTGTGCTATTTTGCTTTCTGATATTTTATTTACTAAATTAGCTTTCCTCCTCAGATCGTTGCTGCTGTTTTGTTTCTAGGCTCATCTCCCTTTACCCTTTTCCCTTTCCCCCTTCCCTTTTCCTGGATGGGGTCCATGGGTCCCCAGCACCAATTGCCACAGAACCGAGCTGAACCAGCCTGTAAACCATTTGACAAAGATAAATCCAGCTGGTTCATGAGTGGTGTTCCCTAAGGGTTGGTACTGGGACCTGTCCTGTTTAATGTCTTCATTGATGGCCTGGATGAGGGGATGGAGTGCACCCACAGTAAATTTGCAAGTAACACCAAGATGGGACAAAGTGTTGATATGCCTGAGAGAAGGGATGTTGATATGCCTACAGAGGGATCTGGACAGGCCAGGTTGCTGGGCTGAGACCAATCGGAGGAAGTGCAATGAGTCCAAGCAACCCCAGGAAATGCTACAGTCTTGAGGCAGAATGGTTGGACGAGTGTTTAGAGGAAAGGACTCTGGGGGTGCTCGTTAATGCTCAGCTGAACATGAGCCAGCAATGTGCATTAGTAGCCAAGGAGAACAAAGACATCCTGGCTTGTATCAGAAATTTTGCTGCCAGCAGGAACAGTGATTTGATTGACCTCCTACACTCAGTTGTGGTGAGTCTGCAACTTGAATAAAGTGTTCTGTTTTGGGCTGCTTGTTACAAGACATCACAGCCCAGGAGAATGGGGCAGTGAAGCTGGTGAATGATCTGAAGCACAAATCACATAAACAGCAGCTGAGGGAGCTGGGATTGTTTAGTCTGGAGAAGAGGAGGCTCACAGAAGGCCTTGTAGTTCTCTACAACTACTTGAAAAGAGGTTGTGGTGGGGTGAGGCTTGGCCTTTTCCCCTGGGTAACTATCAATAGGACTAGAGGGAATGGCATCAAGTTGTTCTGGGGAAGGTTCATGTTGTTCTTTAGGAAAGGTTCCTTCTCCTAAAGTGTGATCAGTAACTGGAATAAGCTGCCCAGGGAGGTGGTGCTTTCACTGTCCCTGGAAGTGTTAAGCATGTAGATATAGTACTAAGGGACACAGTTATGTGTCTCTTAATTTAATGATAGGTGGATGGTTGGACTAGATGATCTTAGAAGTCTTTTCCAACCTCAGTGATTCTATGATTCTACAATTCTATGATTCTTTGATTGTATCCCCATTTAGATAATAAATGCTGGATTCAGGCCAGAATTCACTTGAGCTCCAGGTGCAGATTTGCTTGCTTGGATATAGAGTCAGGTGTCATAAAGTAATCCCACTATGTCATCTTGCCTTTCTCAGATGCTCAGAATGACCTGACCTATGCACACAAGTCAATACATATCATGGTTTGAGCGCAGCCTTTATAACTTGTTCTTTGAAAACGTTTTTTCTTCATCAGTCGTAGTGCACTTGACTGTAAGAATAAGTAGCCATTGATTTTTCTCTTGCTTTTCAGGCAGACTCGGAGGCATGCTGAGTAGAATTGCCATCTCAAGGACAAACCACAAGCTTCACAGCTACCTTCCTGCATGATATGTAGAATACAAAAAAAGAGAACAATTTAAGCAAGGTCTTCAAAGTTTCCAGCATGCACCACATACACATTGTACTTCAGATAGATAGATAGATAAATAAACAAATAAATAGCCCTTGCTTCCCAGAATAGATTTAACTGCTATTTTTTTTTTTTAATTGTGATTTGGAAACTTTTGAGTACAATTAGGAGGTATGCATAGAAATATTTTCTCCTCTCTTAGTTATTATAGAAAGAGTTATTCTAGAATTATTTTTAATTTTTAAATTAATATATATAGAGATGGTTATTTCATAATCTTTGCTTAGTCAGATTAAGAAATTTAATTTCATTTGTGTGCAAGAATATGTAATTTTGCATATGTACTGTGTGTGATTGCATGAAACAATGGTTTCTTGTGGTGATATATACTACATTTAAATACAAGCATTATATAAAGTAAAACAGGTATCCATCAGAAACACTCTTAAAAGCCCTTAAGCGTGCTGAAGAACAGAGGAAAGAGGGCACGTACAGACCCCCTTGTGCTCTTTCCTAAAGAACTTCCAATACTGTTGTGATGGATGTAAAAGAAGCTGAATAAGATTAAACTCATGGCAAGTGGACTTGGCTTGAAGTTAATACCTGTCTCTTTCAGGTAGCATGACAATGGCATCCATAATGAACCAACCAGACAGAAGAAATGCTGGTACATCCTATATTCAGCTCTTAAAAATAAGATAAAATAAAATAAAATAAAATAAAATAAAATAAAATAAAATAAAATAAAATAAAATAAAATAAAATAAAATAAAATAAAATAAAATATAAAATAAAATGGAGTGCATTTATTATGCTGGCTTTATATCTTCCCCAGTTTTATGTACAATGCTGTCTTAAGTTCCAAAACTGCACTTAGTAACTTTTCTTAAATAAGGCAGCTGTCCTGTTTCTGAACTAGTTGGATGAACTTGAGAGATGTGTTCAAATTTTCTTGCAGTCAGAAAAGTTAAATATTTTCCTTTTCCAAAATGTTTGCAGAGGTCCATGTATGAATACATAACTGCATGAGCTGGATATTCAAAAAAACTTAACCTATCATAGCACTTATTGGTTCATAGGTTCATAAGGTTGGAAAAGACCTACAAGATCATCTAGTCCAACCATAACTTGAGATAGAAATGTAGCACACCTGTACTCGTAAACCCCAAACCTTGGCATGTCTTGGAAAATGTGAAATGTAGGACAATAAGGAATAATAATATTGAGACAGAGACATTTTAGTGTTTTATTGAGAAGGATGTATGTCTTGTTGCAAAATTGCATCTATTCCCTTTCTGACAGTGACTCATTGCTACTGGCTTTTTGTTGTTGTTGTTTTTTGCTTTGTTTTGTTTTTGTTCTTACTGCACCTCTATGCCACTTACTGTTCTCTTGGATGTGTAGCTTCTCAAGTAGCCTTGGCTGGATAGTGTGTCTGGTTACATGGCCACAAGTCAGATGCTGTAATTAGGGATTTATTGCTCCTTCAGTTACAATAGAGTTAAGCATAAGCTTGCGGAGCTGTGCTGTACTTCCTCTGGGCATGTTTGCCGCTGAGCCTCCTTCCCCTGGCTTTTGCAGAGACATGGAGCTGTTGGAAATCCAGGCAGAGGGCTGGGCAGCTGTCCTGATTAGCACTGGAAGGGGCTTGCAGCGGCAGAGGTAAGGAAGCTAAGTGTGTGCAGAAGTGGGAATCAGTGGGCAGCATGCTCACCTTGCGGGTCTGCTGCAGGAGGAGTGGTCACTGTCTGTAGGATCTGTGCCAGCAGATCACTGTGTTGGCTCATGCATGGGAGATGTGCCTCACACAGATAAGATGTCATATCCTTGAGCATGAACTCCAGAGCCTTTGAAATGAACCTTCTCAGCCTTGAGCATGAACTCCAGAGCCTTTGAAATGAACCTTCTCAGAGAAGCAAGAGCCTTAAGATTGCACTGCAATGATAAATGGGGGAGATGAGAAGGAGGAGTGAGATGCAGAGAGCTGAAAGTGCTGGGAGCAGAGAGTGCATGTGGGTGTCTCTGGAGAGAAGGCAGAGAGTGCTGTATTCAATTGATCAGGAAAATAAGTAATATGATTTCACTTACATTTTGCTATAAAAATTACATTTTGTTTACCTATATTGAAATGATTATTCCAAGGATGGTGGAATCTCATAAAAATATTGTAAACTGAATGTGATCAGAAGTAAAAATCTTCATTCCAAAGAAGAATTACAGACATATTACAATACTGTAGAAAACACTAATCAGTGTAAATAAGGTGCTTGGAAACTCAACTCTTTCACTTGTGGGAAAGCTGCACAAACTACTCAGTTTTCCAGTCTTTGTACCTAAAATTACAGATGAAATCCTTATAGTAAAATTAATAATTGATAAACCATAATGTTTTGTATCTTAAGACATTTGTCTGAGATTCATTCAAATGCTTCTGAATAGGGACTGCTCAGTGTCCAACAGTGGTTAGCTAAATAGAAGCATCACTCCTGAGTGCCCCAACAATTTTAGGCATCCAAACATCAACAAGTCAATTTCCTATTATACAGTAAGCTATATTTGGAGCAAGTTTACCTGACAGAAATGTAACTTCACCTGGCTGTGTATTTATGAAAAATGAATAGAATCTTTACCAGTCATTAGACATTCTAATGGCAAAAATTTTCTGGGAAGTAGAGCTAGTCAGTGGTGTCCACAGATAACTTATCTATATTTTTTCCCTCTCCTATCAGTATTTGAACAAATTCTTGTTCTTAAAATCTGAAAAGCACCATTTTAACTAGTGTTACTCAGAGTCCTTCCAATAACCTGAAAACTGTAATAGAGATAGGACTGAAAAATGCTGTTTAATCTGATAATACTGTTAGTAGGGCTTTGGGGGTACCATTCATTTAATTGAAAAGTCTGTGTCTTGGGTCTTTGACCTTCAGAAGATTTAGACTGTCTTTTGATTTATAATGGGTCAACAATGGCAAGACCATGGCACCTCTCTGAAAGCATTGGGTCAACACGTTTTTTGTTCAGAAATGACAGTTTTATTCCCTGTGCTTAATATATAGCTATACCACAGAAGTGACAAGCAAAGCTAAAGCCGTTCTGAATCCTCATTCCCATTAACCTCTGTGAAAAACAGAAAGGAAAGAGATGGAATCACATGCCTGTTCATTTGTGCATTGTCTGGGATGCAGGCTGGTGACAGCTAGAATGAATAGCATGGTGCATCTGCTTTTAGTATTCTGTTGGTGTTTGAACAGAATTTTCTTGGTAAATTTGAAATTCCTGACTGAACATCATCCAGAATAAATATTGGATTGGTATGGATCTACATTTTGCATTATTCTGCCTGTGTGTCTACAGGAAAAGGTGGGAACAATGTACTTTAATTTGATCCCTGTCAGGGAGTGGCCCTGAAGACTACAAATTACTGGAAAAGAAATGGAAGATAATGAATTCACACTTTAGTGCTATTTCAAGGCTGACTTCATTCCCTTACTGTTTTTTGATTTTCTTTTTCTTGTATTTTTTTTTGTTTTTTGTTTTGCTTGTATTCTCTGCTCTACATTTCTCATATGAAATATTGTTGACTTTAAAAGCTATAAAAATTAAAACATTTGAAGTAAGAGAATGCTGAAAGCTCACTTTCTCTCCTTTTAAAGTTACTCAAGCTCTGTAGTCCTGAAGAAAGAGAGTCTTACTATTTGTTCCCAGGCTTTCTTTCACAAACATGGAAGTCAGAGACTTGATCTAGTGAAACAAAATTTTCCCATACTGCAAGAATGCAGAGTCTGTGTTGTGAAAGAAAAGGAAAAACTGTCATCAAGTACTGAGTGGTGCTAGCTTACTGAGTCACTGGATCAACTCTGAATGAATTTTTTATTACTTTGTTTCACAGAATGTTCAGTTATTATTTAAAATATATATGCATGTGCATGATTACTATTGGATGGAAAATCTTAAAAGAAAGAATGGGCTTCAATGAAAATACAGATTCTTTTTCTATGTGTTTTTCTGTGCTGTGTGTAGTACAGGAGGTCACTTACAGGACACTGTGCCAGTATAATAATGTTTAAATTGTTTTAATAGTGTAATGACTTAATTACAAAGAAAAAAGTTTATTCCTAAATACTGTCAGTGATCTTGTTAAAAAAAAACCAAAGAATATATGAATAAATGAAGCAATAGAGATCCCATTGTATCCAGACAAACATATATATATATCTATATATTTTTTTCAAACAGTTGATCTTACAGAGTTAGAAAAGAATACGATGATATCATATATCTTCACATAAATGATAAATTCTCACACAAATTATTTACATCTTGAGGTGAAAAAGGAAGAGCAATTGGGCAAAGGCTACTGAGAGACAAAAAATAAACAATAAAAACCTAATGAAAGGCAGCTGTGATAACTCCTAGCATAGCTTTCAGTCAAGCCAGTAGCACCTCACAAGCAACAGTGTTTAAGAGAGCTGTATGACATGTATTTTATTTTTTGTGTTGCAAGATTTTTGCTAACCTTATCTAGGAGAGGAAGAGTAACCTTCATAAGAATGGGTGAGAATATCACCAGCACATGAGGATTGGCAGCATGGCCATTCCATGGTTTCTGTGAGAACCGGTTGCATGCTCTTTGCCACTCTTCTTGTAATGGCAGTGAATATAGCTACAGAGTATATGGTGTTTCTCACACCCTAAAACCATCAGAGGATCCCCAAGTCACAGGCTGCTCCATGTGCACAAAAGAATATTATTCCTTTTCAGTGCAAGAAATCCAATGAGGTATATTTTGAACTAACTCTGCTTCTTGCTTTTCTTGCTTCTTGGAGACTTTTGTGCTTGTTTAGTCCTAGATCTTAAGATTTGTTTTAGTTCATCTTTCTCTGAAAGGCAGATACAAGGCAAATTTTTGCCACCACATTGACTGAGGTTGCAGATCCCCCAGGCCACTTAGTCCTCTGCTTAAATATCTCTCATTCTTCTGCTGTCAGACTTCTATCTTACATTGTTGCAATTTAAGTCAGTTACCTCCCAGCTCCATGAGTTTAGCTTCTTGTTTCTCTGTTTGTTTGTTTGTTTTCTTCTTTGCTTTAGAGGTATCTTTAGCATATTTTCACTAAGAAATTTATCTCTTTTTTTCTTTTTTATTCTATAAATAAAACATTTCTGAATCCTGCAGTGTTTTCTCCTAACTTTAAAACTCCCAACATTTTCCTCCATCTCCATTTGATAAACATTTTCTGTGGGCTCTCCTCCAGCTGAGACTCTGCCATCGCTGAGTGAACAGATACAGTTTTCCATCAACATTTCTCCTTTTTACATATCTAACTTTGATATTCACCTTTTGTTGTGGTTTTGTGGTGTTGATGCCGGTACTCCACACCAGAGCATCACGCAGCAGTGAAGGAGTTAATGCTGTGGGGGCAGCAGAGGGGCGGAGCTCCGCACCGGATGCAGGCGGCGCTCTGCCTGGGCGCGCTCCTCTCAGCGGCCGTGGAGGTTCAGCACGTGTGCTTCCCCTGCCATTCCTCCTTAACGTAAGCTCACGGCTTTTGGTTTGGAAACTTCATTTCTCTCTCAATTGTTCAATTTTATTAGATTTAGTAAAGTTACCGTTCCTTCTCAGATCGTGCCGTTGTCTTCTTGTAGACCCATCTCTTCCCGCTGTTTCCCCCTCCCCTTGGAGCGCGGCTCTGCTCGGGCGGCCGCGTAGAAACTGACGCAGTTTCTTTTTCTCCTCTCCCTTCTCGGTTTCCCTTGGGTCACTGTCACGGATAACACCGTGACACCTTTTTTTTTTTTTTTTTTTAAACAGCACATCATTTTTGACCTACCGTTCAATATGCAATACACTGTAACTCCCCAGTCTTCTTCATGAGATCTGAATAGTTCTTTATACTCTGGCAGGTGATTATTTTGTCCAGATGTAAAACTTCACTTTAATCCTATTTTATCAGATTTGTTCTCTGACTTTTCAAGACCAGTTTGATTTCTATTTCAGCATGTGTAGTCCTTCTGAGCTCTGTAAACTTCATAAGCATTTTGAACAATAGCAGACATCTACGGAACATTTAGTTCTTTCTCGTTTGATGGAGAACCATTAATAGTTACCTCCTTCCAATAGAATGTCTCATCTATCCAAAAGATTTTAATATACTACAGTAGTTCATATGAGTCAATATTTTATTATTTGTTCCTATAAGATTTTCTAGTCAAAAGTTTCAATAACTTAATGCATCTATATTCTTCTATGCATGAAGTATAATACTGCATAATGGAAAAGAAAATTAGACTTTTAATAAATTTGTTTTTAGCAAATTCACATTAGTTATTTTCATATCATTTTTTCCTGTTAGTTAATTTGCTTGAAGTCAAGTTTATGTTCTTCCAAGGATGCAAGTAAATTTGTCGTTTCCTGACTTCTCTTCATACACCCCTTTATAGGAGATTTCTGTATCCAGTTTCAACTCCTTGAAATCTTACTTGGTCTCAAAATTTTTTTAAAAGTTGTTGTAGTTGCAGACAGTTTTTTTTCTCAAAAAAAAAAAAAAAAGAAAAAAGAAACCAAAATAAAAAAATTCCAAAATGAAACAAAAAATACCCACAAAAAAAACAACTTCATTGAATCCATTGAATTAGTATCATTTCATTAATTGTTTTTCCACCTTTTCTCTCTATACTTTTGTTTTTTTCATTTTTTGTCACTACAGCTGATATTGAATTATAACACAAATTATGAAATGATAGAACAATATGTTTGTAAAACATGGTAGTTGTACATTTTTCTTTGTTTTTAGTTTAGTTAAGTGGATTCATTTATTTTTAGGACATAAAGCAAAATTAGTATCTGAAATGAATAATTTTAAACTGAGATGATCCCTCAGAAATGCCTATGAAGCGCACAAGAGAAGGTCACAAGCACATCTTACTTAGTAAGCTGTTGGGAAATGGCTGCAAGAGCAGGGAGGTCATGGTGATATGTACGAGCATAGTTTGCATGGCAGCACAGACTATATACTCATGGAAAAGTATTAGATGTTGATAGGAGGTCACGATGTCCCTGGGCCAAGTGAGAAGCAACTCAAGGTGGACACGGACTGCTTCAGCTGAGCAACCCAAGTTGCCAAGACGTCTATGGGAAACTTCTGTGATGATGTTGTTCAGTCTGCCTTCAGTGAAGAGGGCCTCACAGGACTGCTGGTAATTGTAACTATAGGTATTTTTAGAGTAAGCTGTCCTTGGTAGTCTATTCTGTTTAGCTAGCAGGTGTTCCCTTTGGGCTCTGTGTTATGCACTGGCCACGCTGATATGGTGCTCAAAGGAAACTACACTGTTTGAACCTTGAGAAAAGTAAAAGCAGGAGATGGTCTGTGGCGAGTGGGAGAGGAAAAGTGCACTTTGAAACAAGGGAAGCCCTGCCAGCACTGCCTTTCACATCCGCTGCCGACGCATTCCTGCCTAGTTTCTTAGGATTAGGATGATATCAAAAGTCGCCTCCTCCAGAATGTGTTTCTCACTGCTGTTAATTGTTGGGAGTTGTTCTAAAGTTGTTTTTCTCAAGGCTCTCAGCCAATGATTGTGTGCTATTCTCTGTACGCCCCTGTCTTAAACACTGTAAGAATAAGACTGTCCGGGTAATAAGGGGAAGCCTGATCACTCATATATTGAGTCTTGTAATGCTTCCCCACTTTAGTGCAATCCACTCGGACCCTGATATCCGCGGCAGTTGGCGCCTGAACAAACAGAGGATTGACTCGGAACCGGGCGGACAGAGAGCACCAGCGTCACATTGCCGAGCTGGGGGGCGATTTTGCCTAGACCAACCACGAGGGGTCTGCACGGATCCGGAGGGCATGGAAGTGGAGCTCCAGCGCATCCCAGAGTGGGCACTGCGTGCAGTGGTGGGACGCGGGTTGCAGTGCACCATGGAAGGACAGGTAGCCCTGCATTTTTTTCAGAGCTTCTTAGCGAAGCGGGAGGTAGATTCTAGCACCATTAAGCAGGTGCCGGGGTTAATAGCCTTTAGTGAAGCAGAGGGATTGTTTGCTCATTCAGACGGGTTCTTTGGGGACAGATTGGTGCAGGCTCGGGGATATTCTCTGGTATAAGGTTATTAAAGGGGCGAAGAAATTGATGAAGCCATGGCGGAATGTAATAGATTGCATTAAGAAGTATAAAACAGAATAACAAGTAGAGGCTCCGGCTTCATGCCAGCTGGAAGCCTTGGGTCCTGACGCAGGCCGCGTTAAGCCCGGGGTCGACTATATACCAACGCCCCACGTAGGCGGCCCTGTGCCAGTTCACCGTGGCGGTGCCTTGGGAGACGGGTCGGTAGCGGCCCCTCCTGCCCCTCCCCAGGATGGCCTTTGCTTTGATGATGACGATGATGGACCCAATTTGTTTCCACCGGACCCAGACGGCGGCAACATCCAGGAGCTGGGGGCTGCCCCCCTGCCACTCCCCCCTCCTTTCCCCCCTCCGAGCCTGTAGGTGGGGGAACTGGCTCGACAAGTGGCTGCTTCGCCCCCCCCCCGTCACTCGCGGCCCGCGCCCCTCGCAGCTAAACTGGTCGGCAGTGGCCAGAGAGGCTATAGGTGCTGGGGATACGGGGATGATGGACGTGGTGAGTCAGGCATTCCCGATCCTGTACGAGTGTGGGAATGATGGAGGCTGGCAGGGGGACTATGCCGCAATAGGTTGGAAAACCCTTTCCCATCTAGGGGCTACGGTTAATGATAGTGGCTTACACAGGGAGCCCACTAAACAGATATTAAATTATATTTGGGGGATTAGTGTGCTTGTTCTGGAGGATATCAGGGTGATAGTACGTATGATAATGAGCCAGTCAGAGCAGTTGTTATGGCAGGCCCATTGGCAGAGACTGTGCGAAATTAGTGCTAACACCCCGCGGGCTGATACCGACCCTTTGTTCGGAGTAATAGCCCAGCAATTAATGGGTACGGGGCCATTTGCCACTCCCGGGATACAGATGCAAATGGAGCCTGATGTGTGTTTAGAAGGTATGCGGCTCACGCAGCGGGCAATGGAGATGGTTAAGATATCTGCAACTCCCTCATACATGTCCCTAAAGCAGGGCCGTGAGGAGTCTTTTGCCAGCTTTATATTCTACTATATTCTACTTTATATTATACTATATTCTACTTTTCCCTCTTCATATTGAAGTCTATACAAAAGATGAGATGAACCAATGCTGTTCCAATATTTTTGGAAGTAATTCCTTGATCTTCTATTTTTTAAGTTGTAGGAAATGAAACCTGTAATTTACATTTCCCTGAGAAACACTTGCTATAATGTAGGCACTGGTGATGTACAGCGTTACTTATGCAATTGTTATATAAATTATGTTACTTGTGGTAATTAACACTCAGAATAATAGCTTAGTTATTACCTTATAATAAATTGTATTCTCTGAACCATATGTACAACAGTTAAGACTTTCAATGTCTCTTTAATTTAAAAACAATGAATGAGTTCGTGCATGATGCACTTTTCAGTGAACTGTACCCCCTCAAATACCGGTTCTGTGTTAAGAGATGAATTACTCATCACCAGTTGCCCATAGAGAAACAATTGTTGATGGAAATTTTTAAAACTTTTTTTTTCTGTTTATATCATTGGATTACATATTTTTATTCAGCATTTCCTTATTCTGAAAAATTTAGCCCATGAGGCAAGTCATATCAGCTAGACACATTTTATACAAAATCTCAACATGTTCTGTTTTCCTACTTTTCATTCCTTCTGCAATGAAATAACACCTGAAATAAATGCCAGAGGTCTTGCATTCTGTTAATTCCCCTGCCACTGGTGGAGCATTTTACTAATGTTCATTATTTACTACTGCCATCTATTGTTATCATATTAACTACAGAGTTCAAAAAAAAAACAAGACCTTCAGGAACGATGAACCATAATGGTATAACTGGTTTGAAATTTAGTCTGCTGAGCAAGTGGTTATTCATATCTAATTGATCAAAGGACCATAAAATCCTAAGAGTTGTAAGAACATTTAAAGGTCATAAATGGTCATATAAGGAAAGCAACATACGAAATAAACAGAGGCCCAGGGGTTGTTGCACTCCCAAATAAGTATGTGAGTTGCTGTTATTGCCAGCTTGTTGCCACATCTCAGGAAGTTCCAGTGATCTTCAGAAGTGGGTCAGTCATATAGGAGAAGAATATCTCAACTTGGAAGACCACAGCTATACCTTAGTCTCCTTTGTGGTATATGCCTGTGATAAGATTACAAGTAGAGGACAGATCTCAAGGCAAGTATTATTAGGGAAACCTCTCTCCAGTGCTATTTAAAGAAATCCTTGTATCCCCGTGCATTAGGACTTTCACAGAGAACTGGGAAGAATGCTTTGGACTAGACAATCCTTATATTGATGGACTAGATGATCTGTATATGTACTTTCCAACTCAGATAATTCTGTGATTCCCTGACTCTACATTTTAGTTTGAAGTAGTCACAATTTAATCTGGGGTTACATATTTATGTGAGAATGTTCCAGGTATTTTAAAGTCTCTCTGGTCACAAAGAGAGATTGGCAGCTGACCATGGAGATCTCAAGGCAGTCAGAAGTGCTTGTATTTCTGTGCCATGTCTTTCAAAGACTGTACATTTTCAAAATCAGATGTTCTTCACTGAATCTTTGTGAGTTAGGGACCATACCCATATCCCACAGGGTGTCTAAGTGGAGGACATGTTAGAAATGTTCTGTGCTGATGACTTGCAGATTTCCCCTTCTGGAATTTGTAACAATAACTCTTCTACACTGATCCACATAACTCTGTATCACATATTACAGAGAAGACTACTGTAACAAACAATATGAATAGTTTGTAAAGCTGGAAATTTGGTTAAAAATATGTGTGCATTTAAATATATGCACATATATGTACTTTTTTTCAGCTACTTGATCAGATTTCTCAATTACTGAATGCAGGATAGAAATAGTGAAATGTAAAAGCTTCTCAGTGTTGTCTATAATACCTTTTCATCATGTAAAAATGAGCAATTAGGAAGTCTATCAGAAAGTTCCAGGATTAACAGCTACTGTGCTGTTGTTCTTAAAAATCTGAAGACGTGCCCCTTTTCCAATGAAAGAGCACTCATGTTTTAACCTCTGCAAATGGGACATGGCTGTAAAATAAGGACTTTTTTGTCTAAGAAAATTTGGCATGCTGTCTGTTAATGTCAGTAGGTCTTGCTTGATTTTTTTCTTCTATTTTTCTTTTTTGTTTAATTTTACTAAGTCAGGATATAAGAAAGAAAATATTTTATTTATTTTTATTTTGTTTTGTTTTATATTTACTGTCTAACTTCTTTTAAGTTAAAATGGCATATATCTGAATCTATTCAGAGCTATGAATGGTGAAGAAAGACCCAGGAGATACTTTTTTGGGTAGAGTGCAGGTAAGACAGTCAAATGTCTGTGACAAATTAATTTATCACGTCTCTGTAATTTGTCACCTGATTCTGCAATTTATCACATGAATCTCACTTCTGCAAGAGGGTTCTAAGTGTTCGTATGTCTAAGACTGAGGGAATAGTCTCTCTGTGTAAGGTGAAAATTCTTCATTGTTTTTCTACTCAGACTTTCTTCTATTTTTAGGAGATTTCGCTTCAAAGTGGAGTTTTAATTGTACTAACTGTAAGTGAATGTAAACTAAATTAGTATTGAACCAGCAGATAGAAAAATCCTTATTGCTGAACAATGAGACAAGTTCTTTTCTTTTCCATTCCCTTGTGCCATCTGGTGTCTCTGCTCACATTTGAAAAATTAACCATTCACATCGTAATTGTTTGACAGTTCCAAGTAAGCCTTTTTCTCTGAAGATCAATGCTTAATCTTCTCAAAGATAAAGGCACAAAATACAATTGAAGAGATGAAACTAAAGCTCACAGCTTTACAAGTGCTGCAAAAAAAAAGTAGATTCTGAAATGTTCTGCGCAGAAAACTATCTTTATGCTCCTTATATAGCCTGATCACAAACGGTTAATCTAAAATATGAGGCATAAAGCATGTTTCATTTTAAACAAAATTTACATTTGTTGCTTAATGGAAGGAGGAAAAACACATTTGTTACAGAATAATAAGAAAATCGTGAGAACATCTTGAGCAGATATAAGCTCAAGGACAGGAGGCTTGCATTTGGGCCCCTCACTACAAGAAGGACATTGAGGCCCTGGAGCGTGTTCAGAGAAGGGCAACAAAACTGGTGAGGGGTCTGGAGCACAAGTCTTATGAGGAGCGGCTGAGGGAGCTGGGATTGTTTAGTCTGGAGAAGAGGAGGCTCAGAGGAGACCTTATTGCACTCTACCACTTCCTGAAGGGAGGCTGTGGTGAGGAGGGGGTGGGCCTCTTCTCCCTGATAGATAATGACAGGACGAGAGGGAATGGCCACAAGTTGCACCCGGAAGATTTAGGTTAGACCTGAGGAAACATTTTTTCTCTGAAAGAGTGGTCAGGCACTGGAATGGCCTGCCTAGGGAGGTGTTTGAGGCACCATCCCTAGCGCTGTTCAAGAAGCGTTTAGATGAGGTGCTAAGCGATTTGATTTAGTAGTTGGGTAGGGATGGTGATAGGAGAATGGTTTGACTAGATGATCTTGTAAATCCTTTCCAACCTAATGAACCTATGAACTTATAAATGCAAGCTCAAGAACCAAATGAGGAGGCTGCAAAATTTGTTGTCAAGTGAAGATAAGAAAGTAGAATATATGTCCTATATTTTAAGATAAAATGGCAAAACAGATGCCTTAGCTCAATGTAACATGAGTGGGAACCAGTTTGGGCTACCCCCTTAGAGGCTGGAAATATACAGTGAAATAGACTATTAGGTTTAATCCCACAACCACCAGAGATGTCAGTCATTTCTTGGAATTTCTGCCCATGTTCTTGGAATGTAATGATCTTGTACATGCTATGCCTTTAAATATGCAGTCGTTTCTCTCTTTGGTGTGCATGTTTGGTGAGCATTCCCCATGCATCCAGCACTGTAAATAAAGGGAAAACCTGCTTGACATAACTCACTGATGAGTCACATTACTCTGTCATTTTTTTTGGCTTCATCACATAAAATCAAACAAAGAAAGTTGTGAAAATGAGTCTATGCATCCCCTACTGAAGCAGTGTTTGAAGTAGCAAATGAAGTTGATGGAAAAAAAAGTATTAATTTATACAGAAATTATTGGAAACCAAGAAAAATTATAAAACCTTGGAAATGAGATAAAAGTTCATGATTTCACACAGACCTTGCTTAATTAGGAATTTCTCACCTGATATGGACAGATAGATTAACCATTTTCATTTTGTGTTTCTGTTGACTACTTTTTTCTAGATATACACAAAGATGATGAATGTGTTCCAGATGCGTCTCACCTGTTATGCAATTGAAAATCCACATTACTAGTCTGGTAATAGTCTTTGACTATTCTGACCGACGTTATTTGAGTGGTATCACTGTTAATATTAGCCTTACTTACAAAAATATTTAACAGCAAGAATTTTAAAAGAGAATAGATTATTATCTGAAGATTATTATCCATTAATATCTGAAGATGCTATAATGTTGTGACTGTCATATCTACATAATGGTCACAGTTATGTGTTAATTTTATTTATTGTCATGAAAATTAGTTCATATATTATCTCCAGATTTTTTATTTATTTCTGAATTCTAGTACCTAAAGACTGACAAGAAGTAATCATCTTGTATTTGTTGTGTATTTTGATAGAAAAAGATGATAAAAACCATTTAAATCGACCAAAGAGTGGCTGTGTCTGGATGTTATGAGTGCAGTATCACGAGCCAGTGCTTAAAATAAGAGCAAAGGTAGAATTGTTACTCATTCTGAGCTGTCTCTAAACTGTGCAAAAATTCCCAGTAAACATACTTGTAAAGTAAAAGCGCTATCTTTACAAAAAAAAAAAAAAAAAAAAAAAAAAAAGAAGCTTGAAGTAGAAACAGTTGAAGTACAATGCATTTACTGTATAAAAAACAATGAAAACGAGGTTGTGAATGCCCCAATCCTGGAGGCATTCAGGGCAAGGCTGGATGTGGCTCTGGGCAGCCTGCTCTCATGGTTGGTGACCTACCTCACAGCAAGATGTGACTAGATGATCCTTTTCAACCTAGGCCATCCTGTGATTCTATGATTCTATGGTTCCACAATTTTATGATTCTATGATTTTATGATTCTATTATTCTAATGAAGTAAATACAGCAATTTAGATTCAGGTACACTAAAAATAGCCTCTAGATCAGGAATTACTTTATAGGGAGGTTGGACTGAATAAATCTTTTGCTAAGCAGCTCCTTCCATAAGCATCCTTCCATAAGAATGCAGAAAACTGATGGAAGAGATTAACCACATGGTCTGAAAATATTGAAGAAAGTTTTAGAAAGTACTGTCTTATATGACAGCATTTTTTTTTGGTTGCAAATGGTTTAGAAAGCATGTATCACATTTATTACTCCTGAGGTCTTAACAAGATTTTTCCTCTGTATAAAAGCTTGTAAAATGCCTCAGCAAAACTTTTAGTCTCTAAATTTAATCAGAAATAGCATCTTGTGTTATTGACAGCCAAACATCAAAGAAGTGCCAAGAATTTGCAAATGCACCCAAGATCTTTACAGATTTGTTAGAGTGAGAGCTCCACACTGACCTCTGAATGTAGAAGCTCAGCTGTGAAGGCAAAGAGAATGCAACAGCTCAATAACTTCTGTAGAGAGTTTTTTATCCTCCTCAGACCTGGAAAAATCATAGAATCTTAGCATCATTAGTGTTGGAAAAGACCTCTAAAATCATCAAGTCTAACCATCAACCCATCTCCACTATGGACAACCACATCCCTCAGTACCACATCTACATGTCTCTTGAACGCTCCCAGGGATGGTCACTCCATTATTCTTGTGGGAGAATGCATGGAACCAAGTAAGAAAAAATATTTTACATTATCCTGTGGCGTTACTCCAAATCAACAGAAGACTGTCCACATCTCTGCAGTTTCTGGCATTTTTAACTTAACAATAGACACAATAGCCAGCAGGAGCAGGGAGGTGATCATCCCCCTGTACTCAGCTCTGGTACGGCTGCACCTCGAGTACTGTGTTCAGTTTTGGGCCCCTCACTACAAGAAGGACATTGAGGCCCTGGAGCGTGTTCAGAGAAGGGCAACAAAACTGGTGAGGGGTCTGGAGCACAAGTCTTATGAGGAGCGGCTGAGGGAGCTGGGATTGTTTAGTCTGGAGAAGAGGAGGCTCAGAGGAGACCTTATTGCACTCTACCACTTCCTGAAGGGGGGTTGTGGTGAGGAGGGGGTGGGCCTCTTCTCCCTGATAAATAATGACAGGACGAGAGGGAATGGCCACAAGTTACGCCGGGGAAGATTTAGATTAGACCTGAGGAAGCATTTCTTTTCTGAAAGAGTGGTCAGGCACTGGAATGGCCTGCCTAGGGAGGTGGTTGAGGCACCATCCCTAGTGCTGTTCAAGAAGCGTTTAGATGAGGTGCTAAAGGATTTAATTTAGTAGTTGGGTAGAGATAGTGATAGGAGGATGGTTGGACTAGATGATCTTATAGGTCCTTTCCAACCTTATGAACTTATGAACAATATACACTTTTTTTATTCATTAAAAAACAAGCAGATGCAGGGCTTGCATATTCTTTAGGTACAGATTTATAGGAACAAACTGTGTACAATTAATGTGCTAGTTAAGGATTCCTGGTCCTTTTAAAATGATTTAAGCTGGTCATTCTCTGAACCAGTGTTTCTTTACAAACCTCAAGAAAGCTGAACATCTTCCTTTAAATTTAATGCATCTAAGTAGAACCAGCATTAAGTAGCCATCCAGTGTGCATCTGAGAACTGCTCTGCATGCAGAACTTATCCACTGAATCCGATAAATATTCTGGCACCGTTAATTGCCTCTGTATGTGGTGATTTGCAGCTTATCTGGAGGTGATTTTTCCTCAGAAAAAGCATATTACATTGCAGCTCATTAACAAGATTATCTTTGTTACCAAATGTTTCTCTTAAGCATGGTTGAATCTCTCCCTGTGACCTAATTCTTCTGTTTTTGGAGCTGTAAGATTTCTCATTCTTATTTCAGTACCTACCTTACATATGATCAGCTGCAGGATAAGATAGGTTCACAGTCCAATTTTAGATTGGAAGATGCAGGTTTTCTTCTGTAAGAAATAAAGCCAAAAATAGCTTCCTAGATCATAAGATGCTGGCAAGCTTATGGAAATGGATCACATTTCAATTCTAACTGTTGAGAATTGGGAATAGCAATCTTGAACTTTTATAACTCTATTTTGAATCTTTGTCTTCATCCAAAGACACATTTTCTCTTTCTATGGCTTCATAAGAGTTCCTTCTCAGGAAATTTTCCATTGTTTTTATTGACAAAAGCAGTATTTCTTTCTGGAACATCCTGTAGAATTGAAGGGAAAAGAGAAAAAAAAATCAAACCAGAATAACACAGTTTTAGTGACATTTAATAGGGCTTAAAAGCAGTTTGTACAAAATCTTAAGTAATCTAATGTGGAATTAGCTTTTTTTTTTTTTCTCTTCAAAATCCTACATTATTATTATACAATTTTTTATGGAAACATGCCAAATTTGTTGACAAATTCAGAAGAACAGACAGCAGTATAAGCTGTTCTAATGTCTATAAGCTTTTCTATATTTCTCTGATATAGAAATGAGCTTTGTGTAAGACTTGGTGGCATGCTCCTCTTAAGAGGTTCCTAAAGGATTACATCACTGTGACAGGAATTTTGGGGATTTCTAGATGAACATCACTTTTTCCTGGCATAAGGAGAAATGGCTTCTATTCTGAGATAATGAGGTTGTAGTGATATATCTACAAACCCTAGATGATGAAGTGATAGGATGAAAGATGTGTTTCAAATAGGAGACTAATATTTTTGACATATTTATTTTGTCCAATCTGTGTTATTTTGCATTCAGAAGTCGATGTCAGTTTGGACCTGATAATCTGCATATCTGCAGCGCAGCAGTTGGACTTTCTCAGGCAATAATTCAGGGGTATCTATTTCAACTGTCTCATGTAAAGGCATATAATTATTTCACATTTGTGTTTTCAGATTTGTGCATGTGTGCAACTTGCTGAATACTGAATGGATCAGTTGCACACAAACCCAGAGATGTGGTTCAGAGGCTTGGAGAGAGAGGTTCATGCGAATGCAGAAAAAATTCTTGAGAAATCATGCATAAATAAATCAGAGTCTGTGCTGAATAACCCAAGTTTCATGGGCTGCATGAGGTCTTGCCTGTGATCAAGGCTATACATTCTCAAACGAATCCCCTCCTCAAGAGTTGTATGATCTTGCATTTGTATAAGATTACTGTTCATGCGGCACAGTATCTTTTCTTTCGTTGCTCTTGCTTTTAAATAAGACTGATTTCTCACACAGAAACCTACAGATGGCACCCAGGTTACAGTGGAGGCCAAGGACTGCCCTAGTGTGGCAGGGCAGGACTTGGCAGCCCAGACCATCCACTGTTCTTACAGGAGCAGGGTAGACCCTGGCAGTGGTCACATCCCTGAGGATGGGGAGAGAGATGGGCCTGAGTTTCTGGGCTCAACCAGAGTGCTTTGTTTGTCACATGTTTCAAGAGGTGAAAGTTTCTGTGAATGTTAATTAACAACTACTGTGGAATATCACTAGCTTGTACACTGGAGGTGTCAATGCTAATGTTTTTTATTGTAAATGACACGCTTTTCTCAACAGCTTCACCAAGAAAATGACTGCCCAGAGCAGTGAGAAAATGCTGTCTGTTTTACAATTCTCACAAAAGAGCTGAAATTTATTATTCACAACTGGCTTTCATGGAACATATGATTGTCATCGTAAGGGCTGAAGGATTTTAAGTTGTCAAGGACTAACGTTTTTACAAACTATAAGAAAAATGAACATTGTAAACATTATATGTTTTATTATGAACATAAAACATGCAATTTAAATAAAGAAATCTTCTCTTTACTAGATAATACTACCAAATTACACATGAACAGTCAGCTCCTATCAAAGACAATGAATTATTCATGCACTCAAGTCCTCGTGATCAACTGCTTTGAAATCGGCACAGCCGGAGCTGCAGTGGCTGATTGAGGTACAGGGCGGGTTTTCGGGAGGTTCCTGTCTCAAGGGAACCGAGTGAGAGCGGCCAGTCCCATAGGCTGTTCTCGCGAGAGGTTAACGAGGCGTTAACGAGGCGTAGGCGTTGCCAGGGTTTCAGCGCCCTCGCCCACACCCCTCAGCTGAATAGGGCTCAGGGAGGGCAGCGAAGTGTCACTACCCACTGTTTGTTGAGTTTGTTGAGGTGCTAAGGGATTTGATTTAGTAGTTGGGTAGGGATAGTGATAGGAGGATGGTTGGACTAGATGATCTTGTAGGCCCTTTCCAACCTTATGAACCTATGAACCAAAGCCCAACATCTACAAGTGACTTACAGAACTGTTGCTCATAGAATCATAGAAAACTCTTCGACATTTCAAAGATCCATAAAATAGATTTCTTTACTTATTTCCTTATTTTGTGGTAGCAGACATGTCCTTGGGACTATATGGCAATTCTTTCGAAAGTCAGTAAATAAAGCAAAATGATTTGGTTAGTGAACAGATGCTAATCCCCATGAATTCAATCATGTCCCTTCAGTGGAAAAGAAGGTTTTCCAAGGTTGCTGAAAATTTTCTAGTGAGTGTACACATCATGAAAAAATGTTTATTAAGTTTAAATTAAAAATGCTTGCTTTTGCAAAGAAAACTTGATTCCAAAAATATATGTTTATATACTGTAATTGCATTCGAAACCTAAAAAAAAATTAACTCACTTATTTTCTTATATTTTCTGTAAAGAGGGGGTGATTTGTATTGTCTCTCTTTTCTTTGTTCCCCTCTGCAAGATGGATTTCACACCTGTATTATATTTTCCAAACAGCACTATGGCTGAAATATATCTCCAGTTGCAATTCCTTTCTTACCTAAAGTGGTAAAAGTATTATGGGCAGTAACACGTATATCAGCAGCTCCAATTTTTAAAGCACCACAGGAGGAAATCAGACAAATTACCATTCTCTTACGTCTCTAAATCTCCTTACTGTTTGCATGAGCTTTCAATTTTTGACTGGAAGCACTTCCACAGACAGTTTACTCAAAAATGCCTTCTTAGAGAATTATTATAATTGGATTGTCCACAGAGAATGTCTGCTTTCAGGTGTGTGATGATGTTTTCCTTATTCTTTGCTTATAAGTTAGCTGTGATTTGTAAGGTTGACTGTCACGGTGTTATCATTGACAGTGACCCAAGGGGAACCAGGAAGGAAGAGAGAAGAGAGAAAGGAAAAAAATCAGCACCATCAGTGGTCACGCGGCCGCCCGAGCAGAGCAGCATGCTCCAGGGGGAGGGGAAACAGCGGGAATAGATGGGTCTACAAAAAACAACGGCACGATCTGAGAAGGAACGGTAACTTTACTAAATATAATAAAATTGAACAATTGAGAGAGAGATAACATTTCCAAACCAAAAGCCGTGAGCTTACGTTAAGGAGGAATGGCAGGGGAAGCACACGTGCTGAACCTCCATGGCAGCCCAGAGGAGCGCGCCCAGGCAGAGTGCCGCCTGGCATCCGGTGCGGAGCTCCGCCCCTCTGCTGCTCCCACAGCGTTAACTCCTTCACTGCTGCGTGATGCTCTGGTGTGGAATACTGGCATCAAAACCACAAAACCACAACAAGTGTCAAAACCAAATCTTATTTCTCACTCAGCTACTTTCTAATGGTTCTGGTTATGTGGCATAATGCAAAGTTCCATGCTAAGGCAAAATTTTGATCTCTTTCTGACACCAGAATGGAAGAAGACTACTAACTACTGTTTCTGATCATTTTCTAAACCATCAGTTCTAAATGCGACTCCAGAGAGTTCTCTGGTACAGGAAATATTTGAAGTGAAAGCCGTCCCCCTTCAGCTATTTGCAGAGCTGTGGTCTCTGAAATTCTATACCAAATATCTCTGTAATTTCTTTTACTCATTTCTAAAACATCCTGCCTGCTGAAAGCCATTCGACAACGGAAGAAGTGGCATTTGTAATATCTGCTTAGTGTGTCCAAAGGAATAGCTGTTGATTTATAACATGTATTATGAATCTCAGAAAGAAAATGTGAAACCAAACTGCAGCTTAAGCAAGCAAGTAATGTAGCTAATCAAACTGTTGTGATGTTTACTTGAGCATCATGCTCAAACCAGAAACCCCAGTGCAATCAATAAAAACCACAAAATGGAAAGGATCCTAATGCAACCTTGTAATTAGGTTAAATTATAGGGCAACAATCTGGCTATCAGGTTCTTGAGAGACCCTATGTATAGACTTCTCATGATGGTCTTGAATTGCAGCACACTTAAGTTTATGGTGTTCAATGTGACCTCTCAAACAGTTGTGATTTTCTGTCATTATATTAATGATTTGTTCCATTATGCTTGTTGCTTATCTTTCATTCCAGAGTTTTTGTTACTTTGTTTCCTTCCTATGGGTACAAAACTAGTGCGACACGCATCACTTACTCAAGTGTACTGAACTTCTCTTCACCTGAGCTTAGTGCAAATCGTGTCTTGCTGTTGAAAAACTTACTGGTAACAAGTATAACGATTATGAGCTGTATTGTCACTGACAAATTAAATGCTGGAACAAGATACCAGGGTAATTGTAACATGTTGGAAATGAGAATATTTTGTAGTGCTTTGTTCACATCTTAGGTTAGTGCTTTGACTATATATCATGTGTTAATCATGAGTTTCAGCTTCCAAGCACCACTGTGGAAGCTGGACCAGATGAAAACTCATTAAGGACTGCTGGATTTGCCTGGGCTAAAATTGTTATCAGCACAAAATGAAAGTGTGTACTGCCCCACTGTGGGCACAAATGCCCAGGGACAGAATGATCAGCCACTTCTGTAGTGGGTAGGTGCAAGTAGTCTCTGTTGCATTTATTAAAATGGAAGCAGGAAAGATGTTTCTGTCATCAGTACAAGTGAGTGTACTCTGCTGGAAGAGGAGAGAGTTGGTCTCTTTCCTCTTGAAATCTAGCTGGGTGTAGCAGTTAAGCATCTCAGGGCAGAAGAAAAATGAGAGAAGAAAGCTCTGACAAAGTTTGAGGTGAAGAAAGATCATCATGTATCATGGACAAGAGCACTTCAGTCAGTCTCTTTGCATGGAACCATCTTGTTTTACATAAGGCCCATTGTGAACTAGGCACTTGCTTGACCTGCCAGTCCTATTAGCAGGCACATGTTAAAATGGTGACAATAATCTTTATCAGGAAATGCTTATTTCACATGGATTTCTGCCAACAGTAATAAACTTCTTAGTTGTTAAACAACACCTTTATGTAATCTTTAGTAACTTAATGATACATTTACACTCAACAGCTGACTCAGTTTTACTGGACTTTTCAAACATAACAGTGGTGATGTTTATGTTTCATGAGGGAAAGACATCTCAGTCTGATGATGTTGAGTAAAGCAACTTTTTGAATTGTTCCTTTGAGCATTTCAGAGGTAAAAAATGTACATTAGACTTCTCAGGTAGTATATATATATATAAATATCTATTTCTCCCAAAATGACGATGCAAGTTATGTTAGTTGTTCATTCACTCTATAGAGGCTGGATTATTTCAACCTCATTGCACAACAGTTTCACAGCTCTGCACTGATACGGACTCCTTCAAAACTCTGCCTCAGGGGTACACACTCATGTATGAAAATGCTTAGCTCATTCCTCCCCTGCTGAGATCACAGTTCTTGTTTCTTCTATGCAGCTAAACTGGTTTGAACATTGCACTACTTATGTACCACAGTCTTGCAGAGCTGGCATTTGTACAGCACTGAAAGCTATTAACTCCTCACATTTATCAACCTGCTCGATAGATAGCTTTTGAGCAGCTGATGAAAACATTGCAGATACTGCAAAACCTGCTCTATGGATTTAGTTGTCTCTCTGTATGGATGTGGTTTGCATTACATCGATTGGTGAGGCTGAAAGCTGCTGAAGACTAGAACAGAAACTTCTTCATTTCAGAAGCCTGCAGATGGGTTTGCATGCTTTAGGGGAGGGTTCAGGAAACAGTAAAGCATGACGATGTGTAAAGCAAGTAGGAGAGAAATGTTTTGTGTAAGAAAGAGAGAGAGAAAGAATTTCTCAGCAGGATGTTTGTAATGTGGTAATGTTATGCTGGAAGATTAAAGGCATATTAATTATAAAATAATCTCTCGTATAACTCAAGTATTTTCTGTATATATGTTTGTCTTCATGAACGACATACATTTCTGCAGATTTTCATTAGTATTTGAGAGCAACAAGGAACTTCTGGTAACCATGAAATGAAGAACAGTGTGATTAGTTTGTGAGCTTAGTCTTGTGTAGTCTTGATCCCGTTTCAGTAGACAGCTTGGTCCGAGTGAGCACTATGTAGTATCTAACTTACATGGCAAGGTCAAAGTTTTTCCTGCTTATTTAACATTCATGCAATTATCATGCTTTGTCAGTTTGCCATAATGGGAACTGGATTCCCACATGCCCAAATCAAGCCTAGTTCAAGTAATTATATTGTAATTAAGTTATGTCCCAAGTATTTGTGGCAGAAGCACTTTGAAGGTAATGGATAATGATTTAGTATACTGAATATCCATTCACTAACTGTTAAATCCCTATTTCATGAAAGCAAGACTGACTTTTACTTCTCTCAGTGGTAAATAAGGGATTGAGGTTGCAAATGCAGCTATGCTGTTCCCAGTTTAAAAGTGGCAGCAATCATACCATTCCACCAAGTTGGTTCATTTTCTTCCAACTGGAAATCTTCAGACTTGTGTGACATTATGGTTTGTCTAGCATGCTGGTGATACAAAATTCAAGACATAAGTAGGTCAAATGTAGGTAAAGCTTCTATACTGTGAATTGGGCTAGGAACAAGATACTCTTTTGGTAATCACTGAATGACTGAATGATATAGAAATGAAGAGTACCATGAGTTAGAAGACACAGAGACAAACACAAGGACCATAAGTCCAGTTCTAGGCTGGACCATCCTACCCTGATTTCAAGGCAGACAGAGTTGATTATAATTTTCTTTCATAGCATCTGGAATGTTGCTATCTTTTGGCTTTGAGAGCAAATCAATACTGAGAACACACTGTTGCTTTCTTTAGCTGTTGCTGAGCAATGGCTGTACAGAACCAAGAACAATTCTGCTTTCTCTCCTGACAGTGATGGGAACTGTGAGGACACAAGTTTCCCTCCTATCACCAAGGATTTTGAACTTGATTGCCTCATGGTCACTGACCAAGTCTTCAATTGTCATTTTTCCCAATAAGTCATTACCTTGACTGAGTAGCCTATAGTAGACTGCCACAGTGACATCTCATTTATTTGCTTTTCTCTAAATCCTTACCTGAAGGCTCTCAATCATGCCTATCATCAACTCTGAGCTCTGTGCAGTCCAAATGTCTCACTCACAGTGCCACTTACCTCTATCTCCTACTGTGCCTGTTCCTGATGAAGAGCCTAGAACTATTTGTAATGGCAAACTAGTCACAGGATTTTTCCCACTATGTTTTCCTTATGCCAGTGATGTCTTAGCTCTAAGACTGAGCCAAGGCTTCTAGCTTTTCTTGCTTGTTCTTCATGCTGTATTAATTGATGTAGAAACACCTCAGATATGCTTCATTGTACCTAGCACTTCAAGGATCTAACCTTCATGAGGCTCCTCAAATTTTAGCACAGCTTGTCACTAGTGGGTAAGCCTGGTTTTATCTGATTTGACCCTCAAATCTAGTTTAAATCTCTACTGAACAAAGCCATTAATATTTAATGGGAGTTTACCTGCTCTCTACACAGCACAGTTGTATGTGAATCAAGGTAACCAAAGTGTCAAAGATTTGCCCAGACTGAAATTTATGAGGAATTTTAGGCCATCACTTGTATTTACACTGCTGAATTACTTTAGCAGAAGTGTCAATTGTTTCGTTATCTGTGTTTCAGTAAGTTTTGACCTTTTCTTGCCCAAACCTGAATTGCCCTAATGTGCTCTATTTCAGCCCGTGCCTAATACTCATTTAAAAGAAGCTGGTTCTTTATGAAAACAGACAAACAAACAAACAGAAATTGTTCTGAATTCTGCTGTTTGTGTAAACTATCATGAAAACAAATGTGTATCTACAACTAACATTATTTGAAAACAATTTTTTTACAGGAAACAATCTGTCTATCATTCAGAGAGTGACCATTAATATAGTCAGCAATTACTGTAATAATTAAGTGATATTTTTAGGAAAAAAAATTAACATGCTTGAAGCATAATAAAATAATTAATATAATAGCATTTTTATTTTTATAAATATTATGATACATGTGGGAAAATATAAATTCAAATTCTGAAATAAAATCATAGGAGACTGGAGCATCTGAGTCACGGACTTGGATTTTGATGGTCCAAGTCTTTTATTACAGGTTGTAACATCCCTTATATAGATTCACAAGTTTTCTCTTGTAACATTCCCACCCATCTTTACATGTCACCAGAATACTCCCCACTCTTTAACCATGCATACAGGCACTTATCCAATCAGGGTTGTGAGTCATTCCAAGCCATTCACTCTTACTCCACTTGGGGTCTGCCATCACACAACTTACTTGAACTTGTTTTCCTTTTCATCTTGGTTCTCAGCCTTCCTTTCTCATACTGTTTATCATGCTCCACAGCTTCTGCTTTGAATATACTTCCTTGTATTCCCACATGAGATGTTATTTCACCACCAAAAAAAAAATGGATCTGACAGCACACTGAATTAGTAAAACTTGTATAAAGTGAAATTTCATAATCCTTGAGCATTTGTTACACCTGCTAAATCAAATTTGAAACTGCAGATTTAGGAAAAATAAATGGCTGCTGCCTTTACAGGTAATTACAGACTCATAAACAGGAAACATATAAAGAAAGATCTAGAAGGCTAGTGTAAATGGGAGAGTAATAAAACCAACAGTATTATATTACTCATTTCTGTGTGAGTGTTGAATAATCTATATTTTATATCATGTTCCTGTGCCTCTATTGAAACAAATCAACCCTCTGATTCAAATCCTAATTCCTAGTGAAAGTCAGGCCACTAATCTGTCCCCGTTCCTTATTGATCCTTTTCTCTCTTCTTGCTCTCATAACAAAGATGGGTAATGAAAACTTCATCAGCAACAACCAGAAATATACTATCTTACATATTTATTTAAAGAGGAAGCTGGCAGCGTATTCATCATTATGGGCAGCTAATCTTCCCCTTATGTCTAGTATAGAGTTCATGCTTTGGTTCACTGATTAAGCATAGTTATGGAAAGATTTATTCTTTGTAGTCTCTGAGTCACCAAAGATATTCTCACTGAACTACTGTAATAAATTTTGCTGCATTTCTTGTATGACATTTCATAAAGTGCATAGTTTACTTGTTCACCTGATTAGGTGGAAAACGTTGTGTTTCTCTGTAAATGTTTTATGCTTTAAAAAGTTAAAAAAAAAAAAAACCAGAAAAAAACTTTAAGGTTTAAAACCTTAAACCTTGCCATATTTCTCAAGAACCAAGGTTCTGTGATAAAATGAAGCTAAACTATTTTATTCATTTATTAATCTGTATTTGAGATGTCTGAGAAGGGCATCATTTCTAGTTTAAGCACTGTGCTTGGAAAGGGTAAGATCAGTGTTGTCCATGCATGAAATTCACTTTGTCAATTGCTTTCAGCATTAGTGAGGTTCAAAACCACAGTAGTTTTACTAAATGTAGGGCTTCAAAGAGCAGTGTGTGCAGTAATTAGCCAGGAATGCAGACATCTCTGACATGATTTAGCATTTATTACTGTTATGACCTAATTGGATGGACTTTAATCAGGCTTTCTTCCTACCAAGAAGGCTAATCAATGCCTGAGAAATGGCAGTAAGTATTTCCATCTCTCCTGTGTATGTTGCAGCAGCTTTGACAAAATTGAAGCATTTAGGCACAGCTTTTTAAATATAAAATAAATAAAATTGCTATTCAAAATGACTCCATATACAAACTGCTGCTAACTCCTTTTGTATAGTTATTTCATTTAGAATAATTGTATACTTTCAAAACATAATTATTTTTTAATATATCTTGTAAGAACATGCATGGACATAAAAACATGAACTTGCTGAAAAAAAAATAAAAGTTCTACATTTCAGCAGTTGTACAGGTTTACTCTATCTTCTTCATGTTTTACTGTGTATAGTTTAAATTACACTGCTGTCTTCTGCAGAGTTAACTTTCTGCAGAAGTTAACTAATATCCTGTTTGGTTTTTTTTGTTTGTTTTTTTCTACAGTCTTTGCAACCTAACATCTCTATCTCATGTTCAATCACTTGCAGAGATTCACCTCTCTTATACAAAGAAATTTATAGTGTGGGTTCTAAATATATTAGACTTTTTGGATATGAAGAACTAAGTGCTACACGAAGTCAATTTTAAAAGCAAAATTACTTTCTTACAAATTAGTTTGCTTTCTAAGCTATTTATGCTATTCTATCTCTATTTCTTCCAAGTTCCAGATATTTTTATACCAGATTGACACATTTGAAAATTCTTAAATAGGTAATTTGGATTTTATGCTCCCCTCCCCCATATCATATGTTTGAGAGGAAAGGGAAAAAAACAGCACCAACTATTCACAGAAAAATCTTGTTGCTATCTTTTCTCCTTTATTTAAAAATGGAGACTGACATTTTTTCTTCCAGTGCTTTTTGTCTCTCTGCACTTGAATAATTTATTTTTAAAGTCCAGGAGGGAAAAGCAACTCTACTTAAAGAGAAAATGATTCAGATGATAGAACTGATTGTGATTATTTTAGTCGTATCTAATTTTATCTCAGAACAGAAGTATATCTTTCTTGGATATCTTCACACGCTATATTTCTTTGTTTTCTGTGAAAGTCCAGAGTAACTCAAAATGACATATACCGGATATACAGTGCTATATATACAATATATATATACAATAAATCAGAACAGAACAATGTTAAAAAATTCTGTTATGAGTTGTAAAAATACACATTTTGTTTTGTTGTAGAAACATTCCCCCATACATCCTTCCTTTGCATTGTGCTTTAATTAAATTTAATTCATATTTTTTGCATTAGAAAAGCCAGAATCATTTAGCAATAAAGTAAGCGTAGCAGAATATCCATGGCATGTTGGTAAAAGAGACAGAAATTGGATAATCTTGTAATCATTTGATACTTTCAAATTATAGAGAAGGCGAGACACAGAAATCATGGCATAGGTTGTAGATAAACACCTGGACTTGTCCTGGACAAAGAAGTTGCAGGGGAACCAGAACTGGGCAACAACTGGAAGAAGTCTCTATTAAAACTGTATTTAGGAACATCCTGAGGGAACTACAGGCTAATCACTGAACATTTCTAAATGTTCATACTTCTCTGTTCACATTGGTCAGTTTCTAATACTCTCAGATACAACTATCATAATCTCATTTAATTCAAAGATTAAAGCCTCTAGTTTTTACAACCTGATTCTTTCTGTTGATTCATCAAGTTATGTGGCAAGAAATGTTTTGTGAAGACACCAAAGTTAAGATCATGGTCAGCTTCATAGCACATGGGTTCTTTCACAGACCAAGTGTTTGCTTAAATAACATGTCAACATGAAGCATAAAGTACTGCCTCACCCTCAGAACCCCTCCCCTCCTCCCCCCCCCCCAAAAAAAAAAAAAAAAGAAAAATCAAACCAAGACAAACAAACAAAAAAGAAAGTAAAAGTTATTTTCAGGTGGAGATACTGAATGTCTTCTTTGATTCTATCTTCACTGTGGGAACTCCCTCTCTGGACTCCTGGACCGTGGGGGTAAGTGAGAGGGTCTGGGGAATGGAAGGCTCCTCTTTGGTGAGGGAGGAGATGATCTGAGAGCATCTAGGCAATATCAATGTACATAAACCCATGGGCCCCAATGGGATGCATCCAAGTGTGCTGAGGGAGTTGGCAGAGGTGATTGCTGAACTGTTCTCTATCATCTTTGGGAGGTCCTGGAGAATGGGAGAGGTACCTGAAGACTGGAGGATAGCCAATGTCACTCAGGTCTTCAAAAAGGGCAAGAAGGAGGATCCAGGTAACTACAGGCTAGTCAGCCTCACCTCTGTCCCTAGAAAGGTGATGGTACAGTCTGTTCTGTTTGCTGTCTCCAGGCAGTTGGAAGAGAAGATAGTTATCAGGAGTAGTCATCATGGGTTCACCAAGGGGAGGTCATGCTCAACCAACCTGTTAGCCTTCTATGATGTAATTACTGGCTGGGTGAATGGGGGGAGAGCAGTGGATGTAGTCTACCTACATTTGACACTGTCTCCCACAGCATCCTTATAACAAATTTGAAGAAGTGTGGAATAGATGAGTGGACAGTGAGGTGGGTTGAGAATTTGCTGACTGGGAAAACTCAGAGGGTTGTGATCGATGGTCCAAAGTCCAGTTGGAGGCCTGTACTTGCAGTGTTCCTTAGGGGTTGGTGCTGGGTCCGGTCCTCTTCAACATCTTCATCAATGACCTTGATGAGGGGATAGAGTCCACCCTCAGCAAATTTGCTGATGATACAAAGCTGGGAGGAATGGCTGACACGCAGGAAGGTTGTGCTGCCATTCAGCAAGACCTGGACAGGTTGGAGAGTTGGGCAGAAAGGATCCAGATGAGCTTTAACAAGAGCAAGTATGGAGTCTTGCACCTAGGGAGGAACAACTACATGCACCAGTACAGGTTGGGGTATGGAACTGCTGGAGAGGAACTCTGAGGAGAGTGACCTGGGTATCCTGGTGGATGACAGGTTGGCCATAAGTCTGCAGTGTGCCCTGGTGGCCAAGAAGGCCAATGGGATCCTAGGGTGCATTAAAAAGAATGTGGCCAGCAGGTTGAGAGAGATGTTCCTCCCCCTCCAATTGCCCTGGTGAGGCCTCACCTGGAATACTGTGTCTAGATTTATGCTACACAGTACAGAAAGGATTGGAGGCTTGCTGATGTGACTCCCATCTACAAGAAGGGCTATAAGGAGGATCTGGGGAACTACACATGTCTGTCAGCCTGACCTTAGTACCAGGAAAGTTATGGAGCAAATCATCTTGGGTGAGATCACATGGCATTTGTATGGCATCTGGGGGATCAGGCTTGAGATCAGCATGGGTTCATGAAAGGTAGATCATGCTTGACAAACCTTTTCTCCTTCTATGACTGGGTGACCAGTCTGGTAGATGAGGGAAAGGCTGTTGATGTGGTCTACCTAGACTTTAGACACAGTCTTTCACAGTATTCTTCCAGGGAAACTGGCTGCTTGTGGACTAGACAGGTATATCCTTCTCTGGGTAAGGATCTGACAAGAGGAAGGTGCCCAATGGGTAGTGGTTAATGGAGTTAAGTCCAGCTGGTGACCCATTACAAGTGGTGTCCCCCAGAGGTCGGTACTGGGGCCCATCTTGTTTAACATCTTTATTGAAGACCTGGATGCGGGCATTGAGTGTACCCTCACTAAGTTTGCAGATTACACCAATGCGGGAGGTGGTGTCAATCTGCCTGAGGGTAGGGAGGCCCTACAGAGAGATCTGGATAGGCTGAATAGCTGGGCTGAGGTCAATGGGATGAGGTTCAATAACGCCAAGTGCCAGGTCTTGCACTTTGGCCACAATAACCCCATGCAGCGCTATAGGCTTGGGGATGAGTGACTGGATGTCTGTGAAGAGGAAAGGGACCTGGGGGTTGATGCTCAGCTGGACGTGAGCTGACAGTGTGCCCAGGTGCCAAGAGGGCCAACGGCATCCTGGCCTGCATAAGACATAGCGTAGCCAGCAGGAGCAGGGAGGTGATCCTCCCACAGTACTCAGCACTGGTGAGGCCACACCTTGAGTACTCTGTTCAGTTTTGGGCCTCTCACTACAGGAAAGACACTGAGGCCCTGGAACATGTCCAGAGAAGGGCAACAAAGCTGTGAAGTATCTGGAGCACAGGTCTTACAATGAGGGGCTGAGGGAGCTGGGATTATTTAGTATGGAGAAGAGTAAGCTCAGGTGGGACCTCATCACAGTCAACCTCCTGAAGGGAGGTTGTGATGTGGAGATGTTTGGGCACTTCTCCCAGACAACAAATAGGACCTGAGAAAATGTCCACAAGTTGTACCAGAGCAGGTTTTGATTGGACATAAGGAAAAACTTTTTTCTCTGAAAGAGTGATCAGGCACTGTGATGGCTTGTGCAGGGAGTTGGTGGAGTTACTGTCCTTGGCAGTGTTCAAGAGACAAGTTTGTAGCTTGTGGTAGCAATGGGAATGGGGATTCTTTCCAACCTTGTGATTCTATGATTCTACTCTTTAAAAAAGACAGGGATCTCCTGGAGAGACCAGCAGAGGGCTACAAAGATGATAAAGGGTGTGGAACACCTCCCTTATGAGGAAAGGCTGAGAGACCCTCATCTGTTGAGCCTTGAAAAAAGAAAACTCAGAGGGAAGCTGATCCACGTCTATAAAAATCTAAGTAGCAGGAGGCAAAGGGACGAGGCCAGACTCTTCTCAGCAGTGTGGCGGTAGGACAAGGGGAAATGGCCACAAACTGAGGCATAGGAAGTTCCACACAAATGTGCGTGGGAACTTCTTCACAGTGCAGTGACGGAGCACTGGAGCTGCACAGAGAGGTGGTGGAGTCTCCTTCTCTGGAGATGTTCAAGACCCACCTGGACACCTACCTATGCAACCTGGGCTGGGGACTGCTTTGGCAGGGGGACTGGACTAGATGATCTCTAGAGGTCTCTTCCAACCCCTACAATTCTGTGATTCTGTGATTCTGTGTTTTTGTAAAATTACATACAAAATTCTTTGATCTTTTTAATCTCTTATTTCTGAAGAAGCCTGGGAGTAAAGTACAGATGGACTTTTCTGTGTGTATCTTTGAGCAGTGCTGAATATTCTCTGCAGTGAAAATGTCCTGTCATTTTTCTCTCTTCAAACTCTTGAATTTTGAACTCCTCACCACAAAGGAAAGTGCATGTACATACGTGAAAACATGTATGGCCCATTCAGTGTTAGAAAGTCACATGCATTGGTCTTTCCAGATCACAAGACATTAAAAAAAATTATTCCTTTAAAAATGTTCAAATTGAACTGATATACTACCTTATTCACAGTGGCAGTAGTGGGTACTAAAACATCTCTTAGCAACTGCAAACAAGAATTAAAATTAAATCAATATGAAACCCTGGAAATCCTGGACTGGATTATATTAAAATTCAGTTGAAAATATGAATGAACAATGTGATACAAGTCAAAATTTAATTAAAAGTTCTCCTGATAAAGAAAGGATTTAAGAGAGTAAACACCTTACATTCTAAGTTTAGGTACACTTAATACAGTATAATCTTATGAAAAAAAAAGTCTATCCTGTTGCAAGACTTTTCTTCTACACTGAGATCATTTGTTAAATTGTGTTTCTTTCACAATTATAGCATTTATTTCAGTCAGCCCCTCCAGGAACTCATTTTGAAATATTATGTTATGCTGATACTACTGAGGGTTTCTCCAACTCCTACTATTTACTCCCAAATACAATGAATAACTAATGCAACTTAGTTAATAATTAAAAACAAACAAACAAACAAACAACTGGAGTACTGTATAACCACTTACATCTCTTTAATGATCACATTTGCTCATACCAGAAATCAACTGTTAAATGTTCTTTCATAGAAGAAAATCTATCACTTCATATTGTGGGGACTGGAAAAATCTACATACAGTTCTATAGTATTTTTCTAGTTAATAAAATGAAACTTCCTAAAGTAATGTTTACATGTAAAAGCCTATTACTCTTCCTAATCAAATTAAGTCCGTTTGAAACTTCAGTACCGAAGATACTTTTGCCCTCCTTTTTGTTTCAACTTTTCGGCTTGTCTTGTGATCTTGGAAGCTGGGTAGAATTTATAAGCCAAGAAGAATGTACTGAAAATAAAATATTCTTAAATAAAATATTTAGGTACAAATGAAGATAAAAATCTTCAAAACTTGCTTTGAACTTTCTGAAAACACCTACATTCTCACTTTTAAAAAGGTGAGGTCATTTAGCTCAAGCTTGATAATTTCAAGCTTGATTATTTTCCCATCAATAAAATTAAGTGCTAAGAATAATAGCTAAGAATACATGTTCAAAATTGTGCAGATGAATGGCCATACCGGAATCTGACAAGAGCATGGAACCTGTGTGTGCACGTTTTTGGCTTTCAATGAAATGAACAGGAACATATTTCTTACTTCTAGATTCCATTACCTCCAAACTTCTAATTATCTGCACATAGTTTAGATGGATCTATGACCTGTGACAGTCACTGTTAAGAAAGTAGACTGGGTATCTGTGGAATTTTCTTGGTATGAGTGTCTTTGACCTGAGAATATAAACTTAAAATATAAAGTCTGTATCTCTTTAGAATACTCATTCTAAAAGAATGGTTTTATGACTTCCTTTCATATCTTGTCAATGAAAGAATACAGCTTTTTGAGAAAACTCAATGTATTCCTGAAGAAGTTGCAGAATTAGTGTCTCTTTCTTTGTAAGCGATACTGAAAATAGTGTTAAAGAATTCAATTTAGACAACACTTTATTACCTAGAAGAATATATTAACTAACAACCAGTTAAGTCCCGTGGATTCAGAATGCTTATTCAATTTTTCTGTCAAAATTTTGACTAGACCTTCATATAGTAGTTTGCAATGACAAAGTAGGATAATCCAAGTGTACCCAAAAGTAAATTCAGATCACTGTTGACATGAAGAGGACTTCATACTCTTCTTCCCAAATAAGAGGTATTCTGATTCATGCTAAAAACAATGGAAGATTCAGGGGGGTGTATTACTTCTGAAGCCTCATGTGGTTTTTTGGACTATATCCCCCAAAAGACATTTCACTAAAAATGTTTTGAAGAAAAAAAGGTGTTAATTCAAAAAAGAAAGTAATGTAGCAGTAATGTGATCTGCTAACATAATCTGTTATAGAAATATGAGACCCAGTTTGCCAAGACATCTTGGGTGAATTAGATTTACATAGCAAGTGATGGGAAAATAATATATTTCTGTAAGCTAATTATAGTTCAGGAGTCTGAAATAATGACAGACTGATTTTTCTCATCACTTCTGACAAGAACAGAAATACTCATCATGTAGGAGGCTCTACTAGAAACAATCCAGAAATATTTCCCTCCCTTCCTATCTCCTCCTCTCCCCTCCCCTCCCTTTGAAGACCCAATTCTTTTTGGTGCTGCACTTTCATTTACTTTTAATCTTTGTGTTTACCAGATAATAATGCATTATATTTAATACCAGGTCACCAAGCTGCTTATAATCTATGCTTGCTATGGCATACGTAATTCCATCTATTTTCAGAATGTGTATATGCATTTGTGATTTACGAGGACTGCTCTAAGAAAGCTATATCTCCTGTTTTATGATGTTAGCCCATGATGTCAGAGGCACATGATGGTATGGCAGTAGACTACTACAGTGTAAAGCTCATTTGCAAGTAAATGTGGTGAGCTTGGTTATGTCTGAAACTGTCACACAAAGAAATATGTCTTGTGCTCTCCCAAAGTTTCCATTACTGTCCTTGGTGTTAAGTAATTTTGTTATTCATTTGATAAGATATAGTAAAATTTCACTGTGTTTGTATCAGCTTGTTATATTTATTTGTACTGAAAATATTTTCAAGACTTCTTATTGCATATCAGTATTTTCTGCTAAATGAGAGATTTTTCATTTAAATTTGCTTATTTCTCCATTATATCTACATTTTTTTGTTCATATTTATATCTTGCTATTTTCCCTTACAGAGACAAACAAAATTTATGGGAGTCCTCTACACTGGACTTCTGATGCTACCTTAATATGAATGTGCCACCTCTCTTGGTTAAGGTTTTTGTCTCATTTAAATTCTTAGACAAAATAGCAGGTGGTTGGGATGATTGTGACACTTTGACAGAACAACCTGGGAAACTTTCACATCACGAATATTGCCTTGCACTTAGCTGGTAGCTATAAAGTCTCAGGCAAAGCCCAGTGTCTTCAGCTAATGTAAACAAAACTTGCTGGGAATATATGCAAAAACTAGGTGGAATGGGAAAGTAACTAGATGGCATTTTGCATAGTATGCAAGCTAGTAGATGCACGTTTCTTTTTAAGTATAATTCAACTGTGAGGATGCCAAGAATAACTGTCTCTGAATTTTTCAGAGATGAGAAAAAAGATGTCTTTTTTCAGATATTGTGACCAGTCTGAAGAGTTTTTATGAAAATACTTCAATGTAATACTGTATGTATGTATGTTGTATGTGCTTAGAACAGAAGATTGGCCTCACAAGAATCAGATTACTTTCAGAAATAATCTAGAGAATATGTGTAATGATTGTGGAAGAAATTAAGACTGTAAAGAGGAGTGTTTGCTTTCAGTTAACTCTCATGAAGGTTGAATAACTCCCACCTACAGCATTGCTGAATCAGTTGCACCGTATATACATATTTCTAATTTCAGTAATGCAGCTGTCCAGGATTTCTCAGCTCACAGAATTTACCAGGTTTCATGTACACTGTTAGCCATTGGTCAGATGAGTGTGATGTCATTTTTAAAGTAGTCTTTGAAATAATCCAGTAATGAGCTCTAAATATGTACTGAGACAAAACATTTGTGTTAATTTTATCACCAAAGAAATTAAGTTTTTTTCCTCACTGAAAATGACTAGCTTTTATTAGATTTGTGTAATCTCCATCAGACACTGTGCTCTTTTGTACTGGGCCTTCCTGAAGGTGAGCAGCTATCAAGCCACCATGGTTATCTTGCTTTGTCAGAGTTGGTGTGAGCCTGGTATTTGGTGGAGGAGCATGTCCCAGTGCCATTCCCAGATCACTGTTGCCAATTGCTGTGGCCTGTGTTAAAAGTGGTCACAAAATTTTAACACCTTATGACTGAAAAAGTTACCCATGCATAGAGGTACCAGTAGAAACTTCAAAGAGTTTCTAATTGCATAAAGGTTTTTACATACATATTTTAAACTTATTTCCCTTCTGCATCTGGAACTATAGCTGTGAATTGCTTATTCCTACAATAAACACTGGCGTCCCAAACCTAAGAGGTTATTTATTTTATATTCATATTTAAAAGTATTATTTCTGTGTACTTAACTCAAGCACAGAATTCCCTGATTTCAGGTCCACACATTGAGTAGAAACTACAGAACTGGTAGTGCATCTTTGAAAAGGCATTTCTAATTTTTATTTTCTTCTGTAGAATAACATCTTATCTGCAGAGAGCTGGAAAAAATATCAAGCACTGAAATATTTGCCAAAATTGGTGACTTGCTGAGAAAGAAGTGCCAACTGCATTTGTAATTAATCCTTGTATTTAGTATGTAAAACAAGCTAGATGAACAAGGTGAAACAGCTTTGCTCAAGTATTGATTGCAATGGTGTAAATGCCCTTACCATAAGGGAGAGGTATTTCTACTGAGCTAGGTGAAAACAATTGTTAAAACAGCATGCTGATGTGCCCATTCCTACATGCACTGAAGGATCTTGAAAGCCAAAGAAGCTTCAGATGGATTAATACTTCAGATGATAACTTACTTTTTTTTTTTTTTTTTTTAACAGAAATAAAACTAACCCATTAATTTTAGGAAAAAAATTCTGAGGATGTGTGCAAATTTTATTATCAAAACATAAAAACATTTTTCATGGCCATACTTAACATTTCTGCTTCTTTACATACTACGAAGACTACTACCAGATAGTTCTACTAAAACAATATTCTGAAATGGATGAGTTCTATGAGATCCTTCCTATAAACAGTGGAAATGATATGCAAGTTAAAATATTCTGCTTTCAAATGGACCTTTCTAAAATGCCACATCTTTTCTGAGTGCTTGAGATATTTATTCATTCTGCAATTATTTTACAGCTATGTTTCATTGCTTTTTTTTTTTACAAAATAGATTTTTTCAGATCATTCTATCAGCTGAGAGAGCATATAATGTTCACTGGACTACATTACCAATTCATTTTGTGTACGTGGAAAAAATAGTGAATGCTTTCTAACTGCAAATGTGACATTTTCCTCACTCTGAACATACTGTGCTAACATAACAAGAATTTTAAAGGTTTATTAGGTTCCAGATATGTAGGTCAATCAAAAAATAATGCCTCCCATTTATTTCCAAGGAAATGATATCAGAAATGAAGAGCACAATAACATTGTTCAGGAGATTAAATTCTCAGTTGCAGAACACTGTTTTTCAACCAAGTTACCACAGATAGCTATGCATTTGCACCAGCAATGAACAAGTGTTCTTCATTTCATGATGAAGAGACAGCTGTGACATTTGTGCATAGCTGTCCAAAACATGGATTATCTTTCACAAGACATTGTCACTGTTGCCACTGCTGAAATGCACCACCCATTGACTCACTGTGCTGACATCCACTGTTACTCTCCATATGTTCAGCAAATATCAATGAATGTCAATGAGTGTCATTTTTTCCATGTACAGGCATCCAGTGACACACCTTTGCTTCAAAGACACTTCCATGTCAGAAGCCATTCTGTCAGGCTGCCCCTCTGCTGCCATCTGTCACACAGCAACAAGTAACAGCGTATTAGTGGGAATGGTCAACTTCTACTGCCATACCACCACCATCTGCCTCTGATGTTGTGGGCCTATATTATAAAATAGAAGGCATAATTTTTGGATCAGCACATGTTACATCTTTCACTTATCGCTAAATACGATCACTGAGGAGACTTCCCTAATTTTGGATTTCTGTAAGTGACTGTGAGTTTTGTGAGGATTCTTCAGTGCAGTAAACTTCTGCCTGAATTTCCTAAAGGAAATCACTATGATTTTTTCATGTGGACATTTCCTGTCATCATGATGCTGGAGGGACAGATGATCTTTCTGATGTGTAACTTTACATCAGTAAAAAATTCCTGGTAAAGGAAGTATCTATTTGTGATCATGACTATATTTACTTATTGTTTTACTGCTGATCATGTTTTTAGAGTCTCTGCAATTGTCTGGATTACAATCAGAGTACCATGGAGTCCTAAAAATTGTATATTTTCATGTTCATCAAGTAAAATCATCAACCTATCTGACAAACCTATCCCCCAGTAAACAATGTTCATAAATGCCACATCAGTATCTCTACTAAATACTTCCAAGGATTTTGACTTTACCATTTTCCTGGGCAGCCCATTCCAATGTTCTCTGTGAAGAAATTCTTCCTAACATCTAATCCAAACTTCTCTTGGTGCAACTTGAAACCATTATAATGCTGCTTTATTGAAGAGAAGGCCATGTGTGGTGTTGACTCCGTTATTGGAGACTGGACTGCCGAGGGCTAGCGATTTTCCATGCTAATGTCACTGCCACATTGCTACCAATATGGAGAAGTAGCAAATGGCGTTTAATAAGGCACGGCAGCTCCTTATATACATATATATATCATTGTCTATACCCCTGAGCACATGTCATTAATCTCAGAGCAGGGGAGGTCCTGTCATGTAACATCCGGATGTCCCAGCCACGCCTACTAGAACAGTGTGGTTATGTGAGATGTTGTTTAAATCTCTCACACTCACTCTCAATTCTCAATCCAGTGATGAAAGAGAAAAAAATTCGCAACATTTTGTGATGAGGACTGAAAATGAGGAAGCAGTGTGGCATACTTAGTGTTTTTTACTGAACTTCAGAGATCCATGTTTACTCCCTGAATTTTTCAATAGCAAGCCTCATGACCATAAGTGCCTCTCTTAAATGTGTCTCTAGTTCAGAATTTTCTGTGAAGTACCTAGAGATCTGTTCAGTGTCACTCCATAAAATCCAAGTGCTACTCATCAGTCTATATCAGCACATTTTTCTGCAGCCTAGAAAGAAAGATTTCAGCCAAATTAGTAAGGATATTAAACTACAGAATTTGTGGTGAAAACAGTGCGGAAGAAAAAATGCGGCAGAGCTCAAATAAGCTGTGAAATGAAGGATTTCTTGTGGAAGAACTTTTAATTCTTATTTATATATTTATATTATTTTTCATCTGCTGTTATCATGCAACATAGCTAAGAGTTTGGTCAGTTCAGCATCTGTGTCAGATTGCTACAGTGAGTACAACCAGAGGAGTTGATAAAATGTGCACAATCACATCCATTTATTATTCCAACTCCCTTTTTCTAAAATTTCCTCTTAAAAATTATTTATAAATGACACAAAAGATATCCTTATTGAGAAAACTGAAAGTTAACTGGAAAATGAATGAATGCAGTGATAGCTAACTGTCTGCTTACAATAACAGATACTGCATCATCATCATCATCTTAAAAATGAAAAGAAAAAGAAAAAAAAGGACAGTATTTTAATAATAAAAAGAATTATAAAAGTAGAAGTATTTTTTCCTTTAAAGTGGATAAAAATGTTCTGTTTTAGGTGGTTCTCCTTGTTACCAGTTGTCTTATTAGGAGATGCTTATACATATGGTCCTAGTATATACTGTACATATATATATTTGCCATATATTTTAATGTGTTTGATGCATAAAATTTCCATTCAATTTGCAGCCATCAGTGTCAGTTCAGTTGCTTCCTCCAATAGAGGAATAATCAGAAAAAGTGGCAAAAATTTGCAGCATAGTATAACTTTATCATTGATTTGCTTACCACTAAAAGCAAAAAAATAATGCCCAGCTCTCAAGATCTCGAACAGACAGCTGTTGCCATTTACACAGAGCTGGGATGCCTGAGTTGTCATGTTACAGGCCCAGCATTCAGACAGACTGATAACGAAGTCTCCTTCTACTACAAGAGTTGCTGTCTCCAGATGCAGCTATAAGTATTTTGAAGTTTGCAAAGAACGTTTTTCCTAACTGAATTCTTGATATTTATTATTTGGAATAGAAATTGGCAGGACCTCAGGCTATAGAAAGTGACTTTGTATTTTGTCTGTTTATCCTCCTGCTTTGTACTTACTGTAATTATGTATATACATATACAAATATGTATTTGCTGATTCCATAAAAAAAGAAAAAATACTGCTGAATACAGCTGGGCTTGGTCTCCTGCTGACTCACACTGACATCTTAAGCTGTATATTCCCCGGCATATGAAAAGGAAAATAGCCATACCTCTTTACTAGTCTGCTGCCTTCATGCACCTTATGCTTCACAGCTTTCTTCCTTTCTCTTTGTTTTCCTTCCCTTCAGTTATTCAGTGTATAACAAGGTGGATGTTTGGTATTTAGAACAAAGATTTTATTTAAATGTCTGCAAGAACAGCAGTTTTATTCCACAGTGTGACTTCACAAAGCCAGAAAACTTCAAAAGTGTGCATTCTTGTGTGGGTGAGTGTCTTGTGTTGAAATTATATCCAATAGTAAAAGAATCAGCTATAGATTTGACATTCAGGGCACTTGTCCAAGCTATAGACTGCATTTTTGATTAAGCTGTACGCACAGCAAATATTCCTTACATCTAACACTTATAAAATATTATGACAGATTTGAAAACATTGTGACAGCAAGAAAATCATTGAAAATAAAAGGAACTATAAAAGGAATGAATTATTACAAGTATTGCCATAAGTATTTGCCATAAGTATTCCCCTTGGTCAAGAATAGATGAGTAAGCAGCAAGAACAGATGAGTAAGTGGAGTTTCCTTAATTAGGGAGATTCAGTATTCTCAATATTGTCCACTAAGAACATTTGTCTTAGCCGTCTTCTCACCTTTCACACCCTTCTTCTGCTTTCCATGAGGTCCTCTTGGATGAGTGAGTTCCTCTGCCCTGTGAAATAGCTCATTTGCATTTTTCCTTTCATAGTTTGCTAGAACACTGTGACTTTACAGTGTTTGTATTCTAACTGGTAGCTCTGTTCACATAGCTTCTCTCTTTAATTGCATCTTTCCCTGATCAACTCCCTCTCCTGACTAGCAATAAATATATGCTTAAATTCATGTCATTTTGGGAAGTATAACATAAAACGTAAAAATGATACTTTACAGATATTGTTCAGAAGTTTTATTTCAATGGGAATACAAGCATGAATAGTAAGTTAAAGTACATTTGTGTAAACATAGGTTTTAAAATAATGTCTCTTTGTAAATATATATGAACATTATAAAATAAAACCTTTACTACAGCCATAGTTTTAGTGTTGTTGTCTTACTGTAAAAAAAAATAAATATATATAGATAGATACATATAAAAAGACAGCCAATGATATAGTGGAAGCAGTTACTATTATGTCAGTATTTTCTTTCTTTTATGCATACAGCTTTATTTGTTTGATCCTGTCCTGGCTGAGTGTAATGTGTGATCCCTCTGAAATAAAAATCTTCATTTGGCAAGCAGTCAGATATTCTTTTTTTTTTTTCCCACCTTTAATTTAATCAAAATAAACTCTCGTTTCCATTTCTAATGAAATGTCTTTTTCACTGACAGTTAAAGTAGTTACATGTCACAGTATTTATGGTATGTCTACTTATGGTATGTCTATTTATGGATTTCTTTCCTTTTCTTCTCCATATTTCACTTGTCTTACTGTGGAGAACTGGCTTAGGAAAGGAGGTTGTGTGTGCTTATCTTTGTAGCAGTGTGAACAAAACAGCATGTTCAGATCACTGGATTTTGAGAAGTGGTGCACCGTTGACCAGGCAACGATGAGGGAGTAAGTTTGCGGTGGAACCAGATGGCCCTGGTATGTGTGGGAAAAGAGCAACTAATTGGACACTACTTATCTTGCAAGGACAGAGCAAGAACCACTGCTTAACAATTATTCTAAAAATAGCATATGTTCAAGGGGTATAAAAGTATGTAACCTGTGCAATAAAGTTGTCTCAGCTGCATAATCATATTAATGTCTCTCTGAGTCCTTGAATCGGCATCTTAAGAAGATCGTTCCGGTGCGGCCGTGGCTCATCCTCCTGGGGTCACCGCAACATCTGGCGCCCGAACAGGGACCCTGAAGCCACTGCCGAGCTTGGGACGTGAGGAAGGTGACCGGTGCTTCACAGATGGTTGGCACTGCAGCATTCTAAACGATGTAAGTGTTGCGGTAGCTGGAAGCGGGGTTGCGACCTGCCCTCTGTGCCACCATGGAGTGGGAAGCTGTGGAGAAACTGCTTCTATGTATTCTCTCTAAGGAAGGCGAGCAGGCATCTCCAAAAGGCATTTCAGAACTGATAAAATGGGCCCGAAAAAATGGACATTTATCAGAGGTTGCACTGATATTCAGTGTCTCTGAGTGGCGTGAGATTAGAAATCATATGTGGAACGCAGTTACAGAAGATAAAAAGGAGGGAAAGCAATTTGTATTGCTAGGCCCAACCTGGCGGGCCATTATCAATAGCTTCAACCATATGCAGGCAGAGTGTCAGATTGCATCAGCGGCTGTCCAAGCCCTGTCTGCTCCCTCCACTCCAACTACATCTCCAACAACTACGATAAACCTGTTAGACTTTCCATCACCAGGCATAGGTCACCCCGTTTGTTCAACAGCAGCCCAAGTAAAAGCGGCATTGGAATCTTCCTCTGTAGAGGGCAGAGAGGAGGCTCAGTCTGCTGAAATGACTGGTACTGAACGAGTAAAGGAGCAGGATAGCCCTGATTCGGAAGCGCTCAAACTCACTCGACGGGAAAGGGCAAATTCTTCCGACTGTTCCCCATGCCCCCCCCCTCCACCCCCGCCGCCGCCCCTTAGCACGGGAAACAGCTTCTGCCGGGACTCAATCTCGAATTCCAACCTCATCCCCGCCCGGGTAGCAGGGAACTCGACACCTTTTGCTGCACCCCTGCCTCCTTCCCCCCCCCTCCACCCTGCGCCGTAGCCGCTCGCCGTCTCCTCCCCACCCCTCCGCCCCGCGCCGTTGCCGCTCGTCGCTCCCCCCCAGCCTCCCCCCGCAAGCTGACCCTCTCCGCACCCCCCCCTCCCTCCGCAAGCCGCTATCAACACCTGCAGCGCCGGGGTCTCAAATGGCCATTCCATCAGCTCCACTATTGCCGATACCGCCGGCAGGGCCCTGGCCAGCGGCTTCTCGTTCGTCTGGAGTTATACGGGACGCGATATTAGATGAGGAATGGCAAGCAGCCTCCCGTGTACTGTGTCCAGTCATCTATGATCAGGCTGGTACGGCTCGATGGGAGTCGCACGACTGGAAGCTATTGCAGCAGGCGAGAAAGACTGTTACTGAATATGGTTTAAAATCTGAGGCGTCTAAACAAATTATTCAGTGGATTTTTACTGCAGATGTTTTGTTACCACTTGGTGTCAAAAATATTGCGCGTTTGTTACTAACCCCTTCTGAACTGCTTTTATTCAATCAGGAATGGGCAGATTGGGCAGGTAAAGTCACAGCGACAACTCGTCAGCCCAACGATCCCCTTTATGGTCTTACCACTGATATGCTGATAGGTGCTGGGCAGTACAGTAGTGGGGAGGTTCAGCTCACATTCCCAAGGAATTTCCATCAGTTATCTGCCCAGCTAGCCCTAGAAGCTATTTTTGCTATACCGACTGGAAAGAGAGAGCCAGCTTTCGCTTCTGTGTGTCAAGGGGTAACCGAGCCTTTTACACATTTTGTTGATCGTATGTGGATTGCAATTCGTGATAGTGAATTACCAGAGGAGACAAAACAGCAATTATTTCGAGTAATGGTTCATGATAATGCTAATGCGTCTACCAAGTCAATTCTTGCGACCCTTCCACAAGGTGTGTCAGTAGAGGTCATGTTACAACGCATAGCGAGAACAGAACAGAGACAACAAGCATTACATTATTGCCGCTACTGTGAAAGCAGCAATAGGCAAAGGTGGGTAAGAATCACGAACTTGGGAAACCATTAAATGCTATAAGTGAGGATCGCTTGGACATATGAGGCGTCAGTGTACAAAACAGGTGTGGTGTGATAAATGTAACCAACCTACACACGATTCTAAAACCTGTAGGAAGCAGGGAAACGGGAAGCGCAGCGCAAAACCCCGTCACGCAGGGACACAAATATCGGGGCCAAGGGAACAGGACATCTCGATATCCACCATCCACAAACCCAAGGAAGCCTTGGAGTGGATGTGGCAATAGCAGTAGATGTTCATATAACAGATACACAGATGCAAAAAGTTTTATTTGATGCTGTGGGACCACTATCTACCACTTGTAAATGACATGTGATACTAGTGGGACAGTCCTTTCCTGGAGTATCACATGGGTAATTGATGCTGATTATAAAGGGGTGATTAATACTATGGTTTTTACAGTTAATGCTCCAATCTTTATCCATAAAGGGACTTGAATTGGGCAACTTATCCCCATTCTGGCCACTCCTCAGAATCCTGGAATGGACTGTGAGTGGTCAGGTGCTTTCGGTTCCACAGGGGCAATGGTCTGCTTAGTCACTGATCTAGGGGAGCGACCTACCATCAGTGTCACGTTATGCTATCAAAACAGATTCAGGTAACAGCATTACTCGATTCTGGGGCTGACATTTCGATTGTGGCAACAGACAAGTGGCCCTTGGATTGGCTGACAAAGGTAGTGACTGGAATTAGCGGGGTGGGCGGTGCAGCTGAAACTAAACAGGCTGTTAATCCTGTAACAGTAAAAATAGTACATGAGAGACCAGTGCCATGCTTGGTGCATGTAGCCCCTCTGCCTGGAGGATTACAAATGTTGGTTGGACGAGACATACTCAGTCAATTGGGTGTGCAACTAACAAATCAAAATTTAGGATAGTGGCCACTGTTGCGCCGCCACCGATTCCTCTTAGTTGGAAAACTGACGAGCCAGTATGTGTGGAACAGCGGCCTATGACAAAAGAGCACATTGAAATAACACGACAATTGGTTCAAGAACAAATGATGGCAGGGCATATTTGTCCCTCTACAAGCCCCTGGAATACTCCAATCTTTGTAATCCTTAAAAAAACTGGAAAATGGCGTTTGTTATATGATCTCCAAAAAATTAATGATCAGATGGAGACTATGGGAACCTTACAACCTGGTATGCCATCCCTATGTATGTTGCCCAGAAAATGGCATATATTGATCATAGACCTTAAAGATTGGTTTTTTTACGATTCCTATAGCAGAGCAAGATTGTAAACCTTTTGCCTTCTCAGTACCTGCCATAAACAAAATGCAACCTGCACAGAGATACGAATGGGTTGTTTTGCCGCCAGGCATGAAAAATTCTTCAACGCTGTGTCAACTTTTTGTAGCTACGGCGTTGGTACCAATCAGGCAGCAAAATCCCAATACTATTATCTACCATTATATGGATGATATCTTTTTTTGACAGCAGGAATCATTCACAAAACAATGGGAAAAAATCAATGTTGAACATCTTAAGGAGTTTGGCCTTAAGGTAGCTCTTGAGAAGGTTCAATGGTCAAGTCCTTATTTGTATCTTGGTTGGTCTTTATCTGACGCAATGATTCGACCGCAAGTTGCAGAGCTTGATGTGAATGTGCACAATGTAACTGATTTACAAATAGTCTGGCCCATATACAGTGGTTACGACCTACAGTAGGGATTACAAATCGTCACTTAGAACCATTAGTACAATTACTTAGGAGAAAACGGTCCGCCAATACTAAAATTACCTTAACTAAGGAAGCTACTGATACATTGCAGGAAATCAGCAAAATAATCAAAGCAGGAATATCTTATAGGTATTGTCCAGACCTTAGGTTATCGGTTGTTATCTATGTCCAAAGTACTCATGCCTTTGCAGTTGTTCGTCAATGGCAAAAAGAAAAGGGGGACGTGGGGGATATTAGGCAGCAATGTCTACAATGTCTAAGAAGGATGCCATTGACAAACAAAGAGAAAGGCAATGACAGATTACCTATATCTAATAAGCTGAGAGAATATCATTACCACAAAGGATTGCAGAGGCAGTTTCATATCAGTCAAGCTGATGCAAGACTGTTTGTACAAACATGTCCACAATGCAGTCATCATAATGGAGCTCTTGGTATAGGGATCTGATGACAGGAGAATGGTCTGGACCAGCCACACTAATCTTCTCCGGTAGGGGTTATTCTTGTGTCTCTACAGATCAGAATGGACCAATTTGGATTCCTGCTTGCTGTGTTCGCCCTTGGCATGACCAGAAATAACTACATCGCATGGATCAACGGGAAAACATGAGTACCTTACATGGATTCCAGCGTGATACATTTGGCCTTATCTCAAGGCAGAAAATAGCATCCAACCCTCATAAGGACTGGGATTGTGTGTTTCTTTCTTATTGTCTTTTTTTTTTTTTTCAAATTGTTGTACTTTTTGATAACTTATGTATGCCATAGTATGTGATGAGAAACAGCTGGATTAGCCATTGAATGGTATCTCACTAATAACACTGATCATGATATGACAAAAATGGGTGATTTTTCTGTGTTACCAATGTAGCCTTAAGAATCAGAATTATTAGGCATTATCTAGGTTGCTGTGTGCTTTTTCTATTTTAGTAGTAAATCGAGTGTGAATTAGATAGGATTTGATGTTACTAATGTTGTAGTCTATGGAAATAGCACTTTTAATGTATTTAGAACGCACAGTTATGTTGTTAGCCTATCAATTAGCTCTTTTCTAATTTTCTAAAACAAATCTGAAAAAGAATCCCAGGCAAAGGAATGATCTTGTTTTTAGACTGATCACTTCTCTTTCAATTCATTAATCAAGATAGTTCTTCATAACTATGCATCACATGAGATAAAAGCACACTATCTTACTTCAATTTGGCATATGATTCTAACAGAGAAATATTACCCAACAGATATTTAAGTTCACTGATTCCTTTAATTAGCACTTATATTAGTAACCAAAAAGCCCCTGACAGAAGAATGATCTTGGGAAGGAACAAAGTATTCTGATAGCATTAGGGCAACTGATATTTATGACTGTAAATATTTTTAGATAGAGCTAATCTTGATAGTTTATTCCGTTTTGCAAGCAGGTGTTCCTTTTGGATTCTGCATCATGCACTGGCCACGCATATGCAGTGTACAAATGGAAAAAACTTTGCAAACTCTGAGAAGAATTAAAGTTGGAGGAAATCTGTGATGGGTGAGAGAGGAAAAGTGCACCTTGAAGCAGGGGACGCCTTGCTAGCACTGCCTTTCAAATCCACCACTGGTATGTTCCTTTTCTCTATTCTTTCTGGTGATTTGCCGTTTCTCAAGGGTTAATAGCTAGTGATGCACTTGTTTAAGGAGTTTCTGCTTCGTGCTTACTCCTATCTGAAAATAGATATCTGCGTGTGTCTGAGTGTATGTTGACTTAAACTTTAACCCTTTGTGCTATTCTGAATGTGCAGCTTGCTTGCTCCTGTTCTTGAGATGTCCTGTTTCTCAGATCCATCATATCCTGAAACAGCACCACTCGAGTTTTAATCACAGTCACCAAGTTAGGATGTTAGCTAGCAAAGGAAAATTATACCACCAGTGATGCTCTAGCAGGTTTACCCACTGATATTGATTCTGTCTGACAGGCAACTTAACAAAGTTGTGCCACCACTGATCTTCCATAATTAACCAAAGGTATGATGGTGAAGATTTTAAGGGCACGTGTTATATGAATCTTAGGGAACATTAAAAAACCACTATATCAAAGTATATAAAAATTAAAAGATTCTTCCTAATCAGTTACTGAGTCTCATAGAATGATACCCTCAGGGACTCTTTTTCAGGTCGCAGGAACTTAAGCCGTAGGTAGAATATATGTTTGTTCTTTTGTTAATAAGTTTAATAGTATATAAGAATAATTATTATTATATACTATATGTATATATTATATTATATATAACAGTATATAATAATAATATTTATTATAATATTATATTAATATTATTATTAATAATAATGATAACAATAATAATAATAATAATAGTAATGATAATAATGTGTGCTTATCTTTGTAGCAGTGCGAACAAAACAGCATGTTCAGATCACTGAATTTTGAGAAGTGGTGCACCGTTGACCGGGCAATGATGAGGGAGTAAGTTTGCGGTGGAACCAGATGGCCCTGGTATGTGTGGGAAAAGAAGAACTAATTGAACACTACTTATCTTGCAAGGACAGAGCAAGAACCACTGCTTAACAATTATTCTAAAAATAGCATCTGTTCAAGGGGTATAAAGGTATGTAACCTGTGCAATAAAGCTGGCTCAGCTGCATAATCATATTGATGTCTCTCTGAGTCCTTGAATCGGCATCTTAAGAAGATTGTTCCGGCGTGGCCGTGGTTCATCCTCCTGGGGTCACTGCAACATCTCACTACCTTGTAGTCACCATATTTTTCTTATTAGAATGTAATGACTTGAACTCATTCTTTGGCATCAGTCTTGTTTGTCTCTTCAGAGCAATTTCGTGGTGTAAGATACATGGACAGTCGCTGGAACACTGGCCCTTGTGTTCTTATTCACTTAATTTAGTTGGGTCTTCAGGTTGTTTAGTGCTGACTTTGTAGTATCTGTATTTGTAGTACAGCTCTGGAGCAGTGACATTTTTGCTTAAGAAAGTCCACTGTTGTTAATACCCTTTCAGTTTTTATAATTCTTTATCAAGGTAAGCTCTTGCATTAAAAATGGTTTTGCTTATTTTTTAAAGGGTATTTTAAAATACACTGCCCAAATGCAATGTTGCTAGGAAGAAGTGCACTTTTAAACTCTCAATAAAAGGTTATGTTATTTACAAAACAACTGAAAATACTGATGCTGAATGGATATACATTACCACCAGAAAAGGGAACCAACTGCTTTCAGTATACTGATTTAATACGTATATTAGATTAAAAAGAACAAAACATGCCAGTGGGAAATGGCTTATTTCCACTTATAAATAAACATTCCACTTCATACATAAACATTCCACACAGGAACAGTTCCAACATAAACAGGATGTGAAGGCGAAGAACATGAAGACTTGGGCTAATTATTGTATTAGTGATGAAAAGAGAGGCTAATACTCTCTCCATCCTCATTTTTCCGTAACCAGAGGGAAAATGGCGCCTTGTACATCTATACCCCTACATTTGGTAGGAGAATGTTTAGTAGATCTCTGCATTTTATGATATCTTTTAATTTTGAGAAAATCTATTGTTCTTTTGAACTCTGGGTTTCACTATTTTGACTGTTTTACCTAATATATCAGCACTTTTATCAGTCACATTGCTTGAAAATGAAAAATATAATGAATCAAATGTTAAAATGAAGTAAATGCTGCAAGAATGCTACTAGAATCTGCTGAATGAACCTTAGTATGTAATACTAAGGTTTTCTTCTGAATACTAAAGAAGCACTCTTATACCATACCAACATAATGTGAAGCACTCTTCTACCATGCCAACATAATGTAAGAAGTCATAATGTATCCACATGTTTATAAAGCTTCAGTTTTTCCTAATCTTTTTCTAATTTTGGCATATCTTTATGGAAATACAGAATAAGTAAATTCTTGAGTTTGTTTAGGTAAACATATGAGAACATAGAGGCTTCCTTGATAGAAGGAATGTAAGGATATTTGTAATAAGTTTGTATCAATGCTTCACACAAAATGTGTTTCAAGGGACATTAGTATTACAAGAAATACTTATATTTCTAAACAGTAAAATACGTATGTTTATTTTACATTAGTATTATCCAGAATCAGATAGAAAAATACTAGTCAGAATATTTGCTGAAAGTAATCATAAAAAAAATAAAAATCTGAATATGATTTGTTTATTTTTATTTAAAAAGAGGGTGATTTTTTTGCTCTAAAAATATTTTTTTGTCTCATTTCTGATATTTAAAGATAATTCCTGGTATGTCATATTTACCTTGACTTTTACAAAATTCTTCTTCTGTATTTCATTATTATATTTGTTTTTCATTTTTGCTATTGCAATGAAAAAAGCAATAGAGAAATTAGGTGTTAATAAATCTATAAATAAATTGCAGAATATATTTTGTCACCACTAGGAATGCATGCATATATGCATTCAGAAAACTGAGAATTCTGAATTTGAAGCATATCTGTAGGATTGAAAATTTTCTTGTATAACAAATACATAGGAGTTGTTATGTATATTTGTTAACAGTCTACGTGGTTCAGTTGGCCACAGCATTCTCTCTGTGGCAAAATGGATATTGGTGGTCTCCTGTGGACAGGCATTATCATACTGTCAGTAACAATAGGTAAGATTAAAAATATTGTCAGAAAATATCATCATAATTCCTCTGATTTTTACCCATGAGCTGTCCACAGAAACTTAGAAAAAATACAGCCTGCTTTCATTCACTTTTTGACTTAATAATGAGCTGTCCAATTTCTTCATTTCTCTACAATCTTCTTCCTCCTTATGTCTCTTTAATAGACATTTCATTATAGTATGGCTGTCATAGCTTTTTTTAAATTATTTTTTTATTTTCGACATGTTGCAATTTTTTTTAATATGTTCAGAATATTTTGTCTGTACTTAAAAATTTTACTTTGTTCTTTATGTACTTGTTTTGCTTTCTCTTGTATTAGGCATGCAAAAAATCATATGAACTATTCTACTGAATCAAAGCAGTGATTCTCTTTCTGCAACATTCTTTTAATAAAGTGACAAAATCGTAATATGATTTTTATGCCTTGTCCTTTGGTTTTGTACAGTATTACTGATACATTCATAATATGCATAAATATCTATCCCCTCCCATCCCCTCTCCTCTCCTCCGGATCAGCTGGAGCTCAGTATCAGTTTGTCTTCCATCTTTTCCTCCATTCTTTGAATAAAAATTTCATGTTATCTTGGTGCCCACCAGGACACCTAGCGCCTTCTTGTATATCTGTTTTTCAATCAGTCGGCTCCAGTCTGTTCTGATGTATGGGAATGTTCTCACCCAGCATGAGGACTCTGCTCCTTCTGTGGCTGAACTTCGTGAAGTTCCAATTTACTTATTTCTCCAGATTGCCCAGGTCCTTCTCAAAAGCAGCACATACATTTGGTATATCTGCCAGTCTTTCCAACTGCAGACTCACTGTTTCTGATGTGTTCCAGTATGGACAAAGCAGAATGTAAAATAAAAGTTTAGTGTTGTTCCTCCCCAAGAAATCAAAGACATTTCATCTGCTGAGAGCACTGTGGCAGTCGTATGGTTTATTTGCAGGGATGGAAACTTTGTTTTTCATACATTATCTGTGAAAAGATTGTAGATGTAAATTTCATCTTTATTACCATCTGTAACTTTCTGATGAAGCATAACTTAACTGCATCTCAGTGACAGAGATGGGGTTCTACTCTCTGAATATAATGACAGTTGTCTTAAAAAGAGCAGAAAAGAAGGATCTGAGGCAAGTGTGTCCTTCCAGGAGCACAGCAGTAAAGTATCTTCCACTTGAGGTAAGTAAGGTGTACCGACAGCATAGTAGGAACAGCTGAAATTAGCTGCACATTTGAAGTTTTCATACTGGCCTGGATCACTGAAAGTGACCTATCCTATCTGTGTCCTATAATTCAGCAAAGTCATGTTTTTCTTGCAAAACAGAAAGATTAAGTGTGACCAAGCTATTAACTAAGGAGCTATCAGTACTCTTGCCAGAAATAGCAATATTTCAAAAATAAAAGGTAATAAATTATTGAAAAACTTTTATTGCTCATGTCATATGCATACTCATACATACATACCTAAATATATAAATTTTTATATATATATATATATATATATATATATATATATATATATATATATATATATTTAATATATATATACACATGTAAATAAGAAATGTAGATGAAGAGTTGGCAAATTTATGGTCTTCATGATTTCTCTCTATTCATTCTGGCCAAGAATGGAAATAATGTTGTAGTGGCAAAGATGTGGCAGGTAGCCAATGAGTGCTGACAAGAGAAGCAAAGGAGGAGTGCACAAGTAGACATCAGTTTGTCCACCATACACATCTAAGGTCTGAAGTTAGATGAATGTTACAGGTGCAGTTTTAGTGTGCTTGCAAAAATGAAAAATTCATGATTCTAAGAGGAACATCAGTCCTACATATCAAATTGTTTTTTTATTGCAGTTTCTGATTTCCATCTAATCTATTCTTGAAAGCATTAGGAGATAGATATATCTGATGAAGTTTCATGGCCTTTTAGATTTGTTGTTTCCAGTGGTTGCAATCTGCTATTGAATAGTGATCCAGTTTGCATTTTGGCTTGGCCCGTAACTTTCATGAAGCATTCATTGTTTCTCTATGATGTGAACCTATGAACGCATTTCAAATCTAGTTATTTCTTTCAAGCTCTACAGCTTATAACCTGATAAACCATCAAGCTCTTCTAGTAGGGTAGCACTCTTCTAACTTCTAAAAGTAGATGATTTACTTTTTGAGACTCTAGAAATAAGGATTGTTTAGTAATTTATGATTTAAAATGTCGTGATCTAGTTATTGGAGGCAATGGCTTGACATATATATACCCAGGGACAATATATTGTGAAAAACAAACAAATGAAAAAGCTAGGGAACATGGGGGAACCTTTGGAAAACACTGCACAGCAGCTTGGTGAATAGATTCAGAGCTGCAATTAATTATGCCTTAGTATGTCCGCAGCTTGGGTACTAATAGACCTCTGCTGTTGCCTAGTACAAATGTAGAATCAGTCTCTGAAGAATTACTGCAAGGTTGCTAATTGGAAATGAGGTGATAAGTATTCATAATCCTGCTTATGGGAAAGCATATGTGGTCGCTGAGTAAACATGAAATACTGCATTAATCTGGTAAAAGAAATAAAGAATAAAGGGTAGAGTAATCTGGTAAAAGAAACAAAGAATGAAGGGTAGAGGTGATGACTTGCCAGTCTGGAACACAGATGATTCTACACCCAGAAATATTGAAATAAATGTCCATATCTACTGAAGAGACACACCTTGTATGAGCCCATGCAGATTCTATTTCTTATATTTTTGAGGGCCTTTTTTGTTTTATTCTTGTTCTCAGACAAACCCAAGGGAAAAAAAATCTCCAGATTTCATATCTGAAGAGATGGATATGGCAAAGGATGTATAGGATGGGATAGATGGAAGGAAAGGGAAGTTTTGTTTACTGCTGGCACATACCTCATTTGTGCTGACAGTTCTCTGTTCACCTCAGGTAGTTTTCTGTTTCATTATTGTTTTGAGTGCCTTAAGGTCATGTCCATATAATCAGAAATTGATGAAATTGATTAATTTCCAATTCTAGAAATAAAAAGGACATTTTCTGAAACAATTTACTTGTATATGCCATTGATAACTGCAGTCAGTGCTTATATGACAAGTTGCTCTTTCCATAGAGTTGCATGCCAGTCAAGTGAACTGTTCAAGGCAGTGTTTTTTTTAAACAAACACGTTCAGTAAGGTACAATTGGCTTTTGCCTTAGGTTAGTGCATCTTTTGCTCAGTAGTAGTTATTTGAGAAATTACATGTACATTAGTAATTATAGTCTAGTAAATAGACTTTGTGAATCTCTGAGAGTATTACTTCAGCAGGTTTATTTCTGATATTGCTTTTCCTTAAAAAGTTTTAGTGCCTGTGACTATAGAAGAGGTAATTCTGAAAATTTACAGATGGGCCAGAGCACACTGAAATAAACTAGAAATATGTAGACAAAAATTGTGAACATATTTGGTAGATGGAGATTACATGTTCTTGCTTTTTTTTTTCATGTATAAGTAATGCAGAACTTTCCTATGATTTTCATGAGTCTGTTTACATCTTATTTTCTTATACAAATGCATTTAGCTCTTCAACATAACTGATGAGGATTGATGTCTTAAGGGATTAAAAGTCTGTGTAAACCAAAATGTCCAAAATGATACACAAACATTGTCTCCAGTCATTTGTATCTCAATTTTTAGTAAAAAGTTTTAATGAAAAAAGAAATGACTTTCTCTTCTGAGCGGTGCACTACAGACCAAAATGCCAAACCTACTGTCATAACTATATAATCTTGTTAAATGGTAAGCAGATCTGTTATCATAGAGTATTTCGTGCATATCAAGCTGTATGGTCCAAGCTGGGGGATACCAGAAATGAGTTAGCATTTTATTTGTTTTAACTGACAAGACCTGTGAAAGCTGAGGTATTCAGGATGAGACGCATTAGGTAGATAAAAGTAGATGTGCTCACAGTGTATACTCCTGAGCAATGTATTCTTAAAGAAAGTACAGCTGCACAGAGACCTGTGAAAGACTTAAGTTGGGAAGTAGTTGTCTTATTAAGTAGTTTTTGTTTCTTCTCACATGCTAAGTAGTCTTTTGACCTTTTTTTCTCTCATCTACATCATCTGTTATAATTATTAAGGGTAACATTTTTTCACTCTTTTGCATTAGAAGTTCCCATGCTCACAAGTTCAAGATTTAGATAGCTACTTTATCTCCCTGCTTGTGATATTACTTTTAAGATTGTTAACTGCACTGCAGTATGCACCATCCACAGACTCAAGAATCAAAGGATCATTGTATATAAAGCAGAGTTTCAAGATAAGAATATGTTGGTAAATTTGTTCTATCTTCCACAAAGTACAGAAAATATTAGAAACTAATGAGTCAGTGCCACTCAAAGGACAAATGATCTTCCCTTTACAAAATCAAGCATTAGCCAGATATGAGAATGCCTCTGTTATCTAGAGTTCTTGGCTCAGAAAAAAAAAATAGCATAGCATGTGTATATATATTAGTTGGGTATAAATTGCCAGGCATACTTTTACGTTATCTAGAACTGTGAAAGATAGCTTAGTGGATTTCATAGGCATGTGACTTCTCCATGAATGTTACCTGTGGTTCAGGCATAAAAACCAAAATCTTGGAGATGTTCTGTAGAAGAGCCTTCTGGTAAGAGAATTTAAAACACTTGCTTGTCCATCCTCCAGAATGTATTTTTATAACAAACTAAAAATAGACTTTGGAATTTACTTGGTGTCCAAAACAAAACAAAACAAAAAAACAAAAAACAAAACAAAACAAATCAAAACAAAACTAAATGAAACCAAACCAAACCAAACCAAAACAAGCTTATTATTATTATCATTACTATCATTATGTCAAACTGTTTACTGGGCTGGTTCAGCCCAGTTCCATGGCAATTGGTGCAGGGGACCTGCAGACCCACACCCCAGGAAAGGGGAAGGAAGAAAGGGAAAAGGGAAAAGGGAAAAGGGAAAAGGGAAAAGGGAGATGGGCCTAGAAACAAAACAGTGGCAACGATCTGAGGAGGAAAGGTAATTTACTGAATAAGATATCAGAAAGCAAAATAACACAATATAATACAATATAATTGGAATTGAAGCTAATAAATCAAATAAAATGAGCAAGAGAGAGTGTCTGATAAATCAGTTCCTGACTCGTTCCTTTAAAAGCAGATGGATGCTTTAAAAGCTGTTGAGCCCAAACTTTCTCACTTCTGAGGCTGAGGAATGCCCACAGTGTGTGTGGGGTGGTATGTATGTGGATGCATGTGAATTTTTACTGCTGGATATTTTCCCTTCTCTCTATCATCCAATAGCTTTTGTTTGCAGATTTGTTCTCTTTTCAATGTTTTTGACAAGAAGGTTTTGATAAGGATTGGAATCTTATTTGGGAAGAATTGACATCTTACCTAGAATTGTTTTCCAATCCCCTTTCAGAATCTGATTGTCTTGAGAAAAGCTGCCACTAGATACATGTCCCTGCAGCTGTTGCCACAGTGACAGATTTATGACTTTGGTTTGTTTTAGTTTCATGAGTTCAGAAGGGTAGACAAGGTCACAAAGTGGATAGCAAATGATGTAAATTGGGCAGCATTCATATCTGTTTGCTATGAAGTAAGAGTAACCTTCAACCCTTGACAGGTTTAACAAACAGGTAGGGTGATACAGATTCAGATTCAAATTGATGAGGCACATGTGTAAACTGATAAAGGAAGTCTGATGAACCTCACAATCAAAATTTATCTAAATTCAGTACTGTTAAGCATTCTTAAAGAATAGATGAATTATACATGAAGTATATGGATTATTTGTAGCAGGCAAACAGTGGTGACGTTTCTGTCCGTCACGGTGACAAGGTTAGCATGTTTTATTCAAAACATCTAAACAGTAAAATGATTTCTATGTAATACTCTTTCTTTGGACTGTCAGTGAAAGCAGAAAACAACACAGTTATTCTGTGACAGAAAGTCAGATTTGGTATTAAAAAAAATAGATAAGTGAAGAACAGGATTATTTCTAACATCTGTAAAAAGCACACTGTGAGTTTTCTCTTAAGGTCAGTGAAAACATTTAAGAGAGGTGAAGGGAAAGAAACAAAGAAACGAAGTCCCCTCCCCAGAGAAGGTCAAATAAACAGCAGTCAAAGTAAACAAACCAAGAAAATTAAGAATTAGAATCAGCAGTATTATATAAAGAAAAAAAAGTGCTGGAAAATAACATGCAAAAATGCAGTGTGATATGAGTTTTCTGCATTATGTGAAATTTAAAAACAGGGAAAAAAATTCTTTCTCCTTTGGTCATATTGTATGGCCTAATGAAGTACACAATTCTGGGGCTTAATTTCTACCCTCCAAATTTGGGCACATTGTCTTTATGAAAAATAAATTAGGCTGCCTTTTAGCATCATCTGTTGAACAATTTCCAGCTAGAATAAAATGTTAATCAGTGAATCAGATATCAGTGAATAGCAATAGCTGTATTCCTGTGGTTGAGGAATTCTCCAGAGAAATGGTAAATTTCGGTTCAGTATCTGATCTGGGTGGCAGAGAAGGAAGATGAGCTTCCCATGCTTCAAGTTAGTACTTTAACGTATGGCAAATTCTAGGTACTGTGAGAGAAATGGATGGTAAGAGCTGCCAGACTCATTGACTTACAGACTGAGTACTCTTCTTGCTTCTGTTAGGTGTCTGATTAAGACAGGTGTTTGATGGCTCTGAGTGTTTTGCAATTTCAAGTGAGACATTTGCTAGCCTCTAAAGGTATCTAAAAGATCGTTTTTGTTCTAATGTTCTGAATATGGTTACTGGTTGCAGTATACTGTTGTCATTCAGAAGGACTTGAGTCCTCCAAATATTGCTAGCATTTTACGAGAACTACAATGATCCAGAAAGACAATCTATCAGACAATCTATCTATTTGATTCAAATCACGTTTCCTTGGCTATTCATGGCAGTCAAGAGAACAATGAAAATGTCGCAAGATTTAATTAACGAGCCATATCATGCAACTAATGGCCACAATTACAGTTCTGGATTTGATTATGTAGTACCTTGTCTCTCACAGTGGCCAGTTCCAGAAAAGCATGTGAAGGATAGAGAAATTTACCTTTTTTTAATTCAGTTCTTTTCTTGTTGGCCATACAATGGCTCAGTCCCTAGCCTGTTTTCATTTTTAAATTTTATTTAAATATTTTTTTTTTACCACAATGATGTTCTGCTGTAGAAAACTTCAACACAAAACAGTGTGTTCTTTAAAAACAAAATTTACTGTAGCATTTCTCTGTTTTTAACTTGTTAGACATTTCAAAGTGTGAAGAGACTGTGGCTTAAAAATTCAGCTGAAATACTCTATATGGAAAAAAAGTCATATTTTTACATCATCAGATGTGTTAGTTGATGATAGGTTGTATTTATGAACCAGAGTCACAGGTGTACTTTGGCAGTTTTGTATTAATTGCATGCAGTATTTGTGTAGCAAACCAATTCAAGTCTCAGTTAGATAGAATACTATTGCATACACAAGTAGTGGTGTGGTGATAATTCTCTTTTGTATATCCTTTTTTTTTTTCTTGTCTTGTTCATTTTGTTGGTTTTGTTTATATTTTTATAGCTCTTTAAGGCTTAATCTGTAAAAACAAAATAAATGCACTTACATAAAAGGTAGGTTAATAAGGTGAGGGCTGAACGTTCTGAAGCAGAGAGGAATAAACAGGCAGGTATGTGTTTAGGAGATGGGGAAGTCCATTGTCACAGCCCTGTATCAATGACAATATCATGCTCTCATTTCTACTTAACTGCATGTTTCACTATAGACTTGCTAGTCATCATCAAATATTGATCTGTGGGGTGCAATGGCTGTTGATCTCAAAAGCATGGATTACTTTTTTATCTGGAACTTGGTAGTACTATCTAAATATTAATTATTTTAAAATGAAATATTGATACATTTGTGGCTTTTAGTAGACTAACAAAATCATGTAACTCTAGCAAAGCAGGATTTCTAAGTGCTACTTCCTGATCTCAAATCTACAACATCAAATAAGTGGCAGGTTTATTCAAATAACTTTTTTGAGTAATCAATTTTTTTTTGTTATTATTTCTAAGCATATTGTCATTGTTTAAGTTTCCATGCAGACAGTAAAATATGATTTATAGTACAATTGGGACAGGCTGCCATGGGAAGTGGTGAAGTCACCATCCTTGGAGGTGTTGAAGAGACCCATAGATGTGGCACTGAGGGACAAGCTTCAGTGGGCATGGTGAAGATGGGTTGGCATTGGACTATTACACATGTCCAAGATGTGGCCCACAGGATGCATGTAGCCTGGCCCAGTATACATTGTGGTCACCCCCTGCCCAGTGCTATGCAGGCAGTAGCTCTACCCTGCCATGGGGTTACATTGCCCAGACATGGGGTTACACTCATTACTCAGCAACAACCAAACAGAGATGAGCAATTGGCCCTGTCGGCACTGAAACCAGGGCATGAGGAAGGACCACCGCAGTGCTAACTCAGGTATGGCATATAATGTTATGCATTTTGTTACACTGGTTAAACACAGACCTTTGAACAGCAGAAGTATGTAGCTGGGCTTTTCATTTCAAAAATTTTGAGGATGTATTTCAAGATTGCTTTGTGACTCCAATTTTGGACGATACAAATGCATAGCCTGCAAATTTTCAAATGTAATACATAGAATTACAATCAGATATTTAGCTAAAAAAATTTGACCATATCTCTTCAACAAACTCTCCTAAGTTTTCTCTTAACAGAGAAACCCCCCTCTCTTCACAATCACATTTAATTAATGCTGTCATTTTTTGGCAGTTTGCACACTTGTGAACAGTTGTCAAGGATGAAGCACATGAAGAGTAAAATGTCATCAAAAATCTCTCACGAACACCTTGTGAGCTTAATAAGAATCAGACTGATGCATTATTTTCACAAAAACAAGCTCAAATGTCCCATTATTTTTATGGTTTTGTTGCTTTCTCTCTCTTTAATATGTTAATAAAAGTATTAAAAAATAAAATATTTTGTTACTTAGATATTAACTATATTGTCTATTTCATAAGAGCTCCTCTTAAAGAAATGTCTCCTATTTTATGATGTCGGCCTACGAGGTCAGAGGCAGATGTTGGTGATATGGCAGTAGAGGCTGAACCCTCTCACCATTTCTCCTACAGTTTATGGCTGTGCAGTGGATGACAGCAGAGGGGCAATCTGAGAAAATGGAAGTTTGCATGAAACGAAGCTGTGAAAATGAATTCCTCCATGCAGAAAAAATGGAACCCACTGACATTCATCAACACTTGATGAACATTCATGGAGATCAATCAGTGGATGTGAGCACAGTGAAGTAGTAGTGAGTGGTGTGTTTCAGCAGTGGCATTAGTGCCTGTAGGTCACCTCAGCTGGGGCAGGTTCTGACAAGTGTGGCATGCAGGCTCTTGTTAATAGGTAGTGAAAATGCAGACCTACTGGTGATGTCTATGTTGAAAAATAGTGTTTTGTAGCTGCGAATTTGGTCTATCAGTATTGTTGTGCTCTTTATATCTGTTGCTGCTTCCTTGGAAAAATATGGGAGGCATTACTTCCAGAGCTATCCCTAGGCAACTCAAGAAAATTTCTCTTCACTCATTGCAGGCAAGACAAAAAGTTGGAGAGCCATGGGCTAGATTATCTTAGAGTTCTTTTCCAACCTTAATGGTTCTACAATTCTATGATAGCCAGAAAACTCAGTATGATGTGTGTACTTTATAGAATGCAGCAATCCTGCACAATTGCACTTTCCCACTCTTCAACCACTAATTCTTAAAACACTACAAAGATTATAATGATTTGAGCTGTTTTAACCAAGAATTGAGAAACATCTCAGTAACACATGGCCTCACTGCATGTTGAATAACATAAATAAATTAAGAATATTTCTACATGCATTTGAATCTAGAAAAATAAAATATATATATTTGTTAAAATTATCTGTGGATTAAAATCACATCTCACAGAATTACAATTTACAGGTTTACCAGCTGTTTACCTTTCAGTATCATTCATCTATCATGAAATTATTTCCACTAAGTCTCAAACTTAAACATCAGCTTCCCTCTCATGAACAGAACTCATTATACTATGGAGAGTGCTCCATTGTATTTCAGCTGCCCTCATTTGCTCTAGAAGCAAGTGGTGAAGGACCAAATGGCAAATATTTTTCATACCAAAGCTTGTTGACATTTGTACCTCTTGACTGAGACTTCTTTTGGATTCACACAACTATTTGATTTGAGTATATGAGCTATTTGGAAAAGAATTTTCTTATGTTTTGAGAAAAAATACTTTTATGCTGCATCCTTTTGAAGTTCTAATAGTTTATTAATTTTTGAAGTACATTGAAATTCAGAGATATTTATTTCAAAATTATATTCTCCTGGGTTTTCACATTGTTTCCATTTATCTGATGCTGTAAGTCGGTCTAGTAAAATTTTGTACATCCAGCTTGAGGGATAACTAAATAAATACATTTTATAAAGAATTGCTAAGTACTTGCTACTTGAGCATGTAATCTCATGCTTCTCACAACTCACAAACATCATGCAGCTGCATTTTACTGTGTATTTGGACTGTTTAATCCTCTTGATATCCTATTTTTACTGAAAATGGAGAAGCTAAAAACGTGTCCCTAATAAATAAATAAATAAGTAACTAGGAAGAGAAAAAGAGCTGTGTAACTTATCAGTGCAATTGTATCAAATTAGATTTGACTATCAGCTTTAAAGGGTGGTGTGTTTGCTCTGAAGTCCCCATAACTTTAATGTAAAACTGAAACTAAAGCTACGAATCAATTCTCTTTGTCCTCATTCTAGTAATGGACTTACTGAAGTCCTTTGGTGTCTCAGGCTTCCACACAAAATATTTATTCTCCTGGCCACTGAAGTGTCTGCTTCACGTGATATACAAATTATCTTGATATTTTTATCATTTTTTAATTTTATCTGTGATAGAAAAGATAAAGGGAGGCACATGACTTTTAATTGAATGTATTAGGCTTCTCTCTGTGTTACACATCCACAGTTAAATGTTGCAATTAATTAGAGACTCATCCAGATTCAGAAGATTAAGTAACAGAAAATGTTTTGCATTTTCTTAGTAAAGCCTGCTTAACAAGACGATCAGCAGATGTCAAGACTCACTTTTTCTGGAGTTGTATAGAGGCAAATTATATGGCTGAGATCTGCTACTGCTGCTACTACGTCACATGCATGGAAAATAACTGCTACCTGCATCTGTAAGTATTGTCATAATGTTTGTTGTTAACAAAAAAGGCGAAGAACGCACTTTATATATATATTTTTTTTCTCTGTATTTTCTGTTTGGCTCCTGAGGAGACAGTGACACCATGTGCACAATGGGAATTTTCAGCAGATGAGTGAGCTGACAGGAAGAACCTGAAAATTTATCTGTATGTTTGTAGTTCCCTAAAGAACAGTCAGCTGACTACGTAAATAGAATGACTAGAGGTAAAACATGCATGTCAGTGTCAGCACAGTGACAGTGTGCTCCTAGAAATAACAACACACTGCCTGTCTCTTGGTACAGCCAGCAATACTTCCTTCAGGTCTGTGTTTCTGGGAAAGGCAGGCTAGGAGGTGGGGCAGATAGCCAAGTACTACTTGTGCATGATAATTTAATTTTTTGTAGGTTAACATGCATAAAAATCATCTCAGTTTATTTTACATAGTGCACATCACAAAAAATTACTGCATGCTTGCAGCAATGCTTATTAAAACAGAAAAAAATACTGAATTTTTGGACTTGGCCAGTAGGAATGGCCTGGGAACATGTTGTCTCCCTCCTTGGAAGGAAGGGTTTTGAGATCCCGTGCGATAAAGCCCTGAGCCTGCCCTGGGAGGGGCATCTGTCTGGAAACATTACAAAATCCCTGCTGGCCTCTGTTGTTTTAGGATTGAGCCTATGGTCTTCAATTGCTTTTAAATGAACTTTTTTTACTTCTTCTTATGATTACAGGATTGCAGGTAAAATAAATATTTTCTTCTGTTGTAAATTTAAAATTTGTGCCACCTCTTTTGAAAAAGAAACATTTCATTAGAGGAACTGGTTGTGAATTCATAGAATAATGGAATCATAAAATCATTCAGGTTGGAGAAGACCTCTAAGATCAAGTCCAATCATCAACGTATCATCACCATGCCCACTAACCAAGTCCTTCAGTGCTCATTCCAATTTCAATACAATTGCAAATTAAAATCTTTTTTCTAACTGTCAAATATAAAAGATTATATATATAGAAAATAACACTTAAAATGTGTAACACATTTATATTATTCTCCTTTTCATTCTCCTTTTATTTTGAGAACTAATTGGATGCCGTGCAGGTACAAGTTACCTTTGAAATGTGCATTACAATGAGGCAACATTTGCTTTTCTGTTTTTGTTGTTGATTATGTTTTCTGATTTTGTTATTGATCAATGTTTGTTGTTTTGAACGATATTTTAAAAAGTGACATTGATACTATTGAAATTTTTACTTGAAAAAAGAAGGTGTAAAAATGAGATATATTTCAGTGGACTGATTTTGTACTCACCTTTTTCTGTTTTTTCTTTGCTTTTTTTTTCTTTTTAAAATTGTCTTTATTATGTAAACAACAGCACTTGGTGGCTCTGAGATGAATTCATGCAAACTGTGTCATGTTTGTGATTAATTTACAAGTCATGTAAATAATATTTTTTAATCCTCTGTGTTTGTACCTGTGCTTATTTTTACAGTCATTTGCAGATTTGGCTCTTGATGTATTTTTAATTATAGCAGGATGGTTATTTATCCCCAGTATAAGTCTAACGAATTTATAATCTGGGCTTTGGCCTATCTCTAGTGTGTGCATCCAGTATTCCCTTTTCTCCATCATTTCAGCTGTGGAAGTTATATTTGAATGGCCTCATCATTAACTGCTTATTCACCCAAAATTGTATCTCTGTTCAAGTTATGATGAATATGCAAGGAGAGTTGAGAGGACTGAATATGAGGAATTAGCTTTGTCAACAGTGGAGAAAAAAAAACAGTTTGCATTTAATATACATATATCAATTCTGACTTACATTTAGTCATAATCCCTCTTACATGATTGTACTTTGTCAGTTTCATCGTTGTTAGAAGTAGATGTAATAACTGAATGTATTGCTCTGAATTTCCTCAACTGTTGAACTTAATGGTACTTACAAAATTAAATCCTCTTTTTCAGCAGCAACCATCTGTATTCCATGCAGTGGGACTGCAGGTATTTGTAGACCATGACAAAGATCACCACTAGATTTCATCTGGGAATTGGTAAGAAACAGTGCAATATACTTCCTCAAACAATAAAAGCCAAATTAGTCCTTCAATAGAAAAAATAAAATAAAATTAAAAACCTACTACTTAGGTACAATCAATGAAAGTCTATTTAAAAATTTCTTCTATTTCTTCTTATTTACTTGATATCTTATTGGTAAATAAAAAAAACTAAAAAGTGATTCTGCAAGTGAAAGTCAAGAATGCTGTCTCCCTCAGTTCCTCACTTTCTGTTTTAAACTGTATTGTAGAAGAAGCCAAAAGCTGTCACATGCTTAGAGAGATTTTGATATTTGTATTCTTCTCTGTTGTTGACTGATAGTAAGAATGTCCATATCCAGGTTGTCAGACACCATTCTTTTCTGCACAACACTTACTAGGCCACCAGGAAGTTACCTATTCAGTGACCTGAAAGAGTTATTCTTCAGGACCTCTACATGATTGTTAATATGTATACTTTCTGAATATGAATATGAATAAGCATACTCAGGTCAATATTACTGTTAGTCTCTGATGATATTATGTACTGTGAAGCATTGCCCGCATTGACAATATTCTGCCTTTCCCATCTTTCTTCTATTTGAAGGAACAAGGACAACACGTAGATTATGGTTGCAAAACTAATTCAGATGTCTGCATTATAAAACATTTCTTCAGTAATTTCATGTATCAATTAAATTGCTATTGAATAATTTCCTCTTCATTTAATGTTAAATTGAGGAGAAAGATAAGCATCTATTCAGGCAACCTAGATTTCATTGCTACTAACTGGACACTATGTTTCTATCTTCTCAGACTCCTAAAATTTATCATCACGTATGTTTAGAGTTATTTGCAAAGGATAACAAATACATACCAAGCTAATAATAAGTGCTATGGCAGCATAAATGATTTAAATAATGTAAAGATACAATAGTTGAAAACAAAAATACTTAACAAAATATTTATACTGGTTCTGCAGGATCCTGTGGAAACATCTCTTTGACATTTGTAGTATACACTGACAATGGCCATTCCACAGGCATATCTATATCAGCACCAGTGTTGTGTTCCCAGAGGTGTCTAAGTGCAAAACTCTGTTCTCTGCTCTAAAGAGCATGCAAACAGCATACATATCTAGAAAGACAAATGGATGAAGAAGGAAAAGTCAAAAGCAGAAACTGATCATCCTTGTGAATCTTCAGTCTTAGCATTTTTTTCCTCTTTTTACATAGAAGAATTGCATTAATTATACTTCATATTATCAGTTCTCATTAAGATAATGTCTTTGCATATATATGCATATATACAATACTCATATGAATATGAATATATTTTTACATATGAACTTATGAAATTGCTGACTACTCAAAGGGCCATTTTCTTTTCCACTAGATAGGTTGGAACAATTGGATAAATACCCAATTAGAAAAGCTAACATATCAACAGTTTTACTACTGCACTTTCTTTTCAAAACTTTTAAATCTCTTTTATACAATATTAGAGTTAAGGCATACAGATAACAAAGGTGAAATGCAAAATGATGTGACTGGAACCTTGAACAGGGCAGAAATGCATCTGTATGAGTGATGCAGGAGTTCACTGTCATTCTGTGAAGGTTTAAGAGTTGGCAGATCTCCACTAGTAAGTGGGATGGGAATTTGAAAATAAGGGAAATTAACGACTCTGAGTCTTTTTTTCCCCCTTTTCAACTCTAGGAACCTCTTAAGCTAAGTAATATACAGATTAATCTGGTGAGAAAACATTCAGAAATGTCTCTTTGTGTGGGTGACAGCCTTTTTGCATTTTTTACTTCTTTTTAATACAAACTACGTATCAAATGAGACAGGTAGGGAAATTACTAAAACATCACAGGAAAGATATAATCTTGTTTGGATTTTCGTGTTAAGTTTGGAAAAAATAAAAGCTGAAACCTGAAAATGGTCTGGAAATGCATTCAAATTCAGATACTTTGCACTGATCTGTACATATACTGGGTCACCAATTGGAGACCACTACTCACTTCACCTTACAGCTTCTAAGAGCAAAATACAGAGCTTTTGACATAAGAGGAACAAAAGCATTCCTCTCTTTACCTTGTTTTGACTTTGTTATTAATTTCTATTTAAGGCCTCATAGAGATTCTTATCAAGCTCCTTGAACAACTATGTGAGCTCATATTTGTGACTTTTATTCTGAAAACTTAGAAAACTTAGAAAAAATGAAAGTCTATGTGTACCACTCTGGAAAGAAAGACTTTGAGATATATTCTTTTAGAAACTTAGTAAGTTATGATCTTATTCAGTCACGCAAGTACTTTAAAAGGACAAATAAAAAAAAAAAAAAAAAAGGTTGTTCAAGAAATAAAACACCAATTTTCTATGTACATATTTTGTTCTCTGTGGACTATCATTAGTTCAAAGCACCAGCTCCAACTCTGACAGTCTCATTTTCTAGCAGCTTGCATACTGGTGATGTAATCATATAGATGGTTGGGTAAATCAGTTTGTACAGTCTGCAGTGCACAGAGAAAATAGTTCATTTTGCAAATCTGTATTCTGCATTCATGGTTCAGTAATTCTGTATTGCTGCTCCACTCTTTACTGTTCTCTGATCCTTCAGAATCCTACAAATACACAAAGCTGTTGTGAATACTTATATTTTCAGAGGAAAGGTGAGCATCAGCTGTTTATGCCTTATGACATAATCTAAGAGGAAATAGTGCAGAAAATGAACTTGAACTTAGTTTTGTAAAGTTTGTCTGACATTATGGCATTTTTCTTATGTGTTAGACCCCCATGAAAAATATTACAACAGAAATTTAAAGGCCACTTCTACCGACTGGACACACTGAAATCCTACTCTGCAAGGTGCTCAGATTGCTCAATTTTTCTTCAATAAACCCAGGATTTATGGAGAACTCATAGTCTGGATGCTATCAAGAAAAGTGTATTTTTTAAGTGGTAATACATGACTGGGTAGTACTCTTATTATCTGTGTTATAAACTTGGTGCCTTCAGTAAAACAGGACAAGATTAATAAAAATAAAAATTTTAAAATTTGATATTCACAGGTCTATCCAGGTATTAAAAGGTCTCAAAGTAATCCTTAAAAATAAAGAAAACCTTATGAACAATTCTGCATTTAACTACTGTAATTCAGTTTTGCTTGACCTACATGCTTGTGTCTTTAGAGAACCAAAGGAGCTTTTAACGATATCGTACATGCATGCAAAGGCACATTGAGACACTAATTTATAATTTAGAGTTCTGAAACAGAGTCTCTCATCTCCAGACATTTTCTAGATTTTCTCTCTCTTTCTTGCCTAACTTCTGTAGTGTGTGTGTGAGTAATATAATTCTACTTATACTGCATTCCTAGTTCTGGAGGACTCCAATTACAAACCAGTTTAGTTCACCTAACTTAGTCATAATAGCAGTTCAATTGGAACAGAAACTTGAAACATCATTTTCTGGCTGTGGGTGTAATAAGATGGGCATCATCTGAACTACTACATCTGAACTACTATCACTTTTGGACTACAGATGGACAAAAAACAACAAAAAAATCTGGATTACATGAAGAACCTTCAAATTTGAAACAAAACTAAAAAAAGCAAATGGGGTATCTCGTACTGGGTTAAACTTTAGTATGTATATAGTACACAATTTTGTTGTAACTTCTAATATCAATAAAGTGATAATTAATAATAATAATGATTAATTTTAATTAAATAATTAGGATGAGTAGGTTGCACCAACCACTCAGAGTGTCCTACTTTGTTTTCTATTCGATTTATCAGATGCATGTTTACTGCAATTGCTAGAACATGAAAGTTGCTGAGAAGAATATTTTGTGATGAATTTTGAGACTTCAAGACTAGTTTTCTTATAGGTTTGAATGATGTAATGCCTTTTATCTCTTCGAAGAAGATATGAAGAGAAAAGTAATCTGAAAACGGCAGATATTTTCACACAGAAAGATGGTTTTAGAACTTGCACGCAATATCAAAATAACTTAAAATGTTGCAGAGAAGGTTCTTATTGCTACACTGTTTGTGTTTCAGGCATAATATTAAATATTAGCTGCTGACAGCTCTAGACTCTTTCTCACTCTTTTACAGAGATGCTCCAATCAAAACTTTTTTTTCATTTTATACTTGTTTTCAAATTAACATTATTTTCAATATCAGAACTCTGAGATATTTTCTTAGATGTAAAATCTTGTGTTACGGTTTGTTTTGTTTTCTGTCAGTTTTTTTCCCCTTTTTATATTAAGATATATTATTTTTTAAAAGATTCAAAACTGTTCTGAAATACTGTTTCTTGCTGTCATGAACATACTCATTTTATTTGTTATTATGAATTTGACCATTTGACATCTTGACAGACATATCATTTTGTTTTAATTCGTGAGGGTGGACAGTGTTGTGACTGTTACTTTAGATAGGGAGAGAAATCTACCAGCCAGCATATGTTATCTGTGTTTCAGAAACAAAGGGAGAGAAGTGAAGTATTCAATTATAAATAGGAAAATAATTAGATCCTTACTTTATTTAGAATTGGTAGCTACTACCAGTGGCTTTTGCTATGTAGCAGTTATTTTATAAATGAAACTGTAGAGTTTGTAATGTAATCTTTTCCTAAGAATCTGATAGGTGTATTTATTATCCAGTCATAATACTTGTTATTTTAAATATGTTAATTAAATACAGGAAATGGGAATTATGTCTGGGGTACAAGCAGAAAACTCAGGTTTCCCTGTGTCTCATCTTTAAGATGTCTTAAAGTGTTATCAGAGGAAATATAAGAAATTTATTAAAGGAAAATGTGAAAAAACAAACCAAACCAAAACACCATAGGTGGGAAAGATAGTGAGAAGACTAAACAATAGAATATTAGTGCCCACTAGCTGAAATATAACTGAAAGAAACAATGAGATGAATATATCAGGTGAAAAGAAAATCTGAGAGATAAAAGAGATTTTTTTCTCAGAGCAATTTTGAAAGAGGTCAATTTTATCATTTTCTCCAGAACAGAATAACTCATTATTGTAGGCTAACTTTACATTTGTTGAACAAAATACATTATATGTTGTTTGTTTTTTACTTGGTCGGCTTTGTGGTAGCTGTCCAGATAAGCACTCAGTGCTTTGAAAGCTAATCTTCTAAATGAAGTTAATGAGAATGAGGTATCACAGTTGGAAGTAGAGGGATGAAAATCTTGTCTATCAAGCTCAGTTCTGATCTCGTAGCTTACCAGTACAAATTCAGTGCAGTGATGAACAGAACTAGACTAAAATGTATTAAGGGAATAATATAAAAAATTTGCTACATAATTTCCTATTTTATAACTAATATGTTTATGGGGGAAGACATTGGTTTAGACAGGGATTATAAAAGAAACAAAAGTATAAATCCCAGTTTGAGCCCCACAGAAGTTGAAACAATTCCTTTTGCCCATGATGGCCTCTGTAACTTACAGCAAGTTGCTGAGCATCCATAGCTCATTTTTCCTTCCACAGCTGGCCACGCAGAAACACAATGCAGTCACAATGTTTTGTTACTGCACAGTCAACATAAGTCCCATTAAAACCATTGGCAGGAATTATATCAGATCATCAGAACAACACTGGTGAAAATGTATAACTGAAAACACTGCTCCAGCCAGTACAGACTGTGGCTTTCTGAAAAGATTTTATGATATAGAGATTGCTGCAGGACATATTATCAATGGAAATCTCTCTCAATTCCATTAAAAAACATATGCTACCAATCTTCAAAGATTTCTGAATCTTTTCCTTTCTGCTGCTTTTCTTTTATTTCCTCCCATGGAAACACTTCTGAACTCTGATAAGACAGTTCAGGTTTGAGTAGTAAGCAGAAGTTTTGAAGCAATTTCTACTTCAGTTACTGAATGTAATGCATTTTTTTTCCATTTATCATGGGTTGGTTATCAGTGGATTAGGTATCTATTATTTCCTTGTTACAAAGGGACAGACAACCTAAATTGTGCATGATCTTTTCTTCTAAGGACAATTACATTGCAGTATCTAAAACTGCAGCAGCAACTCAATTTCATCTCTCCGTTAAGAGCCTAGTGAAATGGGAATCTGATTTAGAAGGGACATCTGTATGATTTAAGAATATGATCCATCTAGGAGATTCATGAAAAGTGATAGGATGTTTGTTGAGGAAATTAACTTAAATGTCTAATGCAAGCTACAGAAGTCAAATACAGAGCAGTCTAAGATGAAGTACCAAATATATTCTATCTTCAGGCTTTTGGATTTATCAAGAGAGTTTTGAAAATGTATCACTTGAACCATAGCATGATTCATCCTGGACTTCAAGCAGTGCTTTTCAGTTTAATCTTGGAAGCAGAAGCCCAAGCTAAACATTATTTGAAAGCACAGTTATGAACAGCCCAGCTTTTGGCATACAGGCAACACTTGTACAACTTCAGAACCGCACTACTTTCTGCTGCTAGATGAAAAGCAGTAATTTGGGGTTGAATAAGGATATTAACAGCTTTGAAGAAAGTAGATGAATGACATGAATGAATAATATAAATGCTATCATTTGAATAGCTCTTAGTTATTTGTTTTCTTAATCACCTCTTATTTTTATTTAATTATTATGGTTATATAATTGCAATTGTATTTCTAATACTTGAACTCTGAATTCCATGTACGCCATAGGAGCAGGGTGTGATGCATTTGGTACAAATATTCCATTTAAGCAATTGCTCCACAAATTGGATTCACTAAGTACCCTTAATGTTGGCATTGAATATCTAAATGAATATGGCTGCATTTAACCGTATGCCTTATTGAGAGGCTCTCAGAATGAACTGGTCTGACTTATGCAATGACACTGAAAATGAGTACAGTCTTAACTTGCAGATTTGAATTAGATCTGAGTAAAACTTAATACATTCATCCCATAGGAAATTTTGCCATCAAGTTGACAAGAAAATCGTACAAGGGTTGGTTCAACAGATTACCATGAATCATTCTTAAGACTTTCTAGTGAGCTATATACACCACAGAGGAGATCTGAGCAGTGTAGAACTGCTTACAGATTCCTCAAACTGCCATACATCTTGAACCAACTTCCAGACTTAAGAACTATGTATGGCCCAGGTCATAAGATAGACCTTACCTATAATGAAAACAATTGAAGTGAATTTAATTGAATGATCTAGAAAATTTCTGAATTTCATCACTGGCAATTTCTCAAGACAAACAATCGATTAGCTGACCATGGAATATTTTATGCTGGACTTGGTCTTCACAAGAAACAAAAAAGTAGTTGAAGAAAGTCTTGGCTTCATTGACCTGAGTCTATAGAGTTCGGATTCTGAAAGAAGCCCAGAAGACAGACAGGAGAGTCACAGTTGTGATTTTCTGAATGGCAAATTCTGGCATGTTGTGAGATATTCTCTGCAGAAGCCCTCGGTAACTATGCTGGAGTTTAAAGTTAACCAGAAAAGCTGGTGAACTTCAAGTATTCAGAAGTGGAAACAGAGTGGACATCCCAAGAAGAACACAGACATATTTTCTGTGTGTGCAGAGGTGAAACAAATGAGTGTGCAGCTGAACTTGAAAACAATGAAGGATGTGAAGGATTAGAAGAGACTGGCAGCCTGTCACAGATGGGATTTCCCAGTGATCACCTCACACTATTCAGCATCTTTATAAACGATCTAGATGATGAATAATGAATTATAGGAATGATACAGATGGCACTAAACTGATAATGAGGTGGATACATCATGAGGGAGAGACTAGACAGAGATTTTGCTAGGCCAGAAGAGCTGGCAAGGAAGAATTCTATGAAATTTAACAAATACTTTAGCGAAGTATTTAACAAATTTCTTTTCCTTGGATGACACATTCAAAGAGATAGAATCTGCACTGTTGCGGAGCAGTTCTGATGAAAGTCATCTGTGGGTCTTGGTGGACAATGAACTGAATGTGAACCAGTGATGTGCTGTTGCAGCAATAAATACAAATCAACTCCTGGGCTGCATTTGTAAAGACAATGCTAGCAGAGGGAGATGCAATTATCCCCTTGTACTCAGGGCCTGTCAGGCTACACAGGGACTATTACATCCCATTCATCCATCCCCACAGGCTGAAGAGGGATCAAATGAGGGCCAAAATATGAAGGCTGGAGAATCTGCTCTATGAAGAGAAAGAGAAAAAATATGTCTTTTCATGTTAAAGAAGAGAAGGATTGAGGGGGACATAATCAAAGTATTCCAGTATATAGAGCAGCTACAAAGAGGACAGAGGTTCTCAATTTGATGATCTTTTGAAGTTTCTCCTAACATGGGCTATTCTGTGGTTCTGTGCTTCTAAGAGTGGTTTCCCTTCTAAAATGATGCTTAAGCCTGACTTGGGTATGCTGCTCGGCAGATCTTCTCACCAAGGATACTGAAAAGCCAAAGTCCTCAGCACATTTTTTTTGGTCTTGAATTTCACTGGTTATAACTGCCTTCAGATCTTTAGAGTTCTATGGAGAATTCTGGGGTGCAGGGTCAAGGCTGGGGACAGCCAGAGCAGCTTCAGCCCAAGGCATCAGGCAGCTCATGGAAAGGGGGCTGACTATAAGAAAGAAATAATATTAGATCACCTGGAAAACTAGCCTCACACATCAGATTAGATTAGCCACACCCATGTAGTGTTTTGCTGAGGATGTACTAGATGCTATTAGTATAAGAAACAAATTTCAGACCAGGTTAACCTTGAAAAAGCCTGTGTTTGTTATGATGATTTCCCAGACAATCTCCACAGCTGATAATTGCAGAGATGAAAATGCTTGTTAATAAAAATCTAGATGTGTGAACATACACCAGGTAAGTCAGCTTTCATTCAATATGTTGGACAGATATTGCTAAAATCTAATAATACCAGTTTTTCATGATATCCTTCTAGATGTAACTGTGTACACAGTGATGTCTACAGGGAATAATCAATGTTTCATGGGTACTAATATTTCTGCAGGACAAAATCCAGATATTGACACATTATGTTGTTGTGGAAAAAGCTCCTTTCAACTCATTTTCTCTGAGTAATATCTCAATTAAACAAAGTCAAAGTTTCATATCTTAAACTATTCAGGAAATTCCCTCTTTTTCTTTTGTCACATTGCAGATATGTAGAAAATAAATTTTTCATTTCATTCTTTCTAAGTCATTAAAAATATTCCATTCATTTATTGGTGTGAACCAGTAAGAAATGTCTCATTTCCTTACATCAAGTGTAATTATTTGGTCAGGATTAAAATATTCTCTTGCAGGGAATCATACGGCAAGTAGTCACTGATTGGACACTTGTATGAGTGGATGACTCACTTTCTCTTCCATGGGCAGCTACTGAAAGCTCAGTGATGCAGAATAATGTACTCATCTCTTATTGTGTATGTACAGTGGCTATCACACTGTAAGAATACATGTAAGAACAAGTACATCTATTTGGAAGGCATAGATTGTGTTGCAAGGCAAGAAGGACAATGAGATCTCGTGAGAAGAATTGCCTCCCCTCCATCGGCATAAACAAGTGTTTCTAGAAGATACTAGAAGAAAGAATGGTGAGTCGCTTAAGAGTACTAGTGCGCATGTGTAACCTAGGCTTATATAAGGATGCTGTCGCTAACAATAAATGCCTCTTGTTGTTCACTGTATCAGTGTGTAGATGCAGTAATTTGGCCCTGGTCAGGCGGGTCTTCACGCGCAGACCCTAGAGAGACCAGATTCACGGGCATTCTGCGTTGGTAGAGGCGACGGCAAATGGTGACCCCGACGTGATAGCCTGTAAACCCATGGAACCAGGACCACAGAAGGCCGGTAGGGCGAACATTCCGCAGAAACGCGCTGACTTGCGATAGTCGGGTGAACGTTGCCTGTGGTGTCCTGAGCGCTGAGTCCATCAGCGGCCACGGAAATCAGGAGCAGTGAGGATACTGCGGTAGGCAGCTAGTCATTCCTGAGTCGTGATATCAGAGCCGTGCTGGTATGGAGCAATTAATTAAGGTACTCCTTTATTTGTCTAAGGATTACTGCGGCAAGACCGCTCCTTCCAAGAAGGAGATTGCCAAACTTATGTCTGCCCTTACAGTGGGATGCTTTATTTTCACCTCCCGGGATGTGTTGCATCATGAGAAATGGGACGACATTACATCTGCCCTAGCACAACACTCTATGCGGGATACCACGACTAAAAAAGCCGCTGAATTAAAAATTTGGGGTTTAGTATTGGGCGCGTTCAAAGCAGCTCAGGAGGAAGGGAAACTTTTGCGTGCCGTGCGCGACCTTGATAATCTTGAGATGTTCATGGAAAGAAAAGGGGGGTCGGGAGGCTCTTCTCCTTTTTCAGACGACTATGAAGGAAGTGGCTCAGGACCTTGTGCAACGGACCGTTGCAAGAGGAAAGATGATGAAATATTTTCTGCCGATACTGCTAGCATGAAGCCGCCTCCACAGCCGGATGAGTCACCGCCACCGCCTCGACTTGCTCCGATGGCCCCGCTTCCATATCCACCATTATATCCTTCTTTGCCGCCTTCTACCAAGGGGCGGGTTTCTGATGACCCCGCCTCACTCGGTGGGAGGGAGGCAGATGATTCGGGGGTGGGACCAGGACGCGGGCGGGAGACAGACGCTTTGGGGGCGGGATTTGGACGTGTGGACCGTAAAAGTGCCCATCTGGGCGGAGCCTCTCTGCGGAGAGACGAAGTACGTCCGCAGCCATTAGTCACAGATTGGACAAAGATTAGGGAAGCTTTAGAGGGAACATCATTATCAGAGGCAGCGGTGTTTCCAGTGGTGGTTGAGGAGGAAGGTCCTTTGTGGGTTCCACTGGACCCAAAAGGAGTTGCGCACTTGGTAGAGGCAATTGAGAAACGAGGCTTAGGATCCCTGATGACGATGAATGCCTTGGAGCTCCTCGCAGGTTCAGGGCCGTTATTGCCATACGATGCTGAGACACTTATGTGCATCGTCTTGAAACTGGTCCAGTTTACGGTCTGGAAGGAAGAGTGGGTGAGTCAGCTCAAACGCATATTGACCACCACTCAGGGAGACCCTGGTCACCCAGACCATCACTCGCCTAACAGAAGCCACGGTGGGACTTTTAACACCGCAAGATCAGGTAGCGTGTTTACGCCCCAGGGAAATGATAGCAGCATCAGCTGCTGCTCTGGCAGCTTTTAGGAGGTTTGTGCAAAGTACGGAACCATACATGCCATGGACAAATATTGCCCAGGGACCAGCAGAGTCCTTCCAGGACTTTGCTGACAGGCTCATAAAAGCAGTGGAGGCATCAGATCTACCAAGGGCTGTTCACAACCCTGTGATAATAGATTGCTTGGAACAGAGGTCATCAGAGGGAATCAGAGCCCTCGAGCTCAGCCCCTGTGAAATTTCATACCCCAGGAGAGGCGATTAAATATGTGATGGACAAGGAGAAAACAAGCTCAATGAAGCAGGTTCAACTCGCTGTGGCAGCCATGACTATGAATGGAATCGGACAGCAGGGAGCCACGAGAGGCCCATGCTTTCGGTGTGGTCAGTTTGGCCACCTAAAAGCACAATGCAAAGGAACTGGTGTAACATGTCAGTTATGTGGCCGGCGTGGGCATGTGGCCACACATTGCAGAAATAGCACTAACAACATGCAGGGAAATGATGGAGGGGGGGGACCAGCGTCCCAGGTCCCCTCCCCCGGACAACAATGGGGGCCATTGACCAGAATTCCACGATCAATGGGGGAAGGAGCAGCTCCCTCGTCAAAGCATATAATCCGCCCGCCGTGGAATTAATACTTGATTGTCAGGATCGGACACTGGTTAGGGCTTTCGTCTCGTTTGTGGGCTCATTACTTGCCTCATTTCAGGGACCAAGGACTGTTGAAATTACGGCCTTGCTTGATTCGGGGGCAGATGTAACTGTCATTTCGTTTACGGACTGGCCAACAGACTGGCCATTAAGTGAAAATCAAGTTGTTTTTGGAGTCGGGGGTCCCATGAACATGAGAAAAGCTGGTAGTGAGGTCGAGATTGTATTGATTAATAGAGACAGAACCCTGGAAAGACCATTCCTACTCACACCCTTGGTCGCACCGATCAAAGGTTTGCTTCTAGGAAGGGATTTTTTGAGATCTATTGGTGCCCACATCACAAATTTATGCTAAGGGCCACTGTCTGCCAGTTATCTCTTTGTTATGCCATTCCTTTGCGCTGGAAACAGGATGTTTGTCCTGTTTAGGTAGATCAGTGGCCTCTTCCTGATATGAAACTTTCAGTGCTTACTTCCCTTGTGGCTAAGGAATTGGAGTTAGGGTACATTGAACCATCGCTTAGCCAGTGGAATACCCCTGTGTTTGTCATAAAAAAGAAATCAGGAGCATTTCGCCTCTTACACGACTTACGCACTGTCAATGCACAACTTCTTCCTTTTGACTCGGTCCAACAGGGTGGCCCTGTCTTGTCAGCAATACCTAAACAATGGCCATTGGTCGTTATTGATCTCAAGGATTGCTTCTTTTCCATCCCTCTGGCCGAGCAGGACAGGGAGGCGTTTGCATTCACTGTGCCCACCATCAATAACGTGGAGCCCGTAGCGCGATACCAGTGGCGCATTCTCCCGCAGGGCATGGCGTGCTCCCCAACTATATGCCAATTAGTAGTAGGAAGGGTTCTGAAAGAAATCCGACGTGAATTCTCACATTGTGTAGTGGCACACTATATGGACGATCTCTTGCTTGCTGCCCCACGATATCTAGACTTACACACACTCGAGAATCAGGTAGTCAGGGTGTTAACATCAGCTGGTTTCTCTATACTGGAACAAAAGGTACAGAGGGGACTTGGAATAGAATATTTGGGCTATAAGTTTGGTCCCAAAGTGGTGCATCCTAGCGGCCTAGATATTCAGCCTAAGATTGCAAACCTTTGGGAAGTGCAGCGTTTCGTTGGGGCTCTTGAGTGGATTAAGGGGGCCCTGGGTATAGCGCCCCGCCTAATGAAGCCCTTTTACGAACAGTTGAAAGGAACTGATCCAAGAGAGCCCCGTGAAATGAACGCAGACATGAGTGCTGCATGGCAGGAAATTCTTCAGCATTGTATGGATAACTCTCTTGCGCGATGGGAACCTGAGAAGCCGCTCAAGCTTGTGATCTCGAGATGTCAGGATGGGGCCACAGCAATAATTGGCCACACCCTGAATGTAACACCCAAACCGCTCTGGTGGTTGTTCTCAGTCCAACCTGTATGAGCTTTCACTCCTTGGCTCGAGGTTCTGGCTGCCTTAATACAAAAATCCCGTCTGTTCACAGTAAAGACATTCTCCAGGGAACCTGACGCGATTTACTTGCAGGGAACCTTCCGTGATGTTCAACCCCTTCCAGACCCCCTCCTTCTAGCACTTCAGTGTTATGGGGGAGACATCGTTTATTCCGATTCGCTGTCAATCTTCAACCTAGAGAGACCCCTCTGCATTTCACTGCGGCCTTGTGTCTCCCTTGTGCCGGTGAAAGGTCCGACTTTGTTCACTGATGCTTCATCCACAACTAAGCAGGGGGCTGTCGTGTGGCAGACTTCCAGTAAGAGTTGGGAGACTATTGTTTTCACAAATCCCTCTGTCAGTGTTCAACTTCTTGGGGTACAAGCTGTAGCTATGGCCATTGGCTTGTGTCGTAATGTTCCTTGTAACATCGTCACTGATTCAGCATTTGTGGCAAAATTAGTGGCTAGGATGGGCTGTGAAGGCCTGCCTAGCTCTGTGGCTTCTGCTTTCCTGGAAGAGGCTTTAGCTGGCCGTTCAGCACCGGTCGCGATCTTACATGTCCACAGCCATTCCAAAGTACCTGGGTTTTTCACTACAGGCAATGCAGCTGCGGATGCAGCTGCAGGCATATCAGTCTTCTCTCTTAGAACTGCCCATGATCTTCATGCGTCCCTTCACATCGGGGCGAAGGCGTTGGCTCGCATTTGCTCGATCCCATTGGCAAAAGCTCAAAGTGATACAAGCCTGCCCACTCTGTAACTCGGTGCCGGTGATTGGGGCAGGGGTCAACCCTCGAGGCCTGAAACCATTGCAGATTTGGCAGACTGATTTCATGGTCAAACATCGTATTGCGCCGCAATCATGGCTTGCTGTTACTGTTGACACTGCCTCATCTATGGTTTCAGTCACTCAACACACAAGGTCTAACTCTGCGGCAGCCCAGCATCATTGGGCCACGACAATCGCTGTATTGGGTTTGCCGGACCAAATTAAGATGGATAATGGTTCTTGCTTCATTTCCAGATCCACCAAAGCCTGGCTAGAGCCTTGGGGAATCTCTCATAGTACAGGTATCCCCTAAATTCTCAAGGGCAAGCGATTGTCGAAAGCACAAACCGCCTCCTTAAAGAAAAAAATACGTATCCTAGGGGAAGGGGAAGGTTACAGAGATTGTATTCCAGTAAAAAGACAAGCGGAAATCTTGGCGAAAGCCATCTATTCTCTCAATCATTTTGAGCGAGGTGACAATAATTGTAGTCCGATCCAAAAACACTGGCAGCCTAAAATAGTTTTAGAAGGACCTCTGGTTATGGTGAAAACAGAGATGGGAATGTGGGAAAAAGGATGGAGAGTATTGATTTGGGGGAGAGGGTATGCAGCAGTCAAACATCAAGAAATGGGGGAAGTAGTATGGATACCCTTGAGAAAAATCAAGCCTGATGTTGCGAAAAAGAATAAAAATGAGAGGACAGATAAAGTGATAGATACTCCTAGTCTCCCTCCTTTAGGTTCTCCTGATGGGCCAGAAACGACTGAAGAAAGAACAGCGACTGCTGCTAGAGAAATCTATCTCCTCGGATCCGGATAATTCGCAGAACAGACAAAGCACACAAGAATGAACACCTCGGAAACACACTATATTTGGCCTGGTTACACTTCTGACCATAATCCTGGTAGGACTTGGGGTGGTAATGGGGCCACAACCAGGTAATGTTTGGGTAACTTGGGTGAATCAGACAGGTCACCAGGATTTCTGTTTAGCCATGCAGTTGGCCACCTCCCCCTTTAGAACTTGCTTAATCAGCGTCCCTTTAAATTACTCAAGAGATATCTCTATGTTTAAGGGTTATGTGAGAAACATCAGTCACTGTGAATTGTTTTATAATGACTCAGCGGCCAACATGTCGCGATGTCTCATACAACTCCTAAATATCACGTCCCCCTGGAACTCACAGGAATTGGAGCTGTTAGGCTCTGAAGGGACACAGAATGAATCAGAAACATGCTTATGCTTTGCGGATTTCAGTATCCAAGACAGAGAACTGCTGTCCTGGCATATGATGGGACTACATTTTCCATACTGGGATCAAAAGAATAGGCGCCTTACCACAATGACATTGGTTAACCCAAGGGATGGTGACACCTTTAAGTGGGAAGGAGGGTATTGTGGATACACAGCAAATGAAACACGATACGGCTTCCCAAATAGAGCTAACAAGAGCAGTGAGGAATGTCGCATATGCAGACCAATACGCACCTGGGATTTCGGGATGCTCATTAGTGACATGCTCTATGGTGATGGTTCCCTTGGTTGTAATAGGACCACCTAGGACTGCTGTTGTAACTACACTCATCCATGGAACCAATATGGATAGGGATACCCATACCGTGTTGACCTAAGATGGTCTGAGAAGCTGTGGGTAAATGAAAGTAAGGTACTACCTCTGGGGGTGTTCCTGATCTGTGGGGATCGGGCATGGCAGGGAATCCCTGGAAGGGCAGTGGGAGGGCTGTGCTATCTGGGAAAACTCACGATTTTGTCACTATAAATGAGTGAGTGGGTCCGCATCACTCAGAACGCTACGCAACACCGCAGGAGAAGATCAATAAGCACCTTGACGGAGGACTGTGGGGACGAGGTCCGGCTATGGGGTCCAACTGCACGGATCTTTGCCTCCATAGTGGCCCCAATAGGAATGGCTCAAGCATTGAAAGAAATTGAAAGACTAGCTTGCTGGTCGGTAAAATAGGCAAACGTCACCTCGCAACTGCTAACAGATCTTTTGACTGATATAGATAGTATCCGTCATGCAGTACTACAGAATAGGGCAGCGATAGATTTTCTACTGCTAGCCCAGGGTCATGGTTGTCAAGATATAGAGGGAGTGTGTTGTTTTAATCTCAGTGACCACCCAGAATCCATGCATAAGAAACTTGAGTGATTGAAACATCTTACACAGAAGATAACTGTCCAAGAGGACCCCCTAGGGGATTGGCTAAGGAGTATTTTGGGGGGATGGGCCAGTTGGTTAACACCAATAATCAAAGGACTAGGAGGAGCGTTGTTAACAATCTTGGTAATAATCAGAATCATACCATGTGTACTCATATGCTTGAAGAATTGCTTACAGCGAACATTAGATCAAGCATTCGACCAAAGATTCCGATATCATAAGATAAAGGAAAATTTGTAGGATCGCACACAATAGGTAGCTTACAGATAGATAAGAAAAATAGTTTGGGAAAAATTGCAACGCGATATAATGGGTAAAGGCTTGCCTCAAGAGGAGAAGCAAATGTCTAGGCACCGGGCAGGGACTTCGGGATGTACGTGGTCAGGCTCCTCTCAAAGTATAGTTAAGCGTTCATGGAGGAGGGGGGGAATGTTGCAAGGCAAGATGGACAATGAGATCTCGTGAGAAGAATCGCCTCCCCCTCATTGGCGTAAACAAGTGTTTCTAGAAGATACTAGAAGAGAGAATGCTGAGTCACTTAAGAGTAATAGTGCGCATGTGTAACCTAGGCTTATATAAGGATGCTGTCGCTAACAATAAACGCCTCTTGCTGTTCACCGTATTGGTGTGTAGATGCAGTAATTTGGCTCTGGTCAGGCAGGTCTTCATGCGCAGACCCTAGAGGGACCAGATTCACGGGCATTCTGCTTTGGTAGAGCCGACGGCAAGATTGCAACTGTGCATAAACACATATGTGGCTACCTGAAGAGGACTGTTTCTACAATTCCTGGTACTGAGAAAGTAAGTGGGAAAGCAAAATGACAGTAGATTATATTTACGTTACAGTTCAGAAAACAATTTGATGCTTCTTTCTTTTCTGTATAACTTCATAATTTCTGTTATAAAGCCTGAGGGAAAGCCTGAAGTAGTCAATGGGGTAAAGACTACTTGTTTTTCATAGTTATTTAAAAGGTAGAATCTTGCTGGAATCACAACCCTGCAGGAATCACAACCCTGCAGGGATTGTATCTGCCAGTCAACTCATTATTTATCTAGAAATGTTAAAAGAAGACTTAGAGAAACATGGGAATAATAAAAATGAATTATTTTGCTAAAGAATTACCCAAAGCTTGTTTCATTTACATGCATTTACATGCAACAATGTTTCTAGTGTATCAAGCTGAGTAAACTTTTATACTAGCTCTTAATTGTGGTATGCAGTCTGTGACAACCATCTGCTTAGAATGGCTTGTTTTTTGTTTTCTTCTCTCACTGAACCTCACTGAAATTAAAATATTGTCAAAACAATTTCTACAGGGCTTGCAAGTCAACAGAAGAACGGATGTTGCGAGGCCTTTTTGGATTAGTGTTACAACTTCAAACAGTAACAAACACATAATCCTGAAGTAAAAACATACATTGGTATTAATGCTGCAATAAAATTAGAACTGGATTTATAAAATCTCCTGTGTTTTTGTTTACTGGGAATGAAAACTCTGTATTACTTTGTTTGATGTGTAACATGTAACTTCTAAGTAAACACAGAAGAACTGGTTACATCTTTCATTTGAACAGGGTTTGTTTTTTTTTTTTTTTTTAATTATTTTTTATGGTACTTGAGAGCATCCAGAGCAGAGAAACAAAGTTGGAAAAAGCCTGGAAGGCATGTTCTACGAGGAGAAGCTGAGGACATTTGGATTCTCCTGTCCAGAGAAAATAATGCTGAGTGGTGACATTGTTGCTCTTGGTAGAGGATATGAGAAGAAGCTGCACATCACTTTTCCCACTGGAGAATACATGGAACAAAATCATACCAGTGGGAGTTTGGATGCTGGATATCAGGAAAAATTTATTTATGGTGAAGGGTTTAAACACTGGAACAATCTTTCTAGACAGGTGATTAAGGTCCCGTACCTGTAAGTGGTGGTGTTATGTACTTGATAATATGTTTAACTTACCATTAGCCCTGAAACAGTCAGGCAGTTGGACAAGAGCATCTTTGAAGGTCCTTTCCAACTGAACATTTCGCTTTGCTTCACTTCACTTTGATTCTCACTTCTCCTCAACTTAGCAGAAAGGATCTCACAGCAAGTAACAAGAAGTCTCTGTGCGTAAAGAGAACTACTATTTCTTTTTTTTTTGTTTGTTTGTTTGTTTAGGCCAAATGTGAATAGTGCTACTATACATTTGACAAATCTCACTCTCAAATGTCTTAGTAATGAAATCTTTCTGCCTTTTTATTTTTGTTTTTATTTTTTTTTCAAATTGTGTAATAACAGCTTTTATTTCTAGAACAAATTAACTTTTAATCAAGGAATTGATGGACATGTAAAAATGGGACATTTTATTCTCCAAAAGTAAACAAAAACATTCAATAACAACATATTTTTAAACAAAGCATGTTGACAGACTAACTCTAGTTATCTTTCAAAGCCCACAGTTGGCAGAATGAGATGGTAAATTTGGCTACTCATTCTGCATAAATTGCTTTATGGTGCTAGTGGGCTTTCATTGTTATTTGTTAAAATGGTACCACTAGAAATAAAAGGAAGTTATTCAACTTTCAAGAGGGATGTTTACTGTTAAAGTTAGTACTGCTTACCAGACGGAGAAGAAGGGTCTCAGTAGGCACATTACTGAACTGGGCAGTGCTGACTGTTTATAGTCAATTGCCACTGAAGACAGAATATAAAAGACAAACAAAGCCCTATTCCAGTTACTGGCCCCAAATGGTCACTGTCATCAGCAGAGGGAAAAATTCCAAATATATTATGTTTTTTCGCCAAGAACAAAGACTGAGCTGCTCACCAAAGCCTCATAAAACTCAAGAGCAGTTTTAGGATAACATATGAGAACAAAGCTGATGGTAGATGTTAATGCATACTCTAGCTAATAATGATTGCAAGCATTTTGTATGTTCTTATCTCTTTTTGTTCTTGTTTTTTCCTTCTCTGTTTTCACTATGGCTTCTGATAATCCATTGTTCTAAATACACAATGAGGATGTTCTGCTCTCCTTACTGAAAATTTGAGATTCAAAAGCTGCTATTTTATTAGTAAAGTTTCTGCCTAACCTATACATACTATGAAGTCTGAGAATCATAAATTCAAACAAATACACACAATTTCATTTTCTTTTGATGCTATCAAGCATAAAATTTCCACTGTTTATTCGTTTATTCTACCGCATTATCGTTTAGGGTTGAACGATCATTTCATACTATGAATTGAGCCAAAGATACAAAGACATTATAATTCTGTTTGGATGAGATACTGGTACTGAATTACCAGTCAAGACAGTTCACAATAATTCCAATACCTATGTATTTGACTATTAGTGTCTTCTGAAAAATAGAAAATGGAAGAAGTTTTCTATTTATAAGGACTTTCTGCACAACTGGTTTTGATTCTAGTATTTTACAAATTTTTGAGAAAGATTTATTTCAAACAGACATCCTGTCTCATGATTTGGTCACTGTCACAGACAGACTTTTAAACATGGAGCATATTGGCCCATATACTTCAGTTGTAATGAATCACTGCAGGTGCTATCAGTTTAAGCATAATTTTGAGTGGTTGAGAGTGAAATTTGTTGAAAAGGCTAAGTTCATGGATGAAGATATAATAAATCAATATGGATTGTTTTACACTTCTGACTTTGTAACTATTCATTGCCTGAATGATTAAAGTCCCTAAGGACTTCAAAAGTCAGAATTTGATTAACCAGAGTAAAGCTCAAAAGACATAAAATAGTCTTTTCATTAGTGATTTTAGTGTAAGAATTAGGCCTCGTGTAACAGCTGCAAAGATAGATGTTGAGATGCCTAAGAGGATGAAGCATGTGTAGGAACAGTTGTACTTTTAAAAGTTTGCAACTAGGAGTGCACTAGACTAATGCACACAAGATGGTATATTGTATGCTGCGTATTATTTTACTGCTGAACTACGTTCAAAATTCTTAGTGAAGTATTAAGTTTCCAAAAAAAATTTTTTTTCATTTTCTTTTAATTTCTTTTTTTCTTTTTTTGGTAAAATCAGTTACTTTAAACTTCATACGATGGATGTTGTTCAGATTTGAGTTCTGAATCCATATGTAAGCCTTCTCAGCTTCTATAGTTTCCACTAGGATGTTGTATAAAACAGAAATTAGGCATGTCTGAGAATGCAGCTACTGGGAGAGATGTGGTTGGCAACCTTGCCCTTGGGAGGGAGATGAGAACTAGGTGATCTTTGATGTCCTTTCCAACACAAGCTGTTGTGGTTTTAGTGGTTTTGATGCCAGTATTCCACATCAGGACTTCATGTTGGGAGTAAATGAGTTAATGCTTTGGAGGGAGCAGAAGAGGGGTAGAGCTCCGGCCCGAACACCAGGCACCCTGGCACGGTTTCTCTCTCTTGGCCTGCCACTGGGATAAAGCATGTGTGCTTCTCCTGCAGTTTTTATTGTTTGTTTTTTCTTTTCTATTAAGGATATATGCATTGTGAGGGGCACAGAGAAATTAAGATGTCAGTGATTTAGTAAAAAGCTGTCTTTACTTTTGATGCCTTTTCACTGTCTGGCTTAGAAAGTCACAGCATTTATCGAATAGACAACTTTTATTTCTGTAGCTAGTTAGTGTATTGAGCAATCCAATAATTCCTGGGAAGAAAGAATGATTTTCTTACTGACTACTAAATGATTGATAAATCAGAAGAGGAGGATATCCCAGAGAGATCTGCTGTTCATTTACTAAATGGGAGAAATATAATCCTCAATATGCAGTAACAACATTAAATTGTAATCATATGCCTCTACCACCTTCTCCTTCAGGGTGGGGGACAGTTGTATGAACTATCAAATCCCTCCCCTCCCTTCCACCAAGATTTGCTGACACCTTTTGTCAAAATTTGCATGGAAGCATGTGGAATCATAAAATCCCTGCCACTTTTTGCCAGTGACATGACTGATTCAGTCGTGTTTGCTATTTAGTATTAGCTAAGGTTAGCACATATATACTCCATCACTTGTAAGCATGCAGCTATAATGAAATTTTTATTACTTGTACAAATTAGGAAAGGTATTACTGTGAATCTGCAACTTCAGATCTACTCTGTGTTTGATAGCACAAAATAAGCCCTTCTATGAATATGGATATTATAAATTCCAACATGGTTCACTAGGTTCTACCAGTCTAGCATTTAAAATGGAAACCAGAGAGCATCTTTCATAACTTCTCCAATAATTCATCTGATAAAATTTTAATGAGTATCTAAAATAAGTAGCAGATATCTGGGATTTTTTCAGATTTGAACACATGGAAACTGATGTTGGTGTAAAAAGAAAAAGAAAAGACAGACATAGTTACACTTTCTTTCCTTCCAGTAGATTAAAGTAGATTTTCAGTGATAAATGATTTCTCATTTTATTAAACACAAACAGGAACAAATATAAACTTGCTGCTTGTTTCTGAGTTTTGTTTTGCTGAAAAACAAACAAACAAAAACTCAAACAACCCACCAAAACTAATTTAAATTCATAATGCTCTCCTTATCTCCTAGGAGGCATAGTCTCCACATCTAACCTCACTCTTCATAATTCAGGAAATCAATGTCCCAGGGTCTGAAATGCATATTTGTCTTAAATATGGAAAAATACAACACCTGTGATCAAAATATTAAAGTAGGAACTGTAATGCTCTTGGTATTGCTTTATGCAGATTTGGGCTGACCTACATTTGAAGTGTTTTACCAATGTCATTAAACTGGTTTATTGTACTAAAAAAGAAACTGCCCGTGGATGCGTCTTAAACAAACTGAGATTTTGCCAGAGAACACTCTGCATCCTTCTGAAACTAATAACTTCGTAAAGCTGATCCCTGCATGCTGACAGACTCCCTCCTGGGTCTGCTACCTGATACCTGTTGCTTCCTCCTGGACTTTCCTGCTGCTTCTTCCTGGTAACTGCTTGCTGCCCAAAGCCAGTCATCACTACCGCAGCTCTCCCACTGTTCTTCAGCCTTGGACCATCAGAACAGCATGCAACGGGACCACTGCTGGATCCTGGTTGTGACAATCCCCACTTTATGTAATTTTTGCTTCTTCCCTATCTTTTCTATTGCCCACCTTCCCTTCCCCATTATCCTAATTGGTAATAGTCCTCCCTTTCCTCATCTCCCTGAGTAAGATTAGTAATAAACTGGACAGACCAACATTTTAACCATTGTTTCTTAATCCCAGGCTAGGTATATATATATCAAAGAACCTCTTCTCCCTCCTACAAACTGGAGCGAGACAGAGTCATAACAACATGATGCAGTGATATAGACTGTAAGATGAGTGGCTGGAAAACTGCCTGGCAATAAAAACCTGAAGGTGCTGGCTGATAGCTGGCAAGCAGCATGCCCAGGTGGCCAATGATGTCCTGGCCTGCAGTGAAAGTAGTGAGACCAGTAGGTTTTGGGAAATGATTGTCCCTTTTACTTGACACTGGTGAGACTTCACCTTGAGTACTGTGTTCACTTTTGGGCCTCTCACTACAAAAATGTTAAGGAGTTGCTCAAGTGTATGTAAAGTTCAATGAAACTTGTGACGTTACTAGAAAATAAGAGTTATGAAGAGTGACTGAGGGACCTCATCACCCTTCGTAAGCACATGAAAGGAAGTTACAATGAGGAGCATTCCAGTTTCTTTTCTTGGACTTTAAGTGATAGGACACAGTAAATGGTTTCAAGTTGCACAGAGGATAATTTCTTCATGGTCAAGCTTTGGAAGATGCTACTCAGGGAAGTGGTGGAGTCCCCATTTCTGAAGAAATTTAAGATATTTTTGAACATGGAAGTAAGGAACATGACTTAGTGATGGGACTCAGGAAGTCAGGTTGATGGTTGGATTTAGTAATATTGAGGGTCTTTTCCAACACAGATAATACTATGATTTTGTAATAACTTTATTCTGGTGCAATTTAGATTTTGGAGGACTTTTAGCTGGTGGACATGCAGATAATGGCTGTAGACATGCATCTTGCAGAAACAAATAGAAATTACATTTATTGATTTTCTGCCTTCTGAATTTATATACTTTAAACTGTTACTTACTTTGAGACTGAAAAGAGAAGGCCTGTCCTATGCTAAAGAATTTCTTACTCTCTTAGTTTCAGCAGGAACGCAATTGTTTTCTTTCATATTTTTAGTTCTAGGAGAAAAAAATGTTGATATGATGTTGATAGCATGCTCATGTTCAGAGTTGCTGGTTGGGGGTGGTAAGAAATTGCTTGTACATCACTTGTTTTATACATTCTTATATGCATATGTATAGTCATAACTATTATCCTTTTCCTTTTCTCTACCATAGTAAATAGTTTTGTCTCAACCCACGGGTTTCATTTATTTTTTCTCCAAATTCTCTCCCCTTCTCACCGGGAAGAGGGGCAGCGATGTTCAGTCACCTGCTGAGTTAAACCATGACACTTACCCATATCAAATATGGTCTTTGTTACACTTAAAGTAATTAGATCTACAAGAAAAGAGGAAGGATAATGAAAATAGATGAAGCTATGCATGCTGGCAGAACACTGAATTTGCTAGTGAAAAAATAAGATAAGGACAAGAGACAGATGCTGTGGAAAACAGATACTATTTATAGTTGCATGCTCAGTAAAATCACAAGAAAATGGGAATTTTTAGTCTTCTTCTCCATGAAATATGCAGTGTGATCATTAAAACAAATAACAATAAGCATAATGAGTGATATTGTTTATATAGATACATAAGGAATGCTAAATTCAGTGCTTCTAATCGTGGCATGTTCCCAGTCTTCACCCATAGAAATAACAGGTACAGTGTCCTTGTAGATAAACCTGGAAGTAGGAGATATTATAATGTCTGTGCGGTAGTCATCTGATGCAATTCTGACTAGATAGATTAGCAGTGCCTTCAACTGCTGACCTTCAGCACTCAACATCTCACCTCACAAGGCAGTTGCTTCTCTGACAGAGGTCACCAGTTATAGGGTATTTTTATGTTCATAACCCACCAGTGTCAGATCTGAGTGATACAGCTATTTGATATTTATTTTTAATATTTTAACTAATGCCTGGAGCATATCTGGGTTCTTTTAATAAATCTCTGTAGATATGAACAAATATGACAGTTTCGTTGTTAATTAAGTTCCAGCCTGGCACTTTTAATGATTACATCACAACTGAATGACTTTCATAAAGATATTGCATTAAGAAGGTTTCTGTATTTTAGTAGCAAAGTAGATAAAATTATTTTTTTCTGTCAGTGACTCTACCTGCTTCTAGAATTATATTTTGCTTTTTCTCTTCTACTCTTAAATCAGTAAGTGTGTGCTTTCATACTGGGAGGAATAAATACTGTAGAGGGGAAAAACCAATATGGCATCATGTTGAATTTTTTCCTCCCACATCTCATTTTGAAATAAAATCCAGTAAGGTATAGATAAATGTTTGTGTACTTCAAATAGCATTCTACAGTTAGATTTGTTTTGTTTGTTTTTATTTTTGTTTACTTGTTTTTTAGGCTTAATTAGAAACATTAGGGTTTTTTTTTTTGTTTTGTTTTGTTTAATTCATAGATTCATAGATACATTAGGTTGGAAAGGACCTACAAGATCATCTAGTCCAACCATTCTCCCATCACCATCCCTACCCACTAAACTACTAAATCAAATTCCTTAGCACCTCATCGAAACGTTTCTTGAACAGCGCTAGGGATGGTGCCTCAACCACCTCCCTAGGCAGGCCATTCCAGTGCCTGACCACTCTTTCAGAAAAAAAAATTTCCTCAAATCTAATCTAAATCTTCCCAGGCGCAACTTGTGGCCATTCCCTCTCGTCCTGTCGTTAGTTATCAGGGAGAAGAGGCCCACCCCCTCCTCACCACAACCCCCCTTCAGGAAGTGGTAGAGTTTAATAAGGTCTCCTCTGAGCCTCTTCTTCTCCAGACTAAACAATCCCAGCTCCCTCAGCCACTCCTCATAAGACTTGTGCTCCAGGCCCCTCACCAGTTTTGTTGCCCTTCTCTGAACATGCTCCAGGGCCTCAATGTCCTTCTTGTAGTGAGGGGCCCAAAACTGAACACAGTACTCGAGGTGCAGCTGCACCAAAGCTGAGTACAGGGGGATGATCACCTCCCTGCTCCTGCTGGCTACACTATTTCTAATACAGGCCAGGATGCCGTTGGCCTTCTTGGCCATCTGGGCACACTGCCGGCTCATGTTGAGCTGAGCATCAACCACCCCCCCTCCCCCCCCCCCCCCGATCCTTTTCCTCTCTACATTCTTCAAGCCATTCTGCTCCAAGCCTATAGCATTGCATGGGGTTATTGTGGCCAAAGTGCAGGACCCGGCACAACATGCTCAACAGCAGAAGCCGCAACAGACACCATACCATGAGAAAGAGTAAATGAGGGGAAAGGCAAGTGGGGGGGGGAAGGGGGAAAGAAAGAGATGGTGAGCTCACACCAAAGACTGATGAAATAAGTACTTTTCAATGATACTGAAGAGTGTTTTCTTGGGGGATATGGTTTTATATATTTGGCATCCTATTAATTTTTGTGGAGAAATACTAAAACCGTGAAAGTGCTGAAAACAAATCAACTCATCAACTACATATATGTGACAGTGGAGAATGAGTTTATTTCACCATTTCCAATGACAACAAAACCATAATTACTAATTCATGGAATCTTCATGGAAATCTGCACTCATTACCACTTAATCAAGGTGTGACTCTACCAGTGTGAATAGTTAGATATTACTTACTTAGAAAGACATTTCTGTGTTTTCTGACTTTAATTAGAAAATACAGTTAAAGAAAGAGAAAAACAAGAAAACACAAAGTTAAGTTTGTGTTTAGTTTTCGTTTGAGTATAGTTATCTGTGAACTTTAATTTTCCACCTAATACTTTTGAGCCTTTTCTGAACTGCGGAATGTGATTGCAATACAAACTTTTCAGAATTAGCTTCTAGCACCCATCAGGGGAGCTGTAGCATCTGGCATAATGAACTTCAGGAATGCAGAAAATAGGCTGTCCCCTTACCTTATGTTTGAGATATTCAGAACTGATACCAAGACAGAAAAGGAAATTAAGAAGAGATTTTCTCCTTCCCTGGAGACTTCCTAGAATGCTTTTCCAGGCTTTCTTCTCTCCTACACTTTTATCAGTCCATAGACTCCTATCATCACACAGGCCATCAATGTTAAACTATTTTTAAAAAAATAGAACTTTTCAGTAATGCTACAATTTTGGGAAATTCTCTTTTAGGAAGCACTTATCTTATGACCTATTAATGCCATTTATTTTGTAGAAAAGTCTGACAAAAAAGATGTTTTTTTGGAGTAACAGTCAGGAAATAGACAGCTGCTGCCTTTAAGCAGAAGACTGACATGAATTAATAAACACATGTAGCATGTATTCTTTCTCATTGTGTATAGTTCTGGATGGAATTTTTCTATTTCATTATATAAAACATGTTTTACTTATGAAAACATTTCAAGTTAAGTAGGGAAAAGTAAACACCTTTATCATTAAATCAAACTATTATATCCAGCATTTGAATATATGTGTAAAATACTTGATGGAACAGAATATTTTGAATTTAAGTCCATACTGAAGCTTACAGATAGGGAAGATTGCCCACTGGATATACTTATGTGTCTAGTAAGCATTCTCTTTTGGACTTGGAGGGCTCACAGAACATGAGGTGCAACTTAAAGGAATGTTTCTCCGCTTGCTCAGGATTTTTAGGATATTTGTTTGCTGTTTTGTTTCTGCAAGCATGGTAGTCTGTTTAAACTCCCATAAATGCGAGACAGGAAATGCACTTTCAGACTTCAGCAGAAAACTTCTTCCAAAGCCAGAATGTTTTGACTCTTTTGAAGAGAGATCACAAAACTCAGAGTCGCAGAATCACAGAATCGTAGGGGAAGGAAGGGACTCTGGAGATCATCCACTCCAATCCCCCTGTTAAAGCAGGTCCCCTACAGTAGGTTGCCCAAGAAAGTATCCAGGCAGGTTATGAATATCTCCAGAGTAGACTCCACAACCTCTCTGGGCAGCCTGTTCCAGTGCTCTGCTGCCCTCAAAATAAAGATTTTTTTTCTCATGTCTCTATGAAATTTTATGTGTTGCAGTTTTGGCTGTTGTTCCTTAACATCCTGGTGGACATCACTGACAAGAACCTGGCCCCATCTTCTTGACATCTGTCCTTCATATATTTGTAAGTATTGATAAGATTATGTCTCAGTCTTCTCCAGGCTGAACAGTACCAGATGTCTCAGCATTATCTCCAGAGATGCTTCTCTAGGCCCTATATCATCTGTGTAGCCTTCCATTGGACCCTCTTCTCCCTCTCTTGTGAACTGGGGAGCTCAAGTGTAGGACTCTACGCTTGCCTTCATTGTTCAGGTCCCACTTGTCCCAACTCTGTAGCCTGTCCAGCCTCAATGAATGGCATCACAGCCTTCTGGTATGTTAGCCACTCTTCCCAGTTTTGTATCAGCAGTAAACTTGCTGAGGGTGTACTCTGTCTTTTCATCAAGGTCACTGATTAAGACATTGAACAAAACTAGACTCAGTAGTGACCCCCAAGGAACAGTGCTAGCAACAAATCTCAAAGGTAACCAAGGATCCATGTGATTCTCATTCCTTGAACTGCTAACCTCCTCAATAAATTAACGAATTTGACGTTGACCTTTTTATCGTAAGTAGCTCAATACACTGCTTGTTGTTACCTGATATCAAAGGACATGTGATATTATAAGACTTCCCATCTTGATTCAAACAAACATGACAAATAGAATGGAAACTTCAAGTACTTGTACGCAGAAGAAGGCACTAAGTACTAAAAGACAACTGAGTCACTCATCTTCTTTAGTTCTTTAAATAATTTTATGAATCTGTATTTAGCAAAATATGGTGGCAGAAAAAAAAAATCAGCTGATCTGCAACTGTTATTCTTTGAAATGATTAATTCCCAACTTCAAATGCAGCAAAATTTAGGACTGTTGCCTGGAAAAATGTCAAAGCCATGCAGCAAATCAAAGTAATTTTGGAGTACTTTTTTAAAAGGTCATAAAATACTTGTAAAGGAAAATGTTTTCTCTGGAAAGGAAAATGTGTCCAGAGTTATTACGTATTGCTATTTCTATCTTTATGCTTAGAGATTTTTTTAATTAAAATATTTAATCACAATATATCAGTTTTAGGAAAGTGATAACTGTATGGAAAAATGTTGCCTTTCTGACAAATAATTCAGTCTGTTTGCTTTTAGTTTGCACTCCTTGGTGTCCTTCCACTATTTGAGAATGCAAATCCCCAAAATAAACAAACAGGCTCTAGCACAGATTCATAAGCTAAGTGTTTGCTGAATAAAAGAAATTAGAGAAATGGAAACCATGTTTTCTTGGAAGAAATTCAGAGAAAAAAACAATAGAATGGTTGTAAAGAAAGTGACTGAAAAACAAACTAATTTTAATTAATTTCTGAGCAAATTTCTGTTTTCCTTTATTTCGCTCCTATTATTTTAAGGGTAGTTTTTATCTGTGTTCTTGGAAGGAAAGTTTCTCTCTATTGAGTTAGTTGCATCGCTCTAATAATTCAACCTCAAATAGGAAACAAATTAGTATTTTTGGAGGACTCTGTTCCACAACCTCTGAAGAGTGTTTTTATACATTGTGGAGGAAATGTAGATATTCTCTTTGGACCAGCTTTATTTCCTGGAGGTTACTTTCTTCATAGAAGCTGGAATGGCAATGTGCAATGGATTTAGGATGAAAGTAATGCTGGTAACACACCATTACTTTAGTTGTTGCTGAGCAGTGCTTAAACTAAGTCAAGAGAATTACAGCTTCTTGTGCTGCCCTGCCAGCAAGGAGATCAGGGCTGCAGCAGGAGCAAGAGGGGATGGAAATGGAACAGCTGACCTAGACTGACCAATGTGTTGTTCCCCAGCATATAACTCCATTCTGAACAATTGTTGTTTGTTTGTGCATATTTTGTTTATTCCTCTTCTGTAGTAGCTGAAAAAGCAGTAGGGCATGACCATAGTAACCACAGTAACCAGTGACTAAGCTTATACAGTAACTAATGGTTAGGCTTGACTAAGCATAAACAATAGTAGGAGGTAAAAGAAGAAAATTTGGCGATATGGGGTTGGTAGAAAAGTTAGGGACAGACCCTAAGAGGCGTAGCCATGGAAGAAGATATAAGGAGATGTACAGGACAATAAAAGCGGAACTTTTGCCACACCATATTGGTGCAGTTTCTTTACATCAGGCAGCACCAGCACCATATAGTTCCCAGGCTTGTCGGAGCGACGACACCCTTCCTCTCTCTTTTTGTTTTATTTTGCTTTGTTCTGTTTTGTTTTCTCTCTTGTTTATTAAACTGTCCTTTATCTCATCCTGTGAATTCTCACACTTTTACCTTTTGGGAGACTCTCCCCATCCCATTGAAATGAGGAGAGCATAAAGTTCATAAGTTCATAAGTTCATAAGGTTGGAAAGGACCTATAAGATCATCTAGTCCAACCATCCTCCTATCACTATCTCTACCCAACTACTAAATTAAGTCCTTTAGCACCTCATCTAAACGCTTCTTGAACAGCGCTAGGGATGGTGCCTCAACCACCTCCCTAGGCAGGCCATTCCAGTGCCTGACCACTCTTTCAGAAAAGAAATGCTTCCTCAGGTCTAATCTAAATCTTCCCCGGCGCAACTTGTGGCCATTCCCTCTCGTCCTGTCATTACTTATCAGGGAGAAGAGGCCCACCCCCTCCTCACCACAACCCCCCTTCAGGAAGTGGTAGAGTTTAATAAGGTCTCCTCTGAGCCTCCTCTTCTCCAGACTAAACAATCCCAGCTCCCTCAGCCGCTCCTCATAAGACTTGTGCTCCAGGCCCCTCACCAGTTTTGTTGCCCTTCTCTGAACACGCTCCAGGGCCTCAATGTCCTTCTTGTAGTGAGGGGCCCAAAACTGAACACAGTACTCGAGGTGCGGCCGTACCAGAGCTGAGTACAGGGGGATGATCACCTCCCTGCTCCTGCTGGCTACACTATTTCTAATACAGGCCAGGATGCTGTTGGCCTTCTTGGCCACCTGGGCACACTGCCGGCTCATGTTGAGCCGAGCATCAACCAACACCCCCAGGTCCTTTTCCTCTCTACATTCTTCAAGCCATTCTGCCCCAAGCCTATAGCATTGCATGGGGTTATTGTGTCCAAAGTGCAGGACTCGGCACTTGGTCTTATTGAACCTCATCCCATTTTGCTCAGCCCAGCTGTTCAGCCTATCCAAATCCCTCTGAAGGGCCTCCCTACCCTCAGGCAGTTTGACAAATATTGATAAATGTCTACATGCTGCTTGATGGGTTAAACCACAAGAATGAAGGGCATGTGACTCAGAAACACTGATATAATCACAGGCTGTATATCTGAAAAGATATGCTTTCCATCTAGAAGTACAGCCATCTTTCATGAAAGTGGGCTCAAGTGGAGGACAATTTGTACTACCTAAATGAGAGGCTTTCCATTTTTCAAGCAAGTGTACATCACTCTGTGAGAATGAGCATGAAGAAGCCAGTACTGAGTTATTCACAGAAGAGCTTCAGCTCTTGTTTTATTGAGGCAAAGCTCTGACACTGCTTTGATGCATTTCTCCCCTACACTTCAGTGTCACAAGTTCACTTCCCAGCTGGGGACTTGGTTGCTTAGTGAGATTGTTTTCTGGAACTTGGTGATCTTGATGCTAAAAGCAATTATTTCAAAAGGGGAAATTCAATCATGAAACTGTAAGGCAAAGCACCATGTAGAGCCTGTTCATTGATTCATAACTAAGAATAGAAATTAAATAGCAAGTTGATTTATACTGTGCCTTTCCCAGCAGCTTGTATCTCAGACAGGTGCTGTGGTGTCTTGTGGTATGAATCAAAGCAGGGAGGAGACATAGCAATAAAAATAACAATAATGACAACAAAATATGTCATGGCTTGTTTGTCTTTTAAGAAAATGACACTCCCTTGCCACAGGCTGCATCTATTTTTCAATTGCATTTGTTAAAACTATAGAATTGCTCTACATCTGAATAGACACTTATCTCAAATTTACTATTTTAAATCTGAATTCAAACAAAAATGGAATAAGGTAAAACTATTTGTCATGAGTAAAAACTTAACACAAATCATTTATTCCTACTTCTTTTTATTCCTCATAAACTAGTGCTTTGATCTGCAAACAGATATTTAAATATCAAACATGACTCTGAGTACTTATAGGCCTGAAATTACAGGTGCTTTTTCTGTGTATAGTGGAAAGTTACACCAGGATTAGACTTGAGGGAGAAGTGTATGTGCATTATATAAATATATGCATGTAAATGAACATATACTCTATATCTATGTGTTCACACACATACGCATTTACATAGCTTATGCAGCTTCCATTTTGTTGCCTTGACAAAAATGGACCCAGTTTACTGATGGGCCAGAAGGGAGTAGTTCTACAGTGGGTAGTTCTTCATAGTTCTACAGTGTGGACGTTACATGCATGAATACTTATTGAAATTTAATGTTTAAAAAGCAGTGATTAAGGTTTGTGTAGCCACCCACTTAGAGTAATTTTTATGTGAAAGTTCATATGCAGTGTCTCCAAGGTATCTCCAATATAAATTGATAAACCCCATAACATAACCAGACCACACAGACAGCTAGTATGGTATGAACAGTAATTCTTCCCTGACCTTAGGAACAGTCTAGAAAGCTGCAGAAGCATCATAGAATCTTAGGAGCTGGAAAGGATCACTGGAGATTATCTAGTCCAAACTGTAGATCAGGCTGTTGTCTATCAAAATATTTCTTTCAGGGGTCAGCCAAACAAAACAATAGAAAGAGCACCATTCACACTGCTTAGGAGCTATTTCACTTAAGGAATATTCAGTCTTGTCTGCTCAGCAACTGGAGTCTGTTCCCATTGGCCCATAGATTTGCATAGGAAGCAGCTGCAGCACACACGGCTGCAATAAGTGCCAAATCTCAAAGAATCAACAGAGACCAGATCACAGATACCACACTGTAACTCTTTGCAACTGAATCTGGGCAGATCCACTGAGTCCAGAACTGATTTAGTGGAAGAGCTGTTGGAATGGCAGTTTAGAAGATCTAAAGATAACACTGATCACAGCAGAAGATCATGAGAAAATCCACAGGTGCTAAACTTAAATCAATCTGAATGCTTATAACAGGCAACTAACCTCTGGTACTCTGCCCATGATAACTCTTTTCCTTCATCCTGGTGCTTAATTTCAGAGTTCTTAACCACTTTGAGTATAAAAAGTTAGTAATAAGTCACCATCACTAAAATTCTCTTAGATAAATTGATTTCATTTCAATGCAACCTTCACTTTCTTTCTGGAAAGTGAGAAAACTGTAGAGTTAATACATTTGTAGAAAAAGTGTGCAGTTAGGCTTTATTCTTAGAACTGTACCTCTATAGTTTACATCCTGTTTTATGAAGATCTTCCATCTTTCATTTATTTCTTCAGAGGCAGACAGCCAAATAGAATATACCTTCAGTGAGAAGGCTTAAACAGTACTAGACAGATATAAACAAAATTATGATTTAAATTGGAGATTTTTTTAAGACAATATTTTAATTTATACTTTTTTTTTTTTTTTTTTCAGAACATCATGGATTCCTATATGCTACTTCACTGACTGAAGTGACTGAAGATAAGTATTCAGGTTAGCTTTTGCAGCATCAACTAGCACTTACAGATTAACAGCATCATGCGTAGGCAATACACCTAAGATCAATACACCATATGACACATCCAGTACCTTCCAAAAGAAGGAAGTGTTACAGAAACTCAGAGCAACTATAACGTTTATTCCTTTCTTTACCTCCCTCCCCTCCCCTCCCCTCCCCTGAATTTACAGCATTCTGAGAGACTGCAGTACTTCATTTCTGCCACTGCAAGGCGCTGCAGTAGGCTGTGAATGTGCAGCAAGCCAACTTACGGTGCTTGGAGAGTAAGTTTACCGTTCTCTCTAACACAAAGCTCAGGCAAGAAGAGGGAGCTGCAGGGAGAATATCTGCCGTATGTGCTGGGGGGCTCCTGCTCTGACTTCTCTGAGAAATAAAGAGACAGTTATCCCAGAAATGCTATTAATCATCTCAGTAGGGTTTTCAACTCCATGAGAAAGACACCATTGACCAGGCAGGACAATAGGTCCTGTCACAGCAGACTCTAAAACAACACAGATTTCCACACAAGCGTTCGAGAGAAAGCTTAGAGACAAATCTCTTCCTAAGCAAACTTCACTTTCCCTTTCCTTACCATGTCTAGCTGTCAGTGAGTGATGGATTCCAGCACTATCAGTCAAAATACTGAAAATAATGAAGTGTGAGAAGGATGATGGAGCTACATTTTATCAGTGGTAGCAGGTTTTGGGTGGTGGAGACAACATGCAGTTAGAGCTGGTTACTTCTCTTGTGGAAATAGCAATATTCACTCAGTGCATTTTCTTATATAATCCACATTACAATATAAAACTGTAGGCTTGCTGCAAATGTGAAGCACTATACAAGGGTGAGTGCATGTGACAGTGTAATAGTAATATATAAAACTGTTCCAAGAAAGCAAAGTGCTACTACAGCTGTTAGAATTAATATTTTTCAAGTTCAGTTTATTAAATAATATGCGATGTTCAGAGGTGAAGAAAAACAATCAGTGAGGAAATCCAGCTTTTGCTTCAGCTGTAACTCACCATCTTTTTTTATAGCAACCACAAATCACTGAAAACTTCTCTGACTTTTTACCTTCCTCAAGACATCATTATCAAGCTCAAAAATCCTCAACAAATAAATAAACAAATCCACATATGAATATGTAAATGTTCCTTTTTGAGAGGAATTATGAAAGTAGCATTTTGTTGCTGTTGTATGTAGATCTTGAGATGGTTCATCTTTCTGTTTGGTTTACATTTCATTTCAGGAAAGTTATAACCTGACAAAATCACATATATGGAGAAAAAAAAAAGAGGATTTGTTCTACTTTAGTCAAAACTGAGTATTTTAAAAAACGTTAACCTGGGAAACCCCATTAAAGACTGTCATATTTTCCTATATTTAATGACAAACAATGTTATGTGTTTCCATTGGTTTCAATTTTCGCATAGAAATCTTAATACTTACTGTTTTAATATTTTGCCTGCTTTCTAACCAAATTAAATCTATTCATTCTGTGTAGCTGCAGCAATTGTTAAAACTTACAACTTAGACTGTCACATTATTTTAATGAGGAAAAAATAATATTCTTATAGATTATTATGAAGACATACAGCAATTCCAAAATCATTCAAAAAGTACTTTCTTTCATTCCGCAAAAGTACTTTTGCAGCGCAAGAAACATAAATGCCTATATTCCTAGAGCACATTACAAAATAAAAATCTTATCTCCAGTTTGTGCTCCATTTTACAGATGGATGAAAGGAAATGCAGAGATTTCCAGCTATTCCCAGATGCAGGCAATGTGAAAATGACAAAAATATTGCTGTGGTACTCTACTCAAAATCAGCACAGGTTTTTTTTTTCTTAAGGTTCTGTATTCATACTTGGCAAGAACTACAGGAAGTGCATAAAGACAGTATTTTCCCTTTGAAGAAAGATCACTTTCCCAGTTGGAGAACTATGTTAGAAAATTGGTTTGGGTCTAAAGAAAGAAAAAAAAGTGAGAACATAACAAGTAGTTGTAACTTCTTTTAATATTGAAAATGTAATAACATCTTTAGATTCTTAAATAATGCTTTAATTTATAATGTAGTTCTTCTCCACACTCTTAGAATTTAATGTTTAAAAACAGTTTCCTTCCTTAACTATGTTTCCATACTGTGTTTGCCTCACTTCACAGAAATGTTTAAACAGTTATGACAATAATATCAGAATTTAGTTAAATGATTGTCTTATTTCCACAAATTGTCACGCTGTTTCCCAGCAGAATACTATGATACTGAAAATTGAGATGTTCTATCTTTTATATTTTAATGCCAATGAAAATATATTATGTTTTAAAGGGGAGAAAGATTTTCATGTATGTTCAATAATACATTATAAATCATTAATCATTCAGGAAAGAAATGTGAGTCATACCACAGGAGCATGCAAAACAATTATTGGAAGCATGCTGAAGAAATTACAGATTGCAGTTGGAAAAGCTTTCCTGTTTCTGTCATACAAAAAAGCAGAACAAGAAAAACTAGATTTATTCTGCATTGTGTGTCTATTTGAGATGTGACCTAAATTGATTTTGGCAGTTACAGACTAGATTCTAAAAAATGTTACTCAAGTATATAACACATGTCTATGTTTCATACTGGGAGTAACTAGGGAGTGAGCTACATTTCAGCTGAAGTGTAAAAACACCAGTATTTAGCTGTGTGGTATTTGTGACTGATGTAGGACCAGAGAACTTTGATCAGGAAACTAATGGAAAAGTAAAAGGAAAATTCAGTCCTTAACTTGAAGTCTAAAGCATTGTTATGGTTTTATGATTTTTGTTGTGTTGCTGATATTCCACATCATGACATCGTGTGGCGTATTGGGAGTTAAGGAGTTAATGCTCCAGCTCTGTGGATCATCGGTAGTTCTGGGTGTACCTGTCACAGAAGAGAAGAAGAACTGCATTCCCCAGAGGACTTTGCGATGCTTTGCATTTTTACATATTTCCACCCAGAGGGAAAGATGAAAACTGTCTGTGGTCACGGGACTCTCTCTTCCCTTCAGGACCGAGCTCAGCAGTGGGTGTTTGTTGCAGCCGTCCGCCTTCAGCGTTAGCGTAAGGCCTTCGGTTTATCGGACACTCTCTTGCTCATTTTATTTGATTCATTAGCCTCAGTTCCAATTATATTATATTATATTGTGTTATTTTTTCCTTTCTGATATCTTATTTAGTAAATTAGCTTTCCTACTCAGATCGTTGTTGCTGTTTTGTTCTTAGGCCCATCTCCCTTCTTCTTTTTCCCTTTTCCCCTTCCTCGGGGTGTGGGCCTGTGGGTCCCCTGCCTCAATTGTCACGGTATGGGGTCAAACTGTCCCACAAACCGGTGACAAGCATTTAATTATCTGCAATTTTATAGGTATGCCATGGAGATTTGCAGCAGTACTAAATGCCAAATTTGATGGTTGGTCATTGTTGAAGTGGAATGATGAGCACATGTATCTGAAGTGGTCTGACATCTATAAAGTCTTTTAATTAATTTCAAGGTGTGTTCTTGCTCTTGGCCTCAGTGAAGAACTGATTGCCTTCCTTTCTGACTTCTTTGAAGACCAACACTGGGAGACTTAGTTACCAGACTTAGTGGAGGGAGATCAATTAATCCTTTTTGCTGTTGTTTAGTGGCAGGCTTTTTATTTCTTTATGTATTCTGCATAGGTATCCTATACAATTTTGGAGGTTTTGACGTTTTTGGAAACTTTAAAGTTTTGGAGAAGAGATAAAATATATGTTTTTTAATAATCAGTTTTCCTAAATGAATTTATAATTTCTAAGATTTAAAATCTACTGAGAGGCCCACACATTACCACATCAAAACATTGGACCGATTGTTGTGTGGTCAGAAAAGCATCATATTTTCTAAAAAAAAAGTAATTATTTCAGCTGCAGTATTATAGTTATTGAAATAAATAAATGAATGAAGTGTTTGAGCTACAATTCTATGAGAAGATGCTTAGGATATAATTTTTTTGTGGCCATCTTCCCTAACATTCCATTGGTGTGTTGCCTTTTTTCCCCAAACAAAACAACAACTATATGTAAATGAAGTTCACTTGACTGAATATTTCTTGCCAAACAGTTAGTTAGGACATTCTTATCTTTCCTCTTCCACTTTTCTTCTTCTTTTTTTGGTTTGCATTCTTCACCTATTCTACTGATATTTAGTTTTTCAACATTTTTTCCCCTTTCTCCCAGTCCTAGAGTTTTCTTCTCTGCCTCAGTCACTTGTACTGGTACTAACAGTCCTTCCTGCTGATGCTTTTTTGTCATTTCAAGGGTGGCTCCTATTGCTGATATATTTTCTATAATCTTATTTATTCATTCAGACAGCCTGACAATCTATGAGTTTCCTGTTATCTCCTAATGCACATTTCTCTTTGTAGTGAGAACCATATCAATAGTAAGCACAGGAGGAGCATATCATGCAGTAGAGCTGGTGTGATTTTGCATAGTATTGGACAGTTCCTTCTTTGTAAAGGTTCCAAATTCTGGCTCACTCCTGTAGTCTGGAGGAGTTTGCTACTCTGATTTGTGAACAATCACTGCCATATCTTCTAGACAGGAATCCATAATTTTTATTTATTTGGTTTTGAGAATTAATTCCAAAGCCACAGACAACAACAATCAAATCTGACTGACTGCTTAGGATCCTACTACAATAAACAAGCAGAAGTATTTTAAAACAAATCAATAAAAATTTTTGAGAAATTGTGTTTCTAAACATAGATGCAGATGAATATATTTCCACAGTCACATTGGAAGCTATGAACTATATGCTATATATATTGGTTATGTACTAACTTCTTTAGGGTTTTTTTGATTTTTTGTTTGTTTTTCTCAGTTCTTGAGAAGCTATTATCTAGATTCCTTAACAGATTATGTTGAGCAGAATTATTATTTTTGATCCATAAATGATAACAACACTATCCTAAAATTTATAATAATAGAATCATAGAATCCTTAGTGTTGGAAGTGATCTCTGAAGGCCATCTATTCCATCTCCTCTGCAATGAATGGGGATACCATGTCTAGATCAAGTTGCCCAGGGCCTGATCCAGCCTCACCTTGAAAGTCTTCAGGGACAAAGCATTAACCATGTCACAGGGTAGCCTGCTACAGAGCTGCACCACCCTCACTGTAAAAGCCTTCTTCCTTATATCTAAACTTAATCTACCTTGTATCTTGCGCCCTGTTTTATGGCTTCATGTGAAAAATACATTACTTATAGACATCATATCTGTATTTGTACTGGTGATAGTAGAGGATACTGAATGGCTAACATACACCACCTAGTTGATCAGAGCTTTGCCAGCCTGAATCATTTTCAGACCTCTGACTGAAACTGCCCAAGTGATAACAGCACATTATAGAGCTCTTTAGTTCTTTGCACTCAGAACCAGACTTGAATTGAGCAGGAATGAAAATCAGGTATAATAACAATAGTTGGTAGAAATGCTTTCCTTTTACTGATGTATCAATTCAATCATACATGTGATTTTTGTCTTACTTTCTTTAAACTATTCAGAGGCTTTATTCTTGTTACAGGAATAAAAGAGTTGAGGACAAAACTAGTTTTGCTACAGAGCTTGATTTGATTCCCTTTGACAGGCATATTTCTCATTTCTGAAAGCAGGGTATGGCAGCATTAAAAGTGAAGGACTGGTTAATCTGTATTTTGCAAGCTTGTTGAAAATCTGGCCATATTCAATATAAGATGGAGGAGTGTAGAATAGGAGTGTAATGACTGTGGAGCAGCCAATCGGAAAAGTTCATTTAGCTTTGGATCAGTGCATGAATTAACTCAATGTAAATGTATTCTTACAAACAGTCATTAAAAACTGGAGTGAAATGAAGAAGTAAATAGAACAAAGCACAAAGTTTCAATCAGAAAGGAAGTTTGATTTTTTAATGTTATTCATACGTTTTGTTTTCAGTAGCAGCAGTGATTCACGTAATTTTTATTTGAAACATTAGCCTGGCCCTGTAGGCGTCAGATTAGATATACATTACTCCATTATCTCTGTATACTACTCTGCATCAAAGGAAATGTTGAGATGTGCTCATGAGGGAGGAAGAATAAATAAAAGATAGCTTGGTTTTTTTTTTTGATGTTTTGAAGGAGCGCTTTTATCATTTAGAAAAATCAATAACTGGATTGACTGCATTCAGTAGGGAGCATTATTGTTTCCCATAATGTATCTAATGCATATCATTACCAAAGTAATCACATTATTATCTGCTTCTGCCTTCCTACTCATTTTGCTAGACATAAACTCTATACTATTTGTAATGGTGATATTTTTTCCCTCTTTTTTTAAAACTGCTGCAAACTGTATTCCTTCCCAGTTCCTTTATTTATTATTTGAGTTGCTCAGTATTTCTGAATTCAAATTTAGTGTTCTCCCCTTTCTCCATTTCTGTTTTACTTAAATTTGCCTAAAACAAAGCTATCATTACCTTGAAATCTGTCTTCTCTTTTTATCAGATGCTGCCATAATGTCATCATATCTAAAACATTTTTACATACAATGCCATGTAATAGTAGAGAGAGAAAAGCAGACTATGTCCTCCATTCTAACAGATAGGTGATAAAGGGAAGGATGTAGAGAGAAAGAAAGAGGAAGAGAAAGAGAAGATGAGAAAGAGGAAGAGGAAGAGGAAGAGAAAGAGAAAGAGAAAGAGAAAGAGTAAGAGAAAGAGAAAGAGGAAGAGGAAGAGGAAGAGGAAGAGGAAGAGGAAGAGGAAGAGGAAGAGGAAGAGGAAGAGGAAGAGGAAGAGGAAGAGGAAGAGGAAGAGGAAGAGGAAGAGGAAGAGAAAGAGAAAGAGAAAGAGAAAAAGAGAAAGAGAAAGAGAAAGAGAGAGAGAGAAAGAGAGAGAAAGAAAGAGAGAGAAAGAGAGAGAGAAAGAGAGAGAGAATGAGAGAGAGAAAGAGAAAGAGAGAAAGAGAAAGTGAAAGGGCAGAGTGCAAGAAGCAATAAGAATTTGAAACCATTAGTGGTAAAGTCAATATCAAATATATTCACATTAAATGAGAAATGAGGATGTGATGTTGGTACTAATTCACAGGATTGGCCGATTGTCTCCATCTAACTGAGAAGCCATTTTTGGTGCTATATTTTTTCTAAAACATGGGAAGTACTATTTTTATTTCTTTACTGAAAAAGATAGTATCAGTAGCAATCAAAAATTATGTAAATAGAAACATGATTTGCTGCTTTGTATCTTGAATTTGCTGACACCCTTCAGACAGACTAATACAAAGCATCTGATAATTAGAACTGGAACTGTTTCAGCATTCTCAGAAACAGTCTTGAGAATATTCTTAGTACTATCTGCTATGCCAGCTGTAGGTATAATGAAACTGGCTTATGTAGAGATGGATTTATTATACTTATAAAAAACCTTAATTTGTTCAGCAAATGATGTAATTTCTCATTATTTCTTTATGTTTGATGTGTTAAAATATGTTCATGGATAATTAATAAAAAATAAGGTTTTAGAAAGCAATTTTGTTTAAAAAACATACAAACAAGTCCCAAACACAGGAATTGGCAAGAAAATATGCTTGAGTAAAGTAGTGTATTGTACTGAATACACTCTGAAGAAGAAAACATTTAACTTCACTAGACAGTATCAAGAAAATTAAAGATGTTTTGTAAATAGAGATAGAAAGCTCAGAGTGAAACTTCATGTGACTGTTGTTAGAGGCAACTTCCTTTTAATGACCAAATACATATACACTGAGTCTATTCTCAGTGATGAAGATTTTTGGAAGTTGTTTTCCTTTGAATTTAAGGTCACCTGGTTCCAGCATCTCAGATGTGAGCAGGTTGAATCTATTCTGTAAATTTTCCCAGGGCCCCGTCCAATGAATAGCTCCAGAGATGGGCATCCATAACTTTCCTACCACTACATTTGCCCGATTTGTATTTATTTATATGCTTTTTACACACACATACGGAAAACAACAACAACAACAATTACCCAAAGTGTGTGGACTATTGAAATGGATTAGAGCAACAATCTTCAGGTAAGCATGGAGGATACAGCTAATTTCTGGTTGGTTGTATTTTCTGTGTTAATTTAAACAGTTGTTCCTCAGCTCATGACAGGATAACATTATGTTTTAAAAGAAGGTTTTTTTTGAGAAATAGATATTGAATCTTTGTCTGACCCTGAATAGGATAAAAAACACTGAATATGTTAAAAAATATAAACTGATTTGCATGTTGAAATTGGAAAATATAGTAACTAAAAAAGATCTAGAGATTATGATATCACACATATTAATGAAACTGAGCATCTTAGTTGAAAATATTTTCCATCTTGCATTCACTTCATTATGGTTCATATGTTAGGGTATGTTAAGGTTTTCGAATACATAGGTAAAGGTTTGAAATGTTTACTATGGAATAAGTTTAGCAAGGACAACAGAAGAAGCTGAAAAGCAAATATAATGAATATATCCAAGCAGAAAAGAGTTGGCAAAGAATTCAAGGGTGTTTAAAATATGGTACATGAATTACATAAATTACATAGATAATACAGTCCACTAAATGATAATTTATCATTGCTAGCTTGAAATATTGTTCTCCTTCAATCATCTGGAGAAGTACTGTGTAGAGAAGGAAGTACACATATGGTTAACATTGTATAACAGACAACACTCACTTTGTAAACAATTCTGTGCAACATCCATCTCTCACTGAAGTGAGGTAAACCTCATTCTTTAATCACTTAAAGTCGGAGACTATTCTTATGCCCTTATGTCCCTCAAAAGGAAAAGGATAAAGGAAGAAGTACCTACATATGTTTGAATAAAAAAGATGACTGTAGAAAAAATAACTTTTTTTTTTTCACTTTAAACCTGTTTAAACAGCTATATTTAATTCATTTTTAAAATACAGCTTGGAAGATGCAAGATAAAAAATACTTCTAAAAGGCAAATCAATGCCACATTTCACTGACAGGTAATTATGTGAAAGCTACATGATTTCAAGAACCAGGTTAAAATGTGAGTTAACTCATGAAGTGCTAAGGGACAAGAATTTATTACAGATGTTTATTTTCATCTTGATTATACCGGTTTATGTGTCTGGTAAGCAAAAAGCACATTACTCTTCTCTACACATTTTATCTTGTAGTAAGTTAATTAATTCCTTCAGCAAAAATGTATATTTTTAAATTGGAAAACAAATAATATAATTTCTTCTGTTAAAAAAAAGTTTGATTTAAAAATTACAGCAGAGATGTTGGTAGAATACTTTGCCAAACTGCCCAGGAATTGTCTAAATAGGATTAAAAGTTTTTAGTCATAAATATTAGCACACAACCTGCTTCAGCTACTCAGTTATATAGTCTAAGATAGTATAGGAATGCTTAGTTTAGCCCTAAACAGAGATGAATACTCTGCTTTTTCAGAAGTCTGTTAATAACATTTGTATTACGTGTGGTACTAATGGAGTGGGGATGCTCAGTGGTCTTACAAAGGATTCCAGTTTGGTTCCACTGATGTGGAGAATGTTTTCAAGAACCTTAATTTGAATAATAAGGATGGGATTTGAGTCCACCGGTGTTATGAGAACCTTTCTGCTATATCCAATAAACAGGTTAAGTTCAGTTATACAATGGCAAATCTCATTCAGTTCTTTGTGTACAATCAAAAGAGAAAATTAAAAGCAAGGAATTGGACTATCTTCCAGTTTTAGGTTCCTTGTGTGAAATGTTGAACAGCATTGCTTTTTTTTTTTTTTTTTTTGTCATTGTGAAGTTAACTGTGACATTACTAAATGCCTCAAATAACTGAAATGGAAGTTTCTGAGCAGAACGTACACACCTATGCACACAGACATGCACACACACACACACAGATGCGTAGAAGTCACAGTGTGCACTAGGGATTTTGGAGAAGCAAAAAAGAGCCATTTTCCTCGTTACTTTTTAACATGCTAAATAGGAATGTAATACATACTACCTATTATCTTGTAAAAAGGTCACCATACTAAGACTCTTTGGTGCCAATAGACAATCAACCTCTTGTCCTAGTTGGAGTCTTAAAAAACTAGAAGAGAGAAGCAAATATTTGATGTTACCATAAGTAGAGTAATTTCAGAGGAGATCTGCCTAATGTCTAAACCCATCCACAATCTTAAAGGGATGCACAGCAGTCCTCCTTATATGTTTTGGAAAAATAACCTGTACAAAAAATTAATGAATTCATCTGCTTGCTTTTTTTTCCCCTTCCATATTTATGTGTAATTATAATTGCCAACAGTTTAAGGGCTGGTTCAGCCTGGCTCCGTAACAATTGGTACAGGGGACCAATGGACCCATGCCACAGAAATGGGGAGGGGGGAAAAGGGAAAAGGGAGATGGGCCTAGAAAAAAAACAACAGAGGTGACAACCTGAGGAGGAAAGCTCATTTACTAAGATATCAGAAAGCAAAATAACACAATATAATACAATATTATTGGAATTAAAGCTAATAAATCAAATAAAATGAGCAAGAGAGTGTCTGATAAACCGAAGGCCTTATGCTAAATGCTGAAGGCGAGACAGCAGCAAGCACCCGCTGCTGAGTCGATCCCAAAGGAAAGAGAGTGTCTCGTGACACGCAAACAGTTTTTACCTTTCCCTCTGAGTGGAAAAACATAAAAATACAAAGCAGTGTAAAGACCTCTGGGGAACATAGTTCTCTTCAAAGACAGGTATACCTGGAACTATTGATGATCCACAGAGCTGGAGCATTAACTCCTTAACTCTCAATGCACTACATGATGTTATGATGTGGAATACCAGTACCAAACATCAGAAAACTATGACAATAATTTATTTGCAATCATAGTTACTATTTTCTTCATAACATGGATGTTTCATATTTGGTTATGAAAATTTCATTTTCTTAAAATGGCACAGAATAAAGTAGATAAATAAACATACTGAAAATCTCAAACAATTTTTTGGTACATAGATAAATACAGGATGATTTTCTGATGCTCTAATAATTTGTCAAGTGGATTTTCAAGTGTTTGCTTTAACATTTCATTTTGGCTTAGGTATAAATGTAGCAATGAACAAGCAATTACATATAATTTTTACAGTTAAAAAAAAATAATAATTGCCATAGTACCTTGTAGATCCATCCATAGTTAACTGGATCAAAACATATTTGTTATCTATTAGTATCAAAAAGTATTTATTAATCTTGCTATTTAATTCCATCAGGACTGTTTTAACATTTTTAGTGATTTTTAGCATTATTACTCTTGGAAAGTAATCACAATATTATATTTAAAAGTATATTAGAAAACAAGTGAATCTCAATTTTAACTTACAATCTAAGTTGAAAATTGCAACAAATTATGAATTAACCAAAATGCAAATCCAATTGACAAAATGAAAAAAAAAATTGCAAGATCTACCTTGAAAATTGTAGCAATTTTATATTTTTACTCCATTTAATTTCAAAAATTCATTTCTAAGTAGAACTCCCTGTCCTAAAGCAAAGCAAAAGTTTTGCATTTTAACAAAGCTTGAACTGTTAATATAAGCAAAAATTCACAAGGTAAATCTTTATTGTTTGTTGTGCTATTAGCACTATATTTTTTGAAATCTAAATGTTAAGTATGCAATAATTTTCAGGATAACTTCATTCTGTGTATATTTGTAAAATAGGGAAAACTGAAAAACTCAGAACCTTTGAAACAATCTAAAAGATTACTGATGTAAGGTTTCAAGGTAATACACATTGATTTCAACAGAACAGTATTTAGTAAAAGAAAAAATTGATTGATGTGACAATAGATTAACTGAAATTGCTGTATCAAAAATACTGATTTTCCTCAAAGGTAATACCAGTACTCATCACATATTATAAGGTCTACTGAGTTGAAGGTATGAATTTTTACCTACAGTATAGATTTAGCATTAATTTTGACCTTTTCAATTAGCTATCTTGTGGATTTGTGATAAATACATATTTTAAATATTAGTCTTAATGTTATTATTGAAGTTGAGGTAGTAACATTTTGTTTGTATTAAGTTAAAATTTGAAAAACTTTTAAGTGTTGGAACACTGCACCTACTTTTCTTAAAACAGGGTTTCAGGGTAATAACTTTCTGAAAGAAACTGTTTTGCTATTTAATTCTTAATTTTCATGGTTGTTCTTTTTTAATGCTAATTTATAAACAAATAATTTAAATTTTGTGAAACACATCTAACAAATTAATAACTTTTTAAGATAAAAAAAATAATTTTATATAAATATCCTGCACAACATTTCAGTTAAACTGAACAGAGCAGAATTACTGCTTTTAGATAAAATAGACAGATTAGTAAACATTAGCACGCAATCTATGCAGACAATTAAAGTAAGTTTTACTGCAAAATACACTATATTTCAGCATCTCCATCCTGGGTTTCTATTATGTCAGAATTTCCACAGTAAACTTTGAGGAACAGCCCATGCCGAGAAGGGAGGAAGATTTGTTTTTACAGTACAAGCTGTAAGTTTCCTCAGCCATACTGCCTGAGAGGTGAATATAGAATTGATAGCAGAGATTAATGTGAAAGCAAACTAAAACGAAAAGTTTATTTATTTATTTATCTATAAATTTATATTTACAATTATTGAGAGGGAAAAATGGAGAATAGGTAAACTAAATTTTATAATTACATGCATAGTGTGCAGCTCCTGTTTATATCACCTAGATATATCAAACATACTAAGCTTTGCAGAAGGGAGACTCAAGAGTATTGTCATACTTGATTCAAACCCTAGTGGCCATTATTTTCTCTATAATATTTTCAGGAAAATGACTTAACTCCCAGCATGATGTTTTGATGTGGAATACTGGCATCAAAACCACAAAACCATAACAAATATCTCTTGGAGGAAGGTTGATGTCGACCAGAGCAGTCTTCACAAACACCTTTGCATGTTGCAAATAAAAGAGTCAGGTGCTTTTTCCTTGTAAATGCCATTAGTCTCAGTGTGTATGAGTCTTAGTATTCTAAATTCAACTAATAAGTCTCGCCAGAAAGATTCATGCCTCATCTTGAACTAGCAGCATACAGCAATAATGATGATCAAACTTTGCATTTTCCTACCCTCTCTGAACAGGCATATGGAGGAATTATTATTCTTTCAAGTCTTACTTGCACAAAGGTAAAAAGACAGCAATTAAACATTTGCAAAGGTGAAAATACTAAGTGTTGACCTAGTAAGTTTTAGTCTTATTTGCCCTTAATATCAGAAGTCAGTTTTGCATATTTACTAGAGTAGCAAATACTCAAATTCTTTTAAAAGTTACTTTATATATGTAAAGATCCTTTTTATAAAATCTTCAAGTGATTATGTATATCCTAAAGCATAATAAAACTAAGTTAATAAATAAATGTAAAAAATGGTATTCACACCACCTTAGTTTTGAGATTGGATTTTCATTGTTTAAGGTTAGCTACTGTGTAAAACATTTGCAGTACCTAAGCCATGTAATTAATAAGCATTTGCAAATAATATTCAATACCTTAATACAGAAGATGAGCAAAAAAGTTATTTGTTACACTTTGTAGGTTTTTTTAAGGAATGGTTAGAGGATGTTTTCCTCCTTCAGCTTTCATTAAAATACTTAATTCATTTTGTTATTAGAGTTATACAGGAATGTTAATCCATTGCCATCTGGTTCCACTTTTCTTTTCAAGGCTTGTCTAAGTCCTAGTTTATATGCAAGACTGAAAGACTTAAATGGATAATAAACTTAGTTATAATAAATACCACATTCTTTACACTCCATTAAGTTGAGATACTGACTTTATATACCAATCATCTCTTGCCGTGAATGGCAGCATATCTTTTCCACAGAGGAAAAAACATTACTGCAATGAGTTATTATCCCAACATATTCCATGAAGACATAGGTCACCACAGATCTGAGAGATGACAGAGCGCTTTTTATATGTAACAATGGGACAAATGTGATCTTTGTCTTTCCACTGCAAAATACGTGAGGAAAAGCGATTCTATGAAGCTTTGTTCTGCATTGTAAATGAAAAAAATGTCATGGAAAATAATTGCAAAATTGATGGGTTTTTTCCATGCATGGATCATATGAGCACACTAGTAGGTAGATTTTGTTCTGACCATGTGATCTAGCAGACAGGGAAAATTTGTAATGATGTTAGACACTGGCTGAGCTGTGATTGCAGAAAATACCTTTCTAAATGTACAACTATTACTGAAATCAACAGCATAAAAAGTAAAGCAGATTAACATCAGTAAGTAAATGGCATCTAAATTCACATTAAATGCAGATGAACATAATTTTCCCCTTAAATGTATGTGTCAGTAAAGGAGAAAGCCAGCCAGAGTATTGAAGTAATTCTTCTTTCTAAATATCACTATTATTGCTGCTGCTGTTAATAATATTTTTCTTTTGCAAGAGCTGTCCTCTTTCATTTGAATATGATAATTCAGTATATTTGTTACATATAATACTTTGAAGATGAGAGCTTGCTCTATTTTAGTGACCAGATTTAGTGACCAGAAAAAAAAGATTAAAAAAATATTCAGACATTGAATTTTTTTATTTCTTTGAAATGTTAATAAGTACTACATTCTACTACATTTCAATTCATACTGAATTTAATTTTAATATTTAAATTATCATATTATTTACCAAGTAATTTTTATGGAAAATAGTCAGAAAAGATAAGCAGATGTCTATAAAAGTCATCTAAAAAGAAATATTAAACAATTTAGAATCATAGAAACATAGAAACCTTATATAGGTTGGAAAGGACCTCTAAAGATTGTCTAGTGCCAGTCCTCCTAGAGGACTCCTTCCGCTAGATCATGACACCCAGGCCCCATCCACAGCTTCTATGGACAACCTCTTCCAGTGCCTCATAGTAAATAATTTATTTCTTATATCTAATCTAAATCTACTTTTTCCTTTTCTCTACACTCCCTAATAAAAAGCCTCTATTCCGTATTTTTGTAGGTCCATTTTAGGTACAGGAAGGCCACTATAAGGACTGCCTGAAACCTCATCTTCTCTAGACTGAACAACCTGCACTCATATGTATTCTTAGGAAAGATGTTCCATGTCTCCAGTCATCTTTGTGGTCCTCCTCTAAACTTGCTTCAACAGTTACACACCATTCTTGTGTTGGGGGCCCAGGAGTTAACAGTTGGGCTTGCATGAGAGCTGTGTAGAATTAGAGAATTACATCTCTCTGTCTGCTAGCTATACTTGTTTTGATACAATCTCAGACATGGTTGGTTTTCTGGGATGCAAGTGTAAGAGACTAATATTTTATATAATTGCCTCAAAGTTTGCTGATGAACATGTCCGAACATGTCCAAGCTAGTCCTGGGCAAGGGTTGTGAAATCCTTTGTCTAAGGGACAAGCAGATGGGCATGTCCTGGGGCAACGGAAGAGAGATAAGCTGCAGCTCAATGGCCGCTGAACACTCTTTTGTGTGGTACTCATCTCCATGGGGAGATAGCCATCTCAGGAGAAGCTTGCCTGGCAGGCTAGTGTAGGATAGGATTTGCCACGTAGGCAAGAGAAATGAAGGATAAAAGAGGGATCGGCCACCATGAGATTGTTGTGGTTTTGTTGTTGTTGTGGGTTGGTGTTCTTCCATCGGAAACCTCATGAGCTGATCCCTGCTGCTGAACTCCCTCCTGGGCCTGCTGCCTGAGACATGCTGCTTTCTCCTGGACCTCGCCGCTCCTTCGAGGTGTTCTACCATCTGAGCCCTCACGAGCTGATCTCTGTTGCTGCTTCTACGGACAGCTGCTTGCTGCTCAGGGCTGCCCGTCGCTGCTGCTGTTCTCCCCGCATCTGCCACCCCTGTTCTTCTGCCTCGGACCGTCGGAGCTGCTTGCAACCGGACCGCCCCTGGGATCCTGACTTTCCCCGTGTTGTACAAATCCTTGCTTCTTTCCTATCTTTCCTATCGCTCGCCTTCCCTTCCCCTTCACCCTAACAGTGTCTGCCTTCCCCATCTCCCTGGTCAATATCGGTAATAAACTGGTCGGACCAACATTTGAACCGTTGTTTCTTAATCTCACGCCGGGTATACACATAATCAAAGAACTTTCGTCGCCCTCCTTTATATTGGAGCGTGACAGCAAGTACACATTGGCAGTTCACGTAGAGTTTTTCAACAACCAATACATCCAAATAATTCACTTCAAGGCTGCCTTCAATCTATTCTTCACTCAGTCTGTACCTTTGTTTCGTACAGCCCCATTACTGGTTCAAGACCTTGTACTTGGCCGTGTTGAACTTCACAATATTTACATTGTTCCAATCACCAAACCTTTCCATGTCCCTCTGGTTGTCATCCCTTCCCCCTGATTTGCCACGCTACCCAGTTTTGTGCTGACTAGTGCATGATTCATGAAACTGAATGACAGAAATTGAATGACAGAATTCAATTATTTCTATAGTAGAATAGAAACCTGACTCATATTTTTTACTTCATATTTGATCTTTTATTTATGGATTTTTTAATTTATTTTTTATTTATATTTTTCCTTGTTGGGAAAAATAATCCCACAAACAATAAAATTACGTCTACCTCCCCTTTTGCAAAATTAAAAAAAAAATGAACACAGAATATTAAGAACTGTAATCTGTTGTTGGAATTGCCTCAGGAGGATCATGAATGGCAAGAATGTTTGTATTTTAAATTTGTAATAACAGATACAATGGTATAAGATTGTACTTTTCTTAGAAGAGAGAATGTTGGTTTGAGTACTTTCAGGTGAATCTAGCTTTGTGATAGTTTTGATTGCATTTTCCTCATGTGCATTGTTTGTGTTCTCTGACAGAGCATGTGTAACCCATTTGGTCATGTTTATGTAGCGGATATTTTTAATTATAACTCAAGCAAGTCATCTAGTATAATTTTTTGTAAACAGTTCTTCAGTGAAATCATTTTTTCTAAAGATTAAATATAAAATAAAAAGTACTTAGGTCATTCCAGTAATCACCACCATCAGCTGTGCATTTTCATTGGCAATGAAGAAGAGCTTGTTATGCTACATTCATATCATAACCATCTGTGCTGATAGAGGTGACAGTCACAGTCACCACTGCTGAAACACACCACTCACTGCCTCACTGTGCTCACATCCACTGTTTCGCCTCCAAAACTGTTCAGGAAGCACAGATGGATGTTACTGCATGTCAATTTTCTACATTTAGTAATTCAGTTCCACAGCTTTGCTTCATTCACACTTCCATGTCAGACACAATTCACAATACAAGTTTTCTCTTGTAACTTTTCCACCCTCCTTTGCATGTCAACAAAATGCTCCCCAAAACAGCCCTTAATCATGCACATAGGCACATATCCAATCAGGACCATGAGTCGTTCCAAGCCAGGCACTCTTCCTCCAGTTGGGGTCTGCCATCACACAGCTTAATTGAACTTGTTTTCCTTTTCTTCTGGAGTGTCCTTGGTACTCAGCCTTCATTTCTCATGCTGTTTATCCTGCTCCACAGCTTCTGCTCTAAATATACTTTCTTGTATTCCTACAGGGATACTGATCAACTCTGCTGAATGTGAGACATCAGTTGGATTTAACGAAAAAAAAATAAAATTGCCTTGTTAACTTAAAAAAAATCTCCCCAGCATAAAGATGAATATTTTCTTCACTAGAATTATTATTCTTTATGAGCAGTGAGCAATGTTCTTGGAAAATGACTATTTAATATATAAGCAATTAGTAAAAAAAATTAAGTCAATTACCAAACACAATTTCTGTATAAAATGTTAAATAAATCCAGAGATATTTTCAACAAGATTAATCTGGAGAAAACAAATTAAGAAAAAAAAAAGTCAATTTATCTTCACTTTAATCTATTAATCAAAAACAGTATTTTGTCAAAAACATATTTTTTTCCATAGTTACTGTAATGGTTAATTTAGCATTTAAAAGTTCAATTCATAACCAGAGGGGCTGAAATTTTTTTTAAGTTTGTTGTTTATTTAGTTGAGCATAACCTGGAGATACAGTTTAATGCCAACACGAATTGCTGAATGAAATATCAGCAATATTCCTTTGATCTCAACAAAAGTGCTGATTAAGCCTGACCCTGAATTGACTTATACTTTATGGAGTTTTTTGAATACATATACATCTTTAAATATAAAACAGAATATGACTTCATTTTTTTAGAGTACTTTTTTTTTAGAGTACAGCAGGGAACTTGGATTATTGTTTTCTCTTCCTGCTTATCAGTTATAGTGGCTGCAGGAGATAAAACTTAAAAAAGACTTTTATTTAAGTCTGCACCAAATTTCTCATTCAGCCTTCCTATATATTATAGAACGCAAGTATTTCCCAACATACTGGAAGTTGAAAAATTAACTGTGCTCTTTTGTACAAAATAAAGACTAACTAATTCTAATCTGAAAGTCACTATTGGTATAGTACAGTAGTATAAAAAATTAATTCCCATTTGGAAGGATTTCTAGTTGAGGCAAGTAAGATGGATTTTTTGAGTTTTGACTATTTGGCAAAATAATTGAAAATTTCAATTGTCAACTTTTAGTTACTTTGTAAGGTGCTTTTCCTGAGAGCATAATTGCTGGGTATTATTTAAATAATATGTCAAAAATATTTCCTTCCTTCTGATAATATAGTTATGTCCCGGCTCTTTTAGGGAGTGCCAATTTCCACTCAATCCAGAAAGGCCCACAATATACAGCCCCACATAAGCAAACAAGGTAGACAAGACAGGAACCTTCTCAAAAGAGTCCAATGGAGGGCTACAAATATGAGAAAGGGCGTGGAACACCTCCCTTATAAGGAAAGGTCTGTTCAGTCTTAAGAGAAGACTCAGAGGGGATCTGATCCGCATCTATAAATATCTAAGAGGTGGGAGGCAAAGAGTTAAGTCTGGACTCTTCTCAGCAGTGTGTGGTGATAGGACAAGGGGAAATGGACGAAGCATAGGAAGTTCTGCACAAATGCGCATGGGAACTTCTTCACAGTGCAGCAATAGAAATTCATCCAGGATCACTCTACTATCTAGTTCCGAGGATGACTTTGACTATTTATTGAGAGCTATCTCCTTACCACAATGCTTGCTTTAGTGCTGCTCTGTTAGATTTTCACTTAAAACATAGAAAATTGAGCAGTGGACAAAGAAGTCGATTACTTCTTGCTAAAGAAGTAATCAACCCCCTATTTTTAAATCACTTTATATTATTTTTGTGGATAAATTTGCAACAATGAGTATGATAAGCTGGATGTCTACAACAGAAAAGAATAGCTTGTGAACAACTGTCACATTAAATATCATTTGAATAATAAATATTTCATTCCAGCTTAGTGGTATCTTCATCTTATTAATATTTCATTCCAGCTCATTTCTTCCAGTATCTGAAGGGGGCTTACAAGAAAAGTGGGGAGGGACTTTGATAAGGGTATGTAGTGACATGACTAGGTGGAAATAGCTTTAAACAATAGAAGGATAGATTTAGACTATAAATAAAGTATAAAATAAAGTATTTACTGTGAGGGAGGTGAGACACTGGAACAGGTTGCCCATAGAGTTTGTGCATGCCCCCTCCCAGGAAGTATTCAAGGCCAGGCTGGATGGGGCTTTATGCAACGTGGTCTAGTAGGAGATGTCCCTGACCATAGCAGGGGGATTGGAACTAGATGATCTTAAAAGTCCCTTCTAACCCAAACCATTCTATTGCTGTGAATTGATGACTCTGTGACAGTACTATGACAATTGTATAATTAGAGCTTTAAAGTCAGAGCAGAAGACTACTGTGACATATTGTGCTTTTGGCCTGTTTAGCTCTTAGTCCATGCTGTGTTTCTGTAAGAGGAGGACAATTAGATTAGTGCAGGAGAGAGAAGATTGCTGATTTTTCTGAGAGGAAAAAGTTCATGTTGATAAGAGGAAGGGAAGGGTACAGAAGTCAAAGAAAAAGTCACTTCCCACATCTAATAAACTACAGATAGAGTCAAAGACATCAGTGAAGAGCAAGAGCAGTCAGTTAGGCTTTCATGGATGGATGAAAGGAAGTCACAGTTTTCTGATGGCTGAAGGGGAAAGGAAAGAGTGTCATGATGTAGAATGCACCTAGTAGCAATGACATGTGCAGGAGCAAGGATGTATATAAAGACTATTAAGACTATTCTTCCTTGTTCTTGCAGGTCTCAGACCTTTGAATAGTCTCCATGAAGAATGTTAAATACTCTACGTTTTAGTACTCAAAAATGATTTTTTCTGAGTATAGAAGTTTAAAAGTCTGGAAAGTGTTTGTAGGCTGAGTTGAAAAAATCTTCCAGAATTCTATTACTGCTGTGGTTTTTCAGCAATCATTCAAGCAGGTTGAAAAATATAGATAGGGAGACAGAGATAGTTGTTTCTTGGCCAAATTCTATGTCATAGAATGACTAATAGAATGCTAGAGTGATATAACAACAGAGTGATAGAATCATAGAATGACTAGGATGGAAGGGACCTTAACAATCAACCAATACTAAAGTCCCTGCCATGAGCTGGTTGCCACCCATTGGGTGAGGCTACCCAGGGCCCATCCAACCTGACCTTCAGTGTCTTTAGGGATGGGGCATCCACAGCTTTTCAGGTCAGCCTGTGCCAGTGCCTCACTACCCTCTGAGTAAATAATTTCTGCCAAACATCTAATCTAAATCTCCCTATTCCGCCTGGTCCCATTACTATTTGACCATGTAAAAAGTCTGTCTTCTTCCTGTTACAAGCTCCCTCAAGTACTGGAAGGTTGCAATGAGCCTTCTCCAGACTTAACAAGCCCAGGTACCTCAGCTTTCTTCCTAGGATAGGTGCTCCAGCGCTCTGATCATCCCCATGGCTTGCTCCAACTGCTCCACATTCTTTCTGGGGGCTCCAGACCCAGATGCAGAACTCCAGACGGGAGTTCTCTACTCCCCAGGAGAGTAGAGCTGAGGGAAACAATCACCCTCCCCCTGCTGGCCAGTCCTCCGTTGATGCAGCCCAGGATACCATTGGCCTGCTGGACTGCAACAGCACACCGTCAGTTCACATACAGCTTTTAATCTAGTAGATTAAAAGAGCCTCCCAAGTCCTTCACTTCAAGGCTGTTCTCAAGGAGATATTCTCCTAGTCTATACATATGTCTGGTATTGCACCAACAAGAGCTGATCAGCCCCCCCTTCCTATAGGAGAAGGGCGAGGAGTAGGATCTTTTGTAATTACAAAAGCATTCGGCGTGTCTAGAAGAAAGATATCAGGGTTATGAAATTGTTTTTCAATGATGGTAATGTGTATAAATGGAAAAATTTTCTGAGAAAAACACTATATATCCCCAGAGAACAGGTATGATTAGCCTTCACATTGATTAGCATATAAATGGAGACATATGCTGTGAGCCACCTCAGCAGAAATGGTTGGTGATAGCAAAGTATGTCAAATGCTGACCAGGCCAAAAAAGTGAACTGAGCACCTTACATCCTTTCTTCCTATCACCAATAAATAGAAAAAAAAATTAATATGTTCTGTAATATTATCTTACAAAGGTAAAGAAATTGTTCTGATGTCACTGTGTTGATTTCTGTATAAAGTGGGAACATGATGCTTATTCTTCTGTGTCAGGTCTGCTCATTTTGTATATTCTATACTTCACTTGCATCTTTTGCTCCTTCTGTTTATAGAATCTTAGTATTGTAGAATTACAGAATGGCTTGACCTATTTATCTAGTCCAACCCCCTTGCCATTAGCAGAGACATCTCCAGTACATCAGATTGCCCTAAATCCCACACAACCTGGCCTTTGACATCCCCAGGGATGGGGAATCCACAGGTTCTCTAGGCAGCCCACTCCAGAGTCTCCTCACTCACACTGTAAGTAATTTCTTCTTAACATCTAATCAAAATCTGCTCTTTTAGTTATCAGCTATTATTTTGCCACTACAATCCCCAATGAAAATTGCCACTATCCACCTTTCCTGTAGGCCCCCTTTAAGCATTGAAAGGTTTAGATGAGGTTTTGCTGGAGTCTTCTCTTCTCTAGACTTAAGTAGCTCAGCTCTCTCACTCTTCATTTCATATGAGAGCTGTTTCAACCTTCTTATCATCTTTATGACCTTCCACTGCACCAGCCCTGATAGATCCATGTCTTTCTTCTGCTGGGGGCCCTGGAACTGAATGTGGTACTTCAGATGAGGCCTCACAATAACAGAATGGAGAGGGAGGATTTCATCTCTCAACCAGCTGGTTATGGTTCTTATGAGTCATGTCATTTGTAACACAAAGCCCTACAGAGCAAGCACTATGTGTTGTGTAAGATCTCACACATCAAGAGAGAAGGAAATAAAGAGGTCTCTTGCACAACCAACCTACACAGACAAAAACTGTGTTCACCACTTGCAGTAAGTTCATAGGTTCATAGGTTCATAAGTACATTAGGTTGGAAAGGACCTACAAGATCATCTAGTCCAACCATCCTCCTAACACCATCCCTACCCAATAAACCACTTAAATCAAATCCCTCAGCACCCCATCTAAACGCTTCTTGAACAGTGCTAGGGATGTGTCACGCTCCAATATAAAGGAGGGAGACTAAGGTTCTTAGATTATGTATATACCCAGCATGAGATTAAGAAACAATGGTTCAAATGTTGGTCCGACCAGTTTATTAATTATTTAATATTTAATTTAGTTTATTTAATTATTTATTTATTATTTACCACTATAAACCAGAGAGATGGGGAAGGCAGACACTGTTAAGGGTGATGGGGAAGGAAGGCGAGCGATAGGAAAGATAGGAAAGAAGCAAGGATTTGTACAATGCGGGGAAAGTCACCAGCCAGAATCCTAGGTGCGGTCGGTTGCATGCGGCTCCGACGGTCCGAGGCAGAAGAGCAGGGGCAGCAGAAGTGGGGAGAACAGCACCAGCCAAGGGCAGCCCTGAGCAGCAAGCAGCTGTCCTGGAGAAGTGGCACTGGGTCAGCACAGGAGAAGCAGCGTGGGGAAAGTCCAGGAACAGCATCAGTCAGCACCGGAAAAGCAGAATGGGGTCAGCACCGTAGAGGCAGCGAACAGTGAGGGTTCAGATGGTAGAACACCTCGAAGGAGCGGCGAGGTCCAGGAGAAAGCAGCATGTCTCAGGCAGCAGGCCCAGGAGGGAGTTCAGCAGCAGGGATCAGCTCATGAGGTTTCCGATGGAAGAACACCAACCCACAACAACAACAAAACCACAACAATCTCATGGTGGTCGTCGATCCCTCTTTTATCCTTCATTTCTCTTGCCTACGTGGCAAATCCTATCCTACACTAGCCTGCCAGGCAAGCTTCTCCTGAGATGGCTATCTCCCCATGGAGATGAGTACCACACAAAAGAGTGTTCAGCGGCCATTGAGCTGCAGCTTATCTCTCTTCCGTTGCCCCAGGACATGCCCATCTGCTTGTCCCTTAGACAAAGGATTTTCACAACCCTTGCCCAGGACTAGCTTGGACATGTTCGGACATGTTCATCAGCAAACTTTGAGGCAATTATATAAAATATTAGTCTCTTACAGCTAGATCATTGCTACAAAATGTTTGCAGAAATTCTCAGGCATAACTGACATTTCAAAGTCAAGTCTCTGCTAAAATTTTTACTAAGCCGCTTCAAAGCATTTAGTGTAACTTATTGCTAAAATAACTTATATAAAAAAAGTAGTTTTGTATTTCCTAATACATTGTAACTACATGACATAATTAGGAAGGAAGTTGACATCTCTCTTAGCTGATTAGCAGAAAACCATGCACTAGGGATATAGAGATGTCTCAGATGTAACTTTGCATTGTTCTTTTTGCAAAAACAAAGTTTCGTAATACTTCCAGTGTTCTCTTTTAACTTTCGACATTGTAATGCAGTGCTACATACCCATAAGAGTCGTTTGAAAGCAGGGAGTGTAGGGTTCGTCTCCTTTTCTACATGAGATACAGAGAGTGTCTGTAAAAAAGTGTCTCCATTTAAACCGTGAGATTTATATGTTGCTCCAAGACTTGTTAATAAATGGGGGAGAGTAGACCAAAAGGAGCTTGGATGTCACTGTCTGACATTTTCTTAAAAATGTTGCTTATGAAACATTAAAAATATTTGGGTGACAGCTGGTAAAAGCGTTTGGCATATCCTCTTGTACTTACTGTCTAATCTTAAGTGGGATGTAGTTAGAAATTCAAGAATTTAAAATATGTAGTATACAATCCTTAGTCAGTTTCTTTCCTTAACAGCTGTTACCTGTATATCTGCTGTGCCACTGAAACATCATCATAGTGTTCTTCTGTCTCAAGCAGTCAAGCTTTTGCAGAAGACTCTCATAGCTGTTGCAGAGTACCTGGGCATGATAAATAGTGAAAAGCTGTGTACATCACTCCATTTTCACCAGTTCAGTTTCATTTGTTTCAGGGAACAATTAAGTTACCTGAAAGTCTCCCTTAGGGCAGTAAAGTCCAAAGTTAAAGGAAATTTGTTTCTGCCATCTAAGTAATAAATCTTGTGATAGAATCTAAAAAGGTTCCTCTCTGTGGGTTGTGACTGGTAGGCTTTGGGTATTTTTAAGAAGCTTTTGCAGTCTGTAGTGCTTCTATTTTGGATCACATT